>NC_139009.1:55569571-57969571 GCF_964374135.1 Grampus griseus
CACCTATCACCACCCATATTCCACAGTTTGGCATTAGGGATAGCCTTCGACAGCAAACCTCTTTCCCCTTCTGAGGGAAAAAGTGTGTATTCTTGGAATAGTCCTCTAAAAATATTTCACACCGTAGACATTTAAGCATTCCCATAGCAGAGGCTGATTCTTGTCTACCTGAATATCCAGTACCCTTTCCTCCTTAAGAAGAGAACTTGAATTTTAGGCAGGCCCATTGCCACCTAGAGTTAGAGATGGTTCCCAGCCTCTCTTGCAACGAAGTGTGGTCATGGGACTGGCCAAAGAGCAGAAGTGCTCTGTGCAGTTCTGGGAAGGCTGCTCAAAGAAGTTGACTCAGCTAGGAGGAAACCCTTTTGCCCTTCTGTTATTCCTACTTTGTTAGAGGAGCAACTGGGAAGTGATAGCTAAAGTTCTAGCAACTATCTGTAACCATGAAGTTGACCTTGAGGATAGAAACCTCTTGGTAGGATCATAGAGCGAAAGATAGACACTTGGGTCATTGATGATAGCTTGGAGTCACTTTACTACTTCTAAGCTGCTTATCTCTATTTTTCCATGAGAAAGAAACTTTTGCCCTTCCTTCCTTCCTTCCTTCCTTCCCTTCTTTTTTGTTTGTCACTGTTATTTTGAGTTTTTCTATTACATGCAACCAAGTAATTCTAGTTACAGTTTACAAAAAATATGTTTGGCTTCCTCTGGGCACATATAGATGTCTGGAAGAGCCTGCAAAGCTTTGAGCCTACTGGCTCAGTATTTAGTTGAGTGTGATTTAACTGACAAATTTTTAAGGTACCATGGAAAGAGACAAGTTGAATATTTTGGACCTTTATATACTTCAACGTTTAGCAGTTAAAACATATTAACACAGTGTTTCCCCCCTTCTTACTGTTTAATTCAAAGAAGGATGCCTTTGGAAGAAATTAGGGTCTTGCTCCTCCAAGACTAGTCCTATCAAGTCCATTAAAGACTGTACAACATTTGAGATCATGCCACAAACAGATTTCGAATGGGTATGATGTTTCTGTGATAAAAATTGTTGCATCAAACAAAACTCAAAATTTACTCCAGGCGGTATTTCCCCACCCCACCCCCTATTTTTATTTTAACATCAAGCACAAAAGTGACACAAAATATTTCTGCTCTCCTGATACACTGAACTTTGGGCATAAGTGGAAGGTGACTTAGAAAGGCATAGTTTTGTACTTGAGTACCTAGATTGGTGGAAATGAGTTTTCCACTTAAATTTGACTCATTTCAAGGCAGCCAAATATCATAGTCTCCTGGTTACTGTATTTTAAATTATTTTTAACTTAGCAGAGATACTGTTTTGGTGAAAATATTTTATGTATCTCCTTTGTTGACTGAAAGAGTTAAAAATAGACTAAAAAAATGAACCCCTGAACTTCACCCCCAACGCCTTATAGAGAAAAACAGAGAGAATATTTAGAGGCTCTGGCAAAAGGAAGTGGAAATTTGAACAATCACCTCAATAATTCATCCAAAAATGATTGAGAATGTTTATTCTGTTCTTAAATCTTTATTGTCTGGCCGTATCATAGGTTAGATTGACCTGGATGTTCTAGACAAAAGCCTGAAATCTTCCCTTAACTTTGTCTTTGGGAACATGGTCTGTAAGTACCAAGTCATCACTATGGGTAACTATTTGTTGAAAAGACGTCATTGCATGACATTGCGTTAGCTTTGGAGTTACAAATGTATTCTCCTGTGATTTAAAAGGGGATTGTAATGCACTCATAAGATTGTACAATTTCAATACTTGCAAGGAATTTAGATATGATCTATTTCAATCCTCTACCCCTTCCCCTGCATCATTTTAAAGACGAGGAAACTGAGACCCAAGGATTTTTTTCAAAGTTTCACAGCTTGTACATAAATTCCACTGTTAAAGTCACGATATTTCATACTTCTTGTTTATTTTCTAAAATGGCCCAGTGGAGGAAAAAGAAGCTTTTGCCTATCAGTTTGAATTTGGTCCTAATTATGTTTGGCATCATAATTTTCTTCCATAAAAATTTACAGAATAAGAGGATTATAACCTCAAAACCTTCCAAGAGTGAATTCACTTAACCTTGTTGAAAGGTACTGATATTATATACCTACGAGAGACATGGGCTAAGTGAAAAGACTTTATCTTAAGTGATAGCAACACCCCAAGCCATGCAGAAAAACAGATATGGAAAACTGCAAATTGATTCTAAAGCAAATCAAGTGAAGTAGCTTCTACGGACATATAGTCAGATAATAAAACTCAAAAAAATAATGTATGCTCTTTTCTGTTTTCAAAGGAACTAGGAAATCTCCTTTCAACTTTGCATGCGGTATGGAGATGCACAAAAGTCCCAAACATTTGTTAGTAATAAATTGGCTGACATATCTATAGGTTTAAATCTTTTATTGGTTACTGATTAACTTAACTGCTCTGCCTGACAAAACTTCATAATAAATAAGCCAACCAGTGAGTGCTTCGCAGTCAAACCAACTTTGTTTAAAGGACTATCACTAAAGCATGATTTACGCGCTAATGAATTTTGCAATCAGCATGTGGTGATGTACAAGTTCCAACATGAATCTAAAATGTACAAATCCGAAGACACTGAAGTTATTAAAAAATCACACCACAATGCAACTAATTTTAATTAAAAAGAAATACATCACATTCATACTTAGCAGTGACATTATGGCATATGAGGAGGATAACTCAGAGTTACTTTCTGAACACATCCTAACAAAACATGGCTGTTGTTGCTTTGAAGGTTAATGATTCCTTTTCGAGATCAAACTACTCGCAACACTGACTCAAATCAAGAAAAAAAAAACCCAAATAAGAAACTATATTTATATGTACATGTAAGCCACGTAAATAGATAAGGTGTTTGACGATGGTATGTCAGTAAGAAAAGTTGCTGCAGATCTTTTTTTTTCAACTTGACCAAATTCTTCTTAGAAAGCCTGTATAAATCAGTTTTCTTCTGCCTCTCTTTCAATTAATTAAATTGTTGACAGTGAAATTGTAACAAAGTAGCTTTAGTATAAAAATGATTCCCAGTTCTTTCTATATGAAACTTAAAAAAAAAAAAATCTTGAAGAACTTAAGTTTTAAACATCTGTCTGGACAGATGTCAAAATGCACAGTGTTACACCATTATGCTGTGTAAGTGTGTTATTAAGTGTGTTATGCTGTGTAAGTTATCTGACACTGTGTTATTACTCTTCAGTTAAATATTCACAGTGAGATTTTATGATCTTTTTTAAAGAAATTTATTAATTTTATTTATTTTTTAATTTTTGGCTGTGTTAGGTCTTCATTGCTGCGCGCAGGCTTTCTCTACTTGCGGTGAGCGGGGGCTACTCTTCGTTGCGGTGTGAGGGCTTCTCATTGCGGTGGCTTCTCTTGTTGCGGAGCACGGGCTCTAGGCACGCGGGCTTCAGTAGTTGTGGCACGTGGGCTCAATAGTTGTGTCTCGCGGGCTCTAGAACGCCGGCTCATTAGTTGTGGCGTACAGGCTTCGTTGCTCCACAGCATGTGGCATCTTCCCCGACCAGGGCTCGCGCCCGTGTCCCCCGCATTGGCAGGCGGATTCTTAACCACTGCACCACCAGGGAAGCCCTGTGATCTTTTCAAAAGAAAACTTCCATGAGAGAATAAGCTCATCTTGCACAACATAATAAGCACTTTAAATGAATGAATCCCAGAGTAAACAATGAAAAATAACTTTCTGTGCTAGTTTTTACATCTTATTTCAGTTACCTAGGATTTTTCTATTGGGATTTTAAAAATCATTCAATGGCATGCAATGGGTGTGATTTTATTAAAACTTATAGTATTAATTTTGAATATTTCTCTGGAAAGAGAATTTTATTGAAAATCTTACATATAAATAGTGGAGACAATTACATCTGGAAATAAAATATGGCCCTGCTGAATCCTACTTGTTGTGGAATATATATTATAGTACAATAAACAGTATTTTTCAAGAAATGAAAGATGAAAACTATCATGATATTATAAACGTAACAGTAATTTAGTAAGTAAGACTTTATTGAAAGGAATACTTAGACCCAGACCCTGAGATGCTGAGATGTTATTTCATCCTCTGTTCTCCCCTACTCCACATCCTGCAGCTTAGATTCAGCTACTGTGCTTGACGAATATGTTCACATTAGAATTATAACTGCCTGAAAAAAAACTTTTTAATGGTTTTAAAGTGATTAAGGGAGCAAAACCACTCTTCTCTCCTTAAAATTTACTAGCCCCCTTTGCACTAAATACATCACACAAACAACCACAATTTCCTTATATGCTAGGAAGCATTCTTCAACAAAACACTGTAATTCTGTGCCAAAGAGACTAGCAATAGCATGAGCATCTCGCTGTTTACTTAATGAGATGTGAATGGAAGTGTGAAGGTGAAAAGACAGATTCTAGGTTAGAGGATGGCAAGGTGAGACCGATCCTTTAGCACAAGGGAAAAACCCTTGGAGACGCCATGTCTGAAATAAACAGAAATCTTTTTCTTCCTCCCTCCCTCCCTTCCTTCCTTCCTCCCTTTACTTGGGGAGTCCTCCCTGTCTGCCTTTAAAATTCTAAGGTGGATTAATTAGCTCTCAAAACCATCAGATTAGACGTTGATAAACTGAAGTGGCTTAGCTTTGGAAAACATCAGTTTATGGTTTTATTTCCTTTGTAGCAAATGTTTAGTGATACCCTGGTCTCCAGGTTGCATGGCATAATCTACCCACTATCCACATCACCGCCCTTGTTTTCATCATTAAATGAAACTGAAGGAAACTGGTGCTGAGTTGTCAAGAAATCTCAGGGACAATGACATGTCATTGCCCCATTTCTCCTTCTAAATCCTTTGTACCTATTCATGAAGGTCGAATGAGATTATGTCTATGAACCCACTAGAAACTGTAAAGCACAAACATGAGAATAGATGATGCCAATGGGGATTAGGATGTTTCCCGACAATTTATTCATTTTTAGACCAGAAATCTGGTAGCAGCCTTACATTTTCTGATTATTATATGGTCTTGAGTAATGTAATTTGCACCGATATAAACTATAGTTAGCCATTTACTGGCATTCTAAAGCATTCTCTTGTGATTCCTCTTCCACTATTGTCTAGAATCATTTAGCTAATACAAGAAAAAATGATTTTTTTTACCTTGTAAATTTTCCAATCCACACTTCCCAGATTAATTAGAAAATTGCCCCAATCTCTCTTTTCCCTTCCCTGATATGTAGCACTCGCAGAAAGAAGATGCTAATTTGATGCAGAAGCTGCTTAAAATCAGTCAAAATAAATCCTGTTCCAATCTTGTGCACATTAAATGATTGTCCCTGATCAAAATGGGAGTGGGGCTGACAAGGAGGGGAAGAGAGGAAGTTTGGAGATGGACTTCTCCCCCAGCCTCATTTCCAACCAGGTAAAAATGGAGTTCGAAAGGCCCAAATTCTTAGCAGATTTGCACAGCACAGTAATAGCCTTTATGCTTAGAAATTTATGGGCCATGGACAGTTTATAAGAAACGATGTAGTTCATCACAGAGCCAGACTGATGGAGCACATGGGAGCGTTCTGCACAGGAAGTTGGGTTTTGGAATAATACTTACTTTGATAGAGTTGTTTTGTTAGCTAAGTAAAACAGTAGGGAAGCCAATGACCACTTAGGCTTCAAACGTAAATATATATTTATAAGTCACCCAGCTGCCTAATTGAGAGCCTCAGTGTTTTCACTAAGTATATCTTCACCAGAAAGCAGTAAAAACAACAATATCATCAACAAAACCCCAGTCTCCGCATAGATTCATTTAATCAGTCTTTGATAGTTTGGAGATCATTAAATGATGTCTAAATGCTTCTGTCTTAAAGTCAACGGGTGGGAAGATGGGTAGAAAGATGCTTTTTTTCTTTTTTTTGGTGAGGGCATGTTCTTTTGTATTTAAGGTGCAAAGACATAAGTGAAGCCTTAAGTTACACTCCGGGTCGCTGAGGGCTATTATCAGAGATTTGAAATTGTGGCTCTAAGGACTCCTGATGGGGAGAGTTGGGGGGATCAGAGGAGCAAGGGTTGGGTGTACAATTGTCTGGTGCTTTCAGGTTTCACAGAAGAAGGTTAAGTAGGAGGTGGCTTGTTAAATTTGAGCAGAGAACTGGAAAATAAGATTTCACACTCCTGAGATGGGGAAAGCTGGTGAGTTTGGAGTTTGTCTGGGAGATTTGAAAAAGGTCGGGTGTGCTAAAGTGTTTCTCAAATTGTATTTCAGTGCTTCTGAAATGAGAAAAAGTAGGTGCTATAAAGGGCCCAGAGACATTCAGTCAAGTCAAGCGTCCTAGGTAAATGGGCATTTTCAAACTCAAATAATTATTTGGCACGTGGAAAGTAAATGCACAGCCTCTCTTTCTGCTTGGCTGGACCTCCTGGAATTCAGGCCACACTAACGATATTTTGCTACTGTGTCTTCTCTTCAATCTTCTCTTTCTGTTCTCAAGCCCGTTTCTCCTCTTCATGGCCATGGCTTTCATGATTTCTCTCTTTTGCTTTGAGACCTTGAGCTGCAGTTGGACTGCAAGTGGCAGCAGGGGAGTCCAAGACATGGGTGCTACTCTAAGTTCTGCTTTTTCATGTGACCTGACAACAGGACACTTGCTTTTCTTCCTGGAGGAAGCAGGGGCTGAGGTTCCTGAGGTCTCCCCTAGAGCTGACGTTAGATGAGCTTATACTTGGTCTTTTTTTCTTATGGAAGTATAGTTGATTTACAGTGTTGTGTTAGTTTCAGATGTATAGCACAGTGATTCGGTTATACATCTATATGTATATATCTATTCTTTTTCAGATTCTTTTCCCTTATAGGTTATTACAAACTATTGAGTATAGTTCCCTGTGCTATATAGTAGGTCCTTGTTAGTTATCTATTTTCTATATAGGAGTGTATATATGTTAATCCCAAACACCTAATTTATACTCCCCCTTCCCTTTTGGTAACCATAAGTTTGCTTTCTATGTCTGTGGGTCTAGTTCTGTTTTGTAAATAAGCCCATTTGTATTTTTTTTAAGATTCCACATATAAGCGACATCATATGATATTTTAGACTTGGTCTTGTTACTTCACTTCTCCCCTGCTCTCCTAGAACAGCTGGGACTCTCTTTCTTAACTGCTTTTTAGAAAAATTATTCATTACTGTTATTTGACCAGCCCTTTATAGCTAATTCTCTTTTCCAATTGTTTTTCTAATTTTTTTTAACTTCTAGTTTTAGTTGTATTCTGCTTGCTCTTTCGTTCCCTTTTGTGAGACTAATTTTACTTTTGTATTCTTATATAATATAATGTGCTGCCTCTTCAAGTATTTATTATTTTCCCCTTTTCCTTGAGGTTTGATCTTTTCTTGCCTAATACAGCACTAGACACATTTTAACCCTTTATAAATATTTCTTGATTGATTGGTTTAATAAGACTCCTCGTGTTTCAGACTTCCCATCTCCTTGTTTCGGCTTTGGACTCTGGGTCATCTCCCGTGCTTTTGGAACTGTAGTTAAAGCCATCCTTCACCTCCTATAATATGCACACAGTTGAAGATTGCAACTATGCAATCTCTAGTAGTAAATCCTCTATTCTTAGGGGGCTGACTTAAAGGATGACTCAGTCTCATTCCTCCTGCTTCCATCCAAAATGAACAGGAAACATAAAAGGCATTCAGGGGCTTCCCTGGTGGCGCAGTGGTTGAGAGTCCGCCTGCCGATGCAGGGGACATGGGTTCGTGCCCCGGTCCAGGAAGATCCCACATGCCGCGGAGCGGCTGGGCCCGTGAGCCATGGCTGCTGAGCCTGCGTGTCCAGAGCCTGTGCTCCGCAACGGTAGAGGCCACAACAGTGAGAGGCCCGCGTATTCTCTCTGTATGACAGACTCTAGGCCCAACCATCTCACTACAAATATCTCAATTTCGTTTCTTTTTAAGGCTGAGTAATATTCAATTGTATATATGTGCCGCATCTTCTTTATCCATTCATCTGTTGATGGACACTTAGGTTGCTTCCATGTTCTGGCTATTGTAAATAGAGCTGCAATGAACATTTTGGTACATGACTCTTTTTGAATTATGGTTTTCTCAAGGTATATGCCCAGTAGTGGGATTGCTGGGTCGTATGGTATTTCTATTTTTAGTTTTATAAGGAACCTTCATACTGTTCTCCATAGTGGCTGTATCAATTTACATTCCCACCAACAGTGCAAGAGGGATCCCTTTTCTCCACACCATCTCCAGCATTTATTATTTCTAGATTTTTTGATGATGGCCATTCTGACCAGTGTGAGACGATATCTCATTGTAGTTTTGATTTGCATCTCTTTAATTATTAATGATGTTGAGCATTCTTTCATGTGTTTCTTGGCAGACTGTGTATCTTCTTTGGATAAATGTCTATTTAGGTCTTCTGCCCATTTTAGGATTGGGTTGTTTGTTTTTTTTGTTATTGAGCTGCAAGAGCTGCTTGTAAATCTTGGAGATTAATCCTTTGTCAGTTGCTTCATTTGCAAATATTTCCTCCCATTCTGAGGGTTGTCTTTTGGTCTTGTTTATGGTTTCCTTTACTGTGAAAAAGCTTTGAAGTTTCATTAGGTCCCACTTGTTTATTTTTATTTATTTATTTATTAATTTATTAGTATTTATTTTTTTATTATTTTATTTTTTTCATTTTAACATCTTTATTGGAGTATAATTGCTTTACAATGGTATGTTAGTTTCAGCTTCACAACAAAATGAATCAGTTATATATATACATATGTTCCCATATCTCTTCCCGCTTGCGTCTCCCTCCCTCCCACCCTCCCTATCCCACCCCTCCAGGCGGTCACAAAGCACCGAGCTGATCTCCCTGTGCTGTGTGGCTGCTTCCCACTAGCTATCTACCTTACGTTTGGTAGTGTATATATGTCCATGCCTCTCTCTCGCTTTGTCACAGTTTACCCTTCCCCCTCCCCATAGCCTCAAGTCCATTCTCTAGTAAGTCTGTGTCTTTATTCCTGTTTCACCCCTAGGTTTTTCATGACATTTTTTTTTCTTAAATTCCATATATATGTGTTAGCATACGGTATTTGTCTCTCTCTTTCTGACTTACTTCACTCTGTATGACAGACTCTAGGTCTATCCACCTCATTACAAATAGCTCAATTTCGTTTCTTTTTATGGCTGAGTAATATTCCTTGTATATATGTGCCACATCTTCTTTATCCAGTCATCCGATGATGGACACTTAGGTTGTTTCCATCTCTGGGCTATTGTAAATAGAGCTGCAATGAACATTTTGGTACATGACTCTTTTTGAATTATGGTTTTCTCAGGGTATATGCCCAGTAGTGGGATTGCTGGGTCATATGGTAGTTCTATTTGTAGTTTTTTAAGGAACCTCCATACTGTTTTCCACAGTGGCTGTATCAATTTACATTCCCACCAACAGTGTAAGAGGGTTCCCTTTTCTCCACACCCTCTCCAGCATTTATTGTTTCTAGATTTTTTGATGATGGCCATTCTGACTGGTGTGAGATGATATCTCATTGTAGTTTTGATTTGCATTTCTCTAATGATTAGTGATGTTGAGCATTCTTTCATGTGTTTGTTGGCAGTCTGTATATCTTCTTTGGAGAAATGCCTATTTAGGTCTTCTGCCCATTTTTGGATTGGGTTGTTTGTTTTTTTGTTATTGAGCTGAATGAGCTGCTTATAAATTTTGGAGATTAATCCTTTGTCAGTTGCTTCATTTGCAAATATTTTCTCCCATTCTGAGGGTTGTCTTTTGGTCTTGTTTATGGTTTCCTTTGCTGCGCAAAAGCTTTTAAGTTTCATTAGGTCCCATTTGTTTATTTTTGGTTTTATTCCCACTTCTCTAGGAGGTGGGTCAAAAAGGACCTTGCTGTGATTTATGTCATAGAGTGTTCTGCCTATGTTTTCCTCTAAGAGTTTGATAGTTTCTGGCCTTACATTTAGGTCTTTAATCCACCTTGAGCTTATCTTTGTGCATGGTGTTAGGGAGTGATCCAATCTCATACTTTTACATGTAGCTGTCCAGTTTTCCCAGCACCACTTATTGAAGAGGCTGTCCTTTCTCCACTGTACATTCCTGCCTCCTTTATCAAAGATAAGGTGACCATATGTGTGTGGGTTTATCTCTGGGCTTTCTATCCTGTTCCATTGAGCTATATTTCTGTTTTTGTGCCAGTACCATACTGTCTTGATTACTGTAGCTTTGTAGTATAGTCTGAAGTCAGGAAGCCTGATTCCTCCAGCTCCGTTTTTCGTTCTCAAGATTGCTTTGGCTATTCGGGGTCTTTTGTGTTTCCATACAATTGTGAAATTTTTTGTTCTAGTTCTGTGAAAAATGCCAGTGGTAGTTTGATAGGATTGCATTGAATCTGTAGATTGCTTTGGGTAGTAGAGTCATTTTCACAATGTTGATTCTTCCAATCCAAGAACATGGTATATCTCTCCATCTATTTGTATCATCTTTAATTTCTTTCATCAGTGTCTTATAATTTTCTGCATACAGGTCTTTTGTCTCCTTAGGTAGGTTTATTCCTAGATATTTTATTTTTTTTGTTGCAATGGTAAATGGGAGTGTTTTCTTGATTTCACTTTCAGATTTTTCATAGTGTATAGGAATGCCAGAGATTTCTGTGCATTAATTTTGCATCCTGCTACTTTACCAAATTCATTGATTAGCTCTAGTAGTTTTCTGGTAGCATCTTTAGGATTCTCTATGTAGAGTATCATGTCATCTGCAAAGAGTGACAGCTTTACTTCTTCTTTTCTGATTTGGATTCCTTTTATTTCCTTTTCTTCTCTGATTGCTGTGGCTAAAACTTCCAAAACTATATTGAATAAGAGTGGTGAGAGTGGGCAACCTTGTCTTGTTCCTGATCTTAGTGGAAATGCTTTCAGTTGTTCACCATTGAGGACGATGTTGGCTGTGGGTTTGTCATATATGGCCTTTATTATGTTGAGGAAAGTTCCCTCTATGCCTACTTTCTGCAGGGTTTTTATCATAAATGGGTGTTGAATTTTGTCAAAAGCTTTCTCTGCATCTATTGAGATGATCATGTGGTTTTTCTCCTTCAATTTGTTAATATGGTGTATCACGTTGATTGACTTGCGTATATTGAAGAATCCTTGCATTCCTGGAATAAACCCCACTTGATCATGGTGTATGATCCGTTTAATGTGCTGTTGGATTCTGTTTGCTAGTATTTTGTTGAGGATTTTTGCATCTATGTTCATTGGTGATATTGGCCTGTAGTTTTCTTTCTTTGTGACATCCTTGTCTGGTTTTGGTATCAGGGTGATGGTGGCCTCGTAGAATGAGTTTGGGAGTGTTCCTCCCTCTGCTATATTTTGGAAGAGTTTGAGAAGGATAGGTGTTAGCTCTTCTCTAAATGTTTGATAGAATTCGCCTGTGAAGCCATCTGGTCCTGGGCTTTTGCTTGTTGGAAGATTCTTAATCACAGTTTCAATTTCAGTGCTTGTGATTGGTCTGTTCATATTTTCTATTTCTTCCTGATTCAGTCTTGGCAGGTTGTGCCTTTCTAAGAATTTGTCCGTTTCTTCCAGGTTGTCCATTTTATTGGCATAGAGTTGCTTGTAGTAATCTCTCATGATCTTTGGTATTTCTGCAGTGTCAGTTGTTACTTCTCCTTTTTCATTTCTAATTCTATTGATTTCATCCTTCTCCCTTTTTTTCTTGATGAGTCTGGCTAATGGTTTATCAATTTTGTTTATCCTTTCAAAGAACCATCTTTTAGTTTTATTGATCTTTGCTATCGTTTCCTTCATTTCTTTTTCATTTATTTCTGATCTGATTTTTATGATTTCTTTCCTTCTGCTAACTTTGGGGTTTTTTTGTTCTTCTTTCTCTAATTGCTTTAGGTGCAAGGTTAGGTTGTTTATTTGAGATGTTTCCTGTTTCTTAAGGTAGGATTGTATTGCTATAAACTTCCCTCTTAGAACTGCTTTTGCTGCATCCCATAGATTTTGAGTCATCGTGTCTCCATTGTCATTTGTTTCTAGGTATTTTTTGATTTCCTCTTTGATTTCTTCAGTGATCACTTCGTTATTAAGTAGTGTATTGTTTAGCCTCCACGTGTTTGTATTTTTTACAGATCTTTTCCTGTAATTGATATCTAGTCTCATAGCGTTGTGGTCGGAAAAGATACTTGATACAATTTCAATTTTCTTAAATTTACCAAGGCTTGATTTGTGACCCAAGATATGATTTATCCTGGAGAATGTTCCATGAGCACTTGAGAAAAATGTGTATTCTGTTGTTTTTGGATGGAATGTCCTATAAATATCAATTAAGTCCATCTTGTTTAATGTATCATTTAAAGTTTGTGTTTCCTTATTTATTTTCATTTTGGATGATCTGTCCATTTGGTGAAAGTGGGGTGTTAAAGTCCCCTACTATGAATGTGTTACTGTCGATTTCCCCTTTTATGGCTGTTAGTATTTGCCTTATGTATTGAGGTGCACCTATGTTGGGTGCATAAATATTTACAATTGTTATATCTTCTTCTTGGATTGCTCCCTTGATCATTGTGTAGTGTCCTTCTTTGTCTCTTCTAATATTCTTTATTTTAAAGTCTATTTTGTCTGATACGAGAATTGCTACTCCAGCTTTCTTTTGGTTTCCATTGCATGAAATACCTTTTTCCATCCCCTTAGTTTCAGTCTGTATGTGTCTCTAGGTCTGAAGTGGGTCTCTTGTAGACAGCAAATATATGGGTCTTGTTTTTGTATCCATTCAGCCAATCTGTGTCTTTTGGTGGGAGCATTTAGTCCACTTACATTTAAGGTAATTATCGATATGTATGTTCCCATTCCAATTTTCTTAATTGTTTTGGGTTTGTTATTGTAGGTCTTTTCCTTCTTTTGTGTTTCTTGCCTAGAGAAGTTCCTTTAGCAGTTGTTGTAGAGCTGGTTTGGTGGTGCTGAACTCTCAGCTTTTGCTTGTCTGTAAAGGTTTTAATTTCTCCATCAAATCTGAATGAGATCGTTGCAGGGTAGAGTAATCTTGGTTGCAGGTTTTTCTCCTTCATCACTTTCAACATGTCCTGCCACTTCCTTCTGGCTTGCAGAGTTTCTGCTGAAAGATCAGCTGTTAACCTTATGGGGATTCCCTTGTGTGTTATTTGTTGTTTTTCCCTTGCTGCTTTTAATATGCTTTCTTTGTATTTAATTTTTGACAGTTTGATTAATATGTGTCTTGGCCTATTTCTCCTTGGATTTATCCTGTATGGGACTCTCTGTGCTTCCTGGACTTGATTAACTATTTCCTTTCCCATATTAGGGAAGTTTTCAACTGTAATCTCTTCAAATATTTTCTCAGTCCCTTTCTTTTTCTCTTCTTCTGGAACCCCTATAATTCGAATGTTGGTGCGTTTAATGTTGTCCCAGAGGTCTCTGAGACTGTCCTCAGTTCTTTTCATTCCCTTTTCTTTATTCTGCTCTGCATTAGTTATTTCCACTATTTTATCTTCCCGGTCACTTATCTGTTCTTCTGCCTCAGTTATTCTGCTATTGATCCCATCTAGAGTATTTTTCATTTCATTTATTGTGTTGTTCCTCACTGTTTGTTTCATCTTTAGTTCTTCTAGGTCCTTGTTAAATGTTTCTTGCATTTTGTCTATTCTATTTCCAAGTTTTTGGATCATCTTTACTATCATTATTCTGAATTCTTTTTCAGGTAGACTGCCTATTTCCTCTTCATTTGTTAGGTCTGGTGGGTTTTTATCTTGCTCCTTCATCTGCTGTGTATTTTTCTGTGTTTTCATTTTGCTTATCTTACTGTGTTTGGGGTCTCCTTTTTGCAGGCTGAAGGTTCGTAGATCCTGTTGTTTTTAGTGTCTGTCTCCAGTGGCTAAGGTTGGTTCAGTGGGTTGTGTAGGCTTCCTGGTGGAGGGTACTAGTGCCTGTGTTCTGGTGGATGAGGCTGGATCTTGTCTTTCTGGTGGGCAGGTCCACGTCTGGTGGTGTGTTTTGGGGTGTCTGTAGACTTATTATGATTTTGGGCAGCCTCTCTGCTAATGGGTGGGGTTGTGTTCCTGTCTTGCTGGTTGTTTGGCATAGGATGTCCAGCACTGTAGCTTGCTGGTCGTTGAGTGAAGCTGGGTGCTGGCGTTGAGATGGAGATCTCTGGGAGATTTTCGCTGTTTGATATTATGTGCAGCTGGGAGGCCTCTTGTGGACCAGTGTCCTGAAGTTGGCTCTCCCACCTCAGAGGCACAGCACTAACTCCTGGCTGCAGCACCAAGATCCTTTCATCCACACGGCTCCTTAATTTGGGATGATTCGTTGTGTATTCATGTATTCCACAGATGCAGGGTACATCAAGTTGATTGTGGAGCTGTAATCCGCTGCTTCTGAGGCTACTGGGAGAGATTTCCCTTTCTCTTCTTTGTTCTCACAGCTCCCAGGGGCTCAGCTTTGGATTTGGCCCCGCCTGTGCGTGTAGGTCGCCGGACGGCGTCTGTTCTTTGCTTAAGCAGAACGGGGTTTAAAGGGGCCGCTGATTCGGAGGCTCTGGCTCACTCAGGCCGGGGGTGGGAGGGGCACGGAGTGCGGGGCGGGCCTGCGGCGGCAGAGGCCGGCGTGACGTTGCACCAGCCTGAGGCGCGCCGTGCGTTCTCCCGGAGGAGTTGACCCTGGCTCCAGTGACCCTGGCAGTGGCGGGCTGCACAGGCTCCCCGGAAGGTGGGTGTGCATAGTGACCTGTGCTCGCACACAGGCTTCTGGGTGGCGGCAGCAGCAGCCTTAGCGTCTCATGCCCGTCTCTGGGGCCCGCGCTTTTAGCCGCGGCTCGCGTCCGTCTCTGGAGCTCCTTTAAGCAGCGCTCTTAATCCCCTCTCCTCGCGCACCAGGAAGTAAAGAGGGAAGAAAAAGTCTCTTGCCTCTTCGGCAGGTCCAGACTTTTTCCCTGGACTCCCTCCCGGCTAGCCGTGGCGCACTAACCCCCTGCAGTCTGTGTTCACGCCGCCAATCCCGGTCCTCTCCCGCGCTCCGACTGAAGCCGGAGCCTCAGCTCCCAGCCCCGCCCGCCCCGGCGGGTGAGCAGACAAGCCTGTTGGCCTGGTGAGTGCCGGTCGGCCCTGATCCTCTGTGGTTGAATCTCTACGCTTTGCCCTCCGCACGCCTGTTGCTGTGCTCTCCTCCGCGGCCCCGAAGCTCCCCCACTCCGCCACCCGCAGTCTCCGCCCGCGAAGGGGCTTCCTAGTGTGTGGACACTTTTCCTCCTTCACAGCTCCCTCCCGCTGGTGCAGGACCCGTCCCTATCCTTTTGTCTCTGTTTATTTTTTTTCTTTTGCCCTATCCAGGTACGTGGGGGGTTTCTTGCCTTTTGGGAGGTCAGAGGTCTTCTGCCAGCGTTCAGTAGGTGTTCTGTAGGAGTTGTTCCATGTGTAGATGTATTTCTGGTGTATCTGTGGGGAGGAAGGTGATCTCCGCGTCTTACTCTTCCGCCATCTTCCCCAGTCCCGTTACTTTAACATTACATCTTTTTTTTTTTTTTACATCTTATTTTTGAACAAAGATACATCCCCAACTTGAACATCTACCTTACTCATTATATGTTATCTCCAGTTACTTTGGGAATGTCTCCAAAAATAAGCCAACCACCAAAGAATAACAAAGTGCCTTCCAAGAGTATAAAAACAAACAAAATACAGGAACAATAACAACAAAAGACCTATCACAGACTGGGAAATTTTTCAAAGTATGAAATCCAACCTCCTTTAAGCACTGATAGCATTGAAATTTGGCAGGAATAAATATTCATGGATATTTGGGAGTCTGTAAAAGACTGATTTTAAAGAATATATATATGTATATTTAAAATATGTATATGTGTATATTAAATATATATATACACATATGTATACATACATGCATATGTATATTACCTACCCCCTCAAAATATACATATATTTTGACATATATATATAAAATCTACCCCCCAAAATTATATTTAGCTTGGAAATATGATTAATAACAAATCAGGTCAAAATAAAAGCAAAAGTCAGTCATCCTGATTTACTGAAGCATGAAGCAATGATACTGAGGATGAGTCTTGTATTTACCACCTTTGTGATGTATTATAGAAACTGTGCATTAAAGCAAACCAGCCAAATTTGTAATTTAGAGCTCTGGAGGTATTCAATTTTTGTGATTACATAGAGACATACTTTACCAAATGTATGGTACCCATATGCTTCCCTCTATCGAAGCCTGGACCCCACTGGAATTAAGTGCTGAGTCCAGCTCTCTGGCAGAGGTAAAAATTTTTGTTTAGGAAGAAAGTTATAAGCCACTAATATCAAAGAAGCTTTGAGACACTAACTTTTTGTTTGAGATTGATATAACCTATCCTCACAAACAACTCCACGTTTACATCATGATTCTTCAAAGAATTTTCAAAGGGTTTTCCAATTTAACCTTAAGACATTGAAGTCAAAGTCTTAAAGTACCAGTAATAAGAGCACTTGTTTAATATATTCCAGGATAGCAGTAATATCCACCTTTCAAATAAGAAATACTCAGTTGTGAGGGAATGAAATGTCTTACTATACAGCAGTTGGAAAACTACAACCCAGGGGCCAAATCATGCAAACCAGCTACTTTTGTAAGAAAAGCGTGATTGGAACACAGCCACGCCCATTTGTTTATGTTCTGTCTAGGGCTGCTACAAAGGCAGCGGGGAGTAGTTGCAACTGAGATCCTATGACCAGCAAAACCTGAAATATTTACCATCTGGCTCTTTCCAAAAATTTGCCAATGCCTGGACTAGAACATTAATTTTGTTTTCTGATAAAATAGTTCCTATTGTCACTGTTCAATAACAGTGAATTCACAAATATTTTCCCATTCCATTGGCTAGAAAACTAAGTTAGACCCAATGGTTCAAGAAAAGCATTAATGACATCATGTTTCCCAACATAAAGACATTTGAGGCTGGTGATTTATCATCTCAGGCTAGCACTACACCTGCTTGGTCTGGATCCACGCATCTGTATCAGGAACACAGTATGCAATCCACATTTTCTGCCGTTATTATAAGAACGAAGTTTCAGTGTAAAGACTTAATCACATATAGTATTTCTAACGATATATCAGAATCATCAAGTGAATTACAAATAAGACATGATGAACTGGGGGTTAGAATGGGAAGGACATTTCTCACCAGGTGCTAATAATTTGAGGTAGATTTGACTGCAGGCTTACATAAGTTGATAAAGCACTCCCTTAATCAAAGGATAGTTAAAAAGAATATGAAATGAGCTGACACATTTTGACATGATTGCCGATTGCAGAGCAGATACACGTGCACCGCACATTGGAAATGTATTGGAAAGAGTTTCATTCCCTTAAGTTATGGATTTTAAATCAGTTCCTGAGATGAACATTTCAAACATACACACTTACAGTTCTGAAACACTCACCCAAACCTGGAAAATGTGCATGAAAGTCTTTCCCATTCCTTCATATCCCCAATTTGAATTACAATATAAACTATAAAAGAACCAGAAGAAAATATAACTTTTGGTGTGTAGGGTAGGGAAGAATATCTTAACATAAAAGCAAAGGAAGAAAGCATAAAGGAAAGTAGATAGATTTGACACAGAAAACTTTAAAATATCTGTATATCCAAAAGAGTTGTAAAAATGACAAGAGAAAAGAAAAATATATATACTACGAAAGGCTGTATCCTTAATATATTTCAAGTCTTTAACATTTATGAAAAATAAAAAAACAATATTCATTAAATTAACCATTTAACAAACTTTGAGTGAACTGCTGCCCTAATACTGCTTGGGCTCCAGTGGGTGACCTCACTGTTCCAGGACTGACATGTGGCCGGAGACTTGGGACTTGCAGTGCTAAAACCAAGATAGTTCAGGCACATTTGGAGTCAGATAGACTGGACTCAAGTTCTTCTTCCACCATTGAATGACCTTCAACATCGTACTCCACCTTCACAAGTCTGTTTCTTCATTTTAAAATGGGTGCTAACAAGGGTACTTAACTCTTAGACTTGCAAGTGAAGATTAAACAAGATGAAATGTACAAAGCTCACTGACCTGGCTTATAGCACATGCAGTAAATTTTATGATTATCACCATATTATCATCACTGTTTGTCAGTTGTGCAGGTCTGCTAGTTTTTTCTCAATACCTATTCTCTTTTTATTTAAATTGAAGTATAGTTACTTTACAGTGTTGTGTTAGTTTCAAGTGTACAGCAAGGTGATTCAGCGTATATGTATATTCTTTTTCAGATTCTTTCCATTATAGGCTGTTACAAGATATTGAATATAGTTCCCTGTGCTATACAGCAGGTCCTTGTTTACCTATTTTATATATAGTAGTGTGTATATGTTAATCTCAAACTCCTAATTTATCCCTCGCCCCCTTTCCTCTTTAGTAACCATAAATTTGTTTTCTATGTCTGTGAGTCTATTTCTGTTTTGTAAATAAGTTCATTTGTATCATTTTTTTAGATTCTGCATATACGTGATATCATATGATATTTGTCTTTCTATTCTCTTATTCCTGTCTACAGAACCCCAGATTGGGGGAACATTAAACAAATACTGCTGAATTCCTTGATAGAAGTGATCATCTGACCTAGCTCTGGCCACTGGAAAAAAAAAAAAAAAAGAGGAAGTTTTTGGTTGAGACTTCCAAGAAGGCTCCTTAAAATATGTGGATGTGTGAGCAGGGGGTGAGAACAGTCCTAACTGGTAAATACATTTTATCCTTTGCTTTTTCACTCCTTCCTGCCTCAAACAGAGATGCTGGAAGCAAAGCAGCCATCCTGGGACCCCAAGGGTGACAAGAACATGCTAAAGATGATTGGGTGGAAAGAGACAAGGAAGCCATTTCTCCACTGGCATCATGGAGCCACTGTACCCATCCTGGATTTCTGACGTCTGGACTCTTATTGGGTAAGTCTGTGACAAAACTTATTACATCATTATTATTATATAAATATAAACAAGACACCATGTTTAACTGTCATATTGATAATAAAGAGAATAATAGTTAAAACAGCATATTTAGCCATAAACAAAATGTAACAACTATTTTTTCTTTTCTTTTTTTTTTTTGGTTGCATTGGGTCTTCGTTGCTGTGCGTGGGCTTTCTCTAGTTGCGGTGAGCCGGGGCTACTCTTCGTTGCGGTGCGTGGGCTTCTCATTGTGGTGGCTTCTCTTATTGCGGAGCATGGGCTCTAGAGCACAGGCTCCGTAGTTGTGGCTCACAGGCTCTAGAGCACAGGCTAAGTAGTTGTGGCTCACAGGCTCTAGAGCACAGGCTCAGTAGTTGTGGCTCACAGGCTCTAGAGCACAGGCTCAGTAGTTGTGGCTCACAGGCTCTAGAGCACAGGCTCAGTAGTTGTGGTGCATGGGCTTAGTTGCTCCACAGCATGTGGAATCATCCCGGACCAGGCTCGAACCCGTGTCCCCTGCATTGGTAGGCGGACTCTCAACCACTGCGCCACCAGGGAAGCCCCCACGTCATCATTTTTAATGGCTGCAAAGTATGCAATTGTTTTTATGTACCGTATGTTTCTCAATAGCTTTTTACTGGTGTACATTTAGTTTGTTTCCATTTTTTTTACATTTATAGATTATGCTGAAATCAACGCCCTGTACATCTCTTTCTTGTAAACTTACCCAATTATTTCCTCAGGATAAACTTCTAAAGAAAGAGATAATATAAGCCTTTTAATTTATCTGTATTGCAAGATTAGATTCTTTGCCCAGGAATATAATAGTTTTTCATTAAAAATAGGATGAGGTTCAAAGGATGAACTAACGGGAGCAAAGAGGGCTATCAGAAATATGGTTTTTAAAATATTTGCTATTATTCACAAGACTAATATGCTTTTATAAAGGAGTAGTTATCAAAATGTTTTTTTTCAGTATGGAAACTGAGAGCTTCCCTCCTTAAAAAATAGAGTAAAAAAGCCAATTCCAAAAATGTTACTCCAATCAATCCCTGGTAGAGAATCAAAAAGCTTAGGAGGAACACTACCTTCTGAGTTTTAAGTGAACAAGAAGTACATTTTAAATTCAGGTGGGACTTCCCTGGTGGTCCAGTGCTAAAGAATCCGCCTCCCAATGCAGGGGACGCAGGTTCGATCCCTGGTCGGGGAACTAAAATCCCACATGCTGTGGGGCAACTAAGCCCGCACGCCTCAACTAGAGAGTCTGCGTGCCGCTAACTACAGAGCACACACACTCTGGAGACGGTGCACCACAACTACAGAGCCCATGTGCTCTGGAGCCCCCGGGCCACAACTAGAGAGAAACCGTGCACTGCAACAAAGAGCCAGTGCGCCACAACGAAAGAGCCCGCATGCTGCAACGAAGATCTCGAGTGTCGCAACTAAGACCCGACACAGCCAAAAAATAAAAGTTAAATAAATAAATAAATAAATAAAATACCTTAAAATAAAATAAAATATACTTAAAAAAATAAATTCAGGCTAAGGTAGAGAAATAGATCCCTAGTGTTTCTATAAGTGATCTGCCTCTTCTTGTTAATTAAAACCTAAAATACTCTATCCGGTGTTTTATTAGAATTATGACTCCATGCTACCAAAGGTCCCATAAGATATTTCATTGAAGTTGACATAAACTGGGGTCTTATCCTGCTTAGAATAAAAATTTAGAAAGCAAATTTGGTCAGATTTTCTCTGAATATTGGAGTCTGCATTGAAGAAGCTTTTGAACAATTATATACAGGGCTGAGCAAAGGCTGTTGTTTGCTTATGTGGTAGACTGAGATCAAGAATGTTAATGTTATCTCCAAGAAGACTTTTAAATTTATATCAAAATTGTATAAACAGGGTCACCAGGGCTAAATGGGATGTCAATGACCTATGAAGATCAAAAGGTAAACAAAAGATCTTAAAATAAGCCTGTAACCTGAACACCTCGAGGGTTGTTGTATATTAAAAGGCGGTTGTTTACATAAAGAAAGGGAAAATTACTTAGTGCTAATTCTGTTTGTGACAAGCTCCTTCTTCCTCAATCCATCAGCAGAATGGTGGTGGATGAGGCTTTCACCCTGCCTGTTTTGAAGGGCTGTGAATAAAAACAACTTGAGCTGTCCACTCAGAAGCCTACCCATTTCCTTTATGGGGCTGGTTGCTTCAGGCTAAGTTCTTTCTTCAGGAGAGGTTTGTGGAGATAAGGGAGTAGCTGGGGGACCTGAGTAAGATGAAAGGAGTACAATATGGTTGGCAGGAAGAGATGGGTAGATTCTCTAAGGTACACGCTCAAGGATCTCTTTGAAGCCTAAACTTCCATCTTCAAAAGGAATTTCAGCCAGATGGGGAACAAACGGGAACATGTCTTTGGGTGGATAACCCACAGAGTTTGGGCTCAAGGGTGGAGGAATGATGAGTCCCAAAAAATGTCATGAAAAAGTACAATGAATTAAGAAAAAGAAAGTCGATTTTTGTTATGGGTTAATAGACACATAATTAGGGATCTGAAATGGAGGCAAAGTAAAAACTCACTGGAGTAAACAGTTTTCTTATAAGAAACAAAAGATGAATCAGCCCTCCAAGCCAACCAAGGTATGACTTCAGAGGCAGTAGAGTCTAGTGATTATGTACATGGCTCTGTGGTCACAATACCTAGAATTCGATCCAGGCTCTTCTAGTTACCTTGTGTGACCCAGGAGAAGTAATTTGACCTCTCTGTGCCTTTCCTTATCATTAAAATGCGAGTAATAATGGGAACCCCCTGCCAGGTTTGTTGTGAAGGTTAAATGAGTTACTACATGCAAAGCATTCAAACAGTGCCTGACATGCTGTAAGCGCTCAGTGAACGTTAACCATAAATTATAACATTTGAAGATGCCCTAAGAAGGATAAGAATAGCCTAAAAGGTAATTATTCTGCTGCCTGCCATTCCACTTGAGAGCTTAATTTACGGGTTCTTAATGACTTTCTGACCTTTAAGAGTCACCTTTCAAAATGTAAGTCATCCCCAGGGTCTTACCCAAAGCCATTCTCAATACTCGAGCAGGGATTCATTGACCATGGGTATTGCCTGGATAGGTTAACACTCCAGGAAAGAGGAAGAGGAAGAGGTGCTGGGGCGGCGAGCAAACTTCTAAGACAAACTTAACTTGACTTTTATCATTCACACCAAAGTTAACCCACCAATTACAATTTTGCCAATTGTGAGGAAATTTTTAAGCCTCCGGTGTTTCAGGACAAATCACTAGAGAAAGAATGTGCCCGTATTGTTCTGTGAGAAAACACAGATGGCTAGGATACATTTTCTCACTCCTTGCCTGGACCCTAGGAAGGAAAAAAAAGTGTCTCATTCAAAAGAAGTCATGGAAGGGGAGGGACTCAGGAAAGAATTGTTGAGGTTGTGACGAAGTCCAGGTGAAGGAATTCAGGAGCCTTTGCTTTGGATGAAGGCTCTGGAAGGTCAAGTTAGCCCATGGCTGAAGCTGGCTGGCTAAGCCTGTGCTTGAGGCATCGAAAGACAGGAGAGACAGGAAGGGAAGGACAGACAGACAGACAGACACACTCACACACACAATCGAAGGAGAGGCTAGTTTATAAACATACATCCTATTGAAACACCAAGTTATATTTTATGCCTTAGTTTTCTTTCCTAAGAGCCATCAATGTAATATATTCTGTTTCCACTAACTTAGTTAAATAGAACCATGTAATTAATCCTCTACAGATCCTCTAACCAAATACATTTAAATGCTTACTATATAGCCTAATGCATTTTTCTATTCCAACACAGTGGATTTCTCTTCTGATTAATGATACCCGGAGGATTCTGCACAAGTCTAGCTTTTTGAGCTTAGGCCAATAAACATGGATCAAATGATCTCTAAGGTCCTTTTCAACTCTAAACCTCTTTGATTTAAAAAAAAAATTATACAAATTTTAAAGGTTACTTTCCATTTACACTTACTACAAAACATTGGCTCTATTCCACGTGTTGTACAATACATCCATGAGCCTATCTTACACCTAATAGTTTGTACCTCCCACTCACCCCTCCCCATATTGCCCCCCCATTGGTAGCCATTAGTTTGTTCTCTATATCTGTGAGCCTGCTTCTTTTTGTTATATTCACTAGTTTGTTGTATTTTTTAGGTTCCACATATACATGATATCATAGAGTATCTCTGTCTGACTTACTTCATTTAGTGTAATGCCCTCCAAGTCCAAGTATTTTTGTTTCTGAAATACATATATCAGAGAAGGGCATTAGAATTTTCTCAGTGTTTGGTTTCTCCTGTGGTGTTGATCTGATCTGCACTGCAAGGTTTGTTCCGTGGACCAAGACATGCATCTTTCAAGTCGCACACTGCTTTTCAGAAGAGCAATGTCTTTATTTCAAAGAGAAAATGAAGATATACTTACTTGTACTCATATAAGAGAGACCAGGTCATTTTTCATTAACAAACTTCCCCCAATTTTTTAAAATAAATTTATTTATTTATTTTTGGCTGTGTTGGGTCTTTGATGCTGCAGGTGGGCTTTCTCTAGTTGTGGCGAACGGGGGCTACTCTTTGTTGCAGTGCACGGGCTTCTCTTTGCAGTGGCTTCTCTAGTTGAGGAGCACAGGCTCTAGGCCTGCGGGCTTCAGTAGTTGTGGTGTGAGGGCTTCAGTAACTGTGGCACGCAGGCTCAGTAGTTGTGGCTCACGGGCTTAGTTGCTCCTCAGCATGTGAGATCTTCCTGGATCAGGGATTGAACCCATGTCCCCTGCATTGGCAGGCAGATTCTTAACCACTGCGCCACCAGGGAAGTCCAACAAACTTCCCAAATTTTAAAGGTTTATAATAATGAGTTTATTTTTTGCTCTTATGACATGGCCATCGTGGGCTGGCTGCGGGCTCCACTCCACCCGCAACTTCTCATGTCAGGATCTGGGCTGATGGAGTAGCCACGCTCTCAAACATTGCAGGGTTTCATGGCAGAAGGAAAGCGCTCTGGCAGATCTTGCACCAGCAATTAAATGTTCCAGCCTGGAAGCGACACAAGCCATTTTTGCTTACAATTCATTAGACAGAATCAATCATGCAGTGTCACCCAGTCACAAGTGGTCCTGGTGTGTGTAATTCCTCCATGGGCTCCCAAGACAAGGAACTTCAACTATGCTATGCAGAGATTAATGGGTTAGATTACTATAAAAAATTCAAATAATAGGAAAGTATGTCACTCAGTAATATCCAAGAGATAACTGCTATTAACAAGTTGTCGGTGTGTATTTTCTAGTGTCTTATAGAAATATACATATGTGCACACACATATGCACATGATTTAATTTAAAAGTATCCCATTAGAAATACCATTTCTGTAATCTGCTTCCCTTCCACCCTTAGCCATATAGCAACGTCATATTTCTCCATGTCAAGACATTTAAGCCTACCTCATCTCTTTTCACTGATGCATACTATTCCACCTTACAGATGGACCATGTCTTGTTTAATTAACTCCCTATAATGAACGATTAGGTTCTTTCTAATTTTTGATATTATTAAACATTTTGCAATCAATATTCTTAAACCTACCTCTTAGCCAGAAATAAATGTTTGTGACTGAATGAAGTTGACAAAAAAATGGAGAAGGATAACCAATCACCAGTGATTTAAGATTCCAAACACATGGCGAGTGAAGAAGAAAATATTCAAATCCTTTTCACCTGATTCAGAATATTTCAATGGCAGTAAAGGTGTAGGAATTCCTAACTATGTTAATGTAGCAGGTCATTCATATGAGCATCTCTAGAACTCCTTTAAACTCTTGGATTCCTGTTCAAGTAAAACATTTTCTTGATTATAAAATTTAACATCCCCACTCCGAGCCTTTGGAAATAAGGTATATCACAGTATTATTGCACTGAGAAGTCTGAATCTCCTGAAAAGTGAACATGATGGTACTATGACCCCTCATTTATTTTTATCTTCAGTTCCAATTCTTTCACCTTATATATAGAATGACTAGTGATTTAAGTGAGAAACCTGAATCTAAGATAGTCAGGGTTTTAGCAGTTTAAACCAGTCACGAGGACGTTAGCTTGAAAAGCTCTGTGACTCTGACTGTGGAGGTGTTTATAGTCTTAGGAGGAGACTGGCTTTGTCAGCTCTGAGTTTTGATGGGTTAAGTAGTTTGTAGTTGATTGTCGGGGTGTGGGGGGAGGTTACTGTGGAAGATAAATGAGTTCCTCAATGTCTGAACTTGCTCCCCGGGCTCCTCAACTCATCTCAGCTCTTTCTGGGGTTCTCACCATGAGACAGCATCACAACTGGAGCCCTGCAGGAAAAATAAAAACCCGAACCAGCCAAAATATGGGGGAGGGCTTAAGTAGCTTTAGCAAATTCTAATCAGGGGAAAAAGTGGAGGGGGGAGTGTTAAAGATAGGCTGGTACATCCTTCTTCATATGAGCTTTAGAAGAACTCATGAAAGACAACTGAAAGCAACCAGAAAAAATGTCGTCTTCTTCATGCTGATCTATTTCCTTTTCAATTCAAGCTGTATATAGTATGCATAGCATATTTTTAAAATCTACTTTATTTCAGCAATTTTATTTATATAGTTGATTTCTTAGCTTCTGTGTGTGTGTGTTTGATATATATATATATATATAGAGAGAGAGAGAGAGAGAGATAGAATAAGGGGGAAGGTAAATGATATAATCAAGAATTATATCAAATTATTATTTCTGATTTTGGAGTATAGAGTAGGGGTGTATTAGCCCAGGATGCATAACAAAATACCATCGACTGGGTGGCTTAGACAATAGAAATTTATTTATCACAGCTCTGAAGGCTGGGAAGTCCAAGATCAAGGTGTCAGCAAGGTGAGTTTCATTCTAAGGCCTCTTCTCTTGGCTTGTAGGAGGCTGCCATCTTGCTCACATGACCTTTTTTTTTGTAACAGAAAGAGAGAGAGAGGGCTCTCTCTAGTGTCACTTCTTGTAAGGCCACTAATCCCATCATGAAGACCCCACACTCATGACCTCATCTAACCCTAATAACCTCCCAAAGGTCCCATCTCCAGATACCAGCGCATTGGGGATTACAGTGTCAACATATGAATTTGGAAGGGACACAAACCTTCAGTTCATAATGAGGGGTGTTAAGTTCTTCACTTGCTATTCAGTCCCCAAGAAGTTCCTAGAAAACTGAAGTTTTAAAAAAATGTCTATTTGGTTCATTTCTAATCTAAAAACCACCACTCTAAAAATGATGCACACGCAAACATTTATCACTGTCCCTTTTACCTCACACTGGGCAGAACTTCCTTGCCTCCATTCTTACCCTCATCCTTCACATAAAATCTTTGCAGATTTGTTGGGTTTTTTTCAATGCTGGATTCAGGTGAAGATTAAAGGAAGAAGTAATGAGAAGCAGTGAAAAGCACATTTGAGATGCTGTACCAACCCCTAGATACCCTTCTGTTTGTCAATTCCCCTACTACCTCTACTATCCAAATCTTTAGGTTGACTTCATTTTGTTATCTACCTGAAACTCCACAATTAAAGGACCATTTGGACTAATAAGAAGTAGCTTTTAAAATGCAAATATTTGTGTGTGTGTGTGTGTGTGTGTTTAGGAGAATGCCATGTTAACAGACTATTAATTATTCTGACGATGGCGGGGTACTGGTCAACCCAAGTCCTTTCCTTGCTGGCAGGCGGCTGAAGCTAACTCTACTGAGACCATACTTCTATGGTTTGTTTGAATGGGAGGAGATGGAACGTGGAGTAGTAGACGTGGGGAGAGGTCAGAATATGGTGCCAATGTGTTCTCGCCGGTACATGTGGCACCTTGAGAGGTGCTTGTTCCATTAATGGGCACTCTAAATATTTGTTGGATGAGTGACACGAAGAACGACTATTGAAGTATCCTTGTAGAGCCCACTAGAAGGTGGTTTTTGAGTCTTGTAAAAGTGTGCTGACATAGCATAACAACTTCCTCTCACCTTTGCCAAGATTTCCTGAGTAGGACTCCTTGTTTTTCTTCCTTTTCATCTTTGTCAGTCTTTGCTGGCCTTGATCTTGGAGGTTGTCTGATCTGTTGCTCTCACTGTAAGTAAACCGTTCACTCCCTGTAACTTGCACTTGCAAATGAAGAACGGCAGCCTCTTTCAGGAAAAGGATGGAATTTTAGGAATATAGGGAAGGCAACTACGGCTTGATTCCTGGAATCTTACATAGATCTCCATTCCTTAGCTCAAGGTTTCATCATATTTGGTAATACAGCAAAACAGCACTGGACACTTGGGCTCTAGCATTTGCTTTGTCCTAAATAACTAAGTGACATAGTGCCAAGTACTTCCTGTACCTTGCTTTTCTTAGAATTCTCCATTAGTCCCTTTAGAACTGAGCACAGTGCTTTCTGTACAAAGCAAATGTTCAGAACCTTGAATTATCTTTATGTAGAAAGGTTTCAAGTGATGTCATTCCACTAGATTTACTAGGAACATTAGTAACAATGTTATATTACTTATTTTGGAAGTAAGAGCTTCAAGGCAAATATGAGTAGCCTATTTCTACTGTGTCTCTCTTGAAGTTTGATGACCCATTTAATTAGAATGATTACAAGTATGCATGGAAAGGAAGTTAAGCTGCTGGAAGAACTAATGATTTTGGTCAAACAAGGAGTTGTTTGCAACCTTCCTCGACAGAGAGAAGCAGGATTGGGGAGTGTTCCATTCTTACCAGCAATGTCTCCACATTCTGATGATTTTGTGATGGAGAAAGTGATTCAACCTCTCAGGGTGCCAGTGTCCTCATCAGTAAATGACAGGTTTGGACTGGATGATCTCTAAAGCCAAACAGACAGTTAATCATTTTTTTCTTTCCTTGAACTTATTCATTTATTCGGAAACAATTCATTGAGGCATACCATGTGCTCTGCATGTGGTACTGGGGATACGGCAGTGAGCAAAATGGACAAACATGCCTGTCCTGTGGAGTTTACATTCTAGATGGAGAAAGACACGCAATAAACCAGTCAATTAATCAAAAATATAATTAAGTACACATATATGTATATTTCAGAGGGTGGGAAGTGCAGTAGAGGGAGAAATATGAAAAGAAGGGGAAAGGGAAATTCTAAGGCAGAGTGACCTTAAAATGATGTGGTCCAGAAAGCCATCTAGATGTGAATACTTCAGGGGGATGGAGTTGGACTTACCTAAGGAAATCCCGTGTAACTCTCTTGGAGACCATATTTTCCATGGAAAGTTTTTCTTAGCCAAACACATCTCTGACTTGATTTCATGTATCTATTTATCTTTCATGTACCATTTGAAAACTTGAATTATAATTTATCCACAATAAAAAATGCACAGCCTTAAAGGTCGGTTTGATGAATACTGACAGTCACAGTTACCTGCGTAATGACAAGAAAAAACAAGGTATAGAACATTCCTATCATTCCGAAAGTTCCATCATTCCTCCTTCCAGTCAACTACTCGCCCCCTCCCACCCACGTAAAGCAATTTCTGACATGTATAATCAAAGGTAGTTTTGCCTGTCCTCAGACTTCATGTAAATGGAAGCATAGAGTATATAGTTTTGCTTTCTCTCTTCTTTGTGTCTGCATGATTTTGAGGTTCACCCGTGATGCTTTGTGTAACAGTATTTTGAACCTTTTTATTGCTGAGTAGTATTCCATTGTGTAGATTTACTTGGTTTTTAAATAGGGGCTTTGCATGAATGAGAGCCTTTTTTTCCAAATATGGATCAGAATCTTGCCACCGAAAGGGAAAATGTAGAACTAAAGGATGGAACGATCTGCATGGCAACCTCACAGCTGGATCACCCATCACATTTCTCCTGTTTTAACGATGTACCTTTAACTAGTGTCAGTGGGTTTCTCCCTCCCTCTGAGTGTCAACAGGAGGCTCCACCCTTGTCAGTGTCTTGGTCTTACCCTCCAGGCACCTGGCTATTTCAGGCTCTCACTCTTGGGGGCCAGACCCACCAGGTCTTTCCTATCACCGCCAATCCACTTTCTTAGACGTGTGATCCACCAGCCGCTTCCTTTGCCCAGGCACCTCTACATGCTGCAGGGTGGAGCTGCAGTCCCAGGTCCTTGGCCGTAGGTACCTGGCACCAAGGTACCAGAGAAGAGATTTCACCTGGGCGCCTCCTTTAGCTCATGGCTGTTTTCTCATCATCCCACTTGCTGCTTGGATTGTCAAGACAGGCAGAGTGGGATATCTGAGGCTAGCAGGGAGGGAAACTGCTCATCTTGGGGCTTGTCTTTGAGAAGCAGCTGATATTCCTTTTGATCAATTACTGAACACTGAACAGAGCAAGGCTGGGTGGCCTGAGGAAGTGTGTACGATGTGAAAAAGGCATGCTCTATGGGTGTCTGGAGGATACGTAACTTCAAATGCACAATTTTAACAAAGTGATAAAATAAAAGATTTTTCTAGAGAAACATACTGCATTCTGAAGGGTGACTTGGCATGGTCAAGTCCAGTTAGCTGCTGCATGGCCTCTTGCAGCTATTACTCTGCATTCCTGAGGCAGTGAAGAAGGCCATTACCGCCAGAGAGAGGCCTGGGATTAGCCAGGTGAACTTGGCTATCACCACCTGTCTTACGCTCCGTTCATTAGTTTCTTTAACAGTTTGCCTCAGCTATTTACACAGATAGGATTCCTGTCCAGCAGGGAGGAAAGTGTCAGGGTAAGCAAGCCATGGTCTGGAGCCGGAGGGTTAGTTTTATCCGACCATTCTTTTCTTCCCCATGATACAAAGGTTCTTTCTCCTCTTTTGAAAATCAGGCTTTCAATGGATGACTCCATTGTGGTACATTCCTATAGTAAAATAATATGTGACAATGAAAAGTGAGTAACCTAGAGCATGTATCAAAGTGAATATATCCCAAGAAGTATGGAGTTAAAAAAGCCCACAAATTATACATGTACAATAGGATACTACTTATGCAAAGTGTTAAATATGCAAAATGATCCTGTATATCGTCTAGGGAAATTTACATTTGTATAAGAGTATAAAAATACGCTCTAGGATGATAACCTCCAAATTCAGAAGCAGGGTTCCCTCTGGTGGGTGTTTGGACAGGAATGCATTTGGGAGGGGTGCACAAGGAACTACAACTATGCTTGTACTAGTTAATTTTTTAAGCTCGGTGGTGACCCCCATATTCTATTCAACATAGAATAGAATTCAACATATTCTATATTGTTATTCATCCTTTTTTGTGTATTGAAACATTTTATAATAAATAAACAAAAATTAGTCATTACAATAAGATTATAATTGGTTTTTATTCTCCATATCATTAAACTTCTAATATTCATTCATTTTCACCAGTTGCCAAATTACAGATTTTGGCTGAGAAATGAAGTTTAGGGGGGTGTTTTTTGATTTCAAAACTTGTAAGCGTTGATGAATTTTTCTTAGAAAGCAGGTTTACTTTCTGAAACAAATACATGGTATTATGTCAACCTAATTAATGATGTGGAACACAGGATTTTGAATAAATGCCGCTATAACCCTTTTTTCCAAAAAATTCTATAATTTATACATTAATTGATGAAGTATTTATTAAGACTACCATGTTATTGCACTGGGGTAAGTATCATGGTGGGTGGAGATGGAAAAAAATTTACGTAACAAAATGTAGAACACAGAATGAAAAGTGGAAGAATTTTAGCCAGTTTCCAAAGAGGAAATGCATCAAAGTACGATGTGCGTAAACCCACTGGGAGCAGCTGTACTAGAATGAATGAATGTGGTTTGCTGAGCTATTTCAGCCCTGTCCCAGCCTGGAATGGGGTGGCAGGAGCTGGACTTGGGTCAGGGCCTTCAGTAGCTGAGATCAGACCTCTCAAACTCCATCCAGGCCCATGTGCATCCTTTCCTGGATTCCCAATGTTATGAATCCAGGATTCATAAGGATCCCCTCCCCCTCTCCCCAGCCTGTCCCAGAGCTGTGGGTAATGCTGACATCTGGCACGCATGAGAATGCAAGGGGCACCTTATGAAAATGGAGATGTAAAGCCAGAAGAAGAGAAATGATGCAATTTCTTTCCCAGCTGAGGAGAAGGATAGCAGGAATGAATGTGGTCTGGGAAGAAATTTATATTAGGGGATAAACAAATGAGTTTTGTGCCCACCCCTTTCAGTCTCCTCAATGCCATGTTCATTTCTCTTTTTTGATTACCAGGTAGTGCTGTCCTCAGTCTCTTGGGACATACTTCTTTCTGGATCTGGCACAAACTACCCCTCAGGGCTTAAAGACATGCAGATGACAGATGATCAAGGTATGCATGTCTTAATCAAGCTGCCGTATTCACCCATCTAAAGAGCTGTTTAAAAAACACATCTAGCAGGTCTCAGCCTCCAATATTCACATCTTATTTACTCCAACTTTCACTTTTGAAAAATCTAAAGACATTCTCATGCAGGCTGTGACCAAAGGAAAGGGCAAGCTAAAATTCCGTCTGCAAGGGAAGGACATTTCTTTATTTGAAATTTACTTGCTGATTTTATTAGCTGCTGTCCTGACCTTTCAGCCAACTTAAGGACTGTTTACGTTAACACTGAAAATGTAAACTTGCATGGCCAGAGTGTTTTTCTAAATGATGCTCTTTAGATAGTTTTTCATTTGTTGGATGATAACGACTATTTTCTCTTTTGACTTTAAAACTGAAGGAAAGTACTGTGGCACAGCTTCCTTCTCTGTTTACAGACCGAGCACCTGCCACATGCCCAGCCCTGGGCTGGGTTCTTTCTACCCAATCCTATCCCTTTGCCCAGAGACCAGAGTCACATTTCAGAAATATTATTTCCACCTCGTACACTGTTGGTGGGAATGTAAATTGGTGCAGTCACTATGGAAAACCGTGTGAAGTTTTCTCAAAAAACTAAAAATAGAATTACCATATGACTCAGCAGCTCCATCCTGGGTATATATTTGAAAAAAAACAAAAACACTAATTCAAAAAGATACATGCACCCCAGTTTTCCTAGAAGCGTTATTTACAATTGCAAAGCTATGGAAGCAAACTATGTGTCCATCAACAGATGAATGGATAAAGATGATGTGATATATAAAGATAAAGATGATATGATATGATATATACATATATATATATATACACACACACACACACAAAATGGAATACTACTCATAAAAAAGAATGAAAACTTGCCATTTGCAGCAACAGGGATGGACTTGGAGGGCATTATGCAAGTGAAATAAGTCAGACGGAGAAAGACATACTGTATGATATGACTTAATGTAGAATCTAAAAAATACAACAAACTAGTGAATATAACAAAAAAGAAGCATACTCACAGATATAGAAAACAAACTAGTGGTTACCAGTGGGGAGGGGGGCAACATAGGGGTAGGGGAGTGGGAGTTACAAACTATTGGGTGTAAGATAGGCTATAAGGATGTATTGTACAACATGAGAAATACAGCCAATATTTTGTAATAACTGTAAACGAAGTTTAAATTTTAAAAGTTGTATAAAGATAAAAAAAAAATTATTTCCACATATCTACAGATAGAAGAGACCAGATATTAGAGAGTATCTCAGCACAAAACAAAGCAGTTTTGACCCTGGTATTCTAGAAGATTCCACTTGTTTTACTTTTGCTGATATTCCTTCAGGAAAAGTAATTTCATAGTGAAATGCTACAGATATAGGATGGGACACCACAAGTAGAAGATGAACAAAAAGGCTTACCTAGTAAATTTCTAAGTAAGCCCCTCTAGAAGTGCTCTGGGTGGGGAACACTTCATGGAATTTCTCTGCCAAATTGACCCCCTCCCCTGGAAATCACCGTGGGGGGTCCTTTCCCACGCTGGACTCCTGAGAAATGCAAAGCAGCTGATCCTCTTAAACCAAAGTTTGGGAGCTCTCACTTAGAAAGAGGTGCATGAAACAAAATGAAGTACGTATTTGACCATTACCTGCCGTTCTTTCCAGTTGGAAAATTCAGATCTTCCTTGAGCTATGATGAGATGCCATAGTAATAAGCCAGATTTCTACCTCACTTGGTGTTGTACATGATGTGCCTTATTAAATATTTCAAACTCACTAACACATGCACTGAACTATTCACTCAAGACCAGAGTGATCTGCTCAATGAAAAACCATTCATATCTTTGAAAAATAAAATGTACTGCTTTACAACAATTGATAATTCCCCTTTTCTGTGTACTTGATAAGTGTCAGGCCCTTCCAAGGTGTTTTTCATATATTATTCCTAATCATGATAAAAATCCAGAGAGGTGAGCATTATCGTAACTATTTCATAGGCGAAGAAACTGAAGTCGAGAAACAGTAACTGACCTGCTCAAACTTATACAGACAGAAAGTGGCAGCACTGGGGTGGAAAGTCATTTCTTATCTGATGCTGGAGTGAGCCCTTTGTTCACTTTACCAAACCTCTCCCATGTTTAAGACCATCAACATGGTCAGTGCGTGCCTGGTTAAGTAAATATGGTACCGAATCCATTTGCCTTGTTTAGAACAACCAGGAGAGAGATGAATTTCATTGACTTGACAGAGGATGAGTGTATTACAATTAGACATGTTTCATGATTCATGGGCCTTATCTTTGGAGAGGATCTTTGACAGGGAATTTGCCTTTTTGATAATGCATAGGACATGGGAGGGATTTTGCCAAAATAACATACTTTCTAGTACTTACCCTTTGCAGGGGGTTTTGATTGTTTCTCTTATCATTACATGGGATATTAACCTGGAGAGTTTACTCTCTTAGCTAATGAATGCCTGGACACAGTGAAATTTTAATTTTCAATCTTGCCAGAAATAAAAGCGTGGCAATGAGACACGTAAATATTACACTTAACACGGCAGTCCTTTCAGTGGCAGGAAAATTGCTTCTTTGTGGTACAAAAGAGACTTTCTATCTGCAACTTGTATAAAATAAGCCCTGATTTGGGGTTGTTTTTGGAGGGCAAAGGGTGATGTTGCCTATCTGATTGCACTTAGTGTTACATTTTAATCTATGATTTTTACAACCTGACATTGAAGTTCAGTTAGCTCAGATTACAAGCGAAGTAATTCACTCCTTAATGAAGTGTCCCCTGCATGACATATTGACCACGTGAGCTGACAATCATGGCTCTAAAACAGGCCTCGATTACATTTTCTTTTGTCATTGAAAGTAGGTTGTCAGTTAATAAACTTAAAACAAGGCATGCTGACCTGCCATTCTTCCAGAAGTATTTTATTGGAGCATCAGAGAAGCACATACTAACATCAACTATTGAAATGGAGGGAAAGAGTAAAAAATGCATATATTCAGTGTTCTTCAGATGAAGAGCCTTCCCCATGAATTTATACAAGTTCCCCGCCACATTTTTTTTTTTTTTCCCGGTACGTGGGCCTCTCACTGTTGTGGCCTCTCCCGTTGCGGAGCACAGGCCCCGGACGCGCAGGCTCAGAGGCCATGGCTCACGGGCCCAGCCGCTCCACGGCATGTGGGATCTTCCCGGACCGGGGCACGAACCCGTGTCCCCTGAATCAGCAGGCGGACTCTCAACCACTGCGCCACCAGGGAAGCCCTCCCCTCCACTTTTAATTCTGAAAAGAACTTTCAAACCTATAGAAAAGAAAAGTAGAAAACAGAGCACCATGAATATCTGTACACCTTTCACGTGCATTCAACCAACTGTTAACATTTTGTCACCATTGTGCGCTCTGGGTGTGTGTGTTTGTATTATTTTAGAGTAAATTCCAGACATCATGACACTTCACTCCTAAATACTTCAGCATGTATCGCCTAATGATTAGATCATTCTCCCCTATAACTAAATAACCATTATCACACACCTAAGAAAATGAACAATTCAATAATATAGTCTAACATATAGTTTATATTCCAGTTTCCCCAGCTGTCCCCAAAATGTATTTTAAAGCTGTCTTTTTAAAATGCAGATGTGAATCAAAATTTATACCCTATATTTGGGTGTTAAGCATTTATACAGAATTTTACCAGTAAAAATGAAGGCAGCTTTGATCCACAGTGATCTGAAAGGGCTGGTGATAAAGTGTTAGGAATGTTTTGTACCGGAGTATTTCTAATAGATTCTACTTGCAAAGTATGTATCCATCTTAGTGGTCGTTTTTTCCTAAAGTATTTCAATCAATTTCCCTCTTTATTATATTTAAATTGGTGGAATGGGGAAATATTATTACTGATTCATGATTTAAAAAATTTCAATCTCGGGGTTCCCTGGTGGCGCAGTGGTTGAGAGTCCGCCTGCCGATGCAGGGGACACGGGTTCGTGCCCCGGTCCGGGAAGGTCCCACATGCCGCGGAGCGGCTGGACCCGTGAGCCATGGCCGCTGAGCCTGCGTGTCCGGAGCCTGTGCTCCGCAACGGTAGAGGCCACAATAGTGACAGGCCCACATACCGCAAAAAAAAAATTTCAATCTCATAGAGCTATTATATGTTTTATTCTAAGGTTTCAAATAGTTGTTGGATTAAAACCCCAATCTAGAGGATTCATTCCAGCCCTACACAAAAAGGAAAAGAATCATGAACTTTCCTGTTTAAAGCAAAGTTTTTCAGCAATATGTTTAGGATGAATTATGTTTCAGATAATTGAGTTTTCTTCTAATTTAGACTTCTACTTCTCTTGAAAGCAAAATGTGTTACAATTAAAAGTGGAAAGAAAAATTAATTTCAAAGAATATTCACTGGGGCAAATGATGGTTTTATTACTGCCATGGACATTCAAAGATCAAGTTTAAGGGAATGTGATTGAATTCAGTGTCACAAATGCACTTGTCATGGATAATTACATGTAGCTAAGGTTTTGTAAAGTGGCTGTATGATTGCTTTAGAGTTGTACTTAAAGGAAATACCGAGAAACTGCATTTTGTGAGTTAGTTTTTGTGGATCTTATGTACTCTATTTTATGTCATATTTTCATCAGCAGTGCAAAAACTATTGCAGAAAATAGAAGAGGGGAACTGTGACCTTTTAAGTTCACTTGGTAGAAGACAGTAACTTTGTTTTCCAAATAGCAAAACAATATTATCCTTTTTCATATTAACTCATAAAAAGCCTTATGTTCAATGCAGTATATTTAAAAACACACTCCCCAAAACCCTTGTCCATTGGTGATTGCTATTGAATTTTAAAATTAGCTAGAATTTTTTTCCTCCAGAGTAGAAAAAAGATAGTAGAAAAAAGATAGTAGAAAAAAGACATATTTCATCACATCTAAGACATTTTTCAGCTTTTAATATTTGAAATAAAGCTGTATCTTAAAAGAGAAAAATTTTAAATTAGGAGTATTTTTTTCCTTCCTTAGTGATATTATATAAAGTTATTGTGCTTCTTATAGTTGATGGCTTCTTACTTTCCATAAAAAATAATGCTGAACAATACAATATTATGCTATACTATATGTACCCACCTATGAGTAATCCATAACAAACAGACATAGTTTAGTTTTTTATGAGGGTTCTAGAACTGAGTATTTGTATGGTTGAGAAATTAGACATGTGGTCCCAAAGACCTTATCACACAAAGAATGGGTCATCTTTGCATAAATCAGCAAACATTAAACTAGATTTACTCAGAAATATCAGTGGCTGATTTATCAAGTGCCTCTTTTTTTTTTTAGAAGTTTAGTAATTTATTTATTTATTTTTGCTGTGTTGGGTCTTCGTTTCTGTGAGAGGGCTTTCTCTAGTTGTGGCAAGGGGGGCCACTCTTCATCGCGGTGCGCGGGCCACTCACTGTCGCGGCCTCTCTTGTTGCGGAGCACAGGCTCCAGACGCGCAGGTTCAGTAGTTGTGGCTCACGGGCCTAGTTGCTCCGCGGCATGTGGGATCCTCCCAGACCAGGGCTCGAACCCGTGTTCCCTGCATTAGCAGGCAGATTCTCAACCACTGTGCCACCAGGGAAGCCCTATCAAGTGCCTTTGAAGGAACATAATTTAATGGTTTTAACCTAGTCAGCTCCTGCATTTCTATTTCTGGTTTTGGTCGGATTTATTTAAAGGGTTTCAACTTTCTATTCAGAGCATCAACCAGTTCTACTATTAGAAATGATGCTTTCAAAGTGCAGGCAATGTGGATGTCAGCCTGGTATCCACTCAGTCTGAGAGGAATGTTTCTATAGATAAACCATTTTGCTACTGAAAGCAATCTTAATACTGGAAGAAAGAATTCCCAGATTATTCTGAAGATACTAAATTTGTAGTTATAGTGTTTCCTTGTTTTATGAATGTGAAAACTAGCTGAATATTTCTATTGGAACCTGTCTGGTGGCCCAAGGAAAACAACTGTTTCAGCATTGTGGGAGATTTTGGACATTGGGATAACTTAATGCTGTTACAGAGGATGAGCGTTGTCATGAGGGCTCCCTGTTCTGGTCTGTGGAGCCTTCCGAATACATGCACAGGTCCTGGTAACTATACACACTTTTCATGTAGTTTAAGGTTATTCTGACCTCTCAAGTAAAAATTCTGTGTTTAAGCTGCAGCTTCAAAGTGCTACATTGCTACAATCACTAACCAATGGTCAAAATTCACTCACGGCCCAAGCCAGCCTGGCTGAACAGGGCTGCAACTCTAGAATATCAACTCAGCATGTACAAAGAACCTTAACTGATTCATGAAAAACCAGAGGCATCCACCCAATTTTCTATAATGAATCCAAGATCCTCTTAGACAAACATTTTGCCACAGACTCCTGGACACTAAGGCCTGTATGGCAGAGGCTTTGCTTTTTTTTTTTTTTTTTTTTGCGGTATGCGGGCCTCTCACTGTTGTGGCCTCTCCCATTGCAGAGCACAGGCTCCGGACGCGCAGGCTCAGCGGTCATGGCTCACGGGCCCAGTCGCTCCACAGCATGTGGGACCTTCCCGGACCAGGGCTCGAACCCGCGTCCCCTGCATCGGCAGGCGGACTCTCAACCACTGCGCCACCAGGGAAGCCCAGGCTTTACTTTTTAATTTGCATTTTCAAGTACCTTTTCTTGAAATCTATCTATAAACAGAAAAATACATAAATGATAAGCCTAGTGAATTTTCACAAACTGAATGTACCTGCAGGAAGTATCCAGCTCTAAAAGCAAAACATTTCCAGCTGCCCTAACCCCCCGCCCCCAGTTGCCTCCCTCGTGCCCCTTCAATTCAACTACCCCAAGGGGAATTTTTGTACCTTACGGATTTTGATCTCCATGAATGAGCTTGTTCCACATTTTGCCCAGTCCCATTAATTAAATGGACACAAACTCTTCTTTATTTTTAGTAACATCCTAAATACAGAAAGCCTGTCTCTTCAGGCCTGGATTTCTCAAAGCTGTCCTCAAGGAGTTGGTAGATATGAGGGGAAAGTGATGCCTTAGTTTTTTCACAGAAAATTCTCAAAGGATGTAGATGTGATCTTTCACCTCCATGCTTGCAGGGAAAAGGCTGCTTCATACTCTAGTTTCAGAAAGAAGCCGTTGAGAAGAAATAAAATAGGATGTCGGGGGCATCTCCCAAAAGAGTTATAATAGAGGCAGAAGGGGTGGTCTTGAGGCAAGTACACAGTCACGTTGATATAAGTACCTTAGTTATGGCAGAGGGAAAGCTGGGGTTTTCTGTGTCAGATAAGCAGAGTATCTAAATGCCTTTAAATGCTGGGGAAACCAAGGGCTAGGAGGAAATCTTGGAAAGTTAACTTTTTTGAATGTGGAAATGTAATGGGGACCACCTTCCGTATCTTCCAGTTTTATTGCCTACATGAGCTCCCAAATGTGATTAGTGCTAGGACCAGAAAACAAAAAAAAAAACTATTTTGTGAAATAGTTCCTTGTTATTAATGGGACAGCAAGAGGAGTGGGGAGCTCAGTTAGTCTCAGCTCCCTGTGCTGGGGGCTGCTGTGGAAGGAAATGGACTGGAGCCATCAACTCCTTTCCATGATTGTCGGTACAGACTTTATGAAAAGAATTCTAGGGCTTCCCTGGTGGCGCAGTGGGTAAGATCCACCTGCCAATGCAGGGGACATGGGTTCGAGCCCTGGTCTGGGAAGATCCCCCATGCCGTGGAGCAACTGAGCCCATGAGCCACAACTACTGAGCCCATGTGCCACAACTACTGAAGCCCACGTGCCTAGAGCCCATGCTCCACAACAGGAGAAGCTACCACAATGAGAAGCCCACGCACCGCAATGAAGAGTAGCCCCTGCTCGCCACAACTAGAGAAAGCCTGCGCGCAGCAACAAAGACACAACACAGCCAAAAATAAATAAATTTAAAAAAAGAAAAAAAGAATTCTAGAGATGTTAATATTTGACTCTAAGGCTTTTAATTGTGTATGGCTTGGCAGTGGGGCAGGGTTGGACATGTCACTGAAATTTGCAAGTGATGCATGCCCACCATTCTGAGAACTATATCCCCTGCCTGTATGATTTAGCATGACAACCAGATTACATTTATACAATTAATTAATGTTTGCTTGACCACTTTTATCCAATTTCTTTCCATAGCACATAAAAGAGAACCTGACATAAATTCCTCTTTCAAAACAATTGACTTAGCAACTGCTGACCTTCTGTTCTGTCATTCTAAGGATTGATTGGATATTGTTGAATTGTTTCATTCTACAGTAATTAAACATAAAATTAATTATGCTAGTAACCCATTATTTCCCTGAACCAAGGACTAAGTCATTTGTTTTCGCTTGGTTACTCTGAGAATCTGCCATTAGAAGAGCAAGAGAAAAAAATCACACTGTTGCAAACAGAAACTAAATATTTTAAGGCACATTTTAATGGCTAAAATATAATCTGAAAGCTCCTAATTTCCATATGCATAACATTGAATTTGTTTAATGTCATTTAGGCTATAAATTTTTTACCTTATGATTCGGTCATTTAAATATTTTCTCAGGTGGCTAATCATTTAGAAAACATGTCAAAGAAGAATATATGTTAAGAAAGAGAGATGGATGGATAAGACCAGAAGCGACGCTAAAGTCATCATGAATCTCTTAGTTCTTGATCTGGTTTGCTGCTCAGCCAAAATGAAATTTAGTTCACAAGTCATTTTCTTTGTTGGTTTTGTGTAGAAAATGCTTAAAATTACCCTGATATTATGAACATTAAGTCTGGTGCTGAGAGGCACACAAGGCTGACAGGACTAAATTGTCAAAATGTGTGTGCTGAGAGAAGCCAAAATAGGTTTTTGTGGTTTTCATTAGTGCAGGTCATATTAATATAATTAACATGATTGAAGATAATACCACTGGATGAGGCAGCAGATACCTAGCCTTGACCTATTACTCACCCGTAGGCTATAAAATGATGCACCTGACAAATGGGTATTGCAATCTTACATATTTAATATTTGGAATCAGCCTTTTGCTATGGGTTTCCCTATGGCTTTGAGGTATGCTCTGAACTTCAGTAGAGGAAATTCTTGGTGCTTTTCAAAATTCACAACTATGATCAGCATTTTCAGTATTGAGCAAATTTTTGTATTATGGTTAGACTTCCTGCAATTTGGATTCTCATAGTATCTGTTGTTTCCTTTGCTGTGTACCCCGTCCTTTCATCTGGCAACTGTAGCTCTTCCTTATGCTGGAATCTTCTCCTAACCTGCCTGTGGTTCTAGTTGGGGCTGTGAATTGTGATCTCCCACTATTCTGGTCATGGAGTGGGCGTGGGACCCAAGAGAGCCATTTCATGACCCTTTTCAGGATTTGTCCAGTTGGAAATAAGAGGAATGTCCTGTGGCAAACAAACTGCCTACCAATATCTATTGTCCCCTTTTTCCTGATGAACAAAGTCCCACTTTTTTTTTGTTTTTTAGCGCGGGTATGTTCCCAGTTGAAAATACCCATCTCCTCACACTGTCCTGGGACCACAGATGCTCATTTGCAGCCCATGTGGTATAAATGAAAGTCTGCTATGTGGGGCTTCTGGAACATTATTGTCCTGATGAAAGGGGTCACTGTCAGCTGGCAAGTGAATTTTGCCCTTACTTCTGTCCCCTCTGCTGGAAACTTGTGCATGATGACGTCTTCAGCCTGCTAAGAACAATGGAGTAGGACTTGGGAGGACCTTGAGTCATTGAGAACATCTCAAGTAGCTGCATCAGCCTCAGTCTGCTCACCTTTGTAAATCTTACTATGTCAGAAAACCTCTATTTAGTTATGCTACTGTGTGTGAGTTGCTGTTACATTCAGAAGGACATGGTCCTAACGGGTATGGTCCTTTCCCTACGTTGGGACTGCATATAGAGAAGGTAAGTCTGAGAAAATGAAGACCATCTATAGAAAAAAGAGTCAAGAGACCAATAACAAGTCCAGATTTTCAAGTCTCTTGTGTCTAAATTTCTCTGCAGCCTGAGGCTGTGTTATATGAACCAATGGAATCCTGTTCTGCTGAAGTTTCTTAAAGTTTGGTTTCTGTCACTCACAAATAACAATTCCTGGAGATATGAAAATAAAAGCACACTCTCCATGCAAGAAATATCCCAAACCTATTAGTACTTCCCTTAGCTCCCTAGCTGCTGGGATGAGAAGAAAGAATTTGAGTTCTTGATTTGATGGTGCTTGTTTAGGGGCTTTGGAATATCACCTCACATTTCCTCATCTTCAAAAAAACGAGAGTGGATTAGATGACCCCCTAAGATACTTTCGGTTCTAAATGATTATGATCCCATGCTAATTTTCCACAGTATGGGCTAGGAAAGTAAGTATGGAATACATAAATCAATAGAAAAGAAATGTATTTAGAGATTTTCCATAAAAACCCACTTCTACAAATTAATAAAAAAGAAAGAAGTTAGGGCACAAGTAAAATTTGCTGTGGATGTGGTCATGCAGGTCCTAAGTGTTCTTTGTCTACGAAGGTGGTATTCACAGAGTGAAGGAATGAGACAGGCTTTCCTGAGGATTAAATGACTTCTAAGCATCAAATTGTAGATCTGAAGAGGACTTCATCACATACTTAAAACCATCATAATAACAATAATTATAGCTAACTATGTACTATGAACTCTGCTAGGTATTTTGCACCAATTATCCCATTTCATCATCATAATGATGCTTTAAGCTATATGATCATATTCCCATTTTATAGCTATTTGTTTTATTGTTTTACTTATAATCTGAATAAGTCCTGTTTTGAAAATAGTCGGAGCTTAGTATTTGCTTTTCTTAATAAAGCAGGGAAATCTGAATACCAATGTTAAATCCAAAGCTATTTCTCCATTTCCTCATTGCATATTAAAGGAAATAACGGGTTCCGATGGAAATGCTGATTTGGAGTTAATGGTGTAATTGCATCCAAAACAATTTAGTTTATTAATATAGTGGTGCAAGAGAGGCTTCTTCCACTACATGGTCAGCGGAAATTCAGAGGCACTCATTGAAGCAAAGTTGCACTGACCTGGGAGAAAATATGGATGAACAAAAATCTGTATACAAAATTGACTTGGTAGGGCTTCCCTGGTGGCGAAGTGGTTAAGAATCCGCCTGCCAATTCAGGGGACATGGGTTCGAGCCCTGGTCCGGGAAGATCCCACCTGCCGCGGAGCAACTAAGCCCACGTGCCACAACTACTGAGCCTGCGCTTTTGAGCCCGTGAGCCACAACTACTGAAGCCCATGTGCCACAACTACTGAAGCCTGCGTGCCTAGAGCCTGTGCTCCGCAACAAGAGAAGCCACCGCAATGAGAAGCCCTCGCACCGCAACGAAGAGTAGCCCCCGCTCGCTGCATCTAGAGAAAGCCCGCGCGCAGCAACGGAAGACCCAACGCAGCCAATTAAAAAAAAAAAAAATTGGCTTCGTAACAAATGTTGAATTAGACTTAAGAGCCATCAAATGGCTTCTGTCCAGACAATTTTTGCCTCTGGGAGTAGGTTTTATTTATTTTTTATTTTTTATTATTTTTTTTTTTTTAGGTACGTGGGCCTCTCACTGTTGTGGCCTCTCCCGTTGCGGAGCACAGGCTCCAGACACGCAGACTCAGCGGCCATGGCTCACGGGCCCAGCCACTCCGCGGCATGTGGGATCTTCCCGGACCCGTGTCCCCGCATCGGCAGGCGGACTCTCAACCACTGCGCCACCAGGGAAGGCCCCAGGGACTAGGTTTTGAAGGGAGACACAGCTAACATTTGTTGAGCCCCTTCTGTGAGGCAGGCATTGGGCTAAGATCCTCTCCACACTGCATCTCATTAAATCGCCAAGGCAGCCCAGGGAGACAGGTAGAATTGATTCCATTTTACAGAGGAGAAACGGAGAGATTAAATGACTTGCTCACGGTCACACAGGCAGGCAATGGTGGATGGGGCTCTGAATCCAGCTGTCTCACCCACCAGAGTCCAAGCTCTCATAGCCGGTGGGAATGTGGTATGTCAGTTTCCCAAGTTCCATGATGAGAAAAGTCCAGATGTCTAGTGAATGAAGGCAAGTGTCAGCTGTTGACTGTGACTGGTTTTGTACTCTGAGATAGCAAAGAGCTGAGAATGAAGAGTTTAACCTAAGGAAAATTAGTTGAGTGGGCTATATAACTGAATTTGTTTTCATTCTCCAAAGATTTTCTCTGGAAGCTCCCAGCCTATGTTGAAAGCAGCCTTTTGTAAGTTTTACTGAGTTGACGTCTGGGCTTTTTCTTCCAAGGAGATAGATGTAAACCTCTTGATTTGGTGTTTTCCCAGCACGGGAGATAGAAAATCAGAAAAGTATCTTGTCCTGGTTGATCTGTTCTTATGTCTCAAGGAAAGGGTATAAATTGAACTGTTTCAATGTTCCATGAGTCTGAAACACTCTCCTTGAAGTGAGAAAAAACAGAATATTTTCATATCGCTCGGTTTGGGGAGCAGAAGAAGAGAAAGTATTTAGTTATCCCTGTTCACCAAAAGGTAGTGGAATGGGTTTGGGTCTCCCTGAAAATAACTGGTGCCACTTATGTCCTCTCTTTTGTCTTCCTCACCATTCAAGTAAGGTCTGTAAGTTGTTAAAAACCTCTAGGGAGGCAGATAACAAACACTTCCTCTTAGTAACCCTCTGAGCCCGTCTCAGTGCTTAATAATCCGTATGGAGGGACATTTCCCCTCTAAGTAAACCTAAATTATTATCGTGCAGGTTAATTCCATTTCCTCTCTTCTCTCCAGTGTGGAGGAAGAATAGCTGTTTACCATCGTCCTCAGAGTAGAATTGAACACACCCGAACACAGAGGCATCCACTCATCCTTAGACTCCATCATTCAAGCAGAATAGCCTTGATATGTCAGTTGTTCTCAGTGGTTCTCTGACCAGAAGCACCAGCATCTCCTGCGAACCTGCTAGACATGCAGATTCTCAGGCTCCACCCCCAGACCTGCTTAATCAGAACCTGAGGGTGGGCCCAGCCATTGGGGTTTTGAGAAGCCTTCCAGGGGATTTTCATACTCCTTCAAATCTGAGAATGACTGATATGGTAGTTCTGATCAGATGTGGGTAATTATTACTAATAATAATCCTAACGATTCATTTTTTTTAAGTTTGTGTGAATGTCTGCATATAACAATGCATACATTTATGCATTTATTTATGTGAGACACTGGCAGCTGTACCTAGGTTTCCGTGTAATCGGAATTTAACAGATGGAAATGGTGCTCTCTGTTCAGGCACAAACGTGCAGAGCTGACATTTCGCTTGTGGCCACCTGGGTTTTACATCATAAGTGTACAGCTCATACAAATAAGAGAAAATACAGGTGGGAAAAGAGAAAACAGTGAGAAAGGAAAACGCTCCGAACAGATAATCATTATTCTCTTTATTTTTGTTTTCTCTCAGATTTTGCTTCCTATACACAACAGAGAAAAAATTCTCCCAAGTGAAATAATACTATGCACACGGTCTTCTTCTTCTTTGTTTTTACCCATTTTATCAACATATTTTATTTGACTCAACCTCTTCAAAATATTATTATTTCAACATATAATCAGTATAAAGTTATTAATGAGATATTTTATGCATACAGTTTTCTAATCTGCATTTTAACTTAAGAATATGCCATGAGTGCCAGCAAGACAACACACACACACACACACACACACACACACACACACGGTCATTTTTAATAGTTCCATAGCCCATGGCTAATTACCTATTGATGGACCATTAGGTTATTTTCAGTTTTCCCCCTTCCTTCTCTCCCTCCCTCCCTTCCTTCTTTTTTCCTTCCTTTCCTTCATTCTTTCCGATTTTAGAAAACTAAATGGAAAACTAAAGAACTAATGGAAAACTAAAGTTTTCCATTAAGCAATGAATAAAGAGGTGAGACAAACGACAAAATCCTCAGACTTGTGTGGCTAAGACCTCACTGTTCTCTACCAGTTTTATGAAAACTAGAAAACCAGTGTTAGCTGGCTTTCTGTTTCATTATACATCCTCCATTTTTTGAGGAGTTTCAGGTATTCTTTGGGCTTATAATTAGACATGATTGGGAAGACTTTTTTTGGGAATACTAATGTGTGGTACATTCTACACGTAGCCTTGCTATTCTTAAGAAATCTATTTTGAAAGTTTGATCAATTTATATTGATGTTGATTCACTGGTACCTTTCCCCTGATTTGCTGTGACTGCAAACGTATGTTTTTAGAAAGATGATTCAGGTTTAGGAGCAGTTTATACCTGTGAGATATGGTAACATTAACTAGAGGGCCTGAGAATGGCACCCTTGGCTTTGGCTTCACGAGCTCACAGTGGAGCAAGCCTTTAAGAATTCCAGTGGTAGTACATCCTGTACAGAAGAACTGTAGCCTGAGGAATGTTTTGAGTTTCTCCCAAACGTTTTAAATGATGTTGCTGTAGTCCTTATGCAATTTGTAGCATCTCTTGCTTTGGACTTTATCCTTTACAGAGATTTTGTTATGATAAAACTAACTAGGCAAAACCCGTCTCCCACCATTTTATTTCTTTTCTTCCCATGCTGTCACATTAGGATGTAAAAAGTGTTTTCTCTGAATAGAGTAGAAAAAGAAAGATCTTATTTTCAAATTAACTTGGAAAGGTGTAAATTTTTTAAAAATCAAACATTCCTATAGCAGACAGTTTTGTATTTTAGAAATAGTAACTCATTTAATGTTTATATGAGTTGGGTATGACTATTATTCTCATTTTGCAGGGGAAAATGAGGCACAGAGTAACTTTCTCAAGGCCACACAGCTAGGAAATAGAAGAACTGGGATTCAAACATAGATAGGTTGGCTAGAGTCCATGCTTTTACCCATGTATTATGTAATGTACTATGAAGCTTTTATGGGATTATTGCTCTAGTTAAGTCATTCAAGGTCATTGCCTCTAACCTTGGGTTTAAGGTAGAAAGGTTCATGTTTGAGGATTTATGGATTAGGAGCTGCAGCAATGGTCCAGATTTTCTATTTTCCTCCTATTCAAAGTGATGAGATTAAAAATCTGACATTTGTAAAGGACAATCATTCCTGAATTGGGAGGGGGTGTTGTTTCTACTATTTAAGTAGGGGTTTTGTAGGAATGGTTGAATTTATTGAGAAAAATGTGCTGTTTTGTATCTGGATTCCAATACTATATATTTTTTTCTAATAGAGGTTAACTTCTCAAAAGGACAGTTGGCGAAGAAAGCTTGAACTAGAACTAGGCTGTTGGCATACACCTCCCATCTTCTCCTTTTGCTCTATCCCTTCACCCAACCTTGCAGAAAGTAAAAATGCCAGGAAGAAAAATGGAGAAAGTGATACTATTAAATATAGAACAGGTGCTATTTTCATAGATGTTTGTGGTGTTGGGAAGTTTTCGCTCTCTTATTTTTTATTTTCTCTATAAAGGTTTATTACCATTTTTCAGAGACATACATACTGCAACAGACTCCAAGATTACTAGGGAAAGGGCTTTTATTCACTTGTGTTAGGGAGGAGGATTTTGTGAGAGAGAAGGGAGAAAGTGTGAGAGCCTACTAGATCAGGATCTATCTTAACTTGGTGCTCAATTGAATAAAATGTTTGGAGTGAAGGAGTAGAGTTTTCTGATTTTATTTATCTTTTATGGTGAATCTTGTTCAACTTTCTTACAGAAAAATACAAACAAAGATAACTGCCATGAATCCCAGCTTCCCTAAAACCAGAACTTAATTTAGCAGCTGCTCCAAAAAAATCCCCCCAAGAAAAAACTACCAATTCTGTTTTCAACTAAAATTGGTAAGAAAAGATAGCACAAATAAAGTGTTGAAATCATAAGGCTTTTTTTTTTTTTAACAGAAATTAAGGTTTTATGTACTTCAACTTGCAGACTTCAACACTTGCAAATTAAGGTGGCAAAAGGTTAGAGCCTTTCAACTCTAGTCAACAGATAAAGTCTTGATCGTTAATATTCAGTGAATATATGCACATAATGGAAAATATGTTCTAATTGCTAATTCTTTTGCCAAGTGTTAACAAAGATTGTTTCACAGTTTCCAACCAGTCGTAGAAGTTAGTTTCGCTTCCTTCTCTTACCTTAGTTAAACATATTCTAAATTGGTATGTAAAATCCCCATATCTTTTTTTTTTTTTTTTTTTTTTTGCGGTATGCCGGCTTCTCACTGTTGTGGCCTCTCCCATTGCGGAGCACAGCCTCCGGACGCGCAGGCTCAGCGGCCATGGCTCACGGGCCCAGCCGCTCCGCGGCATGTGGGATCTTCCCGGACCGGGGCACGAACCTGCGTCCCCTGCAGCGGCAAGCGGACTCTCAACCACTGCGCCACCAGGGAAGCCCCCCCCATATCTTTTTGACTTCTCACTGAGAGTTGACACATATTGCAAACAAGCAGTTAAGCCCTGTCATTAAAACTTATGACAATACTATTTGTGTACATATAACCTTCAAGGTTATGTGAAGGTGGTTAATTCATCTCTCTGTGATGATCTTTATTTTTTTTTTCCCTTTACTTTTGAAAATGAAGTGAATAAGGAATAAAAATGCCTAGAGCCAGCACGAAGATCTTGGACCAAGTGACCTGGGTTTCAAATGTGATCATATTCCACTGAAGAATCGCGTTTGGGGGGAGTTGAATGTACATGTGAATGGTTGTGCCGAGGAGGAGGTGGTCAGGAATGGGGAAGATGGGGGTGGGTGGGGTGGAGAGTAGCACAAAAAGAGACCACAGTTTTCTACCAGGCGCTGCTGGTGTTTTCAGATTAAGATGGGGGATTAAGGAATTTTACTCAGCAATTTGAGATGCTTTGTTAGGGGCTGAGGAGATTTGAGCTGCTTTGTTCTCAAACCACATGTTAGTGAAAAAGCAAACAGGCACTTAATCCTGACAGACAGCAGAACTTGACATCAATTTGCCCCTTGGGAGGTGACCAGGAGTTCTCTGTGACGGGCTAAAATGGCCAGGCCTTGTTTTCCTGAAGCCTAATGCCAACATTCCATTCTAACCTGTGTTTCTCAGCCGTGTGGCCATGACTTGGATGGTTGGACTGACCAAGAGTTTCTTCATAATGGAGATTCTTACCCTTTTTTCTAAAAACTAACAAAAAAAAACCTTTTAAAGGCAAACAACCTACAAGGTGCCAGATACTTAAATAGATTTCAAACAGGTCTAATATATTGGCCACTTAGTTTTGAAATGAAATATAGAAAAGCTGAGATTCTTTCCTTTTGAAAATAATGGATTCTTCCTTTTGGCAATAGAGTCGCAGGACAACATATCCATTTTTGAGCCTATATATGATTATGAAATAAACATCAATTCTTTTTTTTTAAGCATCTTTATTGGAGTATAATTGCTTTACAATAGTCTGTTAGTTTCTGCCTTATAACAAAGTGAATCAGCTATACATATACATATATCCCCAATCTCCTCCCTCTTGCGGCTCTCTCCCACCCTCCCTATCCCACCCCTCTAGGTGGTCACGAAGGACCGAGCTGATCTCCTTGTGCTATGCGGCTGCTTCCCACTAGCTATCTAGCTTACTTTTGGTAGTGTATATATGTCCATGCCACTCTCTCACTTGGTCCCAGCTTCCCCGTCCCCCTTCTATGTGTCCTCAACTCCATTTTCTACGTCTGTGTCTTTATTCCTGTCCTGCCCCTAGATTCTTCAGAACCATTGTTGTTTTCTTTTTCTTTAGATTCCATATATATGTGTCAGCAAACGGTATTTTTTTCTCTTTCTAATTTACTTCACTCTGTATGACAGACTCTAGGTCCATCCTCTTCGCTACAAATAACTCAGTTTCGTTTCTTTTTATGGCTAAGGAATATTCCATTGTATATATGTGCCACATCTTCTTTATCCATTCATCTGTCGATGGACACTTAGGTTGCTTCCATGTCCTGGCTATTGTAAATAGAGCTGCAATGAACATTTTGGTACATGACTCTTTTTGAATTATGGTTTTCTCAGGGTATATGCCCAGTAGTGGGATTTCTGGGTCATATTGTAGTTCTATTTTTAGTTTTTTAAGGAACCTCCATACTGTTCTCCATAGTGGCTGTATCGATTTACATTCCCACCAGCAGTGCAAGAGGGTTCCCTTTTCTCCACACCCTCGCCAGCATTTGTTGTTTATAGATTTTTTGATGATGGCCATTCTGACTGGTGTGTGGTGATACCTCATTGTAGTTTTGATTTGCATTTCTTTAATGATTAGTGATGTTGAACATTCTTTCACATGTTTGTTGGCAATCTGTATATCTTCTTTGGAGAAATGTCTATTTAGGTCTTCTGCCCATTTTTGGATTAGGTTTTTTTTGATGTTGAGCTGCATGAGCTGCTTGTAAATTTTGGAGATAAATCCTTTGTCAGTTGCTTCATTTGCAAATATTTTCTCCCATTCTGAGGGTTGTTTTCTCATCTTGTTTATATTTTCCTTTGCTGTGCAAAAGCTTTTAAGGTTCATTAGGTCCCATTTGTTTATTTTTGTTTTTATTTCCATTTCTCTAGGAGGTGGATCAAAAAGAATCTTGCTGTGATCTATGTCACAGAATGTTTTGCCTATGTTTTCTTCTAAGAGTTTTACAGTGTCTCATGTTACATTTAGGTGTTTAATCCATTTTGAGTTTATTTTTGTGTATGGTGTTAGGGTGTGTTCTAATTTCATTCTTTTACATGTAGCTGTCCAGTTTTCCCACCACCACTTATTGAAGAGGATGTCTTTTCTCCATTGTATATTCCTGCCTTCTTTTTCAAAAATAAAGTGACCATATGAGTGTGGGTTTATCTCTGGGCTTTCTGTACTGTTCCATTGTTCTATATTTCTGTTTTTATGCCAGTACCATACTGTTTTGATTTCTGTAGCTATGTAGTATAGTCCGAAGTCCGGGACTTATCTCTTATAACATTCTTTATTTTGATGTCTATTTTATCTGCTATGAGTATTGCTACTCCAGCTTTCTTTTGATTTCCATTTGCATGGAATATCTTTTTCCATCCCCTCACTTTCAGTCTGTATGTGTCCCTAGGTGTGAAGTGGGTCTCTTGTAGACAGCATATATATGGGTCTTGTTTTTGTATCCACTCAGCCAGTCTATGTCTTTTGATTGGAGCATTTAATCCATTTATGTTTAAGGTAGTTATCGATATGTATGTTGCCATTTCTTTCTGTTACCATTTTCTTAATTGTTTTGGGTTTATTATTGTAGGTCTTTTCCTTCTCTTGTGTTTCCTGCCTAGAGAAGTTCCTTTAGCATTTGTTGTAAAGCTGGTTTGGTGGTGCTGAATTCTCTTAGTTTTTGCTTGTCTGTCAAGGTTTTAATTTCTCCATCAAATCTGAATGAGATCCTTGCTGGGTAGAGTAATCTTGGTTGTAGGTTTTTCCCTTTCATCACTTTAATGTCCTGCCACTCCCTTCTGGCTTTCAGAGTTTCTGCTGAAAGATCAGCTGTTAACCTTAAGGAGGTCCCCTTGTATGTTATTTGTTGCTTTTCCCTTGCTGCTTTTAATATTTTTTCTTTGTATTTAATTTTTGATAGTGTGATTAATATGTTTCTTGGCATGGTTCTCCTTGGATTTCTCCTTTATGGGACTCTCTGTGCTTCCTGGACTTGATTGACTATTTCCTTTCCCATATTAGGGAAGTTTTCAACTATAGTCTCACCAAATATTTTCTCAGTTCCTTTCTTTTTCTCTTCTTCTTCTGGGACCCCTATAATTCAAATGTTGGTGTGTTTAATGTTGTCCCAGAGGTCTCTGAGACTGTCCTCAATTCTTTTCATTCTGTTTTCTTTATTCTGCTCTGCAGTAGTTATTTCCACTATTTTATCTTCCAGGTGACTTATCCGTTCTTCTGCCTCAGTTATTCTGCTCTTGAGTCCTTCTAGAGAATATTAAATTTCATTTATTGTGTTGTTCATCATTGTTTGTTTGCTCTTTAGGTCTTCTAGGTCCTTGTTAAATGTTTCTTGTATTTTCTCCATTCTATTTCCAAGATTTGGGATCATCTTTACTATCATTACCCTGATTTGTTTTTTGAGGTAGACTGACTATTTCCTCTTCATTTGTTTGGTCTGGTTGGTTTTTACCTTGCTCCTTCATCTGCTGTGTGTTTCTCTGTCTTCTCACTTTGCTTATCTTACTGTGTTTGGGGTCTCCTTTTCGTAGGCTGCAGGTTTGTAGTTTCCGTTGTTTTTGGTGTCTGTCCCCAGTGGCTAAGGTTGGTTCAGTTGGTTGTGTAGGCTTCCTGGTGGAGGGAACTAGTGCCTGTGTTCTGGTGGATGAGGCTGGATCTTGTCTTTCTGGTGGGCAGGACTGCATCCGGTGCTGTGTTTTGGGGTGTCTGTGACGTTATAATGATTGTAGGCAGCCTCTCTGCTAATGGGTGGGGTTGTGTTCCTTTCTTGCTAGTTGTTTGGTGTATGGTGTCCAGCACTGTAACTTGCTGGTCGTTGAGTGGAGTTGGGTCTTAGCATTGAGATGGAGATCTCTGGGAGAGCTTTTGTCATTTGATATTACTTGGAGCTGGGAGGTCTCTGGTGGACCAGTGTCCTGAACTTGGCTCTCCCACCTCAGAGGCACAGGCCTGACACCCGGCCGGTACACCAAGACCCTGTCAGCCACATGGCTCAGAAGAAATGGGAGAAAAAAGAAAGAAATAAAAAAATAAAGTTATTTAAAAAAATTTTTTTAATTATTAAAAATTTTAAAAATTAAAAAAGAAAGAAAAAAAGAAAGAAGAGAGCAACCAAACCGAAAAGCTAATCCACCAATGATAACAAAAACTAAAAAGTTTACTAAAGAAACCCACAAAAAACAGACAGACAGAACCCTAGGACAAATGGTAAAAGCAAAGCTATACAGACAAAATCACGCAAATCCACCGCCTCAATTTTGAGATGATTCAGTGTCGATTCAGTATTCCACAGATGCAGATGCAGATCAAGTTGACTGTGGAGATTTAATCCGCTGCTTCTGAGGCTGCTGGGAGAAGTTTCGCTTTCTCTTCTTTCTTTGCACAGCTCCTGGGGTTCAGCTTTGGATTGGCCCCGCCTCTGTGTGTAGGTCGCCTGAGGGCATCTGTTTCTGCCCAGACAGGATGGGGTTAAAGGAGCGGCTGATTAGGGGGCTCTGGCTCACTCAGGCCAGGAGCAGGGAGGGGTACTGAGTGCGGGGCGAGCCTGCGGCAGCAGAGACTGACATGACATTGCAACAGCCTGAGGTGTGCCGTGTTTTCTCCCGGGGAAGTTGTCCTTGGATCACGGTACCCTGGCAGTGGCGGGCTGCACAGGCTCCCGGGAGGGCAGGTGTGGATATTGACTTGTGCTCGCACACAGGCTTCTTGGTGGCTGCACCAGCAGCCTTAGCGTCTCTTGCCCGTCTCTGGGATCTGTGCTGATAGCCGCAGCTCACACCCATCTCTGGAGCTACTTTAGGCTGTGCTCTGAATCCCCTCTCCTCATGCACCCCGAAACAATGCTCTCTTGCCTCTTAGGCAGGTCCAGACTTTATCCTGGACTCCCTTCCGGCTAGCTGTGGCGCACTAGCCCCTTCAGGCTGTGTCCACGCAGCCAACCCCAGTCCTCTCCCTGGAATCCGACTTCCGAAGCTGGAGCCTCAGCTCCCAGCCCCCGCCCGCCCCGGCGGGTGAGCAGACAAGCCTCTCAGGCTGGTGAGTGCTGGTCGGCAGTGATCCTCTGTGCGGGAATCTCTCCGCTTTGCCCTCTGCACCGCTGTTGCTGTGCTCTCCTCCGTGGCTCCGAAGCTTCACCCCGACCCCCCACCCCACATCTCAGCCCGTGAAGGGCTTCCTAGTGTGTGGAACCTTTTCCTCCTTCACAGCTCCCTCCCAGAGGTGCAGGTTCCGTCCCCATTCTTTCGTCTCCGTTTTTTATTTTGCCCTACCCAGGTACGTGGGGAGTTTCTTGCCTTTTGGGAAGTCTGAGGTCTTCTGCCAGCGTTCAGTAGGTGTTCTGTAGGAATTGTTCCACAGCTAGATGTATTTCTGATGTATTTGTGGGGAGGAAGGTGATCTCCACGTTTTACTCCTCCACCATCTTGAAGGTCATCAATTCTTATGTAGAGCTTTGTGGGAGGTTCTACTGACTCACCAGTTACACTAAAGTCATGTCCTTCAAAGTCACTGAAGTAGGACAAAAGCAAACAAAATGAACAGAAAAGAAACGAATGACTTCTTGAATTGGTTTGGATCCATTACTAAATTTAAATGTACACAGTTATATAGTCTGGCACACAATCTGAAATTGTGGTATAAAGGCTAATTTTTGCCAACTTGAGTTTGTGCCACCCTTAATCCATTGACCTCAAATGCACTTTTAGTAGGCTATTGATTTATGAAACTTTGGCATGGGTAGGAAAACCATTTTAAAAATCAGAACTGAAGCAGAAAAGTTATAAAGCATATTTCAAAACAAATTTTATTACATTATAAAGATTTTCTGGATGAATATTCAGCTAAGCAGTAACTCTTGTACTCTGGTAGGATGTGAAAATCTGTTACATCTTAATAACTAAAAAACAAAATTTGTCACTAGTGCAAGGTTGTTACATTTTTGCAATGTTTACACACACAACTTTGAGCTCAACTTTGAGCTTTGCTCCCCTGGCTCCTTCCCCCACCCACATGAGCTCAGGAAAATATACCTCTTTATTAACTAACTGCTAACTACTACACTTCCCTCTACACTAATATTATAGGTGATTTATTCCATTCTGCTATGAACTCAAAATTTTCTTTTAAATAACCAGAGTCATTATTCAAATAATCTTTTTTTTTTCAGGATTGGTGGGACCCTCTTTATGTTTAAATAGCATCAAACTCATTTTCAAATGAGTGGGAGCATCTTGTGTAAGAAAATTGGTATCACTTCAGATTACCCAAAAGAGAACCATATTCAAGTTTGAAGGTTTAATTTGAAGGAAATTTACCTTTGCCTTGGCCAATGGAATAAACACATAAAGGGCTTGTATGTTTAGTTGCCAATTCTGAAGACCAGAGGTTATTTCCAGTATTTTGTATGTCCTTAATTGTTTTTATAAACACCAGTGGGAGAGAAATCTGAAATTTAAAATACTTCAAAGGGACACCCGTTCATTTGCTTATTTTAAAACAGTATATGCTAGCCTTAAATGGCCATTAAGTTGTGTTGTCGTTCTCTGTTTTTGTGAAGGTTTACCAGGCATATTATAAGGATCAAATACAGGATGAACTACAATCAGAAACACAATATTCATTCATTTAACTCTGGTACAGTAGAGCAAATTCAGGGTGACTCGAGGGACACAATGTCTTGTAAAACATATGTACTTAATATAAGGGTCATAAAACTTATTAAATTAAAACCTAGGTTAAAAATAGGAAGAAAATTTATGCTGCTGTCTAAAATAGCAATAATTTCCCTTTGGCCTTTCCCTTTCCAAGTAATATGGATTCTTTTCAGGAGGAAAAAAAAAGCCAACTTATGAATTCTTCATTTTGTAGGGCCAAATGCAAATCTCTTTTAACTGTACCATGCATTTTAATGGGCAAGTGATATGACAGAAAATAGAGGAACAAGAAGATAGGATGTTAAACCTTGAAAAGTGTACCTGTGTCTAGGTTTCAAGGAGGCTTTGTTCCTGAGCCTGAACAACAAGCCCCCTTAGTGTTAGCTGGTGTCTAGGGAAAGGAGCTTAAGGGATATGAAGACAATAGAAACAATGTCTTTTAAATAGTTGATCTGGCTATGGGGCAGCAGTGCCGTGAAAAGGGGGGCACAGGACATAGAATTGCTGTTCATTCAGGGCACAGCAAAATGTCTCTGGACAAAACCTATTTCTGTTCAAGCAAAGTTTGGGGTGTACAAAATCCATGGAAACCAGAGAATTTGAAGTCAAGATTTTTTTAAATTGAAGTGTAGTTCATTTACAATATCATGTTAGTTTCAGGTGTACAGCAGTGGTTCAGTTATATATATATATATATTTATATACATAAATTCTTTTTCAGATTCTTTTCCCTTATAGGTTATTACAAAATACTGAATACAGTTCCCTGTGCTATACAGTAGGTCCTTGCTGGTTATCTGTTTTATATATAGGAGTGTGTATATATTAATCCGAACCTCCTAATTTATCCCTCCCCTCCCCCTTTCCCCTTTGGTAACTGTAAGTTTGTTTTCTATGTCTGTGAATCTCTTTCTGTTTTGGGAGTAAGTTCATTTGTATATTTTTTTTTACGTTTTTTTGATTCCACCTATAAGCGATATCATATGATATTGGTCTTTCTCTGACTTACACTTAGTATCTTAGTATGATAATCTCTAGGTCCATGCATGTTGCTGCAAATGGCATCATTTCATTCTTTTTTATGGCTGAGTAATAGTCCATTGTATATACGTACCACATCTTCTTTAACCATTCATCTGTCGATGGACATTTAGGTTGCTTGCATGTTGAAGTCAAGATTGACCTCTATTTGTGCCTCACTCTGCTGCCCATGGGCCACGCTGGGGTAGAAATTGATACATTACCCTGACAAACAACTTCAAGGGTTTGGGACTGAGGGTGGTCTCAACTTTTTAAGCACTTGTACCCCTTTTTAATCCAGCCAGTGAAACTATGTTTGAGTTTATCTTCAACATGACAGCCATTTTCCTAGCTGGTGCTCCTTGGTATAGATAGCATTTTAGGAATTTGAAACCAAAATAAATATCAATTTCCTTCTACTATACTCACACAGGGATCTGCTGAGAATTTTATCTTCATACAAAAGTCTTAAGGCTGTTGAGAAGGAGCTATGCTTGGTCATTTACCTGTTCACTCTTAAACCCATTCCTGCCCTTTCCTTGCTATTTTGTATTTTAGGGGGCTTAGCCCTGCAAAGCACATTGCCATCTGCAATCTCCCTTCTACAGAGGGAGATTCTGAGCAAGGAGGAGGGGAGACTGGGAAATCCCAACCCCTCAACCTTCAGCCTGCTTTGGAGGTGGTTCTGGCAATGGCAGCATCTCCTCTGAGGTCCCAGAGCCTGCCCCCCTTCCCTTTGTCCTGTAGGTCTAGGGGTGGCAGTGGCTTCCTGCTACTGCCAAACTCTTGGTGGTCTCCAGGTAGCCTTTCAGTTCTTCCAATGCTTTTGTAACTAGGTCCCTAGTTTATATCCCTCTGTTGAAGTACCTGGTGGTGATTCTATTTTCCTGACTCAACCACAGCCAATGGCTTTTTCATTTGTAGTTATTGGTTCAAAAGATAAGAGATTCTCTTTGAAGTCTTCAGGCCCTTTTTTGGCCAGTGGGTAGGCTGCTGGGTCACAGCAGTCATTTTGGCAACTGGCACTCTCTTTGGTAAAGTGGAACAAACACGTTCAAAGGCAAAGTGAGGAAGTAAGAACCATGTAAGGGCCTTATAGGAAGTATATTTTAGGGGTATAAGAGAAGGCACATTGAAGAGGCCACGTGGACATGCTGTTGACCTTGGCTAACTCCCCTTAGCTGGATAGCACTGAAAACGGAGGCTTCCTATGGCCCTTGAAAAAAACTCTCCGAAAACCCCATAATACATTTTTCTTTTGTCCTTGAAGTCTTTTTTTTTTTCAAATTTTGCAAGTAACTACAGTGCTAGTGTAAAAATAGCCTTGTTTGAACTAAGATGAACAATACATACATGTATACTCAGAGGTCCAACTAACTCCAATCAGTAGAGGAACCCTCAAAATCATACACCAGTTTCTCTCTCTTTTTCCCCTCTTTCTGTATGTGATCACATTCCCTAACAAAATTAAAAATTGGTTTCCATGATACAACTTCATAGGCTGTTGTCTGGAATGAGTTTGCCCAAAAGAGTTCTAAATATTGGGGGGATAAAAATACCCAAACCCCAAACAAAACAGCTTTGCCATTCAAAATTCCATCTTGCAGTCTGACATTTGCAGAGACCTTGGGAATATAGCATGTGGGGACTTTGATCCTGTTTCTCCAGTGGCAGCTGGGCCTGGTCCAAGCAGCCCTGCTGCTAACATTGTCATTGGGTGAGATGAGTGGAGCTGGAGGGGACATTATTTTTGCTTTTAGCCTCAGAGGCTTTGGGCATCCATTCACCATTCAAGAAATTCATACTGGCTTCAGCCATATTTTCATCAGGCTCTTAGTAAGGCTTGGGAAAGCTTGAAAACAGAATGCTCATTTTTTTGGAAGTCTTTCTTTAAACCCACTAGTTTTATGAAATTTAAGCACATTATTCATTGTGTAATTATAGATGAAATATTAGAGAAGTGGACTAATTATACACAGTGCACTCAAGCCCAATTAAACTAGCCTCTGTGGTGAACGTAAGGGTATTCTCTCTTTCACTAATAAGAAATACTTTCTGAACAACAGAGAATAAAATCGTTAAATTGGATATGCTGTAGAGATTATAAATATCCTATTAGCATATAAAATGAAGATTAACCTTATTTAATCACTGCACACCAGATCATCAAAAGTCATATTGAACTCTGGTAATGTTGCTGTATCCATTCTGCAAAATAATAATAAAAACCCCACTATTAATAAAAATAGCTCACTAGATGCTATTCTCATGTGCTAAATTAAACTGTTGGAGAAACTCAAGTATTCTCGTAGCTGCTTGACAAAATAGCAAAACTACTTTTACCTATTCGTTGTTATATGATGGCTGGTTCAGATTTATGTCATCCTAGTGGCTGGGAAAAGTGTGTCTCCCTGGCCGGGCAAATGAGCCTACTGCAAAATAAGTAAAATATACAATTCATTCCAGCTAGCACCACAAGTGACCTTTTGAAAATGTAAATTAAGTGATTGCACACACCAGGGGTGTGTTGAAAATGAAAATGTACGTGCTTGAGACATAGTGCCACCACCGCTTCGGGTATTAATTGGCAGGCTCTGAATCCAGGAATATCTGTGTTTTAATCGGAGTCACAGGAAATTCCACTTGAAGATACTCACGAGCCTTGTTTTTGTGATAAATCATCAGGGCTGGGCAGAGCAACCTCTGGAGTTTAGCAAGAACAAGGGGTTATTCAAATTCAAGTTATAATATTAAAAATATTGGTTATGAGAAGCAACAAGAAATCAGCAAAGGTGAAGGAAGCAAATTTATGTATCACTTTCATGGACTGTGATCTTTCACAGCTGAAGGACAGAAGTCAGTGAAGAGGGGTAGGTGGCTAATGAACAGACCTTTGCTGGGATTGAGGGAAGGGGCTGAAGCCAATCTCTCTTCCTCTTTCTTCCCTCCTCCCTCCCTCCCTCCCTCCCTCCCTCCCTCCCTTCCTTTCTTCTTTCCTTCCAGTTCTTGTTTATAGTCCTTCTGAGATTTGATAGCTGTTTTTCTTTCATTGCAAAAATCTTCAGGAAACTGGAATATGAACACATTTATAAACATTGAGAATGATTGTGGCCGTTACAACTTCATGTTCCTAATTAAACGCATTTATTTTTAAAACAATCAACATGTACACCTTCTCTTGGGTGGAACCCTTCCTCTTACTTTACTTAGGTGTCTTGCCCAAGAAAACAAGTTCAGTCCAAATTTCTATGAAAACTCAGATGGAAAGAAACTGAGAATAAACTGGAGGTAACAGGTCTGGAGGGGGCTAGGCAGTGCACGCTGTCCCAGACTTATGGAAATAAAATGTGATTTGATTGCATTATGTTTCAGGATGCTATTGCAAAGCAAGCGAAGTGTACGTGCAAGAGAATGATAGTAACTTCTTTTGCATCCTGGGACCAAAGCTAGCCAAGCCAATGAGCCTTTCTTTCAGTTTAGTGCCATCCACTGTTTGGGTTTCTCTCCAGGTTTCTTTAAGGCCACTGGCACAATAAAAAAATATATATATATTCAGAAAATCTTCTGTGGCTTTTTTATGCTATGGAGAGGGCAACATGAAGTGAGTACAGTGTTAATAATAACGACTATTTTTGCCCTTTTGGACAAACCAACAATCAAAGAGTTTCAGCTTTTATTTTTGTTCTCCTTAAACCCAATTAAAAGTTACTTTGCCTTGTAGGGCCATTTTTACAATTTATTTGAAGTGTTGGGCAACTAAAGAAAATCCTATTTCTTCAGATTTTTGATGAGATTATGGATTTGCCATGACAATATCACTTTAAATAGACTTTTTTATTTTCCCCAGGTCTAGCTTGCATAGAGCAATTTAGCCTGGGCTCCGAATCGTTGTATTATGGGTAAATGGTTTGGTTGTGACACCGGATCATTCTGACTTCAGAAAAACAGTAGACAGTGTCTAGAAGAAAAAAAAGGTCTTTATTGAGACGATCAAAAGGGACATAAAGGCAAAAACTGACTTTCACTGAAACAGGTCTGGGGACCAGGCCTCCAGTGTCCTTATTGTAATTCATTGCTTTTTTCTAGACCCCATGATAGAATTCTTCCATAACAGACAGAGGACTTTGTGAAATTGTAAATGAGTATGACTTCAAGCTCTCTGTGGAAATATATTCTCCCCCCTATAGCCCATACATTATTTCTGCTTAGTTATGGTAGCTCACATTTCCCGTAAGTATCAGAGAGAACTTAATTCAACTCACACCGCATCACTTTAAAACTGTGCAGCTCTCTTAATCAACCTTTGTATCAGACACAAATGTGCAGTATGACCTAATTTGAAAATGTCTCAAAGTGCTGACTCAAACTGTTAGTGAATAAAGGCTAGTCGTTACCATTATGACACTAATGTGATGCAAAATAAAATTGAGTTGCATCAGCTGAACATTAGTTCGCAAAAATATTAGTGATTGAAGCCATTTTCTGTTCATATTTTATTTATGCTTATATATATGTATATGTGTACATATATTTATTTATTTGAAACAGCCTTGTGACAAAATTTTTAAGTGCGGAAGAAGTTCCTTTTTTTTCTTTTTAACATCTTTATAGGAGTATAATTGCTTTACAATGGTGTGTTAGTTTCTACTTTATAAAAAAGTGAATCAGCTATACATATACATATATCCCCGTATCTCCTCTTTCTTGTGTCTCCCTCCTAAGTTCCATTTTTAACACTGACAAAGCCACAAGATTAAAAGTAGATCATATGTACATCATGGTCCCCCTGCTATAAGATGAAAACATATTGTTGCTGAATTCTTATTAGAATATTTATACACATCTAAGCAATAACATGAAAATTCTCACCTTCCCCTGTACTTTGGTGGCAGTTTCCAAGATTTTTCAACAGCTCTTGTACTACTTACTATTTTATATCACTCACAAATTCTCTGACCTTTGTCTTTTTGAATAAGAAGGATTTGGAATTTCTTTCTTTCCTTATTTGACAAAAAAAATTTTTTTTGACATAGAAATATGTACTCAATATACGTTGGTGATATTACATTTGAACAAAAGAAAGTAGGATATGGGACTAGATATTATTTAGCCTCACCCCTACTGATAATACTTTATAGAATGAAGCATAAATTATCTTTTACTTATACAGTTTAGGTGGTTTTGAAAAAAAATGCATGTGGTTATTTAATTCTTATACATCCTAGAGCTAGTATTGGTTTCAACCAATAAACTGATAATTAATAATTGAAAATAAAACAGCATGAACCAATCTTTCCTAAATTAGGGAAATTGTCCCAATCGTCAGTCAAAAATTCTGCCCTGTATCCCATTTGGGATCTCCTGAATCCTGAAAATTCTGAACATAAAATGTATACATTCGTGATCAAATACTTCTGATTTTACTTATTTAAAAGGAGAACAAGCCAAGCACATAAATACCCAGGAGATAGATTGTTCTTTAAAAATTTCAAGGACGAGAAGTTTTGGCTATCAATAAATTATTTAATGTGCTTCAGGTTGAGAGAGTATATATCTTCATATCGTATCACTATGAACAATCGGTAGAAAATACAGCTAAATTAAAATGCTGGCAAGCTTCATTCATTCACTTTTTAGAAAAACAAGTAAAACCTTCAAGCAAGATGTGTAGAAATTTGCTGCTATGCGATGACTTCAGTATTTCAGTCCATTTTATATTCTGTAACATGTGGCTTGGACTGTTTTTATGACCTATGTTTTATTTCCACATTAAGATCATCCAGATTTTAACAAAAGTAAGTTTGAAAAATCTCAAGTGGACTTTGCCAAAACCAGCGCTCAGAAGCATGATGCTTCCACGCACACGCACACAGGCACACTCCCACGTGATCCTCTAAAAAAAGAGGATCATGGTTTTTCGCTAAAATCCAATTGTTCTTATTTTTAGGTTACAGGAGGGAAAAAGGTATGTGGGTGTGATGGCTGCAAATGTATTGCCAGCATCTTAACAGTTCATCATTCTTAAATGATAGAAGTGTAGCAGCACCCTTCTGAGAAAAATCTTTCCTGTGGATTTTACTTTGTCCGTGCCAGGACAAATTGCGTGCTAAGTTGGAATAATTCTGAGATGGAAGACACCTCCATGACTGTCCTTGGAATACTGAGGAGCTGCCATTCCCCTTTGGAAGATGAGGGGAGACTATCCCCTACCCTCTTAATTGATGATTTACTGTGCTCTCCCCTGGGGCCACAACCGATGATCTGTAAGCTTGTTGAATTTCGAAGCAAATACTAAATATAATCAATATATAAAAATAAAAAAAAGAGAGAGGAAAAAATGCAATGAAAATTTATGACCTTAACATTCCTTCAGGGTCAAGCAATTTATCAAATTCTCTCACTTTCTGGTTTCAATTACACAGCCATTGTGGAAGGAACTTATTTTAGCAGGTTCATTTGCCTCAGTGGGGAATACAGGACTTTGGCCTAATGCTTCACCTTTAGTGCAGGCCATTTGAGCCTTAGAACAAATACCAATCATCACTCTTTGGAAAAAAGAATCTGCATCGGCGTGGCCTATTGGAATGGGGTTTCTGTCAAGGTAAACGGTTGTCGGCAATGACTGTGGTAGAGTGGCGATAAATCCCATTTTATTGCTGAAAAATTCCAGCTTCACTCCATGCCTGACAGCTCCCACATTCTCATACCCATTTGGGCAATTTCTGCACTCTGTCCATCTGGTTCTCATTACCTCTCAACCTGCCTGCGTCTGATCCAGAAAAAGTGCAGGTCAGAAACAGGGGAAAAGAAACTGAGGTGATGGACAAAACAGAAAGCAGGGGGGTGGCCCTTGGAGGTCGGGGTAGAGGTGAGGGAACAACAGGAAAGGGGAGATCCCAGCTTAGGCTCGGACCAGTCGCTGGAAGGGGCTGCTTAGATATATTAGAGAAAGGTAATGACAGAACCTGAGCTGGGAGACCAGAGGAAACTGTAGCTTACATTCAGGCCTTTCAAAGGCACCTGCTTTGGGGTGGACGAGAGTGAAAGAATGTGGTAGGTATGGGTGGATGGGGACAGACTAAGGGACAGTCCATCCCATCCCATCTGTCAAGGCACTGTGTCACAGAGTAGAGGGCCTTGTCTAGAAGAGCGTCAAGTTCAGCAACAAACAACATGGGGCCTGGAGCCCCATGTACACAGCTGGTATGCTTCCAAATACGGGGATAAAACTCTGCTGGAGATTCAGTTTTGGTTCAAGAATATAATTTTTTTAGAAGAAGAAAAACTCTAGGGCCACCAACAGCATTGTCTCCCTTCATTCTTCTAAGAAAATTAATATTTAAAAACAAATGTGTCCTAATAGGCACATTTATGGGATGGTTTATTCATGGAATGACAGGACTAGCAAGTGAGTTGCCTGGGTATTCATAACTCCAATGACATATATGGTCATTTTTTGGAGTTGCTGTGCGTTTATGCCTTTGGAAAGTTAGCCTCATTCTCTGAAGCTGAAATCCTTTTGATCATAATTGCTTCTGACCTAAAATTACCCACCGTCACCATAAGATGCCTCTTGGGGACAAAGAAATAAATACAGTAAATATCTGATAATAGATATAAATAATAAGCCCACGTAGACATTATCCTAAATTAGACTAGGATGAAACTGTATAACTATATATGTAAAAATATAAATTTTTCTTCTCATTTTGATGGGGTCATTATAGTTAATACTAAAATAAAATTTGGAACGTATATCGAAGTACAAGGGATGAATAAATAAAAATATTTTTATTCAGTAAAAATATTAGAATCAGGTGAATGGTTAGATAGATGGTGGTTATTTCACCACTTGTTCTGAAGGCAATTTTGCAGTTTTGTCTTAAAACCAGGTATGATTGTGTATTCTTAAATATGTTGGAGAGCAGAGTCATTGCTACGATTTGCAGACAGAACCTCTTATACTAGATATGTTTATACAGACAGTATGTCTTAGCGCTTTCTGGATCCCAGGGGTACAGAGAGCATTCCAGGACCGCAAAATTCACTTTTTCACAGCCAGACCCCTAACTACTGCCATGCATATCTCAGTTTTATTGGTTGAATTCTAATATCAAGATGATGTGAAATTTTAGTTACTGAGCCAGATCTTGCAGATAAGAAATGCTGGCTTCCAATATTTAAGATTTAATTTCAAAATTTTCAAGTCATGCATGTGCAAGAGAATTTCTATAAAATGTAATTACCTGAAATTGTAAGTGAACTCCGCATGAGATATTTGAGTGGAAAAGGAGATCGTTTATAAAAATTTTAAGTTAAAATGACTAGACAATTTGGAGTGAAGTAAATTACAGATGATCAAAAACGGAAGTTTATTATTTGGCAACTTTAAAGTGAATACTTTTAGTCAACAAATACAGCTCTGAAACAGACGTTTTCTTGTATGCGTATTAAAAGGCATAAATTTTTGGCTACTATTACATATCCATTAAAATAACCATAATATATGACATCTCTAATTTGGAAAGGAATTGCAGGTTTTTAGCCAAAAAAGAATCTCATTTGAAGTTTACTTTTCTGGGCTGTACATATGTCAGAAAGATGCGATCATTGAAACTCCAAAGAATGTTTGTTTCTTTTAATAGCATAGCAGAAAATTAATGGCATGGGGGAGGGTGAAGTGACAATTTAACTTGATGCTTGATAGCTGTTTACTTATCACTTTGTGCCCAGATTTCAGTGTCCTGTAAAAGAAAGGGGGAAATAAAGAAGCCACAGCATTCATACGGCTTTTAGGGCACTTAAGACACATGGAGGAAAGTGCCTAGAAGGCTATTGAAATATTTGCAAAACAAATCATTTACATTTACCTTTTGTGTCTGTAAAACCCAGAGTGCCTACAAAGACAGAACCAACTTTAGCTGTAAGAAATATTTCAGCATCAAAATGGTTAATAGTATTATAGCTTCAAAAGAGCCTATTGGCTCACCCTCAAGGATGCCCTGCAGTTGTTGTTAAAGTCATCAGATGAAGCTAGCCTTCTCAGCTAGCTTTTAGATTTGTCTGCTAACAGTAAAAATACTATAATAAATCGGTAACATATGTTGCCAGGCAAGGAAAAGTGATATAAATAAAGAGACTAGGAGACCCAAACCAAGTACAATGTGAAAAGAATTTAACTTTCAACCTATTCGTTGGCTAATTAACATTTGAAAAGCAATTTGAAAGTGTAACTGTTATTTGCTTATATTCTTCCTCATTTTTTTTTTTTTCTCTCTTCAGATTGCATTCTTACCCAAATACTCCTTCGTGATTGCCTGTTTTGCGGCTTTGGGGTAAGTCCCAGTTTTCCACAACCTTAAGAAAAAAAAAAAATGCATAACATAAAAGATGCCAAAAAGACTTATGTGTCCTGATGCATGGGTTTTGTGAAATATACATGGGTTTGTTGTTTGGGGGGGGCGGCTAATGAAATAAAGAGAAGGGGTTTGTTTCTGCAAGGATCCAAGAGTGTGTGAAAGTGTGCATTGCAAACGAGTCTCCCATCAGGAAAGCCACCTCTGGAATGGAAATGACAAAGCTTGGAACACACACAATCAATTATTTTCACTAGCATTTAAAATATAGAAAACAAAATCTGCTTTGGGAATTGACTGAATATTTTATTTAGCTTTTTTATTGAGACATCCTTTGAAAAATGGCATAATATAAATAGTTTTACAAAGCAACAATATAATCAATCTCTAAACTAGAATATAAATCAAGGATTTCATTAACTGCTGGTAGCCAGTTTGAATTGTAGTCGTGTCCATAATGCCTATCTATCTATGTATGTCCGAGTTATATTAAAAACCTTTAAATGGCTTTGTAATATCAGCTACATCTAGCTATTATAATAATTAATGGTACTGTTTTATAAATCAATACATGTATTCTTGATAAATTCATATCCAGTTAATGGTGTAATTTAAATAAAAAATTAATGTAATAAAGGACATACAAAAACAGGCAGGAAATCTTTAAAGGTTAAGAGACAAATTTGTCTAAATTCATTTTTAACCTGTTTTGAAAAAGTTTGTTTAAAATCGGTGGAGATTTACCTTGTTTTTGTGAAACTAATCCTGTCATGTCTATTGGTATCTAGTATTGAATTTGTAAGATGTTTTCTTTTCTAACTGCTAAGCTTTAATTACATACTTATGATACTGTGGGATGTTTTACTACCATTGTACTCGTTTTTTTCAATAATTGAGTATTCGTTAGAAAAATAGAATAAAACAAACTAAAATCCTCAAACGATTCATTTATTTTCAATACATGAATGAAATGTAAATGCTTTATGTTTTTTTGATATCACTAAATGAACTGTGCTGAAAATCTCCAAAGTCATATACAAATTTTATTTAGGGGGGGAAAAAGGACTGATTAGTTTAATGAATTTACATGTGTAAGAGCCAGAGTTTTTACTGCTTTCACTGAATGAACATCCTAGGAATTTTAGAAAGAAAAGAAAAATGCATTGACGAGTTCACAATGTATTTTAACGCTGCACATGGGTGGAGAAACATTCTACAAAGAGTGTATTATTGTTCTAATTTTAAAAATACACACCAAAGGCATATTAAGGAATAATGAGATTTAGAAAAAGAACTGAATGTTGTAGGTGATCAAATACAATCTTAAATCTTTCCAAATAAAATTTCATTTCGTTTATAGAGGAAGCATTTTACACAAAATATCTTTCAGAATTATGCAGACCAGTCTGCCCTGCCATTCTCGGTGACATGGTGCAGAATGTTACTTTAATCCACTGAGCTTTTTCTGACATTTTTCTTAACATTGCTGAGCCTTATTTAGAGCAGCAAAGGAGATGTGTGCAGTTTCATTTGACACTGATGGGTGTTTCAAAATGTTACAGGAGAGAGAGAGAGAGAGGAGAAAAGATTTGCTGCTAGTCATTTCATCAATAGAGCTACAGGAGCAATTACTATTTGTTAAAAGTTTCTATTTCAAATGAAGCTAAATTTTAAAGAAGTCTCATCCCTTTAGAAGAGCTGACGCTTGGAAGAGGAGGGGAGAGAATGCACATTAGTGATTACATGTTAAAGTGCGCTCAAGTACTGGAATCATTTCAAATGTATTGTGTTTTTAGATGAAACCTACAGCAAAACCACTCCTAAGAGGCTTAATTTAGGTTTTATAGGAAGAACATAAAAAAGACCAAGTTACAGCCACACACTGAAATATGGGGTACATTTAAAATATCTTCATTTAAAAACGTATGTTTATTTTCCCTCCTGGGATCACTAACGTGTGTCTCGACAGAGAAAACGAGGACATGCTACATTCTTAAAAATTATCTGTTAAAGGGATCACATTCTAAGACAGGTTTGAGCATTTTTATGACTACAGATAACCTCTTAATTATGTCGCTGCCTTCCACTTGTTAATCAGGGGCATTCAACACTCGTTAACCAGCGAGTGGTTGCCTTTAGAAACTACACTATTTTTAAGAATTAGAAACACTTTATTCCCATCATCATATTATCGCATGTATGATTTTAGCACTGCTAGAAACTTACCTGCTGGAAATACCAAACACCAAAGACAAGGTCTAGATGCCTGTAACGATGTTGTTAATTACTTCAAATTGTGCAGCTCATGAAAAGCTTTAAGAGATAGATAATTTTACTTTTCTTGTCCCCCCACCCCCGTGCCTCCCCTACCTCTCACACAATTCCTATTTGAACCAATTTTAGGTGTCTTCTGCCACCACCAGCGTGTGAGATACTCAGAGACACTTTCAGAGAGCAAGGTATAAGTGGAGTAAATAAAATCATTTCACTATTGCTTTATCAACCCTCCTAGGTAGTTTTCCTGCCAGCCAACCTGCACTGTTAAAACCCATAAAATTATGCAATAGTGACTTCTTTGGAGGTTCTTTAATCAGATAATGGCCAGTGTTAGGAGGGAAGGGCCCAGGGCCATGTTGCTGGCACTTAACACTGGGCTTGGTCATTACGTGTCTGGTAGAGACCAATAAACAGCTGATTACTACCCTATAAGGAGCCAATATTTTTACATTTATCCTAGTTCTTTTTTCTTTTCTTTGCAACTTCTCATAATGGCAAGGATTTGTCAAGAAGACCTACGAGCAGTAACCTCACAGGCCCCTTAAAAATAAGAATCTTCCTAGCGTAAAATGATGCCTTTGGTGAAATGGTGAGAATGATTTTGGCTTTTACAAGAGCAGAGGTTTGATTACTTTAAAGCCCATTTCTTTCAGATGGGGAGACCCCCGGACACCATCCCTCACTCTCCTGTCCCCTTCTCTCTTCTGTGACAGGTTCACAGGCTGCAACCAAGGGGTTTTAAAATGCAAATATTTATATTTGAACTCTGGCAATAACAGAGTCATTTTGCTTCCTCCGTTAGCCTGTGAAAATTGATGCTGCGTACCTGGAACTACGTTTCATTTCTCTCTTTACACGTGAAGATATTATATAAATAAAAGATAATTTATGGAAAGGAAACAGCCATTTGAAATAATAATCCTAAATTTGACTGGGTAATCTTTTAAGGCTTTAAGAGTCAGAGATGCAGATTTCCACACTTTTAAAGAAAACTTGATCGCAACCGGGAAATATGTGCTTTTGAACACCTACTGAATTTGAATGCCGGCGTGGGTCAAAAAAGAAAAAAAGAGGGATAGAAGGAAGGCAGGAGAGAAAAAGGTGTGAATTTTACACATGCTTTAAACTAAGGTATTCAACCACATGTTTAGACTTCTTGTTACAATTTTATTGACTCTCTTTATACCTGAATATAATTTTTTCATAACCTATGTAAATTGCAAAACAGTGAGTCTTAGAAAATGCCTCTCTTGCCTGGGATCCTCATCTTAGTATGAACAGCACGATACCCAGAAGAAATGGACCCTAATTTCAGAACCTCATACAAAGCCAGGCAATTCTTGAGCCAAACAAACAAAGGGGGTGTAAGCGATTTCATTTATTTTGATAATCCTCCCCCTGCACGGGAGCATTTTGCTGTCTTTGTCAAAGTGAATGACAACAATTTGGCCAACTCTCTCTGAGCTGCACTCAACAGTGACAGGCAAATTATCAGAGGCCCTGCACTTCTTATTATCAGAGGAGAAGCCATCAGGGGGACGCATGGAGGATACCTCTCCCTTGTCACTATTTGTCAGTGGGACAAGGGCCACTGCTATGGGTAGCTGACAGGTAATTTCAACAATAACAATTACTCCTATTACTGGTGTCATAAACAATTCGCCCAAGGCGTGACAATAGCAAAGCTTTATAATTCCATGCCATATAAATAAACGCCAGCAGGTAACAAGTAATTTAGCTCCAATCAAGCTTTCACCCTGGCATTAATATTGTTATTGCAAGAAAATGGAAAATTGAAAAAATTCAATATGTTAATGAATTAAGAGGGGTTCAAGGGCTAGACAAGAGGGGTTGAAAAAGGGAAACCAAAATTATTATGGTATCATATTTGGTGCCATGCTGAGGGCCAAACAGCAGTATAATTACTTTAAGATTAAGAAGGGGATCAAAAGTACTGTTTGCCTTAGACTTCAGACCTGGGAAAAACATGACACAGCCTTTCAAAATCCTCCTGTCTCTGATTTCTGAAGAACATAAGTAGAAATATAAGAATGTGTATATAATGTAGCATCTCGCTAGCTTTTTCTTCCACCTGAAATCTTTCATCGGAAACAGAGGCATGAGTACCAGAGGAACATTTCCATCTGTTTAAGGAAATCGCATCAGCACCTGCTTCCTTTACATTAAGTCTCATACTGAAACTATTTTAATAAGCCTATTTTTATCTGTGCTGAAGGTAAAGCTGAGAACCCCTCTTTGCTCTCCAACTGTCCACAGTTTGGAAGTGGGCTCGAGGATACAGTCCAATCTTCCTCCGTAAAACTTCCTGATCAAATGAATGTACAATTTCACTATTTGTCCGGCAAGACAATGTGCCATCACAGTGACAGCAATAAAAGAATTTGAAAATCTCTAATTAGGGGAGCTGCAGAGCAATTAACGCATGTCAAATTTTACTTCATTAAGTGCCACTCTAATTTTCCCTCTAAAAATTAATGGATTTTTTTTCCTTTTGGTATGTGTGTGTGTGTGTCCCCTTAAGGCAATGTTGATTCAAATCTGCTCAAGATGCAGTGTTGCACAGCTAAGCATCTTCTTGATTACAATCCGCCACACTTCTAACTGCGCTCATTCTCACTGCCACGGATACTTTGTCAACAGTCAAATTACACCACGCTGATAACAATGCATAATGGTCTTCCTCCTCCGAGGCCGCTGGCAGGAGATGGGGTTCATAAAAATGTGATGTTTTCTTCTCAACTGTTTCTTAAGGAAGTTTGTATGACCAGGTCACTAGTCAGGCGTTAATTTTTTGAAATGAATTCGTTAATTTCAAGAAAAAGGGTGAAATGATGGCGTACCAAAATACCTCATTAAAAAAAGAATCAGGAGACGAATAAGGAATTGAAAATATCTAGAGCCAAAGTTTTGCTTAAACACTTTGTTCAGAGACATTTTCAAGAGCACTATTCTTGGTTAAATACCAGGGTTTTTTTTTTTTTTTTTTTTTTTTTCCTTTACTTATGGGCTATAAACATTGGAAGCCTCTCTCGAACAGACAGTATTTAGATTATGAGAGAAGTTTGTTTAACTGACATATTTGCCAGAATCCTCAAAACATCACAGGACATGGAAGACAGATGACTTTTTTTTAGGTCAAGACTGTATATTCCAGATAAATGTTGATTCATTTTAACTATTTTTTATCCTAGTTGCTTGTTGCAGATCTGTGTGTCTGAGTCATCAGCCCATGAGAGGAATATTTCTCACTGAAAAATGAAAGAGACACAGCGATTAGATGATCTTACAGTCTTTTTAGAGATCATTCACATTTTATATGTCTAAAACATGATCAGATCCAGAACAAAAAGGGGGAAATTGAACAAAATGCTCAATGTATCTCTTTGCAGATTCTTCAGGGAGTAGAGAACATTCACATGGATGACATCCCAGTTTTCTCATCATGTAAGTATATTTTTGGTTATATGTTTTCTTTAAACATATTTATTCAGTAAAAAATTAAATTCATGGAATATACACTTCTTTTTTTTTTTTAATTCACAGGTTGAGTCCAGCTTTTCATTCACTGACAACGAACTCAAAAATCTAAAATTTGATATTTTGAGGTTTGTATTTCCTAATATCAAAAATTCCTTCCTTCTCGTAAGGCATGTTCTTAAGTGGTCTATTTCAAACAAAAGAAAATGACATTCCCCTTTCAGCTAGCAAATGTTAGATTCTCTCAAAGTCGATTGGGGGCTCACTTGGAAGTTTTGCCATTAGAGACACACAAATTGAATTATTTTCAACTCTCCCAAATATCATTCTTCGAACTTTATAAATATAGCAATACTAGGTTTAGCATTTCGTGAGGCTTGTTTACAGATAAAGGTATCTCGATAAAAAAAACCAAGCTCTGTGTACTTTGAAAAGACAAAAACCTGGAACAATCTCATATTAAAACATTACCAAAGGATTGTAAAGGGAAATTTAAAGGGAGAAAACTTGATTATATAATGCAATCCAGCAGTAATCAATTTTACCTTCAATATCTTGCTTTTGTTTTCCAAATGCTAAATAAACAATACATAATGCATCCCTCATCAACCAAACCATGGAGGCTCTGTGCTCAAATAACAGGAAACATATTCAATTTTCCTAACAGAAGACAGTTCATTAAGCTGTGCCACATCAAATAAAACTTTAATTTCTCCGGCATCAGAGTCGCAATGAAAGCAATTGAAGAAGATGAGCCATATGGTACTTCTATCAGCAAACACATATTGCTCATTCCCCCAAAGTTTTCTAATTCTGCTCCCCAGACCTGCGTAATATAGATAATGTGCTCCGAGAGCAGCAACCATGAGCTATCTAGTGTACACTTCTAATACTGTATTTAATGGGAAATAATGAATCATAAAAGCCTAGAGAAGACGTCTTTTGCTAACCTAAATCTCAGCTGTAATTTCATTGTTCTGTGCCTAAGATGCTGTTTGCCCTTTCCAAACAACAGCAGTTGAGCATAATTATGCTGCTTCAAACCTGGGCTGGCAAAAGCATCCCTAATAGAACCAAGTTTCTATTAACTCCTGAATTTCTGAATTTGATGATGCACTGATGCAGACATGGAGATAACCAAGCATGTGTCATTTTAAAACCCAAAGAAGCGTTTTCTCCTTCTGCTCTTTAGTCAGACTGCTCAATGCTTTTATATTCACTCCCTCCTCCCCACCCCCTCTCACCCCTACCCATGCAACAGGAGTGGCATGATTAAAAATGAGGAGATTTTCTTGTTATTAGCAAATTTGACATTTGTCTGATGAAATGCACATAAAATGTGAAAGCTACACAGTGCTCAGAAGAAATGTCTCCGCTCCAATCCAGGCTACCAAGATGAAATAATTTAGGTAAAGCAAATGTAAAGATCCTCGTACATCTTTACTCAGAATGCTAGGATTGGATTATAAATGAAAGAACCAAATATTGCTGAGCTTTTAGAGCGATGGTATTTTGACACACGGGAAGCGTCTAGTGTTTCATCTCTCACCTTAACTGCCTTGATTATTAACCTAAACATCATACATATGCTCAAATGCAGCAATTTCTCTGTCCTGGGTCCAGCCTGTCTTCTGGCAAGAGATTGGGGTTGGGACTTAATTCCTTTTTAGAGAAAAAAAAAATTCCCCCCCCCTAAATAGCTTAATGATTTTAGCTTTTCCATTTTTAAAGCTCATCAAATCAATATTTTCCCAACACAATGCTCATTTAAAACACCATCAAATAACACTGCGGATACATATTGAAAACGTATTTTAATGGTTTTGTTTGTTTTGGCAGCAAACTAACCAAGGACGATTAAATTAAAAAGAGACTTTTAAAAGTTAGAGATTGCCTTTTTAACGCTTATTAAAATCAGCATGTTACATGCCTGTCTTTGAATTAGCTCTACACACTTGATTGCCATCATTAAAACTAGTTGTTTGGGTGCTGGTCTGTGATGGCTCAAACCCTTCCTCAAAGCCGATTCTTACTAGTTATTAACTTGACGTCTCTTTTCATTGAAATTAAAAAGAAAAAAATCATTCTGGCCCGTGGAAGAAACAGTCACCAAAACGTGAAATAGCTCAGCGAGACAGCAGTATGAAACTATGAAAAGACCAACAGGTAAAAGAACTACAGTCACATCTAAAACATATTCAGGAAAAAAAAAAATCACAACGACAACACAGAAGCAGTCCATTGATTATATTTCATGAATGCCTTAAAACAAATGTTTAAACAGTTTTCTGAAACAGTGCAGAAAACCCCTGCATGCTCCACTGGCTTGCAATGACAATGGCCTATTGCAATGTAAAACACGCTGGAGAATAAAAAGGTGCTTTTTGTTACCATTTTATCAAAGCTGTTCATCTTGGAGCTGCAGGCAGCATTTTGCTGGAATTGCAGATATTTCTCTGTCCAGGCTCTTTTGTTTGTGCATCTCATTTGCATATATTTATCTCCAGCTGAGGGTGCTTTCTGCTCATTAAGGCCTCCCTTCCCATTATTTCATAAGCCAGCTGCTAAGAGGGATTTCACCTGTGGTGACTGAGAAAAGAGGGGTGAAAAACTAAATTCTTCATAAAAAGGAAATCTTCTGAGTCTCTTCCCCTATAAATGGGCACCATTTGTGTTAAACAGCCTCTTGTCATGATAGATGCCTCCGGAGGTCAGGGGTTAAAGTTGATTGGAAGGTCAGCAGTAAAACAACAGACAAACCAGACGCCAAACTGGTTCCTTAGCTGTCGGTGGGAGCTGTGGTGCAAACAGGTCTTGAACCTTTTTCAACCTCTAATAAAACAGGGGATGAATCTGAAGTGGATCAACCAGGCCCCTGAGGCAGCAGCACAGAAAAACACAAATAATATCGGTATCAGGCAGCCACAGGAAACAATGGGGCATTTCTCCGTGTGCTACGTGCATACTGCTATTGTTTCAAGGGCTGGGGAATTAATTCCACTTATTTATTTAAGGCGTGTCAACTCACTGCCTAAACCTGTTTCAGTGTCAAGATGAATAAAACTTTTATGGCTCATAAAATAGAGCCATTCATCTCAATGCTCTTTGTGGTGCGGGTTTTTTTTTTTTTTTTTTTTTTCTGGCACACTGAGCTAGGCCTCTGCTCCTAGATGGTTACATCTGAACTGTTGCTATGATCCACACCATATTAGAGAACAAAATGATTTCACCGGCAAATGGATCTCAAAAGAAATGACACAGGAAGGCATTTTAGCTGCGATATAATAGTCCCCAAATTCCTCTGAAATCCTCATCATGCACTTGTATCTGTTTTGAGCATGCGTTATTGACAAAGCAGAAGTTTTGTTATTTTAGAGGAAAGTTAAAAAATGCTAACAAGAAAAAGTTAGTTTTCTGGAATATCATGCATTTCATTTGACTTTAGAAATGCAACCTGGTTAGGGTACCTGTTTCCCATTCAGCACCTTTAGCCCAAGTTTTCACTGCTGTGTACTCAGTTTGCCCTGACGGAATAATTCAGATGCCTTCTTTAGCTCCACAGCTTTGAATTTTATGTTTGATTTTGAACAGAAAATGCCAAATATAAATATAAATGGAAAAGAGGATGCATTTCAGCGCATTTTTGCATTATACATTTTTCAAAGTTCAGTTGTAGAATCAATTTTACTTTGGATTTCCTACTGATGACTTTAATAATAATATAATACTAATAAACAAGTTAACATTTATGAAGTGCCACACACAGTGCTGAGCACACACATGTTCTCATGCAGTTGTTAGTGATAATTCAATCCAAGCCGCAGAAACCCATTTAGAATAATAATGATACTCTTCAGTACCCAGACCATACCTTAGAAAACAAAAAAAATTCCAATCAAACAATATCATTCTAGCAGATGCTTTAACAGGGAACATCATGGGAACCAGATTGCTTTATATTAAGATGAGCAAGAAGAAACAACTCCATGGCATTTCACAAATTCTCCAATCACGGGTCAAATCTCATACATCACAGCTCTTTGCTCTGTTGCAATGTAAATTGATTTGTGGGTGATTCACTTACTCTGTTGTCCCAGGTGCTTTGCTTTTGAGATCTCCAGTGAATATTGTAGCCTTTACTTATGATGCCGGATTATTTCTAATTTAGTCAGTCGGCAGGTCAGTTTTTCCACATGAATTCAAGTTTTTCCAGCAAGTAGATTATTTGAGGATAGCCCAAACAGAAGTTGTGCTTTCACATTTTGCTCATGGGTGAAGATGTGGCCCTGGGGAAAGAGGGGTTCGGTTTCTGGGTGCCAAGCACTGCTTAAGATTCAGCTGCTCTTTCTTTCCCATTTGAACTGGTGCGTGTACCAGAGCTCTGCATAGGGGTGGTCCCTTTACCAAGCAGCCCTGTTTGAAAGTGGAATTGCTTTCAAGTGGCCACCAGACCCTGAGAAAAATATTTCAGCTCAAAATTGATTAGGTTTTGGTAATCTATGGCAATGTGTTCTCATTTAAGCACGGAACAGGAGATTTTTCTTCTATAACCCATTACAGTTTAAAAAACGCAAGAAGTCTTGCTACACGCAAGACGTTCAACTTGTGGTTGGAGAAATTTTCCAACTTATTAAATGTTGTTTATATCCTCCTCTTTGTACACCGTCTGCCTTCCCAGAGCTCCCTCTGTATCCAAGTTACCAACTTTCTTTCGGACCTTTCACATTAAATTTAACCCCACTCCCATCTGGCAACCTAGACCCTCCAAGTGACTAGAGCAAAAATACACAGTTTACTCCCCCCCAAGTCTGCACTCTCGTCCCTCGTTTTTCTTTTGCTCTAATCTAATCACTAATTCTTAAGCTTGGCCAAATAGTTAAAAATGTTAAGTGCTAGCAAGGCCTTCTACCTCCCCCTCATATCTGTCTCTGTTTATGGAATGGGCTCAGTTTCCTCCTCTTCTCCTTCGGCCTGGGGTCTTCGGGTCAGAACACTGTAAATACACACAGCTCTGGCTCGACCCATAAATCTGAGCAAAGGGCAGGCTTATATATTCAGATAAGCACGGGTTGGGGCGGGAACATGGAAGGAGAGCGAACCAGCAGAATCTGACGCTCTGCAGCAATGTTCAGAAAAGAGAAGTGAAAAGGCCAGGAATCTTTAGTGGGGAGGGAAAAAGATTTTTATCTCGAAACATCTCTCCTTATTTCTAAAGGATGAGGTTGGCACTGCTTCCTCTTCTTCTTTTTTTTTTCCTTCAATTTTTTACTTTTTCCACATTGCTTATACTCACATCCTTACTGAACATATTATCTTAGAGGCAATCAAATTAAACAATAAATTTCATTTATTTCCAATGTCCTTTTTCCTTTTTAAGTGTATTGGCTTGTGTTTTGAACTTTGTATATGTGGGGGGGGGGGTGTGTGTGTGTAATGTGAATTAGAGTCCTTTTCCCAGAAATTCTCTTCTTCTGGAATTTTTCAAACCTAAGGTCGTTGCCTAAATAACCACGTTGTTAGTCACCACATTGAATCCCAAAATAAAACACGGCTGAAGGAGCTGGGAATGACAAAGTGATACATAAATGCTTACATAGCCTTCAGTCTTTAAAGCTTCTACTTGATTTCCAAGTTCAAGTCTTTTCTGTTGGGTTTTCAGATCTCAAGATTTTCTGTGACTCCTGAAATACCGCCCTTCTTGGGAGATGTGCCCCTTGTGGACATAGATATTGTCGCAATGGAAAATCTTGAGCCAGGTGACCATGGCTGAAAGCGTACTTTCTACCATTCATCTGCCCTGACTCTGCCTTAGGGGCCATGAGCCACCCCATGAATTTGCCTCAGTCACTTAAGAATCTAGGAAATGTGACACTTGCTTTGTTTTCAATCCAGGTTTTATATTTTATCATACACATATATACAATTTTTAATCTCATTTCTCTAGGTTATTCTTTTGGCAAATAGAGAACTCATGTTCCTCAAAAGGACCTTCTTTTCTTGGGTTGAGATATTCGTGACAATTCCATGTAGGTAAGAGAATTTTATGGGAAAAACTGCCAAGAGGGTAACGGCGCTGGCTGCCCAGACCGTTTTCTATGTTCTCGCCTCACCTTCGACAAATAGAAATGATAATAATAATGATCACCATTTACTGAACACTTACTTTTGGAAAGCAATGTGCCAGGTGCTTTATATGCATATTAATTTAAATCCTTATAACAGTGTGACACATGAAGTATTATAGTCTCCATTAATGAATGAAAAACTCTGGTTGGAAAAGTGAAGAAACGTCTCCCAGAACGTACATTTAAGCTTAGCATTTGAACGTGAGTCTGGCTCTAGAGCTCTGTCTTCTGAACTGCCTCTCAGGGCCTCAGGTTCTGCGTCTTCAGGATGTGGGTCTTGGGTGGAACGGAGTCTATTTAGCAGAGTATTCCATGTCTGGGTTGACTTTCTCTGCCCACACCTCTCCTGAAGCTTAGTCCTGGCATTTTCAACAGCCCTCTGGTGTCATGGCCTGGCTCTCACAGACCTCCTGCACTCATGTCTGAAATGGAATTCATCGATTCCTCACCCAACCTGCTTCTTCTCTGTGATCCACGTAGTGTCCTCTGGGAGCACCGTCCAGTCTGCTCTGTAGTTCAAGCTCAAGGCTCTGCCAGCTAGCTCTCTCCCTTCTCACCTGCCATGATCATCAGCCGACCTGGCAGAGCAGAGACACGTGCAGGAGACATTACTGTCCCACTACCTGGGTTTGAATTTGGCTCCCCTATTTACCAGCTATGCAGCATTGGACAAGGTGTTATATTCCTCTGTGCCTTGATTTTCTCATCTGTAAAATGGGGTCCGAAATACTACTTGTTTCATAAGGTTCAGTCTCCTGGTATCGTTTGACTGAATTGTTAAAATAACCTTCAGACTCGCTTCACCAGAGTTGTCATTATAAAATAATAGCCATGATACCCTCCTGCTTAAAAAATCTTTACTTCCCTGTTGCCTCCAGGCCTAACTATGGAGTTAGGCAAAGGCCTTCATAATCTCCTGCCACTGGCCTTTCCAGGATCATTTTCCACCATGTCCCCCTAAGCAATTTGTGCCCTGGCAGCAAAAATTATACATGTGGTACGCTTTTGTGCCTCCACACTTTTGACCGTGCTGTGCCCTCTACCAGAAATGCCCTTCCTTTCCGTTTCTGCCTAGTGATGGGCACTTATCTTGTATGGCTCAGTTCAAAAGTCACCTATTTTTTAGGGCAGCGTAAATTGAGTCAGTCACTTGTAGAGTGTATTCCTCTGTTTTAGAACCTAACACGTTGAATGGTAATTATATGCACTGTCATTATATGCACTGTAACCAGTAGGCTGGGGACTCCTGTGGGCAGAGACTGTGTGTTTTCCAACTTGATATGTTTTGTTCTAGAACCTCATATATAGTGGGAGCCCCCAAATTTTGATTAATATATAAAATGTTATTCCTCACTCTAAAAAATTACTTAAAGTAAATAAATGTGTATCAAATGCCTGTAATGTGTTAACTAGTTGAATTAAATCTTGTTAGCTTGAGATGAGAAAGACAGTGAACTTGTAACAAAATTAAATTAAAAACTCAAGAGCATTTAGGAGTTTGGGATTAACAGATTCACACTATGATATATAAAATAGATAAACCACAAGATATAGCACAGGGAACTATATTCAATATCTTATAATAACCTATAAGGGGAAAGAATCTGAAAAAGTTTATATATATATACACATATACATATATATATAAATAAAACTGAATCACTTTGCTGTAAATCTGAAACTAATACAATATTGTAAATCAACTATACTTCAATTAAAAAAACCTCAAACACCACTGAATTGTTCTTACTGTCTCCAAGATGAAGCCATCATATTTTTTCCTAGTACACATGTTAAATGTTACATTTTTTGACACCTTAGGAAAATCTGATAATGGAAATTCTTTAGAATATCAGTGAAGTCTCTATATTTTATATATTTCATTAGAAAAAGAGCCAGTTTTTTCCTTATGTGCCTTTACTCTAAGCATAATACTTCATGGGAGGCAGTATATGAGTGATTACGACCATAGGCTTGGAAGCTAGAATGCCTGGGTTTAAGTCCTGGCACTGCCACCTACAAGCTGTGTAATTGTTGGGAACAGTTTTCTCAAAGCCTGTTCTCTTACCTGTAAAATAGGCATCATAGTAACATCTACCACAGAGGGTGTTTTGAGCATCCAATGAGTTAGTGCATCTAAACACTTAGATGAATGCCTGACTTACAGTAAATGCTCAATAAATATGCCCTGTTATCCAGTTGGTGTTTACAGGAGAGTCGCCTGGAATCCTAGTAGAAAGGCGAGGTCTATTTCATTGTCAGGGCACAGTGCAGAGAGGCGGGAGAACCTGGAGAGATGGTGAATTGGCCCATTCACCCGTGCAAGGACTAGGTATCCATTCAGACATCATTTCAACACGTAAGCAATTTAATGTTTCATTTTGTCATTGACACATGGAGCTAAATCTAGGAACAAACCCAGATTTTAAGTTAGCAGTTAGGACAGTTGGCTGTAGAATCATTCTGCCTGGGTTCAAATCCTAGCTCTATGACATACTGGTTGTGTGAACTTGGGAAAATGTTTTTATTTCTATAAGTTTAAGCTTTCTCATCTGGAAAAGGAGGAAAAAAAGACTAATTTTAACCTTCTACCTGTTGTGAGGAGTAAATGAAAACAAAACAACTTGACATGCTTATCGCAGTGCCTGTTGCATAGTGAGTGCATCATTTCTGTTAACCACCGTTTTCTTATTGAAAGTATTATTGTAATCTTTTTACTATACGATGTGCTTTTTTTTTTTTTTTTTTTGCGGTACGCGGGCCTCTCACTGTTGTGGCCTCTCCCGTTGCGGAGCACAGGCTCCGGACGCGCAGGCTCAGTGGCCATGGGTCACGGGCCCAGCCGCTCCGCGGCATGTGAGATCTTCCCGGACCGGGGCACGAACCCGTGTCCCCTGCATCGGCAGGCGGACTCTCAACCACTGCGCCACCAGGGAAGCCCCTACGATGTGCTTTTTAAATTTACTTTACTGTGAAATATATCATACCCGTGTCTTGCTTTTTTCATTCAATGGTTGCAACAGGACTGATGTGGGTAGTTCTTATTCCATCAGTTTTACTGCTGTATAGCATTTTATTATACCAACACCCCACAATTAATTGTGTTATTTTATTCTATTGATGGGCATCTGGACTGTTATTAATTGATTTCTACTACAAACACTACTGCATAGAACATTCTTATATGTGCCCTGGTGCACATGTGAAAGACTGAAAGACGTTCTTTAGGAAGTTAAACCTAGAGTTGAGATTGTAGGACCGGTGAATATTCAAACTTACTAGGTAGTGGTAAACTGTCTTCTAAGTAGCAGCTCATGAAGGATTTTTTGACAGGAGATCATTACAAACGTATTTTGGGTCCTCATAAAGATTACTGTATGTTGTAGTCAGTCTCTAAGATTTTATGGTTTCAAAATAAAATCCAAATGAGCCTCTTCTTTTGGTATTCACACCCTCGTGTGGTGCTCTCCCACACCGTACCAAGGTTGGTCTTTGTGACCAACAGAGTATGGTAAAAGTGATGGTACGTGTTACAAAAAACTGTAGCTTCTGTTTGTGGCATCCTTTCTCTTTCTGTCTCTTTTGAATCTTTCACTCTGGGGAAAACAGCTGCCGTATTGTGCAGCTCTATGGAGAAGCCCATAAGGTAAGGAACAAAGACTCCAGCCAACAGCCAGTTAGGAACTATAGTCTACCAAAAACCATATGAGTAAGCTTAGAAGTGGATTTTCCAGCCGCTCAGGGCTTGCGATGACTGTAGGTTGATAGCTTGACTAGAATCTCATAGGAGACCCTGAATCAGAATTGCCCAGCTAGGCTGCACCTGGGTATTTGATGCACAGAAATTGTGTGAGATTGTAAATATTTGTTGTCTTAGGCTAAGTTCTGGGGTAATTTATTATTCAGAAAAGATAACTATACATATTGCATTAAAAGGCAAAAACTTCCAAGTTCCATTAAAGAATTTTTGAAATAAAGCAGGATATTAAAACAAATTTGAAAACAGATAATGAAAAGGTTGGTGCACTAACAATTGTAGATGTTTTTAAGTTGGTTGGTCATGTAAAAAAGCACCTTGAGGGTGGGAAAGCAAGGATAATTTATGATTTATAACCTGCAGAAACATGTTTACATGTCTTCAAATTTTTAATTTGATCTGTATTATTAATTATTAGAGTCTTTTAGATGTGTGTATAATGCAAAATATTCATTATAACATAATAGCAAAATAATAGGCATCATCTAAACATACATAAATAAGAGAATCATTAAGTAAGTAGTATATCCATTCAATAGAGTATTAGAAAGCCGTGAAAAGAAATATATATAAAGTAATGACATACTCCCAACGTAAGTTAAGTGAAAAGGGCAGAATATACCCTACAATCAGTATAAAACCAACTCTACAGGGATTTAAAGGTGAAAGTGGGCATCTCTCAGTTGGATTGTGGGGTTTTGTTTTCTTCAATAAACTTTTTCTGGGCTCTGTAAGTTCTTTCTAACAAACTTGTGTTATTACTTTTATTATTAGGAAAACGCATTTACCACCTGAGGAAATTATTCTTGGTTTACTTTTAGCATTACAAAGAAATGAGGACCACAGACTTCTACCTTCAAATTGGAAATAGCAACCTTATCAAACAGATACCGACAGCAGAGCATCTGTAAAGTTTCTGGATGCTGCTTCACGTTGGCTGGCTTCCTTCTAAATCATCTTGGTCTTTGGACATAATCAAGGTCTTTTATCTTGTTATAATTGATGATCTTGTTGATTTCACTTATATAAACAAATGTAATCTATGTGTTGTTTTGTTGACATCAGAGCTTCTGAAAGAGAATCTGAGGATAAATTCATGGAATAGTCTAAACTTTCATGTGACTACAGTTTGTATTCTTCAGCATCTGTTCATGAAATTGAGAGGAGGAAGAATGAGGTAGATGAGATTTCATGGAGAGGCAATGTGGTGGTGAGGGCTGCCTAAGACCTTTCAAAATGGGAAGTGTGTTTGTCTAAGGCAGCCAATGGTGGCATAATTGAAGGAAGGGCTTTGTTAGGTTGAATGGGGTCTAGAGTCACTGTCTGAAAAATGGTGCTTCATAAGAGAATAAATATGAATCTTTTTTTTTATTTTTTTTGCGGTACGCGGGCCTCTCACTGTTGTGGCCTCTCCCGTTGCGGAGCACAGGCTCCGGACGCGCAGGCTCAGCGGCCATGGCCCACGGGCCCAGCCGCTCCGCGGCATGTAGGATCTTCCCAGACTGGGGCACGAACCCGTGTCCCCGGCATCGGCAGGTGGACTCTCAACCACTGCGCCACCAGGGAAGCCTTGAAAATTTATTTTTGATAATAGTAAAAGAAAATCTTAAAACTTAAGTATTTAAATAGACTAAAAATATATTTTGTTCTTAAAATTCCCTTTATAAAAATATCTTTGCCCATTAAATTAAACTTGGAAAGACTTTGAAATACGGTACTAAATTTGAAAGCGTTAACTAAAGTCCCACCACTTAAGGAGAACTGCTTCAACATTTTAGTGTATTTATTCTGATATTTATATTCTCTACGCATCTCCATTGCATACTGTGCTTCTACCGTCATGCTTTATTGTTACTGTATCTTCCCTTCTAGACCATCAGGTCTGTGAGGACAGTGGCTATGTCATTCTAACTTACCATCCTTTCCTCAGTCCTTAGAGCAGAGTAGGTACTTAATAAACACTTGTGGAATGGCTAAACTGTTTGGACTACACAAGGAAAAGAGAACAGCCAGGAACAAGTGAATAAGTTAAAGCAAAGCTCTATGCCAATTGAGACTATTGGCAATTTGGAATGCTGTTCTCAGTACCAGGTGCCACTGAGGACAGACACCAGGTGCCACCTGAGTGTGCCAGGGCCTGTGCCAGGTGAACGTTCAGGGAAGCTTTCTGTGAGGGTGTTCAGTCATTGCCAAGGAAAGAGTAGTTTTCTGAACTCCAATGGGGCAACCAAGAAGATGGGGCTTGTAACTGAACCTTCAGAATTAGGAGTAAATCATCATGGCTTCTAGGTTTATTTGAACCATCTAATACCGAACCACATTTACTTCTCAAAACAAAGAACTGTTTTGTTTTATCATGTACAGAATACTGATCACAAATATTTCAGGCTATAAGAAAAAATATTACCAGTTATGGCAAGCACTGGAAATTTATAATTTGGTTACTTCATACAGATCTGATCATTCTAACATCATGTTTCCAAGCATTATTTTATTAAGCACTCCATTTATAGGGAATCATGTAGCCAGAATTTATTGTTTGTTTAGATTTTTCCAATGCCCTCATCACTGAGGTCCCTGGTTGCATGTGTAGAAGATTAAGAGATACAATAAACTAAAAAGAATAGACCAAGCAACACATACTAGATTTGGGTCAAACTAAATAAATATGTCTACTTCTAAGTCCCGGAGTTCAACAAGAACAAAAACAAACTCCTACATATAAAATAAGGAAAATTTTCATAAGAAAGAGATTCAGCCTTAATTTGATCTGTTTGCCCAGGTTCAGCAGTTGTTTAATCTAGAAGCCAGTATCCATAATTATTTTATATTTTCCAATTATACTTTTGAAAATAATATGGGCCTCAAGGAAGCACAACCAAGAAATTAAAATTCCCCCAGGTGTGAATTAAAGCCAAGGCATGTGTTTTCAACTCAGAACAAATGATCTTAAAATCCTGTTTGCATCTGCTATTAATAAAATCGACAAGAACAAAATACAGCTGAATGCAACTCTTCCTAGTGTCAGGTTAAAAGCCAAATTCCCTAGGTTTAATTTCTCTTTGTGTGAGGGTGGACAAATTGCTCAATCTCTTTGCAACTTGGTTTTCTCTCCTGTAAAGTGGGGGCAATAATAGTATCCATCTCCTTGGGTTACTGTGAGACTCCCATGAGTTAATGCATGTGCTGGGCACAGGATAAGAACTATATAAAAACTAGCTGTAATTATTATTAAACAGTGAAACAAAGCACCTGCCTACTGTTACGTATGGTGTCATCTTCTTTTGTCTTGACAAGAGAACACCCTAGTCCATCTCTGCAGCTTTAGTCTTTCACATTCATTCTTAGCTTAGATTGTTCCCTTCCTCCTTCCCTCCAAGAATGTTTCCCTTGCTCTTCTCTTGGCCAGATCTGACCCATTTTGACTTACCCTATAAAGTATCAATAATAGGCTAGGGCCAGAAAATGGCTCAAGGCTCACGTCTCTGGAAATTAGTGCTTTTGTATTTCCTGACATTCTCGAATTAGCAAGGATACCTCAGAAGACCTGATGCACTTTAGAAATCTATAAGGTAGTAAGAGCCATCTCTGCAAATGCTTCTCTTCTTAAAATAAACCTCTTCAAAAATTTTTGTCCCAGAGCACAGGTGATGGAGTGTCCCATTTGGCTATTATTTTTCAAAAAGGGGAATAAACGGAAAATTCTCTGCGTGAGGATCGTCACTGCCATGACTGTGCATCAAGAAACTGAATACAGTTGTTCATTCCAGGCAGATCTGAAGGCAGAAGCCAGTTTCCCGTTCTGTGTCCTCTCCACTCGCCATATCGTCATGGCAAGGGCCTGCAGTGGAGAGAGGTCTCCAGGCATAGCGGCAGCCGACATCTCGGCCTTCCACCCGTGACTGCAGGTTCTATCACGTGGACCAGTCACTTCGATTCCCAAGCCTCAGCTGTCTTGGCACCATTACGCCAGCTGAAACACCATGGCTGCATCAAAGCAGGGACGTGGTCCAGGTGGCCGTGTGATGTCCTACCCAACTCAATTCTATGACTCCCTTTACTTGTTTTACTGTGAGAACATTGTAACTTCTCCTCCCAAGCGTAATGCCTTTAAAATCTAGCCCTCAAATAAAGAAACTTAGACTTTCTTCTGGATTTCTTTGCCTTCAGCTGTGGCACTGAAAAGCTTCTTGAAAAAATTTTCTCTCCTCCCATACAAGGCTATAGTAATCTTCCTAAATGCCATTTGGATCACGTTACTTCCCTGTGTAAAATCCTTCAGTTGCTCTTCTTTGTGTGTGGGGTGATAGAGCAGTATGTGCATGGCATTCCTACCCTTCATGTGGGCCCCTGGGGTCCACTGCCCCACGGGTACCCTGGGCTCTGGCCCTAACAAGCTGGACAATTCCCCTCCTTTGCCATCTCCTCTCTCCTCCATGCCCTGCTTTTGGATGGATTCTTTCCTCTGAAGTTTCCTCTGCTTGGCTAAATCCTTCTCCTCCTGTACATTAAACTCAGGCACCTTGTCCTCTGGGAAGTCTTCCTGAACCTCAGAGGGGGACAAGATGGCCCTCGTCTGTGCCATCTGACCCTCCTTGCTTCCCCTTGCAGGGAAGGCCATTCTGCGTTGTACCTGCTTTTTGGTGTCCCTAGTGCCCACTGGTCTGGAAGCTTCTGAAGACAGGGACTGGATCTTGTATTTTGGCAACTCCTGCACCCAGCCCAGAGTCTGGTTACGGTAACAGGGTCAGTAAACGTTTGAAGCCTCAATTTGACAAGATCTTCCTCGTGATAACTAGGGACACTATAAACCTGGAGGAGATTATATTTAGGTATGTATAGCTGGTGGAAAACTGTTCCCAAAGAATTTAGAGACGACAGACCTAAATCAGACAATAAATGTGTGATGATTTATAAGAATTAGAAAGGGTGGGAGGTAAGATGCAGAGATTACTGAATGTGGGAAGGATTCCTTCAACAGGTAACACACCCAAATGATTCAGCTTTGAAACTGATGAGGTGTAAAATTCTGCTTTTTGGTCTAACAGTTCATTAAACTAATACAAATTGTGGGAGGAGAACTCGTCTGGAAGTGACCCCAAATGAACCAAGACTGTGATAGGAACTGCCCACAATTTTATTATTTTTTTTTTAATAAATTTATTTATTTAATTTATTTTATTTTTGGCTGCGTTCGGTCTTCGTTGCTGCGCGTGGGCTTTCTCTAGTTGCAGCGAGCGGGGGCTACTCTTTGTTGTGGTGCTCAGGCTTCTTATCGCGGTGGCTTCTCTTGTTGTGGAGCACAGGCTCTAGGTGCGCGGGCTTCAGTAGTTGTGGCATGCAGGCTCAGTAGTTGTGGCGCACGGGCTTAGTTGCTCTGTGGCATGTGAGATCTTCCCGGACCAGGGCTTGAACCCATGGTCCCTGCATTGGCAGGCTGATTCTTAACCACTGCACCACCAGGGAAGCCCCTATTATTATTATTATTATTATTGGCCACTGTGTATTGAGCACCTACTATCTATGGGGCATTTTCATCAGATGCTTTAAATTCATAACCTCATTTATTAAACCCCACAGCATCTCTATGATATAGGTAACATTAGCCCATTTTGTGAACAAGGAGACTGAGATCAAAAGGGAGATTGAGGTCACACAGCTTGGAAGAGACAGCACCGATGGGGTGACCCCCAAAGGCCACGGATTAAAGGAGGGGCAGCCTCACTTAATCTGCACTATCACATGAAGGGGGAAAGGTTGGTTCCATTCTGAGAGCCCATTTGAAAATGGTCATAGACCAAGTAGAGCACATTCCCAGTGGGGAGGCTGATGAGGATTTAGAGGTGACAATCACACCCTTGTCTTCTCAGATTTCAGATTCACCTGAGAAACACACAGAGAAGTCAGGTAGATAGAAATCCAAATGTCAGCTTTTTCAGAAAGAACTTGAACTGTGGTTAAACAGACATGTGAATCCGGTCCCCCAACCCAAACACTAAGTGTAGCTGCCAGAACCACAGGCCTCTGCCTAGAAGGGGTTAAGCCTGCCGGGTAAGCTCAGCACAGGCAGGGAGAAGGTCATACTCTGCAGGCAGGTGGGTCTGCTACCAACCCTGTGCGTACTCAGCCAGGAACGCTCAGCGACGTTTCCTAGATTAAACAATCAGGCTGCCAGCCAATGTGACTCTAATTCTTCTCAGAGAAACATAAAACCAGGGAATGAAGTCCTTGTCCCTAGCAGTGGCTCGAATTCTAACTGACATATCAATGAAACCAAAGGGTGAAATGATGTGATGGTTAATTTTATGCATCACCTTGGCTGGACAGTGGTGCCCAGTCATTTGGTCAAATACCAGTCTAGATGTTCCTGTGAAGGTATTTTTTATATGTGATTAAAATTTAAATCAACAGACTCTGAGTAAAGTCAATTACCTCCAGAATATGGGTGGGCCTCATCCAATCAGTTGAAGGCCTTAAGAGCAAAGACTGAGGTCTCCTGAAGAAGAAATTCACCTCAAAGCTGCAACACCAACTCTTACCTGAATTTCCAGCCTGCCTTACAGACTGCAGCCTCTCTGGTTCCCACAACTGCATGACCCAATTCTTTCTCTCTCTTCCTCCCTCTCCCCCCACCCCACCTCTCTCTCTCCCGCCCCACGGGGTGTGTGTGTGTGTGTGTGTGTGTGTGTGTGTGTGTGTGTGTGTGTATTTTACTGGTTCTGTTTCTCTGGAGAACCCTGCTAATACAGTGTTGAATCTACTGAAAGGTTAAAGTGATGGCCATGAAAGCCATGTTCAAGTTTTTGATGGGTTCCCATAGGATAAGGTATTGGGTTTATTCAACGTGTCCCATCAGTGTGGATTATCTGAGATGCCTGAGCATCTGAAACGGTTTAAATAGTGCCTGATGGCCCTTGTCAGTGGTGCTATAGAAAAGATGCTCATATTATGAAAAAGCTAAATCAGATGGCTGGCTGCTAGGGGTACTTCAAACTATTTTGAGGGCAGTGACATTACCTTATGCTTCTGTTACATAATTATAATGCAAATTTCTCCCCATTTTAACATTTGTGAGGTCTCTTACGTCTATTAATTTACTAGTTTTCCCATAGTGCCTAGCACATAACTAGGCAATTATTATGGAATTGAGTCGAGACGGTAATAATGGCAAATTAAGAACCAACTTTCAACTTTAACCTGTATTTCTCTATTTTCTTCACTATGCTTTGTCCCTATGTATTTCTTTTAAAGCACTAGCTTTTTATGAACAGCGTATTGGTAATGTTCTATTATTACTTGGTTATTTAATTATAAATTAAAATGCATAGCTCATAGGATTTCTGACCAGAACTAAGCAAGAAATTAAAATATACAAACGAGAAAATAAACAAATTTGGAAATAACACTTCTCTGAACTCAATTATATTATTTTCATAGGGAACACAATTGGAAGCAGATCTCTGTCTGTTGAATTCATCCAAAAGAATAAAAGTTATTGGAATACAAAAAGTACTGTCTCTTCAAATGTTAATGAACACCAGCTTTATCATTTCTAGAGAAGAGGGTTTTGCTTTTACTTTTCCGCTTCCAGTGAAACATATTACTGCCTCCTGCCCGGGAAAGGGCCATCGTCTTATTTATTTATTTAATTTTATTTATTTATTTAACTTCTTTATTAGAGTATAATTGCTTTACAATGGTGTGCCAGTTTCTGCTTTATAACAAAGTGAATCAGCCATACATATACATATGTCCCCATATCTCTTCACTCTTGCGTCTCCCTCCCTCCCACCCTCCCTATCCCACCCCTCCAGGCGGTCACAAAGCACCGAGCTGATCTCCCTGTGCTATGCGGCTGCTTCCCACTAGCCATCTACCTTACATTTGGTACTGTATATATGTCCATGCCACTGTCTAACTTTGTCCCAGCTTACCCTTCCTGCTCCCCGTATCCTCAAGTCCATTCTCTAGTAGGTCTGCATCTTTACTCGCATCTTGCCCCTAGGTTCTTCTGACCATTTTCTTTTCTTTTCTTTTTTAGATTCCATATATATGTGTTAGCATACGGTATTTGTTTTTCTCTTTCTGACTTACTTCACTCTGTATGACAGACTCTAAGTCCATCCACCTCACTACAAATAACTCTGTTCCATTCCTTTTCATGGCTGAGTAATATTCCATTGTATATATGTGCCATATTTTCTTTATCCATTCATCTGTTGATGGACACTTAGGTTGCTTCCATGTCCTGGCTATTGTAAATAGAGCTGCAGTGAACATTGTGGTACATGATTCTTTTTGAATTATGGTTTTCTCAGGGTATATGCCCAGTAGTGGGATTGCTGGGTCATATGGTAGTTCTATTTTTAGTTTTTTAAGGAACCTCCATACTGTTCTCCATAGTGGCTGTATCAATTTACATTCCCACCAACAGTGCAAGAGGGTTCCCTTTTCTCCACACCCTCTCCAGCATTTATTGTTTCTAGATTTTTTGATGATGGCCATTCTGACCGGTGTGAGATGATATCTCATTGTAGTTTTGATTTGCATTTCTCTAATGTTTAATGATGTTGAGCATCCTTTCATGTGTTTGTTGACAATCTGTATATCTTCTTTGGAGAAATGCCTATTTAGGTCTTCTGTCCATTTTTGTATTGGGTTGGGGTTTTTTTGGTATTGAGCTGCATGAGTTGCTTGTATGTTTTAGAGATTAGTCCTTTGTCAGTTGCTTCATTTGCAAATATTTTCTTCCATTCTGAGGGTTGTCTTTTCGTCTTGTTTATGGTTTCCTTTGCTGTGCAAAAGCTTTTAAGTTTCATTAGGTCCCATTTGTTTATTTTTGTTTTTATTTCCATTTCTCTAGGAGGTGGGTCAAAAAGGATCTTGCTGTGACCTATGTCATAGAGTGTTCTGCCTATGTTTTCCTCTAAGAGTTTGATGGTATCTGGCCTTACAATTAGGGTTTTTTTTTTAAGCCATTTTGAGTTTATTTTTGTGTATGGTGTTAGGGAGTGTTCTAGTTTCATTCTTTTACATGTAGTTGTCCAGTTGTTCCAGAACCACTTATTGAAGAGGCTGTCTTTTCTCCACTGTATATTGTTGCCTCCTTTATCAAAGATAAGGTGACCATATGTGCGTGGGTTTATCTCTGGGCTTTCTATCCTGTTCCATGGATCTATATTTCTGTTTTTGTGCCAGTACCATACTGTCTTGATTACTGTAGCTTTGTAGTATAGTCTGAAGTCAGGGAGCCTGATTCTTCCAGCTCTGTTTTTCTTTCTCAAGATTGCTTTGGCTATTCAGTGTCTTTTGTGTTTCCATACAAATTGTGAAATTTTTTGTTCTACTTCTGTGAAAAATGCCAGTGGTAGTTTGATAGGGATTGCATTGAATCTGTAGATTGCTTTGGGTAATAGAGTCATTTTCACAATGCTGATTCCTCCAATCCAAGAACATGGCATATCTCTCCACTATTTGTTTCATCTTTAATTTCTTTCATCAGTGTCTTATAGTTTTCTATGTACAGGTCTTTTGTCTCCTTAGGTAGGTTTATTCTAGATATTTTATTCTTTTTGTTGCAGTCGTAAATGGGAGTGTTTTCTTAATTTCACTTTCAGATTTTTCAATCATTAGTGTATAGGAATGCCAGAGATTTCTGTGCATTAATTTTGTATCCTGGTACTTTACCAAATTCATTGATTAGCTCTAGTAGTTTTCTGGTAGCATCTTTAGGATTCTCTACGTATAGTATCAAGTCATCTGCAAAGAGTGACAGCTTTACTTCTTCTTTTCCAATTTGGATTCCTTTTATTTCTTTTTCTTCTCTGATTGCTGTGGCTAAAACTTCCAAAACTATGTTGAATAAGAGTGGTGAGAGTGGGCAAACTTGTCTTGTTCCTGGTCTTAGTGGAAATGCTTTCAGTTTTCCACCACTGAGGATGATGTTGGCTGTGGGTTTGTCATAAATGGCCTTTTTACTGTTGAGGAAAGTTCCCTCTATGCCTATTTCTGGAGGGTTTTTATCATAAATGGGTGTTGAATTTTGTTGAAAGCTTTCTCTGCATCTATTGAGATATCATATGGTTTTTCTCCTTCAATTTATTAATATGGTGTATCACGTTGACTGATTTGCATATATTGAAGAATCCATGCATTCCTGGGATAAAACCCAATTGATCATAATGTATGATCCTTTTAATGTGCTGTTGGATTCTGTTTGCTAGTATTTTGTTGAGGATTTTTGCATGTATGTTCATCAATGATATTGGCCTCTAGTTTTCTTTCTTTGTGACATCTTTGTCTGGTTTTGGTATCAGAGTGATGGTGGCCTCGTAGAATGAGTTTGGGAGTGTTCCTCCCTCTGCTATATTTTGGAAGAGTTTGAGAAGGATAGGTGTTAGCTCTTCTCTAAATGTTTGATAGAATTCGCCTGAGAAGCCATCTGGTCCTGGGCTTTTGTTTGTTGGAAGATTTTTAATCACAGTTTCAATTTCAGTGCTTGTGACTGGTCTGCTCATATTGTCTGTTTCTTCCTGGTTCAGTCTCAGAAGGTTGTGCATTTCTAAGAATTTGTCCATTTCTTCCAGGTTGTCCATTTTATTGCCATATAGCTTCTTGTAGTAATCTCTCATGATCCTTTTTATTTCTGCAGTGTCAGTTGTTATTTCTCCATTTTCATTTCTAATTCTATTGATTTGAGTCTTCTCCCTTTTTTTCTTGATGAGTCTGGCTAATGGTTTATCAATTTTGTTTATCTTCTCAAAGACCCAGCTTTTAGTTTTATTGATCTTTGCTATCGTTTCCTTCATTTGTTTTTCATTTATTTCTGATCTGATCTTTATGATTTCTTTCCTTCTGCTAACTTTGGGGTATTTTTGTTCTTCTTTCTCTAATTGCTTTAGGTGTAAGGTTAGGTTGTTTATTTGAGATGTTTCTTGTTTGTAAAGGTAGGCTTGTATAGCTATATACTTCCCTCTTAGAACTGCTTTTGCTCTGTCCCATAGGTTTTTTTTTTTTTTTTTTTTTTGCGGTATGCAGGCCTCTCACTATTGTGGCCTCTCCCGTTGCGGAGCACAGGCTCCGGATGCGCAGTCTCAGTAGCCATGGCTCACAGGCCCAGCCGCTCCGCGGCATGTGGGATCTTCCCAGACCGGGGCACGAACCCGTGTACCCTGCATCAGCAGGTGGACTCTCAACCACTGCGCCACCAGGGAAGTCCTGTCCCATAGGTTTTGGGTCATTGTTTTTCATTGTTATTTGTTTCTAGGTAATTTTTGATTTCCTCTTTGATTTCTTCAGTGATCTCTTGGTTATTAAGTAGTGTGTTGTTTAGCCTCCATGTGTCTGTATTTCTTACAGATTTTTTCCTGTAATTGATATCTAGTCTCATAGTGTTGTGGTCACAAAATATACTTGATACGACTTCAGTTTTCTCTAAATTTACCAAGGCTTGATTTGTGACCCAAGATATGATCTATCTGGGAGAATGTTCCATGAGGACTTGAGAAGAATGTGTATTCTGTTGTTTTTGGATGGAATGTCCTATAAATATCAATTAAGTCCATCTTGTTTAACGTATCATTTACAGCTTGTGTTTCCTTATTTATTTTCATTTTGGATGATCCGTCCATTGGTGAAAGTGGGGTGTTAATGTCCCGTACTATGGATGTGTTACTGTCAATTTCCCGTTTTATGGCTGTTAGTAATTGCCCTATGTATTGAGGTGCTCCTATGTTGGGTGCATAAATATTTACAATTGTTATATTTTCTTGGATTGATCCCTTGATCATTATGTAGTGTCCTTCTTTGTCTCTTGCAATAGTCTTTGTTTTAATGTCTATTTTGTCTGATATGAGAATTGCTACTCCAGCTTTCTTTTGATTTTCATTTGCATGGAATATCTTTTTCCATTCCCTCACTTTCAGTCTGTATGTGGCCCTAGGTGTGAAGTGGGTCTCTTGTAGACAGCATATATACGGGTCTTATTTTTGTATCCATTCAGCCAGTCTATGTCTTTTGGTTGGAGCATTTAATCCATTTACATTTAAGGTAATTATCAATATGTATGTTCCTATTACCATTTTCTTAATTGTTTTGGGTTTATTATTGTAGGTCTTTTCCTTCTCTTGTGTTTCCTGCCTCGAGAAGTTCCTTTAGCATTTGTTGTAAAGCTGGTTTGGTGGTGCTGAATTCTCTTAGCTTTTGCTTGTCTGTAGAGATTTTGATTTCTCTGTCAAATCTGAATGAGATCCTTGCTGGGTAGACTGATCTTGGTTGTAGGTTTTTCTTTTTCATCACTTTAAATATGTCCTGCCACTCCCTTCTGGCTTCCAGAGTTTCTGCTGAAAGATCAGCTGTTAACCTTATGGGGATTCCCTTATGTGTTACTTGTTGTTTTTCCCTTGTTGCTTTTAATATTTGTTCTTTGTATTTAAATTTTGATAGTTTGATTAATATGTTTCTTGGTGTGTTTCTCCTTGGATTTATCCTTTGTGGGACTCTCTGTGCTTCCTGGACTTGATTGACTATTTCCTTTCCCATATTAGGGAAGTTTTCAACTGTAATCTCTTCAAATATTTTCTCAGTCCCTCTCTTTTTCTCTTCTTCTTCTGGAACCCCTAATTCGAATGTTGGTGCATTTAATGTTGTCCCAGAGGTCTCTGAGACTGTCCTCAGTTCTTTTCATTCCCTTTTCTTTATTCTGTTCTGCAGTAGTTATTTCCACTATTTTATCTTCCAGGTCACTTATCTGTTCTTCTGCCTCAGTTATTCTGCTATTGATCCCTTCTAGAGAATTTTTAATCTCATTTATTGTGTTGTTCATCATTGCTTGTTTCATCTTTAGTTCTTCTAAGTCCTTGTTAAACGTTTCTTGTATTTTCTTCATTCTATTTCCAAGATTTTGGATCACTTTTACTATCATTATTCTGAATACTTTTTCAGGTAGACTGACTATTTCTTCTTCATTTGTTAGGTCTGGTGGGTTTTTATCTTGCTCCTTCATCTGCTGTGTGTTTCTCTGTCTTCTCATTTTGCTTATCTTACTGTGTTTGGGGTCTCCTTTTCGCAGGCTGCAGGTTCATAGTTTTCGTTGTTTTTGGTGTTTGTCCCCAGTGGCTAAGGTTGGTTCAGTTGGTTGTGTAGGCTTCCTGGTGGAGGGACTAATGCCTGTGTTCAGGTGGATGAGGCTGGATCTTGTCTTTCTGGTGGGCAGGTCCACGTCTGGTGGTGTGTTTTGGGGTCTGTGGCCTTATTATGATTTTAGGCAGCCTCTGTGCTAATGGATGGGGTTGTGTTCCTGTCTTGCTAGTTGTTTGGCATAGGGTGTCCAGCACTGTAGCTTGCTGGTCGTTGAGTGGAGCTGGGTTTTGGCGTTGAGATGGAGATCTCTGGGAGATTTTCGCCATTTTATATTACGTGAAGCTGGGCGGTCTCTTGTGGACCAGTGTCCTGAACTTGGCTCTCCCACCTCAGTGGCACAGCCCTGATACCTGGCTGGAGCACCAAGAGCCTGTCCTCCACATGGCTCAGAATAAAAGGGAGAAAAAAGAGAGAGAAAGAAGAGGATAAAATAAAATAAAATAAAATAAAAATTTTAAAATAAAAAATAATTATTAAGAAAAAAATTTTTTTATAAGTAATAAAAAAAAAAGGACAGACAGAACCCTAGGACAAATGGTAAAAGCAAAGCTATAGAGACAAAATCACACACAGAAGAATACACATACACACTTAGAAGAAGAGAAAAAGGGGAGAAAAAATGTATATCGTTGCTCCCAAAGTCCACCTCCTCAATTTGGGATGATTCGTTGTGTATTCATGTATTCCACAGATGCAGGGTACCTCAAGTTGATTGTGGAGCTGTAATCCGCTGCCTCTGAGGCTGCTGGGAGAGATTTCCCTTTCTCTTCTTTGTTCTCACAGCTCCCAGGGCCTCAGCTTTAGATTTGGCCCCGCCTCTGCGTGGAGGTCGCTGAGGGCGTCTGTTCTTCGCTCAGACAGGACGGGGTTAAAGGAGCCGCTGATTCGCGGGCTCTCGCTCACTCAGGCCGGGGGTGGGCGGGGCACGGAATGCGGGGCGGGCCTGCGGCGGCAGAGGCTGGCATGACGTTGCACTATCCTGAGGCGCGCCGTGTGTTCTCCCGGTGGAGTTGTCCCTGGATCCCGGGACCCTGGCTGTGGCTGGCTGCACAGGCTCCCCGGAAGGGGGGTGTGGATAGTGACCTGTGCTCGCACACAGGCTTCTTGCTGGCGGCAGCAGCAGCCTTAGCGTCTCATGCCGCCATGTTAGCCGCGGCTCGCGCCCGTTTCTGGAGCTCCTTTAAGCAGCGCTCTTAATCCCCTCTCCTCGCGCACCAGGAAACAAAGAGGGAAGAAAAACTCTCTTGCCTCTTCGGCAGCTACAGACTTTTCCCCGGACTCCCTCCCGGCTAGCCGTGGCGCACTAAACCCCTGCAGGCTGTCAGTCCTTTGCCGGCGCTCCGACCGAAGCCCGAGCCTCAGCTCGCAGCCCCGCCTGCCCTGGCGGGGGAGCAGACAAGCCTCTCCGGCTGGTGAGTACTGGTCAGCACTGATCCTCTGCGGGAATCTCTCCGCTTTGCCCTGCGCACCCCTGTGGCTGCGCTCTCCTCCGCCACTCTGAAGCTTCCCCTCTCCGCCACCCGCAGTCTCCGCCCGCAGCCTCCGCTCGCGAAGGGGCTTCTGGTGTGTGGAATCCTTTCCTCCTTCACGGCTCCCTCCCATGGTGCAGGTCCCGTCCCTATTCTTTGTCTCTGTTTTTTCGTTTTTCTTTTGCCCTACCCAGGCAAGGAGTTTCTTGCCTTTTGGGAGGTCTGAGGTCTTGTGCCAGTTTTCAGTAGGTGTTCTGTAGGAGCTGTTCCACAGGTAGATGTATTTCTGATGTATCTGTGGGGAGGAAGGTGATCTCCGCGTCTTACTCTTCCGCCATCTTGAAGCTTCTCCAGGGCCGTGGTCTTGAACCTGAGATTTGAGACCATATAAATAGCTGATCTGGAAATTTCAAGGCAGTTTCATCCCCTTCCCTTTAGCATGGCTTCATGCCCTCCCCTTTTCTCCTTGAATGATCCTGTCAATGTTCTCGGTTTTGCCACTGTTGATACAGCCACTCTGTCCTGCCTCACTGGCTAAATTTGCACTCTCTAAGGACCAGAGGAGTCCTTTTGGAGCTCTGACATCCATCCCTTTTAAGATGACCTTGCAGGGCAGGAGGTATCATAGGAAGTCAGAGACTGAGCGTATTAGCAAGACTTGCCCTTGCTACTTCATGTTGAAGATAACTCTAGCAAACTCTAGCATAGCACTGAGGCGACAGATATTATCTCTTCAGAAGGGGTGTTCAGCCCTGTGGCATGTGAAGCCATGCCTGCTGGAGTGAACGTTCTCTCAGACCCAGACCTTTACAGCAAAGGTGTGTCCAAGTGTGGTCCCTGGACCGGCAGCATCGGCATCACTTGGGAACTTGTCAGAAATGCACTTTGTCAGGCCCCACCCCAGAATCTCTGGGGAAAGGGCCCAGTAATCTGTTGAATAAACCATCAGGAGATTCTGGTGCACACTCCAGTTTGAGAGCTACTGGTGTATAGCACTTCAGTTCCTCACAAACCCAGGTAAGTCTATATTTGGGGTTTTCAAAATAAGACCCAAATCACATTTCTGTGGAGTATTTCCTCAATGAAGAAGGCTCTGGTCACGTCAAAACACAGTGAATGTTTGTATATTTGTGTGTGTGTGTGTGTGTGTGATTTGGGGATAGGAATGATAATAGGGAAGGCCCCATTCAGAGAGCTCTGGGATCCTGACTGCAGTGACCCCGTGAATAGGGCAGAGGTAATTTCTCAGGACCGTTTTCATCTGTTTGTAGGCCTGGATTCCTGGAAACTCTTCCCTCTAGATCCGTAGAGCAGAGATGGCCCAGCCTGGGCCTCGGCACAGTATAGCCTCAGGGTGTCCGGGCTGAGGGCAAGATGGGGTGGCCTGTTTGGCTGAGACTGGAGGCACTGGTATTCTCCTGCCCGCTTCCCATCAGGGAGGACGGGGCTGAGTCTGGAGGCCTGAGCATGAGTCCCAGACCCGCTTCTATTGGATGTGAGACCTGCAGCAAGTCCCATCTTTGGGCCATCTGTGGGAGAACTGGTCAGATGGTGGGCACTTGGGGGTCATGATGGCGTTGACCACACAGGCCTCTTCTCTCCCCATTACCACCTGTTGTGCATTGAGGACTTTAGCAGAAGATATCTTCTTACCAAGGACCTCTCCTACCAGAAAAAAATGTTTATAAATTGAGTGATTTCTAGGTTCACTTTCGGCTCTAAAAATCAACAGGCAGACCTAGGCTCGGTGTCCTAACTTTGAAGCCCCCCGTGGTGATGGGGTTTATACATGACTTCAAAGGTCTGGAGGCTTCCTCCAAAGATTTTCCTGGTGGTGGGCTTAGCAACTCTAGTTTTTTCCCCTTAATCTGTTTTTTTTAATAAAGAATAAATGCCCCTAAGTACAATTGCAACCAGATTACTAGACTCTCAATTTAAACATTACCAAAAGCTATAATTTAGAAATTCTTTTATCTATCCCAAGCTGATAGCAGATTTGCATGTCTTTATATTGTTTTCATCTGTTTCCTTAGCCCCCTCCCTTTCCGTCACTGTCTCTGGAATACGTGTGGGCTTGTTTAATTTTAGTGCTGAATGTGGGATGTGGAAGAGGTTAGTCTTAATTATATTATTTATTTATTAATAATTTTTAAATTTTATTTATAAATATTTTATTTATAATTTTATTTATTTATAAATAAATATTATTTATTTATTGAAATTTATTGAAATGTAATATTTTTATATGGACCTTCTGTGCTACAGAAGCAGTATGCTGTCTTGTGAGGACTTTGCAGAAGGGTTGCAGAGGCAAGGAACTGGGTGAAATAGGATCTAAAGCAATCTAGGAGTGGTCTATTCCTCAGCATCTCCAGACCAACTTTTCAAAGATTTCCATCAACATGAAACATTCACCCTGGCCTGGTAGCCAACCAGGTCAGTGCTGTTTTTCTCCAGCTCAATGAACCAGTTCAGCCTCTTCCAAAACAATCACCACAGGGCCTAACAAAGATTCCCCTCCTGGGGAGATTAATGCATTGAATTGGGTTGAGTTGATGGGGCATTTTTCCTCTTGTTGGCCTGGTGATTACAATCCTGTCTCTTAAACTGCACCAGGTCAAACGAACCCCAGCCCACATGTCTTTAAGTAAGATACAATGTAAAGAATAAAAAATAAATCGGTAAAGAATAGAAAATAAATCCTTGGTCAGGCTATGACCAAGAAGAAAAAAATATTCCACCTCATCAAATTTCTCACTTTGTCCACAAAATTATCAACCTTGACTTTCTCTATATTTCTTTGTGCCTGCTGGTACGTCAGGAATCGGAGGTCCCCAGCTTTGGGTGGGGTCCTAGGGCCCAGACACCACTTGCTGCTCTGTTATGAGAACAGGATGGGCTACATGATTTGTAGGGGTCAGTGCCAAATGAAAACGTGAGGCTCTATGTTGAAAAATTATTACAGATTTCAAGAAGGCGACCACAGAGCTTTAAACTGAGCATGGGGCGCTTTGGAACTTGGTGCCCTGTGTAACCTATGTGCAGCCCGCCCAGGTTCAAGGAGAGACGCCGTGCAGGAGGGGGAAGCATGCATTTCCGCCTCTCCCTTCCTGGCCCCAAGTCAGTTAGGTTTATCTCAGAGGTCTGCACTCAATTCTCCCCTCTCAGTTAATTGCTCCCCTCCTTCCACATTTGCTCCACATTTGAGACTATCTGTAAGCAGCGTGTATATTGTAGTGCCACGTAAATCACACCGCTATTGAGTCCTCAAAGGCCTGACGCAGGGCGTCAAAGGAGACGCACCTCGAGGCTTCCCCATCAAGGCTGCTCTGCTTCCTTTGAGCAGAACCTTAACTTCATCTCCAACTATGGGCTTTTCTCTCTCTCTCTCTGAGTCTGACAAAATCCTTTGTAATTCTTCTTCAGCGCTCCAGACCGTTTTCTGTTTTTCGCTTTTTCAAATCACTGTTATTAAAGCCTGCCAAATGCCTTAGATCTTCCTCTCCTTGTCTTTACTGTAAATACTTTCCTTACTCTGCCGCAGCAATAGTATCGCTTTTCAGAGTAGCAAAAACTCTACAGCTATCTGGTTTTCTTTATCCCTCTGTTCTCAAAGAATTCCAAGTCTCGCTCTACTGGTGTTTATGTAATTGTTCTAATAAGATGATCTTTTTTGAAAGGAAGCCTGATACCTATCCATAGTATCTTCTGTGAAAGGTTATCGGCCATCCCCACTCCCAGTGGCATTACCTGTTTCTTTTTTTTTTTTTTAACATCTTTATTGGAGTATAATTGCTTTACAATGGTGTGTTAGTTTCTGCTTTATAACAAAGTGAATCAGCTATACATATATCCCCATATCTCCTCCCTTTTGTGTGTCCCTCCCACCCTGCCTATCCCACCCCACTTGGTGGTCACAAAGCACCTAGCTGATCTCCCTGTGCTATGCGGCTGCTTCCCACTAGCTATCTATTTTACATTTGGTAGTGTATATATGTCCATGCCACTCTCTCACTTCGTCCCAGCTTACCCTTCCTCCACCCCATGTCCTCAAATCCATTCTCTACGTCTGCGTCTTTATTCCTGTCCTGCCCTTAGGTTCTTCATGACCATTTTTTTTTTTTGATTCCACATATATGTGTTAGCATACGGCATTTGTTTTTCTCTTTCTGACTTACTTCACTCTGACCTGTTTCTGAACATACCCAAAAAGATTGATTTTGTGATGTTGTAAGCCGGAACTCACAGTTGGCCTAGTGATAACTTGGATCCAAATGGGAGCATTTGGAAATTGCTGCCTCTAAACCAAAGAGCTACCTACCCTGCAAAGTGAGAGGCACTTTTACAGATGATTCCTGCCAAGGGTCATTGCCACCAGGCAATGAAGTTCATAGACATTAGCGAAAGGGTACTTTAATTAAAATAATTCATAAATCAGGTTCGGGACTTCCGAATGACCTCACCCGGGAAAAGTTGACAGATGCACTGAAAGTGAAAGCAAAATCACAGGACAGTGCGGACCGCTGCTCTGGGTTCTGTTCAGTGTAGCCACTTGGCTGGGGGTTTGTATGGCAGGACAGGCGGTACACCTGGTGTTTCCATTTCAGTAAGTGGGGCCTTGATTCCTCTTGTTTGACAGAGTGTGGTAATGGCCGCAGTCCTAGGCAGAAGAATCAGAAGACCTGGGTCTATTCCTCAGTACTTTCTTTGACCATTAATTCCTATGTGACTTTGGCCAGGTCACTGGGCCACTGATTTCCACTTTTTCAATATGATAATTGTGCATGTACAAATGTTTGAAAGAAAGTATTTGTCCTTCCAATGTGAACTTTCCCCTCTAGATCTTATTGGATTTTTCACTTACTTGTTTTCTCTTTTGAAGTACAGAGTCACAGCTTTGAATATTTTCTCAATGTGTAAGCAGATGTGGACTTGGATTTTGGATATATGGCTTCTTCAAAAAGAAGTCCCCTCGAAGCCTCCAGGGGTGTGTTCTTAATCTGTTAACCCTCCCCTACTGTGTTGCAATTCTGGTATAAGGATGTGTAGCCAGCACCTTGATTTATTTTTCTGGTTGAGTGTGCTGCTTCTCTTTCTTAAGGTGCTTTAGGGGTGGGCCTGTGTGCTTAATTGTAAAAGTAAACTGATGGATTTGGGGCCAGGGGACTTTTAGGTAGATTGTTTTCTCATTAATTGTGATTCAACTTCTGATAACAACAATGCTGTTATTCTTCCTCTTGGTGAAATGATATTGGAGGGAAATAGCCCTCTCTGCCTTGCTGTAGGTCAACGAGCAGCCTCCTACCGTCTCTCCTCCACACCTCCCCAGAACATCAGTGCTCTTTACAACCTGCCCAGCAGAGCTCCTTCTGCCAGACTGGCCTTCATCCCATCGTGCCACCAAATACATTTTGCTAAAGTGGGGCAGTTTCACCTTGTTTCGCCAGAAAATAAATCTTGATCTCAAAGCTTCAGAGCTTTTCATCCTTCCCATGTTAGTCTACATACATGTTCTCTGGGGTTCCACAGGTCATCAAATTCTTCCTCATAGACTCTTTCCACTTTATAACAATGTTCCCTGCTGTCTTCCTTGACGTCTCTTTCTTAAGCTCTTTTCCGACTTACCAAATCTTCACTTCCTGGAAGCAAGGATTGCATAGTGAGAAGAGCATGCATGGGATCTGGAGCTTTTAGGTTCCAGTTTTACCTGCTTTTGCAACATACAAGCTGTGAAAATTTAAGTAATCTCCCTGGCTCAGTTTCTGTAATTGCAAATGGGAATAATAAATGACAGTTTTCTCACAGAGAGGTCCTGAGGGTTACTTGAGATAATGCGTGTGAAAGTTGCTTTGGGCTATTTGGGCGTGTTTACTATCACTATTACTTCCCTATGTTGTTTGTATTCTAATTTTTACTTTGATAGATTTTCCCAATACGTGCAAATAATACATAGCCTATTTGTAGTTTAATTTTAATTATTGGTTACCAAAACATGTACTGACTTTTTTTTTGACATTAATTGTTGGTACCAAGCCAGGTTTTGACCTTTTTTTTTTTTTACCCAAGGAATTTAGAGTTGAAAATAAAAGGAAAAATTATAAGGAAGAGATTAAGTACAGTTCAAGTCCAAAAGTATGCTAATTAACACATCTGTTTGCCTTTGGAACATCTGGGAAAGAGACTACATAGTAATTCTCTTAAAAACGGTTTATTTAAACGTGTGGAAAATTCAGGTGTGTGATTTTAATTGCACAATTAATTATTGGTGAGGTTCTCTTATTTCTTCATAGTAATCAACCTAATAAAATATGCACTGTAGTCCAAATTATGGCACAGAAGAAAATCTATAAATATAACATCAGTTCTTTGGTGTTTTTTTTTTTGTGGTAAGCAGGCCTCTCACTGTTGTGGCCTCTCCCGTTGCGGAGCACAGGCTCTGGACGCGCAGGCTCAGCGGCCATGGCTCACGGGCCCAGCTGCCCCGCGGCACGTGGGATCTTCCTGGACCGGGGCCCGAACCCGTGTCCCCTGCATCGGCAGGCGGACTCCCAACCACTGCGCCACCAGGGAAGCCCCCGTTTTTATATTTATCTTGAAAGTCTGTTTCAACAATTGTTTTTGATGTTAACTAGATTTTCCCCTTTTCTTTTTTCCTTTCCTTTCCTTCCTTCCTTCCTTTCTTCCTTCCTCTCCCCCTTTCTCCCACTCTCCCTCCCTTCCTTCCTTCCTTCCCTCCCTCCTCTTCCTTCCTTCCTTCTTTTTTTCTTCCTTCTTTTCACTTATGTAAAGAGAACTAATGTTATAGGGAAGAAATAATGTTATAGGGAAGAAATTAATCTAAAAGCATATATGCTGTGAAAAGATGGAAACAAAGGAATGGACAGCAATGGCTAATTTGAGCTCTGTCTATGAATTAATCAGGTAAACAGAAAAAAAAAGGTGGCTGCTATTGTATATCTATGTGTGTGTATGTTTGTTTATAAGCCATCTGATACAATCATACCCACAGAAGACTTCATTTCTTTTGATATTTTGTTGATTCTCTTTGTAATTATTTCTTATCATTTTAGATTAGCTATTTTCTTCCTGACTTTTACCAAATTTGACTGGACTTATCAATTTGCAGTTAGTAAAATGTGAGCTTGGTGCAGTCTTGTGAGTGGTAAATGTCGTCACCAAAAAAGAACTATTTGAAAGTCCCATCTTCCCATCTTCCAATGTGGCTGGTACCTGCAGTGTTCTCCATTAGTCTCTCCTTTGGGTGAAGACTTCAAAGGTTTCTGGTAAAATGCAAATATGCTCTTGGGAGGAGTACATCATAAAAAATGTATTTACTGATTATTAATTATTTAACTTGAATGGGGATTTAGCAGCAAAAGAATGGGACCCAAATCCAGTGAGTGTGGAACTACAGGAAACTCAGGAGGTAGGGACATGGCCTACCAGTTAGAGCAGTTCGTTTGCCTTTGGTTTGGGGATATCTGGAGCCCTGTGTATCTCTCTGGGGACCGGTTCTGACAGGGCAGGGCACCAAAGACCAGCCTCACCCTTCACAATGTAGGTTAGAATGCTGCTAAAGTGAGTAAGCACATCTATTTGAGTCATGGCTGGAAGAGGTGTGTCGTTTTAAGGCAAGGGTTTGGAACTGCGCAGTCCCACCTCCCTTGCTGATTAGCTGCATAACCTGAACAGTTACTTAACATCTCTGAGCTTGTTTTCTCATTTGTCAGATGTAGATGGTAGTATCTATTTTTTGGGTTGCAATGATGACTAAAGGGGATAATGTTTATAAAGTACTAAATATCCAGCCTGTACTCAATAAGCATCAAGAAACTGTTAGTCTGTGTTTATCTATGTGAGTATCTATAGCGATATCTAATTCTGTGTCTCTTAATATGCCTTCAGTTGTACGTAACAGAAGAATCTAATTCAAACTTAACCATAAAGACTTAAGCCAAAAAGGGACTTACTTGACTCACCCAAATGGAAAGCAAGTGGGCAGACCTTTAGGTTGGTGTGTTTCAGTGGTTTTAGGAATATCACCAAGGCCCATTTAAATTTCCTTCTCTCCATCCTTACTTTCTGGTGTTAACTTTACCCCAAGGCAAGCATCTCTTTGTGGTTGGAAAATGGCCACAAACACTTCCTGGATCTACCTGTTTCCCCCTCCAGGAAGCCTCCTAAAAGAGTGAGAAACCTCTTTTTCCAGAGTTCTCTCTGTCTTTGTGATCCAAATTGGTCCATAACCATCCCAGACCCGAAACCTGTGAGCAGGAGAAAGGATTATATTAGTGAATTTAGGCCTGAGTCACAAGCTCCAGCTTGATGTCAGCTTTGTCCAATACTCAGGAGTTGTAAAGGGGAGATGCAGATATCCAAGAAAGGGGACATGGACACATGTCACATGACACAACCACAGTGTCAGTTACAGTGTCTTCATTATTTCCCCTGTAGACTAATTCGGAGGGGTAGGAGGTCTCAGAGATCCTACTTTGAGAGCCTTTGTTATCACATATCTTGTTAAGACCGGAACCTAGGTGTCCTAATACTACACTGCATCTCCTCCCACTATACTGCTCTATCCCTTTAGATCTTCCTGCGGTGCCACTTTCTAATTTTACATGTGGGAAAACTGAGCAGCAGAGACTTCAAGGGACTCCTTAAAAGTCACACAACTAGGGTTTTTCTGGTGGCGCAGTGGTTGAGAGTCCGCCTGCTGATGCAAGGGACACGGGTTCGTGCCCCGGTCCAGGAAGATCCCACATGCTGCAGAGCGGCTAGGCCCGTGAGCCATGGCCGCTGAGCCTGCGCGTCCGGAGCCTGTGCTCCGCAATAGGAGAGGCCACAACAGTGAGAGGCCTGTGTACCGGAAAAAAAAAAAAAAAAAGTCACACAACTAGTGAAAGGCAGTCCCAGAACTGAAATTCCCTCCTTGGCCTCCTCAGTGCATTTTACATCATTCAAAGCACCAGCGGACAATCCAGTTACTAGGAATCTTGTAAGAAAAGAAATGGTTGCTGTCATGAGCCTGAATTTTTATTGTTAACAACGACAAATTCCTAGAAGCAACTTAAAGACCCACCAAAGGGGAAATGCGTTATATTTGTAAAATTAAAAACAGTGATGTAGATCTATAAGTGATGGGAAGCTTTAAATATTTACCCACCAAGCTACAGGTCATGGGAAGAAAGCTATGATTAGAGGAACATGGTATTGCGCCCCTACTTATGTGTGTCTGCGTGAGTGTGCACACAGTTCTTATGTTTATATACACACTTAAATTTCTTTAAGAATACTGAAGAAATTGTAGATTCTAGTTGCCTTGGGGATCTGATTGAGACAAAGACATTTTCACTAATTGATATTTTTTAGTAATTGATTTTTAAAAGCTGTCATATATACTACATTTTGACTTTGAAATATGACTTACAAAAAAGGTTCCTTGGTTCCAGAACTTGGGTATCAATTCAGGTTCTATTATCTCTCAGCATTGTGATCTTAGCCAAGGCCCTTCATTTTTCTGAGCCTCAGTTTCCTCCTCTGTGAAATGAAGATGATGATGTTTGTCATACAAGATTATGTAGATTAACTGAAAAGTAAAGGTCCATGGAAGTGCTTTCTAAGCTCTCAAGGGCCACCCAATTGCTAGTAAATTTCTATGTTGCAGCATTTTTCTTGATGATAATTTCCTTTTGCTTCCCCGGCCCCGCCCACCCCCATCCCTGCCTTCCTAGGCCTTAGCCTCAGGGAGGATGCCTTTGGCATTGAAGTGTAAATAATCTCTTTAGAGTTTCTGGCCAGCGGGAAGCACTGACTGGGAAGAGAGATTAGGAATTCAGGAATCAGGGAAGGTCTAAACTGGAGTCTATCAGCCTTTGTTCACAACTTGATGAGCATTTTAATTATGGCAGCAGGACTTGGTTTTTCTGTATCCTGGCACAGTTGTTCAATTGGGATTCAGAAATCCTCACTTCATTTTCACCTGTCTAGAAAAGATGGAAAAGTCTGACTCCAATTCATTTATTTGTTCAACCAGGAGTTTCTGAGCACAGACCGTGTGCTAGGCACTGGGTGATCAGGACAGTTCTCCTGCCCCCTGGAGTTTACCGTAGAGCAGACTCACCAAATATTGTACACAGTAATCAGCATTTATTTATTTATTTTTTTTGCGGTACGTGGGCCTCTCACTGTTGCGGCCTCTCCCGTTGCGGAGCACAGGCTCCGGACGCGCAGGCTCAGCGGCCATGGCTCATGGGCCCAGCCGCTCCGCGGCATGTGGGATCTTCCCGGACCGGGGCACGAACCTGTGTCCCCTGCATCGGCAGGCGGACTCCCAACCACTGCGCCACCAGGGAAGCCCCAGCATTTATTTTAAATAGAGGATAAACATAACACATATCCAATAACTACTATGACTACCGTTACAATAATACCCATGAACGCCTTTCTAGTTCTTCATTGCTAATACAAAGACAAAGCACCCACCTGCCTAGAGTTTGTATATACTCATGCACCCATCCTGGACATATTTTCCGAAGGGCAGAAATGGTGGGAGCCGTTAGGAGCCAGAGATGTGTGGGTTTTCCAAGGGTTTCATCATGCCCTCCAACTTGGGTCTTTAAGTTTGATCCTTGGCAAATCCAGGCAGGAGCCAAGGGCAATGAAAGTTAATGGGAGAAGCAGAACGAGTAGAGATCCCTTGCAGACAAGAAAAACAACTTATTAGGACTCAGCATTATTGATGAGGACTTGCAAGGAACAATAGCTCCTGAACCAGCTTGGGATCTTCTTTCATAAAAAGACCATGATTCGGGCTTCCCTGGTGGCGCAGCGGTTGAGAGTCAGCCTGCCGATGCAGGGGACACGGGTTCGTGCCCCGGTCCAGGAGGATCCCACATGCCGCGGAGCGGCTGGGCCCGTGAGCCATGGCCGCTGAGCCTGCGCGTCCGGAGCCTGTACTCTGCAACGGGAGAGGCCACAACAGTGAGAGGCCCGCGTACCGGGAAAAAAAAAAAAAAAACGACCATGGTTCATATGCAGCAGCTTCCTTTGCTGGCAAACCCTCCCCCGCCCTTCCCTACTCACAACAGCACTTCACATTACAGCATTACAGAGCTCGAATTCAAATAATTCAGGTCTGAAAAAAGAAACCAAAAAAAAAAAAAAAAAAAGAAACCTCTTGTTAGAACACAGACATCGTTGACAATTAGACAGGATTCCAAGGAGGAAAAATGGGAGGCCCCGGCAAGGTAAACGCATTTGTGTTTATATAGCGTGTGATGTGTTTTGAAGTCTTCCCCAAGGAGAAAGGCCCTCTCTCCTACTTCAAAAGCCATTTTCATGTTTTTGAAATTACTAGAAATTATGGGCTAAACCCCCTTCACACGTAATTTATTTCACCCAGTATCTCATATTTTGTGATAACATGCAAATACCATATGTCGCACTTTCTCTTTATGGATGGAGGCGGGAAGGAGGGAGAACTGGCAGAATTATCACTAGGCACTGCAAAACCTTCCATTGAAATCCACATTTGCCATGGTGACGTTTACTGGTTATGGCAGAGCTGATCAAGTGCAGATTTTCCTGCTGCTGAGGCTAAATTGCAAGCTGCTCATAATGCCATCAGATGCTGCCAGTTCTCAGCCAAAGAGAACCTCAGGAAGGCTTCCCTCCGTCCCTGTTCTCTGTGGCAGCAGAGCCCCCATGGCACCGTTGGTCCATGCTTTACCATATTTGAACTCTATTGACCGCACGCAGCACTTTCCTGGAATAAATGCATCTCCCATCATATCCTGGGTTCCAAATATTCAAACCGGAAATCCTAATGTATTCCCAGGGCCTTTCATTTTTATTTTTCCCAACAGGTATTTATTCTCTTAAATGAAATGGTCAATATTTAGGAGTATATATTATTCATAAGACTGAGAGAAAACAAATCACATCTTATATTTTACTATTCTGTTTCATCTGAGGCAAAATGTTTTATGCCAGGCCAAGGGAGACAAAAACACAAAGCCATTATTCAGCTCCTAGCTGCTTCCATCACTTCTGTGCCAACAATGGTGAAAAGATGTGATTTTACAAGCAAACAGGAAGAAAAGGCTTGAACACACCTTGGAAGCATGTTTAAGAAGTTGATTAATGTTTCATGCTGAGCCTTACACCTGCAGTTCAAGCAAAACCCAACTTGGCTGCCCCAAAGAGTCTGGTTTATTAGGTATCAAGGAGTCGCAAGAAGCCATGTAATTAAAACAGTAATTAACTAGAAAAGGAAAGTGCCACCTGAGTTTTGAGAGGCTGTCAATTTTTATTTATTTATTTATTTATTTATTTATTTATTTATTTATTTATTTAATTTGCGGTACGCGGGCCTCTCACTGTTGTGGCCTCTCCCGTTGCGGAGCACAGGCTCCGGAAGCGCAGGCTCAGCGGCCATGGCTCACGGGCCCAGCCGCTCCGCGGCATGTGGGATCTTCCCGGACCGGGGCACGAACCCGTGTCCCCTGCATCGGCAGGCGAACTCTCAACCACTGCGCCACCAGGGAAGCCCCGAGGCTGTCAATTTTATTTCCATTACAGCTCTCCTGTCGGACTCATTTTTTTTCCCTTTTTGCTTGATAAGAAAACAGTGAATACATACCCATGGCGTACATCTATGTTTTTTAATGTATTAAAACATGTATGAATGGCTACTTCTTATGTAAAGTTATTACATGTTTCAGGTTTTCTAGATCAACTTCTTCCTGGGAGAAACATTCTAGAAAGGCGCTACCCAGTAGCGTAGTCTTCAGCCCCATGTGGCTATGGAGGACTTGAACTAGGGCTAGTCTGAATTCGGATGTGTTGTACGTATAAAATGCGCATCAGATTTCGAAGATGTAGTACAGAAAAATGTAAACTATCTCAGTGATACCTTTAATATTGATTACTTGTTGAATGATATTATTTTGTGTGTATTGAGTTGTATAAAATATATTTTTTTATTTTTTGTGTTGCCGTGCAGTTGACTTACAATGTTGTGTTAGTTCCTGGTGTACAGCACAGTGACTCAGTTACACATATATACATATCTATTCTTTTTCATATTCTTTTCCATTATAATTTATTACAGGATATTGAATATAGTTCCTTGTGCTATACAGTAGGACCTTGTTGTTTATTTTATATATAGTAGTCTGAATATATTATTGCTTAATTTCACCTGTTGCCTTTTACTTTTCTGAGAGTGGCTACTAGAAAATTTAGAATGACATACGTGGCTCACAGGATATTTATATGGGCAGCACTGTTCTGGAGTGTTGTGCTCCCCACTGAACTGTGCAAGGATGCACTGGACATACTTTTTCTTGTCCTTTCCGCCATCCCCAGGGCTGCGAGGGCCAGCTGGAATGGAGACATGGGAGCTCTTGGTGGCAGTGTGCATGGGTGCTAGAGCCCGTTATTAAGGCACATGTTTGTGATTGCCGAACTGTTCAACTCAATATCTCAATAGGGGCTTCCCTGGTGGCGCAGTGGTTGAGAGTCCGCCTGCCGATGCAGGGGACACGGCTTCGTGCCCCGGTCCGGGAAGATCCCACACGCCGCGGAGCGGCTGGGCCCGTGAGCCATGGCCGCTGAGCCTGCGCGTCCGGAGCCTGTGCTCCGCAACGGGAGAGGCCACAACAGTGAGAGGACTGCGTACCAGAAAAAAAAAAAAAAAAAAAAAAAAAAATATATATATATATATATATATATATCAATGAAAAGCTGCAAGGGAGATGTCTGAGCAGCACAAATGGAATTTCAAGGGTCCTTTCTTCTCTAACTGCTCCTTGGCCAACAGAGGTTCAAACGCAACATGAAATGTGTTAACACCAGTACAAGGAGTGCTAGAAACTTCAAATGAAGGTCCTGAAAGCCACTTCAAAACCAACACGTGCCTTAATTTGTGAATTAAAGTGCTGATAAAACAATCTTTTGAAAAAGGTCAATCCATTCTGTAAACATCCATCTCACATTATTACATCTCTCTGAACCATATCCTCTGAGGGTAATAAAGAGGATTTGTAATAAAGACACAATTCTATAACAGTTTTGAAGGTGGCTAGGGAAGGAGGCTTTTTGGTACTTTATATCAGAAATAGGCAAAAATTTAAAATACCTTATTAGCCTTCCTCTTTTCCTTTTTAATGATTTTTCTGTGTAGCAGAGATAACACAGTTTGAAATGCAGCATCTTATTTCTCTGTAAATAATAAAGTAGTGACACACCTATTGATGAAAACTGCCTGAGGAAGTTAAAGAGACTGAAACCACCTTTCTTTGGGCAGAGGGAGAAAAAATCAGGTCTCTTCCTAGCCTAACTCTTTTCCCACCTCTGCTGCAGTTTTTTTTAAGTTGCATCTGTTACAAGGTAAGGGTCTCTGGAATCTTACAGTTCAGAACAGAAATATGTTGGTGCGTAATTTTGGAAGTGAGCCTGAGGTACCCAGAGCAGATGACACACGGGGCTTAGGTCCTGATTCAACTACAAGTCAGCGGGGCACCCCGGGACCATCTGCGTTCTATAAATTACAGTAACGCTGGCACATGTGGCTTGTAAATCACCAGCGAACAGGCTTCACCTTGTGACACACGACATGAACCCTGTTGTATATTCCAATAAACTCCCATAAACCATCGGATATAAACTTCGGATTATGTTTCTTTAGGGGTTGGAATACTTCGATTTTCTTTGCTGGTCTGATTCCTCTTCAACGTGTGAATTGAATACACACAGCGCGTTCCCTTCTCTTTCCCCTATACTAGGCATTTTGCTGTTTTTCAAGACCAGAATTTTACTTAGTGGGCTGACATGTGCAATTTGGTGAACTTCAAAGGACCAATCTTTTTTTCTTTCGCCTTCTTTAATAAACTTGTTTCTTTCAACACGACTGTGAATGTCAAAGTCTTGTGGTTACTACACAAGGAAAATACGATTTATAAACAGCAAATTAATGGCCAAATTGTCAGTAACCCACTTCACTGAATATAAATAAACTTGTATCATAAAGGGTCATATCGTTAATATGGCTTTGCTGGGCTTCTGGCAACCTACACGGCTGCTTTCTACAATAGGTTTTTTGTGTGCAGGAACGGGGGGAGGAAGAAAAATTGGAGTGGAGATGGCATTCAGTTCCATTTATGGCTCATCCATAAATGGTTCCAAGCAACTGTGTTTGGTCAAAACACACTTATCCTATTCGTAGAGTTCTTCATCTTTAGAAATGCTTTCTGAGGACTCACTACTTAAGGCTCGTGATAGCTGACTTGCTGGCCCACAGGTCAAAAAAAGTGGCAGAGAAATACTCAAACATGAGTTCTTCACAAGACACCAAGCTTTACTGCTATTAAGAAGGATGGTGAATACTTTTCCCTTCTCCTTTTTATACTTTTAAAACAGTAACACCAACAAAAAATGAAAATTAGGTAAGTTTTCATTTTTCATGATGAAAATACTTTGTCTCTTAAAAAAGTTCTTCCAGTTCAGTATCTTTGCTGTAATATTAAATTATTCCTTTTACATTGCTTTTTATAGATGTTCAGGTATAAAAAAAGAGATAAATCATTATTATTTTGTGTGGAATTTAAACTGAATGTAAAATAATTCCAAAAATTCAATCACTTCTTAAGGAGCTAGAGGATGAGATAATTCAGTCTTTTATTAAAAAATTTAATTTAATATTTTTATACGGCAGGTTCTTATTAGTTACCTATTTTATACATATTAGTGTATACATGTCAATCCCAATCTCCCAATTCATCACACGACCACCACCCTCCCAGTTTACCCCCCCCTTGGTGTCCATACGTTTGTTCTCTACATCTGTGTCTTTATTTCTACCTTGCAAACTGGCTCATCTGTACCATTTTTCTAGATTCCACATATATGCGTTAATATACAATATTTGTTTTTCTGTTTCTGACTTACTTCACTCTATATGACAGCCTCTAGGTCCATCCACGTCTCTATAAATGACCCCATTTCGTTCCTTTTTATGGCTGAGTGATATTCCATTGTATATATGTGCCACATCTTCTTTATCCATTCATCTGTCAGTGGTCACTTAGGTTGCTTCCATGACCTGGCTATTGTAAATAGTGCTGCAATGAACATTGGGGTGCATGTGTCTTTTTTTTTTTTTGCGGTATGCGGGCCTCTCACTGTTGTGGCCTCTCCCTTTGTGGAGCAAGGCTCTGGACACGCAGGCTCAGCGGCCATGGCTCACGGGCCCAGCCGCTCCGCAGCATGTGGGATCCTCCCGGACTGGGGCACGAACCAGTGTCCCCTGCATCAGCAGGCGGACTCCCAACCACTGTGCCACCAGGGAAGCCCCTACATGTGTATTTTTGAATTATGGTTTTCTCAGGATATATGCCCAGTAGTGGGATTGATGGGTCATATGGTAATTCTATTTTTAGTTTTTTAAGGAAGCTCCATACTATTCTCCATAGTGGCTGTATCAATTTACATTCCCACCAATGGTGCAAGAGGGTTCCCTTTTCTCCACACCCTCTCCAGCATTTGTTTTTTTGCAGATTTTCTGATGATGTTCATTCTAACCGGTGTGAGGTGATACCTCATTGTAGTTTTGATTTGCATTTCTCTAATAATTAGTGATGTTGAGCAGCTTTTCATGCGTCTCTTGGCCATCTGTATATCTTCTTTGGAGAGATGTCTATTTAGGTCTTCTGCCCATTTTTGGATTGGGTTGTCTGTTTTTTTAATATTGAGCTGCATGAGCTGTTTACATATTTTGGAGATTAACCCTTGGTCCATTGATTTGTATGCAAGTATTTTCTCCCATTCTGTGGGTTGTCTTTTCATCTTGTTTATACATTCCTTTGTTGTGCAAAAGTTTCATTAGGTCCCATTTGTTTATTTTTATTACCATTACTCTAGGAGGTGAATCAAAAAAGATCTTGCTGTGATTATGTCAAAGGGTGTTCTTCCTATGTTTTCCTTTAAGTGTTTTATGGTATCTGGTTTTACATTTACGTCTTTAATCCATTTTGAGTTTATTTTTGTGTATGGTGTCAGGGAGTGTTCTAATTTCATTCTTTTATAGGTAGCTGTCCAGTTTTCCCAGCACCACTTATTGAAGAGGCTGTCTTTTCTCCATTGTATATACTTTCCTCCTTTGTCATAGATCCATAGCTGCATGGCTTTATTTCTTTGCTTTCTATCCTGTTCCATTGATCTATATTTCTGGTTTTGTGCCAGTACCATATTGTCTTGATAACTGTAGCTTTGTAGTATAGTCTGAAGTCAGGGAGCCTGATTCCTCCAGCTCCATTTTTTCCCCTCAAGATTCCTTTGGCTATTTGGAGTCTTTTGTGTCTCCACACAAATTTTAAAATATTTTTTGTTCTAGTTCTGTAAAAAATGCCATTGGTAATTTGATAGGGATTGCGTTGAATCTGTAGATTGCTATGGGTAGTATAGTTATTTTCACAATATTGATTCTTCCAATCCAAGAACATGGTATATCTCTCCATCTGTTTGTGTCATCTTTGATTTCTTTCATCAGTGTCTTATAGTTTTCTGAGTACAGGTCTTTTACCTCCTTAGGTAGGTTTATTTCTAGTTATTTTATTCTTTTTGTTGCAATGGTGAATGGGATTGTTTCTTTAATTTCTCCTTCTGATTTTCTCTTGTTAGTATATAGGAATGCAACAGATTTCTGTGTATTAATTTTGTATCCTGCAATTTTACCAAATTCATTGATTAGCTCTAGTAGTTTTCTGCTGGCATCTTTAGGATTTTCTCTGTATAGTATCGTGTCATCTGCAAACAGTGACAGTTTTACTTCTTTTCCAATTTGGATTCCTTTTATTTCCTTTTCTTCTCTTATTGCTGTGGCTCGGACTTCCAAAACTATGTTGAATAATAGTGGTGAGAGTGGGTATCCTTGTCTTATTCCTGATCTTAGAGGAAATGCTTTCAGTTTTTCACCATTGAGAATGATGTTTGCTGTGGGTTTGTCATATATGGTCTTTATGATGTTGAGGTAGGTTCCCTCTATGCCCACTTTCCAGAGAGTTTTTTTTTATCATAAATGAGTGTTGAATTTTGTCAAAAGCTTTTTCCGCATCTATTGAGATGATCATATGGTTTTTATTCTTCATTTGTTAATATGGTGTATCACACTGATTGATTTGCATACATTGAAGAATCCTTGAATCCCTGGGATAAATCCCACTTGATCATGGTGTATGATCGTTTTAATGTGTTGTTGGGTTCTGTTTGTAGTATTTTGTTGAGGATTTTTGCATCTATATGCATCAGTGCTACTGGTCTCTAATTTTCTTTTTTTGTTGTATCTCTGTCTTGTTTTGGTATCAGGGTGATGGTGGCCTTGTAGGATGCATTTGAGAGTGTTCCTTCCTCTGCACTTTTTTGGAAGACTTTGAGGAGGATGGATGTTAGCTCTTCTCTAAATGTTTGATAGAATTCACCTGTGAAGCCATCTGGTCCTGGACTTTCGTTTTTTGGAAGATTTTTAATCACAGTTTCAATTTCATTACTTGTGACTGGTCTGTTCATATTTTCTACTCCTTCCTGGTTCAGTCTTGGAAGATTATACCTTCTGTGAATTTGTCCATTTCTTCTAGGTTGTCCATTTTATTGGCATAGAGTTGTGTGTAGTAGTCTCTTATGGTGCTTTGTATTTCTGCAGTGTCTGTTGCAACTTCTTTTTCATTTCTAATTTTATTGATTTGAGTCCTCTCCCTCTTTTTATTGATGAGTCTGGCTAAAGTTTTATCAATTATGTTTATTTTCTCAAAGAACCAGCTTTTAGTTTTATTGATCTTTGCTATTGTTTTCTTTGTTTCTATTTCATTTATTTCTGCTCTGATCTTTATGATTTCTTTCCTTCTACTAACTTTGGGTTTTGTTTGTTCTTATTTCTCTAGTTCCTTTAGGTGTAAGTTTAGATTGTTTATTTGAGATTTTTCTTGTTTCTTGAGGTGGGCTTGTATTGCTATAGACTTCCCTCTTAGAAGTGCTTTTGCTGCATCCCATAGATTTTGGATGGTTGTGTTTCCTTTGTCATCAGGCTCTAGGTATTTTTTGATTTCTTTGATTTCTTCAGTGATCTCTTGGTTATTTAGTAATGTATTGTTTAGCCTACATGTGTTTGTGTTTTTTATGTGTTTTTCCCTGTAATTGTTTTCTAATCTCATAGTGCTGTGGTCAGAAAAGATGCTTGATATGATTTCAATTTTCTTAAATTTACCGAGGCTTGATTTGTGCCTCAAGATGTGATCTGTCCTGGAGAATATTCCGTGTGCAATTGAGAAGAAAGTGTAATCTGCTGTTTTTGGATGGACTGTCCTATAAATATCAATTAAATCTATCTGATCTCTTGTGTCATTTAAAGCTTGTGTTTCCTTATTAATTTTCTGTCTGGTTGATCTGTCCATTGGTTTAAGTGAGATGTTAAAGTCCCCCACTATTACGGTGTTACTGTCAATTTCCTCTTTTATAGCTGTGAGCAGTTGCCTTATGTATTGAGTTGCTCCTATGTTGGGTGCATATATATTTATAATTGTTATATCTTCTTCTTGGATTGATGCCTTGATCATTATGTAGTGTCCTTTTCTCTTGTAACATTCTTTATTTTAAAGTTTATTTTATCTGCTATGAGTATTGCCACTCCAGCTTTCTTTTGATTTCAATTTGCATGGAATATTTTTTTCCATCCCCTCAGTTTCAGTCTGTATGTGTCCCTAGGTCTGAAGTGGGTCTCTTGTAGACAGCATATATATGGTCTTGTTTTTGTATCCATTTAGTGAGCCTGTGTCTTTTGGTTGGAGCATTTAATCCATTCACATTTAAGATGACTATTGATATGTATTTACCTTTTACCATTTTCTTAATTGCTATGGATTTTCTTTGGTAGGTCCTTTTCTTTTCTTGTGTTTCCCACTTAGAGAGGTTCCTTTAGCATTTGTTGTGTTTGGTGGTGCTGAATTCTCTTAGCTTTTGCTTGTCTGTAAAGCTTTTGATTTCTCTGTTGAATCTAATGAGATCCTTGCTGGGTAGAGTAATCTTGGTTGTAGGTTCTTCCCTTTCATCACTTTAAATATATCATGCCACTCCTTTCTGGCTTGTAGTGTTTCTGCTTAGAAATCAGCTGTTAACCTTGTGGTATTTCCATTGTATGTTATTTGTCTTTTTTCCCTTGTTGCTTTTAATAATTTTTCTTTTTCTTTAATTTTTGTCAATTTGATTACTATGTGTCTCGTTGTGTTTCTCCTTGGGTTTATCCTGCCTGGGACTCTCTGCACTTCCTGGACTTGGGTGGCTATTTCCTTTCCCATGTTAGGGAAGTTTTTGACTATAATCTCTTCAAATATTTTCTCGGGTCCTTTCTCTCTCTCTTCTCCTTCTGGGTCCCCATAATGCGAATGTTGTTGTGTTTAATGCTGTCCCAGAGGTCTCTTAGGCTGTCTTCATTTCTTTCCTTTCTTTTTTGTTTATTCTGTTCCGTGGCAGTGAATTCCACCATTCTGCCTTCCAGGTCACTTATCCATTCTTCTGCCTCAGTTATTCTGCTATTGATTCCTTCTAGTGTAGTTTTCATTTCAGTTATTGTATTGTTCATCTCTGCTTGTTTGTTCTTTAATTCGTCTAGGTCTTTGTTAAACATTTCTTGCATCTTCTCGATCTTTGCCTCCATTCTTTTTCCGAGGTCCTGGATCATCTTCACTATCATTATTCTGAATTCTTTCTCTGGAAGGTTGCCTATCTCCACTTCATTTAGTTGTTTTTCTGGGGTTTTATCTTATTCCTTCATCTGGTACATAGCCCTCTGCCTTTTCACTTTGTCTTTCTTTCTGTGAATGTGGTTCTTGTTCCACAGGCTGCAGGATTGTAGTTCTTCTTGCTTCTGCTGTCTGCCCTCTGGTGGATGAGGCTATCTGAGAGGCTTGTGCAAGCTTCCTGATGGGAGGGACTGGTGGTGGGTAGAGTTGGGTGTTGCTCTGTTGGGCAGAGCTCAGTAAAACTTTAATCTGCCTGTCTGCTGATGGGTGGGGCTGAGTTCCCTCCCTGTTGGTTGTTTGGCCTGAGGTGACCCAGCACTGGGGGCTACAGGCTCTTTGGTGGGGCTAATGGCAGACTCTGGGAGGGCACACACCAAGGATTACTTCCCAGAACTTCTGCTGCCAGTGTCCTTGTCCCTGCAGTGAGCCACAACCACCCCTGCCTCTGCAGGAGACCCTCCAACACTAGCAGGTTGGTCTGGTTCAGTCTCCTATGGGGTCACTACTCCTTCCCCCTGGGTCCTGATGTGCACAGTACTTTATGTGTGCCCTTCAAGAATGGAGTCTCTGTTTCCCCCAGTCCTGTCAGAATCCTGCAATCAAATCCCACTAGCCTTCAAAGTCTTATTCTCTGGGAATTGCTCCTCCCGTTGCTGGACCCCCAGGTTGGGAAGCCTGAAGTGGGACTCAGAACCTTCACTCCTGTGGGTGGACCTCTGTGGTATAATTGTTCTCCAGTTTGTGAGTCACCCATCCAGCAGTTATGGGATTTGATTTTATTGTGATGGTTTCTCCTTTGTCTTTGGATGTGGGTATCATTTTTGGTGAGTTCCAGTGTCTTCCTGTTGATGATTTTTCAGCAATTAGTTGTAATTTCGGTGCTCTTGCGAGAGAGTGAGTGCACGTCCTTCTACTCTGCTATCTTGAACCAATCGCCTAGCTCAGTTCGAGAAAATTCTGTCTTAATTTTACTGGTCTGATGTATCCTACTCAAATTTAGCTGAAAGTTATGTGAAATTTCCATGTTCATTGTCTGAAAATATGTTAACTATTATTTTCTATAGTAACCTTCAAGCCTACATGAAGAAAACATAGTATATAGCAATAAATGCTTACCTCAAGAAACAAGAAAAGTCTCAGATAAAAACCTAACTTTACACCTCAAGGAACTGGAAAAAGAACAACAAATGAAGCCTAAAATTAGTAGAAGGAAGGGAATAACAAAGATTAGAGCAGAAATAAATGAAATAGAGACTAAAAAGAAAATAGGAAAAAATCAATGAAACTAAGAGCTGGTTCTTAGAAAATATAAACAAAATTGACAGATCTTTAGCTAGACTCCCAAGAAAAAAGAGAGGGGACTCAAGTAAACATAATCAGAATATGAAGAGGAGAGATTACAGCTGATAACACAGAAATGCAACGGGTCATAAGGGACCACTATGAACAATTATATGCTAAAAAACTGGACAACCAAGAATAAACTGTTAAATTCCTAGGAACACACAACCTACCAAGACTGAATCATGATGAAAAGGAAAGTCTGAACAGATTGATTACTAGTAAGGAGATTGAATGAGTAATCAAAACCCCCCCAATTAACAAAAATCTAAGGCCAGATGGGTTCACTGGTGAATCCTACCAAACATTCAAAGAATTAATATCAATACTTCTCAAACTCTTCCAAAAAATAGAAGAAGAAGGAGTTCTTATAAACTCATTTTACAAGACCTACACTACCCTGATACCAAAACCAGACAAAGACAATATGAAAAAATAAAATTGCAGGCTATTATCTCTGATGAACATAGATGCAAAAGTCATCAGCAAATATTAGCAAACCAAATTCAACAATATGCTAAAAGGATCATACACCATGAGCAAGTGGGATTTATCCCAGAGATTCAAGGATGGTTTAACACCCAAAGACCAGTCAGTGTGATACACCACTTTAATAAAATGATGATAAAAGTAATCATCTCAATAGATGCATAGAAAACATTTGAGAAAATTAATATCCATTTATGATAAAAACTCTCAACAAGGAAGTTATAGTGGGAATGTACCTCAACATAATAAAGGTCATATATAACAAGCTCACACCTAACATCATACTCACTGGTGAAAAGCTAAAAGCTTTTCTTCTAAGATCAGGAACAAGACAAGGATGCTCATTCCCACCACTTCTATTCAACTTAGTCTTGGAAGCCCTAGCCAGAGCAATTAGGCTAGAAAAAGAAACAAAAAGGAATCTAAATTGGAAAGAGAGAAGTAAAACCGTCACTATTTGCAGATGACATGATATTATATATAGAAAACCCCAAACACTCAATCAGAAAACTGATAGAAATAATAAACAAATTCAGTAAAGTTACCAGATACAAAATACACAAAAAATCTGTTTTGTTTCCATATACTAATAATGAATTATCAGAAAGATAAGTTAGAAAACCATCCCATTTACAATTGCATCAAAAGAATAAAATGCGTAGGAATAAATTTAACCAAGGAAGTGAAAGACCTCTATATTGAAAAATATAAGAGTTTAATAAAAGAAATTGAAGACAATACAAATAAATGGAAAGATCTTCTGTGCTCATGAATTAGAAGAAATAATATTGTTAAAATGTCCATACTACCTAAAGCAAATTATAGATGGAATCCCTAGCAAAATTCCAATGGCATTTTTCACAGAAGTAATACAAACAGTTCTAAAATTTGTATGGAATCACAAAAGACCCCAAATAGCCAAAGCAATCTTGAGAAAGAAGAACGAAGTTGGAGCAATTTTACTCCCTAATTACAAACAATATTTCAAAGCTATAGTAATTAAAACAGTGTGGTATGGGCATAAAAATAGACAGATCAATGGGACAGAATAGAGAGTCCAGAAATAAACCCACAGATATATGGTCAATTCATTTATGAAAAAGAATGTACAGTGTGGAAAAGACAGTCTGTTTAAAAAATGGTGTTGGGAATGTTGGACAGCCACATGCAAAAGTATGAAACTGACCATTACTTCCAAATGATACCCTAAATTAACTCAAAATGGATTAAAGAATTGAATGTAAGACCTGAATCCATGAAACTCCTATAAGAAAACTTGGGCAGAAATCTCCTTGACATAAGTCTTAGAGATGAATTTTTGAATCTGACACCAAAAACAAAAGGAACAAAAGCAAAAATAAACAAGTGGGACTACATCACACTGAAAAGCTTCTGCACAGCAAAGGAAACCATTAACAGAATGAAAAGGCAAGCTACTAAATGGGAGAAAATATTTCCAAATCTTATATCTGATAAGGGGTCAATACCCAAAGTATATAAAGAACACATACAACTCAATAGGAAAAATCCAGACAATCTGATAAAAAATGGACAGAAGATATGAATAGACATTTTTCCAAAGAAGACTTACAGATCGCCAACAAGTACATGAAAAGATACTCTACTTCATTAATCATCAGGGAGATGCAAATCAAAACCACCATGAGAGGGACTTCCCAGGTGGCCCAGCAGTTAAGACTCCATGCTCCCAATGCAGGGGGCCTGGGTTTGATCCCTGGTTAGGGAACTAGATTCTGCATGCCGCAACAAAAAATTCCTGCATGTCGCAACTAAAGATCCTGTATGCCGCAACTAAGATCCTCACGACTACGACCCAGCGGGGCCAAATAAGTAAATATTTAAAACAAACAAACAAAAACAAAAACCTAAAAAACACAGTGAGATATTGCCTCACACCTGTTAGAAAGGCTATTATCAAAAAGACTAGAAATAACAAGTGTTGGCGAGAATGTGGAGAAAAGGGAACCCTTGTACACCATTGATGGGAATGTAAATTGGTGCAGCCACTATGGAAAACAGTATGGAGGTTCCTCAAAAAATTAAGAATAGAACTACCATATGATCCAGCAATTCCACTTCTGGGTATTTATCCAAAGAAAATGAAAACACTAATTCCAAAAGAAATATGCACCACTGTGTTCATTGCAGCATTATTTACAATAGCCAAGACATGAAAACAACCTAAGGATCTATCAATGGATGAATGAATAAAGAAATTGTGGTATATATATATATATATATATATATATATATATTATTTAGCCATAAAACGAATGAAATCTTGCCATTTGCAACAACATGGATGGACCTCAAAGGCATTATGCTAAGTGAAATAAGTCAGACGGAAAGGAAAATACCATATAATCTCTCATATGTGAAATCTAAAAAATACATATATGTTAAAAAAACCAGGCTTGTAGATACAAAGAACATATTGGTGGTTGTGGGGGTGGGATGAGGGGGTGAGAGAAATGGGCAAAATATTTGTGTTGTTTTTCAGTTTAAATAAATTGAATAATAAAAAAGAAAATAGTGCCATCTTTTTAATTTTTATTATTTAATTTTGGCTGCATTGGGTCTTTGTTGCTGTGCGCGGGCTTTCTCTAGTTGCAACGAGCGGGGGCTACTCTTCATTGTGGTGCACAGGCTTCTCATTGCGGTGGCTTCTCTTGTTGCAGAGCACGGGCTCTAGGTGCATGGGCTTCAGTAGTTGTGGCACGCGGGGTCAGTAGTTGTGGCTCATGGGCTCTAGAGTGCAGGCTCAGTAGTTGTGGCACACGGGCTTAGTTGCTCCACAGCATGTGGGATCTTCCCGGACCAGGGCTTGAACCCATGTCCCCTGCATTGGCAGGCAAATTCTTAACCACTGCACCACCAGGGAAGCCCAATAGTGCCATTTTTATTTGTGATTGATTCAAGATTTGTAGAGGGTTCATATGCTCAAGAGGAATTAAAGTTCTTCAAAGTTAGGGGAGTTCCTTGAGATATAAACATACTAAAATGTACATAAAGTTTAAATGTTCAGGTTCTGCTGAGAAAATGTCTCTGTAGCTGAATGTAATTGCCTTAGTGGAAAAGAGGTAAAATTACTTTTTGCTAAGATACACAGCAGCACCATTGTGAATTCAAAAACACAACTTCCAGGTTCTAAATACATAGTGCTGCTCTTTAATTAATGCAGTTTATCCTGTAATTTTAGGGGTTTATTGATACTGGCAGAAATATTTGCAAATAACTTAGAAAATTTCATGACATATTATGTATCTCAAAATATTTCATTCAGTTTTCTTTTTCAAGTACAATCAATAATTTCTTTCAAAACTCTTAATATGCTAAGATAGAGTATAGTTAAAAGATTCTTGGATATTCCCAAAAGAAGGATTTAAGAAAACAAATATGAACAAAGATGAACTTTGTAGCATTAATGTTATTTTCTTTCATTCACATAATTTTGGAACAAGTTCTGCCTCTGTTTTCCGTTACACCTAAATAGTTCTCATTTTTATTCAACATCAAGAGATATTAATGTAGGTGCATCAAATCAGAGTTTGGGTTCTTTGAACCTATCAAACTATTTTTTCCTGAATATTTGCGGTTTGATAAAACCCCAAATGCATGCTAGAAGCACTTTTTCCATTAATTATTAGACCATGTGCATTTTGAGGAAAATTTGATCCATATGGGTTCTGGTTCATTTATGCTTTACTCATCAAAATACTTTTTCTTAAAGTCCATGTCCAAGAAATCTTTTGAGCCCTGTTAAGTTTTTTGAGCTTTGCCAAGAACAAACAAAGTTGAACACCAAAAGATTCAAGTTGGTTTGTAACCCTATACCTATGGAGCATTAGTGGGTTCTAAACTTGGATTAAACACGTGCTCTCATCTCTAATAGGTAGTTGGATGTACCTCCAGAGGGAAGCTTGAGGCCTGGTACAGAAAGCAAAAGTCAGACATATGTCAACAAAGGCACCAGATAATCCCGGAAGTCATCATGATTCATTAAAAGATTACTTTTATTATATTTTTTGAGTACATATATACAGAGATGTTCCATAGATTTTGAGCTGGAAGGTTAAGAGTCACTCCAAGTAGCTAACAAATAAGATGTGCTATTATCTAAAATGTGAAATCCTAGTACTTGGATCACAATTTTTAAATTTTGGGACTTGGTTAAAAATAACTATGGGAAACATGTAATAGCTGTTTGATAGCAAAAAATGGGAATGTGACCAATGATTTTTTTTCTCTATCTCTTCCTTTTCAAGTGTCTGGTTAAGTGGTGAGGTTTTTTTGTTTGTTTTGGTATTTTTGTTTTGTTGTTGTTGTGAGTTTTCGTGTCTTTTGCCTTTTGTCTTTTTCTACCCCTGGAACCAGTAGGTCCAGTCAAACTAAGGTCATAAGTAAATATAGATTAGATTTTAAGGCGCCAGTCTTTGATTAGATTGGATTGTTAATCTCAAAAATTCCAGAGGAGGATATAATCGAAAGATGATTATAAATAAAATAATATACTTCTTTTGAGAGGTCAGAAAAAATAAAATCTTCTAAGGTTGCCATGATTGGTGTTATGTTAAAAACAGTTCTTATCTTTTAGAGATTCCCTACTGAAATATGTGTAGATGTTATGACATGATCTCTGGGGTTCACTTCAAAATTCAATGGGAGTTAAGATGAATGAATAAAGATGTGGTACACACACACACACACACACACACACACACACACACACACACACACACACACACACACACACACACACACACAAGGAATACTACTCAGCCATAAAAAGGAATGAAATTTTGCCATTTGCAGCAACAGGGATAGACTGGGAGGGCATGATGCTAAGTGAAATAAGTCAGACAGAGAAAGACAACGACTGTATGATATCACTTATACGTGGAATCTAAAAAATATGACAGGGCTTCCCTGGTGGTGCAGTGGTTAAGAATCCGTCTGCCAATGCAGGGGACCCGAGTTTGAGCCCTGGTCCGGGAAGATCCCACATGCCACGAAGCAACAAAGCCCGTGCACCACAGCTACTGAGCCTGTGCTCTAGAGCCCATGAGCCACAACTACTGTGCCTGTGTGCCACAACTACTGAAGCCCATGCACCTAGAGCTTGTGCACTGCAATGAGCTGGCGCACTGCAAATAAGAGTAGCCCCTGCTCGCCACAACTAGAGAAAGCCCACATAGCAACCAAGACCCAATGCAGCCAAAAATAAATAAATTTATAAAAAATAATATGACAAACTAGTGAATAAAACAAAAAAGAAGCAGACTCACAGATATAGAGAACAAACTAGTGGTTACCAGTGCGGAGAGAAGATGGGGGAGGGGCAATATATGGGGTAGGGGATTATAAAGGGGTTATTATAGGATTATATGAAATCATGTGTGTGAAACTTTTGAAAATTGTAAAGCACTATAGAACTTAAAGAATCTTTCATTCAATTAAAACATTTTAAAAAATTTTAAAAATGGGAGGTAAGGATATGGTTAGTGGTACAGATAAAGCAAGATAATTGTCAACGCTGGATGCTGCATGTATTGGTGTTCATTATAGCATTCTATTTCCTTTAGTTTATACAGTGGGCATCTCCTATGCCTACCATACACGCTTTGGATCCACCCTTGACACTGTAGTAGCAACCCCTGGAGCAGTACCTGGCCTCAGTTGCACCATGAATCTTTCCTGTCATGTGGAACTTCTGCAGGAACCTCTGGTGTCATCCTGAGGCATGAACAAATTTGAAAATGTGGGGAAGTTAACACTCCATGGGACAATCCTTTACAAGTGAAGGGCAGAAGCTCTGGACAGTTCTGAAGTACAGCTTACCTGGCTGCTCTGAGTCGTCGAGTGGAACCTCCAGTGTGATCAACTCGATAATATACCCTTGGATGGGTCTTTCCTCCTTCCCTGTTACCCTGTTTTTGTTCTCTCTGTCCTGTTCCTTAGGATCACTTCCTAAAAGAAACTATCAGCATGGAGTCCTTATGATAATTTCTAAACCTGCACTGTCTTAGCCCAACCCTTTTCTCAGGCTAAGGCTATTTATGTTTGGAATATTTTTATAATAAAAAGTTTTTTAAAATAAATTTTTACTCTATGTCTATACATATAATAAAATCTAGATTTTATTTTAAAATATACAAATAAGCTCTTCTTTAACAGTTGGAATTTTCTGTTGTTAACTGCTTTATGATTTAAAGCCTTTTATTGATTATTCACTCATAATTCTTCGTCACAAAAATAAACATATACATTAAAGTTTCATTATTATTTTTAAAATTTCCTATAACCTTTGGGTTTGAAGCATTAAAGTATTTATTCTGGTTTGAGTTAACATTACAAATACCTATTGCACTCAATTGATCAAAAACAATTAAAATATATTTCAAAGTTTGAAATATTATTAAACATAAAGAGTAAAATTTATTGGAAACACGTCTCTTAATGAAATGGATAGAGCTTTTTTACAATTAGTTCATGTATTTTGGAAGAATATTATTACTAGAATGAGGAAGATTTCAACACCAATTTTATTCCTACTTTTCATTGTCATAAATGTAAGTTCTGAGAAAATTTGTTCACATAAATAAGTAGGTGCAAATAGAAGGAATTTTGTAATAGTGTTACTCAATTTCTTGAAATCATCCTGAGTTATGTTAAAAATCGTATTGTAATTTATCACCAAAAGTCATTTTTATTGATGTACCATCTGACAACTTGATTAGTTCTTCCTGAAATTTTCAATGATAGCAAAAAATTGGAAACCAACTTTCTTACAAAAGGACCAGTTATGGTCATTCACTTTATCGAGACATCAGCATTTTGAATCCTTCTTTTTTGGCAGTGAATCCCAGGAAATGCACCATAAAAGAATAGAATGGATGAGAGAGATGCCATTTTTTTTATAATGTAGGAGAGAAGGGGAAGTTGTTCATCTTTTTCCATACAAGTTTTATTTAAATAGAGATACAATTCATATACCACAAAATTCACCCTCTTATTTATTTTTTTAAAAATTTTTTTATCAAAGTATAGTTAATTCACAATGTTGTATCAATTTCTGCTGTACGGCAAAGTGACCCAGTTATAGATATACATATTCTTTAAAAGTCACCCTTTTAAAGTGTACAATTTAGTGAGTTTTTGCATATTCACAAAGTTGTGCAAGCATTATCACTCTAAAATTCCAGAATATTCTCATCACCCCCAAAAGAACTCTGTAACCATTAACAGCTGCACCCATTCCCTCCTCTACCAGGTCCCTGGAAACCACTAATCTACCTTCTGTCTCTATGAGTTGTTTATTCTGGATATTTCATGTAAATGGAATCATACAATATGTGGTCTTTTGTGTTTGGCTTCTTTCACTTAGCACAGAGTTTTCAAGGTTCGTCTGTGTTGTGGCATGGATCAGTATTTCATCCATTTTTATGGTTAAATTATATTCCACTGTATGTATATACAATATTTTCTTTAATCATTTTTCAGTTGAGGGGTATTTGGGTTATTTCCACTTTTTGGCTATGATAAAAAAATGCTTCTACGAATATCCATGTATAAGCTTTGTGTGGACATGTTTTTAATTCCCTTGAGTATATGGCTGGGAGTGGAATTGCTGGGTCATATGATAACACTATGCTTAACTTTTGGCAGTACTGACAAGCTGTTGTTCCAAGGTGGCAGTAGCATTTTACATTCCTACCAGCCATGTGTGAGGGTGCCAAGTCTCCACATCCTTGTTAACACTTGTTATTTTCTGTTTTTTGTTTGTTTGTTTTGATTATAGCTATCCTAGTAAGTGAAGAGTGTTATCTCATTTAATTTTGATTTGCATTTGGCTGATGCCTGGTGATGTTGAACATCTTATGTGCTTATCGGCCATTTACATATCATCTTTGGAAAATTGTCTATTCAAATCCTTTGCCCATTTTTCTTAACTTTGTTATTTGTATTTTTATCATTGAGTTGTAAATGTTTTTTATATATTATGGATACAAGTCTTTATCAGATATATAATTTGCAAATATTTTCTCTTTTTTTTTCATTTTCTTGATAGTGTCCTTTGAGGCACACAAGTTTTAAAGTATGAAGTCTAGTTTATCTGTTATTTTTGTGTCATGTGCCTTGTGTTTTTGGTGTCATGTCTAGGAGACTATTGCATAATTCAGGGTCATAAAGACTTACACCTATATTTTCTTTTAAGTTATATAGTTTTAGATCTTATATTTAGGTTTTTTAATCTATTTTGGTGTATATGGTGTGATGTAGGGGTCCAGCTTCATTCTTTTGCAAATAGGTATCCAGTTCTCCCAGAGTCATTTGTTGAAAAGGCTATTTTTCCCCCATTAAATTGTCTTGGCAACAATCAGCTGACCATAAATGTATAGGTTTATTTCTAGCCATCCAATTCTATTCCATTGATCTAGATGTCTAAACTTATTCCACTACCACATAATTTTGATTATTGTAGCATTATAGGAAGCTTTAAAATTGGGAAGAAATCCAACTTTGTCATTCTTTTTTTAAAAAAAAAAATAAATAAATTTATTTTTGGATATGTTGCGTCTTCGTTGCTGCACGCGGGCTTTCTCTAGTTGCTGTGAGCGGGGTCTACTCTTCCTTGCAGTGTGCAGGCTTCTCATTGCAGTGGCTTCTCTTGTTGTGGAACATGGGCTCTAGGCGCACGGGCTTCAGTAGTTGCGGCACATGGGCTTCAGTGGTTGTGGCTTGCAGGCTCAGTAGTTGTGGCTCACGGGCTCTAGAGCACAGGCTCAGTAGTTGTGGTGCATGGGCTTTGTTGCTCCGCAGCATGTGGGATCTTCCTGGACCAGGGATCAAACCTGTTTCCCCTGCATTGGCAGGCGGATTCTTTTTTTTTTTTGGCGGTACGTGGGCCTCTCACTGCTGTGGCCTTTCCCGTTGCGGAGCACAGGCTCTGGACGTGCAGGCTCAGCGGCCATGGCTCACAGGCCCAGCTGCTCCGTGGCATGTGGGATCTTCCTGGACCGGGGCACGAACCCGTGTTCCCTGCATCAGCAGGCGGACTCTCAACCACTGCGCCACCAGGGAAGCCCTGTCCTTTTTAAGGATTGTTTTAGTTATTTTAGTTCCCTTGCATTTCTATATGAATTTTTTGTTCAGTTTGTCAGTTTCTGTAAAAAAAAAAAAAAGATAGCTGAGATTTGATAAGGATTGTTGGAATCTCTAGATGAATTTGGAGAGCATTGTCATCTTAACAATATTAGGTCTTCCAATTCATGAACACAGGATGTCTTTCCATTTATTTAGGTCTTTAATTTCTTTCATCATGTTTGTAGTTTTCAGTGTAAGTGTTGCATTTTTCTTGTTAAATTTATCCCTAAGTGTGTTATTTTTTGATGTTATTTTAAATGGAATAGTTTTCTTAATTCCATTTTCAGATTGTTCATCAATAGTATATAGAAACACAGTTTATTTTTATAAATTGAACTTGCATCATGCAATCTTGCTGAACTTGTTTATTGGTTCTAATAGTTGTTCAGTGGATTCCTTAGGATTTTCAATAAATAAGATCATGTTATTTGTAAATTCAGTTTTCTTTCTTTCCAATCTGGATGTTTCTTATATTTTTTCTTTTTCTTTCTTCCTCCCCTCCCCTCCCCTTCCCTTCCTTTCCCATCCTTTCCCTTCCCTTTTCACCTAATTTCCCTGGCTTGAATCTCCACTACAATGATAAATAAAAGTGGTGAGATTGGACGTTCTTGTCTTGTTCCTGATCTTAGGCGGAAATATTTCTGTCTTTTACATTTAAGTATGGTATTAGCTATAGGTTTTTTGCGGATGCCCTTTATCAGGTTGAGGAAGTTTCCTTCTATTCTTAGTTTGTTGAATGTTTTTATGACAAAAGGATGTTGGATTTTGTCAGTGCTTTTTCCTACATCAATTGAGTTGATCATGTGGTTTTTGTTCTTTATTTAGTATTATGGCACATTACATTGATTGGTTTTCATACGTTGAACCAATCTTGTATTCTTGGAATAAATCCCATTTGGTCATGCCATGTAATCTTTTTTACATGTTGATGGCTTTGGTTTGCTTGCACTATATTGTGGATTTTGAGTATATATTTATAAGGTACAAGGTATATTGGTCTTTAGTTTTCATTTCTTGGGGTGTCCTTGCCTGGTTTTGGTATCAGAAGAACACCGGCTTCATAGAATGAGGTATGATGTGTTCCCTCCTCTTCTGTTTTTTGGAGAGTTTGTGAAGAATTGGTTCAGCTCCTTTTTAGGCAGATCAGCTTTACAGAAGTAGAGGAAAGTCTGAACAATGTGGTCGTATGGCACTTATTCTTTATGCCAGGCTTTTAGATATTTGTGTATGAATCCTATTTTTTTCTACCATATTGTAAAGTCATCCATCTATTGAACACATATTTATTGAGCATATAGTATGTGCTAGGCATTGTGGAAGGAGTTGCAGGAATAACAGGGAACAACAGGATCCCTGCCTTGTTGGAGTTTACAGTCCAGTGATGGTGAAGGACAAAAACAAATAAGTAAAAAACAAAGAAATAATTATTGTTGGCAGGGATGATGCCTTCTCTGGAACACCATCTCCCTAATATCTGGTATAATATCTTAAATGTATTCACTATACAATAAATGGGGAATAATTTATTTTGGTAAAATGGTTACCAAATTGTTGCTGCCTTATAACTTGGTTGGGAAGATTACGTTACCCACACAGAGTAATGTGAGAATTACATAAGGCAAAAAATAATTTTATAGTTCTCCTATTACAGTAAGGGAAAGGAATATATGAAAGTCTGAAAATCTAACCCTCAAAGCCTGATGTATAAAACAGGGAAAAAAACCTAAACAATGCATCCTATTCACAAAGCTGCCCATTGTACATATGTATGTCTCTTATGCCAGCATTTCTCAAACTGTCACATGTAGAAAAATCATCTGAGGGTCTTTTTTTAAAATACAGATTTTGATCCCACATAAAATCCTCCATTTCTAGTAAACTTCCAGGTAATGCCTATGTTGCAAGGGATTACCTGGAAGTTTAGTTGGAATGGCAAGGCTCTACACCTTGTCCTCTTTGTGCAAAAGCAAAGAACCAAGAGATAGCTGATGAATTAGATAGAAAAAATTTCCTTTAGTTGTTCAGAGGTAACTGAGTTGCTGCAGAACTGTCTTCTCATCAGAAGGCCTAGAAAAATCATCAAAGTCTGCACCCCCCCACCCCACCCCAGCATCCTATGAGAAAACCAACAGAGAGGGAATAAGGGGACCCTTATCTTCCAGAATGATGTCATTTAGGCTGAAACCTAATTATCAGTGAACATCCATCTTTCCTGTCAAACAATGCAGTATACATAGACCAAATCATTTTTAATGCAGATATAAATGGCTCTTGTGTGTAGCCACTGGGTAGATGGTTAATCCAGGGATGGAGGAGGAGGATGGAAAGCTAACTCTACTTTATAAAGGGAAAATTGCCTCAGTGCCTTGAGATTCTGTACCTATTAGAAAAAACAAACAAACGAAAAAACCCGCATAAACGTTGGTGATGGGGAATTGGCTTGCTGATGTCCAACATACAGAAATTTACCTTGAACAATTTTACCTTATTTCTGCTTTCCAGTCAAATATTCAACCTAGAAATATGTGCTTTTTCTATCAGCATGATGGTATTTTTTTTTTTTTTTTTAAATTTATGTGGTTGAGTTTTCTGGCACATTTCAGGTCCCACAAAACAGTTCTCTAGAGTTTTAGATATAAAGAAGCTTTAAATAAAAGACCAATTTGGTGGGCTTCCCTGGTGGCGCAGTGGTTGAGAGTCCGCCTGCTGATGCAGGGGACACGGGTTCGTGCCCTGGTCCGGGAAGATCCCACATGCCGCGGAGCAGCTGGGCCTGTGAGCCATGGCCGCTGAGCCTGTGCATCCGGAGTCTGTGCTCTGCAACGGGAGAGGCCACAACACTGAGAGGCCCGCGTACCGTTAAAAAAAAAAAAAAAAAAGGCCAATTTGGTAAAACCCCAAAATTACTCATTGAAACTGGTATACTGTGTTGTGAAACCAGAAGATATAGAAACTGTAAGCTCCTCTTACTGGTACATAAACTCATGTATTTGGTACTGTTGCACTACTGAAATCGTTCCATTTCAAATGCTCGTAAAGGACCAGATCACTCTGTGAACCTCAATGAGAAAAAATAGACAACAAGAGTCACACGGTGTATTGGGCATGGGTCTAGCAGGGAGGTGATTCCAGGAAGTAAGAGTAAGCCTAGTAACCAACTAGTGCAATTGGGATGAAAATTATCTGTAGTCTCTATATGTACATGTACATGGTACACTTTTTACATATTATAGGCAAAAATAGACTAGACAATTTTGGAACAGAGTTCTAAAATCAGTATTTATTGACATGCATTTTTATGCCTGCTAATGTGCTTGGGACTGTAATAGGTAATGTGAAGACTATAAAAAGGTACAAGGCATTGCTCCTACATTCAGGAAACTACACGCAAGCCCTGGTAGGCATATTCATCCCTATTCCCTAAACTATCACTGTCACTGTACAGTGGTGTTCATCTCAAAGGGGGATGGGAAGAAAAAGAGAGAAAGAGAGGATTCACTTTTTTCTGTGATGCCCAGGAGACTTTCTAGAGAATATGTGTTTAGGAGGTTAGAGATTAGAGTTGAATTGTTCTCCTTAAATCAGGGCAGGACAGCTTCTGCCCTGGGCGCCGGGCTTCACTCTGACTGTCTTCTCTTATGTCTTGCCCATGGGGCAAAGATCTGTAGGGCCAAGTGGATATGCCCCATAGATCCTGTGTCTTCTCTTCGAGACCATGATCTGTGGACTTGGGAGTATGGAATTGCCCACTCCAGTGACCCTGGGCTGGCTTCCAGGCCTGTCTGTGCGTGGACACCTCACTGCTGCTGTGCACACTTAGGCCACCACACTGTCCTCCATCTGCAGGGCCAACATCCATGAGCCTGTAAAGCGACCCTAGGCTTAGTGCTCCCAAGATGCTTTCTGATGAGTGCTGTGAGGCTACATGACAGAAGCTGTGTGCTCGTGACAAAACGGGATATTGTGTTGCTCAGGGCATACTTAGGCTTTTATTTTATTATTATTATTATTTAATATCAACCTACTTCTAAGTTCTGATGGAAAATTGGAATTAGAACTCAAACTTGGTATCTTTTCCCTGTTTCACACTTTCTTCACTTGATATTTTCATTTCCCCCAACATTCAATTTTTAGGTTTTTCTTGGAACGGGCACCAAAGTAGGAAAAAGAACTGAAGTAATTGTTTTTTCACCAGCTCTAGCCATTTCTGTCAAACCCTTAATATCATTTCTTCCTCTCGTCTTTTAGTTTAGAGGGCAGACAAGAGGAGGGAAAGGGAAGGGGAGAAAGAGGGGCAAACAGAACACTTTCCCCTAGAGTTGGTTGTACCTGCCCCAAGGAATAGGAGTAGAATTGCTTGATGGGGCAGAAAAGGCAGAAAGATATGTCTATTATATATCCATATAGGTATAAGGATTATCTATCTATCTATCTGTCTGTCTATCATCTATCCATCTATCTATCTATCATCTATCATCTATTATTTCGTCATCCTTGCTTCCTTCAGACCTGGCCTAGAATTAAGATAGTTGCCTTCTTAATCCAGTGCCTGGAGCAGAAACTGGTGGCAGGAGGCCATACTTTATGCTGGGTACAGGTTGTCTGACTCAGTCTTGTGGTTTGGAAAAAACCCTTCTTCTTCACTGACTTTCTAGATGTGACTTTCTGAAAGAAAAAGCTTCGTTTGTTTCCACTGTGGCCCTGTTGCTGGCACCCGTGCCTATGCCACCGCCAGAGGCTAATGAGCGTGGTGAGCATGTGAGGAGGTGGTGGAGGTCAGCTTCCTCGGTGTTCCATTCGTTATGTCTTCAGGAGTATGCGCGGGGTGTCAGAAGCTACTGTTTCGGTTTTTATTACTCTACTTTTGTCTCTGTTGGGTCTCTCGTTGAAAATGTCTTTCTTTTTCTTTTGTTATGAATCCACAAAATCTGAACTTAGTAGCCTCTCCCTAGGGATGGGCTTTCTCCAGCATTGTCAAGGTGGCCTTGTGATAGGAGACATATTTTAGATCAAATGACCCAGGTACCATTCAAGAATTCATGAGTCCAGACCTCTTAGACCCTAGAGTAGCATAATATCAACAGAAAATTTTAAAAGAAGGAAGATAAAGGCTATATTTTCAATGCATCCTTTCTAAGGGAAATCTCAACAGCAAATGAATTATACAAATCAGCCATTCAAAATTGAGCACTTCTGGCAGTCCAGTGGTTAGGGCTCGACGCTTTCACTGCCATGGCCTGTGTTCAATCCCTGGTCAGGGAACTAAGATTCTGCAAGCCATGTAGCATGGCCAAAAAAAAAAAAAAAAAATAAGAAACTGCTCTCCCCCCACAAAAAAAAAAAAACAAACAAAAAACCCCCCACAAAAACCAAAACCAAAACCAAAATTGACCACTTTTAAAAGGCTGCTTAGGCTTGGGTTGAATTATGAAAGATACATAGGATGTGGTCACTGCCCACAATGGGGTGGGAGATGTAGGAAGAGCTGTCAGAGATAAACAACCAAAAAAGAAAGTGTGTTTTTCAGGTGGAGAAATAAAATGTCTGTATGTTAGAGGAGTTCTGGGAGGTTTTGAAGGCAAACATGTGATTTATTCAAATATAACATTTCCTGAGCTGGTGTTCTTCAAAACATAGTTTTGAGAACTGTTCATATATGTGTGCTATGGAAAAAATCTTGGTGGCAGAATGAATGGAAAGGAAGCATGTGTTTAACAGACTCTCAGAAACCTTTGATCGTAAGATGCACCATTATTTTAGGTACTACTAAGGAAGAAAAAGCAGTACAAATTAAATTATGTCATGCCATTGATTGGAAGATGCAGCCCGATTTCACAGATATTAAAGTATAAAAAACAAAAGTGAGTCTTAGACTTGATGTTACTTGGTTCATCTTCTCTTTTAAAGTTTTACAACACATATTATTAGCTCGGAGAGGTCTCACAGAAAAGAAGTCTGTTTAATTCAGCTTTCCCCCAATCTTGTAACTTGAAATGTTCTTATTGGGTAAATAAATATCTCTATGAACTCATGCATAAAAACATATTTGATAGATTTCAATTCATCTCAATTTTAATAATATTGAACTTCAACTTGTTACATCTTCAGCCATGACAGCCTCTTCCAATTGTGTCCTGAGTCCTTTTAACATGAGTCTACAAATTTTTGAGAGCCTTTTTGCTTTCTGGTATATCAAGAATTTCTGATCTCATAGGTTATTTCCTGCCCCATTCCCGGAATCAGCCATCTTAAATATAATTTAGTTTTCATGATTAAAAAAATTCTAATTTTTTCTTGAGTTCTGTCACCTTATTTCTGAGTTTTTACTTTGGTTTATGTCTTCTTTCATGTCTTATATCATTTCCTTAATGTCTTTTAGCTCATTTTGGAATAGGATGCTACAGTTCTGAATATTTTTTGAATATGCCTTTCTGGCATGATTTTATTTCTGCAGCAATAGTATTCTTCTCATTCTCTTTTTCTCCTATGCTAACTTTGTATAGAGTAATTTTCTGTGGATCTTGTTAATGTGATATTAGTTTTCTTGAACTTTTATAAAGAGGCTTGATTCAGATAGATTTTCTAACTTCACAGATCTCCCTCTTTTGTTGCTTTTGTGGAGTGTTAAAAAAATATGGTGGCTTGTTTTCAAAGATTCCTGACTCTGGTTCCCTCCCCACTTTTATCTGGACATTCTTTTCTTCATCTCTGTCATCCCTAACAAGTTCAAATTTCATTCCATTCCTAGTACTTTCTCTTCAGTGTGGGACTCTATATGAGATTTGTGGGAATATTTATTAGCTAGTTTTATTCTTTTTTTTTTTTTTTTTTTTGCGGTACGCAGGCCTCTCACTGTTGTGGCTTCTCCCGTTGCTGAGCACAGGCTCTGGACGCGCAGGCTCAGCGGCCATGGCTCACGGGCCCAGCCGCTCCGCGGCATGTGGGATCTTCCCGGACCCGGGCACGAACCCATGTCCCCTGCATCGGCAGGCGGACTCCCGACCACTGCGCCACCAGGGAAGCCCTACCTAGTTTTATTCTAAATATTGTCTGTGAGTTTTTGCTTTTGCTATCTAATTGGTCTGCCAATTTTTATGCAGGGATTCTGGAAGGTTTAACAGTTATTCTGCCACCATTGCCATATTTCCAGACTCCCTTGGAAGACCTTTTTAATGGCATCACTATGAAAATCTTACAGAGTAGTCGTCTGCAAAGCCTTGTTTTGCTAAATGCTATCCTAATCTATTAGGAGCATTAATACTGGCTTAGAGCTATTCTGCTTAGTTCTTGAAGCAAAAATGTTATCATCTAGTTTGGTTAAAATCTGTAATGTCAATCATCATAGTAATTATGGCCTTGTAATATTGTAAACAGCTTTACGATTTAAAGAACAACTCATACAACCATTATCTTAGTTAATCCTAATAACAGTCCTGTAAAATGGGTAGAGCAAGTAATAATGCTCATTTTGGAGATGAGGAATCAGAAACTTAGGAAAGTGTATGACCTACTCCAAGGTCACATAGCTGGAAGGTGGTGTGGCTGAGAGTTCTCCTGATCAGTTCAGGGTCCTAACTGCACTGCCACGTCATTAACCTGATTAAGCAAACATGCTGAGGTTTTCTTCCTTGGGTATAAACACATCTGTTTGAAACTGGGATCTTTAATGTTTGCACTGTCTCTGAGGGAAAGGGTAGAAACTCCTGCTCAAGGGAGATGTTTTGGGGAAGATTCTAGGCAAAACTCAGCATTTCGATATTGTCTTAGTCCTTTTGGGCTGCTATAACAAAAATGCCTAGACTAGGGGGCTTAACCAACAAATATTTATTCTGAAGACTGGGAAATCCAAGATCAAGGTGCTGGCAAATTCAGTGTCTGATGAGGGGCTGTTTCCTGTTTCAGAGACAGCCATCGTCTCCTTGTGTTCTCACATGGCAGTAAGAGAGTGAGAGAACTCTATGAGGTCTCTTTTTAAGGGCACTAATCACCTCCCAAAAGGCCCACCTCCAAGTGACATCACTTTGGGGATCAGGCTTCAGCATATGAATTTGGGTGGGGGGGCGTGGGGGCATAAACAGTCCAGAGCAGATATAGACTCAAACCAAACCCTGCCTGGAACGTCTAGTCTTGGTGTGCTAGATGCTCCTTTGGCGTCGAGTGAGGCAGACTGTGTCCTGACCAGTACCTCTCTTTTCCTGGATCCTAATCTGAACAGAGGTTAGAGATGCCTCCTTGAATGTGGAAGAAATTCTATGCCCTTTACATCACATTAGCCTTATGGGGGGAAGACAGAGAGGCCCAAAGAGAAGTAGCCAGATGTGGGATTTTTCAAGAGAATGTACCACAGGCCCCTATGAGATGTAAACATTCTCCCCAGTCACACGGGGAGTCTCTTCACCCCATCCCTACCCTCACTCCCACCCTCTGCTTGGTGGTAGGACACAGTAGTCTGGTTCCACATCAGGATTTTTTGTCTTTGGAGTTGAGAGACGGAGTAGAGTGGGAGGGTGGGAGACAGTGGATGGAGGGAAATCTAAGTTGACCTTTGCCTATTATCAACAGGAAATCAAACTAATTGGAAAATAATTCAGCAGCAGGAAGGGGCCACGTCCTCTTCTCTTTCAGATGTCTGTGCTTCCTTCTCCATATGAATCTTCTCCCCAGGCTCTCCAGTGACCTTACAGCCTTTGGACTTTCCTACTGCTCTGAGTTCTAAGCATCGTGGGTGTGCTTCTCTAACTCAGACACCTTTTTGTCATCTGTCTTTTGTCACCTGTTCTTATACACATATTCATGTTCCTGTCACAGAAATGCAAAGTTACGTCTTCTCGTGACACTTCCAGTAACAGTATTACCTGCTTGAGGCAAATGCTGATTGCTGCTTCCTTTTTTAGTGCCCTTAAGAGCTAGTATAGAGCATTCCACACCCACACATTACTATCTAATAATGGGATTTACAGGTAAATATGCATCAACTTCTAGACAGTAAGAAGGAAAACATTTTTTCCCTACGTCAGTAGTAATCTTAGTTCTGAAAAGAAAGAACTATTTGAAGGGAGAAACAAGGTAGAGATTTGATTGAAAAGAAAAAAGAAAAGGTAGAAGTGTGGGCATAAAAGAACATGAGAAGCCAGGCAGACTGATGGCCACATCTAAGATTCAAGCACTAGGCTGTATTTCTTCCTGAGAGCAGGGATCAGCAAACTATAGTCCATGGGTCAAATATGGCTGGTCTCCAGTTTTTATAAACAATGTTTTATTGAAACAGAACCATGCTCATTTGTTTACATATTGTTTATGGCTGTTTTCATGCTGCAATGGCAGAATTGAATAGTTGCAACAAAGGCCTCATGGCCTGTAGAGACAAATAAATTAACCATCTGGCTGTTTACAAAGTTTGCTGATCCCTGCCCTTGAGCAAGTGCACTTGCTTAGTATTAAAGCCGGAGGGAGTATTCACTGTCTGGAGTTTACCTCTTTTCCTTTCCTGCTGCCTACTTTCAATGCCAAGTAGAGGTTATAATGATACTTCATGGGCCCTAGCGCTCTCCCTTCTTTCCTGGAAAATCAAGTATTTTGTAAAAGAAAGAAGGCGGCAGGGGAGAAAGCAGAAGCTTCATGGCAGAAACTTCACGCTCCTTGAGAACTCACTTCGACTATTGGCTCTAACTCCATGGCAAGTGGAATGTGAAGGTGATGGTAGAATAATATATTAAATATATCTTCCTTTTCTAGGGAAAGAGATGTTTAGGTATATTGCTGCTCATACCCATTGTACATATATCTCATTAAAATTTATACTGCTTTAAAATGAGCTTCTGGTTGAGATAATAGTATTGGATCAAGATTTAGTTTATATTGAAATGGTTTGATTGGAATATCCTTGTATGAGGAAGCAAGGAAAAGGCCAAAAGTGCTTATACTAGATGTAATTTAGTAAAAGTGGAAAGTTAGGTGTTTCTGACATATAGAGAACATTTATAGCATTTTGGATTTTCACATTCATCTTTCCAAGTTCCAACATTTTCTTTTCTTAACCCCTTAAAAATAATGAATAATTCTGTTGTGTACCCAAAGCTTGAAATATTTGGGTATATGTTAATTCAGAAGATAAAATTCTTTTGGAAATGCTCACTTTAGTCTACATATGAGAAATGAGAAGTCTACTAGCTAGAATTCTAAAATTACCAGTATCATTGGGTTTATACCATTAAATTGTTTTGAGAATCTTATTCAGGGGTCTGGAATTAATAACCATCCATTCATAATATCAACTCCAGAGTTGGCTTCTGGGTTAATGAGTTTGTCCATCTGCCCCCCACTTTTTCATCAGCAGTAAACATAGGCTTTAGTAAGCATTAAAAGATAACCTGTCTGAAGACTCACGCCCACTCTCCATCTTGGGAGGATTACATTTCTGGGGACCGTTAAGATCTATTTCAGTATCTGTTATTCACTAAATATTTGTCTTTTGCTGTCTCCAGATAATTGGTAGACTATTACTTTGCTTCCTTTATGTTAAGTATGGCCTTTGTTCAGATCACTGAAATATGAGAGAAAAGTCTTGAGGACCACTTCTGGTTATAAGCTTTAAGAGTCTACCTGTGAATCACCACTGTCACTTCCTTTTTTCTTCAATCAGCAACATTTCATATAGTGTGGGCTCTGCACATCTGGGTTCCAGAGTGGGGTGATGTGGACGTGAGCTCTCAGTCAACCTGTGCACACTACGTAGAGCAAGAAATACACCTTTGTGTCTTAAGCCACTGGGATCTGTGGTGTCTTTTGTTACTGTGTCGTTAACCTGGCCCTTCCTGAGTGATTCAGTGTGTTTAGCATGGCTTTAAAAAAATGATTTGAATTCTCCATAGTGGGAGAAACAATCAATTATTTTCCAAAGAGACTCATATGTATGTTTGACCTGGCCTTTTAGTCAATGATTTTATATTAGTATGCCTCTGGGATGCAATACACACTTTCTTCTGTCTGTTCACTTTTGTTGTTGTCGTTGTTCCCTATATATGTTATTCCCCAGGAAGAAGACATTTGAAGGAATACTTTAGAAATTGAATGTGTGAAAGCCAGTCCAGGTCTCCGTCGGCATCCCTTGGAGAAAGCAACCCTCAGAAAGAATTGAATGATATTAGGCCTGGGGGAAATGCAGCTAGAGAGTAACAAGCTATTAGCAAATTGGGTTGCTTTCAGCATAACATAACATAACAGGATAATATAAATATGGATTAGTGGTCCAGTCCAAGTTTTTATCGAAAGAAGTACAGATGATGTGAGTGGAGGAGGAGCTAAGACAAAGATTTAGCCAGAAAAACACATTTTTGTATATGCCAGGCCACTTAATCCATTTCTGCACTCATTTTTAAGCCCAGGCATTATCATTGATAACAATTTGTCGCCTTTTAAAACCCAGAGTGACTAAGGCTCTTCCTATACTCTGACAAATCATGTACTTGGACAGTTTTAGTTGTAGTGGCCTTAGGTAGAGATAGCTTTCTTTTCTCTTCTCTTTATGGGCAAGAGTGTCTTTCAGAGTCTCCAGTTAGGCCCAGGCACTTTCAGACCTTTAGAAAGCAGCTGCCAGAGGAAAGAAGCCACTTAAACTGGCCTGTGTAGGTTTATGTTTTCATAGAACAAAGCAGTGTTCCTTGCCTATTGTTCTATCTCTAGCCACATGTGCGTATTAGCAGCAATAATAAAACATTGCTGCATTATCCCCAAAGCATGGGTCTCTGATAAGATAAAAGCTTTTTTCCCAGAAGGGTTGGTTAGTGTCTGGGGGGTGGGAGATTGGAAAGGAAGAAGTACATTAACCTCACGGTGCTGATAGAAACGGTCTTTTCTGTTATGAAGAAAATGCACACGTTAAACATGTGCGACTCGCAAAGTCATAAGAGATCGGTTACCTTCTCACTCTACTTATCTCAGTTTATAGGGCTAGTAAGTGGTTAAGATGCTGCAGACTGTTCAGTGAGAAGTGGTCCATGAAAGACATACAAAGAGTCAGATCTAAAAAAAAAAGAAGGGACTTCCCTGGAGGTGCAGTGGTTAAGAATCTGCCTGCCAATGCAGGGAACACGGGTTCGAGCTCTGGTCCGGGAAGATCCACATGCTGCAGAGCAACTAAGCCTGTGCGCCACAACTACTGAGCCTGCGCTCTAGAGCCCGCTTGCCACAACTGCTGAGCCCACGTGCAACAACTACTGAAGCCCGCGTGCCTAGAGCCCATGCTCCATAGCAAGGGAAGCCACCGCAATGGGAAGCCTGCGCACCGCAACGAAGAGTAGCCCCCGCTCGCCGCAACTAGAGAAAGCCCGCACGCAGCAACAAAGACCCAACGCAGCCAAAAATAAATAGATAAATAAGTAAATTAATTAAAAAAAATTTTAGTAAAGGGGAAAGGTCACAGCAAGAGAGGTTATTGAGTTATGAGTAAGTGGAAACTCAGAGTATATCCCAGTCATCTACAATGTTCCTTGTGAAGTTTGTGCACTAGTCTCTTCTGTCCTTGGATGAAGCTATTACTTGTTATTGGCTTATTTTTCTTTATCCTTCAATATAAGACTATATGTAACATATATATGAGTGATGAAGCAGAATAATAAAATGAACAGTTGTGAACTCACCACTCAATTTTAGGACCACAAACATCAATGTAATTTCTTATGCAATTCTCCCACATCACAAAACTCTGCCTTTTCCCAGCCTGATGGTGAACTTTGTGCTGAACATTGCTTGCTTTTATTAAAAATTATTTTCACGCGTGTATATACATACACATACACGTGGGTACATCCATATAGTGTGTCGCTTGGCTTTGCTGGATTTTTGAGCTTTATAAAAATAATATACCGTGTGTAGTTTGTTGGGACTTGCTGTTTTTACTCAATATTCTTAGATGCACTCATGTTGTTTGTAAAATTTAGTCTATTTATTTTTCCTGCTCTATAATTTTTCATTACCTGACTAAACTACAGTTTGTTCATCCACTTTTTCTGTTGATAGGCATTTGAGTTGTTTCTCAGGGTTTTTTGGTTTGTTTTTTGTTTTGTTTTGCTGCTGTGAACAGAACTGCAATGATTTTTTTTTGCTGCTGTGAATAGAACTGCAATGAATATTTTTGTTCATGTCTCCTGGGACACAAGGGCAAAAGTTTCCCTACATATTACCCTGGATTGTATTGTAGGTAAATATTCAACTTTACATACTTCAGAGCATACTGCCACGTTTTTTCCAAAGTAGTTGTACCAGTTTGCTTTCCTTTCACCAATGTACATGAATAAAAGTTCCCACAGATCCACCTCTTTCAATCTTTGATATTATAAGATGTCTTAATTTATGCTAATCTAGTGTATAAATGGTATTTCATTGTGGTCTGATTTGCATCTCCATGATTGCTAATGAGTTTGAGCATCTTTGCAAATATTTATTGGCAATTTGTGTCACCCTTGGCTTTTTTTTCAACTAGCAAGGTAACTATGTATCCAGTTTTCATTTCATTCCTAAAGCCCTTAGGAATTAAGTCCACAATTGGTAGCTGATAGATGACCAGAACTAAGACAAGCAATAACTCCTGTCTGTGAAAGCAGGACAGTGTGTGAGAGTACCCTTAGGAATCGCTTAAATCTTAAACTTTTAAAATAATTTGTACCTAATAATGAACTATATCTATAAATAACGGTGCATGACAATTGAGAACTTTCTGTATTCCTACATAAATCTGTTAATATTGTGTGATCGTAAGCAGCAAAACTCACTTTGACTAACTTAAGCTCAAAAAGATTATTCAGAGCCATTCTGTTCACAATAGCAAAAGAATGGAAAAACTTGAAGTACATCCTTAGGAGAATGGATGAGTCAATTGTCGGCATCATGGCATCTTGTAGATGGCCCCACTGAGACTGCATATGGACCCCAAAGGAGATCTGGCTACTGTTACCAAAAGAAAAAGGAACATGGAGGCTGGGAGGAAAAAACAGCCTCCAAAACCTGACTCACTGGACTCTTTCTTAGGTAGAAAGACTGAAAGGAATTGCTGGTTTCCAAAGAAGACAAGTGGAGTTTGAATGAAAAACGCATGTTTTTAACATCATGAGAAAATATTACTAGATTATTTTTCTAACTACCCTGATCCTCTTTGTGGCTGAGGTTTTCTAGGTTAAGCTAATAGCCAATAAGAAGTTAGTTTGTGCTAAGATGTGAGGATGGCGATGACTTGGCTGCGGGAAGGAGTATGCCCCGACTCCAGTGCCAGCTTGAACCTGTTGGTGTTGTTGGCTTTGGTGTTCATGAGCTCATGCATATCCCCTTCCTAGTAATTGTGAACCTTCGGGAGAGGAACTAAATCTGCACTCACTAAGGGAAAGGCTGTCTGCTCGGGTTTCTTTGGGTCCTGTCACTGGCAGGAGACATCTCCAAATCTATCTCTCGATCAAAGTTTGACATTAGTACTAATTTAAATAGACAGTAAATTCACTATTTAAGCAAGTCAGATACAGTGTGCCTTCGTTCCAGAAAGGCCCCAAGAAGGCTGTGAGGTAGGAGGGACTAAGATTGTGAACTCCAGGTACTTACATACATAGCAGGGGAGGGAAGGGTGGCACCATTTTGAAATTCAAAAGAAGGGTGATCTACAACAAGGCGATATGTGGTTAGAATCATTTTCCTTTAACTTTTTTATTTAGAAGGAAACTTATTGAAGCATATGACAAAAATAAATGTATATAAGCAGTAACAGAATTTCAAGTATGAGCAGTGTCAATAATAATAATAGTAGTTACCATTTATTGATTTTTCTCCTCTGTGTCTCTCAAAGTGTGTATGTGTCTTAATTCTGACCCTTATAACAATGCTTTCAGTAGTTTTCTTATTCCTATTTTACAGGTAAGAAAGCTGAAATTCAGATCAGTTAAGTAACATATAAAGTAGCAAGTGACATTGCTGGGATGATGTCCTGTTTGGAATTAGAATTATGACTAATTCTAATGAGTGCACATTTGACTTTTTCCTGCAAAAAGATATACAGTATTTGATAAAGATGCCTGATATTTCTGTGCAGAATTATAGCTATATAATGATATACATGAGGCAGTTAGGATTGGAACACTTTATTCTGAATTGGTGAAGAAAAATGATGGAACACTGGATGCTTTCTCTCCATGGTAAATACCTTTTGACATTAATATCCCACTTGTGAAATGCCTTTAGCAAACTCCTCTTTCCTTTTCTTTAACAGGTACGGAGAAGTAAGGGGCAGCTCAAATGAGGCCTCCCCTTTTGACTGGATAAAAAAAAGAGGGGCTAGAAAATGTCAAATTCTTTGGTGGCAGAGAGTCTTATGTTTGGTTCTGTTGTGATCTCTGATGTTGGGGCAGTAGAAAATTTGACCCATTTAGAAAATAGCGCCATAACGTTGCATTACGACTGTTTTTCACTTAAGCAATATATCTCAATTGAATAAATTTTTCATCCTTTTATAAAGGAGGGAGTCTTATAATACTCAACAGAACCACAATTCTTTTTTCCTCAATTTATTATTTGTTGGCCAACACTCCCATCTGAGTCAACAGGCTTGGGTGTGATGCTCCTCTGGTCCATCCATCGTGGACCGGAGCTCAGCATTTAGTGCAGCCATTATCTTTCAGCTCTCACTTGAGTCAGCAATCTCGCACAGCTTGATCCCCCCTTTAATTTAGAATTTGTCTTCTTCCTTGGCTGCTGGCTGCCTTCAGAAAGGAATGAGCATTCTCAGTGAGTAAATGTAACTAACTTCCCAGCCCTCACCCTCTTCCCACCCCAGCAATCATTAGTTGGAACATCTGTTCACCCTGTGTTTGGAACATGATAGAGCTCACACTGGGATTTTTGGTTAGGATTTTTTCAACATCAATTATTTACTAGACTGAAAGCTCTATAAAGAAAGAACTGTGTCCTAAACTCAACTGTAATTCTAAGCGTGAGCATAAAGCCTGGTATTTATTAGGGCCAAAGAAATATTTGTTCAACTGCATTGAATATTTATATCTGAGACATTAACTCAAGATGGTTGATAGAAGAGGGAAACCAGAAAGCCACATTTTGTCATAGAGATTTATGTTATGACTTATCCTCCATTGGAATAGACCCATGTTAATGACCTTATTCTTATTGCATCATTCTTCTTACACATTCGTCTTTTTAACTCTGAGAGGCAGTAGTAAGAGTTAGGCTCTTGAATCAGAAAGATTTGGGCTAGATCCCAACATTGCTGCTTCCTAGCTTGGTACGCTTGGGCAAATTACTTAAACATTCCAAGCCTCAATGTTTTTATCTCTAAAATGGGAGTAAATAATCACAACTACCTAAATGTAGTATTTTGAGATAATATTTGTAAGGTCTATGTAGTAAGTGCTCAGTGAATGGTAGCTACAATGATTATTTTACAACCAAGAGCAAAACTGCTATTTATACCACAGTGAAACTGCAGACAACTTTTCCATTCAGTTTCAAAGATATAAAATTTTGTACCATTTAAGATAGTTATTCAGAAAAATCATTATTTCCTTTCCTTACATGTACCAACAATAGATATTCAGTGATGGTTACAATAGCATGATTATCTTGTAACAAAATGAATCTTTCACCCTAGCACCCTATTTCAAAAAATATTTTTAATTGGCCATAAGAAGTGGGTTTTCAAACCAGTTTCTCTACTGGTTCTTGTTTATTTGATACCATGTCTTGCAGTGTATATTGGTCAGCTACTGCTGTATAACAAACCATTCCAAACACACAGTGGCTTAAAACTCACGCACACAATTGTGGGTTGGGTGCGATTTGGCTAATCTAGGCTGGGCTTGGCTGAGTGATTCTGATTTAAGCTGTGGGTCTGGCCAGGCCCAGTTCCTTGTTGCAGGCTGGGTTCAGGTCTTCTCCATATGTGTTCATTCATTCTAGGCACAAGCTCTTCTCATGTTTATGAAGTATAGAGGCACAAGAGGAAAGCTCATCTGTATAAGCACATTTTAAGCCTTTGTATCATATCTGCTAATATCCCATAGGCAAAGCAAGTCACATGTCTGAGACTAAAGTCAGGGAAATATATTTCTCCTATGGATCTAGGCAATTGGCAGTAAATATTTTTGAGCAATAATCAATCTACATTAAATATAACAACACAATAAATTCTAAATTGAGGCCAGCAGTTCTGTGAATAATTTCTTCCCCAGTGTCTCACATAGCAATAGCGACTGATAAAGGGTTTCATTTTTCTAAGGGTACATTTTCAACCAACCTGTACCACTAAGTGCTCAGAATTTAGAATGTTCAGTTCAGCATGTCTAAGAGGCAGGTATGCAACAGAGCTTTAAAAATACAGCACTTAGGAAAATATACTGAAGTGAGTCCTAGGGGATATAGCTAAAGAGATTGCTATTATTTCTAGCAATACAATTTATGCTTCCTGTAGGAATAGTATTTGGGGTCTTTTTTTTTTTGAGAAAGAAAAACTAAGTTGTGCTTGTGCTGCATTTGATAACTGGTTTCTGAAATATCAGATAAGAATTTGTATATTTGGCTTAGGAGAAATTTTAATTAGTTATTTCAGTCTCAAAGTTATAATGAAAAAGAAAACAACATGTTCTAGATTCTAGATTTCTAAGTGTAGGTATGGGGATGGGTGAGCTGGGGAGGGCAATGTACTTACTCACACTTTTGCTTACTTTCAGCGAAGCCATATAAAGAAATATGGTCTTGAGACCCGCTCTTGGCCTTAGCATGGGAAGTTTATTCAACAAAATATGGTGACCGAAGACAGGTCCTTTACACGTTTACCACCTGCACGTAAAGGAATGTATTTGGACAAGGAATTTGCATTTTTTGGAGTGTGACTGTACTACCCCGAACACTTCTGGAGCCTGTTTTTCCCTTCATCCTTCCCACTTCCATCCCCAAGGTAAGCAAGCTTCATCTTCCACACTTTGGAAAAAACAAACACCTTCATCTAAAGCAGGGGTTCCCAACCTTAGCTGCACATTGGAATCATCTGGGGAATTGAAAAATACTGATGCCTGTGTGTCTTAGAGAGGCTGATTGAACTGGTCTGTGCCTAAGAATATTTAAAGTTCCCCTGGTGAATTAACTGTGGAACCAGTGCTGTGAATCTCTAATCTAAAGCCTTGCTAACTTCATCTTTGTCATCAGAATAGCTCTCTGTTTAGAAATCTGCATTCAGTGCTGTGCAAAATGAGATGTTGCATATTAACTAATGGAGTGTTGTCAGTGTGTCTGGAGCTTAGCATGTTATTTCATTGAATTTAATCTTCATGACTATCCCATTGAGAGAGGTATTACTGTCCTAATTCTATAGATGAGGAAACAGAGCATCAGAGAAGGACATGGCTTGCCCTCAAACACACAGTTTTTAATCACAAGGCTAGGATTCCAATGCCAACTATCAGCTTCAATGCCTTGGGCCCTTTCCTACTCCAAAATAAAGCTGAGTATGGACTGTTTTTGTCATCCTGTAACATGTAAAAGCTTCTAAGATGGAGAGCAGTTTTTCATAATGTAAGCAGACAGCATAGGAAGCCCCAGAGAAAAAGAACCAGGCATGACTTTCTTGACATAAGAGAAGCCATTTTTGGCCTAAGCCGTTTTGTGATCTAAGCCTGGTCATAATGCTTGCCTTTGAATAGGTCTCAGTAATCAGTGATTTTAAGGGAAGTAAGGGAATGCAGGAACAAAGGAAAAGCAGTCAAGAAACAGTAGTTCAGCAATAAAACAGAGTCCTAGTTCCTCCTCAAGCGATATACATCACAGTCTAAATGTCCATTGATGGGTGAATGGATGAAGAAGATGTGGTGTGTATATACAATGGAATATTACTCAGCCTTAAAAAAGAATGAAATAATGCCATTTGCAGCAACATGGATGGACCTAGAGTTTGTCATACTGAGTGAAGTAAGTCAGAGAAAGACAAATATCATTTGATATCGCTTATACGTGGAATCTATAAAAATGGTACTAATGAACTTATTTACAAAACAGAAATAGAGTCACAGATGTAGAAAACAAACTTATGGTTACCAAGGGGTAAAGTGAGGGGAGGGGGAGGGATAAATTGGGAGATTGGGATTGACATATACACACTACTGTATATAAAATAGATAACTAATAAGAATCTATCGCATAGCACAGGGAACTCTACTCAGTACTCTGTGATGACCTATATGGGAAAGGAATCTAAAAAAGAGTGAATATATGTATATGTATAACTGATTCACTTTGCTGTATGGCAGAAACTAACACAACATTGCAAATCAATGATACTCCAATAAAAATTAATTTAACAAAATGCTCCTCAAAAAAATACATCACAGTCTGATCCAGTCTTTGAGTTCTTTAGGGACTAAGGCCCCCACCCAGGTAGAGGACAGAATGATGGTGTTGACCCTTGTGAAATTCAATCAACTGAAGCTTGGACTCTGTCGGCCTTGGCCCCAATTCTACGCTGAATTCACCTCTTCTCAAGCCCCTAAATGAATATGCATGTGCTCTTAGCTTAAAACTTCCCCCGATTTTCGGGGAGACACTGCTTTGGGAAATGTTCCCAGTGTTCTCCTTACTTGCTGCAAGTAATGGATCCTTTCTTCCCCCAATCTTTGGCTTGATTGTGTCTTTTGGTTCAACACCCATCAAGAGGCAAACCCAGTGTTTAGGTAACAGTGCACGTGCTGTGGTGGGACACATAAAAAGCAGAGTGAATAGTATGCCAAGATATGAACAGGCAACAATAGTTTGATTTCAAAGCCAATTGAAACTAAGTATGGTAAAGGATATGCAAGAGCAAAAGGCAGTTAGATCGGAGCTGGGTAGCTTTCTTAAGACTGTATATTATATGTATATCAGCTAAAGGAAATTTGTCAGATGTTTCTTTGGTTGATTACAGAAGGGTGGATGGAAAAATATTGGAATTTCTAAAAATGTCTTAAAATTGGAAAGGAGGGAATTGTAGAAGGTGCTTGAGATCGAGAGAAAAGTGGGCATTGAGCTGGGGAAGCCCAGTGGCACGAGGCAGAGCAGGACTGTCAGACTGAACAAATCGGCTGGGTCCCCAGATTAGAAGTGTTGTATTTTGGCTACTCTCTGTCCAGCCAAGTCGTTTTGCAGACACACCCTCTCTGTGGGCCCTTGGATGACGTGCTGATGGTGTGCGGTGTGGAGATTGTCCTCACAAGATGCATCCTGTCCTCCTCAGGGAGGCCTGGCCTCAGCGGACATCTCGGAGAGGAAGTCTCAGAGCCAGGTCTGTTTCCAACTCTTCTATGTCCTAAAACCTTAAAACAAAACATGAACCTCAGAAGATCAAAGAGCAAGTGAGAGGGATGTGAAGTGAAGAGAAGAAGGATCCTAGGCAATAGAGCTCATAGGCAATGAGCAATAATTATAAGAGAGGATTTTCAGTAATTTTCTCCAAAATTGTATTAGGTCCTGACAACATGAAAAGTTAAGACTGTAGGTTTTACTCTGATGTTTTAGTTTAAAAGTGGATCTATCCCTTGTGGACAAAAATATGTCACCTGCCATATCAGTAAATAAAGGGTGGTGTGGCCATCAAGCCATCAGCCACGGCAGCTGCCCCCGACTGTGCACCCTGAGGGGCTTTAGGATGAAGAACGGGATGCTGACCCTAGATAGTTAAGGTGCATGTCACAGGAATGATATCAAGGAGCCCAGACTCTTGCATCTTACCATACACAGAAAAGTGCTAAATTCATTATCTTGAGATGTCTGTTTTTTCTTTAATTAACAGTAAACTTTTGATGTTCAGCTACCTGATTTTTGTTGCAAAAAATCCTATATATCTTGGTTCCTCCCTTAACTCTTTGGAACGGTCCCTCAAAGCCATCTGAGAGGCTGACTCCTGGGCTTAAGTCCTCAGTATGTCTGCGGAATAAAACATCATTCTTAACTTTTAGGTTGTGCATTTTTCTTTTCAGTCAACACCCTCTTAGCTGAAAGTGCTTCCAGGAGCTGAGCTTTACTGCTCTTGTCATTGGCTTCTTGTCAGTGTTTCTGAGTTAGACCTGGGGTTACATCCTGATCCGCTGAGGGACATTCAGGTCTCTCTTCTGATTTCTCAAAGCTGAGGACTGATTTTTACTTTCTTATGAACCAATTAGAAAGCTCCATTTACAAGCTCAATCTATGAATGATAAAACCTTATAGTTTTATAGTAAAGTGTGTTTTTCGTTGATTATAAAGTGTGTTATCCTTTTTTATGCTTACAAAATCCTGCCGAAATAGTCAGAATAGTCTTTTTTTATCCCCATTTTACAGATAGAGAAACCGAGGAGGTTCAGAGTGGTTGTGTGAATTGTGCCACAGTGCCATGCATCATGCTCTTCAAAACCTGTTCCCACCTGGAGCCACGTCTGGCTCACAGGAAGCTGAAGTCAGGTGAGGCAGGTATTACTACCGTTTCCTGGGTGAAGAAGCTGAGACCTGAGAGGAGAGCTCATTTTCTCCAGGTCTTTGGGTAACGCACAGCTAAGGTCACCAAGGCCTTTCACTTTCACATTTGGATCCTTCTTTCATGATGGTTAAACAATGTTTGTGAAAATTCACTTTTTGAAGGAAAAGAAATAGAGGACGAATAAGACTGCTGCCACTGGTGATGAGATATTCCTATGTACGCTTTCATGATTCTAATAGAATGGGCAGAAGCATGTATTCTGATTCTTTTGGAATAAAATTCCCACTTCCAATTTAATGCTGAGTTATTATTATATTTTTATTTTTTAAAATTGAAGTATATTTGATTTATAATGTTGTGCTGGTTTCTGGTGTACAACGAAGTGATTCAGATATATATATATATTCTTTTTCATATTCTTTTCCATTATTGTTTGTTTATTACAGGATATTGAATATAGATAGCTCCCTGTGCTACACAGTAGAACCTTGTTGTTTATCTATTTTATATACAGTAGTTTGTATCTGTTAATCCCAAACTCCTAATCTATCCGTCCCCCCACCATCCTCTTTGGTAACCATAAGTTTCTTTTCTATGTCTCTGAGTATATTTCTGTTTTGTAAATAAGTTCATTTGTATCATACTTCAGATTCCACATATGAGTGATATCATATGATATTTGTCTTTGACTTCACTCAGTATGACAATCTCTAGATCCATCCATGTTGCTGCAAATGGCATTATTTCATTCTTTTTTATGACTAATATTCCATTGTGTGTACCCACATCTTCTTTATCGATTCATCTTTCCATGTGTCACCGAACACTTAGGTTGCTTCCATGTCTTGGCTATTGTAAATAGTGCTGCTATTAACATTGGGGTGCATGTATCTTTTTGAATTAGAGTTTTCTCTGGATATATGCCCAGGAGTAATGGTGGGTTATTTTAATGATGATGAACTTAGAATGCACATTTAACCACAAACTCTTCAATTTGGTTCAGTCCAGAGCTTTCAATTTTGGTCACTTTTCTTCTCTTTCTTTAATGATTTATTTTTCCTTCTTCTGCCTCATAGAGTTAAATTCATTCCCTTCACATTAGTCAGGAAGTGGTTTTCAAACAACAGAAAAAGAAGATGATCCAAGGAGAGTGAGGGAAGTATGTACTATCACTTCTAATCTCTTTTTTTTCTCATCATTTAAAAATTTCTACTTTTGTGCTTGCTTTATAATATACATGGCATATTAGTAGGCTAGTCTATTATTTATGTATAATATATACATTAATGTACATAACTATCACACAAACACATGCAGACATACTGAGGTGTGTGCACAAGATATTTTAATTTCTAGGGATATAGGTCCATAAAAGTTTGGAGACCCCTAATGTTATGGTTGAATTGTGTCCACCTTCCCCCCAAAAAGATGTTGACTATAGGCCCTAGTACCTCAAAAAGTGATCTGATTTGAAAATAAGACCATTGCAGATATAATATATTATATTACAGATGAGGTCATACTGCAGTAGGGTAGGCCTCTAACCCAATATGACAGGTGCCTTTATAAGAAGACAGCCATGTGAAAACAGACACAGGAAAACTCCATGTGAAGATGGAGGAAGAGATTGGAGTGATGCATCTATGGGCCAAGGAATGCCAAGGATTGCCAGCCGTCACAAGAAGCTAGGAGAGAGGCATGGAACAAATGTTCTCTAGGGCCCCTCAGGCACCATTTCTGCCGATACCTTGGTTTCAGACTTCTAGTCTCCAGAACTGTTAGACAATACATTTCTGTTGTTTAAAACCATCCAGTTTGTGGTTCTTTGTTATGTCAGCCCTCAGAAAGTAATAAACTTAGTATATATTGACACAAAAATTATCTGAACTATTTTAAGAAAACTTGACAAATTTACACTGTTTTCAACTGGTACAATCTATTGACATGACGCTTTCATTAGGAAATCTAAGTAGACATTTGAAGTCTGAGGAGGGTGCTGAGAGTCAGACGGAGAAAAAATGCCCAGTGCCTTTGGACCTCTCATTACCAGGAGGAAGCCATGAATGTCTCCACAGAAATAATGGGTCCAAGAACACGCTTGGGAGACTGGGAAAGGCCACCGGGCTTTCAGAGCAAAAAGCTGAGTGGTTGAAAAAAGACAGTGGGAGTGTAAAAGAAATCAGAAAGGCCTGGGGCTAATTTTTGCTGGTTTATTTTTTTTTTCCATTTGTTTATTTGCTACAAGTCAGATTTTGGAGCAATTAGCAAAATATCATGCAAATATTCCCAGTGTGACAACACATGAATAACTTTAATTCTGCTGAACGTTTGTCTTGTTGCTACAAAATACATCTGCTATTTGCATTAACTTAATCTGTTAAGATATTGTGGACTAAACCACAGACTTCCAGAGACATTTAGGAATCAACTTCCCATTTTTATTGGACACTTTTGACTAGCAAAATCTGCTTTCGTGATCACATGATCCCACGCCAGGAGCACCTCTTTTCCCAGGGCTGTTTCAGACAATAGAAGAAGAAGCATAATGGAGCATTAAAGAGGGAAGTGTTGGTGGGGCAGGAGGGATGCTTATCAGTAACAGAAGCGAGCAGTGAAATAAATAATTGAAGGAAATGTTGTAACACATGGATATGCGTTCTGTGCATTTGAGAGACGGACAGAAAGGCATTAAACTCTTGACATGTGCAAAGTACTGTGTTACATACTTCACATAATTCATATCATGGAAATGATCTCATGACCCCTCTAGAGGGTAGATTTTAAGGGGGCAAATCATTTGCCCCACATTATACAGAGAATAAGGAGCAGGGTGACTATTCCATTCATTCAGCAGATGTTTATTCGGCCCCTACCTTGTGCCAGGTACTGTTCTAGTTACTGGGTGTAAAGAGGTAAATAAAAAAATAAGAAGAAGAAAGGCCACTGTTTTTAGAGAGTTTAGCTCTAGATGAAAGACTCAGACATGTGAAAGTAAACAGACAAATAAAGAAGACACATTCAGGGCTTCCCTGGTGGCGCAGTGGTTGAGAGTCCGCCTGCCGATTCAGGGGACATGGGTTCGTGCCCCGGTCCGGGAGGATCCCACATGCCGCGGAGCGGCTGGGTCCGTGGGCCGTGGCCGCTGAGCCTGCGCGTCCGGAGCCTGTGCTCCGCAGCGGGAGAGGCCACAACAGTGAGAGGCCCGTGTACCGCAAAAAAAAAAAAAAAAAAAATAGAAGACACATTCAGATAGGGATGAAAGTGATACAGAAAGTAAGACTGTGTGATGTGCTAACAAGTACTTGGCAGGTGACTTCATCAGACAAAGTGGTCATGGAAAGCCTCTCTGAGGATGTGACAGTCACTGAGACTTGACAGATGAGAAGTCATTTATGCAAAGAAGAACATCCAAGAAGAAGGCATCCAAGAGGCAGTACTGTATCACGGTAGAGAGCCTTCATTCTGGAGGGAGGTTGCCTGTCCCACAAGTCTCGCCTCCACCATTTACCAGCCGTGTTACTATGGACCAGTCTCCAAAGCTCTCTGTAGAATAGAAAAACACAGGCCTCTTCTTGACTTGTGGTACAGGTCAAAAGGAAACCACATGTAACAAACAAGAGTGTCTGGCTTGTACTGAGTTATGAATGTAGATACATTACTCAAGTGGATATCCAGTATCTGAGCCCATGCTCATTATGAATAAGTCTCAAGGAAAGGATAAAGCAATAGAAGTTAAGTGCTAATGACACCTGCCCTGTCCCTTGTCAGTGAGCTCCCTACTGTTTTTCTGCTTCCGCAATACTCCCAGGCTAAGAACTATGTAAACTCACTAAACCCTGACGAGCAGGCCACTCTCTTGGCCTGGAGCCTGCATAGCCTCCACATTGCCTGTAACATATCAAGTCCAAACACCTTAACTTTGCACTTAATGAATGACCTCCATGATCTGACCCCAAACTCCATTTTTAGTCTTTTCTTCTCATGTTACTTTCCTGTGCCCAAATTAGTTTTCTCACTATAACATGAATGTGGCATCTACTTGCTGGAGGTCAGGATCTGCAAAAAGATTGAATGATATGATGATGAAAGCCAGCACCAGTGCCCAAGAAGACGGGAGCAGCCTCCACCAAGATGCCTTCCTGAGGACACGCACCCCAGTGCATGTCATCACTGCACCCCTCCGTGCTCAGACCTGTGCCGGTGACACCACTGGCAGAATCCGGGGGAGGAGGAGCTCTATTTCTCAGCCTTGGAATGCACCTTGAGCTTCGGTGGGTGCCTAGCCCGTGAGCAGGTGATCCATAGATCCATCTGTTGTGTATGGGTTGGATTCCCAGGGTGCCAAGAACTTGGCAATGGCCAGGAGGATACATTCACCCACTTTCCGTGCTGCCTTTCCTCTCCCCAATCCTATCTCCGCTGGTCTAATCCAAAGCAATAAACCTGGCTTTGTCATTCAAAACAAAACAAAACTGAAACTTCTCATATCCTTACAGTCATTCTTTAATTCATTTATTTTACAGATGCCTGTTAGGTGTTAGCACTGTGCTAAAAGCTGGGAGATTATGCCCGATTAATCTCTCTGTTGTTTCTGCTCTTGAGATGTTCTCGATCTAATGGCAAAGACATGTAAAGCACACTTTATAATCCAACATATTGTAACAGAAGTATTGCAGGTGCAAGATGAGAAGCTCCCACAGGAGGAAGGGGCATAGGGTAAAGACCCCACTTGCAAGATGAAAGCTGGAGGGGGATAAAGAAAGAAGGAAGGGTTTTCCAGCAGAGAAATCAACCTTCGCAGTGTCAGGGTGCCGTGATGGTTATGTTGCATTTAGAGGAATCATGGATTCATTGTCCTGTCTTCATACCAATCTCTCACTTAGTCATGTGACCTTCTCTTCACTTACTTCTACTCCTCCAGCCCCCCTGCAACCCAAGGTCTCCTAGGTTCACAGAGGGGTAATGATTGAAAGCATGGACTTTGGAGCTGGGATAAAATGTGATCTGATCTTGGCCCCAACCAGTGAATATTTGCTTGACTTTGGGTGAGTTCTTTATCCTCTCTGAGACTTGGTTTCCTCACCTGTAAAATGGGGATGACAAAAGAACCTACTTTATAGTGGCGTTGGAAGAACTGAATGGGGCATTGCATGTAAGTCACTTAGTACAGTGTTTTCCTGGTATAGCTGCCCCTTTACATATTTCTATTCCCTACCCTACAAGTTCGGCACCTCCCTAGGTGTGGCATGCACCATGATGTAGTTGTTCGGTGAATTAGTAGATGAATACATGTGTTTGACGTTGTTAGTTTCCTAACGTCCTAGTTTCCACCAATGGCTAAGGTTTTAATTCCATTTTAGTAAATGATGAACTATTGAAATATAGTTTCCTGCTTTTGAAACATTTTAATTAAATTATTATTATTTTTTAACCTCTAAATCCTTATTCCCAGGAAATGTCCACCCTGAAGTTCCTTTCTTTTGCCAGAAGAGAGCAATTCATCAGCTTTGAGAAGATTATGGTCCAGCAGGGAGCCTATAGTCCATTTGAGACATAGATTCCTTTGAGGCTTTAATACAAGGAAGGCACATTGAAGGCCTTGTTAACGCAAGTATTAATATTCATAATACACCCCAGTCTCTTTTGTGTCTCAGACTCATTCCTCTTCCATAACACTGTGATCTGTATCACTTTATCAGCTGCCCCCCAAGGGAATGTGCTTGATAATTCACAAAACAAATACATCTGCTGCGTGGCCCCTCTGCCCCATCAGTCTCCCAGTGTATCCAGCTCTGATTTCTCAGTGCAAGGGCATGTGATGAAACCTCCAGGCCTGGTCATCCAGCGCGGTGCCACTGATATAACCTTCCCGAGAACTGGTCCCACTTCAGGCTGGCCCCGTGCAAGGGCATTCAGGGGAGGACACCTTTTCCTGCCTCCTTGACAACGGGCAATGCCTTGTGGAGTGCCGTTTAATAAAAGAATCATTTGGGTTTGTTTCTTATGCTACGATGTCACAAATGTCAGTTCATTGTACTAAGCTGGAGTGGCTGGGGATTACTGGCCCGAAACACCAAACAAATGTATAAAAGTAGAACAAAGGGCTTGACTGGATGTGTAATTGGAAATACAAATTGACATTTGAGAAATAATATCTGATTTCACTAATTTTCCTTTTATTGGGGTGGGGTGGGAATGGGAGAGGGGTTCTATAAAATGAGTTTGTAGCTACGTGAAAAAAAAAAAAATCAAGTCAGCTATGTGTGTATAGCCGTTGTGATATTTTTAGCCACACATTGACTTTTGCCCTTAACTTATCTGTTTAGTGAGTACGGAAGTAGCCTATTATATATTTCTTCAATCAGTTGTAGCCGTGGGCTTTCTTTATATTTGGCGTTTGAGACACCCACTGTCCCTTTCACTCCCCAAACATCTGAAAAGCATTGAGATAGCTCAACTAGATTGCTTTCTCACAATTTGAATCACATTTGCATAAAATCTCTGGTCCTCACTTTGAGTTCCCTTTTAATCTCCTTCCCCAGGAATTCTTGTTTACATCCCTTATCAGAGCTGAGGAACTGGGAAAAGACCCAGTTGCGGCCTTTAATTTGAGGTCCTGAGGTTGTCTGCTTCAGAAATAAGACGGTTTCACACATGGTGTCCTAGGAATCATGCTACCCCCTTTCAAGAAGACCTGAGGAGATGTGTGTGTGTGTGTGTGTGTGTGTGTGTGTGTGTGTGTGTGTGTGTGTGTGTGTGTGTGTGTGTGTGTGCGCGCGCGCGCGCGCGTGCGCGCGCAGCTGAAATCTCTGCTTCTTTCTTCTCAGTAAGGGCCAGAAATACCACATCATGGTTTTCCATGAGGCTGACAAGACTGGTGGTAATCCATGACTTTGAACTTTAAAATCAACAAGCAGCCCCCCTAAAAGAGTTCACAACCACATGAAGAGACAGGTGCACTTGATAGGGTCTATTACAAGAACAAACAGGACTTACAGAGCAGAACCCTAAAGGCAACTTTATTTTTGTCCTGACTTCTCCTTTTAAACCTGCTCAATGGGGAAAGGTTTTTCCCTACCATTGGATAAAATTTCAGAGTCTATGGCCTTTCTGCTTACTTTCAGATGATACATGTCCAATGGCCACCTAAAGGAAAAAAAAAAAAACCCAAAGCACAGTCTTGAATAAGAAGTCAGGATGGCCAGTCCACAGCAACTGTTCAGTGTTCATGGAGCGGTAAGTCTTCACCTCCGTCTCCAACCTGCCCACCTTCTTTCTTCCTTGTGCACCTGGACCTCCACTCTCTAGCTGCCATCTCATGCCCCTGTGGGGTTGTAGAGATCAGTAAGAGAAACAGGAAAGTTCTTTCAAGACTTGTACTGTTGTAAGCTGGCTCTGCTTTCTCTGGGCTGGAATTTCTAAAAGATGATTAAAGACCATTCTGTCTCCTGTGTGAAAAGTGCAGGGTTGTTCAGACGTCACCTGCTGGACAATTCATCTACCCTTCTCTTGACATAATGCTGTTGATTTCTTGACCTGCCCTCCTAATACTCAGCCTGTAGCTCCACCCCCTCCCCTCCAGCCTCTTACAGTTAAGGTCCCTTATATCACCAAGTCAAGCCCTTTCTAGGGCACAGTTCGTGTTGAAAGTTTGGACAGCCGTTACCAAAATATTCTTCCACAATTCCAACTCCCTTAATTCCTTCATATTCTTCTTGTGGGAAAGAAGTCTGTTGACTTAGGAAACCTGTTCATAGTTATTTCTTTTGAAAATTTGTGCCTGGAACTTCACGTTGGAGTTTCCTAGGTACTGAATTTTCGTGCATTTTCAACTTTTGTGTGATCCCCCTGCTACATGTGTTATATAGATGATTCAGATCCTAAGCGTTTGTTATCCCTTGTTTTTTATGTGTGTGTGCTCTACCCTGATTAGGACTCTGAGGGCAGAGGGTTGAGAGAAACTGAGAATTGTAAGCCTTCTCTGCATGTGGGTAGCAGTCTTAGGGAAGCTGTAGAGAGGAGGGGCCTGTCTTTGGCTGAAGAATGGAGAAACTTTGGACTGAGGACGAGGACAGTAAAGAAGGTGTTGTATGAGTAGAGCTACGAGAGGAGCTAGAGCTTGTGTGTGAACATAGAAGGCAGAGTGGCCTCCTGTGGTAGGTAGGATTCCAAGAGGACCCCCAATGACTCATACCTTTACATAATCCCCTCCCCTTTAGTGTGCCCAGGACCTGTGACATGATGGAATGTCATTTTTCTGACTATGCTATATTAGATGCAAAGGTGAAGGGAGTTTTGCAGATGTAATTAGGGTCCCTAATCAGCTGATTTTGAGTTAAGCAGAAGATTCTTCTGGGTGGCCCTGACCTAGTTAGGTGGGCCTTAGATGGGACAGACTTTCCTGCTGGCCTGGAAGAAATCACACACTGTGAACTGCCCAGGGCAAAGGGGGGCCTTCAGGAGTTGAGGGTCTTAGTCTTATAGCTACACAACATGGAATTCTGTGTAGATTGGAGGAGGACCCTAACCCTCAGGGCGAGACCACAGCCTTGACTGACGTCAACACCACCGTTGTCTCAAGCCACTGGACGTGTGGTCAATTAGAAACACAGCAAATAGAAAATGAATGAGTCTCCCTTCACGAGACTGCCTGTTGGAGCGTGTTGAGAGACAAGGATACAAAAGTTAGTGAGAGACCTAGTTCGGTAGGATTTAGGATGCTGGATTTGATGGGAGCATACCGTTCAGTATAGATCCAGATATATTGTGTAAAAAGTTAACTCTGGTTGGCTTCTGTTCTGTATTCTTTACAGGTGGACTGGAGATGCTTCTCTGCCTTATCCTGAACCCAGGACCCAGGCTAATGAACACCTCTTTCTTTCTTTCTTTTTTTTTTTTATGAACACCTCTTTCTTAATGTTGCCAATGGCAATAATAATATGCAAATAGAAGAATATAATATATTGCATAAACGTGTTTACAGCTTCAGCCCAAAGGTGTCACTTTTCACTTCGACTCATATTTCATTGGCCAAAGCAAGTCACCTGGATACAGCCAACTTCAAGGGTAGAAAGAACAAACCAGAAGTATTTGGTGAATTTCATCAGTCAGTGTTCAATAGTCATTTTAGATTCTAAAACAAGAAGGTGACTTAATGACAGCCAGCCTCTTAATTTATACCCAAGCACCTTCCTTCTCATCCCAAATTCTGAGAAGGTGTGCACCTGTTCACTGCAAGCACACAGCTTATTTCGTATTGGATGTTTGACACTACACAGAACTATAAACAACATTAAGAAACAAGTGTCTTTTCTTATACGAATGCTTTCTGCCCTGGTATTCCTGATGGATATAAAATAAATTTTGAGGCCTTTTAATAGTAGGAATTTCCGTTTTCCTGCCTCTTCTATGCCTTCATAGACACCTTCCCACCGCCCCTGAGACTCAGTTTGCTAGTGAATTCAGGGTCAGGCACGGTAGGCTCACCAGCTTTTCAAAGACGGATGCTGGGAGAAATTTTGAGAGGTATTCTAATTAAACTTTTGTTAAGCCTCAGAAAAGAGTGGAAGTGTGAGAGGTCTAAAGCTTGCCCAAAATAAAAACCAACAGTACCCATGCCAGTTAGTAATAATGTTACTCCAGTTTTAAAATTCTCAGGGCACTTTCAACTCTCTTATGGCTGATTTAAGAAGGATAACTTGTTTTTTTTTTTTTTTTCTGTACGCAGGTCTCTCACTGTTGTGGCCTTTCCCGCTGCGGAGCACAGGCTCTGGACGCGCAGGCTCAGCAGCCATGGCTCACGGGCCCAGCCGCTCTGCGGCATGTGGAGTCTTCTCAGACCGCGGCACAAACTCGTGTCCCCTGCATCGGCAGGCAGACTCTCAACCACTGCGCCACCAGGGAAGCCCAGGACAACTGTTTTTATCCCGCTTGTGATAAGTGAAAAATCGAGGGATAGAGAATGTTTGACTTGCCTCTCTTCTTCTCCCATCAAAATGATCACTTAGGAGAGAATTTGCAGGTATTTCACTTCTCCAAGGATTATCTACTTTAATCTTCAGAGAGAAATGGAATCTATGTCCCCCTGGGAGAATTATTTCAGGAATCATCAAAGATGTGGTAGAGGCTGGTTTGGGATGGTAAAGTTACAGATGGAAAATGCCATCCTGTCAATCGTTGTGGAAGCCAGACACAGAAGAGGGAGCCAGGAGACCAGAAGGAGAAGATACATGAACGTGCAGAGCATAACACGCCCGTGCAAGTGCTGGGCGGAAGAAGAGGCAGACACAGGAGCTGGGCACAAACAACCAGAGAGATAGTGTGAGGAATAGGAGAGAAGGCCTGTGGGACCCAGAGGAGGAGAGAGTTTCCAAAAGGAAGGAAGGGGAAAGTGTCAAACTCCACAGAGAAGGCAGCTGAAAGGATGAAGGGAAGATTTCTGTGGATGCCATAAGTCAAGGCTATTACTGACCCGAGAGAGGACCCCGTTCGTAGAGGGAGAATGAAGCCAGATTATTGTGAGACAGTCTGCTTTCCAAGAAGCTGCAGAGGGAGTGGTGAGCAGAGCGATAACTACTGTAAGGGATACCACCTCAGGGAATTAAAAAAACATTGTTATGAGCGGATAGATCTGTATTTTCAGTAGATTTCATATTCTATTGAGAGGGGAAAGTGCTCCCAAAGAGAGAAAGGTTCATGGTGCTGGTGAGAGATGTACTGTTGCTGGAGCGAGGTGTCTGCTGAGGCTGCATCTCCGGAGGAAGCATTGGTCTCTGACAGGAGGAGGGTGCTCTCCTCCTTGAAGCAGGGGCAAAGGAGGGGAGGATGGGGCCTCGTAGAGACGGGTGAGATGGGGCTGGAGGGTGAGGTCCACTTCTGGAAGCCTCGCTTTGCTTTCTAACCACAGAAGGAGGTGTCCTACCTGCAGGGGGAAGGACAGATGGAGAAGAACCCAGGACACAAGGAGTTTTGGCAAAAATGCCATTGTACCCATTTGGGGTCAGTTGTGCAGCATCTGGGGAGAGCTCTGCCGAGCATTGTCCTGCTTTTGGACAAGGCAGGAGGGAAATGAAGTCCAGGAAGTTCCTTTGAGCCAGCTCTCCCTTCACACACCTTGACGCACCCCCAGCCAATCTGGAAAGACCATGTGCAAGTTGGGGGAGCAGGTAAGAGATGAGTTTCTTTGACTGGGTCTGAATGGAGCTTAACTTTGAACGGGGACCCTGACCCTGGAACTCACTTTTGTGAGCATTTTTGGGGCATGAATACAAAATTTGTGAGTTGACCTGACTAATTTTGGGACATCTAAATTGCGAGGAATACAATTTTGAGTTCTCCTTTTCCTATTCGCATCTGTGAGAAAGATATTTTCAACCCTGTGAGGGTTTTGCGGCTCAAGTTGAGTGCTTTTGCTTTGTGAGAAATGTGTTTTATGTTTGGGGGGATTTGTCATTTGTTCGTTGAAGAGTGTCTCATAAAAGACACTTGTTTTGGGGGGCAGCTGGTTTCAGTAGAACTGGAGGAGGGGTTTCTGTGTGCAGGGATTAGGTTACCTAAAAAGAGATTACCAATCCCTTTATTCTCCAGGGTTTTTCAGGAATCTTCCATGATTGGCTGAGCCAGAGGAATCTTCCCTTGACAGCTCTATAAAGAAAGAAAGACAATAAAGACAATCTCATAGGCAGTCAGTCGATGAAGATTTTTGTCTGGAATAAATTTAGCACATCTCATAAAGTTTTTATAGATGCTACCTTTCAGATGCTTTAGAATATTATTACCTAGCCCAACATTTCTCTGTTCCTGATTTTTCCTCTTTTTGCCTGAAAAGAAAAAAAAAGCACTTTTCAGTTGTTCTTTGGTGTCTATTTTAAGCTCTTAGCGGAGTTGTTTAAATGACTGATTTTTCTTTTTGGACCGCTTGGCGTTCTTTTCCTACTGGATTTAATTAGAGTCTTTCACAAAAATCTGACAATTAGTGGATTTTGCGATGGAATTCATGATTTGTATCTTTACTTTGCTTCAACATAGAAGCCTCAACGAGTCCTTCCTAACCATAAGGTTTTGGTGCTTTGGGGCCAAAATAGAAGAAAAATAGAATTCGGATGGGGATAAAATAACTGATCACTCCCAAATAATAGAACAGAAACTGACCCCAAACCTAGCCTGCAGCAGCAAAATTCAAGTTATTTAAAAATTCTCCTAATAAGTGAAAATGAAACAAAACAAAACAAAAATTAGTTAGGAGCTACATTATTAAGAATTCTACATGCTGTTTCATGCTGGGTTCTTTGCAGATATTATGTCTCTCTTTTGCTCTGATCTTCAGTGAAATTCTCAATTTCTCTCTCCCCCTCCCCCATGTGTTTTAGGAAGGAGTGCGTGGGAGCAGGGTTTCTGAGGCAGCTGCAGAGGAACTCTGTCTGTGCCAGGTAAAAATATATTCATATCTTTCCACATGGACGGTGCTTGATGAACCTGCTTTAATGTGCCTTGGGTCTGCAGAGTTGTGCCATTCTACGGCATATTTTATTATTTAATGGGAAAGAAAATGTATCACTGTGGTGAGGGACCCAAGGTGTCCACAATCCTGCCTGATACCCCCTTATTGAGAAAATAAACTGTTTTCTTCATTTTGTGGAAAAAAAAAAAAAAGGTGTGGGGGGGGCAGGGGGGCAAAAGGGATTTCAGTCAAGAGAGAATTATCCCCTGATAATCCTCCTCTGCCCCTTGATTTTTGTAAGTTGAACGCTCTGATTTCTGCTAGTGAAGCTCTCCTTTTGCATAAAGAAAGGATAGGGAAAAGATAACATGTTAAAATTGCTTTTTTTCCCCTTTCCACAGAGAAAGGCCTATATAGGGCCATGAAATCAATGTTTTTTTGTGGTGCTACCATCGATCCTATACCTCAGTAAGGAGACATTGGGTATTCTAGGATTTGAGATTTGTTTCCCTGATAACATATATATATATATATATATATATATAATATTTATGTAATATATGTTTCACAAAATACTCAGGGAATACAAATCCTAAACCCATCGCTGTGACTCCCTTTGCCTCCTGGCTTATAAGGCAGAATGCTGGGAGTGGAGGAAGGCAGGGTCCATGGAGAGGTGGGCAGGGCATCCCAGAAAACGTGGTCCTGAGATGCCCTGGGCAGCCACACGGGTACCAGGTACCGGAGACTAATCTCAGGCGCTCCTGGCACACCTTGGTCTCCAGATGGGTGTGAAACACCAGGTGGGAACTTTAGACATGGCATTTTATGTTGGGAGCAGAGGGAGGTAACAGAATGAAAAGGACCAGTTTTGCTCTGGGAGTTAGAAACTTTGAGCGATCCTACCAGAGACATCACTTGCTCACGGCGTGTCCTTGGGCAGGTGAAGCTACTTAATCTGGCTGCATCTGGGTTCTTCTGGAAAGCAGGGGTAATAGTCTCTGCCTTGCTTATCTCAGGAGTGTGGCTAGTGTCAGGTAGCACAGGGAACGTGGCTGCTTTAAATCTGAACGTAAACGTGCTTTGCAAGCTGCAAATGCCTATGATGGAGTGCGTTCTGTGTGCCTGGCCCCGCGCTGGGCTCCCAGGGGTATGGCTGAGGGCTATGGACCACAATCCCCAGCCCTCAGTGGGCTGAGAGGATAATTCAAGCAGGAATAAGCAGCAGTGGGATCAGGTGCCTCTGCGGGGCCATCCTAGTCAGCAGTAGGCACATGTTTGATTTAACACAGCAGCCTTCAAACTCCCTGAGGGCTATGTGGACAGTGTGGGCAGTTGTACAAAGGGCAAAGAATCACCATATTCCATAGTCTCGTGAGGCACACATTCCCCACCCGCCACCCCATATTTTAACATCTCTAAAACCAGAATATCTCTTACCGTGAGTGGTTGGTTTTCATTAAAATAGCAGCTTTTTCTTGTTATCGGTACATAAAGTAACGGTGCATCTTACAATCTACAAAGTCTTACATTGAATAAAATGCTCTATGAGAAGAAAAATACCATATCCTTGATATCCAACACTGCTAAGTCCAATGTTGAGAAGAAGAATTTTAAATTAGTGAGTCTCTCATCATCAAAGCAACTCAGTCTGTCGTTGAAATTGTTTTACAAAGTGGGACAGAGGAGATGTTTCCCATGGATGGCTCCGTGCAGAGCATTGGATTTTGACCATCAGAGCATCAACATGCTTTCTTCTTCTTAGAAATTAGTTGATTTCTATATTTTTTTCAAATCTTAGAAACAGGATCTTATCTGTGGGGAAAAACTGACGCGAGAGATTCAGTCAGACATGAAGGGAAACCATTGGGTTTGCAGCCATGAACTGTATCGTGAAAGTTGCTTTCAACCCCAGGCTGTCTATTCTCAGTCAACCTTTAGCTGCTTCCAATTTTTTGGACTGACATGCCCCACTTTCTTCTTTATGCCCCTTTCACTGTGCTGGAAAAGTCATATTAGAGACATTGTTCCTTGGGAATCAAAAGGAGGCAGTGGTAGGCAGTGGAGGGAAATGAGAAAGAGGTTGCTCAAGTCCTTCTACTTTCTCGGAAGAGGTTGGATCTACTTACCATTTAAAAATGCTCTTTTGGGGCTTCCCTGGTGGCGCAGTGGTTGAGAGTCCGCCTGCCGATGCAGTGGACACGGGTTCGTGCCCCGGTCCGGGAAGATCTCAAATGCCGCGGAGCGGCTGGGTCCGTGGGCCATGGCCGCTGGGCCTGCGCGTCCGGAGCCTGTGCTCCGCAGCGGGAGAGGCCACAACAGTGAGAGGCCTGCGTACCGCAAAAAAAAAAAAATTTAAAAAAAAATGCTCTTTTGATTTCGACGTGAACTAGTGTCCTAGAGCCCTGACATATGGTAGCTGCCTTGGCGTACTCCAATGCCTGGTCCGAGTCCCCTTTATTTCTGGCTTTGGGGTCCGGGTCCTCTTCCTGGCATTTTTTTCTTCTTTGGTGCCTTCACCTCTTTGGCTGTGGTCATTAACCAACCCAACCTCCATCTTGACTCCCTTCTTCCACCTGGTTGGTCCAGCAGGTGGGTGGAGTCCCTCGGCCTGACAGCTCCCTAACACTACCCACCCTTGGCATCTGTCAGAGTGTAGTCGATTTCTTTTGTCTTCTGGCACTTATGAGTCAGACAGGATCTGGGCTCACATTTGACTTGGCCAGTTAACCCCTCTAATCAGCATCTCTTCAGTTGTCAAATGGGATGATAATAATAATAATGTCCACCTCATACCGCTGTCATGTTGTTTAAATGAGCAGAGGAGTTTTAAGTATTCAGTATAGTGACTGGTCGGCCCATGGAAGCTATTCTTTATCTTCTTACCACTAGCAGGACTAGTTATTGTTGTAGTGGTAGTATGTTAGTAATATTTGGGGACACGGAGAAACTTGCAGCGTTATGCAAATCAGCTTGTGATGACATTTCTATGCTCTTTAAAAGAACTAGCAGCCCTTCTCTAAGATTTGCTAGAGAATTTTAAGTCCTAATGCCCTAAGGCATATATTGTATGTTAATGAATGAACTTATTTCCTCTGCATTCTAGAGCAGTGCTAGCTAAGTACCTTCTTTGAGAAAATGGAGAAAACAGCCACTGGAATCATTTTCTGTGGGGCTAAATTCTCTCAAGGAACCTCAGTTGGGAAAAGCTGATAAAGAATAGATTTCCGTAATTCATGAGGTGGAGTTTGTATTTGAGAGCCATTTGATTTAGAAGAATGAGTGAGACTCAAAAGGGAACGAAGCTAATACATAAATTCCAAATATAGCCTGCTTCTAAGGGATTCTGAAGACTGTCTCCAAGAGGAATTTTTCTGTTGTTTAAAGTTATCCTCTGTAGACCTGACCCTGAAACCTATTTCCCAGCTAATAATTTCCATTTCTACATTATTGAGCCTGAACACTGACCATAGACTTTTCTTGCAGGTGGTGCTAAATAAGAATGTGGGTGCATTTATTTTGGAAGCTGTTGGGGAATGCTGTCTAGAATTTTAGGTGATCTCATTTGTGATGTACGATTCTTATCACAAGACAAAAATGTGCTTTCGGTTGACATTCAAAAAGAAGACAAGGAGAGATATTATTATCTGGAATAATACAACCACATCAAGCCTTCCACTGCATTTGCACGGTGGGGACGGTTGGCTCAGAATTACCAGTTAGACTGGAGGGAAAATGCGGCAGGGACGCTTTCTCTCTGACATCTAGATCTAGATGTAGATCATAGCTGGGTAGGAACAGAGTGATGAAATCAGAAGGAACTCCAAAGCGTCTGCTTGGCTCGAATGCATTAGTGTCAGGAAATAGAATGGTGTTTCCCTTCGTCTTTTTGGAAGCTGTGAAACATCAGTAGTCTTTCCGTCCTCTTTTTTTTATGGTCTTTCATTCTGAAATTCTTTTTTATTTTTAAAATTTTTATTGGAGTATAGTTGATTTACAATGTTGTGTGAATTTCAGTTGTACAGCAAAGTGAATCAGTTATGCATATACATATATCCTGTTCTCTGACTGTATTACCAAGGGCTCATTTTGACTCAGGGCAGTTATAAGAAGAGTGAACATGAATGGGACCTGTTGCCATCAAAAAAGCCATGGTGACCCTGGGAGAGTGAGACCTTACTTACAGCTAGAAATTGGCACAGTCCTTCTACATTTTGCAGTCTTGTTTTTAGCCTCTTCCAATGGGCATTCATATTTAAGCTATGTAACACAATGAAAATTCTTTTTAGGGAAAGGTTAAACTACGTAGACACTGGTATTAAAGGGATATTTTGCTTTTCCTGTAGAGATTTATCTTCACTTTAAAGATTAAATGTGAAATAAGCCATGAAAAGAAAAAAGAAAAAGAAAAAGCCGGATGGTAGATCAGAAGAATTTCACTTTCAACATCTCCTTCTAATGAGCCTACAATTAGACAAGGATTGTCAACAGAGCATTTGCCAAAACCCAGACAATTTTTTCAGGTTCAGGTAGGGATGTTAGGGGAAGAGAAAGTTAGAAAAGAAATTCTGTGCTGGAAAACCTAGCTGTTTCTGTGGGTTTCTGAACAAACTAAAGTAAACTGATAGTCCTCTGACCATCCAGGTGGGCTCATCTGTGGAAAACCCCTGTCTCCTTTCAGTGTACTTTAAGTAGCTCAACTCACAGAAACAGGGCTGACGCGGTGATTTTTTTTTTTTTTTTGCGGTACGTGGGCCTCTCACTGTTGTGGCCTCTCCCGCTGCGGAGCACAGGCTCCGGACGCGCAGGCTCAGCGGCCATGGCTCACGGGCCCAGCCGCTCCGCGGCATGTGGGATCCTCCCGGACCGGGGCACGAACCCGTGTCCCCTGCATCGGCAGGCGGACTCTCAACCACTGCGCCACCAGGGAAGCCCGAGGTGATATTTTTCATTCCTAGTAAACTTGTAATGCAGGCTACAAAGAAAGTGTTTTCTAACTCTTTTCAACTGTTTATTGCTAGGTAGCCTACACCCAACAGCTTCCTCATCTTCCCCCAACCTCCTCTATATGATAGCAACCACATAGGTTGGGAAAAACTTTACAATGAAGAGCATGCCAGTATTATGCAGGCTTCTGTGATTCATTGGCTTTGAAACAGCTTCTTGAAGGCACAGTAAAATGGGGAAACTTAGTGCCTCCAATAAATGAAATTGTGCCCTTGTCACCTAAGGAGAGAGGTGAAGGAGGAGGGGGTGTGCCATCACAGGAAGCGAAAACTCGGGGAGAGCGATACTCTTGATTTCAATCCAGAGCAAGAGCAGTGGGCTTTGTGCTTCAAAAACACTTGACCTTGACCTGCACATGTTGTAATGAGATGTTCTGAGCATCCTATTCTGAGTCTTTGATCAAAGGGCAGGTCCTGATGGCTGGTTTGGTTTAAAAATACCCTATTAGGGATGTTCCTTCTACATGTATGTAAACTCTGGGTGGGAGAGACCTTATACCGTCAGCCTTATCCTGAGGGTGTGACTAGAAATTCAGCCTCACAGTGAACCCAGAAAACTGTGCCCAGAGCATTTTGAGGGCTGCTAATGAGAACCATAAAATAACACTAAAGAAAGATCTGAATGAACATGCCAGATGACTACATTTGTACTCCCTGAATTGGGTGGAAGATTTATGCATCAAGTTTGGGGCTGCCTTCGAATCTAGCCTCTCATAAAATTTGGCTGCTGCCCTGTTTAAATAAAACGGAAGATAAAAGTGGTTTCAAGAGTGTGATGAAACGATTGTGTTATTGAAATGCTAATTTAGATGTGGCAACTGCCTAAGAAAAGGTCCTGCTTGTGCAACATGCCCAGTGAAAGCTCCTTTTCTCCAGTGTTGTGCGTGTGTTTATGCACGTACATATCTTACTGTTTGACAAGCCCTCTATGAGTGTCAATCTTGGTATGTTTCTACCCAGGGGCTTTCTCTGTGGCTGCTTTAACACACATTTTAAATGATCATTTGTTGAACACATGAGCTCTCCTTTTCAAATACCACTGCATGCTTGACAAGATTTGGAACCTTCTAGAAAAGGGTCCCTGGCTCAGTGGCTTTGATCATGGACTAGGTAATTTGCTTGACTAGAGGATTCACTTCAGGCCAGGGGAAGCAAGTAGGTTGTCACCAACTCAGGACCAGTTTAGTGAGGAGGCCATTCCCAGAGGCCTTCGACCTGGAACCCCTCAGGTAAAATTGCTTCATCCAATCTCCTCAGCCTCAGGAGAATGATAGGCTTTTGGAAACTGAGCAGTACCCCAGGCACTGTTGTCACTGTGGATAAACAAATGGACAGATAGCTGAACCATGGGGTCTCCCTGCAGCAATGCAAATCGAAAAGTAAATGCATTTTGCAACAAACGAAGCCATAGGTTTTTAAAAGTCAGCCTGGTGATAAAAATGTCCAGCAAATCTGTCATTTGTCTGTGACATTTGAGGGAGAATTCATCACGTCTTGAGTTTACTTATAAAGAGGGTAACTATGAAAAATTGTCACTATAACACTAATTGTGGGGAATATTTATTCTATTCAAGTTGCTTTCTCCACTAACGCAATCTCTAAAAATGCACCATCCAGCCTCTGGAGTATTTATGCTTTCCTTTCCGTAATTATAAATGTGGAGGCTGCTGATGCATGATACCTGGGAACTAGAAAGGATCCAGAGAGAAATGGAAAAAACCCATGACAGAGATGAAAAATACCACGTTGGAGCTCGCAACCCTTGGCCCAGCGAGGGTTTCAGGTCATCCATCTTGTCTTTGATTTGTCTGCCTTTTCACTTCAAATAGGTTTACAGGTTTTTAGCTGAAACCAATTAAAGAGAGCCAATTGGCAGGGTTAGCACTTGTGGTGTTTATGGTGTGCATTGTATTGATTTATGCTGCTCAGCAGCTACAGTGAAAAGCAAACTACATGGAGAGGAAGGGAAACCGCATCCTGGGGAGACGTTACAGTGTGCAGGATTAATGCGAGGACGGCAGTGAACAATGCTATAAAGAAAACTGCTGACTAGGCAAGGTCCAGCAAGAAGAGATTTCTTTCTTTCTTTTTCTCTTTTCTTCTTCTTCTTTTTTTAAAGAAAGACATACCAACAGTAACAGTTCAGTGACAGATAATTAGGCGAGATGCTCAGTATCCGTTGACAGTGCAGCACTCTTTCGCTTGAAGTAGCAGAAAAGGATGCAGGGAAGGGGACCACCTTTGTTGGTTGTTTTGTTGGCCTTTAGGTTTAACATGCTGGACAATGACCTAATTTGGAAGCCCTAAGGGAATGTGTTGCAGGAGAATATTGTATGGAAGTTCTTGAGTAATGGGACAAGATAACTATTTCTTCAGATCTTACAGTATTGGGAACATCTGGTCAATCCCTTAAGCCTGGCAGGGTGAAAATATTGAATGGGATATCCTGGAAAATGGGAAGCCTTGGGGGGAATACCCATAAATTGAGGGTGGTGGAGAAGGACCCAGAACAACTTCTGAGGTCTCTTTGTGCCTTCCAGCTGTGCAGCGCTTAGAATGCTCAGTGATGCTTTTGGTCTTGATAGTTTACACATTTAATTCCTCAAAGCTATCCTCATTGGCAGGAACTAGAGGGTGGGCAAAATACTGGCATCTGTGAACATAAGATTAAACAACTGTACCTTGGGGCGGGGGTAGGGGGAGAATTGTAGCCTTTTGTTTGCAGCCCTTTATTGCATGGGCTTATGAAATTCAGGAGAGGTTATCAGACACTCGTTTGACAATTCTTGTAAACGCTTGGAGACAGAGAGCTTTGATTATTGCAGGAAAAAAAAACGTTAAAGCAAGTAAATGGTTTGGAAAATAACTCAGGCTGGATTGTCATGTAAGACTTCTATGATTTTGTGTTAAACTTCATAAAGACAGGTGAGTCAGGCTCAGCCTTGAGTATTTGTAATGATAATAATAATTATTATTATGGTGCTAATATTCTTGCCTTGTCTTTGCTTAATAACTTATCCTCTTTTTTAATAAATATGATGACATACATTGGCTCTTTAATTATTAAAACAGACCTGTGAGTTGGTAAGCTTAGCCATCATTATCCCTATCTGAAAGATGAAGAAGTAACCTCAGAGAGATTAAGTGATTTATTATGGCAACTGATAAGAGGAAAAGGGAAAGGAACTAACAATTACTGAAGACTTATGACTCACCAGATTCTGAACTGAACAACAACAACAAAAATATATATATATATATAAGCTCAAAACAACGTATCAATATCCCTTTTTTATAGACGAGGAAGCTGGAGTCAGACAGGTGGAGTAAATTTCCCACAGGTTATAACAAACAAGAGGGGATGTTGGGTTTTGAACTCAGGTCTCAAGCTCTGGCTACTCATACAATACTCTCTCTATTTGACCACGATGGTAATTTTTTTAAAAAGTAAGCTCCCTAGTCTAGTATGTAAGGAGCTTAGAAGTCATTACTCCATCCTAACAACAGGTAAAAAGTTGAACAAACTGAAAAATCAGCAACTCTTCTTTTTCTATTTTATTTTATTTATTTGTTTCTTTTGGATGCGTTGGGTCTTCACTGCTGCACGTGGGCTTTCTCTAGTTGCGGTGAGCGGGGGCTACTCTTAGTTGTGGTGCGTGGGCTTCTCATTGCAGTGGCTTCTCTTGTTGCAGAGCACAGGCTCTAGGCGTGTGGGCTTCAGTAGTTGCAGCACAGGGGCTCTAGAGTGCAGGCTCAGTAGTTGTGTGCATGGACTTAGATGCTCCGCGGCATGTGGGATCTTCCTGGACCAGGGCTCAAACCCATGTCCCCTGCATTGGCAGGTGGATTCTTAACCACCGCGCCACCAGGAAGTCCCTCAACAACTCTTCTTAGATCTTTCATAGAAGTGAGGTCACAGGGCCAACTTCTGCCCCTAAAATTGGTGGATACAGAGAACCACAGCTTAGAGGAGTAGAAACTTAGGAGCAGAAAATTCTGTGGGAATCAGTACTGGGATAAGAAAACTAAACTGCGGTTGATGAATTGCTCAGGCTAAGTGTGGATAGGTCTAAGAGGTCAAAATTACAGGGAACTCAGTCATTGAGTGGCCCTCACACTTTTGTGAGTTTTACCTTCAGGAGCTCAACCAGGTTCTCACAGTGAAGGTCAGAGAAAAAAAAATCCCCTTGGGCTTCTGGCAGAGAGAGAGAGAAAAAGTAACCATTTTGAAATATATACCAGAGCCCTCTGTTCTTCTTAAGAGAGTCTGCCCTCACTATGGGTATTATCAGAACCTAGCCTGCCTGGGGGAAGGAAAAACCCAACTCCAGCCAGCTCTAGCCATCCTGTACCATGAAGGGGGTTAAAGACAAACAAACAAAAAACTAAGAAGCACTTCAATTTTGAAGTTCACAGCCCAGAGAAATATGCTTACTAAAAAACTGAGATCCATTTATAGGACTATAGAATGCTTTCCCTCCTACCATACCTTACCACTGAATTATTAAAGACCTATTTATTGCAGTTCTTTTTAACCCATACATCATGTCCACTATTCAAAAAACTACTACAAGGCTCACTAAAAGGCAAAAAATCCAGTTTGAAGAGATAGAGCAAAGATCAGAACCAGACCCAGATATGGCTGGGATGTTGGAATTATCAGATCACGTATTTAAAACAATTATAATTTAAATGCTAGGGGTCTAATGGAAAAGGTAAACAATATACAAGAACAGATAGGTAATGTAAGCAGAGAGATGGGAATTCTAAAAGAATTTTTAAAATCCTGGAGATTAAAACATTGTAATAGAAATGAAAAATGCCTTTGTTGGGCTCATTAGTAGAATGGACATGGGTGAAGAAAAATTTCTGAGCCTGAAGATATGTCAATAAAACTTTCAGAATTGAAAAACAAAGAGAAAAAAAGACTGGAATATATAGAACAAAATATCAGAGAACTGTAAGACAATTACAAAAGGTGTAACATACATACATGTATGTGTGTGTGTGTGTATATATATATATATATGTGTGTGTCAGGGATAAAACAGGATATATATATATAATGGGAATGCTGGAAGGAGAAGAAAGAGAGAGAGGAACAGAAGCAATATGTGAAATAATAATGACTGAAAATTTCCCCAAAATTGATGTCATTCACGGGACCAGAGATCCCAGAAGCTCAGAGAACACCAAGCAGGATAAATGTCAAAGACAGCAAACAACAACAATAACACACAAAAAACCTACACATACACATATTATATGCAAAATTGTGAAAATCAAAGATAAAGAAAAAATTCTTGAAGGAAACGAGAGGTACAAAAACAGCTTACCTATACAGTAGCAAAGATAATAATTATATCCAACTTTTCCTCAGAAACCCTGAAGGCGAGAAGAGAGTAGCACTTAAAGTGCTGAGAAAAAAAGCTCCACCAACCTAGAATTCTCTAACCTGAAAAATTATTCCTCAGAAGTGAAAGAGAAATAAAGACTTTCTCAGACAAACAGAAATTGAGGGACTTTGTTGCCAGTAGACCTGCTTTGCAAGAAACGTTAAAAGTTCTTCAGAGAGAAGAAAAATGATTAGGTCAGAAACTCAGATCTACATAAGAAAGGAAGAGAATTAAAGAAAGAATAAGTGAAGGTACAATAAATTTTTTTTATACTCTTAATTGGTTTAACAGGTAACAGTTTGTTCAAAATAATAGTAACAACATTGTATTTAATGGTTATAGATTATGTATACATGAAGTGAATGACAGCAATAATACAAGAGACAGAAGGGAAGAATTAGTTATAGTTTTGTTATATTAATGTACTTACACTACCTATGAAGTGTCATAGTGTTGTTTGAAAGTGAACGTGGATTAATTGTAAATGTATATGGCAAACTCTAGGCAACCACTTAAAAAAGTAATAAAACAAAGTATAACTGATATTTCAAGAAAGGAGAGAAAATGCAATCATATAAGATGCTCAGTTAAAACCACAGAAGACAGAAAAAGGGTGGAAGACAAAAATTAGAATCAAGAAGAAAAACAATGAAAACAGTAGCAAATATTGTAGGTATTAACCCAACTATATCCATAATCACTTTAAATGTCATGGTCTAAAAGATAAAGATTTTCAGAATGGATCAAAATATTAAAACTGGAGATTGCCAGAATGGATCAAAAACAAGACCAAACTCTATGTTGCCTATCAGAAATCCACTTTAAATATAGAGACACATATAGATTGAAAGTAAATGGATGGAAGAAATCTACCATGCTAATACTGATTGAATTAAAGCTGACACAGCCATATTAATTTCAGATAGAGTAGACTTCACAGCAAGGAAAATTGTCAGGGATAAAAAGGGGCATTTCATAATGGTAAAGGAGATGATTCTCCAAGAAGACATAACTATCCTTAACGTGATTGTGCCTTCCTTATTACAGAAATTCAATCAATAATTAATAACCTTCAAATCAGAAAACACCAGGCCTACAGGGGTTCACTGGTGAATGCTACCAAAAATTTAAGAAGAAATGAAACCAATTCTTTTTTCATTTACAAAAGATAGAAGTAGAGGGAATACTTCTTAACTCATTCTATGAGGCCAGCATTACCTTAATACCAAACCAGATAAAGACATTATAAGAAAAGAAACCTACAGACCAAGATCTCACATGAACACATAGGCAAAGATCCTCAACAAAATATTAACGAATCAACTGTAACAATGCATAAAATAATTATACACCATAACCAAGTAGGATTTATCTCAGGTATGTAAAGCTAGTTCAACATTTGAAAATCAATTAATGTAATGCATCACATCTACAGGCTAAAGAAGAAAAATTGCATAATCATATCAATGAATGTATAAAAAACATTTGACAAAATTTAATACACTGTTAAGATGAAAACTCTCACAAATGAGAAATAGATGGGAAACCCCTCAGCTCAATAAAGAACATCTACAAAAAAACCTACAGCTAATATCATACTTAATAGGGAAGAAACTAGAAATGTTCCTGCTAAAATCATGAATAAGGCAAGGATATGGTCCCTCTCCCCACTTCTTTTTAACATTATACTGGAAGTCCTAGCTAATGCAATAAGAAAAAAAGGAAATAAGAGATATACAGATTGGGAAGAAGAAATAAAACTGTCTTTTTTTCAAATGGCATGATTGTCTATGAACAGTATTTGAAAGAACAGACTAATAAGCAATTATAGCAAGGTTGCAGGATACAAGGTTAATATACGAAATTCAATCACTTTCCTATATATCAGTAGTAATGAGTAGAATTTAAAATTTGAAACACAATACATTTACATTAGCACCTAACAATAAATACTTAAGAATAAACATAACAAAACATGTACAAGATGTATATGAGGAAAACTACAAAACTCTAATAAGAGAAATTAAAGAAGAACTAAATAAATGGAGAGCTATTCCATGTTTATGAATAGGAAGACTATATATGTTTTATAATTTGCTCTATTGATTCAGCACATCCCAGTCAAAATCCTAGCAAGTTATTTAGTGGATATTGACAATCTGATTCTAAAGTTTATATACAGAGGCAAAAGACCCAGAATAGCCAATTCAATATTAAAGGCAAAAGAATAAACTAGAGAACTGACAATACCTGACTTCAGGACTTACTCTTAAGCTACGGTAATCAAGACAGTGTGTGACTGCCATAAAAACTGACAACTAGATCAATAGAATAGAATAGAGAGTCCAGAAAAAATCCACATAAATATAGTCCACTCATTTTTGATAAAGGAGCAAAAATAATACAACAAACAGCCTTTTCAATAAAAAGAACTGAACATTCACATGCAAAAATATGAATTTAGACATAGACTTCACATCATTTACAAAAATTAACTCAAAATGAATTATAGGCTGAAATGTAAATCTATAAAACTAGAAGATACCATAAGAGAAAACCTAGATGACCATAAATATAATGATGAGTTTTAAATACAAAGGAAATACCCATGAAAGAAATAATTGATAACCTAGACTTCATTACAGTTAAAATCTTCTGCTCTGCAAAGACACTGTCAGGAGAATGAGAAGATAAGCTACAGACTGGGAGAAGATATTTGCATTAGACATACTGAATGAAGGACTGTTATTGGATAAATAGAAAGAACTCTTAAAACTCACCAGTAAGGGGGCTTCCCTGGTGGCGCAGTGGTTGAGAGTCCGCCTGCCGATGCAGGGGACACGGGTTCGTGGCCCGGTCCGGGAAGATCCCACAAGCCGCGGAGCGGCTGGGTCCGTGGGCCATGGCCGCTGAGCCTGCGCGTCCGGAGCCTGTGCTCCGCTGCGGGAGAGGCCGCAACAGTGAGAGGCTCGCGTACCGCAAAAAAACAAAAAAAACCCAACTCACCAGTAAGAAAATGAACAACCTGATTTAAAAAAATGGGCAAAAGACGCGAACTGTTACCTCATTAAAGGAGATGGCAAATAAGCATATGAAAACAGGCTCAACATCATATGTAATTAGGGAATTATAGATTAAAACGACAATGAGATACCACTCTACACCTATTAGAATGGCCAAAATCCAAAACAGTGATACCACCAAATGGTGGTGAGTATGGAGAACAACAAGAGCTCTCATTCATTACTGGTGGGAATGAAAATGGTACAGTCACTTTGGAAGGCTGCGTGGCAGTTTCTTACAAAACTTAATACTCTTACCATAGGACCCTTCAATCATGCTCCTGGGTATTTACTAAAATGAGTAATGTCCACACAAATGAGTTTATGCCCACACAAAAACTGGCACACAGATGTTTATTTTAGCTTTATGTATAATTGTCAAAACTTGTAAGCAATCCATACATCCCTCAGTAGGGGAATGGATAAATAAACAATGATACATCTAGACATCTAGACTCTGCTAAAAAGCAATGAGCTATCAAGCCACGGAGGAACATTAAACGTGTATCACTATGTGAAAGAAGCCAATCTGAGAAGGCTATACACTATGATTCCAACTCTGTGACACTCTGGAAAAGGCAAACTATGGAAACAGTAAAACAATCAATGATTGCCTGGGGTTAGGTGGAACACAGAGGATTTTTAGGGCAATGAAACTATTCTGTATGATACTGTGATGGTGGATACATGTCATTGTGCATTTGTCAAAGCCCATAGTATATATAACGCCAAGAGTGAACCCTAATGTAAATGAACCAATGTAAATCCTAATGTAAAATATCATTCATTATTTTTATTGGTTAAGTCTGGCAACTCTTCTCAATGTATATTAGCAGAATAAATGTTTGGAACATCCACACCTTCTTATTAAATTATTTGTGCAGTTGCTTGTTTTAATGGCTGTCTCCCACGCTAGACGTTAAACTCTTAAAGGGCAAGGACTAAGCCTGCCCTTGATTGATAATGATGTGCCAGTGGAGGTTCATCATTTGTAACATATGTGCGGCTCTGAGTGGGGGAAGATGACAGTGGAAGAGGTTGTGCTCGTTGGGGGCGGGGCAGGGGTATGTGGGATCTCTTTGCACTTGTCTCAATTTTGCTGTGAACCTAAAACTTCTCTTACAAATCAAGCCTATTTTTTTTTTAAAAAGGAAGTCTGCAAAAGTCTCAGTATTTACTCAGGTCAAACTGGAGAAGCACTGTGGTGTGTTTATTGTCCTTGTTTTCATCCAGTTTAGATGAGCTTTTTTCAGTTGACACATCCCTTCTTCTGAATAACATTTCCCCAAGTTCCCTAATACATAGAATTCGTAGCCTTTCTTGGCTCCAAAGATATATGGCAGTTTCCTTTGTCATAGAACATGGAAGTAATATTGCCACATAATTTATCATCCAAAGCAGGACAATTTTGAAGTGAAAGGAGGGACCGTTAATAATTATACCAAGACAACAGGCACATACTTTTAAGAAAAATTTTATTGGAGTATAGTTGATTTACAATGTTAGTTTCAGGTGTACAGCAAAGTGAATCAGTTATACATATCCATATATTCACTCTTTTTAGATTCTTTTCCCATATAGGTCATTGCAGAGTATTGAATAGGGCTTCCTGGGCTATACAGTAGGTCCTTATTAGTTGTCTGTTTTGTACATAGTAGTGTGTATGTCAATCCCAATCTCCCAATTTATCCCTCCCCCGCTTCCCCTCTGGTAACCACAAGTTTGTTTTCTATATCTGAGATCCTATTTCTGTTTTGTAAATAAGTCCATTTGTACCATATTTTTAGATTCCACATTTAAGGGTTACCATACAATATTTGTCTCTGCCTGACTTACTTCACTCAGTATGACAGTCTTCTAGGTCCATCCTTGTTGCTGCAAATGGCATTATTTCATTCTTTTTTATGGCTGAGTCATATTCCATTGTATATATATATATACCACATCTTCTTTATCCATTCCTCCATTGATGGACATTTAGGTTGCTTCTTTGTCCTGGCAGCTGTAAATAGTGCTGCAGTGAACATAGGGGTGGATGTATCTTTTCGAATTATGGTTTTCTCTGGGTATATGCCCAGGAGTGGGATTGCTGGATCATACGGTGGCTCTGTTTTTAAGGAACCTCCATACTGTAAATTGGTGCAGCCACTATGGAGGACGACAGGCATACACTTGGACTGCCCAGGACAAAACAGGAAGAATGTTCACCCTACCCACTGTGCCAAGCCTTCCAAGGAGAGCTGAGCCAGGTGGCCACGTGTGCGTTTGTGAGTAGTGGACTAAATTCATTTTAGCAGCAACTCTATTTACTTTTCCCCCTTAAATAGTGATCTTCTTGGGTACAGGCTGTGTTTTATTCTTCTATGTACCTCCTTTATTTTTCCTGGGCCTGACATGTTTCATTACTTAGCGAGTGTTCAATGAATAAATGAATGGGCTAAAGGCTTAGCTACATTTCTTCTTTTTACCTTCTGTGTCAACTCCCTCAATTAGAATTTCTGATTTCATTTATGAGTTCCTTCATTCCATCTTAGTTGATATCATTCCTCTTTGACATAACAAACTCTAGCATTTATCTCTCACAGTGATTTTTTTTTTGTGTGTGGTACACGGGTCTCTCACTGTTATGGCCTCTCCCGTTGCTGAGCACAGGCTCCGGCCGCACAGGCTCAGCGGCCATGGCTCACGGACCCAGCCGCTCCGCGGCATGTGGGATCCTCCCAGACCAGAGCACAAACCCGTGTCCCCTGCATCGGCAGGCGGACTCTCAACCACTGCACCACCAGGGAAGCCCACAGTGATGTTTCTTTCAGATTTCCTGCTTTGCTGGCTAACGCCACACTAACCAGGTAATTATAGCAAGTTTGTATGTCAGGATTTGGAGGTTGGGTTGGGGAAGTTTTGTAGAGGAAGGCTTACAAAATGGTGCATTTTGGAGCAAAGACCAAAACACTCCTGTCCACTGGGGAGAATGACAGACTGGAAAGTTACAAAAAATTTTGAGATGACTATGGTTATTTATAATAACATGGTTGTTACAATAACTATGGTTATTTCAATACCAAAAGAGAAAGTAAGTGGCACCGATTTAGAGGCCGATTGCAGAATCGATAGGAAAAAAAAGGTGTGATGAGGTCTTGATAACACAAGATATTTTTAACCAACCAACCAGATAAAAAATAAAATACAGCATGCTATTCTTGTTACATGGGTTAGATATAATTTTAAGCCTGGATAAAGCTAAGCATAGGCAAGATATGATGAGACTAACTGAGAATCTGAAGAAAGTACCCTGGGTTGCAAGTTAGGAAACCAAAATTCTAGCCTCGGCTGGGAAGAGTGGTTCTGTGACATAACCTCCAGGGGCCTAATTCGTATTTATCTGTGATGTGAGGGCGTTCAGACCATGTACACTTTAGGACCCCTTGTAGATTTAGCAGTCTCTTTTCATGTTTTTTTTTGGTAGGTACTTAGGCTGGAAGCCCCCAGAAGCAGAAGAGGCAGCTCATACTGTACCCTGAATGCTAAGAGTCATCGGCTCCCCAGACCTGAACAACCCTATTCGCACAGTTGGTAACCTTGGAACTTTTATGTCGGTTTTTTTTTTTTTAGTTGCTGGAAGGGACCAGTTACTCTTAGAAGTGGGGCTCAGAAAAACAAATATTGTATGCTAACACATATATATGGAATCTAAAAAAAAAAAAATGGTTCTGAAGAACCTAGGGGCAGGACAGGAATAAAGACGCAGACGTAGAGAATGGATTGGAGACACGGGGAGGGGGAAGGGTAAGCTGGGACGAAGTGAGAGAGTAGCATTGACATATATACACTACCAAATGTAAAATAGATAGCGAGTGGGAAGCAGCCGCATAGCACACAGAGATCAGCTTGGTGCTTTGCGACCACCTAGAGGGGTGGGAGGGAGATGCAAGAGGGAGGGGATAAGGGGATATATGTATACATATAGCTGATTCACTTTGTTATACAGCAGAAACTAACACACCATTGTAAAGCAATTATATTCCAATAAAGATGTTAAGAAAAATAAAATACATAAATATTAACTAAATGAGTAAATAAGTTACAGGATATATTGTACAGCACAGGGAATATAGTTAATATTTTACAATAATTATAAACAGATTATAACCTTTAATAATTGTGAATCACTATGTTGTGCACCTGAAACTCACATGATATTGTAAATCAACTATGCCTCAATAAAACAAACAAATTAAAAAAAAAAAGAAATGGGGCTCAGAATTCCCACCTTGGAAACATTTAGTGCAACCCTGTAAATTCACAAGAGAGAAGCTGATGCTCATATTTAAATCCACGGGTCATGTCATAGAAGAATATTTGTAAAACCTATGTCTCCTGACATGACATGGCTCAAGTCTTCTAACCCCTTCACCTATTTATTCATTCATTCATTCATTCAGTACTTTCTAAGTACCTACTAACCAGTCAACATCTTTTTCACCTGTCAGGAGTCAAAAAGACATAGGGAATATGACCCCTGTTTAGAAACATGGATTTCCTAGACATACGTGTTGATGAAATCTCATTGTTGGCATTTTAAATTTTGTAGTTGTTTTCATTCAGCACCTGTCTGCCTTAGCTTTCACACTGAAGAATATTATACGTTTGTTTTTCTGGTGTGGGCAGTAGGGCAGAATGTTAGATACCGCTTGTATTGATTAAGACATGCTAACCTGCAAAATCAATGCCCCCTGTCCCACCATCCCCTGCCAAATATAATGGCTTAGAGAATAAGAATTTCATTTATTCTTCATTTAACAGGCAAACAGGCCTGTTCCCTATAGTTTTTCAAGGACTCAGACTGATGGAGGCTGTGCCACCTTCAGTACATCCTTACACGGTTACCCTGGGTACCAATATCTGGCCAAATGAAGGGAAAGGGCACAGATGACTACATACAGGTTTTTATGGGCCAGGCCTTGCCACAGCACTGAACACTCTTGCTCGCATTCTATTGGCTAGAACTCAGTCACATGACCACTTGTAAAGGAAAGATAGGCTGGAAAATGTAGTCTATCCCCTTGCCAGGAAGAGGAAAAAACTGACAACAGTCTTTGCCACGTGGTTTTATGCTCAACCAAGTGGTGAAAAGTATCCCCAAACCTCACCTTTCATTCAACCGTTGTGTGAATTCCAATTCAGATTTAGTTCAACTTTGTGGAGGATGATTTGCTTCAAGTATTAAAGAGTGTATGAGTTCATCCTGGTTGAAAATCAACTTACTTGCTTTTTTTCTGTGGCCCATACCAGATGCTTTTAGAATTCTGCCAATAAATTAAAGATTCAATTAAAAAAAATAATCAAACACAGAACACAAATTGTAAACTTTTGTCTCTATGTCTTTCAATTTCTTTTTTACCGTGGACAACACAATTACATAATATCTCAAACAACCTACATAATACTCTTTATTAGAACAAAAAAATAAACAAACAAAAACATCAACAAAAACCCTGCTTTACTTTAGTGATATTCCTGAGGGATTAAAGAAAGAGAGCCTTAACTACACATATTTTAAAAAATCGAGTACAAGACTACTATAGAAATAACTTCTATTTCACAAGAGGAATACATTTGTATAATCATGGAGATATGACTTTGCCTGCCATTAACAACTCAACATGAGAAAATCCTTCAACCTACCAGAAATATTTTTCTGTAACTTACATGACTAACAATTAAATTTAAAATGTGGAGATCGGGTAATGGCATAGGTACGAGGGCTGGCAAGATTACTAAATCACCTCAAAAAGGTGCAAAGGGAAAACTGGACTGAGGTCTTCATGGGGGTGTAACTTGAATATAATTTAAAATGTCCCATTAGACAGTTAGTACTATTTCCCTAGATTTCCAGATGGCTCACTCTTACATTTTAGTTTCTGCTCAAATCTTTTTTTTCAGCGAGTCTGTCTCTGACTACTTTATGAAATATAGCATTTCCCATTTACTCTGTCTCCTTTCTTGGCTTTATTTTTATTGTATAGCACTTTTTTTTCTACTGCACATCATATTATATATTTACTTGTTTAGTTGTCATTGTCTCTATGCATCACTGAAATACAAGCTCAAGGAGGGCAGGAACTTCATCTGTCTTGCTCATGATAGTATTCCCAGTACCTTGAACAAACAGTACATAAATTAGATTAGGTGCTCAATAAACTTACGTTGAATGAATGACTTGCTGATTTCATATAGAAAAAAGGTTGCCCTGTGCACATGACCTAGACATTGGTCATTGGTTATGACCTACTGTGATATCACACACTTGCGTCAGTTAGCATTTGCTGCTGAAATAACCGCCCCCAAACGTAGTGGCTCAAAACAACAATTATTTATTTAGCTTATGATTATGTGGGTCTCAGTTTGGGCTGGGCTTTCAGCCGGGTGGTTTTCTTGGTCTTAGCTGTGCTCTCTTATGCATCTGTGGCCAGCTTAGAGTCAGCTAGGTGACTCTACTTTGTGGGGGGGGGGGGTTGGCTGGCTGTCCACCTGTGGGGATGGGAGTGACGTGGCATGTGTCTCATCATCTAGCAGGACAGCCCGGACTATCTGCATGACAGATGCTCAGGGTTTCACGAGTGAGAGGAGAAGGTGGAAAGCCTTTTGAGGCATATATTCAAGACCAGTACGAAGAACCTCTACTATAATCTATTGGTCAAAGCACGTCATCATGGCAGCCCAGATTCAAGGGTTGGAGGAATAAAGTCCACCTCTACCAGGATGGAGCTGCAAAGCCTGCTTTTAAGAACATGGATTTAGGAAAGGGAAGATTTTGTGGCCACTTTAGGAATCTGTCACCAAGCCATCAGTGTTTTGGCCTGGAGGGCCTACTGATCCCCGAATCCGGACAAGTGCCTCTTCTACTAAAGCATCGTTGCATCAAAGCAACCTAATATAGAAAGTTCAAATGCACATCTAGCGCTAACGTTCTTAATCAGCATATTCAAGAAGCCTTCCCTGTGAGGGAGGACTGATTGTCAGCCATCTAACAGCCATCTCCTTTCTTTTCTCCCCCACGATATTAATTATGTTCCAGGCTGCATGCATCTCTGTTCAGCTATGTACGTTACCTCTCAATAAAAAGAGATGTTGTTTCAAAATAAATAGCCTGATACACTGTAAAGAAGCTGAAGATACTTAGAAACAATATTTTCTAAATATTTATAAGCTATATTTCAAACTCTGTTACATTCAGTGAATTGTGTAAATAAATATCAGACCTGTAAGTCACCATCCCACAGCACCAGTGAAGCTCGGCCAATTATTCATCTATAAACAGGCAAGTCATCATCTCAGACTCTGTCCTCTGTCTTACGGCTCTGTCTTTGGATTCTAGCCAGTAAACAAACCCAAAGTGCAAAATTTGTTTTTACTTACTAAAAGGAAAAAAGAGTACCTCATTATGAGGAGGAATGGCAAGTGTTTGTGTTCCTTATTTTTAATTGTTAGTTTTTAATTGCTATAAGGGAAGCCATCGAGTTAAACTGATCCAAGTCTCAACTGGAACAGAGTACAGAGACATGGGGGAGGGAACTGAAGGTGGGAAGTGGGTAGAAGAAGCAGAGAGTCTTTTTGTTTAATTCCTTTGAAAAGCTCCAGGCTTGCAGTGCTGCAGTCTGGAAGGACAGGTCAACCACATGCGAATACTTAGGTTACACTTCTGGAACAGTGTTCTGGTTCTCTTGGCCGCAGGTTGAGGATGAGAGGGAAGCGGGAAGAACCGCAAGTAATTCATATAGTGTGACTGTATGGGGCATCTACACTGTGCATTTTCTCTCTGTTCTAGGGATGCTCATCTTCCAAGAGACTGGCTCCAGATCTAGACACAGAGATGACAAGTGTGCTATCAAAGTTTGGATATAGTGAAACTAATACATGGAGTTTCAACACAAATCTGCAAGTGTTTGAAGAAGGGGTTGGTTGTTCAGTGTGGTGTGGAATTATGGGGGTCTTCAATGTAATCTTGAAGAGTAGGTTGCAGATGAATCTAGAAAAAGTATCTCTGGCAAAATGGGAAACACTGAAAGGATAGGAATGAATTAGGGTATTTATAGACAGTGAGAAGGTGGTACTGAATGGCGAGAAATTTGGTCTGAATGTAGACGGGTGTGTGTTGGGGAGTGATGAGAGCTGCAAAGGCAGAGAGTACCAGGTAAGGAAACTGGGACTTATTCCAGTGGTCACTGGAAGCCACTGAAGACTTTGAAACCATTATCCTAAAAATGAATGTGTGGGAAGATGTGGACAGGGATGCTGGGTTACACCTCTTAGCAAAATATAGAGTCCAAGAACGAGGATCCTCATCTCCGTATGAGTGTTAGCAAAGGTAGATGGAACAAAACAAGCCTATTGACCACCTATAACCCACCAGGTTGATCAGAAGTTTCTGTATCAATGATAGATACTAACAAGGGAAAGAAGTTGAGTCAGTCTCTCTCTGCTCTCGTTCGTATTCTCTTTCTCTCTCTCTCTCACCTGAGAGGTTGTATTTTAAGGCACAGTCAGATGGACTGCATTCCCTAGGAATAACACTTAATTTTAAGACTTTTTGTCCATTACTGCAGAGAATGACCCTTCTCTGTACTTCAAGTACTGGAAACTCACAGTACTTGAAAACTTGAAATAATCTCTCTCTTTAGTCTCTCTACTTCCTTCAGTGTTTGATGCTGGTATTGTACCAAAGTTATCTATATGCACGTTCTTCAAACGAATAAATGAGCAAACAAACCTCCTGAACTAATGAAAGATCCTTGCCGTCATTCCTCACGCTAGCTTTTTTCTGACAATATGTTCAGATCAATCTTTTTCTAATTATTTATATTGTTTCTCTCTTTTCCAACTTTTCGAAGGCAGATTATTGCCTGGTGCAGATCCCTACTGATCTTTTATCTTCATTTTTTTACTCTTACCGGATTACCCCATCTGTTCCCACTCTCTCCAACGCAGACACAGGTTCTCAAAGAAATGTAATACTTTCTATTTTTCAGAGACTGAAAAAAATCCCTTTAACTTAATTTGCAAATTGTATTAGAAAGTTAGAAACAATATTTGAAAGCATTAATAACTTTATTTATTAGAAAATAAAAATCATTTATCATAAATATTTAAATTCTAAGAAAGCAGGAAATAATAAAATTATTGAGAATTCTAATTTGCAGAGATAAGTGCTATTCATATGTGGATCATGACATCTCCTCTCTTGTTCTATATATTTATATGCACAGGCATACCCGTATACACACAGATTTTCATCTAGGAATCAGAGAAAGAGAAAAAAATATATAGTTGTTGTTGTTGTTGTTTTTATTAAAAAAAACCCTGAGTTACAGTTGTCATTACTCAAGATGAGGGGAAAATAGATGGCATGAATATTTATATAGAGCCCATCGTACGTAACTTAAAATATCAACATTTTCCTGGTTTACTCAAGCTTGGCAAAGCTTAGAACTTCGTTACCAAATTCAATAATACTACATTTACAAAAAATCAAGGTCATACTAAGTGCTACTGCAGAGGGAAGAGAAAACAACAAGCGGGCTGGTAGTTATAGTGGAGCCAGCTACCAGAAAGGGTTAGGAGTCTCAATAAGTCTGTTAGCATTTGTAGCACTGTCCACCCCCTTCCTACTCTGAGATTTTACAGCCTCCACATAAATATTTTTAAAGACCCAAATTGGTTCTTCAAGGTATGACTGATAGAGGTAGTTTCCTTTATTAAAAAAGTAGTCCCATTGTTTAGAAGCAGCTGAATGCTTAGCCTTAAAGATGCAGTTTATGCAAAGAAGAGAAACGTTGATCAGTATAACATAATTTTATTGATAACATTCTCCTCCACAAACATTTAGGAGTTAGTGGAAGCACCTAACCAGAAAAATTACTTAAAATGCCATAAATCTATCGTCTTATTTCTCAAATGGTTTATTCTGAGTAAAAGATGTCTCTGGAGTGTAAAAGGAAAACACTTTGGGAATTAATATAAACCAGGAAAAACGCTGGTAGTCTCTACTCAACAAAAAGAGCAAAATATCAATATGGGGGTGGGATATATTTTTGTCTGAGCTTAGTCCTGATTGAATAAAAGAGTTTTCGTTTTTCGGTTTTTGAGGGGTTTTTTTGGGTTTTTTTGGCAAGTCACAATAATGTAACTTAAAAAGTTTCTAGAAATATTTATTGTATATAGCCTAGAAGATGAAAAGAATGTAACTATTACTCTTGGTTTGTTTTGAGGTTATTTACTTAGGGTTAAGCACCTCATTTTTCTTGTGTACAAAAAGTAATTATGCAGTCAAAAGAAATATAGCTCATATACTTCAAAACATATGAAAAATGTAAAACTTTATTACACACATTAATTTCTAACAAAGGACATCTCTAACATCAGTGTAACTGGGGCAAGCCGGATAACATGTATATATATGGATGCTTCTCCCAAATGGGTTTTGTAAAGGCAAACAAACAAATAAACAATTTCTTCTTTTTTTTTGCGGTACGCGAGCCTCTCACTGTTGTGGCCTCTCCCGTTGCGGAGCACAGGCTCTGGACGCGCAGGCTCAGCGGCCATGGCTCACGGGCCCAGCTGCTCCGCGGCATATGGGATCTTCCCGGACCGGAGCACGAACCCGTGTCCCCTGCATCGGCTGGCAGACTCTCAACCACTGTACCACCAAGGAAGCCCCAATTTCTTCTTTTATGTCTGCCTCTCTTTTATAAATTTTTACTTCCCAATATAGGCAATAGTTTTGAGGAGGTTTTTTTTTTTTTTTTTTTTTTTGGTGTTTGTATGTTAGTGTATTCTGTTCAAGCTAGTTTCTCTAGCCCCCTGCTCTACCCCCTCCCCATTTTAAATTTTATTGTTTCAAGCTACTCAAGTTGAATCCATTTCTACATGCAGCAAAACAAAGACATGAAAACCTACAAATTATAAAGTAAATAGGTTGATGGTTTTTCCAACTTGCATTTTGCCCATTCTGACCTTCTAAAAATGTCAGCATATTCTTGGAAAGCCACTTTTACTGTGAGCCAGGCCTGTTCTGTTTGCCCTCATTTTTTTTCATTCCTGGAGAAGCAGCTCCTAGATAACAAGATCTGTCTTCTTGCCACCCTAGGCAGGATGATTTGTGGGTTGATTTCAATTGTCTTGGGGCCCAAGGCAACTTAGATGGCTGACGTACTAGAGGTATCATGCTGGACAATAGGGTACGCAGCTAATGTAAAGAATGGAGGGGCAGGGGTGATTCTCACCTTGTATGCACTAACTAGTAACTGGAAAAATCATTTTATTAATGAAAAGAAAAATAACTATAATAAAAGCAAAATAACAAATGTTATCTCACATGGGGTAGAAGAACCTGACATTTTAAACTGTCAAGCCAGAAGATCAATGGAATCTTCTCATTCCGGTAAAATATGCAAACATTGTCTTGATGTTTGAAGCTATTTTTTAAAACTAATTGAATAGAAATTCGTGAGAGGTCTGGGTGTCTATGTTTGGAGGTTGGTGAAGGATCAGAGAGTGGCTTACAGTCATGAGAAATATCACAAAAGGAATAAATAGTTCCCTCAGGATACAATAGTCTATGATAATACAGAATTTTTCAGAAATAAAAAGTGTAGCACTTATGAGTTCAGTCAAGCAACATGAACACCCGAACAAAATAAAGCCTATAGTTCAGCTTCATGAGTAACTGACCTGATAATGCAATGATTAACTTTAGCAAACCAGAATTTTTGAAGAAAATAGCTGTTAGAGAAGTCATACATTACTGAACTACAATATATATTCCCATCTTTATTCTTCCTTTGTTTTTTCTCTACAGTAGTGCTTAGAGGGGAAAATCCTCAAAGAGGTTATTGGCTATGAATAGTGTCCAGGAATTTTTCAAATGAGACTTTTGAAATTTCAGTTAGACTCTGAACTGGATGTCAATACCCCAACATTTACTTGCCAGAGAATAATCATCAAAATTTAAGTTTAATGTTCCCCTTTCTATTCTTTTAAGTTCCCCTCACATGATGTCCATTGTGTGTCTGGGAGGTTAGGAAGGGATACAAAGAGATCTCTAAAGAAGTTACCATTTTAATGCAAAAATAATGTCATCTTGACATCCAACATTGTAACTTAAGCTATCAAATGAGAATGATTACTCTATAGTCAAGGAAATTATGCTTACAAACCTTCTAAGGGGATTTTTCACAACACAAATGCATATGTCTCTTTAAAGCAGTGAAGAATGAGATCTTTAAAAAGATAGCTCCTCAAAAAGGGAACCCCTATACACTGTCATTGGGAATGTAAATTGGTGCAGCCACTGTGGAAAACAATATGGAGGTTTCTCAAAAAACTAAAAATAGAGCTACCATATGATCCAGCAATTCCACTCCTGGGTATACAGCTGAAAAAAACAAAAACACTAATTCGAAAAGATACACACACCCCAATGTTTATAGTAGCATTATTTACAATTGCCAAGATATGGAAGCAACCTAAGAGTCCATCAAGAGATGACTGGATAAAGAAGATGGAACAGTATTCAGCCATGAAAAAAGAATGAAATTTTGTCATTTGCAGTAACACAGATGGACTTGGAGGGTGCTAAGTGAAGTAAGTCAGACAGAGAAAGACAAATACTGTATGACATTTCTTATATGTGAAATCTAAAAAAGTAAAACAAACTAGTGAATGTAATGAAAAATATAATGAAAAAGAAACAGATTCACAGATACAGAGAACAGACTAGTTGTCACCAGTGGGGAGAGGGAAGGGCGGAGGGGCAATATTGAGGTAGGGGAATAAGATTTACAAACTATTATGTATAAAATAAGCTACAAGGGTATATTGCACAACACAGGGAATATAGCCAATACTTTATAATTACTATAAATGGAGTATAATCTTTAAAAATTGTGAATAACAGTATAAGTTACTGTACACCTGTAACATATAATACTGTACATCAACTATATATCAATTAAGAACATTAAAAACTTAAAAAAAAACCAGAGCTCTTCAAGTTTGCATAAGTTTTTATTGTCAGGTTATGAGCCATTCGTGGGGATGACTCTAAAAAATGTAAGTTTTCCCATGGAGAGAGCCCTAAAGTCCTCATCCTCCATTCAAGGCCAACTTACATATTGTGGCCAAGTGCCAAAATACTTCTAGGGGCCCACAAAAATGTCCTAATTTCTTTAAAAATTAGAGCAAAAAGGGAACTTCTAGGTCAAAGAAAATGTCTTAATATGTCATATTAGTATATTCTTTGTAGCAGCACAGTCATAAAATGTAATTTAATATTTCTCTTCGGGGGAAGTGGTCCATGAAGGTACAAGTGTCTTTAGTGCCTGTGAGAATCATAATGTGGCCCTGTCTCCATACACTCTCTTTCACCCTAAAATCTGCCTCCCTATTTGAATTTTTTAAATTCATGAGATTCAATTTCTTTATCTGTCAAATGGAAGTATTATCTCATAGGGCTGTTCTGAGGATTAAATAAAATAGCAAACTCAAGAGCATTTTGTAAAGAACTTTTTTAAGGGAGATCACATTATTTTCTTGGTCATGGCCATTATCATCCATCTAGTCACTGATGCTAGAAATCTGGGATGAAATTTGGATCCTGTTTCTCCATCACTTCTTCCAAAAAGCTGCCAGCATTTTTGATTTCTACCTCTGCCATGGCTCTGAAATCCATGCTTCTTTTATGGGCCCATTGCTAAAGCATCCTTCCTCTGTGTTTTTAAAACTTTTATTATGGAGAGTTTAGACAGAAGTACAGAGAAGATGATAACAAATTCCATGTACCCATTTTCTAGGTCCCCAAATCAATCCTGTTTGATATCCATGTCCCAAACCACCTTTGAAGCAATCTCGTGCGTTATGTAATTTTATCTATAAATATTTCAATATCTTTCTCTATGAGATAAGGACTGTGTTTAAAAACAAAAACCCATAATACTATACTCACTCCTAAAAATAGCGATAACTTCTTAATTCATCAAATTTCTAGTCAATGCTCATATTTACAGTTGTATAAATGTCTTAAGTGTTTTTTAAAGGTTCTTCCAGTTAGACTCCAAATAAGGTCCTAACATGTTTCTTGATCTGTAGGTTCCCCGCCAACCTCTTTATTTTTCCCCTGTTTATTAACTAATCTTTTAACCACATTATTCCTGTGGCTCGACTTTCTGCTTCCGCACTTTTTCTCTTTGATTTACTTTCCATGCCGCTACCGACGTTATCTAAAATGGATTCCATCACATGACTCTTCTCATTAAAAAAAGAAACTCCACTGGCTTCAAAATGTTTACAAGGATGAAGCCCATTTATTTATTTGTTTAATTGTTTAACTATTTATTCAGGTTACTGAAAGCCTTCAATAACAAGATCTAAATACACATTTCCAAACTAATTTTCCGATTTCTCTTCTATGCCTTCACTTACAGCCCTCCACACCCATCCCTTACACTCCGACCCAAAATGCTTTATTCTCTTTCAGGAACTTTGCTCAGGCTGTTTTTATTTGTCTCTGCCAGAAAAGCCCGCCACTTTCTTTGCACATCAAAATCCTTCTCATCCTTTAGAGAACTGTGGATTTCTCTTCATTCCTTTGCCAACACTCCAGATCTAAATTAACCGCCAACCTCTCTGGTTCCTTATAGTACTTTGATAGTACATCTCTAATGCTGATTATAATAATGACAGCATCAAAAAGCTTTAAATGCCTGAAGCCATCTAATGTGCCCAACCACCTTATAGAGAAGGTACTATTATATTCCTATTTACCGATGAGGAAACAATATTAGCTAATATTAACTCAGTGTCCATTAGGTCCCAGCTATGTTCTCTCCGAATATAATTGACTAGGTTCTATTATTATGTCCATTATATATTTGAGGAAAATAACCAAGGTCTCACAGCTAGTTAATGACACAGCAAGGCCTGGAACACAGGTAGTTTGGCTATGGAACCCATAACCTGAACCACTGTGCTAGGCTGCTCTTACGAAGAAATAGAGTTTTTATAAAAAAATGTGTGTGTGTGTGTGATTTTATAGCTTTCCCTCAGGAGCATGTCTTCCCCAAGGCCAGCTCTTGTCTAATTCTCAGCACAGTACTGCATACATATAGTAAAATGTTCGATGAATTAAATATATTGAATTAATCCTGAAGTATTTGGTAACTGTAACAAAGAAAGACTATTCAGAATAACGAGGTACAATTTCTGAAATTCAGTACAATTCAATGTAAATTAAGACCAAGTTTACCAAAAAATTTAAAAAAAGGGAAGGATTTACATAAACATTTTAGCAGCATATCTATTATGTAAAGCAATGCTCACTACCATAGAGCTAGAATAGTCTAATAACTAAATTGCATGATTTTCCTCCACAGTTCTTAAAGAAATATGCAGCAGAAAATATGGAATATGAAGCTACAAAATGATGCATATTCCCAAGTTTCCCCTGATAGGTGACATTTCACAAGCAGGCCCACTGTCATTATGTAGGTGTCCTGACTGTAATACATGGACTGTTTTTTCAGAGGTTGACAAGCTATTTCATTTACTCATGCAGTAATCAGGGCTGAAACTTGAATAGATCTGGGGAGAGGTTGGGACATAGTGTGAAATTGTTTTCAATACTGCTTGGACCATTCCAATTTAGGAAAGAAGCAAAGCAACCAATGTCTCCTCCCAGATTCTGAGACTGTCATTCATTTGAAATTAAGATAGACAATGAAACTACAGATTCACTGGTCTTAGGCTGATTGAGAAGCAAAGACAGATACCATTTACTTCAGTTTTGGATCCATATTAGAAATTTTTTCCAGTGTGATTCTTGTAGCTTACCAAATTCTTGAGGAATATTATTGCTTTTCTAAAGAAAAATAATTTAGTTTTTTTTTTCTTTTCTTATTTACAAAAAGAGTTGGGGAACTTCACAGGTTAGAAATAGGGGCCCAAAGTGATGAAATAGGCTTTTAGCTCTGAAATGTCAAATTCCCCAATGACATTTAGCTGAATTACATTTGCAGTTCCATCCTCTGAATTGTTTTTAAAGACAAGGACTATGGCCCAGAAAGGCCCTCAAGCCCCAGATACTGTGGGTGGGATCTGCAGCCCCAGTTCCTAATGTCTTGACCTCACTTTGCAGGAAACATTTTCTACCTTTCCAAATTAGCTGCAGAGAGAGAGAAAGAGAGGGCCCTGGTATTTGTAAAGCCCCTCTCCCTAAAAACACTCAGTCCAGGAATAAGACTTCAAATCAGAATAATTTTGGAATTCCTAATGACTAATTTAACTGATATCAGAGCTAAACTCTGCTTTGCTCCCTGTCTTCTGACAGCACCCCCTTGATAATTACCATTAGATGATTTGCACCTGCTGTCAAAGACCCTCCTACATCTTCTTATCCAAGACGCTGCTAACTCCCAAAATTCCTAGGTATGCCACTTCCCTTAAAACACAACCCGTCTTGCCCATCAGTCTTTCGTTTGAGTCAAATAAATAGAAGCAAATTAAAAAAAAAAAAAATGACCATTTGCTAGGGTTTGAGACCGGACCTGATCCCTGGCTATATATCTACATCTGTGTGGGCAGGGGAACAGGGTAAAATTTTCAGTTCACATTATCTTAAGAAATAGATAAAAACCATTGGTTAGTGGATAAGGATGGTCTCTTGTGGATATCTCACATGATTTCCCACTGATAATTGTTGTTTGAGAGAAAATTTTAAGCATTTTTATAGGTACTACTGGGTTTGATATTACAGATAATGTAACAGGGATTTTGTGTTTTCAAGGTTGTTAGCGCCAATTTCACACTTTATTCAGGTTTCCTTAGTTTTCATCTAATGTGCTTTTGCTCTTTTAGGATCCCATCCAGGATACAATGTCACATTTATTTGTCATGTCATTTTTTTTTCATTTGAATTGATTTTGTAAGAATTGTCATTGTATTCGAGAAACCTGTCTTCAAGAAACTTATAATCTAATTACTCTGATTAACAATTCTTTATGAAATTTAACAACTTCCTGCTCTGATATGTGCAGATAGCTATGGAAATCATGAGTGGCCCAGGAGGTGGTGGTATTGTCGCAAAGTAAGGTAGAGTGGAAATGATATACCCCAACAGAAAAGATGGCGGAACAGGGCATTCCTCTGCACAAGAGTAAGCCATTTGTATTTGTGAGAGTAAAGCAAAAAGATGACAGGAACCCAAGATTAATATGACTGAAGGCAGATGCAAAGAGGAAGGTAAAGTTCAGGAAAGTCCTTAGAAGTACAAGCCCCTCATGGAACTTTTTCCCCAGAAACATTCTTCTCAGCAAAGGGGGGAAGATGAATGTTCACAGTTTCTGGCCTACAGCCTAGAGCTTCATTCCTTGAATTTACACTCCCTTTTCTCCCTTTTGGCTAATCTTCAAACACTATAAAAGGATGGAGGGGTTGAGGTTTTTCTTAAATACAGCCTCTCAGAAGTTGATTTTTGCATTTGTTTCTCCTATAGTACTTTGACTGTTAATGGAACACTCCAAAACTGTATTTCCAAATTCCAGACCATCTGTGCTTTCTACTGATTCTGATTTAGGACACTTTTGATTTTCTTGAGTGTGTGTCTTGTTTCAAAGAATGAAAAAATTATTAGCCTTTCTGAAGATGAGAAACACTAGGTTTCTGTTTTCCTTGGTTTGAGAAAGACCTTCTGGTTTAGGAAAATGAAGTGGTTAAGAGAAAGTGGGATACTTTTTATTGAAGTATAGTTGCTGTACAATATTATATAAGTTACAGGTGTACAATATAATGGTTCAAAATCTTTAATGGTTATACTTCGTTTATAGTTATTATAAAATATTGGCTATATTCCCTTTGTTGTACAATATATCCTTGTAGTTTATTTTTACCTCTTAAAGCAGGGGTACTTTTAAAACATTAGATAAAAACTAAGGAAACCTGAATAAAGTGTGAAACTGGCACTAACAACCTTGGAAACACACAATCCCTGTTACATTATCTGTAATATTGAACCTAGTAAGACTTAAAAAATGCTTAAAAATTTCTGTCAAAGTAAACAACATTTATCAGCGGGAAATCATGTGAAATGTCTACAAAAGACCATTCTTATCCACCAACCAATGTTTCAAAAATCTATTTCTTAGGACAATATGAACTGAAATATTTACCCTTGTTCCCCTGACCATACAGGTGTAGATATACAGCCAGGGATCAGGTCAGGTCCCGAACCCTAGCAAAAGGTAAAGTAAGTTTGTTTTTTAGATTTGCTTCAATTTGTTAGACTCAAAACCAAGTTGGCATTGAAGAGCGCAAAAGAGATTAAAAAAATGTTTTTTTCCTCTTTCTTGATGAACTCCATGATCAAGTCTTTCCTCCAGCAAATTATCTTCACTATATTCATTTTGCAATGACCAAAAAAGGAAAAACATCAGGAAGGAGTATCAGCTTTAACTTTTAATTTCCTGGTTTTTGTCAGTTTATGTCACAACATTAATTTTATTTCTACAAAAGAGGGAGGGTTGCAGGTAATTAATATGACTCTTCTGTACTCTTCCCAGAGGAAAAATACCCTATTATTAACACTGAGTTGTTAAAGAACAGAACAAAAGAAAACTGAATCTGAGATGTAGAAAGAACTTTCCCCATGTGTCACTATACACACAGGAAGGGGTTGGTATTTCACTGGCAATGGTTACTGAACTTGGTTCATTGTCAGGCACTCCTACTTGCTAATTAGATAACATCCCAGCCAGCGCTGTGAAGCTGAGTGTATAACCCTTTTAGAGACCCTGTTACAGTTTGGTGATACTTCTGCAAGTCAGAATTTCTTGCTTTCTATTCCTCATTTCCCCATCCTTTATGGAGCAAATGTTGTACACCTGAAAATTGAATTTGATGGCACTATACCAAGCTCTTAGAGGCATTTTTCTCCTCCTCTTTCTGAATTCAGAGAGGCTGAGCAAAGCCACGTGTTGATGCAGTGCAGGGTCCTCAAACATTTGTAAAATGCCTTCAAACAAAAGGGGAGTATGCTGGTATCCTGCTAAACCCTGTCTGTAATCTGCAGCCTTTACAATGAGACAAAGAAGCTGTGGCTTGTCCCCTAATATAGTTGCAATGAAGATAGAATGATGGCCCTTGAAGTAAATATAAAATAATTGTATGTGAGGGCTTATGCAAAACGGCTTTGTTCTTAAATACTGGAAAGGCAGTCACCCTGAAACAATGGGGTAAATTAGCATGCAGCCAACCCCAGGCTCTCAGCTACACACACACACGCACGCACGCACGCACGCACGCACACACACACACTCACACTCACAAGTTCACAGTGACGGATGCTTGGTGCTTGCTGGGAGGTTAACAGTAAGAATCTCTCTTGGGAAGACAGCATGTCAGATTTCAGACACTTTCCCTACAAATGGGCTTTTGCTGCCCAAAGCGGGGGCTTTTCTGATCCAGATAATAAAGTCCATTTACATGAAAAGATGCCGCTTTCAGTGACATGATTAATTTCAGAAATACCTGGCATCTGAATGAAGCAGAGACTTCAAGAAATGACTGATGATGAGAAAAGATAATTAGGCAAATGTCAAGAGTTTTGCTTGGGGACTGAGGGGCTGCCCCATCTAGGTTATCCTATACTCATTCCAGATGGAAATGAAAGGCCTTTGTGGGAAGTTGGAGATGATCAACCTATGGTTGCAGAGAAAGTCTCTTTAGCTCATGTTTCTCTGGGTTTGGCTCCATCACGACCAGTGGCCAGCTGATGCTTACCTCCAATGACTTGTCAGTGAATCCCAGACAAAGCTGGCCTTGTTTTTCATGAGGCTTGAAAAATGTAAATTTATCTTTCCTTACATGTCATTTGTTCAAAAGTGACCTCTCTGTTCTGAGCCTTTTCAAAAATCTCATTGACTTTTCCTCCCGTCTAAAAGGAGAAAAACAAAAAGGGGAAAAGGCCAAACACCATTTAATACTCTGCAGAAAGGACTTTGAAGATGAAGACTGAATTGGGAGGTAATGCAAATGTCCCCCCCACCCTCTGCCCCCAAACATTGTTTTTGAACCCTTTCTTCATGGTGTTTATTGTTTTTTTTTTTTTTTCCTCAATTGGTGAATTGGAGGATGTCAATGACTAGAGATTAGTGACCTCCACAGGGTAGAGCTGACGGAAAGCAAGGCACTCCTAGTGGACTGACAGAGTATTTCTCCAAAGGAACTTTTTAGAATAGAATCTTTACAGGAGCAAGAGAGAGGGAGGTTCTTTCCTTATTTTTTTCTGTCTGACAGTACATCTTAATTCCTTCAAAAAGATAGTCATTATAGACTAACTGTTTGTAGATAAACCGTGGTCCCTGAGTGATTCTCAGCAACCCTAACCTCTCCCCTTTACTCTTTCTTCTTCCAGCTGATTGGCACCTAAAGGAGAAAAGTGCCTCCCAGCTCCAGGCAATAGAACTCCTCCAAGAAGAGAGGAAATGATCCAGAGAAAGATCTTAGCTAGCAATTTAGGCCTGAGCCCACGCATTTAGATTTACATCTGGTATTAACCATGGTTGTTACGGGTTGAATTGTGTCTCCACTAAAGATATGCTGAAGTCCTAACCCCCAGTACTTCAGAATGTGACTTTTCTTTGGAAATAGGGCTGTTGCAGATGTAATTAATAAAGATGAGGTCATGCTGGAGTAGAGTGGGCTCAATTCAATATGCCTAGTGTCCTTATAAGAACATGATGTGAAGACACACAGGGGAAATCACCATGTGACTCCAGAGAGAGAGATTGGAGTCATATTGTTACAAGCCAAAGAAGACCAAGGATCGATGGCCACCACCAGAGGCTGTGAAGACACCAGGAAGGATTCTACCCTACAGATCGCAGAGGGAGCAAGGCCCTACTGACACTTCAGTTTTGGACTTCTGGCCTCCAGAACTGTGAGACACAGATTTCTCCATGGTACTTTGCTATAGCAGTCCTAGGAAATGAATACAATAGTTGTATAATTTAACATCGCAGGCCTATCTTTATAGGAAACCTTCTTTTTTCTCCCTAACTTAAACTCTTACAGTCTTACCCCATTTCCATCATCATGGGCAGATATGGGTTTACTAAGAGACAGTGTCACCTGTCACAAATGGTGAAAGAGGTATAGCTTCATATTCACCAGAAACAGAGAATCTGTCCCCTAAAAGGCTTGACTATCTTTAAACATACCACTAGTCTATGTAAAACTGCTCATCAGTGTCATGGCAGCCCCTCAAAATGAATGCTCAGTATATTTAGTGAAATACCATGTGCTAGATACGTTGAGTGTGCTGTAAGTTATTCACTACTCTCTATTATAAAATACCAAGACATGAGAGGAGAAAAAAATCTATGTGTCAGCTAGTTTTATTCCTTTGGAGAAAATACATTAAAATATATTCGTAGCAAATACGTGAAGTCTTTGGCTACGTCTGTTTCTACTAGTGGGATAAAGCTGGAAAGAATTGAAATTACCCATTGTGTGGAGCTTTCTACTCAAAAAGGGACAATTCCATCATCTCTGCATAATTTTAAAAAGCTATTTACCCAAAATAGTAAAATACAATTAGTACTATACTAGTAAATAATACATATAACTTGGTGTGAGTTAATTTCCTTCAAGTTTTCAAAACTTGCTTTAGAAATCACATTGTTTAGTGGAAGTTTTGTGCAAATGACAAAATATTAGCAAATAAAACCAAAAATGGTTATGCTATTCTTTATCATTTGTTATATAACACAGCATAAACATATTACTGAAGTATGCCATTTCTTTGGTTTTGAGTGTTTGCTACTGTTCAAGCCAACGATCCTGACAGTTAAACAATTTTATAATATAAAGATGCTTTTTCTTTGGGCAGTAGAAATTTGCAGAAATGGGAGAGGGTCCCACAGTCCAAATACAATATGACTGTGTTGTCCTGTTTGCTTTTAATCATACATAATTCCTGAGATACTTAACATTTTAAGTTTAAATATTATCTCAGTACAAAGCTTTTCCCCTGCTAATGCATAATTTCATTTAGAAATTAATATCTCCCACTTATAATGCATCAAAAACTAGAAACATTTTCCTTCCTTAATGGTGTAGGAATTAGTGTAATTTTAAAGCACTCAAGGATATAATTATTTACATGTACTAGAAATGTTAACTAGAACTATCTGATCAAGGTATGTGGAAAGTTGGAGAAAAGCAAAACATTCCTGAAATTATAAATAGCTAGCTATTTTAATGTTACTTAAAAAGAAATAATTAGGTTATGTGAACATTCCAGATTATAGAAAAACGTGTCCCTGGAATCCTTTGAAAATTAAATGTTTCTTTTCTTTTCTTTTTTTATCTTTAACTTTTTAAATTTTTTACATCTTTATTGGAGTATAATTGCTTTACAATGGTGTGTTAGTTTCTGCTTTATAACAAAGTGAATCAGTTATACATATACATATGTTCCCATATCTCTTCCCTCTTGCATCTCCCTCCCTCCCACCCTCCCTATCCCACCCCTCCAGGCGGTCACAAAGCACCGAGCTGATCTCCCTGTGCTATGCGGCTGCTTCCTACTAGCTATCTACCTTACATTTGGTGGTGTATATATGTCCATGTCTCTCTCTCACTTTGTCACAGCTTACCCTTCCCCTTCCCCATATCCTCAAGTCCATTCTCTAGTAGGTCTGTGTCTTTATTCCTATTTTATTCCTTTATTATATTCCTGATTCCTCCAGCTCCGTTTTTCGTTCTCAAGATTGCTTTGGCTATTCGGGGTCTTTTGTGTTTCCATACAAATTGTGAAATTTTTTGTTCTAGTTCTGTGAAAAATACCAGTGGTAGTTTGATAGGGATTGCACTGAATCTGTAGATTGCTTTGGGCAGTAGAGTCATTTTCACAATGTTGATTCTTCCAGTCCAAGAACACGGTATATCTTCCATCTATGTGTATCATCTTTAATTTCTTTCATCAGTGTCTTATAATTTTCTGCACACAGGTCTTTTGTCTCTTTAGGTAGGTTTATTCCTAGACATTTTATTCTTTTTGTTGCAATGGTAAATGGGAGTGTTTTCTTGATTTCACTTTCAGATTTTTCATCCTTAGTGTATAGGAATGCCAGAGATTTCTGTGCATTAATTTTGTATCCTGCTACTTTACCAAATTCATTGATTAGCTCTAGTAGTTTTCTGGTAGCATCTTTAGGATTCTCTATGTAGAGTATCATGTCATCTGCAAAGAGTGACAGCTTTACTTCTTTTCCGATTTGGATTCCTTTCATTTCCTTTTCTTCTCTGATTGCTGTGGCTAAAACTTCCAAAACTATGTTGAATAATAGTGGTGAGAGTGGGCAACCTTGTCTTGTTCCTGCTCTTAGTGGAAATGCTTTCAGTTGTTCACCATTGAGGATGATGTTGGCTGTGGGTTTGTCATATATGGCCTTTATTATGTTGAGGAAAGTTCCCTCTATGCCTACTTTCTGCAGGGTTTTTATCATAAATTGGTGTTGAATTTTGTCAAAAGCTTTCTCTGCATCTATTGAGATGATCATATGGTTTTTCTCCTTCAATTTGTTAATATGGTGTATCACGTTGATTGACTTGCGTATATTGAAGAATCCTTGCATTCCTGGAATAAACCCCAGTTGATCATGGTGTATGATCCTTTTAATGTGCTGTTGGATTCTGTTTGCTAGTATTTTGTTGAGGATCTATGCATCTATGTTCATCAGTGATATTGGCCTGTAGTTTTCTTTCTTTGTGACATCCTTGTCTGGTTTTGGTATCAGGGTGATGGTGGCCTCGTAGAATGAGTTGGGGAGTGTTCCTCCCTCTGCTATATTTTGGAAGAGTCTGAGAAGGATAGGTGATAGCTCTTCTCTAAATGTTTGATAGAATTCGCCTGTGAAGCCATCTGGTCCTGGGCTTTTGCTTGTTGGAAGATTTTTAATCACAGTTTCAATTTCAGTGCTTGTGATTGGTCTGTTCATATTTTCTATTTCTTCCTGATTCGGTCTTGGCAGGTTGTGCCTTTCTAAGAATTTGTCCATTTCTTCCAGGTTGTCCATTTTATTGGCATAGAGTTGCTTGTAGTAATCTCTCATGATCTTTTGTATTTCTGCAGTGTCAGTTGTTACTTCTCCTTTTTCATTTCTAATTCTGTGGATTTGAGTCTTCTCCCTTTTTTTCTTGATGAGTCTGGCTAATGGTTTATCAATTTTGTTTATCTTCTCAAACAACCATCTTTTAGTTTTATTGATCTTTGTTATCGTTTCCTTCATTTCTTTTTCATTTATTTCTGATCTGATTTTTATGATTTCTTTCCTTCTGCTAACACTGGGGTATTTTTGTTCTTCTTTCTCTAATTGCTTTAGGTGCAAGGTTTCGTTGTTTATTCGAGATGTTTCCTGTTTCTTAAGGTAGGATTGTATTGCTATAAACTTTCCTCTTAAAACTGCTTTTGCTGCATCCCATAGATTTTGGGTCGTTGTGTCTCCATTGTCATTTGTTTCTAGGTATTTTTTTATTTCCTCTTTGATTTCTTCAGTGATCACTTCATTATTAAGTAGTGTATTGTTTAGCCTCCATGTGTTTGTATTTTTTACAGATCTTTTCCTGTAATTGATATCTAGTCTCATAGTGTTGTGGTCGGAAAAGATACTTGATACAATTTCAGTTTTCTTAAATTTACCAAGGCTTGATTTGTGACCCAAGATATGATCTATCCTGGAGAATGTTCCATGAGCATTTGAGAAAAATGTGTATTCTGTTGTTTTTGGATGGAATGTCTGATACATATCAATTAAGTCCATCTTGTTTAATGTATCATTTAAAGCTTGTGTTTCCTTATTTATTTTCATTTTGGATGATCTGTCCATTGGGGAAAGTGGGGTGTTAAAGTCCCCTACTATGAATGTGTTACTGTTGATTTCCCCTTTTGTGGCTGTTAGTATTTGCCTTATGTATTGAGGTGCTCCTCTGCTGGGTGCATAAATATTTACAATTGTTATATCTTCTTCTTGGATTGATCCCTTGATCATTATGTAGTGTACTTCTTTGTCCCTTGTAATAGTCTTTGCTTTAAAGTCTATTCTGTCTGATATGAGAAATGCTACTCCAGCTTTCTTTTGGTTTCCATTTGCATGAAATATCTTTTTCCATCCCCTTAGTTTCAGTCTGTATGTGTCTCTAGGTCTGAAGTGGGCCTCTTGTAGACGGCAAATATATGGGTCTTGTTTTTGTATCCATTCAGCCAATCTGTGTCTTTTGGTGGGAGCATTTGATCCATTTACATTTAATTATCGAAATGTATGTTCCTATTCCCATTTTCTTAATTGTTTTGGGTTTGTTATTGTAGGTCTTTTCCTTCTTTTGTGTTTCTTGCCTAGAGAAGTTCCTTTAGCAGTTGTTGTTGTGAAGCTGGTTTGGTGGTGCTGAACTCTCTCAGCTTTTGCTTGTCTGTAAAGGTTTTAATTTCTCCATCAAATCTGAATGAGATCCTTGCTGGGTAGAGTAATCTTGGTTGCAGGTTTTTCTCCTTCATCACTTTCAATATGTCCTGCCACTCCCTTCTGGCTTGCAGAGTTTCTGCTGAAAGATCAGCTGTTAACCTTATGGGGATTCCCTTGTGTGTTATTTGTTGTTTTTCCCTCGCTGCTTTTAATATGTTTTCTTTGTATTTAATCTTTGACAGTTTGATTAAAATGTGTCTTGGCATATTTCTCCTTGGATTTATCCTGTATGGGACTCTCTGTGCTTCCTGGACTTGATTAACTATTTCCTTTCCCATATTAGGGAAGTTTTCAACTATAATCTCTTCAAATATTTTCTCAGTCCCTCTCTTTTTCTCTTCTTCCTCTGGAACCCCTAATTCGAATGTTGGTGCATTTAATGTTGTCCCAGAGGTCTCTGAGACTGTCCGCAGTTCTTTTCATTCTTTTTTCTTAATTCTGCTCTGCAGTAGTTATTTCCACTATTTTATCTTCCAGGTCACTTATCCGTTCTTCTGCCTCAGTTATTCTGCTATTGATCCCATCTAGAGTATTTTTAATCTCATTTATTGTGTTGTTCGTCGTTGTTTGTTTCATCTTTAGTTCTTCTAGGTCCTTGTTAAATGTTTCTTGCATTTTGTCTATTCTATTTCCAAGATTTTGGATCATTTTTACTATCATTATTCTGAATTCTTTTTCAGGTAGACTGCCTATTTTCTCTTTGTTTGTTAGGTCTGGTGGGTTTTTATCTTGCTCCTTCATCTGCTGTGTGTTTTTCTGTCTTTTCATTTTGCTTATCTTACTGTGTTTGGGGTCTCCTTTTTGCAGGCTGCAGGTTGGTAGTTCCGTTGTTTTTGGTGTCTGTCCCCAGTGGCTAAGGTCGGTTCAGTGGGTTGTGTAGGCTTCCTGGTGGAGGGGACTAGTGCCTGTGTTCTGGTGGATGAGGCTGGATCTTGTCTTTCTGGTGGGCACATCCACGTCTGGTGGTGTGTTTTGGGGTGTCTGTGGCCTTATTATGATTTTAGGCAGCCTCTCTGCTAATGGGTAGGTTTGTGTTCGTGTCTTGCTAGTTGTTTGGCATAGGATGTCCAGCACTGTAGCTTGCTGGTCATTGAGTGAGGCTGGGTGCTGGTGTTGAGATGGAGATCTCTGGGAGATATTCGCCATTTGATATTATGTGGAGCTGGGCGGTCTCTTGTGGACCAGTGTCCTGAAGTTGGCTCTCCCACCTCAGAGGCACAGCACTGACTCCTGGCTGCAGCACCAAAAGCCTTTCATCCACACAGCTCAGAATAAAAGGGAGAACAAGTAGAAAGAAAGAATTAGTAGAAGTAGAAAGAAAGAAAGAAAGGAGGGAGGGAGGCAGGGAGGGAGGAAGGAAGGAAGGAAGAAGGGAAGGAAGGAAAAAAGAAAGAAGATAAAGTAAAATAAAATAAAGTAAGATAAAATATAATAAAGTTATTAAGATAAAAAATAATTATTAAGAAAAAAAAGAAAAAAATTAAAAACAAAGAAACCAACAAAAAAACGGACGGATAGAACCCTTGGACAAATGGTGGAAGCAAAGCTAGACAGACAAAATCTCACACAGAAGCATACACATACACACAAAAAGAGGAAAAGGGGAAAAAATTATAAATCTTGCTCTCAAAGTGCACTTCCTCAATTTGGGATGATTCGTTGTGTATTCATGTATTCCACAGATGCAGGGTACATCAAATTGATTGTGGAGCTTTAATCCGCTGCTTCTGAGGCTGCTGGGAGAGATTTCCCTTTCTCTTCTTTGTTCTCACAGCTCCCGGGGCCTCAGCTTTGGATTTGGCCCCGCCTCTGCGTGGAGGTCGCTGAGGGCGTCTGTTCTTCGCTCAGACAGGACGGGGTTAAAGGAGCCGCTGATTCGCGGGTTCTCGCTCACTCAGGCCGGGGGTGGGCGGGGCACGCAGTGCGGGGCGGGCCTGCGGCAGAGGGGCGGGCCTGCGGCAGAGGCCGGCATGACGTTGCACTTTCCTGAGGTGCGCCGTGAGTTCTCCCGGAGGAGTTGTCCCTGGATCCCGGGACCCTGGCAGTGGCTGGCTGCACAGGCTCCCCGGAAGGGGGGTGTGGATAGTGACCTGTGCTAGCACACGGGCTTCTTGGTGGCGGCAGCAGCAGCCTTAGCGTCTCATGCCGCCATGTTAGCCGCGGCTCGCGCCCGTCTCTGGAGCTCCTTTAAGCAGCGCTCTTAATCCCCTCTCCTCGCGCACCAGGAAACAAAGAGGGAAGAAAAACTCTCTTGCCTCTTCGGCAGCTCCAGACTTTTCCCCGGACTCCCTCCAGGCTAGCCGTGGCGCACTAAACCCCTGCAGGCTGTCAGTCCTTTGCCGGCGCTCCGACCGAAGCCCGAGCCTCAGCTCGCAGCCCCGCCCGCCCCGGCGAGGGAGCAGACAAGCCTCTCCGGCTGGTGAGTACTGGTCAGCACTGATTCTCTGTGCGGGAATCTCGCCGCTTTCCCCTCTGCACCCCTGTTGCTGTGTTTTTTTCCGCGGCTCTGAAGCTTTCCCGCTCAGCCACCCGCAGTCTCCGCCCGCGAAGGGGTTCCTAGTGTGTGGAAAGCTTTCTTCCTTCACAGCTCCCTCCCACAGGTGCAGGGCCCGTCCCTATCCTTTTGTCTCTGTTTTTTCTTTTTTCTTTTGCCCTACCCAGGTATGTGGGGTTTTTTTTTGCCTTTTGGTAGGTCTGAGGCTTTCTGCCAGCGTTCAGTAGGTGTTCTGTAGGAGTTGTTCCACGTGTTGACGTATTTCTGGTGTATCTGTGCGGAGAAGGTGATCTCCGCGTCTTACTCTTCCGCCATTTTCCCGGAAGCTCCAAATGTTTCTTTATTTTCAAAGTACTTGAAGATTATTTATTTTCTGTTAAAGTTAATATGTAAGTAGATATGGCTTTGGTATTGTTGGAAGTGATAGAAAGAAATAGATGAAGTGTTAATTTAATAAATGTATTGCTAGTTGTGCTAAAATTGAATGTGATGCATATATGTCAATTGTATATACATACAGTTGTAGTATTTTTTATCATTATCATGAAGTGTGCTTAGTTTTACAAATGCATCTGCTCATTGTGATGATTCCTGTGCTCAGCTTAAATGGAAGTAATCATTTTTCTTGTTTTGTTTATAAAGGTACAGTTTATATTTCTTGTGTGATTGATTATATTCCTGGAAGGTCTTGTGATTAACAATATAGTATTTTTTTTTATTGAGTTATTTCACACACAAATGGCAGGGCCCAAAGGGTATTCTGGGTTTGCAGGATTTTTCTAATATATGTGTTCCCTTCTGTATTAAACTGCTAATTAGTGCTTTTAAACAGCTCAACATTCAATTGTTGGAAGGCACCATATCAGAGGCTAATATAAAACTGTTTATGTGGAAGGATATATAAAATAAGAAGGTGTTAAACCCAACACAAATTGAGTGGCAGAGGGTTCCCAGCAGTGTTAATTTTGTTTGTTTTGTTTCATTTAAAGTTAAGATGCCTGTGTTATCTTTGTGACGTGGGACATGCTGTACATACAGATGGACTGAAATGTGTCAGTTTCTGAGCTGCATTTCTCTGGCAAAGAAGACAATGGGTAGTTTTATCAGGAAATAGCTATTCCTTAACAACACTAGTTTTTATTTTTAACAGAAGGACATATGGAGATACACACACACAGACACACACACACACACATATACAAGCTTTTTTTAAATCATCTTTATTGGAGTATAATTGCTTTACAATGATGTGTTAGTTTCTGCTTTATAACAAAGTGAATCAGCTATACATATACATATGTCCCCATATCTCCTCCCTCTTGCATCTCCCTCCCACCCTCCCTACCCCACCCCTCTAGGTGGTCACAAAGCACTGAGTTGATCTCCCTGTGCTATGCGGCTGCTTCCCACTAGTTATCTATTTTACATTTGGTAGTGTATATAAGTCCATGCCACTCTCTCACTTCATCCCAGCTTACCCTTCCCCCTCCCCATGTCCTCAAGTCCATTCTCTACATCTGCATCTTTATCCCTGTCCTGCCCCTAAGTTCTTCAGAACCATTTTTTGTGCTTTTATATGTTGGTTATACGAGACAGGCGAAAAGTTCCTATTCCTGCTAAGCATGTTCATGAGCTTTTAAATAATATTTTGATATGCTTGTCTAATAGGCAATAATTCATTAACAGATTTTTGAATTTCTCAAGGCAGTTTCACAACTGAAGTTCAATGTACATGTGTTGAAATCAATCCAAAAGTCTCAGTATCTGAAGTCAGATTCTATTCTCAGTATTATAAATGAATCAAGCTAGAGGAAAAAAAATGAAGAAGTCATCTATTTCAATCCAGTACTCCCAGCTTCCACACAGACCAGGGAGAAAACTTTGTTCTTAAAGCCTTCCAGGGAAATTTACATGTCTCCCTCATCATCCCAGCAAAGTTTAATGATTGGTTTCGAGGGATGACTACATCATTTTTTTACTTCCCGGCCAGACTATCTCATCTCAAATGAAGCACAGAGGCACAACTGGACAACCTGCAGGAAAGGATTTTTCTTAGTTATCATCCTTTATTGCATCAAAGCACACTAGTTTCAAACAGGCATTCTGTCTAGCTTTATACCTTACCATGATGCTTTCTACTATCCTTTATATACGTGCTCAGTGTTAAAAAGGATTTTGATTTGATTTTGTTTCATTTTTAGTGTTTATAAAAAAACTCTGTTTTTCTTTTGAATGGGAATCCTTGGGAATTCCATGATGCTGGATATGGAAAAGGATATATTTCTAATGGACATTCAACTAGATTTTGGAAATGTCATGTGGCAACCAAGAGCTGTATCTTAAAATTGAAAAAAAAACACATGTAGTTGATAAACTCTTAGCAAGTTTGATTAATAAAAAAAGAGGGCAGTCATAAATAATGTTAGGAATTAAAATAAGACATCATTACAGGTTCTTCAGCTGTCCCAGACATAGAAGACATAGAGATACTTTATGGCAGTAAGATTGAGGATCTGGGTTACATTAATCACAAAAATTGCAAAACATACTCAACCTGACGAAAGGTGAAATAGAAAATATAAATAGTCCTAGATATATTAATACTAAAGAGTCTGCAGTTTACATCTTGACACAGGGAAATCTTTTGACCTAGATGGCTTCACTGATCAATTCTTCCATAAATTTAAAGAAGAAATAACACCAATTACAATGCACTCTTTTAGGAAAAGAGGGAACAATTCACAAATTATTTTAAAAGGTCACTAATATCTCCATACTAAATCCTGGCAAATAATATGAGAGGTAAATTACAGGTGAACCTCTCTCATGAAAGTAGATATAAAAATAGTAAACATCTTTATTTTTTATTAGAATTTATTAAGATAATACAATGTTCGTTTAACATTTGAAAAATATCACTCAGTGTAAAGGTACCCCCCCAGCCCCACTTCTATATTGTACTCTTTAGATGAAAGTCACAATGGGTAGCCCACACTTAGAGAGTGGGAATTTATGGTCCCCCTTGTTGAGGAGTGGGTACCTGCAAAAATTATTTTTCATTCTTCTACATGAGACATTTGTCTTTTCCCTTTTATTTATCCAATCGTTTATTGACATCAGTATGGACTTATGAGGAGTTAATTAAACTTAGGTGTTAATCCAATATTGCTTTATTTTATTTTATTGTCAATATTGTCCTAGCTTTGGCTGTTGGAACTCTTTCGGTTGGCTCCTGTGACTCTTTAACAAACTCTCATCAATGTGGCTTTTTTTTTTTTAAGCACTTCTTTACTTTCTGGCACTGGAAGTTGCTCTAGGCTCGTCTTGCATATTTCTCACCCTAGTCCTAGAAGGCTTTTCTCCAAGGATCCCTGGTTTCTTTCATTGTATTTTTTATATACTACAGCGGTCCTCCCCATCCACGATTTCACTTTCCATGATTTTGGTTATCCACTCTTAACCATGGTCTGAAAATACTAAACAGAAAATTTCAGAAATAAAAAATTCTCATGTTTTAAATTGGGCAATGTTCTGAATAGTGTGATGAAATCTCATGCATCCCTGCCTGGGGTGTGAATCATCCCTTTGTCTAGGGTATTCTGCCCATTAGTCACTTAGGAGCTTTCTTGGATATCAAACTGACTGTCAAGGTATCCAAATGCTTGTGTTCAAGTAACACTTATTTTACCTAATAGTGGCCCCCAAAGTACAAGAGTAATTATGCTGGCAATTTGGATATGCTAAAGTGAAACCATAAAGTGTTTCCTTTAAGTGAAAAGGTGAAAGTTCTCAACTTATGGTAATTCTATATTTAGTTTTATAAGGAACCTCCATACTGTTCTCTAGAATGATTGTACCAATTTACATTCTCACCAATAGTGTAGGAGGGTTCCCTTTTCTCCACACCCTCTCCAGCATTTATTGTTTGTATATATATATTTTTAACATCTTTATTGGAGTATAATTGCTTTACAATGGTGTGTTAGTTTCTGCTGTATAACAAAGTGAATCAGGTATACATATATATATATCCCCATATCTCTTCCCTCTTGCGTCTCCCTCCCTCCCACTCTCCCTATCCTACCCTTCTATGTGGTCACAAAGCATCGAGCTGATCTCCCTGTGCAATGTGACTGCTTCCCACTAGCTATCTATTTTACATTTGGTAGTGTATATATGTACATGCCACTCTCTCACTTTGTCCCAGCTTACGCTTCCCCATCCCTGTGTCCTCAAGTCCATTCTCTAGTAGGTCTGCATCTTTGTTCCCGTCCTGCCCCTAGGTTCTTCATGACCTTTTTTTTTAGATTCCACATATATATGTGTTAGCATACAGTATTTGTTTTTCTCTTTCTGACTTACTTCACTCTGGATGACAGACTCTGGGTCCATCCACCTCACTACAAATAACTCAATTTTGTTTCTTTTTATGGCTGGGTAATATTGCATTATATATATGTGTCACATCTTCTTTATCCATTCATCTGTCAATGGACACCCAGGCTGCTTCCATGTCCTGGCTATTGTAAATAAAGCTGCAAGGAACATTGTGGTACATGACTCTTTTTGAATTATGGTTTTCTCAGGGTATATGCCCAGGAGTGGGATTGCTGGGTTGTATGGTAGTTCTATTTTTAGTTTTTTAAGGAACCTCCATACTGTTCTCCACAGTGGCTGTATCAATTTACATTCCCACCAACAGTGCAAGAGGGTTCCCTTTTCTCCACACCCTCTCCAGCATTTATTGTTTGTAGATTTTTTGATGATGGCCATTCTGACTGGTATGAGGTAATACCTCATTGTAGTTTTGATTTGCATTTATCTAAAGATTAGTGATGTTGAGCATCCTCTCTTGTGTTTGTTGGCAATCTGTATATCTTCTTTGGAGAAATGTCTGTTTAGGTCTTCTGCCCATTTTTTGATTGGGTTGTTTGTTTTTTTGATATTGAGCTGCTTGTAAATTTTGGAGATTAATCCTTTGTCAGTTGCTTCATTTGCAAATATTTTTTCCCACTCTGTGGGCTGTCTTTATGTCTTGTTTATGGTTTCCTTTGCTGTGCAAAAGCTTTTAAGTTTCATTAGGTCCCATTTGTTTATTTTTGTTTTTATTTCCATTTCTCTGGGAGGGGGGTCAAAAAGGATCTTGCTGTGATTTATGTCATAAAATGTTCTTCCTATGTTTTCCTCTAAGAGTTTTATAGTGTCTGGCCTTACATTTATGTCTTTAATCCATTTTGAGTTTATTTTTGTGCCTGGTATTAGGGAGTGTTCTAATTTCATTCTTTTACATGTAGCTGTCCAGTTTTCCCAGCACCACTTATTGGAGAGGCTGTCTTTTCTCCATTGTATATTCTTGCCTCCTTTATCAAAAATAAGGTGCCCATATGTGCGTGGGTTTATCTATGGGCTTTGTATCCTGTTCCACTGATCTATATTTCTGTTTTTGTGCCAGTACCATACTGTCTTGATTACTGTAGCTTTGTAGTATAGTCTGAAGTCAGGGAGCCTGTTTCCTCTAGCTCCGTTTTTCTTTCTCAAGATTGCTTTGGCTAATCAGTGTTTTTAGAAAGGAAAGAAAAAAATTGTATGCTGAGGTTGCTAATATCTATGGTAAGAATTAATTTTTCACTTGTGAAATTGTGAAGAAGTAAAAAGAAATTCATTCTAGTTTTGCTGCTGTTGCATCTCACACTGCAAAAGTTACAGCCACAGTGCGTTATACTTGTGCAATAAGATATTCTGAGAAAGAGAGAGGGATACCACATTCATGTAACTTTTATTATAGTATACTGTTATGATTGTTTTATTTTATTATTAGTTATTGTTGTTAATCTCGTACTCTGCCTAATTTACAAATTAAAGTTTATTGTAGGTATGTATGTATAGGAAAAAACATGGTATGTGAATGGTTTGGTACTATCTGTGGTTTCAGACATCCACCAGGGGTCTTGGAACAAATCCTCCTCAGATAAGAGGGGACTATTATACTAACAAAAATGAAATAAAATAACATTTCAACAGAATTAAAAATTTCCCAATACCTAAAAGAAAATGTACCAAAAAGAGATTCAGTATTTCTATACTAAAACTTCAGAACATTATTGAGAAATATTAAAGAGATAAATAGAGGAACAGAGTATGTTCATAAATTAAAATTAATTTCTCCTAAATTGATCCATAGATTCAGTTCAATTCAATTCACACCAAAATCTCAGAGAAACTGTTGTAGAAATTGACAATCTGATTTTAAATTTATAGATGAATAAAAGGCTTGAAAATAGTATAGATAATCTTGAAAAAGAAGAATTTAATATAAAGCTAGAGTAAGAAAGATAGTGTGGTATTAGCTGAAGATTAAATAAATAACAGAATAAAAAATCTTGAAAGAGAAGCACATATACACATATACATGGTCAATTTCTCCCCCAACAAAAAATTCAAACATAAAGCAAAGTTGGAAGAAGTTTACAGTAATACTCACCACCTACATTCTACCATAATCAATTAACAATGCTCGCTTATCATAGATTTAGTCATCCATTCAGCCATCATGTATTTTATTGCATTTCAAAGTAAATTCTAGGTGTTACACTTCCTTCTAAATACTGCAACATCAATACCATTAACTAGTGTTCAATATTTCTTTACAGTTCTTTACTTCTGATGTAACATTTACATATAATGAAATGAACAACTAAATCTACAATATCTGAAATTTGACAAATATATATACCTATGTAACACAATCCTCTATCAAGTTATAGAATAGTTCCATTATACCAGAACGTTTCATCATGCCCTTTCCCAGCCAATTCCTGTCCCGTTCCCCAGATACAACAAGAATTTAGATGTTTTTTATGATAGAATTTTTGGGGTGTTCTAATATTTCATATAAACAGAATTATACAGCGTGTTCTACTCATGTCTAGCTTCTTTAACTCAGCATAACATCTTTAAGATCTATCTATATAGTTGCAAATACTGAGAGTGTATGCATTTTAATTGATGAGTAATATTCCACTCTATGAGTAAATCACAGTTTGTTTATTTTTCTATTAATGGACACATGGGCAGTTTCAAGTTTTTGGTTGTTATGGATGAAACTGCTATGAACACTTATTTATAAGTCCCTTGTGACAATATGATTGAATTTCCCTTGCGTAAATATGGAAGATTGGAATTGATGTGTCATAAGGTAGGCATGTGTATAGTTTTATAAGAAACTGCCAGAACTTTTTCCAAAGTAGCTGTACCATGTTCCAGGCTTCTCAAGTACCCAGTCTGGGATATAAAGGAGGCAAAAAGAAAATGTAGGGAACATGCTGCCATGTTTTGAGTCCCAATTTCCCTAGCCAGTTTGTATTTTTTTCCACCTTTCAGTGTCTTCTTATATATAACATTCAAGTGTTTTAACTATACTTAATGGGAGGAATAAGGAGAAATATGTCAACTTCATCTTGTTTGGAATCAAAAATGTGTTGCTATCTTCATTTTATCTTGAACATGCTGATACTGACTGGAGATTGGGATTGTCAGGTGAGTCTCTAATACTCTTGGCTTTTTGTAGGTTTAGGTGTGATAGAGCTTGACATGAGTTTGAAGACAGGAAGACACAGTGGTCAGAGTTGATGACTATGAAGAATTGTCTGGTCTCTGTCCCATGGGAAGATGCTTTGAAAGAAAAGGGCTTAGATCACTACTGAGGGATGCCAGATGAAAGGAAGGGTACATTGTCAGGTTGTAGCATGGGTAGCTCAGAACAATGATGGAGGAACACATTGGATGGACGTTTGTAAGTAGCTCCTGAGGTGTTCAAAGCATAAAGAAGTGGCATTTTCTGAAACCAGGAGAAGGGTAAAAACAGGAAGACATGGGAAGCTATAGAGTAAATGCCCTTACTTGTTGAGATGTGACGTAGGAAAAGCAGACGAGTACTCCCCATATGCCCATCTGCACTGGCCTGCCCTTGTCTTCAGTAGTCACAAGTTCAGCTGGAGAGGGACCTGAGGTCCACAGGAAAAGCCCTTGGGATAGGACTCAGGTATAATCAGGGCTGGTGAAATGCTTGGGGAGAAATCTGACATTGAGAGCAGGTCAGCCTTGAGCAAAGCAGTAGAGAGTTGGGGGAAACATGTAAGACAAGGGAACAAAAGGAATTATATTTTTGGAATTAATAATGAGGGCATTTTTACAATGGGATGGCAAAAGAAAGGGTGACTTTGTTTAGTTTGTAAGAGAGAATAAGAAAGAAGAGAACTAAAATGAATTAAAGACAAATAATGAAATTAAAACTTTCAGTAAACACAGCACAGAAAAACATTTTCATCTGTATAGAAATATATCTTCCTTTCATAGCTTTTAGTTACTTCCCATCTATCTACTCATAGATTACTTGTCATTTTGCCTCTAATGTACTACCTTATTGGTGTTCCCATTGTGACCTTTTATAGTAGTGTGTGCTGGTTCAGGGCAATGCATATCCAATATGAAGTCATTTATTAATTAGGGAAAATGCATATTCATATACATATATTTGATGTGCAAATATTTTTGATTTGTTGTGTGAAAAATCTCTTTTTCCTATAGATTCCATTAAAAATATATTGGAAGTAATGTTTGCTTCACCCAGTGTATGGTTTTTTTAGGGTTAGTTTTGTTCCTGTCTCACTTTGAAAGCCAAATATATTTATAGGATATTGCATAGAAATTTGTTGATTTGCTAATTTGATATATTTAGTCATGACTCACTAGTTCATCTTAATGATGTTGTTGAACATGTTACCAGGCAGCTGCCAGTAAAGAATGGTACATTGTTTTTCTTCTCAGGTTGACCCAAGTACCTCTGGAGATTAGGTGGTATGTTGAGTAGAGAGGGCTGGGTGTCATGTAATGTTACAGGATAAATATGGCAATGTGCCCAGGAGCATCAATCTTATGTGAAGATCTGAGAGAAAAGTTTTGGGGAGTAAAAGCAGTTTTGCATTTACAGGTAAATTAGCAGAATTCCATTTTCCATGTCACACAATTTTGAATCCTCACAAAAGCGCAGAAAGTAGAACACTAATACACAGGGAATAATTGTAAAATTTAGTACTTTGGCATTATCCACTCATTACATTTGTGCTGCAGATCCATCAAAGAGAACTGAGGATGACTTTGCGGGAGGCCATGGAACTGTGACTTAGGTCCAGTGGGCTAGTGTTCTATCTCCTGATATAACCAGCTAGAAGGGTAATTTTTTTTTGGTGGGTCCCAGAAGGTTTGCATGGCTAGAATTTTGGGAACCTGAGTTTGTCCCCTGAGGTCTAGTACATTTAAATTTGATTGAACATATACAAAATGTTTCCCACGTATTTGTTCAACTTTCTGCTATAATTATACTCAAATGTTTGTTTGTAAACATGCTCTTAGTTTTAGTTTTATTTCCCTCCACAGTGAGTTCCTTGGTAGTACAAAAGAACTGATAGTTCTAGAATTTACAAGCTATTTTTTATTTACATTTTAAAGGTTTAATAATATAAACACACTTGGAACATAAACTTTCCCACAACTGTTGAAGATAATTCCTCAATGAGCAAAATAATGAGAGAAATTTAGAACCCTTGAAAACCATTGAGGTCACATCAGGTAGTATATTCCTGCCTGATGATCCTAATAGTAAACTTGAAGAAACTGATAAAGCTGAGTGAATAACAACTTGAGAACCTGTAGTCAATATAAGTAGCAGTAAAACTAAAAAGTATGGGATGTATTTAGAAGCTTTTTCATATTTTTATTTTTGTGGAGAGGCAAATTGGTCCACACTTCGGTATTGCCTGAGAAACTTGTGAGCAAAAACTACAAAACATTGAACCTATAGATCAGTTTTGGGGAGAATTGATGCTTGCCTTATCATTATCAAGTCTTCTAACTGTTAACATGATATATTTTCCCATTTATTTAGGTCTTATTTATTTTTTTCATGAGTGTCTTGTAGATTTCAGAATACAGATTCTGAATATATTTTGTTAGATTGATATTTAGAATTTCATTTTTTAAGCTATTATTGTAGGTACTTTTTTTGAAAATTTGTATTCCAGTCTTTCATTGCTAGCATATATAAATACAATTTATTTTTGTTTATTGACCTAATATCTTGCAAATTTGCTAATCTCTTTTATTGTATGTAGGAGCCTTTAAATAGATTCTTTGGCATTTTCCATGTATAGAAGCATGTTTTCTGTGAATATAGTTTTATTTTTTTCCCTTTAAATCTGTATTAATTTTATTTTTCTTGCTTTATTGCACAGGCTAAGAATTTCAGTATAATATTGAGCAGCAGTGTTGAGAGGGGCCATTCTTGCCTTTTCCCCCGTGGTAAAAGCAACTAATCTTTCACCATTCTGAGATTCCAGTTGTACACACATTAGGCTGTTTGATATGGTCCCACAGTTCTTGGATATTCTGTTCTTTTATTTTAACACATTTTTTTCTCTTTGTGTTTCAGTTTGAGTAGCTTCTACTGATCTATCTTTAAGGTCACTGATTCTTTTTTCAGCTCTGTCAAGTTTACTTGAAGACACTGTTGAAGCCATTTTCATCTCTCTTACTATGTTCTAATTAATAGCATTAATAGAATTAATTAATTCTACTCTCTGCTTCTATGAGTTTGACTGTATTAGGTTCCACATATACATGTGACGATACAGTATTTGTCTTTCTTTGTCTGGCTTATTTCACTTAGCATAGTGTACTCCAGGTCCATCCATGTAGTTACAAATGACAGAATTTCTGTTTTATTTTTAAGGCTGAATAATATTCCATTGTATGTACATACCACATTCTCTTTATCTATTCATCTACTGATGGACATTTTAGTTGTTTCCACATCTTGGCTATCGTGAATACAGTTTTCCCCAGATATCCGAAAACAGAGTGTTCCTGTGAAACCTTTCCTAAACTGAAATGGCATGAAGTGAAGATGAAGTAACCTTAGGATACATCTTGTTAACAGATGCATAAAATAAACTGAGATAAAGCACAGATGCTCACAGACACAGGTCTAACCTATGGTGGCCTGATACTGAGATGTTACGTATGGTTCCTGGGGAAGGACCTTGACCGGCCCACTCTCACTGCTCTGTGTGCCCACTGTCTCTTTAACGTCTCTGCAAAACCAACACTGAATGCTATTTTGACGTTTTGTCTTTTTTCATAAAAATGAAAATCCTCTTTGGATTTCTTTTAGTTAGTGAAAGTAGGTACTAATGTAGGTCTTTTGTAAAAGCAAAGTGGTATAAAGGGAACTTTCAAAAATCGGGAGATACTTGTAATGTTTCAATGAACATGGGAGTGCAGGTATTTTCCTTTGAAATTCTGATTTCAATTCCTTTGGATAAAAACCCAGTAGTGGAATTGCTGGATCATATGGTAGTTTTATTTTTAATTTTTTGAGAAACCTCCATAATGTTTTTCATAATGGCTGGGACCAATTTACATTCCCAACGGTGTATCAGGGACCTCTTTTCTCCACATCCTTGCCAACAGTTATCTGTTTTTTTTTTTTAAATAATAGATGTCCTAACAGGTGTGAGGTGATATCTCATTGTAGTTTTGGTTTGCATTTCCCTGATGATTCATGATGTTGAGCACCTTTTCATGTCTGTTGGCCACCTCTATGTCTTTTTTGGTGAAATGTCTATTCAGGTCCTTTGTCCATTTTTTAATTGGGTCTTTTATTTTTTGTTATTGAGTTGTATGATTCTTTATATACTTTGGTTACTAATCGTTATCTGATATATGGTTAGCAAATATTTTCTCCCATTCTGCAAATTGTGTTTTCATTTTGTTGATGAAACATAACTATTTCTGAATAGTGAATTTAATTTACATTATAAATATTTCTGTGAGTGCTGGGAACTAAATCACTGAAGTGCTTTGGATTGACAGGTATAGTATTTTTAAAAAATTGGAGCCAACATTTAAAAATTAAAAGCTTTCACATTTAAAAAATTCCAATTTGCAGTTCCTGTTGGGAGGTCAGAATATCTGTCCACTGGGCCTTCATTCTCACATGGACATAGTTACCTAGTACTGAGGAGTAGCCACGCTCTTCAAAGGGGCATGTGTGTTTTCCACTGCAACAGGGTTCACCCATGTTGGTTTTACAAATTATGGCATGTATATGTATGTGTGAGTGTGTGTATGCATTTAATTACCATGCATTTACTTCTAAACTTATCTATGCATGTATAAACATATGTTGATATGTTTAAAGAAAGAATTTCTGTTAGGATACACATCACAGCAAACTATTGTTATGATGCACTCCTCCCTGTTACCGTACACCTGCATGTCATTCATTAATGGTGACTAGTTAGTCCCTGTTATCATTTAAGTTTTCAGTCTCTTTTCTAGTATTATGGGAACTCTGTGAATGATAAGTAACCTCTTTAAAAGTTGGTGCTTTTTCATTAATTAATTAATTTTACATATTTATTGGAGTATAATTGCTTTACAATGTTGTGTTAGTTTCTGCTGTATAACAAAGTGAATCAGCTATATGTACACATATATCCCCATTATCTCCTCCCTTTTGCGTCTCCCTCCCACCTTCCCTATCCCACCCCTCTAGGTGGTCACAAAGCACCGAGCTGATCTCCCTGTGCTATGCAGCTGCTTTCTACTAGCTGTCTATTTTACATTTGGTAGTGTATATATGTCAAGATGCTTTAAAATTTGATCATCTGGAAACTGTTAATACAAGATTCTTACATTAAACATACATTATCTAGACTTCATTCACGGGGCTCTTTTCCTGTTGCCTGGTATGGTATATAATTGGCTGCCTTATTGTATCCATTTATATCTTATGGAATGTTCACTTGAATACAAGTTTCTACTCATACCGTTGGCCCATGCATAACAATCTTTATCCTACCCCATTTGACAAATTCTTGTGAACTGAGGTACATATATATATATGATAGATTTTTTAAAAAAATTTTATTTATTTTTGGCTGCGCTGGGTCTTCATTGCTGCATGTGTGCTTTTCTAGTTGTGGTGAGTAGGGGCTACTCTTCATTTCAGTGTGGGCTTCTCATTGCAGTGGCTTCTCTTGTTGTGGAGCATGGGCTCTAGGTGCATGGGCTTCAGTAGTTGTGGCTTGCGGGCTCAGTAGTTGTGGCTCATGGGCTTAGTTGCTCCGCGGCATGTGGGATCTTCCCGGACCAGGGAGCGAACCCGTGTGTCCCCTGCATCGGCAGGCAGATTCTTAACCGTGGCACCACCAGGGAAGTCCCTATACAGGATAGATTTTTAATCTATGTTTTGTAATCTGTAGCGACATATTATTTGATAAATGAACTGTCTGAAGCTCAGAGTTTTTTCTTGGGTATGTAATATTTATTCCTGAGAAGTCTTTTGTGCCACACAAGCAAAGAAATCACAAATAAATGTGGCAAATAAAGAGAAGGTGGGCACTGTATGATCAGAGAGACTGGGGATGGGGGGGAAGATACATATAAGTTTACAAATAAGTTTTACAAATATTTAAAACTAGGAGGAATGTTAATGGTGTAGAAGGCACAATGAACAGTCCTCTACACCTCTGAGTTCTGACCTTTTGAGAAATAAATCTAAAGAGCTAGATATACAAATAGTATGACAATTATGAAAATCCAAATAGAAATTTCATAGGAATCTTAATAATTCTTATCATCAGAACACTGAATTACTAAAGTGAAAGTAGTGATGAGGTTTTGGCCAATTTCACTCACAACTAATTTAAGTAACAGTGTTTACAATTTTCATGAAAATTCGTTTTTGTGGATCCAAGGTGAGACAAAAGGAAACAAATTCTTGTCATATATGCAGAGCCTCTTTGTCTGCTAGGGGTGGACAGATTGTAGTTACTGTTTAACATAATATGTAGTTAACATTCTTGGACTGCTTTGTTACTTTTGTACCATCTTTTATCTTGGTGCGGACTTCGTGTATGGCATGTTGGAACTGTTTTCTACAGAGAAAAAAGCTAACACAGTCTTATTTTATAAAGAGTTCATAACAATATGTGTTTACAAATTGCTTACTTTGAGATGGACAGGCGAAAGGTACTATATAAGTGGCAAGTATTATTATCTGTCTAAATCTAGCTGAGTGAACAAATCTTTTTAATGCCCATTTTAATGACACCGTTGTTCCATATGGTAGACCTCAAATGCATAAAACAATCCGAGTTAGTACATTCCCTGGAGAGAACCAGATTGTCCAGGTGTGCCATATTTTAAAGTCAGGGTGAAATTAAGAGACACAGCTTTTCCAAATTCAGGCTCAAACAGCCACCCAGGCCAAGTTAATTTCTCTCTTTATTGTTTTGATCAACACAGGGCTATTTCATTAATGAAGTAAAACCATGTATTATCTACTGAAAAGCAGGTCTTAATCATGTTATAGAATCTGGGCCCGTATGGATTTTGGTAAGCGGAAGTTCCCTGGCACTAAGCTACCGAGATTGGGTTATTTGCATAACTTTGATTAAGTTTGGTAAAGACGTGGGTTGAGCTTTCTTCTGGGCAAGGCTGATTCCATGAAGATGGTGTTTGGTGGTATCTTTTAGGTCTTGAGGCATTTTGTTCATTATGGTTCAAAGCTCCTCATGGGCTTTAACTTGGCAGATGGAATAACTAGACACAGGTAATAAGGTCTGTTAACCTTTGAAAGTCACCGTACATTCATAAAATAGAACTGATTTTTGAGACAGCTTTTTCTTCTTTTGCTTTGTATTTATTGTTGAAGTGGATCCCTCTTTTTCTGATTGATGTAACACTTCTCTTGCAAAATAACTCAGGTGTCCTATATGGCATCTTGGGGAAGCCAGTTAGTAGCAAGACCATAAAGGACAGGAAGAAAAAAATCTAAGAGAGTGAAACCAAGGCACTTGCTTCTTGGGGTGCTGGTGGAAGGGTCTGATTAGCTTGGTGGGGTTTATGTCTTGACTGCTCCCATAGTTAAGGCGTAGTCATAATTTAGTTGAAGTGGACCACACTGATCCCAGATCACATGCACAGACCATATTCTTCACCCTAGTCAGAAAATGAGTGCTTGAATGCAGAGAAGATGAAGGAAGAGATGTGAGGCCTTGAAACATGATTCAGTGGACCTAATTCTTTGTCCTTGTTCCACAGCTGGAAAAAATGGTCCTTGAGTTCCTTTGTAATAACTATTTATTTGGACAGTTTACAAAGGATCCGGTGTCTTAAATCCAATCTAATGCTTAGCCACCATCCTATGTTATAAGTCTTTCTAAGGAGATCTTAAATAATATCTGCTCCCAAATTCAGAGAGCTAGGGTGTCTCAAATACAAAGGATAATGGTAATTTTTATGATGGTGATGACGATGATTTCAATGATTGCTAAAATTTCCTGAGCACTTATGATGCGAAAGGCATTAGCTTAATTAGCTTGCCTTTTGTGAATTGTTTGTACAACACCCCCAATGAAACTTGTACTATTGATACATTATCCTCATTTCACAGATGGGTACCCTGAGCACAGAAAGTTTAAGTCATATTGTCCAGCTAATATGTGTTGGGTTCAGAGTTCAAATCAAGGAGTCTAATTCCATGTCATGGACCCCTAAACAGCTTCTTATAATGGAGTTGCCAAAGAGAGATGGGTTCCTTGAATGGATGGGCTTATTGGCAGAGGAAGTTTTTCTAACTTAACTTTGAAATAAAATAAGGGTCATGGGGCAGGGGAAATTGACAAAAGTGCTGACACAGGTTCTATTAACTAGTTTGTTACAGAAGGGGAGGAGAGGACTTGTTAGGCCTGAGAGCTCCACCTGAACAATGCTGCATTCATTCTAAATTATTGCTGAATGAGAGGGAGGGACAGAGTGGCTAGGTGATCAAAGGCCTTTCAGGGAAGGATGTGAAATGCCAGCCACGGGCTCTTCTCTGTCTCCAGAAGTTCGCTGCAGTGCATTTAATAATTGCTTCCCATTATTGCCTGACTGTCCTTTCCAAATAAATCCACCTGATTGGGATGGATTTGGTGTGGGAATATCTGTTCAGGCCTATTAGCCAGCACCTTTCTTGATATTTCCCTGTCCACATTTATTAAGGAGATCGGGTGATGATTCAGCCTGGGTTCTGGTTCTCCCCCTGGTTTCAGAATTACAATAATGAGTGCTGATCTTAGGCCTGGAAGTTGGTATTTTGTTTTCACGTTATCCCTGTCGCTTCTTAGCAGCAGAGGCAGAAGCACTTTGCTTTGGGTGTGAAACCAGGTTGTCAGACATCAGGGCTCTTGGTGCATTTCTGAGAGTGGGAGATTTTAGGGGCAAGTTTTCTTCTTTTTGCTTTTATCTCACTCTCTGAAAGAGACTGTATTTCTAGCTGTACTGGCAGCTTCAGTCATTTTCAAGCACACCCTTTAGAAGTAAACCCCTAGAGCCAAAGGAGGGGGCATCAGTGACTGTCCTTGGAATAATAGAGAAAATGCCCTCTCTTCCATCGAGGGAACTGAATCATCACAGTAGCCAGTATTCTGCTAGTTACAGAGACGTTTCTGGGTCTCCTCATCACCAATGCACGACCTAGCTTCCAGAAGAGCAGTGATTTTTTTCTAGGAATCTCCACCCCCATTACTATTGATAGTATTATTATTAAGCTCTTAATATGAGCCAGACATGCTTCAAAGCACTTTTTGCAGTAATTATTCACTATTCACACTAGCCCTGTAAGTAGGTATTATGATTGGTCATCCCCATCTGGCAGGGATGGAAATCAAGACTTAAAATGACTCAGCACTTAACCAAGACCATAAAGCAGGTAAACTGGGACTCAAACACAGACCCCCTGGACCAGAGTGTCTGTGCTGTACTCAATCTCCTCGTCCACCTTTTTTAGCCCTAAATGGTCATGGGACAACTTAGGTGTCAGTAAAATGACACCAGCACAGAAGATAAAGTAGAAAAAGATGGAGCTGAAGACAGAAGAGAGCAGTAAGATGGGTTCACGGTCTTGGCAATCTAGGGAAGAGTTTTAGAACGTAGAAAATAATTCAGCCACACTGGCCATGAGATTATGCTTGAAGAGAAGAAGTAATAAAGCATAACATATTTTGGGACAGCAGCAAAGACACCAAGTTCTGAGGGGTAGAAATTAGAGGCGAGGTTTTTTTCCTAACCATTTCACTTAATCCTCACAACCTCTCATTTCCATTTTACTGATAGAGACTCTGGGCTGAAGTAGTTATTTGCCAAAATTTGCAAAGTTAGGAAGTGTCAGGGCAGTTACATCAGCCTAGGTCAAGGTGGTTCTGGAAGAGTCCAGATGGGAGAAAGTGGAGTCTGACCAGCCAATACTTCTAGAAATCATTTTGGGAAATATTTCTATATAAATGGAGATAATTCAAAGAACCAGGATGAGATCTGTTTTTTTTTTTTTTTTTTTTTTTTTTTTTTTTGCGTTACGCGGGCCTCTCACTGTTGTGGCCTCTCCCGTTGCGGAGCACAGGTTGCGGACGTGCAGGCTCAGTGGCCATGGCTCACGGGCCCAGCCGCTCCACGGCATGTGGGATCCTCCCGGACCGGGGCACGAACCCATGTCGCCTGCATCGGCAGGCGGACTCTCAACCACTGCGCCACCAGGGAAGCCCTGAGATCTGTTTTTGTCTTTCTTTCTCTGTCTCTGTGTCTCTGTCTCTCTCCCCCCCTACACACACACAAACACACACACACACACACACAGCCCTAGTGCAGTTCAAAAGGAAAAAGCTGAACAATGAGACCTTTTAAGGAGGAAAACATTGCAGTGTTACTATATTACTTTTCAACTTGTGTAATTCCTGAGAGCATATTTAGAAAAGTGAGGGAGCTTCAGTGAGAGAAGTTAGTTTGCTTTATCTAGAATGACCTTTGGTGATTTGATTGTAACTTTGATAGTGGGATTCAACTTTTTGATTCTTTAAATATGTTAGAATTATCGGTGTATATACCTAATCCTACATCATGTAAAAGTCATATTTAATTAAATTATGTAACTGGAATAGTTCAGTTGGCTTAACTTGTTCATTTTCTCTAACTAAATATCAGCTTACACTAAAAATTTTATTAATCACACTAATGAGAATTTTTATATTAAATATATATATTACATTTAGCTTAAACGTTAATAGTCTACATTATTTTAATAAATTGCACTGAGGGAGTATATATGAAATAAATCTCTCATGCAGATTTTATTGGTTGCTGCATAGTTAATAGACATTAATGTGATCAGAGCCTAGATGTGATCATAAGATCAGTAGTTAAAATGATTGAAATATAAATTAGGAGCTGGAATAATTGTTTGTTAGGTGCTCAGATAATAACTGTTTGGTAATGCTCGGAGGGTCAAAGAAATAAAACATTCAAATGTGCAGCAAGAGCAGGCAAGAGAAACACTTTGAGGCGGACAAAGGCACCGGATGCTCTTCTACTAATTGCTCTTTCATTCTCGCTCTTTCTCCAAGGATGTCTGACATGCCCCTCCTCCTCCCATATCTTGCCCCATCTTGGTTCCTTAGTGAGCCTTCTCCCCAGCAACCAGATCTTCTGCATCCTTTCTCTCTTTTGCTTTTCTACTCACCGTCCATTAGTCATTACTGATAATGACAAACTATCTTGCCACCATTTTGCTGTTAACATGCAAATTCTTTGAGAACTGGTAGAAAAACCACACTTGTTTTCTGTGGACTGGGATTCTCTTTCTTCTATGGCAGGGATCAACAGACTCTTTCTGAAAAGGGCTAGATGAGAAATATTTTAAACTTTCTGGACCACATGATCCTTATTGCAACTACTCGAGTCTGCCCATATAGGCACCAGAAGCAGCCATCAGATAATAGTCAGCAAATGCATATGACTGAATCCTGATAAAACTTTATGAAAACAGACATCAAGTTGAATTTGGCCCACTGGCCATAATTTGGCCATCTCCTGTTCTATGTTGTCAAATGTTCTCCTGATCCAAAGACACATTAAAACTTTTTCTCTCAAAAGGAGATTCTCAGTTGAAATATCTTTCTCAACAATAGAGCTGTAATGAATTTCTCATATCTGTTTGTGTGCTGTGCAGTCCTGACAAGGTAAAATTGGTGACCGCTAATAAAATAGAAGCAATCTATACTCCATGACCCTGGAGGCCCAGAGGTTAATTAAAAAAGAGTGTGAACGTATTTAAGAGACTTAATCAACTTTTCTGTCTCATGTAGCTATGAGAACTTCCTCCAGATAGGATTTGATGGTGACCAGATCTAATCCTGCAAACAGACTGCTTAGGTAATTTTGATAGTAAATTTCTCTTTCTTATCTGAACTTTTCCCCCCAAATTCTTGATAGAGTTATTGGAAAACCGTTTTTCTTTTTTAGTTTGTTTGTTTCAGAGTCTTTGCCTTTTCTCTATCCTCTCCACTCCAATTAATTCACCTGCCTCCTTCACCTTTTGAAATATTATTCTTTAGTTATTTATCTTGATGGTTGACTCGGAATGTTCAGCCTTCTTTTCTTTTCCATGGAGGGTTTTTGGTGGTTTTGAGCAATGTGCCCTTTCAATCTCTTTAATAAATTCCTTAAGGAAGTTGGGGATTTCTGACAACGATTTTTGAATAAAGAGCCTCTGACTTCCTTTCCTTCCACTCCTCCAGAAATCTTATAAGTCTAACATTGTTTCCTCTTAATAATCTCTTCTACAGGGCAACTATTTCAACTTTCGACTTCAATTATTCATGTTCAATGCTTGCGTGTGTTAAATTCATTAATTTCTATGAAATCCCCTTAATTTACTCACTATGGGCAAAGCTACTGTGAAAGACAATGTGGTTGGAGACAAAGACATTGAAAATAGTCTCTGCCCTTGAGGCGCGAATCATTCACCTAAAATACCAGGTTGATAAACACTGTATGAGTGACACACAAAAAAGTTAGGAAACATGTAAAGAACGTTAAGTCATTGTTCTCTGGGGCTTGGATGTAACAGTGGACATTGGTTGATTTCCCTGTGCAGTATCCACACAACTTTTGTGTAAAGACCATACCCCAGCTTGCTCTGGGGTTACCATTCCTCTTCACTCTCAGCCCATGTGCCAACTGTGGTACTGACTTTAATCCCAGAGGATCTCATGCCCCAAGGAAGCTAATGCTCCCAGTTCACTCATCTGGAGCTGAGTTTACCAGTAAATAAGAAACTCCAATCTGGACCCATGTGTTCTCTTTGTGCCATCCTGGAAGCAGTTTCTTTCTGCTGTTGGACTGGATTTTTTGACAAAGGGAGCCGGAAGGTGCTGTGGGCCGCCATGCAGATCCTCAGATGCAGCCAACACAGAGAAGCCCACCAGAGAGCTGGGTCCTGCCGATGTCATCTGAAGTCCACATCAATCTGGAACTGAAGCTGAACTGGACTCCTTGGTCACCTGAACCATGGTTTAGGCTTAAACCAACTTAAGCTGGGTTTTCTGCCACTTGGAACAGAGCACATGATCATGGAGTCTGGACTTGAAAGATGATAGAATCTTTATAGGTAAAGATGAGGTCACAGTTTTCAAACATTCTAATCTACATACCAACTTCTGCATTTGATGGTGTTGAATACAGTTTTCCATTTAGGGTAAAGTATTGATTTGAAGGTTGCTGATGTTGGAAGTCCTTTCTGTGTTGTGTCACCTTGCCCGCAGATGCTTAAACCATTCTAGGAATCTGAAATCATCAAACCTTGAAAGGGCACTTCTGAGCACTTTAGTATGTTTCCTTCTGTGACCCACTCACTTTCCCTGGTGGCATCACCACTGGCGATCTACATCACGCTTCAAGTTCTCTGTAGATTGCTTACTTCTCACCTGGCATTTCTGGGCTTCCAACACCATGAGCTTTTTTGTTTTTTAGTAGAAAATAGCTCTTTGCACCTTACGTGATGTACCAGGGGAGGGAAGAAAATGAACATTTTTAGAAATCTACCATGTGTCACAATTTATATTTTATCTCATTTAATATTTTTGCCCTAACTCTAACAGGAAATGACTATTACTGTCATTAAAGGTTACAAAGGGAGGCTTGAAAATTTTATTTAACTCATCAAGATTGCATAGCTAGTACACAGAAGCTTCAGGATTTGATTCCATGTCCCTCTGAATCCAAAGCCCCTGCTAATTCCTCTACATCATGTGGATAGGATGTCATTTCCAACACTATCCCTGGATGACAAGCAGACCATACCTCACCTTTACCTTCAGTAAAGGTGGTCAGTGGGTACACTGACCAGAGTCCAGGAGCTGGTGAGATACCAAGGAAGAGTTTCTCTGCTTAGGCCCCTCTGATACTTCTCATGGGGTGAGGCTGTGTCCGGGCTCTTTTCACATCTCAGGGGCATCTTTGTACCTTGAGCAGCTGTTTTGTGTCTGTCATGATTGGTGAGGGTAATTTCAGGCTCCTGACAAGGCGTAAGGCTGAGAGTGCCATGGTTGTGGCTTGTGGCTGCAGGGAGTCTCTGTAGCTTCTGCTGTTCGTGGCCACAGCTGCTGGGGAGGGCCAAGGGAGTCCTCCAGTGCTTGTCACCTCTTCAGGCACTTCCGGGCCCCTCACAGCTGGGTAGTCCCGATCCTATCAACACTCTTCAGAGTGCTGTTCACAGCTGGATCCCTGCTCAGCTCTGACACTGTGCAGCTTTTTCAATTAACAGCACTTTCAAAGACGATGTTCAAAGTCAGCACTCTCAGCCTGCCCTTTGACACCAGCCTTATACTGATGTACTGTCCCTCTCCTAGCAAACCTGGAGAGACCAATGGCCCCTGCTCTGCACAACAGGGGTATCTAGGGAAGTCGGCAATTGTTCCTTATCCCTCCGGCTTTATTAATCATGCAAATCAAACTTCAGAATCAGTCTTGAATGTCTAACCATCTGCCAGGATAGACACAAACTGAATTTTGGTGATTAACAGCCTGGACTTGGAAAGGTCTGGATTTGAATGCAGGGCCCAGCACTTAACAAACATGTTATGACTAGAGGTCTCTGAGGTACTCATGTGCAAAATAGGGATAGATCTTACTTCATAGGGTCTTTGTGAAGATTAAATGAAACAAATATCTGAAGGAGCTTGGCACATAGTAGGTACTTAGCACACAGTAAGTATTTTTACTGAGCATCCTTGGTTCTACTGTTATCTTTCTGCCTTCTGTCTTCCTGATATCTATTTCTTTGGTGAATGAAAATGCAAATTGTCTTACAACTTCCATGATAGATCTTACTATTTTGCACCTGAACTTTCCAGTTGCAAGGAAGAAGATACTTCTAATACTCTTAGGATGTATACTGAACATCTCCCTGATTTTGTTGTTGAAATCAAACAATTTTGTCCTAAGTGACAACTGTTGTCATATTGCAGCATATTCTTGGATTATGGCTTTTCTCTCTTGATTTGCAAAGTTCATGGTCTTCGAAGGGTTATCAAGACCTCTACCCCAAGCCCTATTTACTTGATTCTTTTAAGATGATACATTAAACAAAAAATTTGGGTCCAGCCCTCTTGAGATTTTTGAAGGATTTTCTGCTGTGCAGTATTTGTTCAACCAGAAGACAGGCAGCATATCATATGTATTGCTGAGTAGAAGGAATCTTAAGTCGTTGCTCTCAGCTTTGATAGAAGCGGGGCAGGCACAGCATAAGTGGAAGGGAAGGGGCTGACAGGACTCCCTGGGATCTTGGGATGATTTCCATCATCTTCCATCTCTCTTGGGCCTGATTTTAAACTGACCTTGGACTGATAGAAAGCTATCACCTGAAGAATGCTATTAAAATCAAACCCCTCCCCGGAAGGCAGGAGGCATCTCTCCTCGTCTTCTTCACCTTGGCACCATGCTTATCTTGTCAGGCAAATGCCAGGCTCAGCAGCATCATGTGGTACTGAAGACCCTTTTGGGTAGCTTGCAGTTACGTAACAGGTGAACTGTGGGATTGCTAGTACTTTTAGGGCACCGGAATTGGGGCAGAGAAAGAACACATTGTTTGATCCTATGCTGAAAATGTGATGAATAAGCTGAATGAAAGGGAGAACCACTTAATGGGCTCCACTCCATTGTGGATACTCTAAAGCTGGAAGGAAATACAAAGCTCAGTTTCTGTCCTTGAGGAACTTGTGTTTGTGTTGGCCAGGCCAGAGTAAGGCACATGAAGCAACAGTCTGGATAAAGGAGTGTGTGATTAAGTGACAACCAAATAGTACAGACAGAAAGTACTCTGGGGGCCTGGCCTTAGGAGACATGGCGGAGACGGCCAAGTGTTGACAGGTTTGCAATGATCTGATGTTTCTGTGAGATGCTTGCCCAGGGTTAGAGACACAGTTGTGACTGTGAACATCGCAATTCCAAAAATCACATCTCAGTGATTGTTTCATTTTCTCAAGTCCCGGATTCCTGTTGATTGAGGAAAACACATTAGAAGCTTTTCAGGGTCACAGGATAGTATTTTGTGCTTTCTAAGAAGGCAGTTAGCTAAGAGTTTCAACAGTTCTCAAGCTCTGGTAGACTTGTAAATTTCTAAATGTATGAGATCAGGGTTACCTTACTGCCACTCACTGACTGCATGACCTTAAGCTTGTAAGCCTGCTAAGCTTCACTTTCTCTGCTGAAGGAGAGTGATAATACTATCCTTACAGACTTGTTATGAGGATCACAGGAAGATAATATATACAAAGTGTTTGGTACATGGAAGGACTTAGTACAAACAGGTTTATCATGGTCACTGGTGGGGCTGTGAAGAAACACCTTTGAATGAATATAAAGTCAGAGAATGTGGGAGCTGCAAGGGATCAGAGTGGTTACTTGGGCCAACTCCTCATTTTATAGATGAGGAATGGAGGCTGAGATAAACTAAATTATTTATTCAACAACACGTACCACGCAGCAGTACAGGTGGGTGAGCCGCCATGTTTCCTAACTGACCTTCCATTGCGTTTCTTTAACATATGGCCTTCTATGGTGAATAGGTATAATCAGTCACTAAGTTCAGCAATTCCCTCTTCTCATCTGCCTCTTTATTTCACTGTCTCCCTCCAATATTATCAATAACTACTTTGTGTGTGGCACTGTGGGGGATTTAAAAGTAAACAAGACATTGTTCTTGCTGTCAAGGACTTGGCACTGTAGGTGACTCAGCTGCCATTAATGTTCTCAGATTCAGGAGGGATCAATGGGGAAATGGATGGACTTGGGGCTCAAGGATAAATCAGGCACCCAGAGGGAGGCAAGCCATTGGAGTGGTTCAAGTTGGAGTCTAGAAGCAGGCAGATTAGGCTCACCTCCTTGCCTTAACCTTGAGGAAATTACTGAAACTTCCTATCTGGGTATAAAATGAGGATGATAAGAATATCTGCTTTCTAGGGTTGTTGTGCAGATAAGTGAGAATGTAGTACAGGGCTTGGCATGTAACAAGCATTCAGTCAATGAGGCACTGGTGGCACTGTGTACAGGAGAGAACAGAATAGTAAAATAGAACCACCGAATCATAATAAAGTATGTCTGATGCTAAGTAGTAATTCTGTTCCAACCTCGGGAGGAAAGTCCTTGCATAACGGTTACTGCTTTTCAAAAGCGGGTCCAAAGATATTACACTACTCAGAAAACTCAAAACGTTACTAACGCTTTTTCCAAAGAATGAACGTGGTCCCCCTCTACCATGCTTAACAAATACGAGACCACTTGAATCTTCTTGGGAAGTCAACCGTGGTGAATCTGGACTCTAAAAAATTAAAAACTTTTTTTTTTGCCAAACTGTTCTTTCTCAAGCCAGTTTCTGATTAGCAGATTCATCTGGGCAAATGAGCTCCCCTTATTCCTTACAATTCTATTTCAGATACGTTTTTCATCAGCTCTATTATTACACATTCTTTTCAGACTCTCTCTCAATGTAATAATAATACCTACCATTTCCTTTACAGTGATTTATGACTTTATTAAAGCTCTTAGATTTCTGTTCATATTTCTAATCTTTTGACTTGCGTCACTTTGTATAATTTAATTATCATCAGAGGTTTTGCTATAGGTAGGGACACCTGAATTTAATTAATGTGCTGTTTGCATATTTCACATCATAAATAATGTCCAATAAATTATATGTTAATACTAATCCCGTAGTAGCTCTCATAACAACTCCCCGAATTTAAATCCCAGCCATGGATCAAATCCTCGTCGATGGCACTTGACACCTACATATTTCCCCAGGACCTTTCTGACCACTCTGGTGCCTCTTTCCTTTTACCCATTTATGTAATAGTTATATCCAGAGCTTTCAGAAGTTGACCAGTAAAGAGAGAGAGCAATGCAATTTGATTTTCTTCTCTGAGATTTCCTTTTCAGGATATACAAGTATCAAGAATCTAGGAGATTATATAGTAGGTCCCTGTTGGTTATCTGTTTTATATATAGTAGTGTGTATATGTTAATCCCAAACTCCTAATTTACCCCTCCCCTCCTCTTTCCCCTTTGGTACTGCATAGAACAGGGACCTATAGTCAGTATTTTGTAATAACCTATAAGGAAAAAGAATCTGAAGATATATACATACATATATATGTACATATATGTATATATATATAGAACTGAATCACTTTTGCTGTACACCTGAGACTAACACAACATTGTAAATCAACTATACTTCAATAAAAAAATAAAATAAAATAAAAAATAAATAGAAAAAAAAGAATCTGGGGTGGGAGTAGGAGCCAGCTCACCTCTTTCTGGTTCTTAATTACAAATCTACATAAAGATTGCTGTGGGTGACGGCAGAGTTGATGAGCTGCTGTCCAGAACACAGTTCCTTCAGACTGTACAAATCAAAGTGACCACTTTAAGGAAGTATTTCAATTCTACTCTCATCAAAGAGTTAAAACGCCAAAGGCTTTCAGTGTCTCATTTCACTTACACACATAGCCCATTATAACCTGCATAAACAAGGATGACAAGTTGAGATTAATGAGAGTCCCCAAGTGACAGAACAATTTAATTGTCAGAAATCGTAGGAGCTGAACTTTACCAGTGTATTTATATAAGACAGCCACAGTCTAAAAACTTCTCTAATTGATTATGACCAATAAGTAATAACTTGGAAAGCAGTTTTCTGGTATACAAATAACAAATGACTCATAATAGTTAATTGAGGTATTAAGATGCATAAGGGAAGAATATTAGATTGACTAGATAAATGATTCATAATGTAAGGGAAATAATTGCAGAGTTCATACTCCTAAGTAGGGTATAGCTCATAAGCAATGCTGAAAGTACATCAAATAAAGGAAACTGTGTTTGCTAAATGAACTCCCAGCTAATTGGGTATCATAGCTATGTTGCCTCTAGGCTCCATTGGATCCTTGCTTTCTTTCAAGCCCAGAAGCCGTCTTATGGAGTCTTCTAAGCCACAATTCTTATCCTGGATCTTGCAGCCCTTGCAGCAAAAGGGTATGGGGTCTGAGGATGGGGGTGGTGTAGAGCAGCCAGACACATGCAGAAAGTGGCCTGAGTTATGGCTGAGCGCATAACATGGTGCCTGATCCTGCCTTTCATGGCTAGGGCTCTGACTGGCCATGGGCCCAGCTTTGGGGACCCAGGGATACCGGTGTAACGTCACTCTCAACAACCTCCATGCTGAACGTACTAGCAGCTGGAGGCAGCTTCTTACGTAATACAACTTCGGGGATTCTCTGCACCCAAATATCTCTGTAACTCAATCTGGGCTAGACTGTTCTCCATCTCAAGTCCCAACAGGTTCATTATTTGATCAAAGTCACAGCAAAAGTAAATGGCTACACCTAAGCTTTCCAACACCAGGTTGTATTTTCCGTAGTCTCCGTCAGATATAATTAGGAAGAGTTTCTTGAAAATGTAATTTAAGAGCAGAGATCTTTCTGGCCATTGTCTGTTGTGTCTTTATTGCACTCTGATTGACTTTAAGTTCTGGCCGCAGAAAGGTTCCATATTCTCCAAGTCCATCTTAAACTTCTTTCTGAATGTCTTTTAAAATCCTGTTCTGCTGATGGTACACTTAAATTCTCCACTAGCACACTGGGTACGTCCTTGGCTTCATCTCAGTTTACTTTTAAAATAATACCATCTTCTTTCATTGATTCAGGTGAGAGATAAGTAACGTTTGTCAAGTGATGAACTGTAGTAGGTGTGTCCAACACTATTCTAGGTGTTTGACACGTTATTCCATTGAATCCTCACCGAATCTTTGAGAAATAGAAGATCTTTTGTTTTGGAAATGAAAAGCCTGAAAGCGAGCAAGGTCAAGTGATAAAATTGTGTGTTTTACGCCCTTCTGTTCTGCCCTTGGTATTCTTTATTCCCAACTGTGCCTGGTACATATTCTAGCCCAGGAGTGGGCACTTAACAAACTAGAATTCAATTCTGCAAATGCTTGAGTTAGGCTTTAGGATTAATGGGTGAGCGAGTTTAGATGGAGCAACACTGTTCTGTTCTTCCAACTAGAAAACCAGGGCTCAGTGCCTGACAGATGGCGGTTTGGTAGCATTAATAAGAATAGGAGGCTATGCTTACATATGTATATATTTTAACTGTCCAGAGAAATCTTTATGGATGCTAATACAGTTTTTGAATTTAGAAACATAGGTCATCACTCTAGGCAAATCCCTGCAAGGCTTCTCTTGCTTCTTGGGGCAGAAAGCCACAGTCTTTATAGTTATCTGCTGTTCCTTGAACCCCAGGCCAGTTCTTTCCCACATATCTGCATAGCTCACTTCCTCACCACCTAGAAGTCTCTGCTCAAATATCAGTCACTTTTCTATGAGGCCTCTGCTGACCACTGTATTTGAGAGGGCAGAGCCTGCGTTATCCCCGAACCTCAACTCCCCAATTCCCCATCCTTTAGTAGGCTCTTGAACTTTCTCTTTCATCCCTGGCACTAAACATGCTTTAACTTATAGGAGAATTTTCTAATTTATTATCTTTATCGTTTATTGAGTTTCTCCCACCATGGAAATGTAAGCTCCAGGAGGGCGTGGATCCACTTCTCATTCACTGATGCATCCCAAATGTCTAGAGGAATGTCTAGTCAATAGGGACTTAATGAACCAGTGGATCATGATAAATACTGGTTAAATGCATAGAGTGTGACCTGTTTTCTTCTTAGATAATTCAGCGTTTGTAATAAAGTTTAAGAAACACTTTTGTTACTAACTTGGAGTTAGTAGCAACAAGCCCTGGATTTGTGTAGATTTTCAAAACTTCCTCACTTTATGAGGCATCCTGCCTTTCAAATTTCAACTAAAGATGTAAAACGATATATACACTATTTAGTTACTTTTTTTTTAGTTACTTTTTGAGTACAGGAAAAGAAATATGAAAAAGTTGACTTTTAATGCTTAGTAGTTGCCAGATCCAGAGAGAACATGCCGCCATGTTGGTCTGTCCCCCCTGTTTCACAGATGAAGTGACCAAAGCACTAAGGCAGTTGAGTGGTTGGGATTTGAGGAGACACTTGAATGCATCTGGCTGGCCTCTCAGCATATCCACATTGGACTCTATCATAACCTAGCAACCTGGCTTGGCTGTTTATAGGGAAGTTTACTCCTTAAATCTCATGAACGCCTTTCCTCTCTCTTCTCTTCTTATATCAGTCCAAGACAAAATCTGCAGTTCAAGTGAATGATACAGTGGGGAAAGCTCAAGTCTGGCCCCTTTGCTTGAGGAGCCCACAGCAGTTCTTTTCGACTGCTTCTTCTGGGCATGCTTGAGAAAACCCCAGCTAGCATGCTCCTAGCCCCCCATCTATGATTTCATTGGGAAACTATGCATAAGATACTTTGGAAATAAATATACACAAGAAATTACAACTCTGTTTGAATGACCCTCTACCTTGGAATGTCTAGAACTGTGAGAATTATAAGGCCAAGAAATATGTCCAGGCCTACGGGCTTGAAAAGTTACTATTCCTTATATGGAATCTGAACAGACAGGGAAGCTAAAGTTGTATAAACTAAACGGAGTTTTTTTTTTTTTTTTTCCCAGCCACTTACATGCTTCATCCTTGACCTAGTTCATTTATAGGTTCCTTTAAGATACTAGGCCTTGAAAGTTCATTGCCTTCTTCATGGTCTTCCAACAGTGAATTTCTGAGCAGCCCGTGCTTTTCATGGACTTCGTATGAGAAAGGTCCAAGGATGGATGGACCCAGAAAGAGTCAGGCCATGAGTGTGCACTGGTGCAGTTTTATCAGAATAAAATGCTGATAAAATAAGTGCTAACTATCTGGGGGGCTGGTTAGAGTACCCCAGGTACAGTTTATTCATTACTGTTGGAAATTTTAAAATGTAGACGTTCGAAATGTTTAGTCTGGTTTTCAGTAAGGAAGGAGGACAAGTGGATTCAGGCAAGGACCTGCAGAACAATATTTCTTTTACTCGATTTCCTTGATAATGGAGAAGACAGGGCAACAAGCTGCCATCCTAAAGCTAAAAACAGAAATTCTATTTTTTTAAATAGGGGTAATTATTTTCTATTACACAGTGTAGAATGGGGACATTTTGCAATTTTGGTTTGCAGAGAATATTTTTTATTTTTTTTTTGCGGTATGCGGGCCTCTCATTGTTGTGGCCTCTCCCATTGCGGAGCACAGGCTCCGGACGCGCAGGCTCGGCGGCCATGGCTCACGGGCCCAGCCGCTCTGCGGCACGTGGGATCTTCCCGGACCGGGGCACGATCCCGTGTCCCCTGCATCGGCAGGCGTACTCTCAACCACTGCGCCACCAGGGAAGCCCGTGCACAGAATATTTTAATGTAAGGAATTCAGAATACTAACAGCGTATGTTTGAAAAGGTTATGCTTTCATTGATCCTCACCAGCAGTTCTGAAGTTTGGCTAGGTTCAGATCCCAACTTGACCATTAACCAGGATAAATTTCTTTTCCTCTCTAAGCTTCAGTTTTCTCATTTAAAAGATGCAGATTAAAAACAGTATCTGCCTTATAGGATTGTTGTAAGTGATTAGTAAGTTAAAGCAACACTATACAAATCCTGATATGTACATAGTATTTGGTAAATAGATACAATTATTACTCTTACCAGCCATATTATTAATTGCCAGCCTTAAGGATATAGGAGTTTCTAAAAAGTGGAAGGTAGCTCATAAAATGATTCCACACATGTTGAAAATGGCCCCCTTAGTATGAACTCATTTGTTACTCAGGGTTCTTTTTTTCTAGGTGTACGTCTACATTTTCAGTAAAAGTAGGGGAGAGAGATAGTTATCCATATCATCCAAAGGAAGTGCTGAATTTGGACTTTGTCACTGCAGTTTCTCAGATGAAACTTGGGTTTCATAGATGCTTCACTTAGCTGCATCGATACGTAGCGTTTAATCTGCAGATTGACCTAGAGATAATGTAACAGATAAAATACCGCTTCTTTTTCCTAAAACCTAGATGTTAATACTCGCTCACACTACTTTCACTTCAAGGTCTTTTCTCTCATGTGCTGGGTGACCCAACAGCAGACTTCACGTAGGGTACCCAGAAAGCAAGTGGAGGCTTCCTCACTCCTGCAAAAGAGAAAAGCTCATAGTAGAGCTTTTCTAAAGAAACATATTAGAATTTTGAAATGAGTAAACCTGGATAGAAAATCTTTTGGCTTTACATACCTAAGAAGTCTGGGGTTTAAGCGTAGTGTTTTATTTTAAGTGCATGGCAGGAGACAGAAATAGTGCCTAAAGTTTTCCTGTATTACTGCCTCTGCAGGTCTGAATCTAGCCCTGGTCTTAGAGAGAATTGGAATACTTTTATAGACATTTAGATATTTTGTCACCAAAACAAATACCTATTTTACATTTAGGGAAGGCTAAAGGAAGGAATCTCAAATTGGTTTATAAGCTCAGTGATGGAAATAGAATGAGTATTACATATTTCTGTTTCATTTGAAAACACCGTTTGTTGTTAGGGGCTTTAATATAACTCAGGCTCTGGGTAACTGACTTTGGTAAACCTGATTTTCCAGTTTTTAAATCTCCAATCACTAAGCATCTGGGTTTTGCTCTTTAAAGAAACTAATACTATGATAATACTTAATATTTGTCATTTTCAGCAAAGCCAGCTTTAAATATTTCCTAGTGCTAATGCATGGTTTGTCGAAGCATTTTAGCTAAATCTAGTCTTTCATTACTGTTGCTGCCCATCTCTATTTCAGATGGCTAATTTGCTGACTTTCTTCAAAGTTCAGTTTTTGTTACATGTCTGATCAAGCTTAACAATAATTTCCTATATTATATTAGCCAAAGTAATGTTTGTTTATGAGCTTAGAGTCATATTTATTAACATCCATGATTAACTGAAAATTGCCCCATGTGGTATTTCAATCCACAAATGTGTTTTGATTAGAGAAGGGACAATCATTCCATTTGCATTTGATGCTAACACAAATGGTATAATTTTCAGCTCTCTTAGTGAAGCAGATAGTAGCAGAGAAAAGAAAAGGTAAGGCCTTAGAAAGACTGCCCATGTGGCTGCTGCTTTCTGATCATTTAGACCCTAATGTAATTTTGTTTCTTTGTAGCACATTTCCATAAAATAGTTTTTGGTATGGATAATTACCTTAACTGTTCATATACTCTCTAAAGTATCACTGGGGCATTATCTATTATGTTGCTTGAAATTGATCACTGTTCTTTCTAACATATTTCATCCTCTTTAGGATTGGATGTCTGACTATTTAGACTTAAAACTTGACAAATATTATGCCTGCAGAAATCTGGTAAATAAGAAAAAATATATTTTGAAAAGATGATTTATGTTCTCTTTAATTCTGACTACTTTTCTCTGAAGCTTTCGTGACCTGATATAAATCTCCAAGTCTGCTTTTTTTTTTTTTTTTTTTAAATCCAGTAGAATAGAATTTAGCTTTGCACAGATTACTTGGACACACAGGGAGGGATTCTGTTTGAGCATCTGATGCTGCTGGAATCTGGAATCTGATTTTTCGATCAGAGGCTCGGGGTAGTCTTTGGAAGCTCTAGTTCCAGCAGAGGGTATAATGGATGCCCAAGGCATGACCGCCTTGGGGGGCGGTGTTGGCCAACCCTGACCTGCTGACATGGGAGTCATCTCATAGGAACTCCCAGCAGGCTCTTTCACTTTCCCTGGAGATAAGAACCACCCTTTGGAGCCAAAAATCTTTGTCCTTTCTATCAAAAAGGGTGGTCACTTTCATTTGCAGTTCAGAATGGTAACTTACACAAGATGATCTGACTTTTGTTCTCTTCCGTGGGTTGAGAGCTATAGAGACACTTAAGTTTTGTCTTATAATCTTTAAAGCCGGACCAAACAGAGGACAGAAAGTCACCAGCGCCTAGCACAATTCCCAGCGTTCTCTGTGATGATGGTTGAATGAGTGAATGAATAAAGGAATGAACTGTTCCAAACACCTTACGTGACCACCGGCCTGATGCTCCCATTTCAAGCTTTTGTGCTTCGGATGTTTCTTTACCTCGTTTGCACTGTTAACTGTATCCAAAAGTTTTACTCTAATTCCTAAAAAAAAACCCCTTCCTATGAATTGGGAGCACCTCTTACATTTGTTTGGATCAGCTTTAATCTGCATGGAACCCCCTTTTCGTGCCAGAATGCCAGCTCTCATACATCAGCCAGCTCAAACTGAATAAATCTATTTAAATACTTATAAAATATTAAGGATGCATTTGGGAAAAGCCTCTAAGGTTATTGTGGCATCCATGTACCTCACAGTAACTAATTTATTAAGCAGTTTGCAAACCTGGGAAGAAAGGAAAAAGAAAAATGGTTTCATAAACCAAGAGCAGAAGCCAATTTTTCAGCTCAGATGATGAAAGGAAGCATGCATTTCTAATCAAAAAGACAGATAAGCCTTCTCTCTCCCACCATTCCCTCCCCGGCAAAGTGCCTTTTCATCATCAACAACACTCCATTCCTAATGGCGGCCTGGGCCTTTCTGCACCTTCTGCATACGCTGGTAATGTACACACAGCATCTCTTTGAAACAAGAGCCCATTAGCTGTGGCAGCCTACCTTTCCACATGACGTTCTTCTGTAGCAAGTCGTCAACGCAGTGTTAAATCATTCCTACTGGGCATGCTCAGAACCCTGTTGGAGGAATAAAACGATATTTAGAGCCATAGCATGAAAATTGCTTTTCAGCCCCCTTGAAGGACAGTTAAAAAAGAAAAATGAAAAGGGAAAAGGTCATCAACAGACAGGTAACACCAAGCTCATTCTTCTACTGGGGAGCTTTCCTTCTTTAGATTTCTTGAGGTGATCCTTTGTGACCCTCAGTCTGATGTATGTGGTGGCTGTCCCTTTGTGCCAAGGGTAGGGTCAGAGCCCACATAATGCTCTTGTTCAGTATTCCAGGTCAGCCTGACCCTCCAACACCTTTTACTGCCCTCCCATAACAGTGCAATAAACATTTGTGTTAATGACAGCTGTCATCTTCAACGAGTTTGGCCTGTCTTATAAGGTTCAGAAATCTTACCTTTCCATTATTCTCCCCGCTAGCTTGCACAGGTGTTGCTGATTGTAGCAGCCTTGCGGGCCTCCCGAGAACCCCGTATGTAGATCCTTCCTCTTAATGCTTTAATTGTCCCGTGTCCCACAGGCCACCCTGGAAGGGTGCTCACTTGCTCTTCATGCCTCTCCTCACAGGGGTTTCTTGACATATACTGACGTATAATAATAATGGTATTATGTTTAATACAGCAGACGTAAAGCATATGGAGATGGTTGGAGACAGGGAAGAAAGAGTTTGTAGGAGTCACTTTGTTATTTATTTTTAAGGGCCAGTATCAATAAACTGCGTGCTAAACTTAGCTCTGGCTTATCTTAGCATCGTCCGTGAAGTTTGTGCAGGAAATAATCAACGTGGCGCCCAGTGAGGCCTCCGAGTTCAGTGGTGGTTTGTACAGACCCTGGACAAAGAAAAGGGTTTTTAAGGGTAGCCCATATCTCCTTTTACCCAGGGTAAAAGGGGGGAGGGAGACTTGATTTCTGACAAGCTGCCTACATATTTGGAGTCAAGTCATTTGTTATTTTAGGCCTGGATTCCTAAGCACATTTTCTCAAGGTGTTTATATGCAGCTCGTTTCCATATTTTTCTCACTCCTGGAAGCAGGTCAGAACATGCTAAAAAACAGGGCTTTGGTGAATTATTTTCCTGCCAGTGAGTGTGGTAGAAGGACATAAAGACACATCTTTACCAGCAGGTAGGGTGACATTTCCCAACACCTCTGCGTAATGAAGGAGAGATTAAGACCACGTTGAGGATTACCATTCCTGAGCGCAATTCGTCAATGCCTTCGGACATTTCTCACCACATCATGGCCTCTCTGGAGGCACAGCTCTCGTTGGCTGCAGTGGCTCTGATCTGGTTCATTTCTGTTCCTGGGAGCCATCCACATGTCTGAGAATCTGGGTCCCTGTGATTTTGCCTTTGATGGATTTTGTCCATTTCATGGATCACCGTTTGAATCAGAGTTTGACGGAAGGTTTCAGCCAAGTAGGGGACAGAGCTTAAAGATCAGAGCATGAGAGGCAACTTTCTCCACCTCAAGCCACAGCTCCCTGCAAGGGAAGTGGTACAGGAAAGCACAGCTGTCTCTCTGGGCTTTCTGGATGGTAAGACTCACTGGGTCTCCCCAGAGAGCACCATCTCCCAGGGAAATTCTGATTCAGTAAATCTCCCTTGAGGTCTGAGAATCTGTTTTTAATAGGAGTTCCACATGATTTTCCTCAACAGGAAAGGTTCTTTGTAAGGATTTTGGGAAAATTGTCATTGCTAAACACATGCCGAAAATTCCTGCTTTGACAGCAAACTGATGAACATTTTGGTGCATTGAATGAATGAATGAATGAAGCCTTTTATTCTGAGTCCAGCCACACAGACTGGACTGGATAAAATGGTCCCAAAGACAAGTTCGTGTATGGGGAGCAGTAGAGGAAAGGGAGAAGGACGTGATTAGATGGAAAAAGTTCTGGAAAACTCTGGAAAACTCAAGGCAGTGTCAGGGATTGGAGGTGGAAATGGGGGGAACTCAAGAAGACTTGAGCCCCAGGACGCTTATCTCTGCCTTTCACAAGGGCTGGTTTTAATCACTCCCTTGTACCTTTTGCTGGTGTCATTTGTCAAACCTTCGCATAAAAGTTGCAAAGTGAGGTTATTCAGCGGGTACCATCATCCATCTCCTATTATTGACTGAGTGGGAGGTGGGATACCATTCCTCTGTATCCAGCCTGCCGCCTGCTTTTGTTCTGTCCCGCAACCCTGGCCCCATGCTGGAGTGGAGTGCAGCCCCCATGCCTTTTCAACAAAGCCCTTTGCAGCCCGCTGCGTGTGCCTTCTGGGTGTGCTCTCCTGGCGTCTGCTTTAGAGACTTCCTCTTCTGGGGATTTACCGATTTGAAACAAATCCCTTGGCTTTGGCCCTGAATCCCATAATTTTAAACTGTGTGATGATCAGAGTTGTTCATCAAACTCTAATAACAGTGTGGTAAGAGCAGCTTTCGTCTTGCTGCGGTTCCATCCCTGGTGCACTGCCCGCTCTCTGCCATCACATTGAGCTCCCCAATTGTTGAGAGAGAGAATCAGCAGAGGTACACAGGTAGATGGGAAAAGGAGTTTCCTCACATACATGATTTGGCCCCCTTTTAACCCAAAGACAACTAAAAATGCCAGCAGCTGAATTTAGGAAGCGCTTAGCACACTCCAGGTAGTATTTCACAGGTGGTATTTGCAGTCATTGATTAATCCTCACAACAACTCTATGAAGTTGGTACTGTTTATCAAGACCATTTTGCTGGCCCCCCAGTCTACCAGCTTACGTACTGAGCCCGTGGCCTGGCCTTGCAGAAGAGGTGGGATTGTGATGGAAGATGGTATTTCCAGATGAGGGGAAGAGGCACAAGGGACCTTATGGGTTGAACAGGTAACAAGAAAGCACCCCGAGACTCATTCTGAGTGACAAATCTGTGTAAGATTTAAAAAAAAAATAAATCGCCAGTGACTGGAACTGTAAGATGATGGGAAAATTTCCTTTGCCCTGGACCAGCTGAAATGCACAAACATGAGGCTAGTGGAGTGATCAGGAAGAAGAAATCGAGGGCATGCTTAAGCTGGCTCAGCAGCAGGTCCACCGGGGCTGACTGTGGGATCAAATAATCAGCATTTGATATCCAGGAAGAGAAAAACTGGGCTGACATATGAACTTGATAACAGATACTTTGAAATTCTTTTTTTTTTTTTCCCCATTTGACCCTTTACCAAATTTACAGATAACTTTATTTCTAAAAAGATTTCTTTGGCTTTCCTTGTATTTATGTTTAGTTTGATCACAAAAGGGGACGATACTTGTTCCCTTGCTCTGGGTATCTACCTCCTGGCCCACAGCACATTATTTTCCTTTTCAGCCTTTCTTAAAACTGATGCCAGGGGAGATAGTATTGTTTAGCACAGCACTGTTTAATCGAAATTTAATGCAAGACATATCCGCATTTTAAAATTTCTAGTAGCCACATTAAAAAAAATTTTTTAAAGGTACAGTTGATTTTCATAATGTATTTTGTTTAATCCAACATAGTCAAAATATCATTTCAACAGATCTCTGAAATTTGGAGTGTTTTTTTTACACTTAGAGCACATCTCACTTTGGACTAGTCACCCTCCAGGTGTTCAGTGGCCACATGTGGCTCATGCTATCATGTGGGACAGTATAGGTCTAGCAGTTCAGTCAACCAAACTGGTCAAATCGTGGCCTTATTGCTTTTTAGCTGGTCATCCTTAGAAAAGTTAGTTAACCTCTCTAAGCTTCATTTTTCTCACTGGGAAAATAGGGACAACAGTAAGCACCAAATGAGTTCATGTATGCAGCTATACTAAACCTGGGCAGAAGTACTAGGTAAACGTCAGCGACACCAGGACTGTCACAGCCCAGCTCCCACCCTGGCTTCCTTCTTTCTGAACCTGAACAGGCTGAAGTTAAGGCTGAATTTTTAAAAACATTAGACTCCTTATTTCTGTCTATAACTTTTGATCATTGTATATCTACATAATATCTATCTATATAACATCTTCATTTAAATCTAGTAATTCTCAAGTAGGGGCATCTAGTGGGTAGAAGCCAGGGATGGTGCTAAACATCTTATAATACACAGGACACCCGACCCCCCATCATAATGAAGAGTTATCTGACACCAAATTTTAATAGTGCCACAGCTGAGTGCCATGGTTGTTTTAATTGGACTAACCTGCGCACTTGTGTGTGTGTGTGTGTGTGTGTGTGTGTGTATCACCTTATTATTCTTTGATCCCTCTTAAGATAATTTAGAATATGAATTATAAATAAATGCTAATAGAAAACACCATCCTTGATCCTTGGAATCACTTAGTGGTATAGAGGGATTCTGCATCCCAAATTCCAGGAATAGGCTTCCTCGGGCTTTCCAGAGGGGAAGGATTATAACTTGTACAGTCAGATGTAAGAGGCCATGCATTCCCACTGTCCTGTGACCTGAGACCAGTCCGCAGAAGCTCCGCCATCCTGGGGCTGATGGGCTCCTGACGAGGGTTTGGCTTCCACTGGACCTGCTCCCTTGCCAGAATTGAGTGCCATGTGCAAACTGACAGCTGCCTTCCTGCCCTGCCAGGGTCTGCTGGGTCACAGGACCCAAGGAGAAGGTGCAGGAGCCCCCCAGTGCCAGTTCTGGGGCAGGTGGCCTCATGAGAAGGCTCCTTCCCACCCCCTCCCACCCCCTTTCTCCCGTTTATGTTATGACAAATGTACTCCATTTACTCTGAGCTCTTGGAGGGGACTTAAGAAAGATGGTTCCACGCCCCCCAACATTGAAGATAGTTTCAGAGTGCCACGTTTGTTCACAGGGGGTCTTCGGGAATTTGCAGGCTTGCTTTCTCTTCTCCCTGTTCTCTTGGGAAGTCCTCGTGGGAGATTTTTCTGGTCTTAGTTTTTACAGTTGTGTGCTTTCCCTCGTATCATTGTGCTAGTTTCCCTAAAGGTCTTCCAATTAGTCTTTTGGGTTTCCCGGGTTCACCTTGGAAATGGCATTGTACCTTGTGTCGGCACTTGAGCTCAGGTCATTGAAACCCCCAGGAGACAGGGGTAAGCAGTCCCCTCTGCTTCTGATTATACAGAATATCATTTGTGCATCTTCTTACTGCAAAAAAGCTGCTTGAATGTTTCCTTGATTTCTGCCTTCCAAAGAGCAGCTGTTTTGTTTGTCTTTGTTTGTGGTTTCCCGGCTAGGTTATCTGTGGATGTCATTCCAGTGACCAGAAAGCGTCCCTTTCACTGCCCTCCGCTCAAGAAGGTGGACACAGCAGTGCTGGGGAGAAACACAGTTTCCTTCAGTTTCTTACGCCACTCCTGGTAGCCTGGGCTGTTGGAGCAGAGATGTCCCGACTGGAAAAGCCAGCTGCCACTAATCCTGGTGACCTAGTTAACTCCCCAGACCAAAAGAGCACTGTTGCCAAAAGAGTGTGAACTGACAGCAGAGTCCCCTTTCTCTCCGTTAAAATTCAAAGGAAGTACGAACCCCAAGAGGACCTGTTCTGGCTTTAAGACCATGTCTGGTGAACAGATGGGTGAAAGCCAAGTGGCTGGCTCTGCCCTCTTGCCGGTGCAGGGAGCCATCCCTCTCCCGCATGGCTTCCTCTTTCAGCAAGTGATCAGCTTCCTCTGGCCACCTGGAAAACGCAGAGTCAAACACCTGTCTAAGTAGATATGCTGAGCGCTGGGCCTGATCCATCTGTAGCGCAAGACACAACATTCACCAGCTGCTTTCCCGAGCGCGAGGTGGGAGCATAGGCTTTGATGACAGCATCGCCGCTGAGCTGATTCTTTCCACGTTGTGGGGAGGGGCAGGCTTGCAAGCTGGGGCCCGCCAGCGTTTGCCCAGACGTGGGGAAGGGAGGGAGGCTGCAAGAGCACAGGGTGAGCCCAAGTCAGCCTGGGCCCACGACTGGCCTTCTGAGCTCTGGGGCTGAGGCAGTCCTTCTTCAGGAGCAGACGGTGGTTTGGCTAAGCCAGCATTCTGATTCTAGAAAAATGAGGCAGTTCTGTTGGAAGTAGCCATGGAGACCATAGTTTTACATGGAGCAGTTCTTTCCTTTGTCTTGGGAGAGCTCAGTTTATGGAGAAAGCCCAGGAAAACAGAAGAGAGGAAAGATTGTTTTGCCTCCGCATTTAGGTGTGAGTGTGTGTGGGGTGCTTGAATTTTCCTTTTTTGGCTAGTTGTTGAGTCTGTGCTCCTTTAATTTTATTGTCACCACTCTCATCCTAATAAAAATGGTTGTTAAACACTACTAATTGTGTGGTACAGGGCAAGCAGCATGCTGTATCCCACCAAACAAGTGCCTTATATTCTCTGAAGCAGGATGCAGTTTGTGAGAATATCACCTTATTTTGGAGGGTGGTGCCAGAAAAAATACCAGAGCCTGGTTCTTGGAGCTATTTCTGAATAACTGAGTGGTATCATTGCCGTCTTTTATCTGGCCTAACACTTAAATAACAAATGGACCCAAACATTCTAGTGAGCCCTTAATATGTGTCAGGCACTGTTCTAAGTACTCTATTCTAATGAGCTAATTTAAATCCTCATAACCCTGTAAGGGAGACATGAGAGTTTTACAGGTGGAGAATCTGATGCCCAGAGAGGCTCGGTAACTTCCCAAAGACCATGTTGTTAACAAATGCTGGGGGCAAACCAGGCAGTGTCCCAGCCTGCTGGAAGCCCATGGCTGCACAGGGCTGGCAAACAATTATGAATTACATTCATTTACCTCCTAGACTATTTAGAAGCTCATTCATTTTAAAGCATGTTACAACAAGGCAATTCTAAAATGCCTGTTTCCAGCATTAAAAAGAAAACACCTATTTCAGGCAACCCTTTCCCAGGTTGCCTACATCATTTTCCCACAGGTCTCGCTCAGGCCTCTTGGAGATGGAGGCTTTGGGTTGCCAACTCTTGAGTCCTAGCAAACTTCAGTGGCTCTCCTAGCCGCTTGGGAGATTTCTGGTCCTATCGACTTCTAACTGCTCAGACCTCTGAGAGCAAAATAATTTGGTGATTTGTGATGTGAAGGGAATGTGGATCCCGCAGAGTGCAGAAAGCTCCGGAATGGGTTGAGGGGGAGAGGCGAGGGCCTCCCCATCTGCCTGCTCCCTTCCCCTGGTGCCCCCTTTCTCCTGATGTGTCCCAGGCATCCGTTTGCTTTATTAGCATTGGGGAGCAATTATCTTCAGTTTGTGAAGTGTGAGTGTTTGACCCAGGACCCAAATCAGAGTCTGTATTCATCACACTTGACAGAGATTCGTCACCCATGAGAAGGCAAGTCAATCTACTGGACCTTCAATTTGTATTTCTCTGGGAGTCATACTGTCTCAGAAGGTCACACTATAGTGTTAAAAGACCAAGGTCTTCCAAGACCAATGCTCTCCATTCTGGCTTCCCCATAGCCAGGAAATATCCCTTATTGACTAATATCGTAAGCAGTAGAAGAATGAAGGCGTTGGGGAAGCAATCTTTGCAGTGAACTAATCTTTTACAAGTGTTGGCTGACTCTCAGGCCTGTAGGATTGGAGGCCAGGATGGGCGGTGTCTTGGTGGGTATGCCTATGTGCTCAGTGGGCCATGGACAAAAACTTTGATTTTAACTATATGACTATCTCCCATATTTTATTTAATTCCATTCCAAAGGCAGGAAAGAAGGCAGGAAACACAAATTCAGAAGGCATGGAAACTAACCTCAACTCCTCACTTATTAATTGTGTGACCTTGAAAAAGTCACCTAAAGCACCTGGGCTGTTCCTCCCTCACCGGGTGAGTGGTTTGGGCCAGACAATACATCATCCCCTACGTAGTTATAATAGTCATGGCTATCATTTCAAGGTGTACAGGTGGGGTTAAGTTTCCATTTTGCTTTGGGATTCTAAAGAAAGTTAAAGACTCTTCAAACCGTGAAAAATTTAAAAAGCAAGCAAGTTTATCATTTTCACTGCATCCTGTATGTAGATAGATATATAAATATACAGTGAGCCGCTGGAACAGTATGTAAAAAATGTTTTGAGTCATTTCAAAGCCTATGCCATGTGCTGAATGGAGATTTCTGAGACTTCTACAGTCACTAACTTCAGCACTCACCTCTAATATATTCCGACTTAAAGTGTGCAACCTTGTTTAAAATGCACTGCTAAAGCATATATTTTCATGTATTGCTATGTCTGAATGCATGATAACCAGGTTGAAAATCAAATTATCTGTGTTAGGGTGAATATTATAGTGTGAATACTGCCTGCTGGGCTGTGAATGAATCTTGTAAACACAATCAAATGCATCTTTCCCTTTCTCTCACGCTCAGTACCCCTACCCCTCTCGGAGAGGCAATTCTTCCCCTCCCTTCCCACTGTCACAGCAGTTCATGGTTATCGTGGGTGACATCTTCAGCTTCAACGCAGCATGAGCTCTGCCATGAGATTAAAGCTGCTTCAGGAATAAGGAAAAATAAATAAATGTCACCCTTTTCCCAGAGGAATGTGACATGCTTTGTTAAACTACAAGTGTCTAATGAAAAGTTTTGGGTCTCCCAAGTTGTTTTTTGAGGGCAAAGAGGAGATGTGTAAAAGAAGCTGTTTTTGTTCCTTTGCTAATTTACTAAATTATCCAAACAGGAGGGGAGGGGTATCAGCATGTGACACTGGGAACAGACCCTGAAGTTCAAGCCCGGGGCTTTCAGCGGGGGGAGTGAGTGAGTCCCGCTCTGTCCCAAGGTTTCAGTCCCTTCTCTATTGCTCTCTGAACACTCAGCGGAGCAGCTATGATAGTCATTTATGGAGTGCCTGGCTTTAGATACAGACAAGGGATTAAGGGAGGACATGATCTTTTGGAAGGAAAGCCATGGCTCCAACGCCATACAAGGCAAGGTTGCCGTAAGATCTGAGCAAGCGATAGCCCATGCAGGACCGTACTAGATCTTTCCTCCCGCTGGCAGCATCCTTGCCTACTGTTGCCAGATCTCCAAAGTTCACAATTGCAACTTCCAGAAAGGGAAAATAAACTCCATGAATTACGGGGTTACCCTGACCTTTATGTAACAAGGCAGTTAGTTGCTCCCTTAGCAAAACAGTGAAGGGGATGGTCTTAGAGATGAATTTCTCTCTCCTTCCCAGACCCTTTCTTTCCTTTTTTTGTACCTGTCCTTACCTTACCCCCAGCATTTCAGGTCCCATATAGGCCCTATTGTTCTCAAACAGGCCTCCTCACTGCAGAGTGGGGCCCTACCCACTGCAGAGAGCCCACCTTGAGCAGCCCTCCGTTTCTTTCCTGGACCCCTCACCCTGGTTCATTCCCATATCCAAGTCCCCCTCTCTGTGGACCTCTGAGGAGCGAGTACTAATAGGGTCTCATAGCTCAATTCCCTGGCAGGTTTCCCATTTTATCTGAGGTCTTCAATGCTATGCTCCAAAGGAAGGAGCAATGGTGCTACTGTAGACATGGGGGATGTAAACAGTGATATAAACAGCCTAGGATCCTTTTAGCTCTGGAAACATTGCTTACAGGCAGCCACCTAGCCACAGTCAGCCTGGCTGTTTCTAGGGCATATCTCTGTTGATTTGTCATGGATTTTGAGGGTTGGATACTCACAAGTTCTCCTGAGAGCAGTGAGCATCCGGAGTCATCTTTCAGCAAGGTACATCCTTCTCCAGCTCCCAATTCTTTGCATGCATTGAAAAAATAAGACCAAAATGAGCATTAACTTGAGTCTTAAAGAAGAGGAAAACATCACGCAAAAGCTCCTGTAAGCCAAGTGTGGAAAAGAGAAAGGGTCCTCATGGTTGATTCTGCTGCCGTGTCATCAGCAGCCTATACAAGGAGGCGAGGACCATTATTTTAATAACTAGTTGGCAGAACTACCTCCACTTTCCCTGTAGATTTCTCCTTAGGCATTGACTGATGTTAGCAAAAAGCAGCTCAGGAAAATACTGGGGAAATGCAGGGATTGATCAGCTTTGAATACAGACTAGGAGGTGGTAAAGCTTCTCCCTTTTCACCATGTACTCTTCCCTGCACCCCTGCTCTCCCCTACACCTTCTAGTGTGTAAGGTGTTTCTCCCCATTTCCCCTCCCTCTCCTAAGGAAGACCCATTTTCTGAGGCAGAATAGATCAGGATCCCTCTTCTTCAAAACAATCCAAAAAACTCAGAGTCTGCTATTGCTGAGTATTCTCTCTAGGGGATTTCAAGATGGACAGTTGTTCAGAAGTCCCAGAGGAACATGAAAAACAGGAGAGGGGATCACCCACAGCCTCTCACGTGCCTGACCCACAGCTCAGCTAAGAACTGAGCCTTAGGAGGAAAGCAGGTTTTCTCTGCTCTAATAATAGAAACAATAATAGCTATCATTTATGTACCGCTTACAGAGTGCCAGGTACTGTGCTGTGCCCTTTACCCTCATTATTTCACTTCATCCTTAAACATTTCCATTATTAGTCCCCTTTTACAGATAAGCTAACAGAGGCTTAAAGAAGTTAAGCAACTTTCTTAGAGTTACACAGATGGTCAGTAGCAGAGCTGGGATTCAAACTGAGGCAGACTGACTCTAGAGAGAACAGAAAGAATGTGTGTGTGTGTGTGTGTGTGTTTGCGCATGTGCCCACAAATCGGAAAGTAAACTCCCCAAGGGTAGGCCATTGTTTTGTTCTCTACAATAAGCTGCAGCCTGAAAAATAGTCCTTGGCACTATTTATAGACACTCTGTAAATATTGGTTGAATGCATTATGAGAGATTGCATTTAACCTAAAGCTTAACCAAATCCATGATTTAAAAAAGTAAGATAAAAACTAATATTCGTCCATTTTTTTTTAGCATTTCAAATTGATCGTGCGTATCAGCTCATTTTATTCTCATAAAAGCCTGTGCAGTTGAGATGGCACATATCACATAAAGAAACTGGAGAGAGTGAACCGAACTTAGATACTTATTGTAGCATTTCATCACTGCTGTGCACCAAGAACTGTGCTATTACTTTCTATTTATTAAATTATTTCATCCTCATAACCCCAAGCGGTAGTTTCTCTTACTATCTCCTTTTTATAGAAGAAAAAACTGAGGCACAGAGAGGCTAAGAACTAGCATTTACATAGATTTTCCACATGCTACATGCAAGTATGAAATCTGTATGGAGCTGAGACTAGCGCTTGTGTCTTAACTGTTATTCATGTATTTTGATTCACACAACATTTTACCTGAAAGAGATACCTAGGAGATGATTTAATCTATTTTCCTCTGCTAGACTTTGAGGCTCAGAGAAGGTAACAGATTTTCCCGGAGTCACACAGCTAATGGCATAACCAATGGCCAAGCTGAGACTGGAATTGTGCTGTCCAGTAGGGTAGTCACCAGCTGCAGGTGGCTATTTAAACTTACAACTACAAGTCAATAGTTAAAAATTCAGTTCCTCAACTAGCCACATTCCATGGATTCAAATGTAACATGTATTTAAAGGGGACCATACGAGGTAAAACAGATTCTAGATTTCACTGCCTGCTTGGTTTGCTCTCCTAATATACTCATGTTCTTCTTGGTAGCTCTACGTGCATGCCTTTCTCCACTAGATATGACTGTGCTATGGAGCCAGTGCTCTGCATTTCCCCATTCATTCTCATCTTCTCGTGTTGTGATAAGCCCACCGTTGCCGTAGGCAATATGGAACCTGGTCTTCGAAGAGTTTTGTGCTTTATTTAAAGAGCTAAAACTTTCATTTCTGAAACAACCGAGGTACAATTCTGATCCATCTTAGGAGTAAATAAAATAATTGCTTTTTTTTTTTTTTTTGTGGTACGCGGGCCTCTCACTGTTGTGGCCTCTCCTGTTGTGGAGCACAGGCTCCGGACGCTCAGGCTCAGTGGCCATGGCTCACGGGCCTAGCCGCTCCGCGGCATGTGGGATCTTCCCGGGCCGGGGCACAAACCCATGACCCCTGCATCGGCAGGCAGACTCTCAACCACTGTGCCACCAGGGAAGCCCAAATAATTTCTTACATTTATGTTATTAAGAGTTTGCAAAAAGCTTTCATAGGCCAGTCTCTCATTTAAGCTTCAAAATAACCACTGTAAGTAGGAAAGCAGCTATCATTAGACCCATTTTATAGATGAGAAAGCTGAACTTCTGCATGTATAAATAACCAATGCGAACTGGCGTGTCAAAGTCTAGATTAGACAACTCATGTAAGTATAGACATATTGGAGGAATGCAAAGCAAAGGAAATCACGAATGGAGGAAAATTTCTGGTTTTCCTTGTCGATGTCTAGTCCATGCCTGGTCTAAGAAAAGTAAAGGTGAATAAAGCAGGAATGAAGCATGGTCTCTGCTCTCTCAGAGCTTAAAATCGAAAGTTGGGAAAGTATAAGTCCTGTGGATCAATAGATAAAGTATAAGTTAGCAAGCAGCACCCGTCGTGATAATTTGCAGTTTTGCCCCTTGGTGTAGCCTCATGGCCCAGCCCAGTGCCCAGTACATAGTACGCACTCAATTAAGATTTGTTGAATAAGTTTTTGTTGGAATGTAATCCATGCTTAGGTCCAAGCAAGAGAACAAGGCAAATGTACATAGCAGTTCAGGACCCTGAAATGTGACTCCATCTCCGTCTATTTATGGAGTTGTCAGTTAAAATGTACACTGACTTCTCTCAATTCTTGAACTGTTTTCCTGATAGCAATTTTTATATAAACACATCTTTACTTCAGTAAATTGGCTGGGGCATTAGATTACCAAGAAAGGCTAAAACCATTGTGGGAAACAGCAAAAAGAGTTGGCGTTTAAAGTAAAAATAGGAATGGAGGAATGATAAAGGAGAACTAGTCACAGACAGCTAGCTGTTGCACCCCAAATGGGAGAGTCTTTTGGAAAACGTTTGGGAAGATAAGGTTGCCATTTGATTTGGCTGTTTATGTCACTTGACCCAATTGCTAGGAGAAGGAAAAATTTGATTTTCTTAAAGTATATCGAAAAGCTTCTTGAATGACTCCCAATATCCTAAAAATATTTTTGAATTGGCTACAAACTTTAGCTAATACAAACTTTGTAAGACACAAGTAATAATAATCATGTCAGTGTTTCGTTGGGAGGATCAATTCTGCTTTTTAAATTCCAAGGAAAAAATTAATAATTTAGAAGGTCTATGTTTTATTCATTTTCACCATACTAGTAGAAAATGAATGAATAAGCAAATATATGAATTATGTTGGGGAATATTTGTAATCTAATTCCACTCAGAAATAAAGACATAATTGTAAATGGGCACTGTCATTGTCTAACGCATGTCTTTTCAAACTAAGATGTTTGTGGTTGGTATAGAAGGAAGCCTAGACAAGGAGAGAGCTGACAGCTCCCCCAGGATTTACCAGTCTCCTTAACCACTTGAGTGATGCTGCCCCCAAGCTGAAATAGCGCAAAGCCTTGAATTCAATGTTGCTTAACTCTTAATACCCACAGGTTCCTCTTCCTCTTGCCCAGGTTCCGTCTTAAAAAGCAACATAATTATGATATCGTCACAGGAACATCCACAGCTTAAGTTAGGGCAGGGGGAGAGACTCTAGGGTGTAATTCGCTAGTAGCCTAATTGTGGTTTCTGCCTCTTCCGTGAATTTCTATAACAGTCTCTTAACACGTCTCCCTGCCACCAGCCCTTGCTCTCTGCAACCCATCTATTTTGCCCTTCTGCAAACTATCTCCTCATGGCTTATAGAAGAAAGTACAAACTCTTTAGCCAAGCAGTCCATGCCTGGCACCATCTGACACCAGCCTCCTTCGAAAACCTAATTTCTCACTTTTCCCTTCCAGATTAACCTCTTTGCTCATTACTTTATAAATATATTCATATTTAGGACTTTCCAAGGTTTTCCCGTGCCATCTCCCCTCGCTGAAATCGAATCTCCAGGTCTGTGCATTTCCTTTGCCTGTAGTAAGATGAAATACTTAGTGAATGGATGGATGGATGGATTGGTGGATGGATGGATGCATGGATGGATCAAATTCATCCTTGTGTTTCTTTGAATCCCAACTGTTCTCTAGATCCTTTATCTTACTAACATATTTTGTGTTTTCTCAGCCCTGCTTTGAATCCTAAACCACGTCTTTGCCCATTATTTGGCACTCAGCAAACGCTGACTTGTGTTAATTATTAATTAGCTAACTTATTAATTAAATCGAGGCATTTGTTGGGTGGCGGTCATGTAGCCAACACTGCACATAGTAGGAGCTAGTAAGGACCTTTCAATCCAATAGGGGAACAGACGAGAAAATCACCAATCATTGCTGTAAAAGATAACGTATAAGAAGTGCTGTGCAGGTTCATCGGAAAATACAGGTGAGGGTGATTCAATAAAGTCTGAGGGATTCCAGAAATGTTCCCAAGAAGTGATAGTGTTTGATCTGAGGAATGTTTGTTTGGTGCATCTTTCCTCTTCACATCCAGCTGAATGGGGATTTTGTTTTGACCAGAGCCTCCTACTTAGTAATAGTATTTATCCTTTGAATTTTGAGCTGCCTTACCATGATTAAAGAGATTTCAGACCCTTATCTCAATTAATTCTCCTAAATCCTAGCTGACATAGTTGGTCAGGCAGGGAAGACTACGGGGCCCAAGAGCAATACTTACTCAATCTCATGGCCAGCATGCATTTACAAGGAAGGTTTTCTGATCCCTACTAGAGACTTGAAATCCCATTGGGCAACTTGAAGAGTTGGCATTATTTAGGAGGGGTTTGGATTTTCTGGTCTGTCTTTAATGGTGCTGAGCTGGGTCAGCTCTCCCTTCCATTATGGCTAATGCAGGTCTTGTTTTGGGAGGAGTAAGAACCAGTCACTAGGGGCAGATTGAAAGGCACTGGGAGAATCCAACTTCAAGGGACATCTGGGGACACGGGGGTGGATAAATGATGAAAGCAAAAGACATCCTTTTTCAAGTACATTCTAAGAAAGTTACATGGCAAGGATGTTCTCACCTACAGAGTAGAACTGAGGTCATCCCATGAGTAAGGAAACAGGAGACATTTATACTGACAAAGAGCAACAAATATCGAAGACTCTTCAGTTTAAAAATGAAAGTGAAATTATGATGAGTTTTAATGCGAGCTCTGCTGTCAAAAGAGCTTTGCCCTCTAAATGCCAGGTGACTTCTCCCTCACCTCTGCTAGCAGTTTTCCTTGTCTTCAGTAAAGTGCTATATAAATATGGCAGAAATATGTTCCTGGATTGTAAAAGAAAGAAAAGACCAGCTCTCAGTTGTAACATGTTGAAAGTTTGTAATCCAAGCATTTTTCTTGAGCTCTCAGTATCGAATCCTTGAAGCCACTTGGTAAAACTCAAAGATTACATGGTAACTTGACTAATTTAAGAGCTGCCAAAAGAAAAAATATAGTCCACCCTTTTTCTAAGGAAAAAAAGCCATGAGTCATAAGCCTAAAAGCTCTGGTCCTTAAGGTGCAAATGTAGAAGCACTAGGCAGAAACTACCCAAACTCCTTTGAAACAAATAAACCTGGTATGTCGAAGGCATAAAGATTTGTAGCCATCTCTCGCTCATGTAAGGTCCCAGGATAGTCATGAATCTGGGATGGTCCAGTCCAGAGTTTTTAGTTTTGAGTGGGACAACTTTCTTGAACAGAGGGCCATGAAAATGTTGGAAACCTTTCTTTTCTTCATGTTGCTGTTGATCTGTTTTTACCCGAGAGACTATTAAAAACGCACAAAGCTTTTGGCTCTTAAATTATGAGACCTATTCATCCTAGTAGCTTTGTTTACTTGCAAAGTGTGTTCTCGTCTTAGGTTGCAAAGGAGTGAGACTTCCTGCCAAGATACGTGCATGCATGTTAAGATGGATGCATTAGCGAATTCATGGTAGTTTGTTACTCTTTTGCAAAATGTCCCATTTTATCCATGTTTTGAAGAGGATGGGTTAGAGCACACCGTGGGGATTAAGAGCCTGAGATTTGAGCTTAGGCAGATCTGGGTTTGGTCTGGCCAATCTGATCACTAGCTTCATGACCTTCGTCAAGTTTTTTAACCTAGCTAGGAATTGATTTCTTCATCTGTAAAAATGATGATAAAACAACCTACCACGTGGGATTTCTGGGAGGATTAAATAAGATAATGCATATAAATATCTTAGGAAGGTATCTGCCATATCATCAACACTCAGTACACAGGAGATGTTATTTTTGCAATTACTGCTATTTCTACCATCATCTAAATACCACGAAGGCTTGCTGAGTCCACACTCTGATCTAAGACAGCAAACTCTTTCCATGCTTCTGTGATGGTTTATTGGTACTTCGTGCTTTGAACACATATGGTGCTGTGCTCATGGGGATTAAGAGTCCCTTGGATCTATGAATGATCTAGAGGATAGTGTGCCCTTCCGGTTGAGGCAGTTAATGAGGACACACTGAAGCACATCCAACAGAGTCCCCACAGGATGGAGAAACTGAGTCATATGTAGGATGATGAGAAACCTGAAGGTATTAGTAGAAAGAAGACTTAGAAGGAATAGCATAGCTCCTTTCAAATATGTGAAGGGCTTTGTATCAAATAGGGTTTGGACTAGATCGGAGTTTCTTTATCTCAGTGCTATTGGAGTTTGGGATTAGGTAATTCTCTGTTGGGGGGTTGTTCGGTGCATTATACCATATTTAGTATTCCTGTCAGTAGCAGTTTTAGTAGTCAGGACAAGCAAAAATCTCTCTACCCTTCACCAAATGTCTTCTGGGGGGGGGACAAAATGGCCCCTCTCTTTGTATGAAAACAACTGGACTAGGTTAATCTTGTAGAACAAAGTAGAACTGTGACCAGCTTGTGGAAATGCCCATGAGGAAGGTGTGTATTCTTTATTACTAATCAGCGAGGTCCCACAACAGAACAGATGAGCTGCTGGTCACCGGAGACATCCAAGCAAAGGCTGAGGGGTTTCTCTAAATAGAGCACTTATTCTGAATAGATTGTTGGTATTCATAATTTCCATATTCCTAATTTTCCCATACTCTATGTTCTTTGTGAAGCAAATTTCATCTCAAATGGGATTCTTTAGCCCATCCTCAGCACACAGTTATAGGGAAAGGGCCAATGTGCCGGGGAGGATACAAAAACTCATGACTCTGATCTACTGTTTGTGAGTTACTAAACCTCTCTCTGGGTCTCAGGATTTCAGATGCTTTCTTTTATTCAAATCCAACATTTTATGGTTCTGGAATGTTGCTTTCTAACTGTGATGTCAAGCCATTAACTTCCTCTGTCCCTGTTTGTCTTTTGTAATCAGTGTTGTAATTGATAATGTTGAGAAACTCTCACCCACTCAGATCTAGATCTTCTGCTTGCTGAGGTGGTTAACTCTTAAAACCTAAAGGAGAAGAATAAGATAAAATGTCATGAGTTTTGGATGAGATGTAAGTGGATATTGCCTTTCACTAGCAAATAAGGAACATGTGTGAACCTCAAAACTGTTTCCTGCAAAAAACATAATGATGTGCCCGTAGAAGGTAATCAATGTATACTAATTGGATTAAATGAGATAAAAGTACCCTGCTATGCAGTGGATTTTATGCCTAGAAATACAGCATTTACTCTCATTCTTGAAACATTCCTGATTCCCAACCATTTTAAGATTGGGATCTTTTTTCTATATAGAGTCTCTAAAAAGATTATGTTATATTATCATAGGTCTTTCTTGTCATATAGTTCTCTGACCACATCTTTCTAATATTAAGAGATAGCATCTATATGCTTTTGTATCAAACTGGCTAAATGTGTCCACTGCAAAGGTAATAAACGGATTTTCAAAGAGAATAATATGTTCTATGATTGTCACATCCACACATTTGCTTCTTCCAGTGGAATTAGCCGTATTATCATCAGCCTAACATGTGTTCAGTTCTGAGGTCCAGAGAGCTGTCCAGCCTGATATCCAACTTGAGGAAGATCAGATAGATAAAACCAAGGTTAGAACTAATCCAGACACAAATGGACTAGAGGTAAGAAAGAGATCATGACAAGAGGAAGGAAATGTGTGAAATTCACAAGAAAGGATGTCACCCACTCTTAGATGTATTATAGGTGGTCCTTTCTTAAATTGACTCAGAATTGGCTAAGCTATGATGCTGCAGTAACAAAGGACCCCCAAATTTCAGTGGTGCGCAACAATAAAGGTTATTTCCTGCTTATACTCATCTTGGGTCCACGTTAGTACTGCTACACGTTGTCTTCGCTCCAGGGTCCAGGCTGACAGAGCAATTCCTCTTTTGGACGTTGCTGGTCATTAAGCAGGAGGAAAAAGAGAGCCTGGAGACCACATACTGGCCCTAAAACTTCTACACATCAGTGAAACACATCACTTTCCATGCAGTTCACTGGCTAGGGGAGGTTGTATGGCCAAGCCCCGTCCATAGGGGACTGAAATCTGATTCTCCTGCAGGGAGAGGGCCATGAGTATTTGGGAACAATAATTTAAGCTGCCATAGTTCTTTTCCTGCAGAATTCATCACGGCTCAGAAACAAGCTGAATGATGTAAGCCTGAAAAATGGAGACACACCTGTGTGTGTCCATTCGTGGATGGAGAATTTGGAAGGATGTTTCTCAGTCTGATCACCCCCGTTTTTCTCCTGCTCAGTGGGTGGGGAATCTGAAGCTCTGTCATCTTTCCCATAGCCTCCTGTTAACTTGGGGAGAGAAGACACCAGCTGTGTCCCCTGATGGAGTGGAGATGGCAGCTGCAAACGGAAACACGTGTTTTCTCCTGTAGTTCCCCTGTCAGTGCATCTGTGGGTGTGTGGCCACCTTGCTAACTAACCACTTGTAGAGACGTTTAGAAATCCATGTGTCTAGCCTTATTACGGCCAGATCATTCCACCGGAGCTGAGCACTCATAGGTGCCACAGATGAGCTGTTGTCTGTCTAGTTAGTTTGCCTTTGTGGGCTTCTTTCTTTCCAGCCCCCATTGCGTATGACGTGTGTTGACGAAATTGTGTCAGAGTAAAAAATCTCTCATTGACTGAGAGAAAAACAGGCCAATGTGGCATGCAACACGTCTCCATAAACTGCCTTCATCCCCTGCGGTCCAGGAAAACAGCCCCTCTAGAAGTCCTGTTTATTGTGCATCGAAATGCAAATTAGGTTTTTAGGGTTTTTTCACCCTGTGTCATAAAACAGCAACTCCTCCGGAGTGTTTGGTAAGCTGCAACTCTGCGAAAGCTCCCAAGTAACCCCTAATTAGAAACTTGGAGCTCTAAGAGCTGATGATGTCAAACGCTAAGTGACCCCTTGTTTGGGCAGCCAGAGGACATATTTAGGTTTGAAGGTATCTATAATCTACTAAATTCATGATTTTATGATATGATTAGGCAGGCTCTTCTCTGTCATGGCCTAAAAATAACGCAATGGAAACTGAATTCATTGGATGTATAAACAGCCCTCCCTCTGAGGTGGTGCTTTCTCTGGGTCAGATTTCTTGTGATTGGCAGGGGGCTCTGACAGCTCATATTGTATATCCTTAAGAGGATCCTGGGTAGAAATGGTCAATTAGAACTGCCACTCAGCCTCTCCTCACGCTGGCTGCTAGTGGACTGCCACTTGGGCTCTGAACTAGCTGTTAGGATGGAGAAATCCTGCTTCCCCATTGTCATTGGGTTAAGTGGGGGTGATGCCAGGAAAATCTTAATTGCATGCTCACATCCCTAACGTTACAACCCAGCAGAAAGGAGGCAACTCACACTGTGGGATAGAATTAGCCATCCTCCAGTGTAGGTGCAGGAGAATTCTTTTGAGCGGAATATTTCTCCTGATTTTTGTCACACCCACTAAGGCGGGTCTGCCTCTGGTCCCACTGCATAGCTTTCTCCTCTTTGCACAAAAATCTTCCCTCACTCCCACTACACACAGACACGTTCTTTCCCAGAGGATGTAGCAACGCAGCCATGCGTGTGGTTTTCCTCTCCCCTTTCTGCTTCCCGTGCCCTGATTTCAAGGTGAATGAGGTCAGTCCAGAGAGCAGCTGGTTGGAGCTGACCCTTTGCTGATTTTCTCCTTGAGATTTGAGGGGTGTTGCCAAGTCATTCATCCTACCCTGCATGTCTTATAATGTGGCGAAAGCAAACAGAAGGAGAGTTCAGTCCAATGTGGGAAACTTGACAAACAGGTGGGAAAGACATACAAAAGTTTTTGTCAACGCCATCAGGAAGAAAATCATTGTACTGAAGGTGAGCTGGAGAGAATGCTGAGTGTGGACCCAGAAAGTAAGATTTCCTCTAAGTGGGAAAGATTAAGGGAGGGAGAAGAGAAGAGAAAAGAGAAGGGGAGAGGGGAAGAAGACAAAAGAGGGGAAAAGGGAGGGTAGGGGAGGAGGGAGGGTACAAAGCATTCTAATCTTGTGCTAGGGTTTCACATCCTCAACATGATAAAAGACTCAGGCTTTGGATTAAGTGCTTGGGACTATGTCAGCCCTTGAATATATTAAAAAACTAAGAACAATGCCTGGAACACAGTAGCTCCTCAATACCTAGGTTTGGGTATGATTGAATTATATTTGAAACCGTGGGGAATTTTCTTCTCTTGGTAGTGGAGGAAAGATTACCAAGGTATGTTAGAGCAAGAGTTGTTTCTCACCATTGCTTGGGATGAATTGGAAGATGGTGGGGAGTATGACCAGAGCTCTAGGCTCCTACATTTATCTGCTTCTGGAGAAGTTGAATTTAGTTTTCTAAAACCATCTTGAAATCAAAATGTTCAAAACAGAATTTATCCCCTTTTCCCTCAAAACATAATCTCCCTCCCCATCTGTATAGACTTTCTGATATAATGACATCCCTTTCAGTCACCCAGATTCCACACATCAGTCATGAGAGAGAGAGAGAGAGAGAAGGAGAGAGACTTGAGAACTGAAATATAGAGAATATATTTTCTATTTATAAGAAATAAATATCAGGTAAGTAGCATTGTTGCTAAAGATGAAACGGGAGTCGTTTACAGATGATGGATTCATGTTTTATACCAAACATGCATCAGGACATTCAGAAAAAAGGAAATAATGAAGTTGGAAAGGGATCTTAGGGTCTCCTAATACATCATGAAAACCATGGCAGCCAGTAAAAGAGGTATTTTCTCATGACACCTGGCTTCCTAAAGGTCAAGAAGAATTAATGATGGCTCAAAGGTTATGCTGCAATTGACTTAAATATACTTCTGAGACATGGTCCCAGATGAGAATGCTTCATTTCACTTAGAGAGGAAAGGATTAGGGATTCCTGATTTTGAACATTCCTGTCTATGAAGCGGTTCATGGGCTAACAAGGAGAAATTGCTTTCTCTCTGGTGATAACATCAGGAAGGACTTAGATTTGGAGACATTTGTGACAGGGTGGATCACAAGCTGCTGAAATATGACATCTCTAAAAGATTTCAAGAGTTCTGTTTTGGAACTCTCTTTGCCTTCTCTTCTGCCTCACTGTCTATCAAATCAGCATCCTCTTACCATTTAATTAGCTTCTGAAATGTCCCTTTGGAGGTAAGAAGCTTTGACCTATCAAGTTTGTAAGGGAACATTCCATGGCAATTGTTCATGCTCTGCACCATAACTCACTCCTGTATGCTAAGTATGTTCTGAGCCCCTGCAGTGTAACTGGCAATGCTGTAAACATTGGAAAGTTGGGGAGGAGTCTTGCTTATTCATTTATGCTTACTTAGTAGAGGCTGGTAAAAGCCCTGGGGCTTAGCACCAAAGAAAGCAGACACAGGCCTGCCCTCATGGGGTTTGCGTTTCAGTGGACATGGCAGACAGATAGATACACACCCAGGTGTGTCATATAATGACATATAATGGTCAGTGCTGAATAGAAAGAAAGGTGAAGGGAGTGATGGTGCCTGCAATTCTCTATCTTTTATGTAAGTGGTCGGGGAAGGTTTCTCTGAGGAGCTGACATTTGGCAAAGATCTGAATGAAGTGAGGGGAGTGTCCAGGTAGGCCTCTGGGCAAAGAGCCTTCCAGGCAGAGGGAATGGTCAGCCCCAGAGTTCTGAGTAGGTGTGTCCTTGGCTTGGTCAAGAAATGGCTCAGAGGCCACGTGTCTGAACTTGGACAAAGAGAGGGAAGGCGGGGGTGAGTTTAGACAGACCTCAGGCTTTATGGACCTTGTTGAGGGTTTCTGACGTTATTCTAAATATAATAGGAAATTGTTTGCTGGAGGGTTTTGAATAGAGGAATGATATGTCCTGACGTATGTGGAGAATAAGGTGGGGCAGGGTGGAAGCAGCAAGGATAGAAAACCAAGAAGCCCAGACTTTTGAAGAAGTCACAGCCTAATGGGGAAACAGACGTGCCCACAAGTGCTCAGAGTACTGAGTGCAAGGAGGTGCAAGGAGGAGTCAGCAGAGGAATGTCAAAGGGTGATGGGTACCCCAGGGAGTTGAATAAGCACTAGGCCAGGGGATCCAGGGATGACCCCAGAGAGAAATCACATCTTAGATGCATCTTGAAGACATGGATTTTTCCAATGGAGGAAAACAGAGCAAGCACTGCTGACTGAAGGAGCAGTGGATGCAAAGGAATGGAAAGGCAAAGAGAATGTCACTTATTTGAAGGACACCAAGCAGTTAGGGATGGCTGGATGTCTGGGTCTCAGGTGACCATGGCAGACTCTGGAAAGCCTCACTTGGTTGTGACTTTATCGTATAGGCAATGGTTTAGGAACCACTAGAATTTTGAGCAGAGAAATAAACAATGACATTTGTAACATGTGACTATTTCTACCTCCTTTAAAACATAGAATTTGGAGCACACAGAGGTGAATTCAAATCTTGGCTAGAATAGGTAGTACCTGGGAGATCATAGGTAAGTTTTCAATATCTCTTAGCCTTGGTTTCCTTGTCTATAAAGTGAGAAAAGTAGTATCTACTTCAGGAGAGCTGTGAATATTAGAATTTTAAAAGTGCTTAGCATAATGTCTGGCCCATCATAAGGGATCAATTACTTAAAGAGTTACTTTTATTATTGCAAAGAGCTGGGGTGGAGAGAGACAGGAGGCAGGCATACTGCTGAGGAGACCATCGCATTAGTGTAGGGACCAACACCAAGGGCCGTCACTCTGGTAGGAGGGAAAGATGGGGATAAAAAGGAGATTCAAGAAATATTTATGGGCTGTGATTAACAGAGCCTGATGGCTATGGGAGTTGAGATGTCAGGAAATGAAAACGTCTCTAAAATTTCTAGCTTATACTCAAGGAGATTGCTGTGTGATGTGATCATTATTAAGACCTGAGAGAATGAAAGAGGAAAGAATATCCAAGGACTTTGTCAACTCTCTAGCAGAATGTTGCTTTACCATCCCACTAAAACTACTTACAATGGAAAAGAGACAATTCCCCCAAAGAAAATCCAAGAGCTACCAAGAAGAAGAAATGGACATTAAGTTAAAAAAACACACAAATATCTTAGACTGGGCTTTTCTAATAATGTCTTAGGATGGGCTTTTCTAATAGACAGGTGTGAAGTTTCATACATTTTATTTATTTATATTTTAAATAAGAGGGTGATCCTGGTACTATTGACAAGCAGACATTTTGGGAATGGTCTTTGACGTTGGCACTGAAAATGGCAGTGAGGTTGATAATGTTGACACAGATCTTTTTTAAGATGATAGACCACTGTCTACACTTAGGGAGTCTTCCAGGGGGCACTGATAGACTTAGAGAAACTTCCGTCAGCCTCCCTACTGCTGTGATTCTATGATGCTGCTCTGAGCTCTAACACTACCAAGTTACAAAATGAATGATCACAGATGGTGCCTCATGCAATGGCCCCGTCTCCGAATATGACTCTCAAGTCAGTTCCAGAGCTGGTAGAAATTGCCATATAAAAATGACATTTCTCTTTACTCAGGGATTGCCGTGTAAATAATAGCAGCTCAGGTAACATTCTAGAGTTCTCTGAATGGGCTTCAGGAGAGGTACGTGGAAAGGGGAGATGGCAAAGTGGTAGTTATAGACAGCAGCCTAGAGAACGGTCTCCGTTCTGCCCATTTCCCTGGGTCAACCCTAGCTGAAAGCTTACCCTGCGGAGTTGCACCACACACATAATTTTGCCGTGGACAACTTCTTTGATATCAAAGAATCAAGTTTATACAAGCCTAAGCCACATTGCAAACAACAGTACTTCCTGGACTGAGTATGAGTAATTAGCTGTGAGAGTCATGACCATTTGGCCTCCAACCCATACTGGCATTTAAGATACATCATAGAAATCCACATAGTGTTCATCATAACATAAAAGGCTGGCCCCTTAATGAACATCTTTATCTGGGAAGCCCAGCTACAATATATTTCTAGAACCTCATAATGATCACATTTACTTTATGTTTTGGTGCTCTTGAGCTAAAAAGAGGGAAAAAAAAAAACGATGGAGAAGAACGTTAATTTAAGTTCTGTGGTTGAGACCAAAGCAAAAACTGCATGATGTTGCCAGGTTACCATGGACTGCAAAGCAAATACATGCAATTATTTCTCATAAATACTCGGCAACGTCTTTGCATTTTCCTTGAAATGGCAGCAAATCCAGGAATGGGAGTTCTTGTGTTCCACAGCTGCTTATGAGCATTGTTATGCTTGGGCATAAGTTACAGAAGCCACGATTTCAACCACAGTGGAAAAGACTCTAAAGATTTCTGCCCCTTATTAACTACCGTGTGACCACTAGGTTTATGAATGGAGTTAAAAGTTCTGAATAGGAACAAAACTGTGGTAAATGCTCTCAAAAGCACTGTGAGGAAATTTTTTCACAGTACTGGTGCCAAGGCAGAGAGAGACACACAGAGTGAGAGAGAGAGAGAGAGAGGGAGGGAGAGAGAGAGAGAGAGAGGAGGAATAAAAACTCTGCAGGTCTCCCCAGGGCTGGCAGTGGCCACCCGCCAGTCATGGCAAACAGAAGTACACTTTCTGTGCTAAGTAAATAAACTTAATTGTAAGTTTGTAAGGCCACAAAAAGTATAAACCAAATGTTTTGTGCCAAGATCTGAAATGTCTCCATTGGAAGTTCATGGAAAAAAGAGCTATCTTTTTAAAAATCAGAACTGAATTGCTTGGAACTTGTAACTGCCCAGAACAGAGCCCCAGGGGCCAGTGGTTAAAAATATGATTTTTATAAACAAACCTGACATTGCAAACTTAATGCAAAATCCTATGCCTGTAGCATCACTTATGTGTGCAACTTGTTTAAATAAGAGCTGCAAGAAAAAGGAAGTAAAACTGACCATTAACATTTTGTTTAACATTTTCAACTATCTATATTTTGAAGTAGATGGTGGTATACACTTAGCCTTCCAAGAATTAAGAATCTGTTGACATTTTCTTCCGAATTTTTCTATGCATATTTTAAGAAAATTCAGCTCTTAGTATATGCTGTACACATAAAGTATCCTGGGTGCCAAATTTTACCTTGCTGCAGAATTGCTTGGGGTGTCACCAAATTCATTACGCTGAATTGAACTTAGAGAAACATTATAAACAATACTTAACTGAGGTCATTCCTTGCCCTCATACTTGCAGATTGAAAATAGAGGTGGTTTCTTTTTCCTCTGGATATTTATTAGCCAATATTCTCCTCACTCCAATTCAATCTCCTTTGGTATTTGAAGAGAAACCACAAAACACTAGTTGTTAATATTGTTTTAAGCCTCACCCTCTTGCTTCATTGTCTCTTTGGTTAGATCCGCTTCTAATATGCCACTTTGCAAGTTTAATTAAAATCATAACAGCTCAATCCTATGAGTTTGGATAACACTGGATAGCAACACAGATTTCAGGAATTACAGCAGAGACATAAAATCTCTTAGGGTTGGATGGATGGTTTACCAATAAGTTAGATGGAAAATTCTGTTTCTTAAACACATAAATATTTAACACGATTACAGTTCATTTGTTCCTAGTCCCATTATTCCAGAAGATCATGTGTTCCTCCTGAGAGTGTTGTTCTGAACCGCCTGGTTCTGATTTGAGTTTGGATCATCTTCCTTGTGCATGAGGTCAGTTTCTGTGTGTTCTTAGCATGACCCAAAATGCCATTGTCTCACTCTATCCCCTTTGAAAATCCAACTTGGTAGTTTGCCACCTTTCCCCTCTTCATTCTTAAGCTTACAGACATTTTTCAGTCGTTTAGAAGAGCAAGAGGATTTTGTTGTTGTTTAATTGCATGTAGCTTTCATTGCTGAAGCAGTGGAAGTAAAACTAGCTTTATGTGCCTGAAGGGTCAAGGACAGTTAAGGGTGGCCTGGTGCAATTTGAGCTTTGGAAGAGATTTACCAGATGGGATGATTTTGAAGAGGTTTGGTCATTATCTTGGATGTGGTACACATAGTACTTTCTGCGTGATTTCTCTGAAGTGATTAACCATTGTATTGCTTTTTTTCCACAGTGCATTCTGTGATCTTCTTGGAGGCATGTGTGGTATACTTAGTTCTACTCTATTAATTATATGGGGTATCCTCAAATCTTTCCTCTGTTGTTTTGCTATTAAGGATTAGCAAAACATTTTCTTCAGCCGGCTATTCATTTGTAAGACTGTGTCCTTCCCCTTCTCAGAGCCTCTGCTCCATGCCCAGAGAGGAGCATTTCGGACTCTATAACTTTATACCTCTAAAATATTAAGAAGAAACCCTCTAAATAAAAAATACAACATGATTTCAACCACAAAGGAGATGATGTTAAATTCCATTTTGACATCAGTTGGAATGGAATGGATGTAAAATGGAATTTAACATCATGAGGTTCACTTACACCCACATAAGTATGATATTGAGAGGTGAACTAAGGACAGAGAACCATTTTAGTTCTAAATATTGTTGGGTTTTGTGGGATTCAACCAAACCCTCAATGCTAGAAGAACATCTCTTCAGATTAAATTGCAGTGGATAAATATTCAACTCTGGTCCCATTTACACTCAGATATTTTGTTTTCATTCTTCCAAGTTCCAAGCAGTTATAGAGATTCTGGCAAAGGGAAAAAGGCTTCATGTGAATGTATCCTATTCAGAAATATCCCTGAATGATCACCGCCAAGGTTTTAAAATTTGTTGTCCTGAAAAATTCAGGCCTGTATTTTGGTCAAGGTTGGGACAAGAATTATTAACTTTCTTTTCCCTCTATACCAAGTGAAATAATGCCTGGCTAGTAATTTACTTGCATTAGGAAACCAAGTAGGGAACTTGTCCTACTTACACCCAATCTTCTCATTGGATAGTTTAGCATGTCTATAAATTCACTTTGATGAGTTCAAACAGAATTTCCTATGTGTGGGAGAATAAAATATCATCGCCTGATTGTTGCCTATCTGACCTTGAATGTAAAATTGGCGTTGAGCCATAATTTTGGGGCCTCCCATTTGTGCAACATAATGAAGAGTCAGAAAGGATTTATTTTTAAAGACATTTCCCAAGTACCATTTAGAACCACTTGAAATTATTTCCTATTTTTTGTGCTTACTACCTTGCAAACACTGCTGATACTTTGGAGAGTATTTTTCCACCTTCCAGGGCCAACAGAAAATTGGATCTTGCCCAGGTATCCATGCTGATAGCTCATGTTGGATCCAGACTTAAATGTTTTCAGAAAACATTAGTAGTCATGTTAAATTACTATACTTCATGTAACTCTCGCTCACACCAGCTGATGAAGCTCAGCTTGATTAAAAAATAACCTACATTGTATGGCTGCTGCTACTTATATTCCAGGGAAATCTGTGTTTCTGTAGGTTCTATCTCTGGGTAGCTATCTTCCTGTTTTCTCATTTTGTCCTAAAGTGTCAATAACAGTAATTAAATTTGGACACTTACTATCAGTCTGATCTTTGGTATTAAGAACCCATAAAATTCTGAGATAAAAACTTCATCTGTCTTATTGTCAGAGCTTAGGCTGGTATTCCTTCTTTTACTTTTTCTTTCTCTTTTTCTGCTTTAAACAGTATATCAGGATTAGAAAATCCATCTATCTGTTTTTCAGCTGAAGAGTAACAAAGAAAATTTACCTCTATTAATCAGGGTTATGGTTAGCTTTAAAATTTTATGGCACGTATCTTTATCATTTATGTATATATTTTCTCTGATTGCAAAAAACATCTTTTTATTTCTTTTTTGATGTAGACAAAATTGGATAGTATAGCAAAAAAACCCACAAAGGCAAATGTATTATTCATTTTTATTTCTACTACTCAGGGGAAACAATGTTTTTAATATTTTGGTGTATATGCTCTAGTCTTTTTAAAAATGAATATTAATTTTTCCAAAAATGATGTCAAGTTACAAAGATATCAGGCAACATATTTTATTCATGACACAGTAATTGTCTGTGTTTCCACTGATGCTTTCTTATACAACATATGATTATAATTGAAGCAGAGTAGTTTGTGATACAGTCATATCATGATTTGTTTAGACAATTACATATTTCTATTCATTTAGGCCATTTTCAGTGTCTTGCTGGTTATAGATATTGTCATTTTTATTTTAAATGTTATCAATTTTATTTGTGTGGTTAAAACAGGAATTCATTAATTAAATTTACTAGCAACAAATTTTAACTGCTTTTATTTTTTATTTTCCTATTCATGTCATTTGCCTATTTTTCATATTGTCTTTTGCTTATAATTTGCAGCAATTACAAACAAATGCTCTTTATATATTTTTGATAAAAAACCCTTAGAAAATTTTGACTTTTTAAAAGAGATTTTCCCAAATTTTGTTTATTTTCTTTTTAAGGCTTTTGCCATAGGTTTAAGTTTACAATGTTTTCAACCACCATAAAATTATGTATATTTTAACCTATAATTATTTTTAGTGGCTTTGTGGTTGTTTGCTTTTAATTTAAAATGTAATTTATTTCTAATTTATTTGCAGGATGCTATGAAATTTATCTTTTTTAAATGTTAGGAAATTATACCAAGCTACTTATTAAGTAATCCATCCTTTTTACACTTATGAGAAAATTATTAGTTGTTCCATATTTTCACATTTTTAAAGCTTGTACTCCTTTGTCTTTCTTGTATTATTACAAAAGAACTTCCAGAATAGAAATAAATAATTATTGAAATATTAGGCTTATTTTTTTTCTGAATTTAATGGAAATGATTCCAGTATTTCACATTATTATGATACTGAGGATGGGTGTGCTGTGATAGACTTTGTAATGTTTAAGGAATTGCCTTATTATCCCCATCTAGCTATTTTTTAAAATCAAGAATGAATGTTAATTCCTATCAAGTTCTTTTAAACACCTATCAAATGATAGTGTTTTTTAATACTTTGATTTTGATGTTATACTCATTTTCCATAAATAAAGGTAATTTGCTCATAATTTATAATTCTTTTAGCATAATGTTAGATTCAGTTTGGTAGAGGTTGTGTGTGTGTGTGTGTGTGTTTCATCCACAATACTAGGTTTTATAATCAGAGATACAGGAATTTGGAAAATAAATGAGAGAGATTTCCATATTTTTGATGCTCTGAAATTACTTAAATAACATAGAAATAAAATTCTTAAAGTTTTGAAAACACTGTTGTTCTTTCTATTGAGGTATGATCTGCAGAGAGTGGAATGCACTGAATGGAATGCATTTGAATTTTTGTGTACAGTTCAATTAGTTTTGTCAAATCCGTACACTCATGTAACTCACACCCAAATCCAGACCTAAAACATTTCCACCATCCCAGGAGGTTTTATCATGTGACTTTCCAGACAGGTCCACCTCCAGAGGCGTGTGCCTTGATTTTCATCACCTGTCTGTTCTTATACTCTCTATAAATTAAATCATACGTTTGAGAGTCATGTTGTTACATATGTTCATGATTCATTTCTTTGCATTGCCAAGTCATAATCCATTGTATGAATGCCCCAATTTGTTTATCTAGTTTCCTGTTGATGAAATATTAGTTCTTTCCGGTTCTAGGCCCTTATAAGTAGAGTTGCTTTAAGCATTCTTGTACAAGTTTTCCTATGGCAATCTGTAAATACTTAATAGTAGAAATGGGTGTCATAGGGCAGGTAATGAGTTTAACTTTATCAGAAAGTGCCACTTTTTCAGAGGATGTAACTTTTACACTACTGCCAGCAATGTATGTGAATTCCATTTGATCCACATCCTCATTAATATTTGATATTGTCAATCTTTTTACTTTTACCATTCTAGTAGGAGTGAGACAGTATGTCACAGTATGTCACTTGTATGTTTTTGATGACTAATGATATTAAGCATCATTTTATGTGCACTTTTGCCATTTATATATCTTCTTTTGTGAAGTGTGTTTAAATCTTTTGCCCATTTTTAAATTGGGTTGTTTGTCTTTTTACTATTGAGTTGTAGGAGCTCTTTACTTATTGTGGATAGAAATCCTTTGTCAAACATATGTACTGCAAATATTTCTTCCCTGTCTTCCGCTTGTTCCTTAATTTTCTTAACATTTTGAGGTAATACGATTTAAATAAAACATTTAAGAAAATATATCTTATTTTGCATATATTTAGTCACATCTTTTATATTTTGATATGTAGATTACTCTTTTTCATTATTAATTAATGTGAAGTAATTGCAATTTTGGTTTTCTCTTTGAACAAATCTATTTAGAAACAAGATTTTAATATTCTAGTTTTAGGAGTTAATTTATATTTTTATTTTTAACCTGTAGCTTTATTTCTTTTCTATTGGAAAATATGACCATTATTATTTCTAATTTTGTAAGCTTTCCATGATGGACATTGTGATGCACAGTTCAGACACTCTTTCAGCAATGGAAAAATATATTTTTTCCTCCTGGGATTGCAGCAGGTAAATAGCCCTCAGCTATCACAATCCTTGGGGATTGTCTCCACTGAAAAGCTGCCACACCCAATGCCACACTCCCTTCCCTGGGAAACCAAATTCAATGACTGATCCTGTTCTCCAACTCACAGCTCTGCTACTCCTTCGTCCAAACTTGCCTCCTTTCCTTCCCTTCCATAGATGTTGAAACTTCTAAATGCTAATCTCCATCTTAGAATGTGCCTCTCTGGGAGGTATGTCTGCAATAATCGCTGAGATATGTGTGTGTGTGTGTGTGTGTGTGTGTGTGTGTGTGTGTGTGTATGTGTATGGGTGTAGCCAGTTAAATGATTGAATTTGTAAACGCTGCAGGGATATTGCAAAAATAATACAAAATAAAACATAAACAACAGCACCAAAAGCAAGGCATACTTGTATTCTTTCACTGGAGGATACAAAGCCTGATTATAGTTATTAAGCTAAGTATCTATATTATTATATCTCTTTTTATATTTATGTTTTGCTGCTTGAGTCATCAAAGATTGTCTTAATTCTCTTCTACTGACTTTAAAAAATTTATTTGTGAATATTTTATATACTTGTTTTATATATCATTATATTTTGATATAATAAAATTACCTATATGGAAATCTATAACAATATATATTATTAGTGAGTTGTACCCTGTATTGGCATGAATTAACTGTTCCTTTTTCTGTATTTTTGCCTTAATGTTTTGTATGATGTGACTGACTGTTGCAACCCTTTCACTTCTTTTTATTTATATAATTTGCTTTGTTCAACTTTTTACTGTTAACTTATTTGTATTTTTTTTAGATATATTCTTGTTAATTGCAATAGTTAGATTTTTTCTTAAAACTGAGTGTTTTTAAAAAGGGAATATTTAACTCTTTTATCTTATATTTGGCCTTCTATCACTTTCTATAATTCTTTTAGTCATGCTTTCTTATTATTTTATTATTTTCTGAAATTCAGAATATAAGCCAGACTTTCTTTGCTATATTAATTTCTAGTGTATTAGGAAGAGTATATTTTGTTTTAATTCAACTATTGATTACTTTTCAATTTTTCAAAGGCATTCTTTAATTTGTTTTAATTAGAGTAAAAATATATAGTTTTTAAAGTCTTTCTATATAAGAGGGAACATTAGTCAAGCTTTTATTTCTTCTCAAGTCTCCTTAATTTTCAGATTTTAGTTTCTGTTCATGTAATCTGGAATTTCCAATCAATATTATTATTGAAGTTTTACTAACTATATTACATATATTTTCTTAAAAATAATTTAACTTCTTAAATTTGTCCACCATTTCATAAATTTCCTTTTTTCTTCTTTATAATTCTGTATTTTTATCTCCAAAATTTTTTCCTGCTATAATATTTTTAATTTCCTTATACCATTCTTATTTTTTTTAATCATTGTGCTGCCTTTTCATTTTATTATACTTTATTCATATGACTTTTCCTCTCCTGTTCCATAGAATTCATGTCTTCTTGTACTTGAGCATAAAAATTTACTGAAATAACCAGAGATATTTTCTTTCTTTTGATATTCCAGGGTAATTTTTTCTAATTCTCAAAGGCAAGTGATTTGTTTTTCAATTCTCTGTGTCGTGGAGCAACTACTATGGTGCTTCAGACATCCTAAGGGTTTCATAATTTTGATTTCTTGAATTATAACCTCAAACTAAGACTTAGAATAAACTCTTACCTGGTACCTTCAACTTTAACCTTTGTATTTTAAATCCAAGTGGAACCTCATACGCTAATTAAATATATGTATTTATAGATATTTTCCTGCTCAAAAATCTTCCGTGACTTTTAATGCCTATAAAGTCCAAACTACTTAACCTGCATTAAAGACTCTCATCTTCTCTGCCTCTATTAGTAAACTCATCTACCATAACTCTCCACTCAAATCATACATTACTCACATCTGCTCATTTACCCCAGCTGTTTCCGTTATCAACATTGTACCCCTTACCTCTCTATTTATTTTCTTTACCTCTCTATTTACATTCTTAGCCAGTCTTCAGAGCACACTTTCAATCCTTCCTCTTATATAGAGTTTCTTGATCAGTCCTTCCTAAAGTGACCTATTCCTTACCTGAACTCCTCCACCAGTTATGTAGCTGTTCCACTGGGGGCTTAACTTTTTATTACCTTGTACTTGTGGGTTATGTTGGTATGTGTCGGTATCTGACTCCCCCAACTAGAGGATGGACTCTGAAGGCCAAGATCACACCCCAATTGTTGTTGCTACCGCTGTTGTCTCATGTGATTAAAAAATCCTTTGATTCTTAGCAGAGCACCTTGCCTTTACTGAGTCTGTAGTAAATATTGGCTGATTGCTAAACATGAAACTCACCCGAGAGCTTTGAGCATATCTATTTCTGATACTGGTAACCTATTGCTTAAATCTGAGAAAAGTACAAAACAATATCAAAATCAGTCCATAAACTATACACACCTTATAAGACGGATTACTTCCAAGTATGTAATGAATTTAACGCTTCAACAACACTTTAAACAATTATTCTGTTTCCTGTTTTAAGTTGTGACTCTTCAAAAGAGCAGTGGCGTGCTCCCTCTTCTGACTCCAATCTCTTGTGGCTTCATGGTTCTTTGGCAAAGATTGCTTGAATTTGTCAGTCTCTTAACCCTGCTTGGAGAACCAGAATTTCAATTGTGGTTCCCACACCTTGATCACTTACTAGGTCCAGAGGCTTTTAAGGCTAAGTCAGGCATAGTAATGGTTTACATGACTACGTTACTTCGCAAGGCAAATGACGTCTGCAGAAAGATGAAAATTCTTTTTTAATCCTTTTTTTTTTTTAATGAATTACTGCAGAAGGAGCTGGCGATTTTCCCTGGCATTGGATTTTATGTCACACAAAGACCTGTGCTCTTCTAAAAACATTGCCACAGCTTGATGACTCTTCGTCAAAAGTTTTGACAGTTTGTTGGCACATGATACATCCCTGCACCTGTCTGGGTAAACTTAAAAATTTGTGTATTTAAAAGAAATATTTATAAATACTTCAGCATTTAACGTGGATTGGCACATACTGAGTGATTATTTAAAGCACCTAAATTTTGAACTCCAATCCCAAGTCTTTCTGGGGAGGTGGCTAACTCAGTTTCCTTGGCTGTCCTAATAAGGAACAAGAAGATACATTCAAATAGCCCAGTGGATTTTTCCAGGAAGCCTTTAGTCTCATTAACTTTCTTTCTCTTAATGAGCATGTAAAAGCCCCTGAGTTGTTCACCATTTTTAAAATGAGGTATTTAATATGCCCTTTAAAAGTTCAAGGATTGAAACCCTTCCCATTCTTTTTAAATCCGCAATTACAACACTGAATACTCTTTCCCGTTCTGTCCGTTTACACGTAGTTAAGTGAGAAATGTGTTTTTTAAAAAAAATCAGGGTGCAACAGCATTGGATGATCTGCAAGTGCTGGCTCCAATATCCTGAAAGATTTTTTTTTTTTTCGAAGAGTTATCTATAACATCCCCTTAGCTGTGGATAAAGGACAACCACGTTGAAGGAATCATTAAATGCTGAATAAGAAGAATTTCACACCTGGACCATAACTGACCATATTGTTTTTGCCACTCCTACTATTATATTCCTGGTATTTAAAAATAATTTAAATATTTTATAAAGCAAAAGTTCCTAGGCATGATCAGTCTTTTTACCTCATCCATCACAGGATTTCTTGAGATACAACATGGCATAATAAAATTGGACTGGAATCCAATTCTGACTGCTGCTTGATACCTACGTCCCTTTAGACAAGTCACTTGTTTTCTCTGAATCATCTAATTTTCACGCAGAGTCGATGTGAGGATCAAGTGAAATAATACATGTGTAAGGAATAAATTGTTTTTCTTTTTGGCTGGGAAGAAGGGCCATATGGAAACTACTGGCTATTTCAAAATACAGTTGTTTAACGCATCATTATGGCTGACAGATGGTGATGAATGGAAGTGAGGCAGTTCTAGAAAAAGGGAGTCCAAGGAATTGGAACTGAGCTCAGCTATGAAGAGTAAATATCCTGCAACAGTCTTCCCATCACCATTTTCATCACTATTTTCCTGCTATAATTAAAAGAAAAATATATTCAGAGAAGAGTTCATGGAGATAGTGACCCACATGCTCTCTGGATAACTACATTTCTGGCAGTGCTGAAAGCTGCTCTACACCTAGAGACAGACGATTAGAAAGACTGACTTCCTTGAAATTGATCTCCAAGAGGATTTTGTGTGGCCAGAAATTTCCATTGAGTAGACATGGAAGAGAAGTGAAAAATCAGAGAAAGTATGTATTCCCATTTTAAACGTAGCTGAGAATCTAGGAATGAGAAATGAAGATTGGCTCTCGACTCAATGCTTTAGAGTTGAGGAAACCAAGCAGATAATCTTTTCTGACTCAATTTTATAGATAATGAAACTGAAGTTCCCAGAGAAGTTAACTTGCCTAGTTTGCAGGTGAGCTTGTGTCCTGGTTGGCTCAGTGTATACCTGTTGCTCTAGCTTAATTTTTCTTAGCACTTTCATTTCACACTCAAAAGTGTCCTGTTGGAACAACAAATTGGATAGCTGCCGTCAGTGGTGGCCTCAGAACAGCAGGGCAAAGATTGCTCTCCACATCTCCAGATCTCAATTCCTAGCTCACTGTCCCTGCATCTACCCTACTACTGCCTTGTCTTGAGTGAACTGGAATGCACTCTGTTTTTCAAATAGGAATCCTATTATTTTGCTCACGTGGGTCCAGAGCCATTCAGAGATTAGAACTCTTAAGAGGAACATGAAAGACGTTATGAACACTAAGAGAGTTAAGGTTAGAAATTCACTGGGAGAGAATTTATGGCAAGCTTGGTCGAATATCACACAGGGTATTCATTCAGTCAGGAAATAGTTAGGGCCCTATGTGTCTCGCAAACTAAGTGAGAGCTCACCTGTCGGTGTTTCATGCATTCTTTTCTCCATCTCTTTTTGTCAAGTAAACAATTACTGAGCATTTTCTAAATGCAAGGCACTGTGAAAGAATCAAAGAAGTGGCAATGGTTGAGAGGCTACCAACAGCTTTAAGAGATATGATCAGCGTTCTCTAACTTGTGAATTTTCATTTAATTGGGTAGCATCGTGTTAATGTAATGGTCAACATTTCCAGTGTGGATTCCACTTGTACTCTTGACAGTTCAAGATGACTTGGTGACCAGGTATCAGTGATCTGGGAGATAGTCTAAATATTTGGTAAAGTGATGGCTGGGTGGTAGGAAAAGGAGGTGGGAGGAGAGAATTTCCCAGCGCCCCTCAAATCACGCCATCTAATTTGTTTCCTACATGAGCCCAGACCACAAGGTCAGCCACGGGGCTGAGGTGCCAATGACTTATCCCTGAGAGGTCAGAAGTACATCAGAAAACCTCCTACCACAGAGGGTGAATAAGAGGGCTATAAAACATGAGAACACAAAACGTAATGGCTTAATGGTTTTGGCTCTGATCTGGTTTGCAGGGACCTATCTTCTTACATAGTCAATGAGCTGTTTCCAGCCTACATTTGATTTCGTTAGTGGAGAGAGAAAACAGATGCGCTGTTGGCAACATGGGAGTCTAATCCAAACATCTAACTAAATAACACTGCTTGGAGGAATTCAGAATGGGGTCCAAGAGTAGGAAGAGAAATATATTAGAGAACAGGGACTCTGAAAGTTTACTCTTCCCCGCTTGTCTATGGTGTAGTGTAGCCATCAGTAGCAGTCATCAGTGGCTAATGACCTGGAAGAAGCAGGAAATCATGTGGAGGTAGGGTCACACATGACGATCTATGGCAACTTACAAGCAGGCTTTCTTAAGTTGCTTCCCCCGTCGCATGAGATGGGTTCTTTTATGAGTTTGAGTCAAATCCATTCAAATAGGGTTTCCTAACCTGGCACTGTGCAAGCTCCTCAAAGCTAGAAACCTATAGGAATTAGATGTCTTTCAATTTCCAGAGCCTTACTGTGTGGTATAGGGATTCCTTTTCTTTAAAAAGGTACTTTCTCTCAAAGATATCTTGGGAAATTTTATCCCACAATTACTACAAAATCTTTGGCTTCTTACAAGTTGAACCAAGAGTTAATTTGTATGTCAAAGATACAAGTTGAAATCATTAAGGAAAAACGTACGATACCATAAAAGCTCCTTATATTTGTAATATTTGAAATTATTTTAAAAAGTTAATGTGTGCGTATGTGTGTGTGCGTATGTGTGTGTGCGTGTGTGTGTGGGCGTATGTGCACTCCCTCTCTTTATGTCCTCAGATACAAATAGGGAGTCTAGAAGCCAGGAAGAATTCTGAATTAAATGGGAATCCTTGTTAGTAACTTCCCTGTTCCAGCAGTCATGTGATATGTGGAAGTCTCACCTTGGTATCCATCCATACCTACAAATAAAAAGATTTATCATTGATCATGCATATAATTGAAAAGATGAACATCAAGGATTCCTCCTTTCTTATCCATATGTAGCTAACCTGAGATATAGTCCTATAAATTATAGAAAACAAACAATAACAGAATAGCTTGCCATCTTAGAAGTCTGGAAAACAGATGAGCTCTCTAGACTGAGCAAAACATGCAAGTATATAGCCATGTGCCTTTCCATCAGAACTGTTGGTAAAGAAAACCTAGCACATTTATACAAAGCAGATTAATGTTGGCCTGAGGATGGGATTGGAGGTGGGAAGTGTGGATGGGGAGGATTTTGCAACGACACAAGAAAATGCATAGGGGTGATGGATATCTTTACTATCTTGATTGTGACGATGGTTTCGTGGGTGTATGCACATTTCAAACCTTATCAAATTATGGCCTTAAAAAATGTGCAGCTTATTGTATCAATCCTACCTCAATGAACCTGAAAACAATTGTAGATTGTTAAAAAATAAAACTAACACGAAAGAAACTCAGAATTTTAAGGCATTTTTTTAGTGTGGCCCTATAAGCTCCATTAAGGGTATTATGTTGCCTATTAGAATGACTGGAATTAGAGATATTTCCATGAAAGAAAGGTGCATGTCTTATTTATTTCTGTTACTAAAACCTTAAGTCTCAGTATAGGTCCTGGTACATAATAAAGGTACATGGTATACTTTGACTGAATAGAAAAATACAAGCAATATAATCCCAAAGTATATGGAAAAGAAGGATATACTGGTTAGGATAGTATGATATACCATTTATATTTGGCTGCTAGTAACAGAATCCCAATTCTAGAGGATAAATCAAACAAGTATTTATTCTTTCCTGCAATAGTGGTTCAGAGATAGGCAATCCAGGGCTGTTGGGTGGCTCTCCAAAAGCACTAGGAACTCAAGATTTTTCTGTTTTTTTCTGCTTCATAACACATGGCTTTCATCTTCAAGGATAACGAATTTTCCCAGATGGTAGAGGAAATTCTAGCCATTATCACTGACTTCTAGAAACAGGAAGGAAGATGGCAGCTCTTCTTTGCTTAGACTATTCCTTTTAAGTGACCTTCTCTGAAAACCTACCCCACATTTTTGTATTTCGTTAGCCATATTTAATATCAAGGGAGGCTGGGGAAAGTAGGCTGTATGTCAGTTGCTAATGTATACAGGTAAAATCAGGTTTTGGATAACAAGGAAGAGGGAGAAAATGGATATTGGGTGGCAACCAGCTCTCCCTATCACATGGGACCTCAATGTTCCTTTTATGATTATCATTCCTCTTGTTCTTGGCACCAAAGTTGAATAGTAATTAGGGTTTATAGAGCACACTTCTAGGTGTGGCTTCTTAACCACTCAGGTCTTTTTTTTGTGGTACGCGGGCCTCTCACTGTTGTGGCCTCTCCCGTTGTGAAGCACAGGCTCTGGACGCGCAGGCTCAGCGGCCATGGCTCACGGGCCCAGCCGCTCCGCGGCATGTGGGATCTTCCTGGACCGGGGCGCGAACCTGTGTCCCCTGCGTCAGCAGGCGGACTCTCAACCACTGCGCCACCAGGGAAGCCCCACTCAGGTCTTTTATTTCACTATAAACATTTGACAGACACCAAACAGATAGAAAAGGAAATGGTTATACCTAGAGGAAACTAACAGCACTGAATTCCAACTGACAGATTCACTCTTCTACCAAGCAAAGAATACAGGTCAAAGGCCATTGTAATAAAACGATTGTCCAGATTCTTTGATTTTATTGTATTGCATATTTCTTAAGAAGAATGTGTTATTGCCTATGGCTCAGAAATCTTTTGCTATATAGCGATTTTGTCACAATAATATTTGTTGTGATGAAATTTGACCTATATTATATTTCTTTATGTCTGCTGCCTAATTTCCCTTAAGGCTGTGGTTTTCAAATTTTTTTAGATGGAGAAATGCTTTGTTGGAACAAAATCTTTTGGAAACATACAAATAAAACAGATAAAATTGATGTGGCTCTAGATGAAGGATTATGAGTAGAAATAACCTACAAACCCCTCGAGCTCATCCACTTTCCCATCTCTACCCTCTACTTTAAAACACACATACATGTTTGGATCATGGTTTAAGATGTGTCAATGATTTATTTTTAGTAAGATTTAAATCCATCTAGTCAAGAATAAGTAAAAGACCTGGAAAATATTCTCTTCTCTTCCACCAGCTCATTTCCTTAGATTCTATGAGATGACCACTTAAATCTTCCAATTTGTACGTAAGTTAAGAATTTGAGAATCAGTAGCAATTTGGTGTTTTTAAATAGTGTCTTGGCTTGGAGAACAGAAGTTAATCAACTGCTGAGGTTTTACTGTTGTAAAATCTTATTATGGCGTGGAAATATAGCTCTTCACTGCACCATCAGAATCCACACACATCCACTCTAATGGGAGAGAAATTACTACGTTTATCACTCATTTAAGACGCAGTTTTTCAGAAAATGGATGGTTTTGTTGTTGCTATATATTTTGTTTATCATATCCATAACTAAGCATTGTGAATTCATCAAAAATAAAATCTGAAGTTCTTTCATTAAAAAGAAACATTTTTAGAGAAAAAATATACATATTTGGAAATAAGGTCATCCACCAGTGTTTATTATTGTGAGATAGGTGTTACATGATTTTGTTTTTAAAGAAAAAAAAAAAAAAGAATATGGGCACAGGAAGTTTTAGGGGTCAATCTGACTTTTTGTTAAAACCAAAGAAGGGCCTACCAAGGAAAGAGTAAAGTTACTCTTTATAAAGCTGTTTTAGATCCAAGTCAATTATTAAATTTACTTATATATACATTTACATTATTGTCCAAATTGGTGGTGCTTAGAAGGGGAAGTGTTGCCTTCTCAGAAGGTATTTTAGAAATGGGTGTGGGTGGGTTTAGATTGTTAAAATATTTGGCATGTGCTGCTGGCAGTTACTGGATGGGGGTCAGGGATGCTACATGCCCTGTGATGTGCTAGAGAGTCCTGTAGAATAAGCACTTGCCCATGATCTGCATGACTGCCGGACATCCCACTAGACACCTAGTCTGTTTTACATATAAGCACAAAGTATCTTTTCATGGTTTTAACATATACTGACACGAAAAGTAGTGAGAGATTTTATTTTATCATATTTTGTTCAAAGCTTTATTAAGATTTGTTCACCATTTCAGAAAGTCATGTCATTGGCAGCAAAATCATTTGTGGTACATGCACCAGCAGCCCTCCATAGGTTGCATCCTTAGTGATGATTCAATGAATAGGTACAAGCACCTTCCCGTGTACTTGTCTCTGAGTTTTAAAAACTGAACTATAGATAATTTTCGTATAAACTATTATACTTTTATTTCTCCTTTATATTTAGTCGAGGCTGCAGATAATTCCTATGGATTTCATTTCAGGATAGTAAAGGTGGTTATAAGAAGTAGATGTTGGTTCTGATAAAGTTGAGGATTATTAGCCCAGGGGTTCTCAACCTTGTTACCATGGACATTTTGGGCAGATTATTATTTGTTGCAGGGTTCGATCCTGTGCACTGTAGAATCTTTAACAGCATCCTTGGTTTCCACTCACTAGACGCTAGGAGCATTCCCCTGACATACACCCAAATTGTGACAACCAAAAATTTCTCAAGACAATGACAAATATCCCCTAGGGGACAGAATCATCCCTAACTGTGAACCACTGTATTAGTGTAAGATATAGTAAGAATTCTAGAATTGTCATATGTGCTCCTTTTCTTTAGCTCACCATTACTTAAAAAAAATATTTTCCCAACTTTAATCTTACGGATTTTAAAATTCATTGGTTTTTTTAAATTGAAGTATAGTCGATTTACAATGTAGTGTTAGTTTCTGGTGTACAGCAAAGTGATTCAGATATATATATATATATATATATATACACACACACACACACACACACACACATACATATTCTTTTTCAGATTCTTTTCATTACAGTTTGTTATAAGATATTGGATATAGTTCCCTGTGCTATGCAGGAGGACCCTTATTGTTTATCTATTTTATATATAGTAGTTTGTATCTGCTAATCCCAAACTCCTAATTTATCACCCACACCCTTTCCACTTTGGTAGCCGTAAGTTTGATTTTCATGTCTGTGAGTCTGTTTCTGTTTTATAAATAAGTTCATCTGTATCACTTTTTAGATTCCACGTATAAGTGGTATCACATGACATTTGTCTTCTCTGTGTGACTTACTTCACTTAGTATGATAATCTCTAGGTCCATCCACGTTGCTGCAAATGACATTATTTCATCCTTCTTATGGCTGAGTAATATTCCATTGTATACATACACCACATCTTCTTTATGCATTCATCTGTCGATGGACATTTAGGTTGCTTCCATGTCTTGGCTATTGTGAATGGTGCTGCTCTGAACACTGACGTGCATGTACCATTACTTATTAATGAACAACTTCCCTATATTCTTTGAAACTGCTGTCGACAGTTCCTTGGTGCAGCCCCATGTCCCGGTTTCCTTCAGTAGCTTGTCATGACTGTGCTAGCTACTGCCTCGTTCAAACTTTTCAGAATTTTGATTCTTTTTTAGGAAGAAGGAAACTGAACTGGAAAGGCTGATTTTTATCTCTGTTTTGTCATATTTTATTTGTGTGACCTTGGGCAAATCATTTCACCCCTTCCGTGTCTCAACTTCATCTGTAAAATGAAGGATCGGGCTAGAAAACCTGAGGTTCCTTCATCTCTCAAAATCTTTGGTTGGGCTTCCCTGGCGGCGCAGTGGTTGAGAGTCCGCCTGCCGATGCAGGAGACACGGGTTTGTGCCCCGGCCCGGGAAGATCCCACGTGCTGCGGAGCGACTGGGCTCGAGAGCCATGGCCGCTGAGCCTGCGCGTCCGGAGCCTGTGCTCCGCAATGGGAGAGGCCACAACAGTGAGAGGCCCGCAAAAAAAAAAAAAAAAATCTTTGATTAATTTTTCTCTGACTCATCTCTTAAAAAAACCTGTTTAACTGTTGGCAGTTCTACATGTGATTTGGCAGGAGACATCTCAAAAGTGCTGAGAAAGTATAAGAAAACAGTGATATTAAAACAGTGATATAAAAAACAGTGATATTCATGAAAAATATTATCACTCAGAGAATTTTAAAATAGTCCAACTGAAGTTGGCAAAATAGATTAATTGCAGCTTAACAAAATCTAAATTTATTTAAAACCTTCTTGTTAAAGAACTTGCTCTGAAATAGAACAAAAAGACTCATTAGGGTATTAACAAACACATATGCTTGTACTTCCTGAGGGAGAAAGAGGGAGTTAATAATTTGGCCCATGATCTAGATTGATGAGAAAACCTGAAGACTCAGAATTACATAGGTATCTATACTGATTACTCTTCCTCTAAATGGCCAAGCCATATGGATGACAAATGAAAAAGTCATCAAGTCATATACTGTTTCTCCCACATGGCTAAATACCTGGATATTTGGAGATAGAGGGAACTTACAACAAATTGGCTGAATTTTCACCGTTTTTTTCCCCTATGGCTTGGATATGAGAAACATGGAACTCACTTTATAGCGTTGGCAACAGGCACCTCTAAATCAAAGAGGTTTCAATTATGGATATTCCCTGTTTCTCCTCTCCTGTTATATAAAAAGGCTCTAAAAGCATTCTGTTGGCCAAAGGTGATGATAACTCAGAATTAAATGCCAAACTGAAAAGGCATTGCAATCCTGTTGAAGGGGAAGGAAAATCACTAAACACCCACTATTTTCCAGGCATATATTACTTCTAATCCTAAGAATGGCTTACGGCATAAGCACTGCAATTCCTATTTATGGACGAAGAAACTGAGCCTTTGAGATGACCTGTCCAAGATCACCTAACTACAAAAGGGAGCCTGAATCTTTCTGATTCAAATGTCTCCACTCTTTCCACTGAGCTACTAAGATACCCTTATGTTAGCTGAAGGTAGTTATGGTTACCAGGGTTAACATGGCTGTGTTTCCCAAATGCCACCTCTGGTTGAGGCATAGTTAGAGGGAAAATCTGTAAAGTTTGTGTAGCTTGTGTTAGATTCTCCTCTCCCTTCTTCTTTTTTTCTTCACCCTTCAAGATCTGACTCTACTCTAGACATCAGTATCCCCAGACTGCTCAGTAGATGCTCATGGGCTTTAATAGCACCACACTTGGTCAGGGCAATCATCCCAGCTTTCTCCCAGAATCCTCCCCCTGTCAAATCTTACCCAACCCAATTCCATTTCCTTAGACTCTGCTCTCGGCCAGATGGTTTTATGAGGTCGTGGCTTTGCAGACACTGCCAGCTACTGGATTAATTGTCTAGCCTTCAAAGGATCTTAATCGAGATACAGATCCATCTAAGATCATTCAAGAGAGGTTAGAGTGTTCTTGCCAATGTCAGGGTCTTGGTGACTAAGCAGACTAAGAACCTCTCTGCCAGGGGCCATCAACATTTTTATGGAGATCAAAGCCCTAAACTCAAATGGTAAAACACTCATTAGACATTTAAAGCCAGTGAGTTTAAGAGGGTCAATAAAGGGATAACTGTGCCTTTTCCTGGGGTCTCTTAAAATATACACTGCACTAGACCAAAGTCTTCCTTATGATGAACCAATTTTTGATCAAGACGGTAAATGCCCAAGGAGCCTATGTCTAAGTTGGCTTAACTGAAAGAAAAAAAAAAAAAGAATTTTAGTGTTTCAGTAATCAAGAATTCCAACATGATACAAACAGCAGCAACATGGGGTATTAGGCTGGGCATGGTCTCTGGTTTTGCATAACAAAGATGTCAATTATTCCTTTGGGCACAAAGAGCTTCTATTCATTAGTCAATTGTTTAATACTGATTGAGCACTTGCTATGTCTAAAGCTTTGTGCTGGGGTGAAGATAAGGGATCTTGTTAATGTGTAAAGGGTTTAAAATAATTTAATATACTTAAGAAGTCATGTAAATTAATGCAAGGTTTGCAGCAGGACATGGAATCGATATACATATTATATTTATTTATTTGTGCTCGTTTATTCAACAAATATTTATACGAGGGATGAATATTACAGGCACCATGTTAAATTCTGGGAGATATAACTGAGATTCAGATACATCTGAAGGGCCAATTGTGTGGTCAGGGACACAAGTACAAGTATGATGATTCCACGACAGCGTAATAAGTACTGTGGAAAAATCAGTCATCCTGGCAAGCTTTGACATGACAGCACACAGATGGGGCAGCTAACCCTTGTCTTAAGGTGATGAGGAAAGCATCCTGGGAGAGATGATGCCCAAATTGAGACCTAGAGGATGAGGAGTGAGCCAGACAAAATGTGAGGAGGCTGCGGCAAGAAGGATGGAGGGAACAGCCCGAGCAAGGCTTGGAGACAAGGGAGAGGCTGACAAAGTATGAAATAGTCGATAGTTCATTATGGCAAGAATTTAGAATTTAAGGCATGGAAATAATGGAGGATACAGGTAGAGAAGTAAAGAAAGACTAGTTCATGAAGATATTTGAATCCGTGCCCAGGAGCTTAGATGTTATCTTGGGGACAGTAGGGCTCCAATGACGAATTTCAATCATGGCAGCCATTTCAGTGATTAGAATGTAGGATACATGGGAAAACTGGGTAATTTTGCTTTTCTGGAAAATATAAAAAGTCAACAGAAATACCTGAAGCCAATAACCAAATTATCTTGAAGATTTTGATTCACCTGTGATGGTGAATGAGGCATAAAATGTTCATATATGTTCTTTCTTCTCTCCATGGTGGCAAGATTCCTTAGAAAATCAATAAAAGACATTTTTGAATAAGAAGTTAGTAAAAATCATACAAAGGCTTGAGTTAGAAGAGACATTTTGCAGCTGTTTCTGGCTGAAACCAGAAAGTGGCAATGAAGCTGCTGACGCATCTCTCCTTATAACTTCATTAAGCAGACAACCTTCCTTCGCCCTCACCAGCCCTGTCTAACTCTAAGTACTTTCTTTTAATGTGAAAAGGGTTTTAAAAAATGTTTTAAAGTTAATAAAATATACAACTTACCAGGTTAATCTGAACCAGTTTGCAAACTCCCTTTACATTTGGATAAAAAAATAAACCCTGAGATTAACAAACTCTTGGCAAATTCCCTGCCTCTCCTGTTGGTGAATTCTTTGCTAGTTACATTTCCGGCTCCCCAGACATGGGGATGAATAAGCCTGGACAAACCAGGCCTGGCTGTAATTACACTAAGCATTTTTTTTTTTTTTTTTTTTTTTTGCAATAAGAAAATGTGTGTCATAGTGTACAGATATCCTTAAGGTGACATTTGCTCTGATCTTTCAAGTTTGGGGCTGTGCCCTAGGTCCTTGGATCCGATAATAACATCTGGCCAAAGGCACTTTCTACATTTTTGATGATTGCAGATTTTGCCATTTGTGAAAGTGATAATGCTGCTGTCTAGACAAATTGAAGGGTGGAGGTGGGCTATGCAGAGGAGGCTGAAAGGACCTGAGTCAATCCAAGTTCGCAGACTGCAGATTTAATATGCCTTTAGTTCTTAAGAAACCAGGCTCTAGGGAGCAAGTGGGGTCAAGTGTAGAGATGCCAATTCCAATGGCTGACTGTACGCCGCCATTTTATGTAGGGGACTTGAGCATCCACGGATTTGGGTATCTGCAGGGGTCTTGGAACCAATCCATGGCAGATGCCAAGGAATGACTGTATTCTGGAAAGAACTGTTATCCTAGAGTTGGGGACAATCAGACATTCCTCTCGTCTCTTCCCCAGCGTCCGTCCTTCCAAGTTTGCCCCATGACTCATCTTTTCCAGAAGCCTTTCCTGATGAGTCTTCTTCCATCTCAGTCATTTCCAAGGGGTTATTATAATTCAAATCATACAATATTTCTTCTTAGCTGGCTTTAATTCCCTTCTTTCTTTCTCTGCAATGGCTCCACCTCTTCTGCCTTTCTCTTGGCACCATGCTCAATGCTCTTCATGCAGTATGTGCTTAATACTTCGACAAGGACATTATGAAAGAACTTAACGCCCAGAAAGAAAATGTGTAATGCCAGCACCCAGCTACCTCACAAGCAGATTTTCCCTGCATAATCACATTTATTACTCTCATAAAATATAACACTATCCTTATTACTTTCGGCAGTAAAAGAAAGCCTCTAATGTATACCTTTCCTACCACACCTCTCACACTTTACTATTAAGGGAGTTCTAAATAGAGGGGTGGAAAGGCATGGAAAAGGCTAGATTTCTTCAGCAGGAGCCAAATGACTTGACATGTGGAAGTTTGATTCTGAACTTAAAATGGTATGGGAAAACATAAACCCTTATATCTTAAGTGTGACCCATGGCCCCTACAGTGTTTTGAAATGGAGTCCTCCTTTCAAAGTCTTCCCCTGATTCTTCTTTGAGGAGAAGTAGTGTGAAACTTACTTTCAAAGCCCTTAAGTGCAAAAATAAACAAGTATTCAGTCAGTTGGGTCCCCGATGCCTTGCTACACTACAACACATTTTTGAGTCATAAATCACGACTCTGACAGGTCTATGATGATGCATTGTGTTAATACATCATAATGACAATGTTGATGATGTATTAGTGTGATATATCCTGAAAGCCTATCACTTTAGAATTCTGTGGACAGCAAAGGAAAGATTTGGGGGGGAGGTGAAACTGAGAAAAAGGGAGGCACAGGGGAGGGTTCAGGATGATGAACATCTTTTTCTGACAGACCAACAACCGAAAAGGGAAATCAAAGTTTCTACCTCCCAGGCTCTAATGCCTTCCCTCTCCCAATAGTTGTGCCATGGATGCAACTCCTGGAGATGTAGATGCTATCAAACCAGGAGTCACACAGCTAGCTATTAGCAGGGCCAGACTGGGCACAGATCTTCTGGGTCTCAGCCCCATACTCTTTCCAAACTTTGAAGTGAATGAAATGTACTCTATGTACATGAAATAGGAGCTCTGTTTGAGGTGAACTCATTGGCCAAAATGTTCTGGTCACATGTACACATGCATGTTTGCTAAAAGTTTGTGATCTTTAGCAGTCAGTGGTCTTTTCTCCCTCGGCTTCTGGTAGGTATGGAGTTCAATGAACAGTCTAAGAGTAGTAATGCGACCATTTCATTTGTTGGGCATTCACTACTACAGCAGACTGGGTCCCAGCATTTACTACACTGGCCATCGGACCAGACCAAGCCCTAATTCCCTATTAATCTCTCCTTCAAACCAATTCGGTAGGGCTATTTCCCTCTTTTCAGGGGAATATATGTGGTGACTTGACAATGATGAAAGCAGTTAGTCCTTTGGTTCATCTCATCATCTCTCCTATAAAATAAGTCAATTATATAGAAGTTGTGCCATCTTCATAATGAGAACAATTGGAAAAAATGCATGCACTTTGTGAGGGAGAAGTCCTATTATATCATAGCTATCAAATCTTCAATTGTCATTTCCAGTCAATCCATAATTGGCTTTGACATTCTTCATTTAAATCATCTCAGTTCAATTTTAAGATGTTCCTCAAAAAATACAACAAAGAGAAAAAAGGAAAGAAAGAAAAAAGTAAGTCAAGTAGAAAGATGAAAAACATTTAGAAATGCAGTGAAAACAGGGAAACAGTAGAAATCTCAGTGGAATTGATATATCTTTGGTTAAGAAATAGACTGAGACCTATATTTTATATCAATGAGAAGAAAATTAAGAATTTAAATTAGATTATAAAATGGCTGGAATAACCTCAAATAAATCCATATTTAAGGATGAGCAACTTATTTTTAAATTTTGATTACAATGGTATAAAACCACAAATCACTACATGAAGAAAGTTTAAACATCACAAATACGTGGAGACTATAAGGATATGCTACTGAACAACCACTGGGTCAATGAAGAAATAAAAGGAAAAATTTTAAAAATCCTGGACAGCTACAGGCAAAAGGATGATGCTGGGCCACTTTCTTATACCATATACAAAACTGCACACAAAATGGATTAAAGACTTAAAGGTAAGAACTGAAACCACAAGAATCCTAGAAGTAAATAAAGTCAGTACAGTCTTTGACATAAGTCATAGCAATATCTTGCTGGATATGTCTCCTCAGGCAAGGGAAGCAAGCAAAAATAAACAAATGGGGCTGCATCAAACTAAAAAGTTTCTGCACAACAAAGAAAACCCTCAATAAAACAAAAGGACAACCTACCAAATGGGAGGAGATATTTGCAAGGCACATATCCAGAAAGGGGTTATTGTCCAAAATATATAAAAAACTCATACAACTCAACAACAAAAGATGAATAACCCAGTTAAAAATGGGCAGAGGATCTGAATAGACGTTTATCCAAAGAAGACATGCAGATAGCCAACAGGCACATGAAAAGATGTTCAAAATTACTGATTATTTGGGAAACGCAAATCAAAACCACAATGAGATATAACCTCATGCCCATTAGAATGGCTATTATCAAAAAGACAAGAAATGATAAATTTGGGGGAGGATGTGGAGGGAAGGGAACCCTCATAAATTGTTGGTAAGAATGAAAATTGGTACAGCCACTGTGGAAAACAGTATGGAGTTTCCTCAAAGAAACGAAGACTAGAACTACCATATGATCCAGTTATTTCAATTCTGGGTATTTATCCAAGTAATACAAAAGCACTAATTTGAAAAGATATTTATGTACCCCTATGTTCATTGCTGCATTATTTACTGTAGCCAAGATATGGAAACAGTCTATATCTTGCCCATCCCCAGATAAATGGATGAAGAAGTGGTATATATATGTATATGTTATATATGTGTATATGTGTTTGTGTGTTTGTGTAATGGAGTGGAATATATAATGGAATATTACTCAGCCATAAGAAAAGGATAACATCTTGCCATTTGTGACAACATGATAGACCTTGAGGGTATTATGCTAAATGAAATAAGTCAGATGGAGAAAGACAAATATTGTATGATTTCACTCATATGTAGAATCTAAAAAAAAATAAATGAACAAATTGAACCAAACAAAAACAAATACATAGATACAGAGAACAGAGTAGTGGTTACCAGAGGGGAAGGGGGTTAAGGGGTTAGGCAAAATGGTTAAAGGGCTCCACTGTATGGTGATGGATGGAAACTAAACTATTGGTGAGCACACTATAGTGTATACAGAAGTCAAAATATAATGTTGTCCACATGAAATATACATAATGATATAAACCAGTGTTACCTCAATTAAAAAAAAATTCAAAATACAGATGAGTTTACTGAAATACACAGATAAGTACATTCTTAAAACTAGTGAAACAGCATTTCTTTTCCAACAAACTCTGGAATTCAGATTTTTCCAGATTAAGGCCAAGTGCCAACATACCATAAGGGAGGGTGTGATGCATATGAAAGTCAGGCAAGAAAGAGAGCAATTATCTGTTGACATTTTCTGACACTCGAATGACATGTTTTGTGAGTGCATATTTTGCTGCACATAGAGGTTGTTTCTTATCGACTTGCATATAGACTGTTTCCCCACACACTTGCTATACAGATGTGGGTAGGAACTGTCTACACTTTCCAAGCTATATTTCCAATGTGTGGACCTTCATAGATATCTACTACTGAGGTTGATATTATATTTGCCCATATAATAGATTTCTGATGTCTTGGCTTACTCACCCCGCCCCCGTCACTTCCAAACTTGAGATTTCCAAGTGTGCTTTTGAAAAGATTCAATAAAATTTAATATTAGATGGCTTTATGGAGATAACTACTTATCAGGACCAGATTGTGTACTTAAAAATACTCCCAGATATTTTCTGTTCAGCCAGTTTCTGCCAGTAAGTGTGGCAGCCTGGGGCAGGAGGAACTTTATTACCTCCCACTGAGTGGTAGGGGACCATTAGGTAAATGGCTAACCTCGCTCAGTGCCTGTCTTGGAGCCTGATGGAGTGAGTGTCTGGAGAGGGGCATTAACTACCAGAGCTCAGCAGCCATGGCTCGCTCCTGCCTGCGCAGGCTCTATCGACCATCAGCTTTGATGACTGTCGCTTGTCCAAAGAATTTTAAGGTTGCTGTTGAGACTGATGACAAAAACCCAAGGGTCTCGTGGCAAGCCTCCAAACCTTTGAAGATCCTCAGCTCTCTGACCAGTGGGATTGTGGTAATGTTTGTTGCTTTTGGCCTTGAAGCCAATCTGTCCCACACCCAAATTGAGCATCTGGAGAAAGTACAATTTCCAAGAAGTATTCCCAGAGGCCATATCTATCTCTCCATTACCAGATAAAAATATCCCAGCTACTCCAAAGTACCCAGCTAATGAAAAGCTGTCTTATTTGGCTCAGCTGGATCATCCCAATGATCTATAGGTCAACTTTCCCGTGCTCTCTTACATCTCCCATCAAATCGAGGGCACAGAATATTTAAACATATGTTTAAAAAATTCTCCTTGTTGTCATTCCCCAGGATTCGTAAATCATTTTTGCTCTTATAAATCTACATGGCTTTAATGCATGAGAACCAGGGGATGGTAACATGGGAGGACAAGGAGTAAAGCTCCCATTTCCTGCCCTAGATCCACCAGGCTCTTAGGGCCTCAGTGTCCTTACCTGTAAAATGATGGCTTGAATTAGATGGGAATGAAGGTATTTTAAGAAGTATCTTCTGCTTAAAGGGTACATTGCTATAATATTTAATAGGAAAGTGAAAAACTATGTACTTACCACAGTTACCTTTCTAGAAACAACTTTGATGCCTATAGATTTTTCCAGCAGCCGGTGATGATAAACCTGCATTCTCTAGTGAAGTTACACATCTTTCCTCCGCCCCCATCAGAAACACATTCCAAGGCACTCAACCCTAAGTAGTCCCTCTCAAACCAAATGTCCCCAAACTGTCTTTATTAAAGGTTTGGTTCATCAATTTGGAATTATCGTAGGACCACTCATGTCTATGTCTAATAACATGGCCACAGCCCGTCCCTGCTCAGTATTCCATGTAATTCTTCATCAAGGTGCCAAAATTCTAGTTGTGCCTTCTACTTGGGGGAACTCAATCTGCCAATGTATTTGCACGGTACTACGTTTCCATGTTTTCGTTTTATATCCTGAGAAATGAGCTGAACTGGGAAGTTCCTTTTCTCGAACTTTTTTTTTGTTGTTGTTTTAATTTATTTTATTGAAGTATAGCTGATTTACGATGTTGTGTTAGTTTCTGCTGTACAGCAAAGGGATTCAGTTCTACATATATATGTTCTTTTTCCTATTCCTTTCCATTATGGTTTATCACAGGATATCGAATATGGTTCCCTGTGCTATACAGTAGGACCTTGCTATGTATCCATTCTATATATAATAGTTTGCATCTGCTAATCCCCAAATCCCAAAATCCCAATCCACCCCTCCACCACCCCCTCTCCCCCTTGACAACCACAAGTCTGTTCTCTATATTTGAGTCTGTTTCTGTTTCATGGATAAGTTCATTTATGTCATATTTTAGATTCCACATATAGGCAATATCATATATTTGTCTTTGTCAGACTTACTTCACTTAGTATGATAATCTCTGGGTCCATCCATGTTGCTGCAAATGGCATTATTTCATTCTTTTTATGACTGAGTTATATTCCATTTTATATATGTACCACATCTTCTTTATCCATTCATCTGTCAATGGATATTTAGGTTGCTTTCATGTCTTGACTATTGTAAATATTGCTCGTATGAACATAGGGGTGCGTGTATCGCTTTGAATTAGAATTTTGTCTCTCAGGCTATTGTTGAAATAGTTCTTTGGTGTATTTCTTTAGTGGGGAGGAAAAAAAAAAGTGTTTCTTAAAACCCAGACCACCTCCTCTAGAGGGTGGATTCCTGACCTGGAAGCCCTTTTGCCTTGCCAAGATGCTCAAAAAGGTGGTCCCAGAGACTTTGGATGTGAGAATTGCAAAGGAAATAAGAATATGGGGTTTCTGGGGCACTCGAGAAGGTCAAGGGGAGAAGAGAGGGCAGTTGGATAGTCACAAGCTGAGGGAAGGGGCCAGGAGAATGTCCCTGTGGTGGGGTGTTCTGAGACTTCTAAAATCAGGGACTGCCCCCATTTGTGTTGCTGTGACAGAAACAGCCTCCACCCTTCTGCACCCCACATCCCATTTTGACTGAAGTCTCTGTGCATTTTAATACAGTGATCGGGGAGATGGAGGAAGCAGCTGAGTTTCTCATTTAGATCTTCGCAGACAGAGCAGGCCCCAAATGGTCAGATAACATATCCACTGAATGTATTTAGGAAAAGCAGGAATTTCAATGCAGAGGTAGCCATAAGCACACAACCTCTGAGAATTTGCAGGAATCTAGGGGACTTTTTAGACTCCTACAAAGTATGGAATGTACAGTTTGAGACAGTCTTATCTGGATCATAAATGACTGGGAGATCCCAGCTGACATATGGGTTCCATTATGGGAGAGGATTTTTGTTACACTGGCATCAGGAATTAAGCTAATCTCCTTATATCAGACTTTATCCGTCTGTGGTAATATTTTGTGGAATAAGATAAGCCCTGGGACATATTCAAACGTGAGTGGTAACAAGCGATATCATGACTCAGTTTTGCTCATCTTGTTCTGGGCTCTAATGAAGTTTTGACTTCTACTGCAAATCTCCTCCTCGCTCGCCACTCGCTCCCCAAACAGAGAACAAACGCTTAATCACCACTTTCACTTCTATCTCAATTCTAAGGTGAAACAGTTAACTGCCTCCTATGTGAGTTGAAACATGATTCCCGCCATCCCCCCCTGTGTGGCTCCCCATCTTGAATCATTTCCCGCATCCTAATTTCCCTGTAGTGGCCCTTGGCTATCCTCGGGGCCAGCCCCTCCCTTCCAAAGAGGGGCTTTGCTTCCTCGTACATCTTCAGTGAACCACAGTGACCTTGAGAGGTTGATGCACGTGCTTTGAGAGACCAGTTCATCAAGTGCTGCAGACAGTAAGGGCTGGGGTGAGCCCTCAGCTCCTTAAAACTATGGTCTAGAACTGCCCTGGACCAGATTGGTCATGGTGACCTGGAGGTGAAAGGCTCTGTATTCCATTACCAGTCTCCTGAGTAATCTACCTAATTCAGTATCCCTTCATTTAATTGAAACATTATTTTCTCTCTGTTAGCCAGGGCACTCAAGCTGGTATAGCAGTGTTAATCTTTCAGCTGATTTCCATCTTTGCAGAATTACCTTTCTAGCAATTAGACCCACTGGTATAAATTTGTCTTGCTCCTTCCTGGGGTTCAGTGTTCAAATGGAAATCTCCAAGCTCAACACGGTTCCCTCCAGGCTGACCCAGGGCAGATATTAATTAACTAGGGTGTCGTGAAAAGGTTGAGTTTGAAAAAAACCAAGTAGGAGAATATTTCTCTTGGGATGTCATTGCAGCCAGTAGACAGACTAAAAAGGGTAAGACCTGGATGAAGAAGAATCACATTTAAAGTCAAGTGGAATGACTGCATTATTAGTGAACCAGGGAGCAAAACGATGGTTATTCTGGAAATACATTAGAATTTACACGTTACCATCATCCGCATCCTTTGTTGAAATCTGAATATAGCTTATTTGTGCACATTCTCTAAGACATTCTGGGTCATGGTCACCAGCCATCTCAGCTTGCCTGGAACTAAGTGGTTCCTGGAACCAGGAGCTTTCCAAGCTAAAACTGCAAAAGTTCTAGACAAATGGGAACAGGTTGGTCACCCTATTAGAGTCCAATTTCTGAGAAAGGTGTATGAGTCAGTTGACTTCTCACACTTTCTGCTAAACTTCGATGATGAGTTGAAGTTTACGATGAGTTTATACCCACAATCTTATTTGCTGAAATTGATCCTTTTCTGAAATCTGGCACCCGCTCCTGCAATAGTTGAGAAGCTAACACTAGATTTTCAAGGTCAGTAGGACTGCTGATCGTCAAATCCAGTGGCCTTCTCTTAGACCTTGCCGTCTCTCTAGCAGTGGACACCTTTGAATGTCTGCCTTTTCAAATTCTCTCTTCCCTGAACTTCTGGGGCACTTAATTTTTCTGATTCACTTCTTTCTGTTTTTCTTTCTTCATTGCTTCCATTTCACCTTCATCCCTGTTCTCTCTCTGCAGTGACTCCTGTAGACACCGTGCTGGTTATTTACCTGTCCCCTCTCAGTCCTGCACTCTTACGTTCTGCTCTGCGCTGCCCGGGCTGGGGGCCAGCAAACTCTTATTTCCCGGGGCTTGTTCACTAGCTGGCTTGCTGTTAACTCAGGCAGTAGAGGCACCGGGGGAGGTCAGAAAGCAGGAGAAAAGTAGAAGCTCCTTCTGCCAGTCCCCTCAGTGCAGTGCTCACTCGCAGGTACAGGTGGTCTCTATGACAGCAGTAGAATGTGGTGATTCTGGTCTCTAGCAGCCCCAGCAGTGAAGCACCTTCCCAGGGACTCCAGCCCTGGTCAGTGCTGGGTACGGAACTGAACCTTGATAGCCATTGCTGCAACACAGAAGCTGGTGAGGCTTGCAGCCAGGGAGGCTTCCAATTATTAATAACATATATTAGACTCAACTTCAGACTTGCATCAAAAAACCACTTTTAGGATCTATCTGTGTGGATGTATACTAGTCTATACTATCCTTGACCCTTCCCCCCTGATTACTAGAAAAACTTCTAGTGATGGAGCTATCATTCTTTTAGTGATTGATACTTGCTTCCCATGCTTCTAAAAACTAATTTAGAAGCATCTTGTCTTTTTATATAAAATCCAGGATATTTCACCGCTTTCACTTTGTCTCCCTTCCCTAGTTTTGGCCTCTATAACTTCATGTCTGACCAACAAAAATATATTTCTTATCTATTAACAAATACAATTAATACCTGCTCTCCTGTTAAGGGGTGACTGCTTTGCACCAGATACTTTGTGTCTGTGATTTCTAAACATCATGATGACTCTCAGATACATGCTTTCTTCTTCTACAGATGAAGTAACTGAGCTCAGAGAAGTTAGTCAACTTTCCTAAGGTCACACAGGCATTAAGTGGAAGATCCTGGATCTGAGCTTATGTCCTTCTAACTCCAGAGTCTATGCTTTTTCCTTTAGTTACTCCTTTTCTGGTTTCTTCAACTTCAAATTTTATCTGCATATAACCAATCTAGATAATTTTTCTAAACTTCCTCTTTTAAAAAACTTGATCTATAGTTAGAATCCAGTCAGTTTTCACTGAATGACTTGAACATACTACTCCTCTAATTAAACACCTTTAAAAAAATTTTAACAGCTTTATTGGGGTATAAATGACAAAATAAACTGCGTATATTCGAAGTATACAATATAATAATTTTTGACATATATACACCTGTGGAATCATTACCATAATCAAGATAGTGAACATATCCATCACTTCCAAAAGTTTCCCTGTGTTCCTTCCTGATTTCTCATTCTCACCCCTCCCCAGCTCCACCCCCTATCCTATCCTCCATCAATTCCCAGAAAGCCACTGATATATTCCTGTCAGTATAGATTAGTTTGTATTTTCTAGAATTTTATATAAATGGAATCATACAGTGTGTACTTTTTTTTTTCTCTAGCTTCTCTCACTCATCATAGTTATTTTCACATTCATCCATTTTGTTGCATGGATCATTACTCTTTATTGCTGAGTACTGTTGCACAATTTGTTGATTCTTTCACCTGGTGATAGACACTTAAGTTTCCAGTTTTTCAGTTATTACAAATACAGCTGCTGTGAACACTTATGTGTAAGTCTTTGTCTAGTTATATGCTTTCATTTCTCTTGATACATGCCTAGGAACGGCAAGGCTGGGTCAGGTGGTAGGTGTATGTTTAACTTTTTAAGAAACTGGCAAACTGTTTTCTAAAATGGTTGTGTAAGTTTACATTTCCACCATCAGTGTATGAAAATTCCAGTTGCTCCACATATTTTCCAACATTTGGCAAGATCCGTCTTTTTAATATTAGCCATCTTAAAAGGTAAATTAGTATCTGATCGTGGCTTGAATTTGCATTTCTCTAATGACTAATGATATTGATCATTTTCATGTGTTTTGTCATCCATATATCTTCTTTGCTAAAGTGTCTGTTCAAATCTGTTGCTCATTTTTTTATTGAGGATTTATTTGATTTCTTTTTTAGTGTAGAATTTGAGAGTTCTTTTTATATTGCTGATACAAGTTCTTTGTCAGATATGTGATTTGCAAATATTTTACCCTAGTCTGTGTCTTATCTTTTCATTTACAGTGTCTTCCAAAGAGCAGAATTTCTTAATTTAATGAAGCCCAATTCATCAAATTTTTGTTAAGAGTATTATATTTTGATGTTATATCTAGGAAGTCTTGGCCAACCGAGTTCACAAAGACTTTCTTCTACTTTTATTGCTTTAGAAGTTTTAGTTTTTACATTTAGGTCTATGATCCATTTTAAGTTAATATTTGTTTGCAATAAATGATATTGATCAGGAAAAGGAAATGAGTACTGCAAACTTTCTGAGCATAGGTCACTACTCCCTCTAGCCTCCAATCCAATATCTAGGAGATTTCTGGAACAATGAGCTGGCCAATATTCTATTTTTTAATTAATCATTTAATTAGTTTATCATTTTATGCCTTTGCTACTTGCTATTGACTTTATCATCTTATTGGTCAAGAGGTAATTTTGCTTTTATTTGTATTTAATGTCAGCTAGTTTTCCATTATTAAACTTGAAAAGAAAATCTTTTCATTTAGGAGAATTTTTGTCATGTTTGTTCAATCTTGAATATAATGATTTTATTATTTGTGTTTATATTTAGCTTATTTTAAAATTGTGAGAAAGAATCATCGATTGGAGGGTGGCATCTGTGAGAACTTTTTATAGATTCCAGTGTGGCTGGAAGACTTTTCCCCCTCTGGTTCTCTCTAGTTGACTCTTCATACCCACCCTAGTATTCCTCGGGGCTACCATTCTTCAGGAGGCACCATTCAAAATTGTGTTCTATGTAAATGTCAGAAGGCAACCGCTCCAGGAATTCCATTCACACACAGTAATAAATGTGAGTAATGCTCCCTGAAGTTGGGCAACAGTGATACTGTTCACCTTACAAAGATGGTACACTAAGTTCTAAAGTTTTTAGAATGAATAAAACAATAGCTGCATTGGCCAGTCTCCCTTTTCAAAGATCACATTAATCCCACATGCAGTCACTGTACAGCTGAACCATTGAAACAGCGTCTTCTTTTTATATCACAAATCATCCAACCCCTTTCTAAGGATATGAATTATTTAAATTGATGATCTCTATTCAGTACAACCACTGAGCATCAGGTAACTATATAGTTGCATAACAAAGGAAGAAATTGGTTAGGAAGGTTCCAGCCAAATAGGGTCAAATAATTCCTTTATTACTTAAAATTGTATGCTGTTTATAATTTCTAAAAAATGTAATATTTTTATTTTTGAAAAATGGATAAAATGCAGAATAGCAGATAAAATATAGAACAGAATGAACAATAAAAATAAAATTGCATATGTCACTTAAGTTTCATTTTGATAATGACTCATATTACCTTAAAGTAAGCAGCTGCCAGTAGATGCTTCTTCCAGGAAGGATTTTAGGAAATTTCTCTAAGTGTATATCCTGAAGCCAAAAATGGAGAAGTTCTCTAGAGCTAGAATTACGGTTGACAGTATTGTCCAAATGAAGCTGGCTCTACCTATAATGAACAATCAGCTATACACAGCATCCCCCAAAACAGAGTTTCATTGAATACCTACCCAACTTTATTCCATAACTATAAATTACTGCCTCCTACAGAGTACCTCTAAGTGTAAGTGTGTTGAAGGTAGGTCCCTCCACCCTTTCTCAGCACCCTCAAATGGGAGACAAATGTGGACAGACTTAACTCTTCACAAGTAATTTGATTGACACTCACAACTTCATCCATAGAGCTGATAGCCTCCAATCAATGAGATTCTTGGCAAGCAAACTTTCCAAATACCCTGTACGAGGCTTATCCGTGTGAAGACCCTATCTCCCCTGCAGGACCTGGCCTACTGACCCTCTCATTAACTGCTAAAATGCTTCATTTTTCCCTGAAACTTTATTCCTTTCCAAATGGATATAACTCTGTGCTAGGAGTGGTGGAAGACACTCTATGTATGGGTGATGAAGTTCTTGCTCTTCAGAAATGTACAGTATGGTGGAGAGAAAGATTTGCATGTAGAGGAGTGATAGAATCAGGTGGGCAGTGTTCTGTAGCCTGTGGGAATCCATAAAAAGAGAAAGATGTGAGCTAGGAGGACCAAGAAAGTTTTCCTAGAAAAGCTGATACTAGGCATGTCCTGGTGTGCTGATAGGTTTCTGATCACCATGAACACTCTGAATGCTGACACCCCATCACCCTTTCATTCTGAACGTAATGCCAGAAATCCAGTATACCCAGAAATAGTAGCATTCATTTCTGTTTTTCCCCTATGCTCTTCTCCTTAGACTCTTAATAACAATCAGTAGCAGGGAAGAGCAGGTGGAGGTGCATTTGTTTTTATGGTCATCTCATTTATTCCTCCAACACTAGTTCTGTAGCATGGTTGCAGTTTGAACAAAATTTATCCAAGGAAATATACCTAGTGTCTCTTACCATACTCATCAGGTTCTATGGCAATTTAGTTAGTTAATTCACTATATTTAACTCATTTTCATTACTCATTTTCATTTTAAAAAATGTAACATATTTACTAGGTATTATCTATATGCAAGTCAGTGTTATGGGCATGGAGAACAAAAACAATGTCTGTGTCCTCTTGGAGCTTATTCTATGATGAGAGGAGACAAGGCAGACATAAATGTTTATCTACTATCTATCAATGTTTAAATGTGCTTTATATTTATACATATAAATATATTGTATAAACATATAAATAAATATGTATGTGTATATATAAACATTTATTTAAATATCTATGGTAATAAGTCTTTTAGAGAGAAAAAAAAAAGCAAGGAAACAGAGTATGTTCGGGGGAGGAATTTTTAATCAGATGGTCAGGAAAGGCCTTGCTGACAAGGCAACACTTGAGCAGTGACGTAAAAGAGGGCCCAGCAAGTAAAGACCTTGAGTGAGAATTATGTTTAGTGTGTTCAGGAAACTAAATTCACATTGTGAAAGAATCACATGGCCTGCTATAAGGAGAACTGATTGTAGAAGGGCAAGTATAGAACTAATTAGGAGGCTATGAGAAGCTGGCAGGCATGTGATGATGGTGGCTAGGACCAGGGAGATAGTGGTAGAGAATATACATATTTTGGTCTGAAGGTTCCCCCACCTTTTTTACATGTTAATGCCTCTGAAGTTGATATGTCTTCTAATTGATGGCCTCTGACCATCACTACAGACCGGGAGGCATAGAGATGTAGTTGCCATTTATCTGCACATGAACACACTTGGTTTAGTGCTTTTGTACTTTCTTATTTGAGTCACAGGTTACTAGCAGTTTGGCAGATTCTATTTTAAATCTGTAGGAAGTAGAGCATTGCATCACTACTCTTAGCGGCACCATGGATGATGTGTTGTGGAAAAACATGTATTTGTATGACTCTGAGTCAAAGCAATTAAGAAAGTGGGTTCTGAAGTTGATAATATTTTTTGAAACCTTAACCAAATTATTTCCCATACATTTTTCTTTTCTAGTGTCTTAACCGACTTATTTCACATACATTTTCCTTGCCCAGTGTTAACAAGAATTAAACATGGTAAAAAGTCTGCGTAAGTTTGGAAGTCTTTAGGTATAAAATAAAAATTCTAAGCAATGCCACTGAGTCATATTGTTGCCAGATTATTTTTCTTTCTTATGGATGAATACTATAATCATGTATCTCACAATTGATGGCATCTTAGGTTCTATAAAATACCTGTGTTTTGAGGGTAGAGTTCATGAGGAGAATGAGAAGGAAATAGGAATCAAGGATGATTCTTGTCCAGATCAAGATGGTGGAGTAGGAAGATCCTGAGCTCACCTCCTAACATGGAGACACCAAAACTACAACTGAATGTAGATCAACTGTATCTGAGAATGACATGGAAACTAGCAGAGCAGATTTTCCACAACTAAGGATATAAAGAAAAGGATGTATTAAGAAGGATAGGAGGGGCAGAGATGTGGTCTAGTCAGAACCCACACCCCCAGTGCAGTGACCTATAAGTGAGAGATGTATCACAACCAGAGAGGTCCTTCCTGAGGAGTAAGGGGTCCAAGCCCCATACTGGGCTCCCCAGCCTGGGGACGTGTGCTGGGAAGACAAACCCCCATGATGTCTGGCTTTGAAAGTCAATGGGAGAACCAGAAGGCTATGGGAAACTGAGATTCCTCTCTTGAAGGGCTCATACACAAACTCACTTGTTCTGAGTTTCAGCAGAGAGGCAGCAGCTTGAAAAGTGCCTGGGTCATACCAGAGAAGATTCACTGACTAATTTTAGGGCATGTGTTGAAGAGTCAGAGATCTGGTGAAACTTTCTCCATGGATGGAAGCACCAGTGGGCTTTTTTTTTTTTTTTTTTAACTCTCCGTCCACCTAGCTGGCCCTGTGCTCACAGGCACCATTCTGTCACTCTCCACAACTAGCTAACACCTTGTTTCCTGTCCTGGCAACTCTCCAGAGTGGCTCCTGCTCCACCCCACCCAGCAAGTGGCCTTGGCTTGACCTGGCACCCCTCCAAAGCATCTCTTGCTCCAGGGGCTAGCCCAGGATACCTGCACACCTACAACATTCATGGCTGGGCCTCACAGGTACTCTTGCTGGGGGCCATCCCCACACATCAGTACACCTGCAGTAGTTGTGGCTGAGCCTCATAGCCAGCTGGCCTGGGGACCAACCCCACTCACCACTGTGCCTGCAGCAGTCACAGCCCAACCACAGCAGGAGGGTACACACAGTACACAAGAGGATACCTCTGAAGCACCTGGATTTGGTGACCGGGGGGATTGTGCCACTGGGCCCCACAAGGCACCTTCTACATAACGCCAGTCTTTCAAGACCTGGAAATGTTGCTGATATACCTAATACATAAAAACAATAGAGTGAGTTAGGCAAAATGAAGAGACAAAGGAATACCTCTCAAAGAGCAAGACAAAACCTCAGAGAAAGAACTAAACACAATAGAGATAAACAATTTACCAGATAAGGAATTCAAAGTAATATTTATAAACAAACTCATTGAACTCAGGAGAAGAATGGATGAACTCAGTGAAAACATCAACAAAGAGATAGAAAATGTGAAAAACAACCCATCAGAACTGGAGAACACAATAACTGAAATGAAAAATACACTGGAAGGAATTAACAGCTGATTAGAGGATGTGGAAGAACAGATCAGTGATCTGGAAGACAGGATAGTGGAAATCAGTTAATTGGAATAGTGAAAAGAAAAAAGAATTTAAAAAATGAGGATAGTTTAAGGGACCTCTAAGATAACATAGATCATACTAACATTCACATCATAGGGGTCCCAGAAGGAGAAAAGAGAGAAAAAGGCACAGACACATAGGTCAGTGGAACAGAATAGAGAGCCCAGAAATAAACCCACACTTATATTGTTAATTAATTTGTGACAAAGAGCCAAGAATATACAGTGGGGAAGAGATAGTCTCCTCAACAAATGGTCTGGGGCAAAGAAAACAACTACATGGAAAAGAATGAAACCAGACCACTCTCTTATATCACATACAGAAATAAATGCAAAATGGATTAAAGACTTAAATGTAAGACCTGAAACCATAGAACTCCTAAAAGAAAACATAAGCAATGCACTGTTTGACACTGCTAAGTCAAAATATTGACTTAGCAATATTTTTTTGGTTTTGTCTCCTCAGGAAAGGGAAATAAAAGCAAAAATAAAGAAATTATTCTACATCAAACTAAAAAAGCTTTTGCACAGTGAAGAGATGATCAATAAAGCAAAAAGTCAATGTCCTGAATGGGAGAAGATATTTGCAAATGATATATCTGTTAAGGAGTTAATATCCAAAATATATAAAGAACTCACCCAACTCAATATAAAAATAACCACTCCAATTAAAAAATGGGCAGAGGACTGAAACAGACATTTTTTCAAGGATGACATACAGATAGCCAACAGACATGTGAAAAGATGCTCAAAATTACTAATCATCAGGGAACTGCAAATCAAAGCCACAGTAAGATATTATCTTACACCTATCAGAATGGCTATGATCTAAAAGAATAGAGATAACAAGTGTTGGTGAAGATGTGGAGAAAAGGAGACTCTTGTGTACTGTTGGTGGGAATGTAAATTGGTGCAGCCACTATCAAAAACAGTATGGAGGTTTCTTAAAAAGTTAAAAACAGAACTACCGTATGATCTAGCAATTTTACTTCTGGTATTTATCTAAAGAAAACAAAAACCCTAACTGGAAAAGATATACACACCCTGTGTTTATTGCAGCATTATTTACAATAGCTAAGTTATGGATGCAACCTAAGTGTTCATCAAAAGAGGAATGGATAAAGAATCTGTGGCCTATCTATCTGTCTATCCACAATGGAATAGTATTCAGCCATGGAAAATAATGAAATATTGCAACTTGCAACAACAGGGACATAGGCCTAGAGATTATTATACTAAGTGAAATAATTCAGGCAGAGAAAGACAAATGCTGTATGATTTCACTTATATGTTGAATCTAAAAAACAAAACAAACGAGCAAACAAAACAAAACAGATACATAGATACAGAGAACAATAGACTCATAGATACAGAAAACAATCCGGAGGTCACCAGAGGGGAGGGATATTGGGCAAAATAGGTGAAAGAGGTACATACTTCCAGTTATGAAATAAACAAGTCACAGGGATGTAATGTACAACATAGGGAATATAGTCAATAATATTGCAGTAACTTTGCGTGGTGACAGATGGTAACTAGGCTTACTGTGATTATTTTTTTAATGTATCTAAATGTTGATTTACTAAACTGTACACCTGAAACTAACATAACATCATATGTCAACTATACCTTAATAAAAAAATAATAAAAAAAGTATAACTCTAAAGAGTTTTGAGCAACCAATAAAATAGAGCTCCCATTGATAGAGAAGAGGAGAAATGGCAGGAGAGTGGGACAGGACAGGAGCTCTGTTTGGAGCATTTTAGGTTTGAGATGCTTATTGGGCAATTGTATTAGTTTTCAAAGGCTGCTGTAAAAAATACCAAAAACTGGGTGGCTTAAAACAATGGAGATTTATTTTCTCACACATATGAGGCTAGAAATCTGAAATCAAGGTGTTTGGCATACTCTCTGCAATGGCTCTAGGAAAGAATCCTTTATTTCCTCTTTGAGCTTCTGGTGTTTGCCAGCAATCTTCGGCATTCCTTGGCTTGCAGGAACATCATGCCAGTCTCATGACTGTCTTCTCCCTGTGTGTCTTTATATCATCCTCTGTGTGTGTGTGTGTGTGCCCCTCTGTGTCTAAATTTCCTTTTTTCAAGAGGGAACCAGTTATATTGGATTAGAGTCCACCATAATGACCTCATTTTAACTTGATGACCTTCTGTAAAGACCTTAATGCCAAATAAGGTCACATCCGGAGATACTGGGGTTTAGTACATCAACATATCATTTTGGGGGTATGATTCAACCCATAACAGCTTCCAAGTAAAGAAGTCCAGTGAACAGTTAGATGTCAGTGAAGTAGTCTAAAGTTAGGAGAGAGGTTTGGTCTAGAAACAAAAATATGGGAGTCATCAGCATTATAAATGGTATAAATAAGATGGGGTGAGATCACTCAAAAGTGAGCATAAAAAAAATAAAATCTAAAGTAATTTAGAAGTTGGGAACAGTGGAAGAAATGTCAACATCTTATATTGGGAAGATGTGTTCTAGTTTCTCATGTAGGTGGAACTCATAGTATAAACATAATGAGCCTGCCAACCCCAGAAAATCTTGTATTTATTTTTTTCAAAATGATTGTTTCAGAAGAAAATAGTGCTGAGTAGATATTCCTAATTCAGTTTGTCTAAATAAAAACCATTCTGAAAAACACATTTAGAGAGCTGGTGCTGAATTTAAGTAGTGCATCTCATTAAAACTCATTAAAGAATAAAAAATAATAGGCATGGCCTTTGCATAATGATAATGAGTTGAACCTTAAGGGATTAGGCTTTTGTTATCATTTATGAACATGTTTTGGATTATATAGTCACACAGTACATTTTCCAAAAGTAAAATTTTCTAGTGGTGATGGAATTTAGAGTCAAATGAGGTTTTCTAGATCATTCTGTTGACAGCTCAGCAAAGGGAAGCCTGGAGCCATGAAGAAAATAACCTAACCAGGATGGCGCACCTAAAAGGGAATGAATCAAGGCTAGCAGAGTCCTTTCACTTCAAGTTCAGCATACTTTATACCTTGTGTACCTGCCATGCTACACAATTAAAAAAATAAAGGGAATTTGTGAGAAAAGTCAAAACTTAAACATCAGCCAAAGTCTTATTCTAACAAAAAAGTAAAAATGTATAAAGATTGCAGTTGCATGTTGATATACCATTGATCTGGGAGGTTGCATTGGACAGTAGCTTAGCCTCAGAAATCCCATTTCAATTTTGTCAGAAACAAAAATAAGGTAGTAAAGTTGCACCCTCCACTTATGGCAGATTTGTGTGAAAGCAAAGCTGGAAATTGAAAAGGCTTCCATAAGACTAATGCTGAGTTGTATTCAGTTAGTCTTGATAATTAATAAGTTAATCTTAATAGATTAATTGAGCATATAAATGTGACCTTTTTTTTTTTACCCCAAAGAATATGATCATCCCCTTCTCCTTATGAATAACCCTTAACCTATATCAATATCTTCCAGTCTCTATTTAGTATTGGCTTAAACTTATAGCACCCCTGTAATGAATGTTAACAGAACCCTCTTTCTTTCTGCCAGTATTCCTCGGTAGAAAGTTGATCAATCAATAAAAGAGTGAAAAGAAATTGTAACTTTGGAATTGAACCTAGGTTTATGCTATAGCCCTACGATGGTTTGGTTGTATGGCATTTCCAAGTTTCTTGATTTCTCTGAGGCTTAGACATCTCATATGGGAACCAGGATGATTTTATAAAGATGGTTGTGTAAAATAAACAATTTAGTTATGATATGTAAAATCTTAACACAGTACTTGGTACTTAGCAAATGCCAATAAATGCCATTCCTAGTGAATAATCCTGTCTAGACATTTTTCTTCCCTACCCTGGCTTACTCTGTAGTATATCCAGGTCGTTTTATTCACTACGTTGTTGTAGATAGGAAAAACAAGAAAAAATGTATTTTATAATTTTATGTTCCTTTTTATTCAACAACTATAATCATCTACCATCCTTCAAACACCTTTTTGGGTGATCTCTTTTTGTATGACTTGATTTAAGTGGCAGAATAAGCTGCTCTTGTATCTGTATCAGCATGTATCTGTTTACTACTTAAGACAAATACGTTTCCTTTCTACAGAGTAAAAGAAACAGTTGCTCTTATGAAATGTAAATCTTATTTCATTCAGTACATTCCCTTTACCCTAACTCTACACAGATACTACCTTCAGGCTCTATAATATGTAATCAGTTTAGAAAAAATAATTTTGAAAAAGAACCCATTTCATTGTGATTTCTCACCTGCTTCTAAATTATTTAACTATTTAAAGAAATAGCTGCTTAAAAGCATCTTTAAAGAAAACATCAGCCTTCCTTTAAACTGCAGCCACAGGAACAAGCCTACCTATGACTAACCCATCCTTGAGGTTTAGACAGTAGCTTAGCCTAAGAAATACCTTCTAAGTTTGGTCAAAAACATCAACAAGATGAAATAAACCTGCCCCTTCCACTTGAGGCAGTTTTGTCAAAATGCAAAGAGGAAATGGAAATGACTTCCAAAAATGTACACTTTGGCAGTGTGTTCAAACTTGAGTTCCTTTTGCCTAAAGTTCCATTTTAAAAAGAACCAGCTGTGGGAGATTGAGAGCCAAAAGTCTGGGACCTTCAGCCTGCACACTTGAGGACTGAAATGAGAATGGGCTTCCCTGTTGGCTGCACATCTGATGGTTCAGGAAACCTGGCTAGTGAATGCTTCATCACCAAGGAAACACTCCCATCACATCAAGTCTAGCACCTTTGCACTTACAACTCAGTTGAAAAGCACCAGCTGTAAATAAGTTTACACTCAGGAGTAGGAATCCATGGACTTTCTCACTAGCACCTACCGTAAGAATTATAAATTACCCAATTTGGGGACAGGGTGAGATGCTTTAACAAAAGTTCAGAACAATGGCAGGTCTGGCACTGAATCTATTGAGCACTAATTGTTTCACTGAGATACTTCTGAGATAATTACACTCCACCAACATGCAAGTAACCTCGCTTGGGCTGTACTTAATCCAGTGCAACTTGTTATTTCTAAAAGGTCAGGAAATCTCTTTCCTCACCTCTAACTGCTCACCTTTCTTGGGTGCACTATGGGGATGCATAATTCCAACAGAGTGGAAATTCAGTCAGTAAATGAAGTCTGGGCATAAATATTCATAGCTAAAACTTTTCCAAAAAAAAAAGAAAGTCAAGGAATGAGACTAAGTAAATCACAGCCCACTACAGAGATGACTAAGATATGGTATGACAATTTACATAGATTTGCTTAAAATTCTTCTCTGTTATTTAAGAACTCTTCATGGCAACTGACACACCTCTGTGCCAGTATTTGGATGCCTCATTCATGCTTTGCTCATTGGAGAAGAAAGCAAGTGCACTTGGAGCCTTTCAAGCTCTTCTGACTCCTTGTGACACGGCCTTCCTTCTCCAAAACTTTGGTCCTTAAAAAAGATTCAAAGATTTATTCATGTTCCAATGCAGCCAAACATGCCTCAACTTATATACAATTACTTGGAAACGGGATTTGTTCTATACTCTGAAGTCTGCTATTGCATTCATTCATGATCAAAACTGGCTAGATAGCTCTCAAACATTGATTCCCATGTATTCTAAAAAATATAAATTCTATAAAGTCAATAACCCTGCCCTCCGATCCAAAATATATGTGTATATATGAAGACGTTTGGTATTTTTTATTATAAAGGGAACCACTAATTAGCAGTAAGAGCAATTTACCTTTTTATCACAAATATCAGACTTAATTTTTATCTCATTTAACCCAAAGATGGTGTCAAAAGGTTACCTTTCCTTCAAGAATCAACACACAGAAATCTCATGATGTGACTACAATTGCAGAAGTAATAAATAAAGGAAGACCTTATATACTCTTGCACTTTATCTTCTTAAGCTTTGAGAAATCTACTAAAAATTTCCCTTGTCAGGCAGGGTAAATCATCCATCAAGAATCATCCCAAGATGAATGAGAACTTTTGGTAGTTTTTGGTATTTGATCACCAAACAGTGCCAGCAGCCATAGCTTGTGGCTTGGTATCATGGGACTTTGCCCAATGACTGTCAAGGCCTGAACTTGCCTGTCACAGTTAATCAATTTCAGAATAAGGCAGAATTTGTTAATTCTATGCAAAGCAGTTAAAATATTCAAATACAAAGAATTTTTTTTGTTTTGCCTTAATTTTTGTTTACTTCTTTCTTTGTTTTACCATTAGCTGATGTGGGAAACCCCATTGATTCAATGAATTTAAAGGCAGAACTTAAGAACTAAAAACTCAAGTACCAGATAGAATTTTGAGAGTTCTAATATGATCTGCCTCATGGCACATTTTTGAGTAGCCCTTCTTTTTTATTTTAAGCACAGGTTAGCCAGGAAGGAGATGTATGACTCTAGCATGCCCCAAACCCAATGCTGATGGAAGTTAAGAATGTCACCATATTGCTTACAGTTTACCCTGCTCAGCTGCAAGGTATAAAAAGAAAAAATATCTTTTCATAAGTTCTTGTGATATTCATATACATAATTATATAAATGATTTTAAAGTAATCTATTTGATTACTTTCTTGAAAATTATGGATTAAGACATTGAAAACTCACCTTTATCCCTCTACTACCAAATTGTGAACTAAAGAGAAAGGCAACAGACTCTTGTTTATTAGCTCTTATAAATGAAGTACCATGTCTGGCATTTTTCATGTTTGATCACGGGAAGACCACAGAAGTGAAAAAGAGACTTATTTCTCTCCCTCCTCTTGGACTTGTTTCCTTACTCATGTAATTATTGGCTTAAGAGGTGCTCAATAAATAGTTTGGGAAATGTCTCTTTTCTGCCTTAAAACCCAGTATTTTATTTTATTTTAACATCTTTATTGGAGTATAATTGCTTTACAATGCTGTGTTAGTTTCTGCTTTATAACAAAGTGAATCAGATATACATATACATATATCCCCATATCTCCTCCCTCTTGCATCTCCCTTCCACCCTCCCTATCCCACCCCTCTAGGTGGTCAGAAAGCACCGAGCTGATCTCCCTGTGCTATGCGGCTGCTTCCTACTAGCTAGCTATTTTACATTTGGTATTATTTGTAAGTCCATGCCACTCACTCTCTCACTTCGTCCCAGCTTACCCTTCCCCTCCCTGTCCATTCTCTACCTCTGTGTCTTTATTCCTGTCCTGCCTCTAGGTTCTTCAGAACCAATTTTTTTCTCTTTTCTTCTTTTGTTTTGGATTCCATATATATGTGTTAGCAAATGGTATTTGTTATTCTCTTTCTGACTTACTTCACTCTGTATGACACACTCTAGGTCCATCCACCTCACTACAAATAACTCAATTTCATTTCTTTTTATGGCTGAGTAATATTCCATTGTATATGTGTGCCACACCTTCTTTATCCATTCATCTGTCGATGGACACTTAGGTTGCTTCCATGTCCTGGCTATTGTAAATAGAGCTGCAATGAACATTGTGGTACATGACTCTTTTTGAATTATGATTTTCTCAGGGTATATGTCCAGTAGTGGGATTGCAGGGTTGTACGGTAGTTCTATTTTTAGTTTTTTAAGGAACCTCCATACTGTTCTCCATAGTGGCTGTATCAATATACATTCCCACCAACAGTGCAAAAGTGTTCCCTTTTCTCCACACCCTCTCCAGCATTTATTTTTTGTAGATTTTTTGATGATGGCCATTCTGACCAGTGTGAGGTGATACTCTGTACTTTTGATTTGCATTTCTCTACTGATTAGTGTTGTTGAGCATTCTTTCATGTGTTTTTTGGCAATCTGTATATCTTCTTTGGAGAAATGTCTATTTAGGTCTTCTGCCTATTTTTGGATTGAGTTGTTTGCTTTTTTGATATTGAGCTGCATGAGCTGCTTATAAATTTTGGAGGTTAATCCTTTGTCAGTTGCTTCATTTGCAAATATTTTTCCCACTCTGAGGGTTGTCTTTTTGTCTTGTTTATGGGTTCCTTTGCTACGCAAAAGCTTTTAAGTTTCATTGGGTCCCATTTGTTTATTTTTGTTTTTATTTCCATTTCTCTAGGAGGTGGGTCAAAAAGGATCTTACTGTGATTTATGTCATAGAGTGTTCTGCCTATGTTTTCCTGTAAGAGTTTTATAGTGTCTGGCCTTACATTTAGGTCTTTAATCCATTTTGGGTTTATTTTTGTGTATGGTGTGAAGGAGTGTTCTAGTTTCATCCTTTTACATGTAGCTGTCCAGTTTTCCCAGCACCAGTTATTGAAGACACAGTCTTTTCTCCATTGTATATTCTTGCCTCCTTTATCAAAAATAAGGTGTCCATATGTGCGTGGGTTTATCTCTGGGCTTTCTATCCTGTTCCATTGATCTATATTTCTGTTTTTGTGCCAGTACCATACTGTCTTGATTACTGTAGCTTTGTAGTATAGTCTGAAGTCTGGGAGCCTGATTCCTCCTGCTCTGTTTTTCTTTCTCAAGATTGCTTTGGCTATTCCAGGTCTTTTGTGTTTCCATACAAATTGTGAAATCTTTTGTTCTAGTTCTGTGAAAAATGCCATTGGTAGTTCGATAGGGATTGCATTGAATCTGTAGATTGCTTTGGGTAGCATAATCATTTTCACAATGTTGATTCTTCCAATCCAAGAACATGGTGTATCTTTCCATTTGTTTGTATCACCTTTAATTTCTTTCATCAGTGTCTTATAGTTTTCTGCATACAGGTTTTTTTGTCTCCTTAGGTAGGTTTATTCCTAGGTATTTTACTCTTTTTGTTGCAATGGTGAATGGGAGTGTTTGCTTAATTTCTCTTTCAGATATTTCTTCATTAGTGTATTGGGATGCCAGAGATTTCTGTGCATTAATTTTGTATCCTGCTACTTTACCAAATTCATTGATTAGCTCTAGTAGTTTTCTTGTAGCATCTTTAGGATTCTCCATGTAGAGTATCATGCCACTTGCAAACAGTGACAGCTTTACTTCTTCTTTTCTGATTTGGATTCCGTTTATTTCTTTTTCTTCTCCGATTGCTGTGGCTAAGACTTCCAAAACTATGTTAAATAATAGTGGTGAGAATGGACAACCTTGTCTTTTTCCTGATTTTAGAGGAAATGGTTTCAGTTTTTCACCATTGAGAATGGTGTTGGCTGTGGGTTTGCCATATATGGCCTTTATCATGTTGATGTAAGTTCCCTCTATGCCTACTTTCTGGAGGGTTTTTTCATAAATGGGTGTTGAATTTTGTCAAAAGCTTTTTCTGCATCTATTGAGATGATCATATGGTTTTTCTCCTTCAATTTGTTAATATGGTTTATCACATTGATTGATTTGTGTATGTTGAAGAATCCTTGCATTCCTGGGATAAACCCCACTTGATCATGGTGTATGATCCTTTTAATGTGCTGTTGGATTCTGTTTGCTAGTATTTTGTTGAGGATTTTTGCATCTTTGTTCAACAGTGATATTGGCCTGTAGTTTTCTTTCTTTGTGACATCTTTGTCTGGTTTTGGTATCAAGGTGATGGTGGCCTCGTAGAATGAGTTTGGGAGTGTTCCTCCTTCTACTATATTTTGGAAGAGTTTGAGAAGGATAGGTGTTAGCTCTTCTCTAAATGTTTGATAGAATTCGCCTGTGACGCCATCTGGTTCTGGGCTTTTGTTTGTTGGAAGATTTTTAATCACAGTCTCTATTTCAGTGCTTGTGATTGCTCTGTTTATATTTTGTATTTCTTCCTGGTTCAGTCTCAGAAGGTTGTACTTTTCTAAGAATTTGTCCATTTCTTCCAGGTTGTCCATTTTATGGGTATATAGTTGCTTGTAGTAACCTCTCATGATCCTTTGTATTTCTGCAGCGTCAGTTGTTACTTCTCCTTTTTCATTTCTAATTCTGTGGATTTGAGTCTTCTCCCTTTTTTTCTTGATGAGTCTTGCTAGTGGTATATCAATTTTGTTTATCTTCTCAAAGAACCAGCTTTTAGTTTTATTGATCTTTGCTATTGTTTCCTTCATTTCTTTTTCATTTATTTCTGATCTGATCTTTATGATTTCTTTCCTTCTGCTAACACTGGGGTTGTTTTGTTCTTCTTTCTCTAATTGCTTTAAGTGTAAGGTTAGGCTATTTATTTGAGATGTTTCCTGTTTCTTGAGGTAAGATTGTATTGCTATAAACTTCCCTCTTAGAACTGCTTTTGCTGCATCCCATAGATTTGGTTGTCGTGTTTTCATTGTCATTTGTTTCTAGGTATTTTTTGATTTTCTCTTTGATTTCTTCAGTGATCTCTCCGTTATTTAGTAATGTATTGTTTAGCCTCCATGTGTTTGTAATTTTTACAGATTTTTTTCCTGTAATTGATGTCTAGTCTCATAGCATTGTGGTAGGAAACGATACTTGATATGATTTATATTTTCTTAAACCTATGAAGGCTTGATTTGTGACCCAGGGTATGATCTATCCTGGAGAATGTTCCATGAGCACTTGAGAAGAAAGCGTATTCTGTTGTTTTTGGATGGAATGACGTAGAAATATCAATTAAGTCCATCTTGTTTAATGTATCATATAAAGCTTATGTTTCCTTATTTATTTTCATTTTGGATGATCTTTCCATTGTTGAAAGTGGGGTGTTACAGTCCCGTACTATGATTTGTTTCTGTCGATTTCCCCTCTTATGACTGTTAGTAATTGCCTTATGTATAGAGGTGCTCCTATGTTGAGAGCATATATATTTATAATTGTCATATCTTCTTCTTGGATTGATCCCTTGATCATTATTTAGTGTCCTTCTTTGTCTCTTGTAACAGTCTTTATTTTAGTCTATTTTGTCTGATATGAGAATTGCTACTCCAGCTTTCTTTTGATTTCTATTTGCATGGAATATCTTTTTCCATCCCCTCACTTTCAGTCTGTATGTGTCCCTAGGTCTGAAGTGGGTCTCTTGTAGGCAACATATATACGGGTCTTGTTTTTATATCCATTCAGCCAGTCTATGTCTTTTGGTTGGAGCATTTAATCCATTTACATTTAAGGTAATTATCGATACGTATGTTCCTATTACCATTTGCTTAATTGTTTTGGGTTTGTTGTTGTAGGTCTTTTCCTTTTCTTGTGTTTCCTGCCTAGAGAAGTTCCTTTAGCATTTGTTGTAAAGCTGGTTTGGTGGTGGTGAATTCTCTTACCTTTTGTCTGTCTGTAAAGGGTTTAATTTCTCTATTGAATATGAATGAGATCCTTGCTGGGTAGAATAATCTTGGTTGTAGGTTTTCCCCTTTCATCTCTTTGAATATGTCCTGCCACTCTCTTGTGGCTTGCAGAGTTTCTGCTGAAAGATCAGCTGTTAACCTGATGGGGATTCCCTTATATATTATTTGTTGCTTTTCCCTTGCTGCTTTTAATATTTTTTCTTTGTATTTAATTTTTGATAGTTTGATTAATATGTGTCTTTGCGTGTTTCTCCTTGGATTTATCCTGTATGGGTCTCTTTGTACTTCCTGGACTTGATTATTTCCTTTCCAATATTAGGGAAGTTTTCAACTATAATCGCTTCAAATATTTTCTCAGTCTCTTTTTTTTTCTCTTCTTCTTCTGGGACCCCTATAGTTCGAATGTTGGTGCATTTAATGTTGTCCCAGAGGTCTCTAAGACTGTCCTCAGTTCTTTTCATTCTTTTGTCTTTATTTTGCTCTGTGGTAGTTATTTCCACTATTTTATCCTCCAGGTCACTTATCCATTCTTCTGCCTCAGTTTTTCTGCTATTGATTCCTTCTAGAGAATTTTAAATTTCATTTATTGTGTTGTTCATCATTGTTTGGTGTTTAGTTCTTCTAGGTCCTTGTTAAATGTTTCTTGTTTTTTCTCCATTCTTTTTCCAAGATTTTGGATCATCTTTACTCTCATTGTTCTGAATTCTTTTTCAGGTAGACTGCCTATTTCCTCTTCATTTGTTTGGTCTAGTAGGCATTTACCTTGCTCCATCATCTGCTGTGTGTTTCTCTGTTTTCTTATTTTCTCATCAGCTCCCTCCCGGATGTGCAGGTCCCACTTCTATTCTTTTGTCTCTGTTTTTTCTTTTGCCCTACCTGGGTACGTGGAGAGTTTCTTGCCTTTTGGGAAGCCTGAGGTCTTCTGCCAGCATTCGGTAGGTGTTCTGTAGGAGTTGTTCCACATGTAGATGTATTTCTGATGTATTTTTGGGGTGGAAGGTGATCTCTACATATTACTCCTCCGCCATCTTGAATTCTCCCCAAATCCAGTATTTCAGATGCGCAAAAATGAATGTTACTTTTTTGGGATTAAGGTCTTCCATCTTAGATCTATTTCCTGTCATATTTTCTATAGCACATACTTATAAGCTTCAGGTGAAAAACAAGTAGTTAGCTTTTGGAAGTTCTATAGGTAATATGTAACCTTCTTGACATATAAATTGTTTTTAAATGTGTTTGGTCAGACACGAATATACTCTTCCATATTCAAACCAAAAGTCAAAAATTTCTTTCCTGTTTCCTATTTTCCAGGGATTTCCAAGAATAGCCATTTCACAGTTCAGTTGTGAAATAAAATCTTGTTATCACCATCCAGGGATGTGAAACCATAACTAAGGGGAGCTAGAAAATGTATTATTTGTTTTTGACTTCCAGTATAATTTCATGAGATTTCTCTCTCTCTTTCTCTTTCTTTCTTTCTTCCTTTCTTCCTTCCTTCCTTCCTCCCTCCCTCCCTCCCTTCCTTCCTTTCCTTTTTTCTTTCTTTCTTTCCTAATATACTCACTGACTAATAAGCATTCTGGCAACATGATTAGAACATAAAAGATTCTGAAAATACAAATCAAAGATGAATGCTGGTTTTCAATAGGAATGTCTTCCCAGTCTCTTTTCTTCAATCTTCTAGTTTCATAAAAGAGGTGATGTCATAATTTATGATGTTAAGCTGACTGGTGAAATGTCATTACACAAGTGATGTTTTGATCGATGATGTTAGGATGGTTAGCAGGAAAGTGTCAAATGTCACTTTTGTGACATAAACTGGCAGTTACGATTATATAATATCAATTATTCTTCAGAAAACTGCATTAGATCAGTTAGAGCTGAACCAATTTAGTTTGAGCAGGTTCATTTTTTTTTTTCTAGCTGTTCATCCAGTTCTAATTATTACGAGTAAAATACACTTTGGATGTAGTTTAGATTTTCATAATGTCCTCCCTGGAAGTGTAATGTGTGTCATACATGCCCTTTCTGTTGCACAAAGAGGTGCAAGAAAAATCTGTACTGACCTTCCAGAAAGGAGAGTGTACCTTGAAAACTCTTGTTCCTTAATTGAAACTCTTGGAATTATTTTAATTGTTAGTTGAGGTTTAATTGTGAAGGAATATATTTTAAAGAGTCTTAGCTTATTTCATTTTCTATGAATGTCAGCTGCTAAGTTAGTTTAAATTTAACCCAATACTTCTAAGAATACTTACCTCTCTCCTTTTCTTTACAAATTAAACTAAAGTGAGAATAAGCAACAAAAGAAGTGAAGAAACATTTTCTTATTGTCCTTTGCTATAGACACCATTTTGAAAATGTGATGGGTTCACTGGAAGGAAATGGGGACTCAAACTCAAAAACCTAATGATAAAAACTTTAATAATAAATACCATGATCGCAATAGCTGTCATTTATTGTAATTACCATGTGCAGGCACTAAGCTAATCCATTGCACACATTGCCTTACCTATTCCTTGTAGGAAATTTGTGAGCTAGATATGATTAATATCATTTCACATACTAGAAAAGTGAGGTTTACAAAGACTTTGGCATGCAGCAGAAATTAAACAGTTGGTAAATGTTAAATATTTCCAGAAATATTGGAGTAATTTGGTATAAGGCATACATGGGGGAAATGCATCAATGGAGTGAGTCACCCTTTGCAGCCTCTGCCATCATTACAACAAAGGAGAGACTCAGAAGCTGAACCCCAGGGTGAGAGTTAAATGCTAACAGAATTAAGAGCAGGGGGCCGTTGTTGAAGTTGGCGCACAGTGAGTGTAGCTATTTGTGTGCACAAGCACGTGTGTGCACATATGTTCAAAGAGTAGAAACGAGGATGGGAAGGAAGTGTAGAATGGCACAGTCAGGAGCAGTATTAGCCATCTTTAACACAGATAGAGGGCAGCCTGAGCAAGTGGTGCAAGTTCAAAAGCAGATCTTTCCACTAAGGCATGGTCCAGGAGGTGCTATGCTGAGCCAGGCACTAACCACCCAATTGTTGGATTGTGGGGCTGTTCAACAGAGTAGACTTTTGGGGGAGTGGCCAGAGTGTCCAGGGCAGGAGGTGGACCCTCAGGTGGTAGCATGTTCTTACCAAGCAGAACAGCTATATTTCAATAATTGAGCAGCTGATATAATCCTACCATTCAAAGCTGAGCATCTCTGAGGACACGGACTTATGAGATTGCTGGCTGACCCACATCTCCTATTCCCAATTCTATTCCCACTTACTCCAAAATGAACTGCCTTCTTCCTACTGCTGTTCAAGAGATTCCCTCCAAGACATTGTGCTGATAGCTCTCTTCAAGCCCTTCAGTTCTACAGGCCTGCTTTCTGGAAAGAGATTGGGTTTACCAGAGCTGAGTGAATCCATGGGAACCAAAGAGGAATGTGAAGTCCTAAGCCAATGCCGGACATTCTAGAACTTGGGTGGAAAGGTTCTCATGTTCTCTTTCAGGCTCCATCAAACCACATCAAAAAGAAATCAATCAATAAATGTGTCACGTAAGAAAGTATCATGTTCTTGTTCTTGGCAACATTTTAAGTCTTCATGTTAAGTCCTCATGGCAAGTTATATTTGCTTCCATCTGGGCTCCTTTCCCTTTGTTCTCACCTCTGTTTCTACGTCGGTTTCACCTTGGCTTCTAACTTGAATTTCACCAAATGAAAAGCCAAACTATTTCATTTGGAAGATAGGGAAAAGAGAGAAATGGATCCTGGGATTTTGGAATTTTTCCTATGGCTCTAACTCAAAGGAGAGGGATGACACCTGGTAGGTAAGTACCCAAGGAGGCAGGACAAATAGCAACAAATATTTGCTCAGTGCTTTGTGAATTTGCAAACACTTTTGTGTACAAACAATCGTTCTCCTAATTTTGCAAGATCATGATTATTACTCTTCCCTTTGACAGAAAGAAAAGAAAACAAAACAAAACAGTAAAGCGCAAAGGAGTTTAGCCGAAGAGCTAGTAGGTTTTCTGAGTACTCATCCCACCATCTTTCCAGTGTAATGTGGGGATTTGTAGCCTCTTTTCATTCTGGTTGTTAGGAAAAGTCCTGATTACTCATGCCACCACTCAAAAATAAATCAGGCTTGATCTTTCCTTGATTTAAATACTGGCCACCACTCTCTTCCTCTCTCCCTCTTCATCCAATTGTATTCAGTCAACAAATGCTTATTGAGCATCTCTTATGTGCCAAACACTATCCCGTGGCTTGTGATAGGATTGTTGGCCAAACTGTGCCTTCCTGGAGCTTACATTCTCATAGGGTCAGGCCTAAAGAAATTTTTAAATAAAATAATTTTTAGACTCAGTGTTCTATGACTTTTGTTTTGCATTAGAAGCAAATCACTATAGGTCCAGCCCATAAACAAGGAGAGAAGATTACACAAGGGCATGAATACCATGAGGTGGGAGTTTGGGGGAGCTATTTTAAAGGCATAGTACCACAGAAACTGAGGTATCTCAGGGGCCAAAATATTCCTAAATATTCCTCCACTCCAGTGAGACCATATTATGACACCTAGTGAAACCTACAAGCTCAAGATGGTTCGAAGATGGAAATTGTGTCTCATAGCTTCAGTACTATCTCTGAATTTCCACTAGGAAACTAGCTATTATGCACTTGAGGTGTTAGCTATCTGAGGGTTGATGGTGTTTCCAAAACAATTTTCCATCTGAAAGTCTTTTTAATAGATAACGCTTAAGCACCATTTCTGATTTTCTAAGCCATCCCCAAATCCTAGGTCAGCCACTATTGCAAACAATAGTTCTGTGCAGGCTCCAGCCAGTTTCCAGTAGGTACAGCCTTGCTTCAGGCCAGTGCTATACACCTCTTGCCTCTGGCAGACAGGAAGCTTCTTTATTGGTACTACTGCATGGGATGCTTTAGGAACTCACTTTATGCCCAAGACTGTGCAACCTAGAAGTAGGAAGAATTAAATCCAGGATGGGAGAAAGGTTCACCAATGAGGAATGGAAGTCAATGGGAAAATGCTTCTTCCTTTGTCCCCTTTTCTACCCCAGGAACATTTGGAGGTGCATTTCATTCTGCTTCTCAGATGATCCCTCAGGAGTGAGCAGCCCATCACCATGGTGATGTCCTAGCTCAGCCTTTCTCTCCTCCCGTTTCATTCTGGTTCCCTGGGATCATGTTCCCAAATAAACTCCTCACACATGGCCATTTTCTTAGATTTTGCTTCTTGTGGAATCTGGGCTAAGACAACCTTCAAGCTTTAATGATTCAAAAAAGAACTAAATCAATAAATGACCGATGATAAAATTTCAGTGTTATACACAAAACACACAGGCTTCAATAAGCCTGGTTAAGATGGCATTTCATGAAATATGTGACTTACCAGATGTTGTCGATTTTGAGCACTGAAACATTCATTCTCATAGTTAGTTTCCACACTGGAGACATAGATTTCTCTATTATGATTCTTAGCTATTTCCAGACTTACTCTATAACAAAAATAATATGATATTTTCTAAAGGTATTGATACACATACACTTACTTGGGGCAAAGTTCTCAGGGGGACACTAGCAACATCGCTTGGTGCAGCTGGACCTTAGGGGAAGAAGGGTCAGCAGACGTGGAGGTCTTCAGTTCTCTGCTCATCTTGCAGGACAGTGTGCTTGGGCAGTACACCACGGGGTGTACTATGAGGCTATTCCCCCCTTCAAGGAACCTCAGCCCTGCTAGTATTCCTTTTTATAAGGCAATTGTGAGAGCAGACTTGAGGGGAAATAAGCACATTGGGCTTGCTTTGCTCAAAGAAGTCTTGGCTTAGAACCAAAATCGTTAAGGGTGTTCTGAAGAAATACAGATGTCCAGCATCTGGAAATCTTAGAATTTCTGGTCACTTGGGAAGTGATTCTGAGTAGTACCTCATGAACCCATGGGAAGTTGCAGCCTCATACCTTTCCCCAAAGAAGGAAGCCATCAGTCCTAGTTAGGGCATTGTCAGGCAAGCCAGAGAAAGCTCAAAAATCATCCATCAGAAAATCCTACCCATCTCTTCACAAAATGTAACAAACACACAGTGGATGTTGGTGACAATCTTCCAGTTCCTCACCATTGAAGGTTAGTGATAACTTTTTATCAGCGTGGCCAAAGGAATGTTCCTGATCTGCTCTATATTCTCCTTTATTCCCTAAACATGGCCGCTATCACACATCATTTGTGTTTCTTGCTTGGGCAAGGTCTGCTTCTGGTTTTAGTGGCTTTATTGTTAAATGTTATTCTTGCTTAGGCCCTTGACAAGAGTAGAGTTGTCAGCTCAGAGTGTTCATCAAGTGATTTTCATTGAAGGCTTTGCTTCCATCCACTATGTTCTGTGCAACACTGGTTGTGGCTGGCTCCAGGGTGCTGCAGCTCCCTAGCTCTCTCAGCTGTGCTGCTATGTCTCCCATCTCCATTGCTGGGTTGAGGGTCTCCTCTGGACTGTTGGAAGAGGCTTTGTGTGTATTGGAGATATGAAGGAAAAGCACATTAACACCTATTTTTTCCAGAAAGAATATTTTTTTGCTTATATTTGGAATTGAAAATAAGTTCATTTTTTGCGCTATGCCATGCACTTCCTGTGAATAACATCACTAAATTTCCTGCCAGTCACCATGATGTAGGAGGAGATCCAAAGTGCTTCCATTTCATTTTGTTGGCTTGTAGGTTTCACTAGGTGCCATGATAAGTATGTCATAATAATAGGGGAAGGATATTTTGGGTACCTGAGAAACCTCAGTTCTTTTGGTAGGAAGACTTGTGAAATAGCTTTCGGTGATCCCTGCCTCCTGGTATTCACACTCTTGTATGTTCCTGACCCCTTGCCTGTGGGCTGAGCCTAGTGACTCACTTCTAACGCACATGATAGGATCCTTCCCCTGTTGAGCCTTGAGATGACCACAGTCTTGGCTGACCCCTTGATTGCAGCCTGTGAGAGACGCTGAAGTCGAGGAACCCGCTGAGCCAGCCCAGATTCCCAGCACACAGATAAATAAACAGTTTCAAGATAAAGAAATAGTTTTGGAGTCATTCATAATACAGTAACAGATAACAAATACAGCCCCCTTCCAATTACAGGCAGTAGGAGTCTGTCTCTCTTTTTGGGAGCCATTGTAACAGCATCCTTTTGTTGCAATACCCAGGAAATGTCTGTAATCTATGATCTCCTTTGAATGCAGGCCGCCAGTTTCCACTCCTGGATCACTAAGCAACATTCAACCTGTCAGAAACTAGGGCATAAAAATTCTATTATAGCCACTATATTTAACACAGGAGCCTGGCTAATAAGGTCAGAAATGTATTTTACAGCCTTAGCCTGGCATCGCATCTTTTCTGGACTAAGGGCACTTTCTATAAGTTCTGATTGAAAACAGCAGTTATTCTTTTTCTTTCCCCTCAACAGTTATCTTTACTGAAAATGTACAGTGCTGTTGCTCCTGACAAGGAGGACATGTATTAGACACCACGGGCTTGCACTTGAATACCCAAGTGATGCATTACATGAATATAATTTACATAATGAGCCAGGGAAAAAGTGCATCTTAAGAGTGTGCATGCTTTTCAACATTTAAAAATGTTGAAATCTTGACAGAGAGCTGCCTCTTAGGGTGAAGAAAAGAATGAGACTTACCCCCCCCCTCAAGCTCTGAGCTGGTGCTGTGCCCCAAATATTACTTATGGAGGGAGTTCACACCAAGAAATAAACCTGTTGTATGTTCGAATGTTAATAAAACTAGCACATTGGACTCACCTGGCTGCTTTGGAGCAGATTCCTTTTAGTTTTACAATGAATATGAAAAGATTAAATTCAAGCACCAAGTGGGTTTTATGGTTAAGTCTCTATTTATCAGTGGGCATTAATTAACATCAGATAAAAAATGTGATTCCCAAGGAATTACATATTTCCTTGTCATTAGTGGCAGGATTATAATTATAAACCTTGCTGGATTGAATAATTAAGAAATTGTAATAAATGGCTATGCTATAGGAAAGCCCTTGCATAATGAAAACAGCGGTCTTTGGCAGAAGTTGTAGTAATTAACTCTTAGACCTGGGTCAAATGCATTCCCCATGGCAGCTTTCATAACCTCACAAAGACTGATTGATTAGACTCTAACAGTTGTACTTGAATTTAAGAACTATTTTAACTTTTTATTAGACTTGAGCTTCCTGAGCTCAGGTAAAATGAGCTCTAGAAATCCAGGCAGAATTTTTAGATTGTAGGTAGTTTTGGATAAACTTGCTTATGGACCTGAATTGAACACATTGCCTATATCAACCATGAAGTTAAAGATTTTCTAGTTTGCTATTGTCCATATTTTGAGATTTAGGACTGTATTTATATGATACCAAAATGTGTCTTCTTGGTAGAAGGAAAAAACCTACCAAAAATGGCTCTTTGGCTCCTGAGAAACACCACCCAACCCCATCCCCCCCAATTCACCTTGTTTTACTAATTCCACCTTTTAAAAAGATAATACATTTAATTATGCTTATTTGAAAATAGACAGGAGGGAGAAAACTTTTAGAGGTTATGGTTAAGTTTATGGAGCTGTAGATGGTGACAGTTTCATGGGTGGATAATTATCTTCAAGCCCATCATTCATTAAATATGTACAGCCTTTTTTGTATGTCAATAATCAAAGAAGGACAAGAACAAAAAAGACAATAGAGTTTATAAAATAAATACAGCTTTTTTTGTACTTTTTTTCATTTCTGAGTAAATTAAGTGTTTGGAGGAAATTTTTGATGTTTTAAATAGCTGCTATTACCTTGATCCAGTTTCTAAGTATTACTAAGTGCCTATATGTGCGGCACTGGGCTAGGGGTTACACCATCCACTTCCAGCCTGGCTCTATTACCTGAAACAAGGAGGCCAGAGGAATGCAAAAAGAATAAGAAATTCTGACATATCGTGGCATTTATTTGCCCTATAACCTACTGATCTTGGCAAATTTCCTGGGATGGGAAAGCATAAGTCACACATTGACCTGAATGGAATCTATCAATCCTGCTCAAATGTTAGCCAGCTAGTAATTGCCTGAAACACTAACGATTGAAATGCCAAAAGAATCAAAGTTCCTTTCCTTTTGGAATGAAAAGTGGTCACCTCACATTTCTAGAAGATGTGGCCATTACTGATCTCTGGTGCTAGAATGCAATTGGACAACAATGTCCTTGATAAATGGGACTTGCTCCAGCCCAGCTGGATTCTCCATTTATTCAATACCTTCACTTCCAGCCTCTTCCTACCTCAGGTCCTTGCATTGGGAGTTTCCTTTGCTTAAAATGTTCTATCCCCAGATCTTCACATGGATGGCCTCCTTCATTTAAGGACTTGACCCACTGTCATCCTCTGTGATGGTTCATTTAAACTTTTCAATTACTTTTGGTTTTTGGGTGGATGTACTTCTCTGGTTTCAAATCCCCGATCTACTACTTACTAGTGTATTTACTAGTATATTTAGCTGTGTGTACTTGGGCAACTAACTTATTGAACCTCTCTGTATGTTTACAAGTATGGATAGATGGATTTGTGTTTACCCTTCATTATTCCAAAAAGGATTTAAGGCAACCAAGTCTATTTATATTATTCAGGTGTTTTCCATTTGTAGTACCTTGATATTTCCCTTTTAGTCTATTCAATTGTCCTAATTTAATTCTAGGGACAATCTAACTTCTACTTTTTTTTTTCCCCCAAACGTTTTATTATTAGGCCACAACCATTTTTTACTCCTCTTGGTAAGTTGATAGTGAGAATTTATACATTAGTCAGCAAAGGTTATCTCAATAGGCTAAATGAATTGAGACACTGAAATCAAAGTTTAGACAATCTAGGCAAATAACTGTAACTAAAAATAAAGGGAGGTGGGATATGAAAACATGGCCTGCATTTCCAAGACTAGATGGTCTGTGTTGCTGTATTATTTAAAGAATTGATCAGCATTTCATTTTATCTCAGCAGTATGGTTACTTGGGAATTTATAAGAATTGGGAATATTTGAGCAACTTCATTTGAAAATCCTATGTGTAACTGGAAATGAGTGACTTCTAAATTGTTTTTCAATGGAAAAAAATATGTTGGTTATTGGTTGGTGACATTATTTGGTGTCATTGGTTGGTGATGTTGAGAACATTATATTTTCAGCTGTGACTTGATATGTGAACCAGACAAATTTGAAAAACTATGTTTTTCTCTATGAGTTGTTGCAACCCAACCATGCTGCTGAAAACTGTTACCATTGCCTCATGATATGACTGTTAAAACCAGTTTATATTGTTTATTTTGTCTTGTTTTTGCTGATTTTTGATGCATTTATGTAGCACCTTTTGAAACAAGTAGGGAAAGATGAGTTGTACTATGCCCCATCTTTATGTAGTTTGGTTGACTCCTAAGAGAAGAACTAATAATTAAATATCTGCTATGTGAGAAAATAATTAGCTGATTAAATTTGTAGTATAATACTGGGGGGTTGTGATAATGAATCACTTAACTGAAGACTCTTGAGATGTGTGATTTGGAAGAAAAAGTTTAGTGAGACATGACATATAATGGTTTTTAAGACAGGAAAAGGGTACTCACAAGTGGGGAAGAAGAGACTTGAAACACAGCCTCCACAGATCAGGTAACAAAGGATGCTCTTCCACCTGACTTGTTTGGGTAATTTAATTCTGCTTGACCCATCAGCATGTTTTGTTTAGCAAGTGCAATTAAAGAGTAGTAGAATCAGCAGAGACATAGTTCCAAGAAATGGAGTCAGAAACGAGTATCTCTATCTCCCTCCCTCCCTCCCTCCCTCCCTCCCTCCCTCCCTCCCTCCCTCTCTCTCTCCCTCTCTCTCTCTCTCTCTCCCTCTCTCTCTCTCTCTCTCTCTCTCTCTCTCTCTCTCTCTCTCTCTCTCTCGTCTCTCGTCTCTCGTCTCTCGTCTCTCGTCTGTCTTCCTGTGGCAAAAAGTTATCGATTCCCAGACAGCTTGTGTCTATCATTGAAGTCTGTGGCTGATTTTTCTGTGAAGTAAGTGCTGGACCAATAGACATAAAGGTATTGCCTTTTTACATTGTTTAAATACTTCAGAACATCATCATCAACAAGTACTTTATCTTTTAAAGAATCCTACTAAAGTATCTTCACTAATTTGGGGAAGAGAGGAAGATAAAGACAGATCCTTTCAAATAGTGCAGTGTATGTCTGTGGTGGGGGGTTTGGGGGTGGTAGAGGAAACATAATGAAAATACTGAATGCTCAGTGGTTATAGTTAGTTTTTCTCTCCTGTTATTTAATCAGGGTGTTTGTAGACAAATTTTATTCATGTGCCATTTTCATGAATTTTGCCATCCGTACTAGATATATCTTTCCTAAGTTGTTTTAAATAAAATCAAATTTTCCTTAGTCCCACTCTAAGAAATATTTTCCATTGAAGCACAGGTTTGAAGTGCTACTTATATTTCTTCAACTGAACATTTGAATAAAAACAAAAAAGCTAAAGATTTAAAAAATCTTTCATGTACCGCTAATTGCATATGTAAAATTTGGAAATACTGATAGTCATAGCCTCCATTCTCTCTTTGAAATCTGAAAATATTCGTTTGCCTCAGATACTACACCCTTTTTTCAATGAAACGGCCCAACCAATGAACAAAATTCCAGGACAAAAAACAAACAAACAATCAAACAGAGTCAAGATGTTTCTGAGTAATGAAAGAAATGTGCAACTTATTTTAGGATTTGGCTTTTTTTTTCCCCCAGAAGTGCCTTTTGGTTATAATGTTCAAACTCCTTGACTTGCAGAAGATGAGGTAGGTTATATTATTTAACATGTTTTTTTGGGCCAAGAAAATAGTAGCAACAACTTAAGGCCTTTTATTATTTAGGTTTTAAAATCACGGGAAATGATGTGGTTTTACTTGATAGTTACTGCTGCCTACCTGGCCAGCTGCAATCGTTTCTCTGTTCTCTGGGAGTAGATACGTTTCCTCCTTCACCTTTGTTCCGTCCAAGAAATCCCCATCCATGAGAATGGTTCTATGATACCGTGACCTACTGAACACGGGTATCCCACTGCAGGCCATCAACCTTTTTCCAGGACTGTCCTCATTGTGGACTGCACATTAAAATCACCAGCAGGGAGCTTTGAAAAGATGCCCATACCTGATTCCTAAACCCAGAAATCTGAATTTCATCGTTCCTTGGTGGAACCCAGCCTATGGAATTTTTAAGCACCTCACCAAGGGTTTCTTTCTTGGAGCCAGGTGGTTTGTTTGATTGATTTTTTTTCCTCTCTTTCCATCGTGGCAGTTGTTGAGCACATTTAAAGGACCAGGTAGCCACATCCACGTTTAAGTTCAGGTATAGGGCTTATGCAACAGGGAGACCACCTACAACCCCAAGTTCTTCCAGTGACGACCTCTCACTTGTCATGGACAGGAGAGCTGGAGACTGAAGAGTGTTTCCTTTTAACAGGCTTGGCTTATCTGTGTTGGCAGGGTGCCCTGGGAGAACTGGCTTTCTGGCATGCACGCAACGGAATGCAATACGGACCTTGACATTAATCAGGCTGGGTTTTCTCCTTGTCTCTGCAAAAGAACAGCCTCGCCATAAAGTGAAGAGACGGGGCTGTTTTATCCTGGCTAGATTCCTCTCCCTCTGTTGTTGGGGAACATGGGGCCCTGAACTTGGAACATTTATAATAATGTTTAGCAGCAAGTAAAGAGCCCTGGTCAGATTTCTGGCGGGAAAAGCAGTAGGGGGTTGGAAGTCACCATTTTATTCTCATTTAGGAAATGAAGCTTTTTTTTTTTTTTTCTTTTCCCCATAGCTCTGTTGTCTCTCCTGAGTTTTATGTCAGGAAATGTGAAGCTGCTGATAGCCTGTTGCTGAAATCAAGTTCAGGCTTTTTTCCCTCTCTTTCTCTTTCTGGTTTCCCTCCCTGAAACCTGGGTTCGTGACAGCTTGTTGTTGGACAGGGCATTAGCCTTTTGTAATTTATTGCTTTTAGATTAAATCTGGGGAAACTCAATATTGCAGTTGAATGATTAGAGCAATACCCCTTGGAGTAATAAATTTTCTTTGGTGCTATGCATCTCCAGATCATGTTTCCCTTCTAATTACATTTACATAAATGATATTCTGTAAAATTAAATTAACATTCAAACGGTTAGACTGGCAGAGAGAGACAAAAATTAGTTACCGAGTTGCATCTCCTTAAAAAAAAAATCTAGTTCTTTTCATAATATGAATCACAACCCTCTCTCAAGGGTCTGAGCAATCAACAAAACTTCAGTTCCAGAACTGCACAAGGATGTTTGTCACCAGCTAATGGAGATGTTTTGTTTCTTTCTTGGAGATTTAGACCGTAAAGCCTCATTAGACAGTGACTACGGTGACTATTCAAACTTGCCACTAATGAATTGCTAATCTTACTTCAAGCTTCTCGCCTTGAAATTCTGCAGTAATCATGGGGAATGTCCAAACTGAATAAGCACACAGGACTTTGTTCCGGTCTCTGCCTTCCTTAACCACCTGCCCCCACTCTTCTGCGAGCCTTGGTTTTCCAGTCTAGGAGTTAACAGAAGGCCAGCCACAGGTGACATCCAGAATCTCCCTACCTTTCTATGATCTCTTATATCACTTCAGTGGGTTTCCATTTTTAAGAGTTTGGGTCTCTTTAGAAGTTGCATTATTTGGAGGGCTTGAATCAGAATCATTAGAAAATCTACCACTTCCTTGTCTTAGATAAGAACGTTACCTCAACTATCGTTACACCTATGATGTCATGACAACGTCGAGAACCATTTCCCTTGTGAGCATGATGAGTGGATGTAAAATGTGATTTAATTTATGTAATAAAAATTGCATATATCCCTAGGGAGGATGTTTAACCAAGATATTACCAGTAGTATCCCTGAGCAGTGTGATTTTTTCCTATGTATTATGGTCTCTATTGTTTGAATTTCTTAGAGTTAACGTTGATCATTTTTATATAAAGTAGCAAGGTGCTGCTAAAGAAGTATCTTTTCTGGGTCTTGGGGCTCAGGTGAAGAAAGAGTTAAATGAATGTTAGCAGCTTATGCCTTGACTGCTTTTATTCTCCCTGTTAAGTACCAGGACCTGTGACTCCTCACCACCTGAGTTTAGCAGCACCCTGGATACAATCAGACCCATGGATCATAATTACATGTATTGAAATGTCTGATAAAACATCTCTGTCAGGAGCCCATTCTCCAAATAACCTCTCATGGTGAGGTGTCTTCTAAAACCCTTTGTGTAAGACGCCCTGCCCAAAACACCATTGTTGTCTCTGTTGCTGTCTCCAGGCTCTTTCTTCAGTCTCGAGGCTGGGCAACTACAAGGCTTGCAGGCCTGCAGGGTGCAGCCCACCAAGGAGGGAGCCTGGCATGTTTGATACCAAGGAGGGCCCACTGTGGTTGAATTATAAGAGGCTTGGGAGAAAGATGGGGGTAATGAGATTAGAGAGGCAGGTTAAATTAGATAAAGCAAGACTCTTGACATATGCTACTTATTTTGGTTTTCTTCTCAGAGCAATGGGAAACAATGGAAATATCATCACCAGGGGGGTGACATAGTCATATTTCATTTTGCAAAGATGACTCTGAGAGCAGGGTGGGAAATAGATTGTAGAGTAGTCAGAATGGTTGTGGGGGACCAGCTAGGAGGCAACTACAGCCTTCCTAGACCAGAGGAGTGGCCACAGAGGTGTAAAAAATGGATGTAATCAAAAGATAATTCAGAGGTAAATTTACATCATTTGGTAATAGTTTGGCCATGGGGAAGGAGGAAAAAGCACTGGCCAGAATGCCTCTTGGGTTTCTCACTATATAACTAGGTAAGTCGTGGATGATGGAACAAGTAAAGAACACAAGAGAGCAGGTTTAGATGGATGGAGAGTGACACTAGTCTTGGGAATATTGAAATAGATATCCAGCGGGGAGGGTTGAGCAGGCATATATATAAACCTAGGTCTCAGAGGAAGTCAGGGTAGGCTATAAAAAGATGGTAAATGAAGTCATGAGCATGTACGGGGTGATGTAAGCCCTAGAATGAATTTGACCGTGTCCTAGATTCTCTGAACCTTGGCACTGATGGTCCTCCCAAATGATGGTCTGGTTCTTCAGTGTTCCTCCCATCTTCCTGCGTGACATTATAGAAAAATTCCACATACTCCTTTGACCCTGCCTGTGGTAATGACTCACTGGATTTTGACCTTGAAGTCTCAGCTCCCTCTTCCAGTGTCAGCTGCCACAATCCGGTTGTCTTGGATTTTGAGGAGAGCTATGAAGCCATTAAAGATGATGCTGAACTTGAAGCCTGGGTCTTAGTTCTGCCATCTCAGCTTCATCTGAAAAACAACCATCCTCCTCCTAATTGATCCATTCATTATTTCTGTGTGAATCGAGAGCTGATTTATGGTATATCCAAATGCATGTACTAATGAACCATGTCATAATGGAGTTCTATTACACTGTGCAAATCTCTATAATTCATTTTACACCTCTTATGCCGCACTTATATTATGCCATAAATTATGGTTATTTTCATACCTGTCTTGTCTTCCTTACAAGAATTCAAACTCCTTGAAGACAGGGTTATTGTTTTATGGAGTTTTAGACCTTGTACGGCATCCTAAAGAGTGCCTCTCACTTAAGTACACATCAACACGTGCTCACAAATCAGTGTTGAATGACCAGGGGCTGTGATCTAATGCAGAAAAGTAGTTGCAGTTCTACAGGTGTGAGGTAACCAGAAATTGGGATAGGAAACAAGGGAAGGGCAGTATCTGGTGTAAAATAATGCCCAATACATACTTGTTGACTGATTGAATTTTAGGAAGAAATGATGGATGAAGAGGAAAAATATCAAAGTGGCGGATGAGAGGAAACCCACAGTTCATCAAAAATGTCATGTTCTTTCACGCCCACCTCCTATTTATGTTGTTCCTTCACCTGTAACTCTATTTCGTGCCCCTTCTCCATCCTGCGAGATTCAGCCTAACAGCCACTCCCTTGTGATGCCTTTTCCCCATTGGTCAGTCAGAGCTGGAGGCATCTTCCTTCATGGCCTCACTGATGGCCCAGACTATTCTAGCATGTGACACGTTTATTTATTATTTTATTTTATTTTTTCATGGTTTACATTAGAGTTTACTTTTGGTGTTGTACATTCTATTGGTTTTGACAGTGAACCCACTATTATAGTATTGTATCCTACAGGGTTGTTTCACTTGCCTAAATGTGCTCTGCCTGTTCATCCCTTCCTTCCCTCTAATCCCTGGAAACCATGATTTTTTTTTTTTTTTTTTTTACTGTCTCCGTAGTTTTGCCTTTTCCAGAATGTCATACACAATAGTTGGAGACATACAGTATGTAGCTTTTTCACATTGGCTTCTTTCACTTAGTATTTGCATTTAAGTTTCCTCCATATGTTTTTCATGGCTTGATAGCTCATTTCTATTTAGGTCTGAATAATATTCCATTGTTTGGATTTTTTTTTGACTCTATAACATTTATTTATCCATAAATATGTATCAGTCAATACTTTAATGCTTTATATATGTTAACTCATTTTATCCTTACTTTTTATAAATAAGGACACTGAAGAACGGAGAGGTGAGGTAATTTGCCCTTATCTCACAGATAGTAAATGACAGAACTGGATTCAAACTCAGATAATCTAGTTATAGATTCTGTACCTTTTTTTTTTTTTTAATCACACACACACACACACACACACACTGTATTTTATTTTTACAAGAGATAAATAAACTGACACCAAGCATTGTAAATGGATGACCACAACAAAAGCAACAATGATTGCAATTACCAAACACGAAACACACTCATACTATGTCATAATATTGACATTCAGTCCAGGAATCCTCCACTGTAACAGCTACTTTACTTTGCAGTGAAAATTGATTTGTATATTTTTTGCCTCTGAGTCCTTGTGGGATTTTTTTTATTCAAACAGAAAGTCACAATAATTATAATCATCCTCATCAGTTCACTCAGTCCCATGTAATTAATTTTTTTATCTTGATCTTTTGTTAGCAGTTTTATGAATTCATCAGTTTTCCATTAGAGTTCTGAAAATGCTTATTCATTCAGTTCAGCAGTATAGTCAGTTACCAGAAACTTGTACTTGTCAAGAGTCTTTTCCATGAATTCCTTGAAGATGCAACCCTTTTATAGGACCATTTTTGCAAAAGCATCAGAGTACGCCCAGAACTGTCTGTAAATGACAAAAAGACTTAAAAATGACCATGGTTAAAGATTTGACGAAAGTTCATAATAATGCAATTGACAAGGAAATTTAGTTATTTCTGAGATATACATTTTAAAGTAATAACTAGAATTATGACATAACATTATACCAGAACATATAACATTTTTAGAAATTTCATGTAATGTGTGACACGTTTATTATCTTTACGTGTACACTTCCAGTTCTCCATCATTAACCAGGCTCCTTGTGGGATGGCAAAAGTTCAGCTTCTAGAACAGAGAGGCACTTAATAGTATGGCTGAGTGTCAGGACAGAGGGTTAGATAGGGCTCCACACTCACCATTGAGCATCATTTCCAGAGCACTTCTAATACTACCCTAGTACCATCAATGTGACTGCTTACCTGCCTGAATTCCTCTGGAAAGAAAAAGCAGCTGTCTTATTCTAGAATTAAAGTTCAGGTTAACTCTAGCTAAAACTGGACTATAAGTCAGGAAACATGAATTTTATCCTTCTTTTATATTTCAGATCTCTACGGCTTTTGACAAATCATTGAAACAACAGTTTCAGTGTTATTTTCTGTGTAATAGGAAAATTAGGCAATGCACATGAAAGCAGGTGATCCACTGTGACTGTACAAACACGATGGGGTGCAACATCAGTGTTAGTTGCTGCTACTGATGGGAGAAAGGACCGTGGTGGTGGCCTTCCAGCTGTCATTTAGTCCATAATTGATTACGAGCATATAGAATGTGCTCAGGCTTGTGATTTAGAAGGGAGGGGAAGTTTTAGGACACGTGGTTTGTGTTCTCACATTGTTTGCAGTATGGATCAGGAGACATGACTGAAGCAAATCAACTACAAGCAAGATGTGTGCAAATACAGGGTCATAGGTGATCAGACCGTTTGTGTCATTGCAGACCATTTGTGTCAGAAGGAAAAGGGTTAATGAGTGTACACTGTGATGTTTATGTCGGGAGAGGCCTCTCTTCCTCTGACCTTTATAGACACCTCCGGGTGTTCCGTGATCTAATCAGTTGGCAGTTGCATCGAGATCTACCAATAAGTAGCTCCATTTTCTGCCATTCATCCCCTTTCTTCAGGGCAACTCAGCTCAGAGTTCTCCAGGCAGCTGAAGCCCTTGGCTCAGTCCCTCCAGTGGCTGCCAGCAGGCTGCAAAGGACCACAAGCTCCCCAGTCCTGGCTTTCCCAGGTGGAATGCTGGGTGCGGCTCTCAGAGCCTGATCAACACTGCCGGCCTCTTGCTGCCTCCATCTGGATGGATGCCCACGGCACTAGCTCATCCACCTGAGGTGAACAAATGGGACCAGAGCTCCCAAGCTCCTCAGGGAAAGCTAAGAAGGCCGGTCACTGGAACCCATCATTGCCTGTGATTTGTCCACCAGGGAAAGGTTAGAGAAATTTATGAGTGGGCACCATATGCCAGCCCAACATCTGCTTCCTCATAAGGGGCATGAATATAGGACAGTGTTAAGTGCATTAAAGGAGAGATTCAGGCATGAGAAGAGTACAATTTAACTGCTGAGGGGGGTGAAGACTCCAAAGGACTGTTAGGAGTTTGCAACATTCATTTTTTTATTCACAGATTTTATTTTTCAGAGCAGTTTTAGGTTCATAGAAAAATTGAGGGAAAAATACAGATATTTCTTGTATATATCCTACCCCTACACACACATAACCTTCCCCATTATCAACATCCCCAACAAGAGTGTTCCAGTTGATGAATCTACATTGTTACCTACAATGGCACATCATTATCACCCAAAGTCCATGGTTTCGTTAGAGTTCACTCTGGGTGCTGTGTATTCCATGTGGTTGGACAGATGAGTAATGACATACATCCACCATCACAGTATCATACAGGGTAGTTTCACCACCCTAAAATAATCTGTGCTCTGCCTAGTCATCCCTCCTTTCCCCCATATTCATTTTTCAAAGGAAACTTCTTTAGAGGTGCTGGGAGACCTAGAGTCCTTCCCTTAGTCCCCTCCCACTGGCCATTGAGCTTCAGCCATCGGTGCTGGGAACTAAAAGAAACAGTTTCAGAACGACTGTCCTAGTTGAATGAAAGAAGGGGAATTGATTTTATTTTTCAGTATTTTCTGCACTTAACACAGGGGAAAGGCTTATCCCATTCTGACATAAGAAGGTGTTTGGATGAGTGTTCCTTACAGATCAGAATGTTATTGGTCAGTATCCTTAGTGAAGCCGATTATGAAGTTTACTTGAAATAAACAATGAATTAGCCTTCTTTTAATATGCCAAATGCTTGTAGAAAGTAAGGGAGTACAGTCTAGGTAACTTGATGCTGTTCTTTAATCTTTCTGAATCTACTAGGCATCAAAGATCATGCTTACACTATGCTATTGCTCAGAGCCAGGCTGTGATATCCAAGTCTTGATTGATAGTGTCACACAGGCAGATGTGACAGTGGGAGGAGACGTGGTAGAATTTCAGTAGTAGTGCCACCCTCAGATTTTGCAACTTCTGTTTCAAAAGTGGTGATTATGGATGACATCCTAGAGCCTTGAGTCATTTCCTCAGTACTGTACACACCAAGATTCTTCAGATATGTGTCTTCCTCACTGCTTGCAGTTCCAGTCAATGCTGTAGCTAGACACAGTGAATGACCACCATCAGCAGGGTCATCATTAGGTATGAAAGTGACAGTGGCGCTTTAAAATATTTTAAAAATATTTTAGAATTCTTGGTATTTTGAGGAAAACACGTAAAACATATATAAGTGCTTTAGACAATCCTGCTTAAAAACAGGCTAAATCTATTGGATAATCATAATAAAATAAAATGAAGTATTGATAAATTCCATTTAACTCATTAAAGATGTGACCTAGAAGGAAAAATATGCCCCAAATTAATGTCTAATGGGAAAACCAAAAGGATACCCATCAGAAGCAGTATGTATAGTAGACAGAGTATGGACTGTTGAGTTGAAGGGAACACTCAAAGTTCAAATTCCCCCCAACTCTACTACTCATTGGATGTACAGTGAACATGAACAGGTACTTAATCTCTCTGGGCCTCAGTATCCTCAACAGTAAAAGAAAACTTTTAATTCCTTTTTATAGGTCTTGAGATATCCATGAATGGAAGGTCATTTTTCAGTCACTCGTCTTCATCATACCCAAAGCCACACATGCTAGTTATATGGAAGGTCAGTTTTATGGAAGGCAGCCTGATAACATGGGAGAGTGCTGGTTTCAGAGTCTGGAGACAGGCAAGTCTCTCAATCTCCATGAGTTCTCGTTTCCCCAACATAAGATGAATGGTTTGGCATAATAATTAAAGCCTTAATCAATACTCAGATTTTTTGGTCTCCCTTTGAGTGGCTTTGGGGGAAAACAAGAGCAACCATTACACACACCCAACAACTTCAGAAATAGCCAACTACTGGAGCTACCAAGTTTTGTTAGGTGCTCTGCAGTGCTGGTCTGCTGCTACGGACAGCTACCAGTGTTCTGACCTCCCCTGTCCTCCCCTCCCTGGGATACAGATGTCTTTCATTGTGTTAAAACTCTAGTCAGTCCTGAGTGTAGAGGGCCATGAGAGTCTTTGGTGCCTTGTTTTCTCTGCTCAACGTACTTCTTTATCCACTTTCTTCTCCCTCTGGGTTCCCAGGGACCAAGAGAAGGTTAACGTCCTCTTGTGAAATATTTTCACACTTCTTAAATTCAAATTAAGGAATACTTGAATAGTTGATAAGAGAACCTTCAGCCCTCACCTCACCTCAGATATTTATATCAAGCTTTGAGGTTAATAGGGGAAAGCTAAGGATAGAATTTTTGGCACTGATCCATGAGTAGAAGATTTTTTTTTTTTGATATAAGATAATCCCAAATCCTTGACAGAAGTAGTTCAGAGGCAATACTCTTCCCACAAGAGAAAACCCTGCTTCCATTTTTTTCTTCAGAGGGACCCGGGATGGTGGTCTGTCTGAATATCTCTGGTGATAACAATATCTTACCTATGCCTGCTTCAGCACCAGCATAGCTTCTCCTGTACAATGAGGAAGAAGAAAAGGGAGAAGGCTTTCAGGTCTTATTGTCACCTGATGGTATCGTCTTGCTCTGGACTCCTAGTTCAATGGAAGAGGGCCAGAGCAGCGCACATGGCGCTCCACCACAGTCTGGGCTTGCTCTGCCCTAGCTCGGCTTGGTCACAGTTGTTGTGGTCATGTCCTTCTCAGCCTTTGCCAGCAAAGGAAGCCTCCCTCTGAGCACAGCCTACCTGAATTCTCCACTCTGAGTCCCCAGCTCCTGGCACGGTTGCAGGCACACAAAAGTCCCTATGAAATGCTTGCTGAATAAGTGGAGAATGAAATTATTCTGTCAGAAAGGAATAAAAGTAACTTGGCCGTATCTTAGCCAATGAAAATAGCTCTTCTGACACCTTGTTTTTATTTACTCTTGACTTGGGTATAATTTGGAAATCTCCCTTTCTTTTCCTAGGAATGAAGTGATGAGGTCAGTAGTAAATATCCAGGCTCCGCCACTTGTCATGTGATATTTGACAAGTTACTTAAGCTCCCCATGCCTAAGTTTCTTCATCTCTACAAGAGGGAATAATACTATAACCTAATTTGACAGAGGTGTTAATTAGCTCGATGATGGGAATCCTTTCACAATGTATATCTATATCAAGTCATCATGTACACTTTAAATATCTTATAATTCTATTTGTCAGTCACACTTCAATAAAGCTGATAAACAAATAATCGCTGCCAGGGAAAAAGTAAAATAATAGAACCCAACTAATGAGTTGTTGGGATAATGAGACTGAAACTTGTGACGCACTTGGAAAAGTGCCTGGCGCAGAAAAGATGTGTAGTTAGGCAATTTGTTTTTTATCAAGTCACTATTCAGGCAGCATGGCACAGTGAATTAAAATAAGCATCAGGCATGTGAGTTCTATAGTCCTAGTTCTACCACTAGGTGTGTCTGTGAACTGCTTGGGAGTTTGGTCCCTCGATCTGTAGAAAGGTGGTGTTGGACCAGATGACTTTGAAGGTGATTCTAGTTCTAACAGATTTAAGGAGTTCTGAACTATTTGGGTAATGGACCCCTGAGAGGTTTGGCTTTGGAAATGATTTATAGTTGGCAGCCTCTGACCTCTGACGGTGTGCCAATTTCCTCTTTTTTTGACATCTTACTTCCTCTGTGTATTCCTGTTGTCTGTGAATTCCACCATGCTTGAAGGAAGATTAAAAACTAATTTGAGGGGCTTCCCTGGTGGCTCAGTGGTTGAGAATCTGCCTACCAATGCAGGGGACACGGGTTTGAGCCCTGCTCTGGGAAGATCCCACATGCCGCGGAGCAACTAGGCCCCTGAGCCACAACTACTGAGCCTGTGCGTCTGGAGCCTGTGCTCCACAACGAGAGAGGCCCGCGCACCGCGGTGAAGGGAGTGGCCCCCGCTCGCTGCAACTAGAGAAAGCCCTTGCACAGAAACGAAGACCCAACATAGCCAAAAATAAATACATAATAAATAAATTAAAAAAAAACTAATTTGACTTATACTTGAAAAATACTGAATTAAAAAAAAATTTTACTTTTTGCTTTTCTGTTTCATAAAAAAATCAATGACTTAAAGAGAGGAACAAAGTAGAGAGAAATAGAGAAAATTTGTCATTTTACAAGTTCTTTCTAAATTAAGATTTCTCAATATTATTTTATTGTTTCATTTGAGGAAAATTTCTAGAGTTCGAGGCATACTCATAATATAAGTGCTAGCTTTAAAATAGCCCCAAACAAAATATAACATGTTTAGTCAATTTGATAGTTTAGATTTCTTATGTGTTTCTCTTCCATTGATTTCGAAATTCCAACAATGAATTTTGAGGCTCAAGCTTTGGTGTGACGTTCTCATTATTTAAAACAATTAATATATTGGCTCCAATATTAGAACTTCTATTTATATATTTAAAAAGTTCCATTCCACTTTCATTACTCTGCATATGCTTTATAAAGAACATGACATATTGTGTCCAGTTGTACATATAGTGCTGCATGCTCAAACATGTATGGGTTAGGAATCCAATCAAAAAAGTTTGGTGACCACTTCTTTGGACAAATATAGCATGTAACTTTGGGCTGAAATTTTGGTCAAATATTTTGACATTCGTAAATTTATTAATTGAGTATCGAGCACCTACTGTATGCTAGGTTCCATGTTAAGCACTAGCTGTTCATATGCTTTTGTTTATAAATTGTGTTTTTCACCCTGGAAGTGGTAAGTCCACATGGCACATCGTTGGGAAAAACCAAACATATGGCCATATGTTAGAGTTACCTATGTCAGATCAGCCTCTCTCTACTTGAGTATCTTTGATCTTCTTACCTCTACTATTCATTGCAAACACATGTATGTTTGGCAAATGATAAATGTGAGATAATCAAATACAGAGTTATGTCTGAAAACAAGTGACAAGGGACTCTCTCACAGGACCAATAGGAGAAATTTCATGCCTGGGAGAAGGAAGATTAGAGGAGACCAGCAAAGAAATGGCTAGAATCAGAAATAATGGACTAAATTTTGGAGGGAAGATTGGGGAGGCTCAGGGTTCCAGATATTTAGCTGCTCTCCAAAGATGGTATAATTTGTTATTGCTAAGGCTTAGAGGTCATCAGTGAAGGAGGTTAAGTTTAGGGTATCATAGGACTCCAAGTTAGTTGTGTAATGCTTATATAAGGCAGAATGTGTGTGCCTTTACCCAAGACAGCATCCGGGTTCTTGCACTTATGTACATAAATCTTTGATATACATCCATCTTTGGGAAGATTGTATCCCATTGGAAACATGGTGCTCAAAGATTGCTGATGGATATTAACAAGTGCAGTCTTGAATCTGGAATTTCAACCATCTTAAACATTCACAACAAGGTTGATGGAATTTGTAGGAAAGCTTAGGAAGAGGGAAAGAGGGAGGCTGCTGAGGAATAGCTTACTTGATGCCGAGATCAAGAACGCAAGTGATCACAGATATAATGACTAAGTTACCGATGTGATTTAGACCAGTATCAAATAAGAGATTTTAAAAGATTTTTTTCAAGCAGTTCTTGGAAATAGCAGAGACAATTGGGTCTGGTTTATGGCACTGTTCAGAGTAAGATGCAAGGCCCATCCTAGGCTTTCGTTAGGGGGTCTCAGTACTGGCACTTCTGTAGGGCGAATCATTCAAGTGCAGGAAAAAAGAGAAAGCAACTCTGGCAGAAGTTGTTTACTGCCCCCCTCTTTAATCAGTCAGTATAGTCAGATCCAGGCATCCCAGCCTGTCAGGGGACTTTGAAGTCTCAACCGTCAGTGAACTGTGAACCTGTGACTCTGCAACTTGCCACTTGGCAAGGTTGCCTGTTGAACCTGACTTTCTGTTGATTTTCAGTAATTACAGAGATGAAAAGGGCCCACTAAAAACAAGTGATGGAACAACACAGACTCTCCACTAGGAAACCTGTGGGGTTTTGCCCCACAAAAATATGAGGTTTGGAAATGCAAAATAGAGCACTTCTGGCAGAGTAGAAGCGGACTTAGATATATACATCCAAAAATAAGGTGAGGGAGAGTCAGTACTGAACTTGAGATTGGAACTGGCCAGGAGGACGTAGGACAGAAAGCCCAGCGGTCTGGCTGTTGTACCACACCCCACCCCCCCGAGCGTCCTTGAAGGGTCATGGAGAAATGCTTTGAATCCATGAGGCCTGGGCAGAAGGACATATCAAGACAAGCAGCCTGGTCTTCAACCAGGGTGATTCTGTGCAATGCAGTGGGGTTTCTCCCAATTTTCACCTTGTTGGTGTCTCTATAATCTCCAGGGAGTAGTAATTGCAGGTATTTTCCAACTCATCTGGTCACCAAAGCTATCGAGACATAACTGTCTGGCTAAGCTCACATTATTAGGCAGGGTAAAGCCAGCCTATGTGTAGCTGGATGATCAGAGAGAACATCCATCTCAGAGCTCAGGCCAGAACAGAATTTCATTCACTACATCCATTTAACAAATATTTACTGAGCATCTACAGAGTGCGGGGCACTGTCCTCAGGAGTTGGGATGTGTCAGTAAACAAAAAGATCAATGGATCAATCAATCAATCAATCAATCCTTGCCCTTTTGGAGCTTACATTTAGTGAGGAGTCAAAGAAGCTGACAACATATTCACAGCATTTCAGGAGTCAAAATAAACATGAATCAGGGGAATTCCCTGGCAGTCCAGTGGCTGGGACTCTGTGCTTCCACTGCAGGGGGCCTGGATTCTATCCCTGGTTGGTGAACTAAGATCCTGCAAGCTCATGGCGTGACCAAAAACATTAAAAAAAAAAAAAAAAAAGGGCTTCCCTGGTGGCGCAGTGGTTAAGAATCCGCTTGCCAATGCAGGGGACACAGGTTCGAGCCCTGGTCTGGGAAGATCCCACATACCTTGGAGCAACTAAGCCCGTGCACCACAAATACTGAGCCTGTGCTCTAGAACTTGCAAGCCACAACTACTGAGCCCACGCACCACACTCCTGAAGCCCACACTCCTAGAGCCTGTGCTCTGCAACAAGAGAAGCCAACGCAATGAGAAGCCCGCGCACCGCAATGAAAAGTAGCCCCGTCTCGCCGCAACTAGAGTAAGCCCACGTGCAGCAATGAAGACTCAACGCAGCCAAAACTAAATAGAAATAAAATAAGTTTTAAAAAGGCATAAAGAAAAAAAAAAAAACAAACCATGAATCATAGATGAGAGTCAGCAACGGAATCCGGGCCACTCCATCCACTCCTCACGGTATATCCGTGATGTGGCCATAACAATTCTATTCTGGACCACTTCTGATGAGAGGTAGAGCAGGTGTAGATGGAGAAATGGAATCAGGAAAATTGGATTTAAACTCTAGCTCTACCGGCTATTAGCTGTGTAACCTCCGTCAAAAGTTTAAACGCTCTTTGCTTTAGATTATCTGTAAAATGTGGATGAGAATACCCATCTCACCTGTTTGTGGTGCAGATTAAGTAAGAAAGTATATACAAATTCCTCTACAAGGGCCTGACTTATAACAAAAATTCAATAATTTATATTTTGCTTCTTTTATTTTTGACAAAGTTGTGTATGGCAATTTTGTAACCTTTTCTCATACTTTTTGGGCAGACAGTATAGGCCTTTAGCTTTTTATATTTGAGGTAAACTGAGGTAGAGAGTTGGGTGAATTCTTCCATCATAGTTAATTCTGATCCCTGCTCATTAGCACCCTTCTGGAGTAATCTTGATTCATCTGGACTCTTCTTTCCATTTTGCTCACCCATTTGAGGTTTCTGCCATTGGCAAACTTTCTGTGCTTTTCTATTCATTTTGATGAAAGTGTTTCTCCGTGCAATGGTTGAAATAAAACAATGACAAAAGAAGTGTATACCCAAATGTAAAATAGATAGCTAGGGGGAAGCAGCCGCAGAGCACAGGGAGATCAGCTCAGTGCTTTGTGACCACCTAGAGGGGTGGGATAGAGAGGGTGGGAGGGAGATGCAAGAGGGAGGAGATATGGAGATATATGTATATGTATAGCTGATTCACTTTGTTATACAGCAGAAACTAACACACCATTGTAAAGCAATCATACTCCAATCAAGATGTTAAAAAAAAAAAAAAAGAAGTGTATGTTTGTAAGGCAGAAGAAGGCAGTGGATGTCTGAGGTTCTTAAATATGTCTTTGAATCTCTGTGGGCCAGGAGGGAGCTCTGGGGCAGGAGAACCTCTCTGGGTTAAAAGTTGAAGCTCAAGGTGAGTAAACAAGCAACTTCATGGAGCTGCCAGGACAATCCAGGGAAGTAATGTCTCCAGAGCCCTGAGCATTTTGCTTGGCACATAGCAGGTACTTGATTTTCCTTCCTCTATTCCTGACAAAGAGACAACTTTGAATATGCATTATTGTATATCAGGGTGGGCAAATCGTGTCAGTTCAGAAGAAAACAAGGAATTTGGGGGACAGAAGAGCTAGTTCTGGAGTAACACTTGTATCCTTGTGGCCAGAAAGACGTATTTTTCTTAAGTGGCTGGAGCTTGTTGCTTGGCTACATACATCCTATTTATGGTGACTTTCTCTAAAGCCATGATTAATGTTGACTTTTAAAAATTGTTTTTCTTTGTGTTATGTAAATAGGGTTTCTCTCCAGTATGGCGGAATGCTGGTTTTAATTAAATTTAGGAAGGAAGGGGAGGGGGTTTGGGTAGCCTGACCAAGTTGAAGAGCATCAGTGAAAAATCACTTTTATGTTTGGAGCGTGGCATTTGAAAACAGAATAAATAATATGAAAGAGAGGACTTCTCCAAATAGGAAAATAATGAGTATGCTTAAACTCTCTTATATTGTTCTCATTTTGGCTTAAGACAGGATTCTTGCTTTGGAAAGGAGATTTTTCCTTTTGTAATTACCAACTCTTCGTATCGTATACATCCCATGCCTTGAACCACCTTTCTTTTTGTTTTATTTTCCTCCAGAAAAAAGTCACTATTTTATGAAAATGAATTGTGCTTCTCAACGAATCATATGTTTATTTGTGTTATTTTGACCATAACGTAACTGAAATTTTGATCAAGGCTAATCGGTACTGGACCAAAGTTAATTATGATACAGAGAAGAAACTACATTACTTTTGGCTAAAATTTACCTTTATTCAGCATACTCTTTTCTTACAAGAAATATATACAAATTAGTGGTACGAACATGTTACTTCAAAAAAAATTATCTTCGAGCACTTGAATAATCTACATTTATTTATAATAATTATGCTAATTAGAAACTAGTCTCATCTATTCCTGAGAGCATATCCTTAAGAGCCTCTTAGTCAGCAGAAGGATGAATGGATAAACTCTGAGACAAACTTAAATTATGGTGGGTGAGAGTCGTAAAACAATATTTCTTCAAAAATATTTCCTTATCTAGATTTTTTTCATGGTTTTGGCCTGACCTTCCCCTCTGCTAGTTCAAATTAGTAAAAGTGGTCTGCATTCCTAAATCATTCTTGAAAGCTCTACCTCCTGACTTCCAATCAATGGTGTCCCCCTGGCAGTTTATGTACTTGTAGGCGGTTCCTCACCTGGGGCAGTGAGCAAAAAGCTCACTAAGAGTCGGATTGACTCCATCTCTGAAATATGATTAGGGTGAAACACGTGCATTGTTTAATGGAAAGGGAAACTCTAAATTTAAGGCAGTCATGCTTCTTGTGGGGAGGTCAAAGAGTGAGTAGATTGTGGGTTGGGGGGGAGAAAGGAGGGAGGAGAAATGTTTATGTGTTCTGTGGTATTTGGAACCAACTTACAACTGGCCCCTAGAATTCAGAGATTTAGGAGAAAATGGATTGGAAATTGTAGAGTAACCCTCAAAAGTGCCTCTCAGGAGCTTCCCTGGTCGATATACCCCCTGATTAACTTTAAAAAGAAGAGGAAAAAATTAATATTGAAAAAAAGTCTCTGCTTGAAAGAAAGAACCATTTGGACGGCAGCCATTGGGTAGTGCTTAAAGGCAGTAATTCAGTGACTTACAAAGCTTTGTGATTTGGGCAAGCTCCTTAACTTCTCTAAGCCTCATCATTACAAAGAGGGTATCATAGGAAGGAATTATTTCGTACATACTCAATGGACAAGAATGCAGCATAATGCATTTTGTTTGAAAAGTAAGGGCAGAGGAGGAAAATCATTTGAATTGCAAGAATGATCCCATCTACTATTCTACTCAATGAATTTCCCCAGGTAAATGTGAAATGGAAGGAATGAACTTGTTCTTCCTTCATTTGGTCTTAATTCCTGAGGTCCTCATATGAAATGAGCATCTCAACAAACCTAGCGTTTTCACTGTTTAAAGAAACAGTATGTTCTTTTGTACAATAATATCCTAATGTATACTTTGCCACTTCCTCTGGGACTCAACTGAACATTGGCAGGAGGTAAGACCGGCTGGGTCACACCTATTGAGAGATGGTATTCCTGTCACTACTACAGCGCCTTTCTGCCTCAGGTATTTCCAGTGAGAATGCAGACTATGTTTTTTTGCCTTATGTGTTAACTTTAGAATTTCACCCTGCGGTAAGATGTAACTCCACTTATATGGCTACTCTTAAAAGGTGGTTGGGTCCTAGAGACAGCAAGTAGAAGAGTGGTGACTAGGGAGGGGTTGGAGGGAAGGAGAAATGGGAGTTGTTGTTTAATAGGTACAGAATTTCTGTTTGGGATGATGAAAAAGTTTTGGAAATGAATTGTGGTGATGGTTGCACAACATTATAAATGTGCTTAATGCCCCTACTTACAAATGATTAAAATGGTAAGTTTTATGTTATGCGTATTTTACTATAATAACAACAAAAAAGGTAGTTTGTCAGGTTCCGTGAGAAAATATGCACGTCGAGCAGTTAGCACAAAGTCATGAATGGCTAATACAAGTAACTATAATGATTAGAGGGATTTTTTGGCTACTGTCCATATATCAGCCTACCTATCTGATTTGATGACTTTTGACTCAGTCTAATTAATGCACTGGCTGGGAGGGGATGTGATGGTTCTCCTGACCCATGGGTACATTTCAGGGCATAAATCACAGAGCTCCCCTCTGGATCCCATTAAATCCTTGTACCTTTCCTTCCTACTGCCTATGTCTCGTTTGTTCCTGTGTGTCCAGTCCAGCCCAGGCATGGCTTTGGGGTGTTTGCTTCCATGTCTGTCTCTGTGATCACCATCTAGACTTGTCTGTGTTTTCTGAGTTTCCTCCTTTATTCTCTTTGAAATCATTTTGCGTTCTTCCTCCTGTTCCCTATTTGATGAGCCTCAATCCGCAGTTCCTGGGACGCTCATTGGAAACCTACCCGCAGGCTCTATCCCCGTCTTTCAAGGGGATCAGACATAACCTGCATAACAGGGAACCAGGGGCTCGGGATTTACCTCCTAAAACCATTCAAAGCTGATGTTCTGATTGGGGCACTGCTCCTGTGTGTGGTTGGGAAAAGTAAAAGAACAAAAGCTGAGGGCTTGGTGTGGGCTGCCACCTGGAGAAGAAGACCAGGAGTTGGAGAAAATGGGAGAAGAGCCAAGGTCAGAAACATAGAGTGGAATAAGTGTGGCAGAAGATAATGAGAACACAGAGAAATCAGGACCAGGGAAAGAAACAGTATTCAGAGTAGACAACTCTGATCCGAGACCCAGAGGCTAATTATTTCACTGGATGTAGCCACCTGCTTAAAGTTCCAGAGCAGTTTTCTCCTCTGCTGGTCTTCTTTCCACTTGAAATGCCTGCAGCTGAGTCTGGAAAAGGACTTGATACGACAGTGTGACATGATCTTAGAGAAAATGCAACTCATTTGTCTTATTTTCAGGTGAGGCATGGCACAAAGAAGGAAGATGCAGTACTCCAGCTCACCCAGCTATTCAGTGGTGAGGTCTGGACTTGAACTCACATTTCACCATTTTCAATAATCCCATTGTACTTTTCGACCTCCCATGGGTGAGGGCCATGATGGTGGAGTTTGTAGAACCATACTGAATATAGCACCATATGCATTGCAGCAGGTAATAAATGCTTCTTGATTGTAGTGGCAATGAAGAAGATGATGGTTATGGCCATAGAGAAAACTCCATTTAGATGAAATTAAATGATACCACATGGGTGAGAGAGGAAAATGCCATGCTATTTAATGGCTGACACGTAAGATGAATTTGGTAATGAAGCTTGGGGACTTATCAGGCCAGAAAACTGCATTCTCTCATTAGACAGCCCTTAGTGACTGACTTATTACTAATATAAAGGAAAAGGTATACATATAAACACATGTTACTGAATGTTTGGCTGCAAGAAAAGAAACCAGTACACCAGCTTGAGGGATTAGCAACAGATGCTGTTTCTGTTCGAATGATCAAATTTGCTGTTTTCCAGCTGGAAAATGACAACTGAAGTTAAAGGGTAAAGGGTGATTTGACTATACTTATAAAAAAGACAGGGCAGAGTAATGTAAAGGAAGCAGGTGGAGCTTGCTAGCTCTAAGGATCACTGTGGGGGACTAGAAGAGGGGATAGATTTATTTGGAAGTCTGACTTATGCCTTCTTTTGGGATGTGTATCACTAAAAGTATTCAGCTCCTCACTCATTTGGCATTCATTTCTCTGGTAAACTCAGTTATCTAAGATACAGTTGACAGTCAACAGGGAAGCCAACATGGAGGTTGCATATATTCACAAAATCTTACGCAGTTCACCTGTAAGAGTTCCTCTTAAGTCCCTGCTCAGAATTTATTGGACACCCAATCTTAGAGAGTTACCTGGTCGCCTAGCTTGTAGCAAATTATAAGCAGCACAGCTCAACGTGTGAAAGGGGTGTTTAACGAAAGGCACTTTGTTTATAACCAGGGAAAGTGATGCCTGACAACGTGAAAGTAAGGGAGAAGAAAGAAAACCATGAAACAAACAAAAAAATAAAGATACTTAATATGAAATAGACCACAGTGATGTGTTATCGTTTGGTGTAGGGAAGCTTCTACATATCACTATAGCCCTCGGTGTAATTGTTGATGTATATCATAACCAAAGGAGCTTTGTGTCAGTCATGTGATTTGAAAATTTAGACAGTCTAGATAATTTCCAAGGCCTCTCCATCAAAAAAGGAGGGGAAAAAGGAAAATTTTGTTGCTATCTTCATAGCAGAGACCATATTCAGAAGTGGTGGGAAAAAGTGGAGTTTTCTCCCCAAAGTACATTTGGCACTTGAAGCATTTATCTCTGTTATCTGGAAAACTATATTCCTGGGAACACCGTATTGCATGCTGCTGCCCCAGTGATATCTTGGTTGGGTGTTGCCAGGGTTGCCATCCTGCATCAACCATGTATTAGTCAATGGTTTTGGCCAAGGTACTGCCCTTTGGTAACCACAGTTTCTTTATTTGTAAACTGGGGATTATAATATCTACCACATAGGGATGCTCTAAGTACTAATGGATTGATTTGACATGTGTCTAACGCTTAGCTCTATGCCTAGAATATAGAAAATTGCTGTCAATAATGTAAAAAAAATTTTTTTCCCTCCTGTTTTTGATTATGTATACAGATGTAAGGGATGAAGTTGCAGGTCAGGGGAAGCTATGACACTTGAAGGGGCCACTCAGTGGAAATAAAGGTGAAACAAAGAGTGAGTCTCACTCTCATGTCAAGACATTGCAGCACTGCTTACAATAGCCAAGATGTGGAAGCAACCTATATGTCCATCAGCAGATGAATGGATAAAGAAGAAGTAGTGCATATATACAATGGAATATTACTCAGCCATTAAAAAAGAATGAAATAATGCCATTTTCAGCAACATGGATGGACCTGGAGATTATCATACTAGGTGAAGTAAGTCTGACAGAGGAAGACAAATATCACATGATATTGCTTATAAGCAGAATCTTAAAAATATGATCCAAATGAACTTATTTACAAAATAGAAACAGATTCACAGACTTAGAGAACGAACTTATGGTTACAGGGGGGAAGGGTGGGGGGAAGGGATAGATTGGGAGTTTGACGTGTACACACAGTTATTTTAAAATAGATGACCAGCAAGGACCTACTGTATAGCACAGGGAAATCTGCTCAATATTCTGTAATAACCTAAATGGGAAAAGAATTTGAGTAAGAGTAGATACATTTACGTGTATAACAAAAAAATTTTAACTGTGCTAAAATACACATAATATAAATTTAACCATCTTAACTGTTAAAAAAAAAACTTTGCCACTAACATAGCTAGATTGTGTCCCCATCCCAATTCCTTACTGTCTTTCCCCCTCAAAGTGGTATATGTATTGGTTTATCCCTCTGCAGTTTATATAATTTTGCAAATAGTACAGTATCTCATTTGGCCTTCACAGTAAGGTTGTGAGAGTAGTGCTTAACTGCCCCAATTCACAGATGAGGAACGAGTTCCTTAGGCTTCAATAACTTGCCCACATTTAACCAGATCTTAAAGAGAAATAAACTTGAACTTGAGTCTTATGCTCCAAGTCCAGTGGTCTCTCTCCTTATTTATACTGCCCCCATAGACCTGATTCATGACTTACGATAGATTAATGATTTGGGAAAGGACTGGTTTGGGAATATGTGAGCTTGTGTGCTTTTGAGAATACAGGAAATAGCATACAATTATATGGAATTGGATGCAAAATTTACAATAAATCAGATAAAAACTGGATCAAAGCTTTATTTTGTCCAAAAAAAACTATTTATAAATCTTTATGGTACAAATAAAATATGAGGGAACGTTTTAAATCATTAAAGAGAAAAATCTGTATTCAAGCAGTCTTAAGCCTGTTTGGAACATCATTTTTATATAAAAATCCAACTATCAATTACAAGTCAGCTTCATCTGGGTTTAAAGAAGTCTACAGAGATCTATCCTGGGAAAAGTTTCCAATGTGTGGAATACATTGACTTGGCTGATACGGAGTTTTTTTTTTGTTTGTTTTGTTTTGTTTTGTTTTGTTTGCGGTACGCGGGCCTCTCACTGTTGTGGCCTCTCCCATTGCGGAGCACAGGCTCCGGACGCGCAGGCGCAGCGGCCATGGCTCACGGGCCCAGCCACTCCGTGGCATGTGGGATCTTCCCGGACCGGGGCACGAACCCGTGTCCCTTGCATCGGCAGGCAGACTCTCAACCACTGTGCCACCAGGGAAGCCCTGATATGGAGTTTGATGTAACAAAATGACATCTTCTAAAAATTCTTTTATACAATTTTTAAAGGTTACTTTCCATTGACAGTTATTATTTTAAAATATTGGCTATATTCCCTGTGTTGCACAATACATTCTTGAGCTTATGTTTCTAAAATGACATCTTTTATTAAAAAGAATACATCTTTTTCATTTTATATGTTTTCCAGTAAATAAAGTAACCCCTTCTTTCAATTAAAAAGGCAGGAAAGAGGAAAGGAAGAGGGGAAAATAATATTTATTGAGCATCTACACAGAAACATAGACTTTACTAGGCACTTTTACATGTGATCTCCTTTAATCCTAAAAATAGCTCTTTGCATTAGGTACACATTACAGTATTCTCCTCATTCAGAAGAATGAGTTTTCAGGAATTTCTGCAATAGACGTTCTCGAAAGTATTTGTGATAGTATGTGAAGGGTTAGAATAAGGTCAAAAACTTCCCAAAGATATGTTTTGCTTGGCCTGCAATATTGTTTTTAAAAAATTTGAGCCAATGTCCAGCTTAAAGAAATTCAGAAGCTCTGGCAACACGGGGCCTACACTTGGAATGGAAATAAGTGACTTGCGGGAAGAGCTAGCCACAGACTTTTGACAGTCTGTGGCATCAGTTTGCCATAGTCACTCTCTGGCCTGCTTTGCTTGGTAATATTGCCTCCTAGGTCCCTACTGGCATTTGAGCGGGGACTCCTATAATGATGAGTATGGACCATTAGCTACGAGCTTGAGTATATTTATTTGTTGAGAAGGATACAGATATCACTTTTCAGATGAAAGCAGAATTGAATGGAGAGCAGTTATTTGGAGTAACTTGTATTGCCTAATGGTAATCAAGGAAGCTCCTTGTTTCTGCTGTGCCCCCAGTGACATTGGAGTTGACACTGGAGGCCCTTCCGCATGCCTCCATTCCTCCCTGCCTGCCTGCAGCAAATAGTTATAAAGCAGTTGGTGTGTGCTCAGCAGTGTGAGATACAGAGATGAATGACTAGTGCCTGCCCTCAAGAAACATAAAACCTAGAGGAGCATAAAACATAGATGGATATAACTTCAGTATGAGAGAGTGAAATAAGATTTCTGATGGAAGAACAAACGTGTCTGGGTATACAGGAAGAACTGATTAATTCTGACTTCTGGGGTCTAGGTGGATTTTTATAGCCAAAGTATTATTCAAGTAAGCCAAAAGTTTCATAGATTTTTTCTATTGCAGTAAAATATACACAACATGAAAGTTAGCAAAGTAATCATCTTTAAGTATACAATTCAGTGACATTAAGTACATTCACAATATTGTGCAATCATCACTCTTATCCACTAGGCATTTCTATAATATATGTGCTTTTATTTTCCCTGCTTTACAAAGTGAGGCACATATAACTAAGTAACTCTAATAAATAAAATGATTTTTTTGGCTCATCCTTACTTTTATGTTTCACTTAGGCAACATTTTCCTAACAGAGAGCATGGTGGTAAGATGGAGGCCTCTATTCTTCCTTCCTCTGGAATGAGTTGTAATAAAACACAATACCCTGTGTCATTACATGGCATGACCTGTGAAAGTAAAGAACTGTATGGGGTTAAAGGTGCTGGTTAGAAAACAAAATCTGAGGGCCAAAACAAAGGCCTCAGGTAACGGGTAGGAGGGATTAGATATTGGGGATGGGGTGGAGGGAGGGATCGAACTGACTCACTCATAAGCTTATTTGAAACCAGTCACGGAGACAGTGATAATAGCAATATTCTAGAGCAGGAGTTGGCAAACTTTTTCTGTAAAGGGACAGATAATAAATATGTCAGGTTTTATGGGCCACGTGGTCTCTTTCTGTGACAGCTACTCTGCTGCAGCATGGAAGCAGCCATGAACAGTCCATAGATGAATGCATGTAATCATGTTCCATAAAACCCCGGAGAACAAGTTGATGCAGTCAAGGCTGTACTCACCTTCTTTTCTACCATTTCCTACAAGCCTCCATACTGGGGTTTATAGTCCTCCAAGCCTTTTCAAATGTATATGGTTCAATTCTCACATTACTCCAGTGAGTGGCTTTTTCCCAAGTTTTATTGATGAAGAAACTGGTACCCAAGAGCTTTAAAGGGTCTTTCATAAGATCACTGAGTTTCCAGGGGGAGACATAAGCATGAGGTCACATGTTCTGACTTCATAGCCGCTGCTTCTGTGATGTATGTGGTTGTTTCCATCTGCACGGATATTGTAATGAAAAAAATGGTTAGTATTGTTTTGGATGACCTTTCTCACTGTGTCTATTTACTACTCACACACTGAATGTGCCGTTTACTCATTCATTCATTCATTTATTCATTCCTTTACCCAATATTTACTGAAATTTCTTTTATGCCAGAAATAGCATTAGACCTTAGTGATATAAAGGATAACCAAAAACTTATATGAGCGCTTCCCTCAGAGAAGTAAGTCAAGGAGGCTAAAATCACTCAGATAAGAAAACAAATATTACATTATTGTGATTGTAGTAAGGACTAGGAAAGAGAGGTATATCAAATATTCAAAATCTATGATAGGAATATTTGATCCCATCTGTGGAAGTCAGAGAAGACTTCCCCTAAATAAAGGAAAATTAATCAGAAAGTGGAAGGATAGGAGGCAAAAAGAATTGAGGGTGGATTTAGCTTTCCAAGCTGCGTAGTCGGCTTGTGCAAAGGCCCTGTGGCAGGAGGGAACATCCCATCTAAGGAACTGAAAAAAAAGGGAGAGTAATAAGACCATACAGCACAGGTTGGAGTGGTGAACCCAGACCAGAATGATGGTAAAGTTGTGATCATCATTTTGGATGAATTCTTTTCGAGTGCTTATTTACTACTAAAACCAAAACGAAACCATTTAATACTTACATAGAGGAGCAATACAATCCGATTTTCATTTTTAAAATATTGTTTGATTTCAGTAAGGAGGGTAGAGTGGATGTAAATAAGAATGGATATGAGACATCAAGTAGGAGCTATAGCAGTCATCATGATGGAAAAGGAGTTAAGCGAATACATGCAAGAGGTTGTTAGGAGGTGAAATCATAGTATCGGTGGTGGGCTGGGTAAAGGAGTTGAGCTGGTGGAGATAGGCAGGATGCCCCTGGTTTTCTAGAGATGGAGGCTGGTGGTTCATTCACTGAACTGGGATCTTCTGAGATCTTTTGGACAGAAGGATGCACCATGCGATTAGTCTTTTACATTTTGAGATTGACAAGCTTTTGCGCTATCAAGGGAAGCAATCAAACAGCGTTTACAAATCTTGCCTGTCGAAAGGAATAATCTACAATGAAAACTTGTGAAGATGGCCTGAATCAGGCAAATTGTATCTACCTTCTCATGATATATGTTCAGTTTTGTTATTAGTTAAGTGGAGATAAAATATTCCCTATAACTAAAAAAGAAATAGTCAGTAATTGATAAAGCGAAATCAATGGGGGAGGAAATCGAGGCTTTTTATCATAGGAGACTTTATAATGAATAAAGTGTAAAAATACATTTTTTGGTTTGGGAACAAAACTATTTTCTTGGTTAAGTGACCCTAAATTTATCCTCATACACACTTGATATTCAGGAAAAAGCATTAACATTCACCCGAAGTATGCTGCAAGTCCTTTCAGCTGTTGAGGCTGAGAACTGGCGTGAAAGTTTTGAAATCTGCACTGTGTGGAAGGGGCTTGTTGCTTGTTTGTTCATTGTGCATCTTTCTCACTTTATGCCGCCTCTTTGCCTGAAGCTACCATCAGGAATAAGACGCCGCAGTTGCTATTTTCTGGTGAAGTATGTAAAAATAAATGTGAGCTAAATGCACATTTATGGGATGTTTAGAAGAGAGTCACTGCAACTCTGCGTCTGATTTTACTTGATTTCTTCACTGCTTTCCCTCCCCGTGTTTTTGTCTACAGCTTCTGCTGCCACCATAGGTAACTCTGCTCTATATAATCGCAAAAGCTTGTGTTCACCAAGAGTCAATTAGATCACACACATACACACACACACACACACACACACACACACACACACACACACACTGCAACCACTCGGAGGCACAGATAGTATTTTCAATTCTTCCACAAACTGTGATGTCTGAAAAAGTCGCTTGATCATTTGATTTCATCATAAATTGCAAAAGGATGTTGGTTTAGGAACAACATCTCAGGATGAGACATTTAGATCAATCACCCCATCAATGTCAATGTACTTGGCAGTGTAAGGTGCTGGGATGGGGTGACCCACACTCTTAGAACAACACATGACAGCTAGCAGGTCCTCAGGAAATCTTGAATGAATGGATGAATGAGTATGATCTCCTTTGAACTCTCGTGGGTCAGGCAACTCATTTCCTTTTCCTTTTCTTTTGTCATTTCATTTTAAGTCTTCACTCTTATAATTTCTTCCCTTTATTAAAGCTTACTCATAGTACATGCCAATAAATGTTTGCTGAATTGCTTTTTAGAATATATCTGAAATCTTCCAGAATTTCCACCAGTTAGCCTTATTCCATTCCTGGGACTGTCTAGAACAAGTCTGGTCTCCTCCTCACGTCTCTGTCCTTTAAATATCGGAAGATGACTATCCCATATTTAGAGTGTCCTCCTTTTCCTTCCTTTTGCACAGCTAAACATTTCTAAGGACTAAGGTGACTATAAACTCTAATGGCACACTCTGCCAAGGTACCCCAAAGATGAAATGTTCTTGGAGGAATTCTGAGTTTCAAAAAAGTGTGTAGAATCCTAAACAATAGTAGCAGCCCAATTCTCACCATAGAGCGTTTTGTCTTCTCTTTCTCCTGGATAGCTTCTTATTACAGTCATGTCCCACTGCGTCCCATGATCTGTAATTGGGAACATCCATACAGAAAGTTGTTCCTCTTCACAAATATAAACACTCCTTTTATCCAAGAAACTTGTTAAATTCTGCCCTGGGGAATCAGCGGCCCTTACTGGGGATTAGGAATACACAAATTAATTTTTTGTGCGGAGCACAGGCTCTGGACGCGCAGGCCCAGCGGCCATGGCTCACGGGTCCAGCCACTCCACGGCATGTGGGATCCTCCTGGACCGGGGCACGAACCCGTGTCCCCTGCATCGGCAGGCGGACTCTCAACCACTGCGCCACCAGGGAAGCCCTACACGAATTACTTTAATAGCTGTTCTTGCTCCAGCAGGGAGATCAGATCCCCAAATTGTCACAGAGTGATGAGGGACACTAAGCTAGTGATGCTTACCAAATGCTATAGCTGCTAAGAGTAGAGAGGGACTGATTGCCTAGGGATATGGGGAAGACATCTCAAAAGAGGTACACTTGAGCTGAGTAGGACGAAAGGAGATGCAGAAGCGCACCATAAGTAGAGGGGTGAAAATGGCATGTCAGAGCATGTATATTCTAGTAAAAGAGAAGCCCAGTGTTGTTGGGGTCTGGGCCTACCACTCGATGCCCAGGGTGGCATTTACAAACAGGCAGCGCCCATGTCTTCGTGCTGAGCTCTGAATTCCCAATTTCCCACTCTGATGCCACCATCTGAGCCTAGCTCTCCTGGCCGGGGAGAGGGAGGGGTACGGAGTGCGGGGCGAGCCTGTGGCGGCAGAGGCCGGCGGGACGTTGCACCAGTCTGAGGCGCGCCGTGTGTTCTCCCGGGGAAGTTGTCCCTGGATCACGGGACCCTGGCAGTGGCGGGCCGCACAGGCTCCCAGGAGGGGAGGTGTGGATAGTGACCTGTACTTGCATACAGGATTCTTGGTGGCTACAGTAGCAGCCTTAGCATCTCATGCCCGTCTCTGGTGTCCACGCTTATAGCCTCGGCTCATGCCTGTCTCTGGAGCTTGTTTACGTGGTTCTCTGAATTCTCACGCACCTTGAAACAATGATCTCTTGCCTCTTAGGCAGTTCCAGACCTTTTCCTGGACTCCCTCCTGGCTAGCTGTGGCACACCAGCCTCCTTCAAGCTGTCTTCACGCAGCCAACCCCAGTCCTCTCCCAGCGCTCCGACCGAAGCCCGAGCCTCAACTCCAGGCCCCGTCCGCCCCGGCGGGTGAGCAGACAAGCCTCTCCGGCTGGTGAGTACTGGTCAGCACTGATCCTCTGTGCGGGAATCTCTCCACTTTGCCCTCCGCACCCCTGTTGCTGTGCTCTCCTCCTCGGCTCTGAAGCTCCCCCCTCCGCCACCCGCAGTCTCCGCCCGCGAAGGGGCTTCCCAGTGTGTGGAAACCTTTCCTCCTTCACAGCTCCCTCCCAGAGGAGCAGGTCTGTCCCTATTCCTTTGTCTCTGTTTATTCTTTTGCTGTACCCAGGTACGTGGGGGGTTTCTTGCCTTTTGGGAGGTCTGAGGTCTTCTGCCAGCGTTCAGTAGGTGTTCTGTAGGAGTTGTTCCACGTGTAGATGTATTTTTGATGTATTGGTGGGGAGGAAGGTGATCTCCAAGTCTTACTCCTCCGCCATCTTGAAGCTATCTCTGGATGTTCATTTCTTCATTGTTTTTGACTGGTATTTAGTGAGCCTTTTTAATCTGAACAGTGGCCCTTTTCCAGTGTACAAAAGTGTCCTGCTACAGCTTGATTACTGCTCTCATGTATTTGCCTAGTTCCTTGCTAAGGAATAGCAACTGCCCCTTTTGCTCTGAATTTTGGGGGTGCATCCCTATTTACCATCCATACCATTGATCAGCTTTTCTGTGGCATGGATTTTGCTGATTGCGGAACCTCTTTTTCATGGAATTAATCACAGGGAATGAGAGTCTCCCAATGTCCAGGAAACATTTCTGTCCTGGGAGGAAATGCGTTGCCTTTCTGTGGCCACTAAGGGACAGCAGACCTTTCTGAGCCTTGGTGGACTCATTGCAAAATAGGGAGGATGATTGCCACTCCTGCCTCACAAGATCACGAGAAATAAGACATGTGAGTGTGCTGTAGAAATTGAAGAGTACCTTTTGAACTAGCAAGATTTTTAAAATGTATTTTTATTGCAAGAACCAGGATGATGATCAACACATATAAAACACCATTGCTGAAGACAAACTAGGCTAAAACAAATAGTCTAGGATTGTCATTTTACAAAAAAGAAAACTAGGCTCCAAAGAACTTATAGTGTGCTTATAGTGTCCTCAGTTAGTAGCAGATGTGAAGCTAAACCATGCAAGTCTCCAGCAAAAAGATTTGCATTATTTTTATTTGTGCTTTGGACACATTTTTCAGCCATTAACAGTGTGGTAAAGGCTCTTCAATACTTTGCAGCAACATGTTTCTTACACAGATATGTCAGAGAGTTAATCTGGGGTGGAGGCAGTGAACCAGCACGGCCAAGTGCTACAGGGCTCTTCCTTGGTTACTGTTTGGTGATTTTAAAAATGGTTCTCCCACTAAGTAATAAGAACAGTTTCCCTAGGGAAAGTGCAGTTTGCATAGCTAAACGGCTCTCCTAACTTTTTCCTGGGATACTGCTTTGTAAGCCAAACTTGAAAGAAACTCAAACAGCAAAAACCTACTTTATTAAAGAAATAATCAAGCAACATAATTTCAGTAATATTCTAAGATGTCTCAAATATTAAACTAACACTATGTGAAGAGATTCATATCCAACATAAGTGAAGTAAACTTCTATAGTAAACTAGAGCAAACTCCCCATTTAAAAAAAAACAACAACACCCTTTCTTCTTGTCAAAACCCCCAGATGTGCGCCCAGTGATCGGTGTTTCCATTAAAAGTTCAAAAGATGGAATCCAGATGTTTTTCTCAGCTCTGTGCCCTTCGACCCCTGATGCATTTACTTGCTCTTGGAGTTTTTGGTCACATGACTCCCTGAACTTTATGCTCTACCTAAATAGCTCTGAAATTTACTCTATGATAATGGAGCATAGAGTTGTTTGGGTTGGGGATCAATTTCATGTCTACGACGTGTTGCTGAAACTTTAAAGTTTTCTTTTTTCTTGTAGTTCTTTTTGAAAGAATGTCTGTGTTTAAGACATGTTATCACTATTCTATCTGGAATTTTAAGTGCTAAACGTTTTAAGTGCCAAATGTTTGACCTACATTGGTAATAGAGGGCTGAAACGGATAAAGGTACTAATAGAATATAAATTATCTTGCTAAGTATGGCAAATAGAGCATTAATAGCCGTCGCTGTGATGAGGTGGACAAAATGTTCTAAGAAACAAATTGCTTTAAAACATATTTCTTGGCTTTCAATACCCAATCTGAAAACCATCTACGCTCACACAACGTTGCAACAGAAGTTGCTCTGAGAAAGATAAACAGCCCTCTATGCTGGACGCAAATGTGTTAGCTCTTAACCATAGGGTGGCAAGAAGATCTTTTGGAAATTTAAAACAAAAACGTGTGGAAAGATACACGTTTACAGTGGCAAGGCTTCAATGTGGAAAGTCGGTTGTAACATGTAATAATATCTAAAGAATGTTCATGTGAACTTTTTTTTCTCTAGCTCTGTGGGCAGTTCCCAAATTGATTAGGAGTAGTGTTTATAAATTTAAATTCCTGCTGTGGGAAATAATAGCAAAGCCACGTTCATTTTTAACATTTTCAAAGGTCTTTAAAAATGTCATTTTTCTCACCATAAATCTGAGGTAGTTGAATGCTGGGTTACTTTCTCAAAGGAATGTTGAAAGTGGGGCTGCAGTCTGCTGTGGTCAAGCTTGGTGGGAAGAAAGTGTTGTTAATGGTGACCCAAAAGGATTCTTACAGTTTTGGGCCAATGTTGTTTTTGACAAAACCATAATGGTACAACCGAGAAAGATCAAGAGAGAAAAACAATTCTCTGAGGCTAAAGTGATTTTTCAGGAATTATACTTGGCAGGTTTTCATTCTTCACTTTAGTATTTTTGTTTCTGGAAAGGTCTATTCTGAAAAAGGAGATTCTGGTTTATCTATACAAGGGAGATCCCACCAGAGAAAGCAAAAGATAGTATAAACACCAGTCCTCGTCTGAGAACACAAAATTACCCATTAGATCTCCTAATAACAATTATCTTGGGTGGGCGGCAGCTGGTTGCTTGGTTCCCCCGCCCACTGGGAGGCTGGGTAGTCCAGAGAATGGGAAAACTGACTTCTTGTTTCCAGAGCTAGGAAGATGACTTTGTCACTTGTAAATGTGAATTGTTTCTCTGTGTTTCCTATCATTCCAGTGTTAGGTGGACAGAAATTAACAAAATTAAAAGTGTTTAGCCATAATTTTTACAGCCAAGTCACATTTTTCCTTTCTGTGTAATAATTAGCTAAGATATGCCTAGCAGATTTATTTTTATTTCATACGGCTCTGTGGCTTAAATTTATTTCAGTAGGATTTACTAATAAAGATGGGGAGTAATATAACAAAATTGACAATTGGCAAATAAATCGATTTCAGAAAACATTTATATAGCTAGTGTTCTACTAACTAGGTAATAAAATGAGACAATTATTTGGGTAATTTGGGTAAAAGTAAGATTCTGCTTGTTGGAGAATGGGAATCAAAATGGTATGCATAATTGACTGCCTATTATATTCATTTCTTAATTTCACAAATATTTATTAATTATCAAAGGGTAAAGCCTGATTCTTCATCTTACAAAGCATATGATGGAGTTAGGGTGACTAGGTACATATGTAAGATATCACTGCTATGTGCTCATTATTACCTGAATCAGGCAGATTGACTACTGGCTCATCCCTAACTGGTACTGGTAGAATCACTAAACTGCCGTCATTCAGTTTATTTCTATTTTGGCAACGCTTGAATGGAATTATATCATTGCCACTTCAGAAAAATGAAAATTATTCGAAAATGACTCAAATACTTAAGGTAGACTTATCCATAAATTTACTAATAATTAGGCATTTATAACTTTGCGTACGTTTCTTAGTATAGGAATCCTTTTGAAACCAAGTTTGCTCCCTGAAGGACTTGCACATTTTCTCAGAGCCATTTGTGGCTTGGTCAGTGCTTTGGTTCTTCTTCTTATGTCTTCTTTCCCCTCCTCTGTCGTACCCTAACTTAGCTGCTTAGACCCTAACATCCTTATTGGGAAGTACATCTTTGTTTTTTTGTTTTGTTTTGTTTTGTTTTTTGCGGTACGCGGGCCTCTCACTGTTGTGGCCTCTCCCGTTGCAGAGCACAGGCTCCGGACGCGTAGCCTCAGCAGCCATGGCTCACGGGCCCAGCCGCTCCGCGGCAAGTGGGATCTTCCCGGACCGGGGCACGAACCCGCGTCCCCTGCATTGGCAGGCGGACTCTCAACCACTGTGCCACCAGGGAAGCCCAGGAAGTACATCTTTGTTAATGGCACTGCTGTTGGTAGAATAACTGGCCTGTTGAAGTGAAATGGCAGTTTCCATTCAATTTTATTTCACTTAATCTGCCCTGGATAAAAATTTTGGCCTTTAACGATTCTGGTCACTCTCTGATAACAAAGACTTCTTGAGTCACTTCAAGTCATTAAGTCACAGAGTCAAGTCATAAGGTAATTCCAAGACACCATTCCGTCCAAACTCCAGAGCTTGATTCAGCTTTAAATTGCTTCTCAACTCTACCCGGTACCTGCTTAAGGCTGAAAGTCTGCAGTGGGAAAGGGGACATGGGGACAGTTTGTCCCTCTGCCTTCTGCTTTGCCACAGCCTACATCCTTCCCTGTACTCTCCAGCTATAGTTTTTTCTCCATCTCCAAGAGCTGAAGGTGGGGGGTGACAGAGAATGAGGAGAGGTAAGGGAAAAGGACAGATGTCATTTAGCTGAGGAGTATCATGCCCTCTGGACCTGGAAAATGGTTAAACTGCTTCTTTCCCTTTGGGGGAATTTCTTGTCATGATGCTGGTCCTCTCCCCACCTCCACCTCCATATCCCTTATGTCAGCAGTCTGTAGTCTTTTTATCACCAGGGACCAGTTTTGTGGAAGACAGTTTTTCCATGGACCATGGTGAGGGGGATGGTTTCAAGATGATTCAAGCGCATTACATTTATAGTGCACTTTATTTCTATTATTATTACATTGTAATATATAATGAAATAATTATACAACTCACCATGCAGAATCAGTGGGAGCCCTGAGCTTGTTTTCCTGCAACTAGATGGTCCCATCTGGGGGTGACGGGAGACAGTGACACCTGAAGTGTGTTGCTTATGTCGAGTCTACTCCGTAAGATGCAGCTTAGTTGTCACTTGCCACTCACTGATAGGGTTTTGATATGAGTCTGCCAGCAATTGATTTATTATGGTCTCTGTGCAGTCAAACCTCTCTGCTAATGATAATCTGTATTTGCAGCCACTCCCCAGCGCTAGCATCACTGCCTCAGCTGCACCTCAGACCATCAGGCATTAGATTCTCATAAGGAGATCGCAACCTAGATTCCTTGCTTGTGCAGTTCAGAGTAAGGTTCACGTTCCTATGAGAATCCAAAGCCTCCTCTGATCTGACAGGAGGCGGAGCTCAGGCGGTAATGCGAGTGATGGGGAGCGGCTGTAAATACAGATGGAGCTTCGCTCCCTCGCCTGCCACTCACCTCCTGCTGTGCGGCCTGGTTCCTAACAGGCCACGAACTGGCACCGGTCTGTGGCCCAGGGGTTGGGGACCCCTGCCTTATGTGATCCATGGGAAACACTCTCACGTCTTGTCCTGCCAACTCAGGGAGTGCTGGCCACTCTCTTCTCTTTCACCACCAAAGCAGGCAGCCAGCCTTCCCTGGTCCTCCAGATTCCTGGGGCTGGAGTCAGTTCATTGCCACAAGAATCAGGCACTGGTCAGGGGACACAGGCCAAGCTTTAAGGAGTTTCCTAATCTCCCCTCCCCACATTTGGTTTGTGTGAGGAGCACCCCATTCCCCCCTGCATGGAGAAGGAAGAAGAAATGACAACAGGAAACTCTACCTCAAAAAAAAGAATTCTCCCCAGCTTTTTCCCCCCCATTCTCTTTCATAGAATCCCTTTTATCTCTTGGATCTGACCAAGGGGTCAGAGTCCTGGAACAGTTCCTGCACAGGGCATAGGGTCTGTCTCCCACTTTTCTATCTAATATTATGTATTGAGCTCATCTAATATGTGTCTCAGTGAAGACTGAGGCAGGGAGAGTCCCAGTCTAGCTTCATTTTCAGTAGCGTTGGGTGATGGGAAATTAGTGATTTAACTTAGCTGATATAGAGGAGAGATTGTTCTTCTTGAATAAAGTCTATCTGCTATTAATGTTGTTCTGTTTTTTTAAAAAAAATCTTTATTGGAGTATAGTGGACTTACAATGTCTTGTTAGTTGCAGGTGTATAAAAACGGAATCATTTGTACATATATATATTCATTCTTTTTCAGATTCTTTTCCCATATAGGTTATTACAGAATATTGGGTAGAGGTCCCTGTGCCATACAGTATGCCCTTGGATTAGTTATCTATTTTATACATAGTAGTGTGTATATGTTAATCCCAATCTGCTAATTTATCACTTCCCCCATGTTTCCCCTTAATGTTGTCCTTTATACATAGTGCCCTTTGAAAGTTGTATTTCACCAAACATTTAATTCATTCCTCTATCTCAGGTAGGAAGAGGCAATTTATTGAACTTTCGGAACAATGGAGCTTGAGGGGTGTAACTTCTAAGCATGGTCCTTAAGCTCACTCCTGCCTTAGGAAATCCAAAGTGTCTCTCTCCAATACATTCTATGGCCTACCTCAGAAAGCCCCTTAGATTCAGCATATTAATTGCCAATGAATTGGAACACCCTTGGAAGAGAGAAAAAAATGAAGGCTGGGCTGAAGTGGTCATGGAAGGTTTTGCTCAGATGGGGCTATATTTTTTTTTAATAAATTTATTTATTTATTTTTTGGCTGCATTGGGTCTTCATTGCTGCGTGCAGGCTTTGTCTAGTTGCGGTGAGCGGGGGCTACTCTTCATTGTGTTGCATGGGCTTCTCATTGCGGTGGCTTCTCTTGCTGTGGAGTACGGGCTCTAGGAGTGCGGGCTTCAGTAGTTGTGTCATGCGGGCTCAGTAGTTTTGGCTCACCGGCTCTAGAGCGCAGGCTCTGTAGTTGTGGCACACTGGCTTAGTTGCTCTGCGGTATGTGGGATTTTCCTGGACCAGTGATTGAACCCGTGTCCCTTGCATTGGCAGGCGGATTCTTAACCACTGTACCACCAGGGAAGTCCTGGGGGCATATTTTTTGAATCCTGCTTATAGCTCTAGGGAATGAGTCTCAACCAACTAACGAGTCTCCTAGAAGGTCTAAGCTAGTGCTTGACCATGAAACCAAGACATTAATGACTGACTCCAGAATCAATGAGAGTTTAAGGGCCCGAATAACCCCAATGCTTAAATTCTCATGTGGGAAAAAATTATGGTTTGGATATCAAATTTTATACTGTCCTTGGTGCCTAAAACACAGAGCCAAAAAGATTGATGAAGGCAATTCACAAATGTTTGTTCAGTGAGTTTGGGTGCAAATCACTCATTGATTTCATAAATTTATAAATTATTTTAACGTCTCACAATTACTTTGGTTAAGATTAGCAGTGGACATACCAGGACTTGCTGCCTTTCCAACGTGAAGCAGTGTAAATTAATTGGTCCCATCATGCACTGCTGTTGTCGAATCTGGATGCCTTCTGTGAAATGCAAACTAATGGATCAAAACCTCTGGAGAATGACCTCTGTTTTCCCCCCAGTATGTGTGACTTTTTTCTGGAAATCCATATCTCCTGCCTCTTTAAATGTCTGTGGGTCATTGTGAGAACACTTCCCATCATTTTACCTAGGCCCATCTTATTCCTAATTTGCAGTCCTGTAAACCATCTGAGTATTCCATACCCATGAAGTCATGTGTTTAGTAGGCCATCCAAGGTTCTGCCCAGTTCTGTGTGCTCTGACTCTGGCTTTTTCATCTCTGCTTCCAGTTTCATTTGAAGCAGGGCAAGATTTGTGCTGTGTAGTAGGCTTACCATTCCTTACCACGGTCAGTCCATGCAAACACTACATCTTAGGAGGAGAAGCTAAGACAGGAAGCACAGCTCAGCCATATGTAATTTGACTTAATATTAATTATTAATATTAGATTCATATTTTTATTGTAGTAAATATACAAAACATACTGTTTATTATTTTGACCATGCATAAGTGTGCAATTCAGTGGCATTCAATACATTCACAGTGATGTAGAACTAGCAACACCATCAAGACCCCGAATGTTTTCATCATCCCCAACAATAACTCTGTTCCATTAAACAATAAGGTCTCCTCCCCTCAAATAAGATTAATATTAATAACAGTGAAAGATACCCAGATGGTGGAGGAAATGATTGAGTCACAGTCCTGCTTGGGAATTTCCATGATAGACAATTGGATGGGGAAGAAACAACAGACTAAAAGTCCAAAATGCTTTCTCCTTGAATAACTAGAGGGCCGGAGGGGTGCTTGTGCCTTTAGCTGATGGAAGCGATTCTCAATCTTGTAATGTTTCACTTAGTTTGTTTTTTATTTTTTTCCTTTGTGTTTAGGCAATTTCAGTCTGAGTATGGCTGGAGGGAGCCACACTATGGCCCTGACATGGAGGAGGAGGTGGCTGTTCTCCACTAAGTAACTTAGGTCTTGTTTTCAAGAAAACCTGAGTAATATTCCATTGTATATCTATACCCCATCTTCTTCTTCTTTTTTTTTCGGTACGTGGGCCTCTCACTGTTGTGGCTTCTCCCGTTGCGGAGCACAGGCTCCGGGTACGGAGGCCCAGCGGCCATGGCTCACGGGCACAGCCGCTCCACGGCATGTGGGATCCTCCTGGACTGGGGCACGAACCCGTGTCCCCTGCATCGGCAGGCGGACTCTCTACCACTGCACCACCAGGGAAGCCCACCTCATCTTCTTTATCCATTCCTGTGTTGATGGACATTTAGGTTGCTTCCACGTCTTGGCTATTGTGAATAGTGCTGCAAATAATGCTATTTGCAGCAACATGGATGGACCTAGAGATTATCATATTAAGTCAAGTAAACCAGACAGAGAAAGATAAATATCACTGTAGTAAGTGATATCACTTATATATGGAATCTAAAATAAATGATACATATGAACTTATACACAAAACAGAAATAGACCCACAGACATAGAAAACGAACTTATGGTTACCAAAGGGGAAAGGTGAGGGGGAGAGATAAATTAGGAGTTTGGGATTAACATATACACACTACTATATATAAAACAGATAACCAACAAGGACCTACTGTATAGCACAGGGAACTATACTCAATATCTTGTAATAACCTATAAGGGAAGAGAATCTGAAAAAGAATATATATATATGTATAACAGAATCACTTTGCTGTACAGCTGAAACTAACACAACATTGTAAATCAACGATACTTCAATAAAAAAAAAAAGAAAAGCTACAAAATATGATACTTGGACAGATAGGCTACACCAAAGATCCTGGCTCAGAACAGTGAGGCAGAGGCAGGATGACAAGTCAGTAGAGTCCAGAGCCGACCTCCGCCCCTTTCTCTGTCTCTCAGGAAAGACCCTCCCACTAGCACTGCTGTGCAAAAGGACAATTCATTTTGACGGACTGAGGAGCTCCAGGGGGACAGCAAAAGCAAATCAGCTCCATGTCCCACAGTAAATCGTCTCTAGCTGAATGATGTCTGGTTCCTTTCTGGAAAGAATGTTCTTCGCTGAGTTGCAGTTTGCCAGGGGTCAAATATGACAGAAATGAAGTGTTGCTAATAGTGATTGAAAAGGATTCCTACTGTTTGTGGCCAGTGCTGGGGACTAGAAAGGCCAAATTTGTGAGCCAGAGAACAGCAGGAACCAGTACACTTTCCCCAAGACTTACTAAACTTTGAGTCACCTCTGCTCCCCCAGCCATTCTGTCAGCCCTGTTTGGGGGAAACTGATATTATAATTACTAATCGCAGCAAGGGCCTAACGTGCAAGCTGAAGCTTTTTGGGCCTTCGGTGCAATTAGGGCGGGAGGGCAAGGCCGGCAGACACCGGCGGGCTCCATGCCCTGCTCCCAAATCACCCTGCTTGGGTTTCATCCACACCCTCGCATCCTCTGTAGACAGGTAACTGAGCAGTGCCCGGCTCCGGGCCTCCAGTGAGGGGAAATTATTCCTGCCCAAACTGGCTGGGAGCTATTAAAGGTTTAAATGTCACCTCAGAAGAGCTCTTGGCTAACCTTTAAGTGGTGGCGTCTTGAGGGCTGTTTCGGGCAGGATTTGCCCCCCTCCTGGGGAGTCTGGAGAGCTGAGAACATTTGTATGTGTTTCTCCACCCCTCCCTTTCTTTTGCTCCTTTCAGAGAATTATCACTGTACTTTCAAAGGGGAACTTGTGGGACAGCCTGGCACCTGCCGGACTGAGCTTCCCAGGGAAGGCTGTCTAGGCTGAGTGTATAATTTCATTTAATCCTAAATAGCCCCCTTTACCTATTTTCGACAAATTCCCTTTAATCCTAACCACCACTTAGGAGAATATTTACTATCAAAAGGAGACAAATCGCTGTTTAAATGTGGATTTACTCAAGTCTGAAACTATGATGACAGTGACATACGGTAAAATGATAATATGTAAATAAAAACTGTAGACAGATTTATTCCCCGAGAAAGCTGGGCAGAGAGTGGATTAAAGTCATATGTGATCTCATTTGAATGGCCTCAGTTCAGACGCAGAGTTCAGTTAGGACCAGCCACGCCATTTGTTCTGCTTACCTCAGTTCATTTGCCTCTAGTTCTCAATGACCCTCTGTTACCAACCATACTCCTCTGATAAGTAGGCCTTGATGTTTACAGCACTTTAGAGCAGAATAAATGCAAACCGCACATTATTTATGGGCGTGCAGTCTTAGCTGAAGGGGCATTTGTCGGGAGTGTGAATACAGGTAGAATAAGTAGATGTGTGTTAGTTCAGACAGCCTGGCTTCCAGAAGCCAACTAGAAAAAAAGAGCTAAATAAAATAGCACCCGAAAGACAACAGCTTTCAATTATTGCCCATGAGCCTGAATTCCTCCCAGTGAGTTGAAAGGAAATCTATACCAGATGGCATTTTTTTGAATCAGTCAAGTACACCAGTCATCCCAGACTCGTAGTGATGGGCAGCGATGCCAAAGGAGAGCTGGCTGTCCATTTCCTCCCTCAGCTCCCTGGTCATCGGAAGCAACATTGCTTTCTAGGGGTGCGTTTCTTAATTGCACTGAAATGTAATTACAATAGTTTGAAATGGAGGGTCCTTTTTTTGTTTTTTTCCAAGGAAGCAGAATCAAGCAGATTGTGCCTTGTGTTCTTTGGCAACAGTGGTTTAGTGGGCTTAAGCCAGAACTGGAAAAATGATGAACACACATCACATCACCTATACGTATGGTGATAATCTTTTCAATTGAGACTATCTCAGAACATAGTCTGAGAACATAGTCATGGAACTCCCAAGTATATGGGATACAGGGCATTAAAATCATTGTATTGAAACGCAGCATTTGGATAAATTGTTTTGAGCCCACTAATATATTACAATGAAGAGCTGGCCCATGTTAATCATATTTTCCCTTAAATGATCTCATCCCAAGACACCAAGTCTGAGAATGAAGACAAATACATTCTTTTAAAAAGCTAAGGATAGATTTGACATGTCTACCTTGGAAAGTACAATACCTGATGGTTTTTTTTTTTTTTTTTTTGAGAAAATTGTTGGCTGTACAAAACTCAGGTTTGAATCCAGCATACTCTTTATTTATAACTGATTACTATGAGGTTAAGAGAAAGGCATCGTGCATAATACTTCTTTCTGCACAGGAAAATATATTCATGAGGAAGAACCAAATAGCCAGTGAATTTGTTCAACTAATTGCTCTTGGATATTTTCTTACCATATAGTGTAACTTTATTAAAGGATAAAGTATTTTACTATTATGGTGACTTTTTTGGTAAAGTTGATCCTATTTTAAGTTTATAAAGATCTGGGGACTCTTTTTGGTAATAAAGGGCAGAAAATTATTTCCCAAAGATCAATCATTGATTTGGAGAAGAGGCAGGAAAAGAGGGATGAGGGGGAAGAGAGCAATAACAAAATGTGATCTATTATGAATGATAGATTACATTTGCTAGAAAACTCCTCCTCAACATGCCATTTAAAGACAACATGTCCCTATATACACTACCAAACGTAAGGTGGATAGCTAGTGGGAAGCAGCTCATAGTACAGGGAGATCAACTCGGTGCTTTGTGACCACCTGGAGGGGTAGGATAGGGAGGGTGGGAGGGAGGGAGACACAAGAGGGAAGAAATATGGGAACATATGTATATGTATAACTGATTCACTTTGTTATAAAGCAGAAACTAACACACCATTGTAAAGCAATTATACTCCCATAAAGACGTAAAAAATAAAGACAACATGTCCCAAATCACTTTGGTTAGAACAAATCTTTAGGTGATTCAAACGCACAGCTGTTTGTTTGTCTTACAAAAATAGAACAAAATACCAATTCAATCCAAGAAGAAACTTGCCTGACAGACAAGGCCAAATGTCCATAGGTCATTAAAGATACTTGTGTTTAACAAAATATAGGTATCCAGAGGTTGATGGCTGAGGTAGCCAGAGGCCTCCAGATGGTTACAATAAGACAATTTATCAACCACAACTCAGGGCCTGAGTGTCTTAAAATAATGAGCTTTGGAGTCCTAATCTTATGTGGTAGCCTCTACAAGGCATAAACATCTTACTTTATTACTGGATGGCCTTTTTTCAATTGTGGTTTCAGTTGATTTGTGATCATTTAATTCACTGTGAGCTTGAGAACGTATTCATCAGATAACCAAGGAGAGAGTCTTAGAAGTGTTTGTATGTATTTGCCGCTAATATCTGCTTAACCAACCATACATGCCTCAACAACCTTCAAACTGGTTGGTACTTGAATAAAATGAATCTTGCATTAAAACAGATTAAGAAAAAGTTTTAAACCCCACACCATCTGTGATAGTGACAGAGTAGGACCCATCTTCATTTTAGGCTGAGTGTATTATCGATTTCGGTCAGGATATTTTGCATGCATTTTATGGACTCTGGGATCAGGGAACAGAATGGTATTAATGGCACCATTAAGGTAAAATGAGCATGTTGAAGTTCAAGCTTCACCCCTAATAAAGTAGCTGAGAGGATTCCTTCCCTTGGTTGCCACTGAGAATCAACAGCAAGTGATGGTCTTAAGTTAACAAGCTAATATTTCATCCATGGATACCAGAGCATTAACGGCTAAATATGCCAGTTGTAGGAAGAAGCACATGTGCAGCTATTTGCCCGACACAACTTCTGCTGTCATGGCCTATTAAAACCAGTTTACATGTGCATGTCGAATTTGATGAATATGTATGTGACCCTTTTCAGAGCCATCAGTCATTGGGCTACAGCCCCTATGGCAGGAAAAACAGCACCTCTCATTAAACACAGCATGAGTTACAGGCATGTTATGTTAATATTTCTTCAGAACTTTAGGGGGTTTTCTTCTTGTTCTAATAAATCCTTGTGAAGAAAATAATTTAAAAGTATAATTGATTTAAAAAAAAAAAAATAAAAACCCCTTTTTCTCATTTTCCCCTTAACTATTTTATTTGGTGTGGGAGTTTTGGAAGGCTCTTTCCTCAGGAAGTTGTAGGACAAGCTTATGAATCGTGCTTTGTAACACTCACTTGGGACTCCCGAGGCAAGCCCCCTCCTCAGCTGGAAGTTCAGCAAGGCTAAATGAGAGACCTCCCTGCGTGGAACTCGAAAACTCCTGAAAGACTGGGCTGTCTCTGAACTTTTGGAATATAATGAATCATCTGTTAACTCACAGTTCTTACCAATGGGTCTGACACATTGTCAGTGTTCAACCAATGATTGTTATTATTATTACTATTATATTTAAGTCATGAAGTTTAAACAATCTTTGTACTAGGGAGTATAAGAGCCTTTTAAAAAAATTTTATTGCAGTATAGTTGATTCACAATGTTGTGCTAATTTCCACTATACAGCAAAGTGATTCAGCTATACATATATATGTACATTCTTTTTCATATTCTTTTCTATTACTGTTCATCACAGGATATCGAATATAGCTCCTTCTGCTATACAGTAGGAGCCTATCGTTTGTCCATCCTATATATAATTGTTTGCATATGCTAATAAGAGCCTTTCTGATGATTCTTTTCAAAATACGTAGAGTGAAAAATCATGAGAGTTCATATTAAGTAAATGCATACAAGCTATTAAAGCAGTAATTCCATAGGCTATGTTGAAATACTTAGAAAGCTAAACATAGGTCCAATCTGCTCACACAGCCTCCCGACCCCCACTTGTGATAAGGCCTCCAATACTGCCCTTTCCCACCCTACCTCGTTCTCCTGGCCCTTCCATGGTGTCTGGCCAACTAGTTTATAAGGTGTCTGAGAGCAGGGATTATGGTCAATACTCTTCGGCAGCATCTAGCTTAGTGTCTCACATACAGGCTTTAATAGGCTTCCTAAATTTATACCCTAATAACTGACCCAGTGCTGTCCAGACAGTACTGAGAGAAGAGTGCCCTGAAGGCATATACAGGGGATTTCGATGAGGGAAAGAACATCAATTCACAGAGAAGCCAGCCCACTGGAAGGTGGTAGAAGGTTCCACAAGGACTACCTTGCGAGCCACTAGATCACAGGAGCACTGAACTAGGAGTCTGGAGTTTGGGTTCTAATCTTGACTCTTCTTTTGTCTGTCTGGGACACTATGGAACGCAGTCGTTTTGGACCTAAGTTTTCTCACTGGCAAGTAATTGCCAAGGTCCTTAAGATCTAGAGTTTTCTCCACAGAGAATTTCACTCCACTTTCAAAGACTTGGTCTGGGTCTCAGCTACTGTTGAATACCTGAGGATCAGAAAAGATTATTACTTCCTTAACCTTCGATGGTAGGTCAGCTCTGTCTGTGAAGCTCTATCTGTGATAGCTCTATCTGTGCAATTCCTCATAAAAGGTTACAGAGCTACTCACATTTCTTTCCCCCTCTTCAGCCCTGCCATCAAAGACCTTAGCATCTAGAGCTGAGTTCCTCAGTGTGCTGTCTTGTAGTCATGTGAAACCTTCAGCAGGTGCTCGGGATACCTTTTGAAATTTTTCGTCGTGATCACAGGTCTTCAGGTTGACATCTACAGGCTGGAAAACAAACCGTACAGGAAGTGGGAAAGTGCATTTGCCAAAATAATAGTAGCCAAATTTCATTGAGGAGTTACCATTGGCCAGGCCCTGTTCTAAGTGCTTTACATTTTTGTATTTTATTAACTTACTCAATCTGCCCAACTCCATTATGAGGTCAGTGCTGTTATTATGCTTCCTTGACAAAGAGAGAGAACTGAGATGCAGAGAGGATTTTTAAAAATTGCCCTCAGTCCTCCAGAGCTGGTAAGGGAAGAAGGCTGGATTCAAATTCAGTCAGGCAGTCTGGCTCCCGAACTTGGTTTTTTTGCCATTATGTCTCAGCCTGTGTCAAACTTTCCCTCCCAGGTGGACACCCCCTCAGGATAATAGGTTTGGAGGCAGATGGAACAACATCCTCTAAAATAGAAAGCCACAGACTCAAATGAAAACATATAAAACAGACTTCGTTTCTCATCCAGCTCCAGCTCTGCTGTGGATGCCAGGTTTTATTAGCATTGTGGGCCACGGAGATGAGTGGCTAAAAATGTTAGGAATTCTCTGCCTCTGTACAAGAGGCCAGTCTCATTGGGACTCGTGTCTCCAGCCCGAGGTAGGATCCTGAAGATGCCATTGGGAGCGCTTAGGTGGAAGGCTCTGTCCCAGGATCTACGCCATCACTCTTGCACCACTTGAGAGGCCCCCAGCTGGCTAAACAGCAGGCTCCATTGCTGGAGCCATCTCCACTTCTCTGTATAAATCTAGCACTAGGGCTGCGAACAGACAGTGTTGGATAAAGTCTGTTCTGTTCCCTGCCAACCAAATGGCCCCACAGCATAAGGTTCCAAGTTTTCTCAGTCTCATAAAACATGGCTGAATGAGGCAGTGGTGCCATGAAATTTGCATCTGTCTTGTGCACCTGACACTTCCCATCATGATGATGGAGTGTTTCCCTCATGTCTGGAGCACTCTGGGCTCTTGGGGAGAACAGGGAAGCAGGGTGAAGGTTGGTGGTGGGGCAAGCTAATCAAAGCCAGGAAGAAGAGTAAATCTGTAGGCATGAAGGATGGGAAACATGGTATGGGAGGAATGGAGAGCTGGGGGCTGGGGGAGAACAGTGACCTTAGATAAAAGAGCATTCCAGGGCCCCTTGTGCATTCAGGCCATCAGTCATCTCTGCTTTTCAGGGGCAGCCTTTCTGTTGACCTCCAGGCCCTGGCATGCAGCATCCTTCTAACTGCCCCAGGGAAGCTGATCCCTCCCCTCGTAGGGCCACCATTGTGTGCGTGCTTAGAGCAAGCCTGCAAGAAAATTAACCTATAGGGTCTACAGGTTGGAATGAAATACTTTCATTGCATTTTGTGTTAAGACTCTTTGAAAGGGGCAGGAGGTGGGGAAGATGTTAGAGTTTCTGCTGGGGATGAGAAAAAAGAAGAAAACGAGTTACACTCAAGGAAAAGTTCTCTTATCTGCCTCTTTGTTCATCTTGCTTAAAAGTCCTCAACTTCATTCCAGAAAAAAAGTTATAAAAGCATAGTAACTAAAGAGTTTGGATTCTAGAGCAGAGGGTTGAGGTTCAAATCCCAGATCAACCATTTACTGGTGTCCAAGATTCTGTCTTTCTTTGCCTCTGTTTCTTCATTTATAAAACAGGGATAATTAGAGGAAGTATTTCATGTTGTTGTTTGAGGTTAAATGAGATGATGTATGGTACATATTTGGTTCAGTGCCAAGTGGACAGTAAGTGCTCCACAGATGTTGGTTAATAACCTGACCTCAAGGCTTTGGAGGGATACTGACTGTTTTCAGAAGACAGAAACCATGAATCTCAAGGCTCTCAGGCATTCAGTTGTAACTGTGCCATGAAAATCAGTGCCTGTAGTATCTACTTTTCAATGTCTAAGTAAGATCCTTTCTTTCTCTGAATAACTATGGGTTGGTAGAATGCCATCTTTTGAATTTTATATACTTTTTCTGTAGCTCTCTTGTTGATTCCTATCTGTTAGTCACAGTTTTCCCAATTAGATCTGAACTTTTGAGGATCAAATTCCATGACTGTCCTCATCCTTTGACTCTTTCTCAGAGATTAAATGTGAAGTGGGTATTTATGATATTCCTCTTGACTAAAAGTTCTGGCCTATATTCTCCTCATATGGCTTTATGGATGGTGGGCTTAAAGTTTACTGTGTACTTGGTAATCTAGGGCCAGGCCATATTCCTTCCTGCAGTCAGTGAAAGTCTGATAACTATTCTTTGACTATCACCACCCTGATCCAATCCACCATTACAAATGCTCCTGCATTGGGTTGTCTCTTCCACCTCTGGAATCTGAGAACTTCTTGGTTATTTTAGAATACATCACATCAAAGAGAGCATGACCAAGTGGGAGTATTATCCATCACAGCTGACAAGCAGAAGTGGGGAGAGGGTAATATGCAGAAACCCTAAAGGCATTACTGGCAAAGCTCTTGTCCTCCCAGGTTTTATTAGCAGAAGTAGAGAAAAGTACCTCCTTTCGGTGAGAAAGCCAAATTAAAATATTGAAAATGGGTTTTGAAAGTGCATCATTTTACTGAATCCTTAATTCATTTACTCACTTTTCTGCCAAACATTTGTTGCCTTCTTATTTGTGTTACACATGGGTCTGTTCAATTTTTAAGCTTCTTATATCTTCCAGGAATATATATATATATATATATATATATATATATATATATATATATATATGTATAAAGTTATATTTTACAGCCTTTGAGCTGGTTCGGTGAATACCAATAAATAAACGAACAAGTAAGTAAATAAATAAATTAAATAAAGCCATCTTTGTTGGATAGCCATGCTCAGCTCCTAAGTTCCAAATTTTGTGTGTGATACAAAGCCAGAAATGGCAGGCAAATCTCTTCTGAAGTATAAGTGCTAACAACTACTTTGCCTATTTCCACATTGTTTAGAAAAGTCTTCTCTTTTCTTTGGGAAGAATACAAAGTGAATCTGACATTACTCAGAAAAAGAATAAACCAAATTTGTCATGAAGACTGCAGGGCTGAAAGACACAAATCAGCCATTTCTTTGAAAGTCAGGAAGTATCTAGTTTATACCATTAGCTGATGCAGAAATAAAAGACAATTGGTGACGAAATATACAGCCGAGGAAAGTCCTCATGTTTCAGTCTTCAAAGTTATTTCCAAAGCAGTCCCTGATCCACAAATATAATTTTGAAGTGATATTATATATCTATCAGCAAAAACTAAAGGAACATTAATTTGAAGATATTTTCATTCTAGAAAGACATGTGTTGGTTTTGTATGTGTAGAAGCATACATGTATGTATGTATACACATATGTATATTCATATGTACATAAATTAGATATAAACATTAATGCTAAAGTTAAATAATATTGAAATAGCATAGAACATTATTGTTTCAATGTCATCCATTTATAATTTTTAAACCTTTCTGATTTAAAATCTAGAGCATAAATTATAACTATAATAGAGGATAAATTTTATACCAGTATTAAAAAAACTATAATTTAAGATAAGGCTTTGTGGGCAAAGCTGGAAGAGTTAGAAGTTATTCAATCCTCTCTTGAGAATATACGCTTATTGCCATTCTCATGAATTAGACTGATTTCAAACAGAAACCTGTTAGAAGATATAATGAAAGAAAATGTCCCATTTATAAGAGTAATGAATATCGTAAAATACCAAGGAATAAACATAACAATGAGAGACAGTCCTATGTGAAGACACATTTTTTTTTTTTTTTTGCGGTATGCGGGCCTCTCACTGTTGTGGCCTCTCCCGTTGCGGAGCACAGGCTCCGGACATGCAGGCTCAGTGGCCATGGCTCACGGGCCTAGCGGCTCCACGGCATGTAGAATCTTCTCGGATCGGGGCATGAACCCGTGTCCTCTGCGTCGGTAGGCGGTCTCTCAACCACTGCGCCACCAGGGAAGCCCCCTTGAAGACACGTTTTAAGTCTTATTAACAGCTGAAATAGAAGACTTGAACAAACAAAAAGGCACAGCATATTCTTGAGTAGAAAGATTCGACATCATAAAGATATAAATTTTCTCTAAGTTAATTTCTAAATTTAATTGGATCCCAGTAACAAAGAAAGAAAGTTTTCTTTTACCTAACAAGCTGACTCTAAAGTTCATGTGAAAAAAAGAACAAGAATAACAATGAAAACTGTGAAAAAGAAGAGGCATGAGGGCAGACTAGTCCTATCAATAAATGTTAAAACAGATTCAAAAAAGTAAACAGACTCAAAAACCAAAATAGTGTGATGGTGGGATATGATTAGAGAGACAAAACAATGAGCCAAATAGAAAGTTCAGTAAAAATTCCAAACATGTATAGAATTTTATATATGATTCAAGATGGCATCTTAAATAGTGAGGAAAAGAAAGACGGTACAATAAATGATGTTAGAGCAATCGAAGAGTCCAATGAGAAAAGTAACTTGGACCTATACCTCACACTTTACATCATGATGAATTCAAAATTGATTGAAGGTTTGTTTAAATGATAATAATGAAGCCATAAAAGTTCTAGGAAGAAACATAAGGAAATTTCTTTATAATCTTAAATTATGGGAGGCATTTCTATCTATGACCCACAATCTAAAACCATAAAAGATATTGATAGTTTTGGTTATGTAATATACAAAAAAATGTATTTAGGGCAAAAAAAAAAAAAAAGACTAGACTACCTAGAAACAAATTTAACCAAGGAAGTGAAAAACTTATACACTAAAAACCAGAAATCATTGATGAAAAAATGAAAGAAGTCCTAAACAAATGGGAAGACATGTTGTATTTATGGATTGAAAAACTTAATATTTTTGAGATGACAATAATCCTCAAAAGAATCTACTGATTCAGTACAATCCCTACCAAAATTCCAATGGTCTTTTTTGCAGAAATGGAAAAGATGACCCTTAAATTGATATGGAATTGCAATGGGCTCTGAATAGCCAAAACAATATTGAAAAAGAAGATCAAAGTTGGAGGACTCATACTTCTGAATTTCAAAACTTCCTGCAAAGCTACAGTAATCAAAACAGTGTGGTACTGGCATAAGGATACAGATATAGACCAAGGAACGAGAATTGAGAGTCCAGAAATAAATCCAAGCTTCTGTGGCCAATAGATTTTTGACAAGAGTTGATCTTTCAGCAGGGAAAGAGTAGTCTCTTCAGCAAGTGGTACTGGATCAACTGGGTATCTATATGCAAATGAATGAAGTTGGATCTCTACCATGTCATATGTGAAATGGATTGATAACCAAAATATAAGAACTAAAACTATTAAACTCCTGGGAGAAAACATAGGGGAAAATCTTTGGTGCTTCAAGTTTTGGTCTTGTAAGGATACCATTAAGAAAGTGAAAAGACAACCTATAGAATGGAAGAAAATATTTGTAAATCATATATAATAAGGGTTTAGTGTCTGGAACACATAAAAAAAAAATCCCACAACTCAAAAACACAAATAAAAGAATCCCAAGTAAAAAGTGGGCAAAGATTTTAGTAGGCAATTTTCCAATTAAAAATATATTAATAACGGGAGTTCCCTGGCGGTCCAGTGGTTAGGACTCAACGCTTTCACTGCCGTGGTCGGGGTTCAGTCCCTAGTTGGGGAGCTAAGATCCTGCAAGCCAAGCAGCACAGCCAATACATACTCATATATATATATATATATATATATATACACACACACACACACACACACACTAATAATCAACAATCACATGAAAAGATGTTCAACATTATTGGCCATTAGGGAAATGCAAATCAAAACCACAATGAGGTATCACTCCGTACCCACTAAGATGGCTATAAAAATAAAAAATAAAAAAAAACAAACAAAAGAATAAAATAACAAGTGTTGGTGAGGATATGGAGAAATTGAAACCCTCATAAATTTCTGGTGAGAATATAAAGTGGTACAGCCACAGTGGGAAATAGCTTGGCAGTTTCTCAAAAATGTAAACATACAATTACCATATGATCCAACCCACATGTCATCAAGGAATACTGGATAACAAAATGTGGTTTATACATATGATAGAATATTACTCAGCTGTTAAAAGGAATGAAATACAGATACATGCTACAGCATGGATGAATCCCCAAAATATTATGATAATTGAAAGAATCCAGACACCAAAGTCCCTTTTTGTAGGATTCCATTTATATGAAATACCCAGAATAGGTAAATCCGTAGAGGTGGAAAGCAGATTGGTGGTTGCCAGAGGCTGGGAAGACAGGGGAATGGTCAATGACTGCATGATGAGGATGAGATTGTGGCAGGTGGTTGATAAAAAGGCACTGGAACTAAATAGAGGTGCACAACACTGTGAATTTATTAAATGGCACTAAATTTTACACTTTAAAATGGTTAATTTTATGGTTACATGAATTTCACCTCAACAAAAAAACTTTGGTAAAGGAAATTAGCATAAATTATGGACCTCAGTTAACAATATTGTATCAATTATCGGTTCGTTAATTGTGACAAATGTGGCATAAGATGTTAGTAATCAGGGAAACTGGGTGTGAGGTGTATGGGAATTCTATCTTTGTGATTTTCTGTAAATCTAAAACGATTCTAAGTTAAAAGGTTAATTTTTTAGATGAAAAGAGAAAAAACAAAGTTAAAAGACAAGTGACAAACTCAGAAAAGATATATGCAACTCATTTGATAACAAAGGATTATTTTTTCTACTTTTAAGGGCTCCTAAAAATTAAGACAATGTTCACGTATCCACTAGGAAGAGGGGAAAAAGAAAGTTGATCAAAAGTTAAACACAATTGTCTCTTAAATATATAAAGAAATGTTAGCTTCTCTCATGAAAAGAAAGATGCACATTAAAAACTACCCTGTAGTGACAACATTTTTAATCACTAGAATGAAAAAACTATAAAAGTTTGACAAAGTACTCTTTGGTAAGGCTGTGTGGAAACAGGCACTTATGATACTATGTATATAAACTGGTATAACTCTATGCAGGATCATTTATTGATATATCAAAATTACAAATGAATATCCCCACTGACCCAGAAATTTCACAACGGTAATCTATGTTACAAATATACGTATACATGTAAGAAATGACATATGCCAAGTTTACCCATTTCAGTGATATTTTTAAATAGCAAATGACTTAAAAAAAACCCCCAAAATCCATAAATAGGTGCTGAGCAAATATTATTTATGGTACATCCATATAATGACATATTATGCAGCTTTAAGAAAGAATAAAACAATTCTCTATGTATGACATAGAAAGATTTCAAGAATTATTGATAAGTGAAAACAGTAGAACAGTATGTATCAATGCTAATTTTTCTTTAAAAAAGGGAAAGAGGCAGAAAAACTACAAATATATTTGTATTTACTTATATATGTGACAAGCAACTCTAAAAGATATACAATAACAGTGGAGGAAGGGCAGTGTTCTTTGGATGAATAGGGAAGCAATGAGTTGATTGGGTGGGAGGAAAGCATTTGATTGAACACTTTCATATTATATAATCACATGAAAGTATTACCTACTTAAAATTTAAAAATATTTAAGTGATGAAGCCAAAAAGAACTTATAATGTACATATTGATGGAGACTTTCTTAGCTAAAGGAAAACATGCAACAAAGTCATTTCATCAAAAACCTCTAGTTTGACAAACTCCCCCCAGAATTTGTGTTTTCTTTGGCCTTGGAAACCAAGACCATGGGTTTCTCAGGGAGTGTTGCTGGGCTAGTCCCGTCATTCAGATGTTATGCCCTCCTCGGGCTCTGCCCTCTCTGTTATGTTCCCTGCTCCATCTCCAGTGCCCAGAACTCAGTCTGACACCAACTAAGTGCTAATGAGCACTTACTGGATAATTGAATTCAGGAAACTTTACTACTGTGCACATGATTTTAGTTGTTAAGTATGGAGTCCAGGGAGAATGAGAAAGAATTTTTTTTCAAAAAAACAAAATGTTCACTTTAACTTGACAACAGTTTTTAACCTAAAAACAGACAGAAAATCTTTTTCATCCACTAGAAATCAAATGTCACTCCTTGGGTTGGTTATAGAAAACACTGTCTGACTATCCAGGACCTGCCAAAATCCCAAATTCTGATTTCTACTTGCAGGACAGAGGAACTACTTGTATTATTTTGGGAGGGTTCCCTTTAAATGTGTCTTATGTCTGGGGCAGGAAAAAACTACAATTGGAGGAAGATGTTGACTGTATCTTGGGGGAGGAGCAGGTGAAGAAGGATTGATCCTACTGGGTGTTTTTTTCTTTCCCTGCATGGAGGTATTTTGCTTTTTTAAAGAAACTAATATTTGAACAAGTTTGAATGTATTCTTCAAGCCCTTAGGAATTTGATCTGAGCATATCATAATATGAAATTAGAACTAAAACAGAAACAAAACAGCCGTAGGACTTCCAACATGAGAATAAAAAAAAAATAGAAAGAGGAGAAATGTATTTGCACTTGGTCTACAATTCCATTTCTAATAAAAGTCTATGACTGTAACTCATAAATCTCTCTCCCTGTCAAATGCCAAGAGAGTACCTTTGGATTTGACTTTTAAGCTGTCTTATGATTCACCACTGGGTCGAGAGATGACCATAAACAATTTTTAAAAGAATTGGCTTTTATCAATTTTTTCTATAATTTCTTGGTGTTTTGTGGCTAAAGGGTTTACAAAATATTCTACTTTGGGATGAAGAAATGTCTTAAGCTGCATAGCCAGCAATGGAAACAGACTTCTTTTCCTCTCACCATAACTTTCCTTGGTATGGTGAAGGAGTTTGTGTAGGGTTACCTGTATATCTAGGCATCACCCACATCTGTGAGGCAAGAATGTAATGAATTTAATTCTCTAGGGCAATTCAGCTCATTTCATGAGCACTGAACTCATTTGGGGAGTAGAGACAGGGAGAAATGACTATCAAATATATCTATCCCTGGTATCCAGTTGCACAGAAAAGTATGTCAGTTAAAATAGGTTAAACCGATTTTTCAGGGATGTTAAAAAAGACCAGCAACATTGACAAGTGGATAGAAATCACTCATCTTGACAAGTGATTACGTAGATAAGGAAAGATGCATGAAGTGTTCTGTACTGCTGAGGAATGGGGAATGGGAATAAATTCACTATTGATATAAAGAATAACATGACAGGTGTGTTCTATTCTTAGTTAACTCTTCAGCACTAGAGTTTAGGCCACACCTTGGTCCTATGCAAAAATCTGGGGGAAAGGTCATGAGAAATGCTCTGAGGGCTCAGGTATTTGGCTTGTCAGAGAAATTCCAAAATACATAAGATTTTCAGGCCTCTTGAAACCAACAGGATATGCTCTTACATTTTTCTCCTAGGCTTTTTGTAACTCAGATCTCAGTAGGACCTTTATAATAATTTAATTCTTGCCCCTAGTCACCCTCTTATGTCTACATTGAAAGAAAGTTGGGGAATAGAAAACATTTCTTTGCCACCTTGACTCTGAAGTTGATCAGCTACTCCCACCTTCCACATGTCTTTTCTCTGCGTTCTCTGTAGCATTTATGGTCATGCGCTTTAATACTGCCACGTGGTATTTTCTGAGCATGGTCATTGTTTCTTTTCAAGGGTGTTGCCTCTGTCTGGCACTTCCAGGGTCCACTCAAGCTCTGACCCAGGACTGTGTAGACCGTGAGCGCTCCAGGACTCCCATTATTTGGGATGATGGCTTACCACTAGCGTCATCTTACTGGGGTCTGCATTTAGGTGGGTGTGATGAACAAGTTTTCAGTAGTAGGGCCAAATATCTCCTGTGAACCAGAAACTTCACATCTCACACTTGTCTTTTTAATGGGCTGTGTATTTGTGTTTAGAAATGTATGCTGTTTGTTGTCTCCTATCAAAGGAATAGATTTTGTATAATTTCTTATGCTGAACAATTTAAAAATGAATGTGAAGCAAAATAAACTATGAGTGAAATCATGATTTAATATTCTGCATACTGTTTTTTAAATAGTGGAGAAAGGAAAAACTAGGAAAGCCATCTACCATCAACTTCTCCAGGAATGCGCCTAGCTCCAGATCCTGCTGGCCAATAGTACGGTTCATAAAATGCTGCTCATTGGGAGCCATTGTTCTTACTTTGAGCTCCATAAATGACCTTCAGGGGATCCCTGCACATCCTGGAAATGTTTGCAAAACTTTGTGTTTATATACACTTTACTAAGGAAGGGCAGGCACTTTTATATCATGTTCTCAAAGAGGTCAATGACCCTAAAATATTAAGAGCATCAATTTAGAATCTCACGAGCTACTTGCAAATAATTTTAGATGAATCTCATCGCTTAATTTTAGAAGAGTGAAAATAAATATTACAAGTTATTTATTCATTCATTTAGTATATACTCATGGAGTATTTTCAAATGACAAGTACAGTCCAAGGTGTTAGCGAGATAAAGATGGGTAAGCTCATAGGAAGGAAGTGGTGGAAGCATTTCCTGAATAAAGAAAACCAAACAGAATTATGTTGGGGGTGACTCTCCTTTAAGTTTTCTGACACTAATTTGACACTAGGTTCTTTTGAAGGTTGGTTATCACTGCTAGTATATGCTTTTAATTGAGTTACCATAATAACTATAACTCACTTCAATTAACATTAACTTCTATTGTGGCAGATATAATTAAGAATACATATGTGACTATTTCTGCCTTTTATAATGAGCTTTCATAGTAATCACTATTGGAACTACAGTATTAAGCATAATTACTAAGTATTCTACTAGAACATAGAATTACTTTATAATTATATGATATTTTCCTAAGCATAAAGCATGTAGTTACTTTGGAAATAAAGCACAAGAGTGGCATTCAGCAATCCATTACATAATTGATGAAATCTTGCTAATAAATGTGAGTTAACATCCATAAACTCTGCGCATTTTAAAGTCCAAAATAAAGCCAGCCATCAGCCTCTTTTTGAAAAGGAAAAAACCTTATTTAAAGACCCTAATTCCAAGGGGGAAAAAATGTCTGAACACACGAATCATTTTGTTTTGGAGTCCAGAAACAAAGTAGATGACGTTAACTGTATCCATTGAAAAGCAAGTGTATGTTTAATACACAACATTTTGGTGGATAGAAGCTTTCTCATAGAAGCTTTGGGATATGTTTTCCAATATATATTTTCCGCTCTAAAATTGTATTTTCTAGAAAATGCAGAACTTACATTAAAGAAGAAAGAAAGAAGAATTCTTGGGGGAAATAGAGTTCCCTCAAGGTCTGGGACTTAGTACTTAACAGATAATTCCAAAATACTATAGCAATCCATAAGGCAGGAAAAAATAAAGCAGCAGATAGCAATGGCCCATGTTGAGTGGCATAGAGAATTAGATAACCAAAATTATTTAATAAGGTATATTAATTTCCTAGGGCTGCCATAACAAATTCCACAAATTTGGTAGCTTTAAACAACAGAAATGTATTCTGTCATAATTCTGGAAGCCAGAACTCAAAAATGAAGGTGTTGGCAAGGTTGGCTCCTTTTTGGAGGCTCTGAGGAAAAATGTGTCCCATGCCCCTGGCTTCTGGTGGCTGTGGGCAATCCTTCATGTTTATTGGCTTAATGACACCTCCCTCCAATCTCTGTTTCTGTCTACACATGGCCTTCTTCCCTGGGTCTGTCTGTGTCTCCTCCTTTTCTTCCTCTTATCCAGACACCGTCATTGGATGTAGAGTCCACTCTGATCTAGGGTGATCTCATCTTGAGATCCTTAGTTTAATTACATCTTTAAAGACTCCTATTCCAAATAAGATCACATCTTCCACATATCTTTTGGGTTACACAGTCAACCCACGACATAATATATTAATGTAAATATAACATTTCAAAGGAATCAGAGAGGTGAGATGTCAAAATAAGGCTAAGGCCTTAGCAATGGAGATCTTAGACCTGAAAATGATCTCCCGAGGCAATGCAGGAGTCCTCCAGCCATTTAACTTGTAGGAAATTATCAACACTTAACAGGAAAAAAACAATGAAAGTCAGGGAAGCAAAATAATTTGACAAGTATGATCACCCAGGAAGTGATAAAAAGAGCCAGAATGGAAGTACTTTTTTCACACCACCTTATTCAGTAGAGAAAGGGGAACTTAAAGGTGACTTTAGGGGTAGGTCAGAGAGGAAAGAGGGGAAGAAACCTGAGAATATGGTAGGAGAAGGAAAATGGGCTTGATTTGATGGCATTCCTTGTCTGGCCACTTTAATATCTCCATGATGTTATAGCCACGACTTTATTTCATTCCTCCAATTACCGTTTTTGTCTGCACTTATCTTATCACTGTCCATTTAACCCCAAGAATAGTGTTAAATAAATATTTTTGAGTTGTCATGAACTAAATTGATTCAATTATGGGTGGGTGCCTTGGGGCCCTGCCTAGGTTAGGTTGATGTATGGGTAATTCATGTGTCACAGGATTTGTTTTGAAAGTGTGTATCTCAGTTTCAGAGTTCAGCAACATTGATTAATTAAGTAAACATTTAGAAACACACTTGCACACTTTCAAAAACAGATCAAGGACACGCACATAGGATCCAGTATAGTATTTCTAAGTCTGTTGAATTTAACCATTACTTTTGGGCAGGGATAATACTGGAAACTTGGGCATCACATGATCTCTATGGCAACTACTGAACATTACTCTTATAACCAGAAAGGAGCCATAGACAATATGTAAACCAATGGATGAAGCTGTGTTCTAATAAAACTTTATTTACAAAAATAAGTGGTGGGCCTAATCTGGTCCCTGATTTGTAGCTCAATGGCTCCTGCATCTGAGCCAACATTTTAAAAACTACTTTACTGTGCCTCCCTAAATGGTATCTTCCAGGACAATTTTTAAATTTCAATTAATGGTACCTTGAGTCCCATAGTCAGCAGTGCTTAAACCATTGGCATGATCTTTCCCTCCTTACTGTCCATAGCTAGACAATCTTTGTCTGTGACTGAGCACATTATTCCCACTCCTCTCACCTTGGTTCAGGGAAGTCCCTATTACTAAGCTATTTCTCCAGACTCTTACTTGCTCTTTTGTTTTTAGTTCTTTCCTTCTTTGTTATCTTTTACAAGCCATAGATGGAGTCATCCTCCTACAATATATCTCAGAAATATTCAAGAAGCGAGGATTCTATGGAGTAATCTATGTTAAAGCTGTGAAGTGTTAGAGAAATAGGAGTAGTAGGATTCAGAATAGCAGAAAAAAAACAGAGAATAGCATTTAGACCATTTATCCTGTTATTCAAGACTTTCAAAAGTCTGGCCACATTTAAATCCAAATCAATTGAGCAAACATGCCTTGGCCAGGATAGTAAAGTATTTAAGAGGCTGTGTTTTTGAAGCAGACCATTTGCTTTCAAATCTACGTTCCATAAATACTAGCTCTGTGACTTGTATGAGTCACTTAACTTTTCCTCATCTGAAAATGGGGATAGTTCTTATCTCAGAAGATTGCTATGAAGATTCAATTAACTTTTTCAGACATGTTCTGGCACTTAGTAAGTGCAGCATACACTAGTTACAAACCAGTCACATTGCTAGTGCTAAACATTTATTGAATTCTTTTTATAAGTAGGCACTGTTCTAGGTGCTGGGGATGTAACAGTGGAAAGGTAGTAAGCCTTTGCCATTATTATGCCTTATTAGTCACTGGTTTATTCAACAAACATTCACCCAGCACCTTTGATGTGCCAGGCACTTCTAGGCATTGTGACAGCTGCTTATTAAGACTGACAAGTCTCTGTTCCCATAAACTTATATTCAGTCATTTAGGTGTGGTCTCTTCATCTCAGCTATGTGTCCCTGGCTCAGTAACTGTATCTTAATTAGCCCAATATCTTAAGAGCCTACAAAGAGATTAACTCAGAGATTATTTCATAAATAAGAAATTAGTGAATGGATAAATGAATGAGAGAATGAAACAAACACCTGTATTCACTAGGCACAAATAGGTTAGCACCAGCTAATCTTGAGTGAAGTTGAAATCAACCACCCTTGTTAGAAACACACCACACACCATCCCATGAGATTCATGTTGGAGACCCTAACACCACCCTGTTTTCAAATCTGGAAGATCAGGGTTCATAGGCAATGTGCAAGGCAGAGAGGAAGGGTGGAAGGTCCCAAGAAATAAGATTCCAAAGGGGCGTATTAAATAGAACATGGAAACTGCAGGATTTGCAAAAATAGAGGTCCTGGCTATATTACTTGTCAGTTTTGCTTTCTATTTTGGGTAAGAAGGAAACCATAAAAAGCACAAAAGATTTGGAATTATAAACAACCTATAGACCATATCTAAAAAACCTTTTGAAATCTTGGGTCAATTAATTATGTTTCTCATTCTACTTAAAGTAAGAATGACATTGAAAGAAACATTAAAAAATGGAATTAAAAAAAGATGATATGCAATTACACTTTGTGTGTATACAAGATCAAGAAGGACAAAAATTTTATAACAACTTTGTACAGTGTGGAATCTATAAAAAATATGGAATCACTATGTTGTACACCTGAAACTAATATAAGATTGTAAGACAACTGTACATCAATTAAAAACAAAAAAGAGAAGAAAGAAGGACAATAAACATCTTTTGGAAGGGTTCCCATTATAGTTATGTGCAAGATCACAGAGTGTGTGCAGGGTGAAGGCCATGTTCAGATATCAGGGAGAACAGGAGAAAGGGGAGACATTTGGAGTTTTTCTCGTGTATGGCTTGAGGAAAATGAGCCCTTTAGGTGCTTTATGAAAGCCTGGAGTGTATTGCTCAATCTGGAAGAGGTTTCCTGAAACAGTTTCAGAAATCCAGTGTGACCCATTTTCTTTAGCTATGCTTATGGGAAGCCTTATCAGCAAAGGAATGGTTTTAGAGGGAAATGATTCTGAGACCTTTTGGCTGACCCCACATGCAAATCATCAGACAGTATGCAAATGGAGAGCAATTATACACTCAGCAATTGCAGCATGGAACATTTCCATTCCTCCTCTTGAACAGAAAAGGAACAGCTAAAAGTGTCCCAAATCCTAGAAACCTCACCAGTAAAGTAAGAATTATGTAAAGTCTTCGCTAAGACTTAGGGAAGCAGTTAACCACATTAGCCTCTATTGATAGAGTACTTGGGGTAAAATTTGCCTTCTACAGTATTGGCCTAAATTTCTGGTGAGGAGAAAAAACCCCTGGTTGTTATTTTTCCTTGGGTACTTGAGTTATGATCATGTGGGTAAGTGGAAAATGGGAAGCTTTAGCAATAGCCTAATGATTACATCTTTTGTTTGTGGTTTGGAAGGCGCTTTAAGATTCAGCTATACTCAATGTTTTGTAATAACCTATAAGAGAAAAGAATCTGAAAAAGAATATATATATGTGTGTGTGTGTGTGTATGTAACTGAATCACTTTGCTGTACATCTGAAGCTAGCACAACATTGTAAGTCACCTATACGTCAATAAAAAATTAAGTAATTAATTTTTAAAAAGGGGGGAAAATCTTAGATTATGGGTGCTCTAGGAAATTCTTTACATGGAGTCAGGACGGAAAGGTGAGAGATGTATTCTGGGAAGACAGTACAGCTGATGTGTCCCCATGATGAGATGGCTTACAAGGAGCAAAGTTGTGGGTTTACTGGGCTCCATTTTAAACAGGGGACCACGCACATGTTGTGCTTGCTGGTTGGTCAGAGAAAAAAAAAAATAAAAGAACTTGCCTAGAAGGAAATCTGCCTCTTCCAAAGATAAAATTTACATGAAATATGGTTATAACAAGATTATTTACATTCTGTAGTCATTAGGGATAAAGAGGATACTTGCCGATCTATCTTCCTAAACAACAAATTGAAAATCCTTTGTGATAAAATCTCTCCATGCTGTGATTTTCAGTTCTTTCAGATACTGTAGAATAATGGTGCCAAGTTAGCATAGCTATACACTCCGTGACCAATGCTTATTCTTTGGAATTTAGACACTGATGCTTTCTTTCAACTCCATGTATCTGTTATATTTCCTACTCATTGTACTACGTGAATTTGTGTTTTGGAGAGACCAGAATAAAGTCCAGAAAACCAGCTTGTTTGACGATAAGATTTTTAAAATGATTTCTATAAAACGGTTATTGCTATCATGGAATGAATTGGGTATTTGGTCCTGGTAGTTTCACACACACACTCACACACACACACACACGCACGCGCGCGCGCGCGCGCGCGCGGCAGGAAAAGAGTTGGTTTGATGATCACTGTTTAAAATGACCTACAGATTTAATTGACTCCCAAATGTCTTCTTTTCAAGCCACAGTGCCACTGATGTTCAGATATTTTAATTTTTTAAATGTGCAATATGGTTCATATAGAAAGATAAATGGAGGGTAAAGGTCTAGGAAGATTTATATAATTAAGAGATCATGTTGTGTGTGAGAAAAACCTAATGGTCCAGCTTCTTCAGCACGGAGGGAAGATGGTTCCTTTCCCTTTCTTAGCACAATAGGAAAGAAGACATTGTGATTATTGGTGGATGCTCATTGCAAACTCTCCTTGTGAGAGAGATTCGTGACATGTGGGAAAAATTCCAGTTAGACTTTGCTTCTACTGAAGAAGAAAAGCTCACACTTGACGTGTGAAACCGAAGTGGTTGTGTTATCTAAAAATTATGGACTAGTAAGTCAGTGACTTTGGAAGAAAGCTCAGATTTAGAAAAGGATAGGCATTAGCAAAGGCTGCCTGAACCATCACAACATTTAACAGTCAGGGCAGGGCCACTGCTGCCGACAGTGTGGCGGGTTTCCTACAACGATCTTTGGACAGAGTACAATGGTCAGAAAAGGATAATAAAGAGGCTAGAACATGCACCATCTGGTTTAACAGAAGGGAAGATGGAAAATGTCAACAGAGAGTTGGGATTGTTATGGAAAGCCAGACGGTGAAGCCCTGATTAAGATTATTTTGTTGATTAGGTGATATCCTATGATTTATGCTTAGGACAAAGAAAATCAAATACTTTCTTGGAGTGTGTGAAGCCAGAGTATGCTATAGAGCTACAATTGTATCTGACCCTGGATTTGGAAAAATCTCCCTGTCAAGCAGAAGAAGAGGCCAGGTTAAGAAAGAGAGCTTCCTGAGAATATGAAAACTCTATGCATTCTGTGGAAGAAGAGGCATGGTGTTCCAACTGGTTCTCAAGTGTTGGCAGAGGACTGGGTACCAGTGGCAGCAGGATATCACAAATTGGCATCTTTTTTTTTTTTTTTTTGAAAAAAATTGCTGACTTGAGTGGCACTCTGAAAGACACCCAAAGGGACTCTAGGTCAATCAGGCTAAGAAGATAGATCTGATGGAACCCACAAGACTAGAAGCCATTTGGTGTATTGCTTACTCTCCTTTATCCTCTGTCTCTGATTTTCAGTTCTTCTCAACAGAAGTCTTTTCTTCCCAATGGGTCAGGGTGATAATGATCACTTCAATCCCCAGAATGAAACAACACATCTCAGTGATTGGCAGTCACCACAACCCCATCCCTGTAGAATGTTTTCTTGTTTGCTACTTCTCTCACATCAGAGCTAGCCTTTGTTATATGCTTACCATGTGCCAGCGATTGGGCAAAGCATTTTATATGCATTCATCTTTATTAGTTCATCTCAAAACAGCTCTATGAAGAAGGAACTATTATTATGCCCATTTAAAAGTATGTTTAGGAAACCAAAGGTTTCCTGAAGGTCACCTGCTAATATATGATGGAGTCCCAATTTAAACTCAGTCTAATTCCCAAGTCTTTCCTCTTGCCCACTGCTTGATGCTGTCTCAATGATTTGCCTGATACGTATTATCTCAATTTTGATCAAGAGAAAACTGAAGTTCGGAGAGAGTGGTGCTTTCCATAAGCCATGGAATTGAACTTGATCTCAGAACTTTGGGCTCCAAATCCAGTTCCCTTTCCTCTGTACCATCCCACTGCTGTATATTTGCCTGATAAATAATAATATCCTTTGAGAGAGAATACCATGAATGTATCTCATCTCTCCCTTCAGTATCTCATTTTTATGAAAAGGAAGTTTCATGATCATCCAAACCTGTCACTTCTCTTTTTACAAAAGATTGTCACATGGAAATATTTATAAGGTGTTAACTAAGCATTAGAAGGTACTGGGAACACCCGTTTTCCTTCTTGATAACAGCAAATGTCAACTGCTTCTTAGACAATGTACGACGTATTGTAAATTGAGAAGCTGGAGTTTGAGTATGGGCAACCCTACCATTGCTTTGACTGGATGTTCAATCTGAGCAAGAATCATAAAGGATACTCTTATCACAGGCACATGCAGGTACATCTATTTGCTTCCCCATTCTACACCAAACAGTTGCAAGGGGATTGCACAGAGCATCAAAAGTGTTACCTTCTGCAATACATAAAGTTGCACTGAATAGAATTATCACCTTGAAATTACAGGGTAAAACTCCCTATACAAAAACAGATTAAAGACAAATTAGACTGTGGGTCAGGTCACTCTGATTGTTAGTTAGTGATAATGGAAATACAATTAGCATAATGAGTTCCAATGACTGTATATGGAGAAATATGAACATACTGCTTTCATAAATCTTGTTTCCAGGAAAAATAAAATGCATCTGGTTTAACAAAGCATGCCCTTCTCTTCTGCAGAAAGCTTCCTGGTAAATATCTTTTTGTGAAGCTAAATCCTTCCTCTGATGGGTTGTGATTTGGAAAAAAAAAAAGGACGACAGAATGGATTTGCCCCGTCTGATAGCTGAGCAGTTTTGTATTAGCTCAACTTCTGTTTTAAGCTTCCTAGAAAATCTAACCATCTGTTTTTCCAATCGTGGGTTAAAAACGCTGGGGAGAATCATAGACCATTGCATCAAATGTGCTTATTGTCTTTGAAATGTCAGCAAGCCCTCCCTTTCTGCCTTTGATAAGCTGTGAAATTGGAAAGCCAATTATAGTCACATATTTACACAAATCCGAGCAGCTTTTTGAAAACTCCGTGTAAGAATGCATGGATGAGAAACAACAGCTTTACACAGAGAGAGAGTAGGATGCCTGTGGGTGTGTTAATGAAGTTATATTTAAAAGAGTTGCATTAAGGGTCTGGATATTTATTTTCACCTTGGTCTTACACTGTCTCAGCTTTTCATTGCAGGCACCGATCTCTCAAGTTTCTCAGAAGGTCCATCAGCTGATAGCACAATATGCCAATTTTGCTGTCTTTTCTCTTAGAGTCTTCCTTGCTACTTTTCTTTCTATGAATGCTCAACTGTTGATGGATTACATTCCAAGTCTGGTTAAAACCCAAGCCATTTGGCCAATGAATGGTAATGAGTGTGGACTGCTCAGCCCACACAGGTGACATCACACCTTGCATTGGGGGAATGTGCCAACTTCCTTGTTGTACCCTGTAAATCTGAGAGATGCCATTAACCTTTTCAGCGAATCCCCATGGATCGCTGCAATGGTGAATCTCAGTAGTAATTGCAAAGACAAAAATGCCCCAGCATGCCTATATACCCTGTAAGGATCTGTGAAGCAGGCAAGTGGGCTACTCCAGTGCCTTTTCCCAACTGCTCTCATGATTTACTTTCTGCTGTGAGTCTGCACCCAGGCCACAGTGCTTCAGAATCTTCCAAACACACACGAGTAGCAGATCTTGCAGAGCACTTAGAGCAATTCAACCCTCTCCTTTTTGCCTGGATGGGATTTAGCTATAAAGGAGAACGTTGATATATGAAGACCAGAGGATCTACTAAAACAGCTGAGTTCACTGGGGAGAAACCTTCTCGTTCCCACCTTTATCATTCATTGTACCCTTTCCATCAGGATTTTGATTGTGGTTTTCATACTTTTAACCTAGTCAAGTCCCCTCAGTCTGTCTGGAAGCATTTGTAAATTGGATTATTCAATTTAAAAAAATGCTTGTCAGGCTTCATTGTCCTTCAGCAGCTTGAGATGCTTTCTCTAAAAATGGCTTTCATACTATGACTATCTCCCCTTGCTGTACGCACACGCACACATACACAGGCACACACACAGGAGTGGAATCACGATGATCATTGACTCTCTGTCAGCCTATATTTATGATGGGAGGTATGGTAGAACTTAAAAAGACAAGCGTCTCTCCCTAGTATTTTTGTTATTAAAGTATATATTAGATCTATACTTCTTTATAGATTTACGTAAGGAAAGGCAATGTGTCGAGAGGCACATAAGTGTCCTGGAAAGAAGACGGACCTTCTGGATACTGGCAAGTGTCTCATTGAAAACATAACTATGTGTACTTGATAAATGCTGATAATAATGGATACTTGGTAAGTTACTCCTGACAGGGTCTTGGGCAAATCACTGAAACTCTCTGGGCCTTGTCTGACTTACACTATGAGGGATTTTGCCTAGATGTTCTTGAAGATTTCTTTTAGCTCTAAAATTTATGATTCTAAAGGGCCAAACTCTCAAACTAGGAGATATAAAGAAATGTTAAAGACTTGTAAATCTACCTAAATAGATGCCTGTTTTTACCCATCTGTATCACTTAGAATTACATTAAGCTGTACCTAACAGGAAAGCCCCACACAGAATAGAGATCTGTATCTGTGTCCAGGATTGGTAGTCCTCAGAGGGCTTCCAGCCTCAAAGGACATTGTTCAAGATGGCAGTTGGTCCTCCAGCCATCACATCTATGTTCTGCACAGAAAGACAAATGGGGGCTGGAGATAAAAGTGTGAACCACCTACAAAGTCAGTATTTTAAGGAGCTTTCCAGAAATCCCCACACAATGAATTCTGTTTCTATCTCATTGACATCAGTAGTTGCGAGAGAGACCTGGAAATAGAGTATTTTAGCTGCATGCATTGTGGCCAAGAATAAACCCAGGTTCTATTAGTAAGAAAGAGGAGAAGAATGGATTTTGAATAGACAGCTGGTAGTATCTGCCATGTAATTATTTCTCTTTTATTTAAAATATTTTTGTGTCATGCCCCTCCAACATACAGAAATAATTCATTTTCATTTTGTAATAATGGCTTTGATTGACAGATGGCCAAGTCCTATCCAATCTGATACCTACTAATCTATCACAAAGCAAATTTCATTTAAATTTTTAAAAATAATTCCCATTTTTAGATGATACTAAAAGTGAAAAGAAAAGCACTTCTGCTGTTTTTCTGAATACAAAGTTAACAAGAGACTATATTTAATGGAAAACCACTAAGTTCAAAAAGTCTAGTCATTCTTTTAAAATCATCTGTATATTTGTAAAAACTGATCAGATGGATTTTTACAAAATTAATTTCATTGAATTAAAATAACAGAAGAATCATTTTACTATCTGCCAATGTTCATTTGGATGAAAGTAATTTGCTGATGAGCTTTTATTTTTTACATGTAAAGATCTCTATTTTTTACATGTAAAGATCTCATATTGTTTATGCGTGCAATAAAAAATGGAAAGTCATCTGTGGACTTCTGTCACACAATGATGAGTCTTCTATTTTGTTCCCCCCAAATCTAGCCAATGTCATATTCTCCTCAGGAGTCTTATTTTAAAATACGAGCAGGCCACTCAGATAACTGCTGGTCAGTCTATCTATTCCAAACTAATTTTACTTCTTGGCAGTTGACTTTTCAAGAGTTCTTACTGATTTTCTCCATTTGTCATTTTTGGGTGTAGAGCAAAATGCAGAGAACAGTACATATAAATGGCCTTACCCAGTGGAATTATTTTATGGAGGACAGACTTTTGGGAACTCAAGCTCCTGAGGGTTCTATAATTTTAATAAAATACGATGACATGGGAATAAATTTGAATGTGATCTTTTGTATTGGCCTACGGTGTCCCATAAATCCGTTTTTTCTGGGCTTTAGAAAAAAAAGCACAAAAAGTTTTTTGCCGTGCAATGAAAAGCTACATTTAGATTCCTCAAGTATTCTGGATGCTCCAGCACAGAACATCAGTTCGGGATTTTGGTTGCAAACAACAGAATCCAAACCCAGATAATGTAACCAAAGGTGAATTTACTGGAAGAATATCAGGTGGTTGATAGAGCTTAAAGCAGGAATGGAGAACCAGACCCTAAACAGACAAATCTAAGGGAAGTGGAAAGATGATGGCGGCAGGAACCAGACAACAGTTTCATCTGCCACCGTCAATGAAGGCATGAGCTTCAGTGGTTTCTTGATGTTTGCTTCCCTCCATTCAAGGAAAGAGAATCTGGTTGGCCTTGCTAAGGAATGTGCCCACTTCTTGGCCTAAGGAGGGCTAGGGTGTGCAGTTTGATAAACAGCAACCTCAGGACTACACAAATGGAGGTGAGGTGATTTCCCCAAAGTGTGCTGCTTTTGCCTTAAATAAGATGATTAGATGTATATGCCTTCTTTAAAAAAAAGATAGCCACTATTACAATGCTTCTTGACTTTAATGTGTACATGATTCTTCTGGGCTTCCTACGAACTTGCACATTCTGGCTCAGTAGATCTGGGCTGGGGCCTGACGTTCTGCACTCCTGCATCCCCCACGTGATGCTGCTGCCCTGTGAATCACCCTTTGGGTGGTAAGGCTTTATAACAGTGACTACCAGGAAGATAATTAGCCTCAGAGTTCTTAATCCACATATACTTTCTTTTTGTTTTAACTGCAGTATAATTACATATATTAAAATGAGTAGAAATTAGTCTGAAGTTTAATTTGTATATACGCACCGTGTAACTAACAGCCAACACCAAGCATCACTCTCTCCCTAGAGATTTTCCACATGTCTTTCTTTTGTCCCTTTTCAAGGTGGAGTCACTATTCTGATTTCTTTTCCCATTGACTAGTTTTGCTGGATCTTGCATTTCATATAAATAGAATCATACAATACACACTCTTTTGTGTCCAGCTTAGTTTAACATAACGTTAATAAGATTCATGCATGCACTTGTAAGAACCTCTGATCCATTCCTTTGTATTGGTGAGTAGTATTCCATTTTATGAATTTGACATAATATTTATCACTCCTCCTTTTGATGGAAATTTGGGTTGTTTCCAAAATCTTGCCATTATGAATAAAGCTTCTAAGAACATTCCTGTAAAAATCTGTCTATGAGCATCTATTTTCAATTGCTTCAAGGTAAACACCTAGAAATGAAATAGCTGGGTCATAAGGTATGTTTGTGTTTAACTAAGAAACTGACAAATACCTTTCCGCAGTTGTACCATTTTATACTCCCACTAGCAGGGTATAAGAGAATTCCAGTGGTCCTGCATTCGGTGTGTCAGTCCTTTGCATTTTAGCCATTCTAGTGCAGACGTGAATCTTTGTGGTTTTAAGTTGCATTTCTTTGATGACAAGCCACGTGGAGAATCTTTGCACAAGCATATTTTCTCTTACCTTTTGCCTGATCTCATTTCCAACTTTAAAATATTGTCTCCCTTTGGATCTAGGAAACATTTTGTTTACAATCTTCACCACATGATAGAATTTCAGCCTGACTCGTATTTGCTCTTTTAGACTGTGCTTACCTTTCCACAGTCATTCCTAACTGAGAATTTTGGTGTTGAGTATCTTAGTACGGGCTGCTGGATATGGTAACAATATTTTCTCATTAAAAATAATGCTCACTTCTTTCTCTGGTGGTATTTAAATTTGCCATCCCAGGCTCTTGTAGTCAAATATATTGATAATGTCCCATGTGTGTTCTCTGACACTTGGGTGTAATTGTGGTGAACTTTGAATTCTCATCTTAAGGTCAGTTATTAACTATTGATGGATTCTCCTTTTCTCCACTTAATGCTAAAGTATTCATACTAACCAAGACGAATGGGAGCAGCTAAGGAGTTTTTCAATGCCATTGCTGTGTAAGCTGTCTTTTGCTTCCCTCATGTGAGAAACTCAAAGCACTTTTGTAGAGAAGATCACTTATTCAAGGTAAAGAAAAAAAAAAAAAGAAAGACAGAAAGCTCCTATATCCATTCTCTAAACCCTAGTTTTCAAAGTCCCCTATACTTTTTCTGGAACGGAGGTTTTGTCATTAAAGATGAGAAAATGGCATCTTTGACAACAACCTTCGCTGACCCACTTTGGAACCAAATGGGATCTGGATGTAAGAAGGATGGCCGAGACCTCAACATCCTGGACAAGTCACCCTGACAAACAAGGGCACGGTTTTTTGGATTTCCCAGGAGGAGGAAGAGTGCCCTCTGAGATTTATAAACACATCCATAATAAATGCGAGGCAGAAGTTTAAACTGTTATGGAGCCTCCTCTGCTGTGCTGCCGCCGAGGTCTTGTGTGATTTAGAGAGGTGACATTTACTGTGTGCAGACCTATTATTCAGAGTGACTGTTTGTGTATAGACAATATTTTAAAATGGCTTGATGTAGATGAAAAATTCTTATTAAGTCAGAAAAACAGTTTAAGTAGGTAACACTCTCTCAGTTCAGTCTGCTATAAGTCTTACTGTCTTGCCACATGGAAAGTGCTTGGTTTGGGAGGTAGTGACACCTCGCAGGCACTGGCTAAAATACTATCTTTGGAGCAAACAGGATCCTGGGCTTCAGCTGGGATCACAAAACTAATTGTATGTCTGCAGTTAAACTAGTAGGCATTTCTGCAGGTTTCATTCCTTTAATGCAGAGTTTTCCTTTAGTGCTGGTGCAGTACTATGGCCCGACCGATAGAGTATGGTAGGGAATGCACTGGCAGTCCGGAAACTTGGGAAGGAGTTTCTTCCACTAACTAGTAATGTCATCTCATAAATGTCCCTTAACCTCCCTGAGTTTGAGATTCCCTACCGTGCAGAATTTAGGAAGTGGATGATGTGAGTTCTAAAACTCCTGTAAGGCATGTCTATTTTTTGTTGCTTATTGTTAGGGAAGAGTGTCTATTAGCCCCCAGTGGTGTATAGCATTTTCTGGTTACTAAGAACGTTTCTATATCTCCACTTTTTCTTCTTTAAATCCCATGATAGTCCTCAGCAGGACGCAAAGCAATAACTGTTGTGCCATTTCTTCAAATGAAAAAAACTGAGGCTCAGAGAGGTTGGGTGCCATGTCCAAGATCCCGTGGCCAGAAGGAACATAAACCTCACATTTTGCCCTTAGTCTAAGACTCTGTCTTATCACGTTTCTTATATCTCTGCCTGCTCTAAGAGCTCTGAAAATGCTTACAGTTCAACAGAAGATAATTGCTGCAATATAGATATGAACAGACAGTAGTAAGAAGTCAGACATAGTAGACTCTGTTCTCAGGAGGCCCAGGGTCTTCTAGAGGAGATAACATATCTCTGCCTAATCAAATGCTACCAATTTTTAAAGTCCAAATTTAAAAGTTTCTCCTTCTCCAGGAAGCCTGCCTTGCCTACCAGTACTGAACACCATTTTCAAGATGGGTGCAATAAACATGCTCTTTCCTCCTCCTTTTACTTTAGTATATATGTATCTTATTTCTTCCAATTTGTTAGTAAGCTCTGTGTGAGCAAGGCTTGTGAATTCTATTAGTAGTTATACATACTCATTCACAGGGAGAAATCAATTAATAAGGTGATTTGTCAATCAACTAAAACACCTACACCACCTTGGATAAGGATAATACCGAGATAGACACTACATGGCTCTGCTTGTACCTGTAAACTAACAGGGGGCTTAACATCACAGACTTTCTCACCTAGTAGCTACAAGCTTACTGCCTTTGTCACTATCTCTTCACCTCCATTATTTTTCATCATAGTATTTAGTACAATAAGAACTTGAACATTTCTTTGTTTTTCTGTCTCCCAGTTAGAATGTAAACTCCATGAGGGCAGAGTTTTGTCTGACTTGTTCATTGCTGTATCTTCATATCAAGAACAATGCACATTGGAGGTGCTCAATGAATATCCATAGAATGAATGAATGAATATGTGCATTTCAGGCTTTGTGACATGTGACCTGCAGTTTGTACCTCTCCTCATTCCATGTATTTTTCATATCAATCAAGCACTTCTTATTCTGGAAATTTAAACACCAATAAGCTATGACACTTGCCTCTTAGAGTTGTTTTTGTGTTAAATGACAAAAGAAAGAGTAATCCTTGGGGTGCCAATATGCATATCCATGATCATTATTTTGGTGAAAAATACAAATGATATATTTGGTTTTAGATAAATTCTTTGTTTCTCCCTTCACAATCTATTCATGAAGTATTTCCTGAAGAGTTATTTCCTTCAAAAGAATGGGATTTTCTCTGCTAGTCATATACTTGAACTCTGTGATGTCACAATTAACATGTAAGCCTAACATTACCTGATTAATAATAAAAGCATACCATAGAATATGGATGATAAATCCCATGAATCTTTGCCAAGCATGAATCTTTGCTTCTGCTAAGTAGTTCTGCAACTTGGGGCAAGAGATTTTCTCTCTCCAAGCCTCAGTTTCTTCATATACAAAATATTATACGACAATAATAGTATCTATATCATGGGGCTATTGTGAAGATTAACTGAGAAAATACTCTTATCTACTGACACAGACAAAAACTCCGTTAAGTGTTAGGCTTTACTATTACTACACGGTGCTAGGAAAGTATAGCACACAATTTAAATGCAAATAGTAATTATACTATAATGCTCTGCATTTTTATTTTATTCTTTTAGAATGCCTGATTGCTGGTGCTAATTTAGCAGTAACGATGCTCAAAACATATGTTTGTTCTTCTAAGAATTAACAATAGACAAGATTATTTGTTGACTTTGGTCTGTTTGGATCATTGTAATAAGGTGCCCCATATGTAGAAAGTACTATGAATTTCTACAGCAGATTAAAAATATAATTTTCGGAAGAGTCATGGTAAATCTCTTTTCCACAGACACCTTTTAATAAAAAACATAAATTATAAACCTACTGTTATGCAAACAATATTGGCCCAACAAGAAAATGATTAAGACACAGACAGGGTAGGTCAAAAAGACTATAAAAGAATGAAGGCACATTGTTTGATGCATATTAAAACAACTGGTCAAAATTTAAGTAGCATTTTAATTTGTGGTGTCCACATACTTATGACCCATTCAAATCATACGAAAAGCAAACAGAATTTTGCTTTTCGGAAATTAGGAGTTCAGTAGAAACCACGAGAGCATGTTAAATCAGTCTACTGCTACTATTTTATAAGAAGTGTTTCAAAATAGAGAAGATCAGATCTGTTTTTAATTTATGGACCAAAGTGACAGCTATTTTCTTCCATCTTTAGTTTGATGTTTCTCAGATGCGGAACACCTTTAGTGATACTTTGATTTCTCTCTCTGGCTACCCTATGCTACTTTCCATTTTTTGAGTCACTATGATCCTGTGAACAGCAATTTTCATTGCAAGGTTGAAAAATCATTAAAAGAGAATTTCACTGGCTCATACTTCCTGAATGCCTGTTTGGGTGTTTGGAACTGGCTCTAAACTCAAGTGGAACACCCCGTTTGGCAGCAACATGATGAGGTCTTGTCTCCACTTGTTGGTGTGAAACAATACCCATATAACTTGTGTTTCCTGATGCCTCACTCAGCCATGAGAACAAATGGAGTCATCTTAAATAGAGTCATGTAAAACAATAATAAACCACATTTCATCCCCGGTCTTGACACCATTTGTATGAAAGCACATCTTCTGCAGTGTTCTCTGTCTCAAAATTTGGGGAAACCTTAGAGGGTGTCTCATATATGCTCCCACATAAACATGGTGAGTTATTACCGGTCATTACCTTCCCCTGTGTTCCACTCAGTCTGTCACCAGGCACTGCTATGGCTTCTACCTTCTTTCTCGGTGACCCAAACGTGAGTCTGTAGGACTAAATGGTGAGCATGTTTTAAACACCATACTCTATTTAGAATTGATCTTGGCCTCTGAGGATTAAAACTTAATGGGAGGGAGGGGGCCACCTTGCCTAAATTGACTTCCAGAAGGCTCCTCATTTCCTTTTTGCTCTTAAATTTTAGACTTGTCAATTTCCCAAAATGTATAATCACTGTTGACTTCCCTTGCAAGCTAATGATGAGATCATTGCTATACTTGGAATTGTGCACTTCGTATCAAGTTCCATGAATACTTCAAGCCTAACTGTTACTATAATATAATTTAACATCTAGTAAGTGTACTGTATTGGTCAGCTAATTCCATACTGATTCTGTGTAACGAACCATCCCCAAACTCAGTAGATTAAAACAACAACCATTTGTTCCCATTCATGCATCTGCTGTTGGTCTGGCAAGAGGATGGAGGTGGTTTGTTGACTGATCTAGCTTGTGCTCAGCTGGACCTGGCTCCAAATCATAGATTGGGTTCAAATCTTCTCCATGTGTTTCTCATCTTTCTTGGACTAATAAACTAGCCAAGACATTATTTTCTCATGGTGGTGACAGAAGATCAAGAGAGAAAACTGAACTATACAAGAACATTTCAAGCCTCAGCTCTTATGCTGTAGATGATTGTAAATGATGTTTGCTAATATCCCATAGGAAAGACATATGGTCAAATGGGTAGAGACGTGCACTCTGTCTCTAAAAGAGGAACTGTGCATTCATATGGCAGGCAGTGCAGATGTGTGAGTGGTAGAGAACTGGGAACCATAATTCAATCTACTGTATGTGTTAATGACCTAAGCTATAACATTCATTTAATGATGCAGTCTTTATTCTTAGAACTTCTATGGCACAGAGGTACCAAGTGCACTAGAGAAATAGTTTCATTTATTTTAATTCAGTAACCATTAATGGAGTACCTCCTCCATATAAGAAACTGATCAAAAGGTATACATTGTGTATAGAGTACCTGGTGCCTGAAAGGATAATCATGGGAACTGGGTGAGACCCACTGTCATTGCTGAGTGAGTCAAGATTTCGTGTGATTGCCCACTGTGCCCATGAGACCTGCGCTAGCCAGGGGTCTTCTCATTTTCCTTTAACCTTTGTTGTTTCTTTTAAAAATTACAAAAGCAATGCCTACTCATTTTAGAAGATCAGAAGGTATATCGTACGCACACAAAAGAAAATAAAATACTTCAATCATCTATAAGTAACTATTATTTGCTCTTACAAAATAGATAAAAAGATAGGTAGATGGGCTTCCCTGTTGGCGCAGTGGTTGAGGGTCCGCCTGCCGATGCAGGGGACACAGGTTCGTGCCCTGGTCCGGGAGGATCCCACATGCCGCGGAGCGGCTGGGCCCGTGAGCCATGGCCGCTGAGCCTGCGTGTCCGGAGCCTGTGCTCTGCAACGGGAGAGGCCACAACAGTGAGAGGCCCGCGTACGGCAAAAAAAAAAAAAAAAAAAAAAGGTAGATATCATGTCAATAACTAGATAGATACTAGACTGAATACATGAACACAGAGAAGTGTTTTGCAATCATTTATTTAATTCAATATATTTCAATGTCAGTAAATACTCATCGATGTACATATAATGATTGCTGCCTACTATTCTGTCACATTAATATAGAATATTTTACTAATCTACTGATAAACAGCTAAATTTCACATTTTTGTTATTATAAACAAACGTTATTTCATATAGGTTATACACCTCTGAACACTGAAGAAACATTTACTTTGGATAATGCTAGAGATGAAATCACTTGGGCAAAGGGCCTGTGTGGTTTTCAGGTTTAATGCATGCTGCCCACATGGAAGTTTGCGCAATATATATATATACTCCCACCAGGAGTGCATGAGGCTGTCTCTTCCCCTCCCCCTCACTCACCTGGGAGCTTCTTAGTTTCTTAAAAATCAATAAACAGAATCTTCAACTAAGGGCTGGGTTAACTTGAGGGAATTTCCTAGATACCAAAAAGCAGAGGGACAGAAAAAGGATTACCAGTAGTGTTCTTTAAAGGGAAGGGTTGATATTTCAAGATTGTAAAGCAAAAATTCAAGGACTATAATTAGTTTCCAAATTGGGCGAAATGGTTCAAAGAGAACAGAGATCTGATTATGTGCCAAACAAGGGAAACAAAGGGACTTTCCAATTAAATTTCCAAGATAAATCTCTAGAGGAGAGGGAGAACCACGAGATCCCAAATTCCAAACAGGACAGAAAATACATGAGCCAGGGAGAAAGGCTCTCTAGGATTGGTTAAGATATGTGAGGTGGGACAACCTGGGAGCCCAATTGCACCGGACAGAATGACTCTGCACAAAGCAGCATTCTTGTGGACCTAGTCCTGCTTTCTGGAAGCTTGAACTGGAAGGCCAACTGCAGATGTAGAAAGACATTCAGCCATCAAACTGTGCAAAGGAGAGTGGGTTTACAAGTAAAAGGCACAATTGGCAAGGCTTATAGGGCAAATCTACAGATGTGGCACTGAGGTAACTGGTTGATTCAATTAACAGGAGAACAAAGCCAAACTGGGTTATATCCACATTTTATAGCCTTACAACAAGTCCAAGTTAACAAGCAGTTCCCAGTCCATCTGTACCAGCCTAACTTTCTAAGGTGATGGAAGGATTATGTCAGTTTCATATCACAGTTTTAAGAATCATGAGAGTGTGGCTCTTTGTAAGGCTGGTCCACCATGGACTGGATGAGGCTGGGAGAATATTCAAAAGCAAATTCTGGCAACTAAAGTGGAATCTTCCCTCCCAGAAAATCTGCTCTCAAGAAGAATGCTTTGATTTGAATGCTAGAATAACAGCTTTAGCATCTCAGGGAAGTGCCCCGAATTAGGGCCCTCTCCTAAACTAAGAATGTATTAATTTGCATGGGATCAAAGATCAAGGAGCTCTTTTCTAAAATTTGACTTTAAAGGCCAAGAACTTAAATTTGCAGAGCTCTTGACTATCAGAAGATGCTAGCATAATTAATTCTCTTTGTAGAGTATTTGTATTGATTTCTATACCCAATGAAGTAGAGAAAGCAGGTGGTAAAATACCCACTATGCGGGCTTCCCTGGTGGCACAGTGGTTAAGAATCCGCCTGCCAATGCAGGGGACATGGGTTCAAACCCTGGCCCGGGAAGATCCCACATGCCGCAGAGCAACTAGGCCCATGTGCCACAACTACTGAGCCTGTGCTCTAGAGCCCCCAAGCCACAACTACTGAAGCCTGTGCGCCTAGAGCGCGTGCTGTGCAACAAGAGAAGCCACCCAATGAGAAGTCCACGCACCGCAACGAACAGTAGCCCCTGCTCGCCACAACTAGAGAAAAGCCTGCGTGCAGCAACAAAGACCCAACGCAACCAAAAATAAAAATAATAAATAAATTAATTAAAAAACAAAACAAAACACCCACTATGGTGGATCAGTCAATTGATCATAGACAGGACATGGTCAAGGTCACTTAGAATACACGGGTGGTGACAAGCTAGAGCTGTCTTGTCCTGATTACTAGTACAGGGCTTTTTTTTCCTTCTATCCATAGATAAGCAAACCTCAAATGCCTTGCTCAGAGAGTTTGACTTTCTGGATAATTCAAATCTTCATTTAAACTCCCAAGTCATATGCTTTTACTCCTTATCATTGAGAATCTTTTCTAAAGTGTCAGTTTCTCATGGATCTGTTTTCTTGTTTTAGATGTCAAATCCAAAGAATGTACTGGAAACTTTAATGATCAAGCTGATGGAACGCATGATCAGTTCTCCACCTCCTGAGTTGTGATTGTAGATGATGTAGATAACTGAGGTGAAAAAAAGTGATTGAACCCAGTAGTGTAGATTCTAAGATTCTTAGGTTCTGTGCTGCATGAGAAAAGGGCTAGATTTGTTTTGCTCACTCTTTTATCCCGGGTGCCTACTAGTCCAGCATGAAGCAAGCACTCAATGAATGTTGGTTGAATGAAAAAATGAATACTGTATGCATGAGCTTCAGAGTGTGTTTTCTTGTTAACGAGGTCTTTCTCCAGAAAGTCAAAACAAGGTAAAATAAAGGAAGAAAGAAAGAGAGGAAGGAAGGAAGGAAGAGAAAGGAGGCAAAGGGGAGGGGAATGAGGGAGGAAAAAAGGAGGGAAGGAATGAGAATGGAAAGAAGGAAGAAGGAAGGAAGAAAAAGGTAAGAAGGAAGAGGAAAGCAAGGAAGGCTGTTAAAAAATTCTGGTGTTTCAAGTATTGGTTTGACTTAAAAGAGGCTTTAGTATATTGAAGCGATATTTGTATTCATTGAGGTTTAAAATTTTATTAGTTAACTTTCTTGTCCCCGTTTCTATCTCCATCTCCTTTGAAAACAGTATGAGAGTTTCCTATTTTGCGCCTACTGGTGCAAACCCTCAGGCCTTGGTGGCGCACGAGTCACGTGACTCCCGAAGCCGCTGGAATCTTCTGGAAGGAGACTCACCAATCTCCCTGTGGGCTCTGCGGGAATTAATGGCTGTGGATAGACCTCCAGGATGAGTTCTTTCTTTGTGCTGTCTTTCCTGCCCATCTAAGTGGTTTCTGACTAGTTTGGCATGTTGCTAGTTAAAATTCATTCTTTTAAAGCCAAGTATCCACTTAGCTCCTCTCCTCTGAACTTTCGTCATTCATTATTAACAATGAAAGCCAAAGCGCATGAAACAAGTTCAGCCCTATCTGTTTCTGGCATGAAAGTGATGTCTTGGCATATTAGTGGGACACGGCTCTATCTCACATAAAATGATGCCTGCGCCCACAACAAAGGCGCCGTCTCTCAGCACCTAATAGGATCACCTACTTCAAATGTGAAACTTCCTTCTTTGAAATATTTGTTGAGATTTCATAAACCTATGAAGATTCTCAAACTCAAACAAAACCTTCTAGGCTTCGGCGCAAGTCCCGACTCTAAAGAGCTTTCTGTTCTATAAGCCGGTTATTGGATCTGGGTCCGGAGCCTGGGCAGACGGGGGAAGTGGGGGCATCAGGGGACGAAGAGCTGGCTTTCCATTTTCTCTTTTTGATACAAAAATAAAAGTCATCTGGTTTTGACTGAGGAAAATGAATCATATTAAGCATTTTAAAAGCACTATTCTTTTTGCGAGACCTAATTTCAGACCGATTAACACTTTAATATGAAACAGAAGCACATCATTTCATTAGGAGGCAAAATAAGACCTCTCAGCTACCATATGTTGTCTCTTCTTTTGAAAAAAAAAATCTTTTGAAACATTTGATTGTAGATTGAGCTGTAAGAGGGAAGGTGAATTTGGAGCCCTCACCACCCCAGGTGAGCAGATTCTGCATTGAGGGGCCACGTGATTGTAGATTGCTTTTGGGGCAATGCTCATATTCATTCTATTCGGTGATAGAGGACCTGGCCGTTGCCCTAGAAAGCTGATGGGGAAGTATTCTTTTATGAATATAGAAATCAAAAGGATCTTTCAGTATGTTCTTCTTAAGAGTGTCTATGCTGACACAAAGAGCAAAGAGACACTTTGTACCACTGATCTCACAGATTACTTATTTATTAAATAGATGAAACAAAATTATAGCTGTCCCTTTTCAATATTTAAATTTTTTTAATGATAATGCTTTTAAAATGCACAGAACATGAATGCAGGAGCTGGTGTGATAGGAGAAAGCCTTATTGCACATAATTAACAGACACATAATGTCTGGTAACTAGTAATTTCCTTCTAGCTGAGTAAGGAAATAATTTAATCATGTTGATCAAATGAATCCCAGGAGCCCAGTGTAACATTATGCCTAAAAAAAAAAGAAAAGAAAAAGAAAAAAAATCTACATTAACTGATAAAAGACCACTTAGTTAAAAAAAAAAAAAAACACATGGTTCCCAACCTTGTTTAGGTATCCTTAATAGTATTTAAAATGCAAGCCTGATTTTAGGAATTGGCTTAATCTGACATTTCAGGTACATTATTTTCCAGCCCTGGCAAAGGCTACAGATATTGGTATGGTACACTTTTCTAGAACTGACAGAAACATAAGTGTGGCAAGATGTAGATTTCCTTCACCAATGAAAACGACTCCCTCACCCTTGCTTAGAGGACTGTGTAGGAGCTACAGGACAGGGTGCATGGCTGGGGAGTGGTTAGACCACACATCCATTTTCTTTTTTTTTTAAAGAATCTCTTTCCTAGAATAGCAACCTATATTCAACAACGGAGTATAAACCCCCATTGCTCTTCTGTAAATTTCAGCTTAATATTGAAAACAGTCCAAGAAGAGGTTTTTACTCCAGATCATTCCCCCAAACAAATTACTCTTCAGTAGTATATATACTAGTCTTCGTAGACTGGTGTTGCCTTTTGAAATCCTTTGTGGTCATCCCCATTGTTCTCCTGAACTACTTAGCCGAGGCAGCGAGCCACTTTCCTGCTAACTGAAGTCAGCTCTTCATAATGAGGTGATATAATTTAACACTTACCGTAATACATTTTATCCATCTATTGTTTGCTAAATAATTCCTGCAATAACACTTTTATCCTTTCCATAATTCTTCAGGGCAATGCTGGAGGAGTAATATTTTTACTGCAGTGATTGATGACAGGTCCTGGTGCTATATAGCCACCATGAACGGAGGTTATTGATAAGCATCAGGGAGATTGAAGGGAGTAGAGGAGGCAGGGAAGCGTCCAGAGGTCTGTGCTGCGTGGAAAGAACGTCAGGGATCAGAGGGTTAACACCATTTTATGAGGTTGTAAAAATCTACCCCAAGATTCTTGTGTTAGCAATATTCTTTGTGTAAGATGTATGTTATTAAAACAAGTAGCAGCATCTGAATTAAAGTGACAGTATGATGGATGACGACTGAAGGGGAATCGGAGCTGTTTGCAGCATTTTGGGCTAGATGTGGGAATTCTGCCTCAGAGGCAAGGAGCTTGGCAGACACATTGATTCCAGGCTGAGGCATGTTCATAAATATGCCCCCAGAGAGGTGTGGCTTAGCAGAATTTACAAAATTATGTTCATGAATTATTTAACATTTATTTATGGATGCTATATTTAAACAGTATTTGCCAAGGCGAATGGACCATAGCTTACAGAGTGATCTTTAGAAATGCAAATTCTGCACAAGGCCGAGGTGGCTTGCACAGTGATGCTCAGCCTATCAAAACTATATTAGAGGAGAGGAGTCCACTGAAAATGGAGCTGCCCTCCTGAGACTCGAGGGGTTTCCTTGAGCTAGCTGAGGTCCAGAAAGATCCTGGGCAAGAGACGAGGTCAAGGAGGATTTTTCCTCTTTGGGAACGCAGTTACATCAACGGACACGATTGAGTTAGTTCAAATTTTAACACAATAATGAGTTTTTCTATCTACAACAATGCTTTTAAGAATGGAGAATGCCACACTACTAGTTTGAGGTTGAAAAGAAGGAAAAGAATTAGAAATTGCTGTAACCTAGACACCTCTCTAATCCTGTTTAAGGCCACATTCAAACGTATGAAGTGAAAGCTATGGCTCGTGAATTCATAATTCCAGCCTTCTATAATTTGGGATGGAGGACATGGCAGAGATCCTCTGCTCACCAGCCATCCTGTTTGTCCCCACAATTCCATTTTCCATCCCCTTTGATCTTACGTAGGACCTCATAGCTAGTTCTTGCCAAAGAAATGCAAATGGAAGTTGCATGGGTCACATCTGTAGTCAAGACCTTGCACGTTTTCTGTTGTCTCTCCTGTCATGGTAAATGAAGAGACCATATATTTCAGAAAGTTCTGCTGTAAGATAGTAGAGTCTCCAGTAGCCCATCCCTACTAGTCTGTTTGGGGCTGAGCCCCATCAACCTGCTTGGGATGGTAGCATGATTGAGAAATTGCGGTTGGGTTAGGTTAAGCCATTGAGATATGGGGGTTGATTGTTACTGCAGTGTAACAAAGACAGTCTTGACTAATGTGCTAAGTTGGTGCTACTCGGTAAGCCACCGTAATTGATGAAATAAGATGCTTGTGTCAGAATATAAGTCAGAATGCTACTCCCAGAAAGTCTTACCATGAAAAAAGTCAACTAAACCAAACAGCATGCTTGGTGACATAGTTGATTTGTTTTCTGACCCAGGTTCTTTAACTAACCACACCTGTTAGGGAATAGTTCACAGACATACTCTGAGAAGCAATGGACAATGGTACATATCCTCAAGTAGTTCCATTTCGTATTTTATTGTTTTACTTGGTTGATTGACATGTTTTAATGCTACTTTTGCCTCTCATTAGGCCCAAGCCTTTCCATGAAGGCTGAGGGAGACTCACAGAGGGAAAGAAAAGTACAGTCTGAAATGGACAAGATCATTTTTTTCGGGAGACTGCCTTCATGATTTTGCCTTCCTGTGGATTTGAAACCCACATCTTACCCAAAAAGAAACAGAGCTAGTCTTTTTCATTCCCATTCCTCCTCTAGAATCAAAGGTATTTTTCTCCTCTAGCAAAATCACTGTAAATGTAATAATAACCTGATCAGTGGCAATATCAGAGTATTCCGGTCTACACAAAGCCAGGAAGCTAGCAATACAAACAAAAGATAAAGCAAAGAATCTGATTTTATTAGTTCCAGAAAAGACTCAGTGACGATCAAGAGAGGCAAGTCAAGGGGACTGAGTTCTACTTTCCAAAGAGGGGAAAGAGAAAAATACTCTAAATATATGTGTATAGACAAAAGATTCTGCACAAGTTCAAACTCATCAGCTAATACGAAGGCTAGAAATTAGACACATAACTTACTGTCATGTTCTTTAACTACCATTTAAGTGATCGAATGTTTTTCCCTTTTTAGTTGATGATGTTGGTGTTGTAATGGTAGAACTACAACTGCAGTATCACTGGTACCTGCTTTTGCCACTTTTAAGCAAATATAAAAGCTAAGGTTGTGAACAACGATTTGATTTTACATGGCCTATATGTAGATTTTGAACTGATGTCTTCTTTTTAGTTTTTGTCTGATTATAAATTCCCTAGGATTGGTATATAAGTAAGCACGTGCATGCATGTGTGTGCACACACATACTTACACACACACACACACACACACACACACACACACACACCCCTCTAACTCAATACTTAGGGTAGTTCTCGTGCATGCTAAGAATTTAACAAATTATTGGTGTATGAGTGAATAAATCTGTGAATCTGTTTGTATTCCCCAAAAAGTAACCACAAAAAGCACTAACAAAACGAATAACAGAGGGTTAACTATGGTCCTTCTCAAGAATGGTATTAGCATCTTCAGTTGTGAACTCTGTATCTTTAACCAGCGTTTTGAATCAAGTGGTGCATGAACACTCCAGACGACTCTGTGGCTTGGTCCAAAGTGTTGAATTTTAATAAACAATCTTTACAAAACGTTTCAGAATTTTCAGAGGGTGTGCTAAGAAGTACCGGAGAATGAAAGATACAGGAGTATACAGATATCGAGGAAAACACATTGCTCTTCCCTTAGCCCTGGTCCTCCAGAAAGCAGAGCCTGAGGCAAAGATTAAAGTGCTTGTTCTTTATATCTGAGAAGCAGAAGCCCACAGTGGAGGAGAGGAAAGAGAGAAACAAGGCAAGGGCAGAGGCAAAGCAATGCAATGCTATGAGTAGTGGAGTTGACATCTGCTTCCCAGTGAACTGAAATGAGACACAGCAGGTTCCTCGGCATGTCTGGCAGGCCCTCAGAAGAAACTGCAGCTCAGAATAGCCCATGGAAGGACAGTATGAAAGGGAACTGAATTGCTTCACTCCCCTCAGCTCCTCTTTTTTCATTGGTCAATGCTTCCCCCATGGAATGCTAACTCTGATTGGGCTTGGCCTGAGGGGTGAAAGGCCACACTATCCTGGGCATTCATCTCAGACTACAGCCAGCTCAGTGAGCCCAGCAAAGTCATGCAGACCATGGCGGGCCGGGAGGCAAGTCACACCTTTGTAGAGAAGCAGGCAGTTGAGTCTGAGAAAGCACACGCAATTTGTGTTCAGCACCATTCTCCAAGGCTGTTTTTAAATTGAAGCGTCGTTCATTTACAATGTTGTGTTAGTTTCAAGTATACAGCAAAGTGATTCAGTTATACATATATATGTTCTTTTTCAGATTCTTTTTCATTATAGGTTATTACAAGACATTGAGTATAGTTCGCTGGGCTAAACAGTAGGTCCTTGTTGTTTACCTATTTTATATATAGTAGTGTATATATGTTTATCCCAAACTCCTAATTTATCTCTCCTTGCCCCCCTGCTATCCCCTTTGGTAACCATAAGTTTGTTTTCTATGTCTGTGACTCTATTTCTGTTTTGTAAATAATTTCGTTTGTACCATTTTTTTAAGCTTCCACAAATAAGTGATATCATATGATATTTGTCTTTCTCTGTCTGACTGACTTCACTTAAATATATATCTAAGGATTCCAAGGCAGAGCTGTATGTTGGTGGTTATTTTCCACAATGACCTCCAGCTTTTCCCCTCGTCTTTTCCCTTCCCTTGTCCACTACCCCCAGGTTCAGCGTTTACTCCGACCATATTTACTGCTACATCCTGCTCTTTGTGGGATCTGATGCTCAGAGCTGAGCATGCTCTGTAGTCAGTGCATGGTTATTGGAAGAATACTGGTGGGAATAATGTTGGGAATAAGTGCCATATTTTCTCTAAAGCCCTCCTCCTGTCTTCTCCAGTTAGATGCCCCTCCCCTCACTCTGCTCACTATACTTCTTATATTTTTGTTCAGACATTTGTCACTGTCACACAGGCCCATAATCATTTGTGTGTATTTATCTACTGTATTAAGTTGTTAGCTCCCTGAAAACCCAGACTCTGAAGGACAGTGAAATCTAGCAGAAGAAGTTTGAATTTTGGCGTCTGACAAAACTGAGTTCTCTAGGCCTCCCTTGCTTCTGGCTCTTATGGGTCATCTTATGGTTCACCTTTCTGAGTTTTATCTCCTCTTATGTAAAATTGCTGCAGTTATACCATATTTAGTTCTAGAGAAAACTGGCAGAGACAATATAAATATTGTGGCATAATGAGGCACCCGGAACATAGTACGTGCAAAATAAAGGTCAATTTTCCATCCTATTCATTTTTTTGTACCCCTCCCTCTCCCACCAGTGCAATGAGTGGCTACTGGAAGAAGTGTTTTCTAATTTGGTAATATTGGTGAATGCATGTAGAACTTACTATATGCCAGGCAGTATTCTTAGCACTCAAGAGTTTATTTATCTAATTCTACACGGTATAATTTTTACTTAACAAACATATAACACTTGCTATATGCCAGACAGAGCTCCAAATGCTAAACATATATTCATCATTTTAATCCATATAACAGAGCTCCGTGGTTGGTACTATCATTCTCATCCCCTGTTTCCAGATGAGAAACCCGAGACACAGAGAGTTTCAGTAAATATCTTGCCCGAGTCTATATATCCAGTAACCTCTGGGATTTAAACACCATCAGTTGTGTTCCAGTCTGGTTCTACAGAATGTGGTATAATAGATTATAAAATAGCTTATAGGTGAATAACTCTCATATCTTTAAGAAGTTTTCATTACCTTTAGTTAAATAATACTCTTCTAGAAATTGCTCAGTCCAGGACTGAGACGTCTTCCTATTGACCATTTGGCTCAATAGATCGGTTTTAAGCTATTGCAACCTAGCTCTGCAGTCAATTAGACAAAACTAGAATTAATCACTATCCAAGAATGATAGGACATTTGCACAAAGACAAGGGGAAAAGAGGGTTAACACTTGATTTTGAAAATACTTTTATTACTGTATCATACTGTTGTTCACATCCATATACTGTAGAATATTTCTTCCCAAAGATTTTTGCTTTCATATTCTTTGGATGTTGCACAAACCCTACCAGAGCTGACTCGTGTGTGTGTGTGTGCACGTGTGCACATGGGGAGGGGAAGGTAAAATTAAATTTTCTACTCCATAAAAAGTATAGCCATGAGAATAATAAAAATAAGAGGATATTTTCACAATAAAGTGCAATGCGAGTCTTCCAAATGAATTGAGATGGGGACCAATCCTACCTAGGTCACTAAGATTTCATGAAACACCAAAGAATGTTCATTGAGTGTTGAGCACACTCCAATATCCAGAGGACAAGAGTAAGCACATATTGAAAATCTGAAGAATTGAATTTTTAGTTAAGCCCTCAGTGGAATCAGATAAATTTTCCATATCATCTTCCTCTTTTCTTTCTTCCCCTCAGGCAAGAGCGTGAGACCCTAACATAAACCTAACCTTGTCATCATCTTAAAGGACATACTGTTCTTCCTCTTAGACCATATTTCATACACTTTTTTTGTTTTGCGGTTTGCGGGCCTCTCACTGTTGTGGCCTCTCCCGTTGCGGAGCACAGGCTCCGGACGTGCAGGCTCAGCGGCCATGGCTCACGGGCCCAGCCGCTCCATGGCATGTGGGATCTTCCCAGACCGGGGCATGAACCCGTGTCCCCTGCATCGGCAGTCAGACTCTCAACCACTGCGCCACCAGGGAAGCCCTCATACACTTTTTAGATGTGAGCTAAAATGGTTCACATTCCAGAGAAATGTATTTTGGCCTTATCAGTGTCCATCAGAAAAGTTGTTTAGTTCAGGTAGGATCAGGAGAATTAGGAGAGCCCTTCCTTAACACTATTCCTTTTGGGTTAAGGCAGATATTAATCATGTCTGACTTCTTACAAATGAAAAGGAAATAATCCCCTATGACATGTTATGCATTTTTTCTACCCTGAGGTCTTTCCCCTTCGTTTTGATATTTACGTATCTGAAAGAGATGCTAGCATGGTTGATATTAGTTTGAAGAGGACACATTTCTTCCCTAAACCAAATTCTAGTGAAAAACCCACAGCAGTCCGATAAGGATCCTGCCTTTCATTCCCCCTCACCAAGGTCTAATTATCCTTGAATGACAAGCCTCAGGCACATGCCCATGTGATGAACTCATTCTTTTTCATCTTTTCTTTCCACTGTGGGTTTCAGCCTTTCTCTCCGGGTAAGCTGTGCCTTTGGCAAAATTGTGCGGCAGACAGGGAACAGGGGGTCAGACCCAACTATCCCAGGCTCTGCCTTCAGCAAGTGAAACCAAAAGCTCATTCTGCAATTGAGGTGCTCCTGGTCAGCTCTTGAGCCACGCCTATTTCCAGCCATCACCCACCTAAGCTTTCTCTTCCCATCATTGTGCTGATAAAAACCTCATTACCTTCCTAAGACTGACATAGTTTGGCCTCTTGTGTACATATCGCTTCCAATGGTTTGCCATCAGAATTGTTCCATTGAAACAGGCTCAAGTCTTTCCTTCCATTGCACTCAATATTAACCCATCTTGCAGGTTAACTCCAATACTCAGTTAAAACCTCGTGATACGATGATCTATTGGCATGGCTTAAACCACTCCAAAACTTAAAAAAGCAACATGTTCATTTCTTTCACGGTTCTGTGGGTTGACGAGGCCCATGAACAATTCCTGCTTGGTGTCTTTCATGTGGTTGCCCTCAAAAGGTGACAAAGCTGTTATCACTGAGGGCTCAGCTGGGCTGAACTGTATGTCCAAGATGACTCACCCCCCTGGCTGGTAGTTGACACTGGCTGTCAGCTGGGAGTTCACTTGGGGCTGTCAACCAGACTGCCAACGTGTGGCTTCTCCACGTGGTTTGGGCTGCTCACGGCATGGGGGCTTTGTTCTGAGATTGAATATTCCAAGAGACAGGAGACCAACCAGTGCAATGGCTGCCAGGCCAGTTAAGGTCTCTTGTGTGGAAATGGCACGGTGTCACTTCCACCAGATTCAGTAGTTAAAGCAATCACATTGCAGAAGAATACGGGCAACAGGGCCACGTTTAGAAAATAGTTTTTCTAAGTGATATTAGACCTTAAAAACAATAGCCTATTAACTTTTCCTTGGGAAAAATCCCAGATAAACAGAATACAAATTCCTGTTTGTCTTTCTGGGGAAGCTAAGGGGAAAAGAGCTCAACTTCTCCCGCAATGAATCTGTAGTCCAGAAAAGAAACCTCAGTTATCTTCTCAAAGGACTTTATCTGCCTGATGTCACGATCTTGCCATGCCTACGCATTGCAGCAGTTAATATGGTAATAGGAGATAGAATTGTAAATCATCCAGCCCAGTGGTTGTAGCATTAGTAGATTAATGATTCAGTTGGTTGTGTGCAATGTACAATGGCAGAGGAAAGGAAGAAGGCTGGTTGGAGGGCTTCAACTGTGAAGAAACTAGCAAGGGGTCCACACCTAAAATCTGCAGGGCCTGGGCAGGACTACAAATGGAGAACCATATACTTTATGAGTAAATAGTTAAAGGATCTGAATCAAGTTAGCAGACTGTTAAAAAAGATATATTTCTTCTAAACCTCTCCATCTTTGACTATATTCATTTATAACACAAAACAAAGATGTAAAGCTAAAGTTTTTATAGCATTGAAAGTTGGCAAAATAGAAGAGGCTAGTGTATTCAATCATTGTTTAATGTCTAGCTCTTCTATCGATGCAACAGTGATATTGGATAAGCAATGATACTAACACATAATTCATAAATTATTATATATTTTTCATAAAATATATATTTTACCTTCATTTCAGCAAAATCACTGATTATGTTCCTATAATCAATAATTTTGCATAATTTATGTACTAATGCCAAATTTGACAGCCTTTTGTGGTTCATTGTAGCTTTATTCATTTCAGTTGATTTCAGTTTATTAATATCAGTGTTCCATTTATTTCAGTTTTAGAAATTTTGCTCTCCTGTGGCAATAGCATCTTAAGTTGCCAATAAAATTCTTACATCAACACTTAGATTTATAAATAAAATAAGAATTTTGTATATCATGTTTGAACATTTAAATGGATTGCTTATGATAAATTATTATTATCAAAAGTTATAAATTATCTTAGCTTCTTCACACAGATTATTAACACATATTGCAATTTTCATCACTTTTTAAAACATTACCTAGATTTACACACTAATAGAAGGAATTGGTATAATATCTCATGTGTGGTACATGTAGGAACATACACACACATACACATATTTAAGAAAATTGTGAATTATTTAATGCTGAAAAGTGTTCCTTCAGCCATCACGATGTACAAAAGCTTCCAAATGCTGCACTCTTTTTCTAAAATTGTTAAGTTGAAAGAATTGGAAATTGGAAAATGAAGAAAAATAAGAAAATGGATGCTTGAAATTGATACATTGTTATGTGAGAACATATGCCATTCATCCTGTCTAAGAAGAAGGACATGACAAATTAGTTGACTTATCTTCTCTTCACTAAATGCTTTAGTTGCTCAAATAGTCCTGCATCTGATGCAGTATCTCCTCTGAGGTCAGCAACAGTATTGCCCACAAACCTTCCTGGCGTTCAGATGCAAGCTGCTTTTTGTTTTGAAGACATAGGAATAGATGTGGAGAACTGTTCCCCGCCCCAGGGCTTCAGCGATGGTAGTTGCAATATTGGGTGTTTAGGGTCATGCTGGGCCAGTACTGGACATCGGATCCCGAGCAGCAGAATGCCCATGAGTCCCTCAACATATTTGATATGTGTGTGTTTGTGATATGCTTGTCCTTCTTAAGTGTGGAGCTCAGGGTAAGGCCCTCTTTCCAGGGTCCAAGCATACTAGCTAGGAAGGTTTGGCCATCCTCGCATCTCATTACTCAGCTGCCTTACCATTCCTTCTCCAAATCTTTCTAACATCCACTATTTCTCCTCCTCTCCATGGTACACTGATTCCTTCTTCCCATCCATCTTTCTTTTAAAACCTCCGTCTTTTCTTCCTTGTTTTTCCCACTCCCTTTCCTTTCTTCCCTTTTCTTTCATTGTAATACCTCTTTTTAAAATAAACTTTTCTCAAGAAATACATTGCACACTGTTTCTAAAATGTTTGTGTGTTGGGAGTTGGGGATGGGGAATATATAAAATTCCCAAATGGAATATAAAAAAGTGAAAGCGTTCCCTCCCTTTACACTCCTCCAATACACATATTTCCTAGAGGAAACTACTGTTGAGATTTTAATTTTTATATTTCTGGGCCATTTTCTACACATTTCAAAAGTACATATTTTTTAAACAATTGTAAGTAATCAGACACATACTGTTTTATAATTTATTTGTTTTCCATTCAGCAATAAATAGTGAATCTCTTTCCATGTCAGAACTTTTAACTTATATATAGTATTTTATATTATGAATGTATCATTTATTTAACCATTACTGATAATTGCAAATGTAGGTTTTCTCCAATTTTTGGTATTATTAAATATGCTGCAATAAATATACTTGCACATTCATCTTTATGTACTTGTGTATAGAAGATGTATGCCTAGACTTGGAGCATGTGATTAAAAGAAAATTTTAAAATTTGATAGATTTACAAAATATCCTTTCAGAACTCTTTTATACTCCTACCACCTATATATGAAAAAATGTTTTTCTCCTCAATTTTCCTAACACAAATTGTTATCAAATCTCTTTCAAATTTCATTTTCCTTATTTTTATAGACTAAATGTAATAAAAGAGATAGTCTGTTGTCCCAATGTGTATTTTCCTGATTTTCTAATGAGACTTAGCATCTATTCTTGTTTATTATTCATTTATAAATCACTCCTAACATATTAGGGATAAAACTTGGCTACATATGCAATAAGTAGCTCTATTCCTTTGCTTCATCTATTTATACCCTATTTATGTTATATATCTATGTCACAGATAAATTTCTCACTCTGTGCTTTGTTTTCTTCTTTGTTTATAATGTCTGTTTACTTAGAGAGATTTTTACTTTGTACATGGTCAGACTTGTCAGTTTTATTTTTTATGGCTTATGCTCATCCATTTTTTCTTAAGAAAGACATAATCTACCACAATAATAGAAAATATTCTCCTTTTTTCTAGTAAGTTTATTATTTTGTACTGTTTATTAGAAATTTAATCCATCCAGAATGTATTTTAGAGATTAAACCTTATAATATTCCGTATACATGTAATTGTGCCAACACTTTTTTATTAAATCCTGTGCCTCCTGATTTAAAATGACATCTTTATGACATATTAAATTGTCATATTTATAAGAGTCTGCACTGCCTATTTTGTCCCATTGATCTATTTGGTTAATCAACATTGTTTTAATTACTAAAATGTTATGATTTACTTTAACATCCAAAAGTGTTCTCCCTCCCATTTTAATTTTTATTCCAAATTTTGACGATTCCTACCCATTTGCTTTTCCAAATATAGTTAGGAATCAATTTTTCATATTAATAAGTGTTTCACTAGATTTTTTCATTGAAATTGCATTGAATTTATAGTAGTCTGGGTTACATTTATATTCTATCATAAATATCTCTTATTTTACAATGAGATGTATGAGCTGTCAGGTCAGGTTTTGTACAGTTCAGTAAAGTATTATAATTTTCTTCATATTGTTCTCACACATTGTCAAATGTATTCCTATGTATATTATAGCTTTTGTTACTATTGGGAATAGTCTTAACTTTCCATTTAGTTTTTATAAAGGAAAGCTTTTGTTTGTTTATTTATGTTTTATCTAGCCACATTTTGAACTATCTTATCAGATCCAATCATTTTTAGTTGATTTATCTTTAAATTTTTTAAGAAAATAATTTTTCAAGGTTTAATTATAACATTTTCAAGCATATAGCAGAGGTGAATTTTAGAGTTAACATCTATATACCTACAGTCTAGATTAACCATTACAGTCTACCATTAACACTGTACTATACTTGCTTTATCACATATTTTTTCACCTATACATTTTTTCCACTTATCAATGTACATTGAATTTTGAAGTATTTCTAAAGGATGTGCAGATATCAGTACATTTTCTCCTATAGACTTCATCATTTATGGGTTTAGAGTTCTATATTTGTTTACATATTTCTTTTGAAATTAAATTTACATACAATGAAATATACAGATCTTCACTGAATTTTGACAAATGCACAAACATGGTGACAGAAGCTCATTACCCCCAAAGTTCTCTCATTCACCTTTCTAGGCACTCTCTGTTCTCATCTTCCCAGAGGTAACCATTATTCTGATGGTAACAGAGGGAGTGGAGTGGGGTTGACTACTTTAGAAAGTAACACTCATAATGAGATCTAAAGGAACAAGACACAGCCATTCAAAGAGGCAAAGGAAAGGTGTAAGTGCACAGGCCCTGAAACAGGAATAAGTTCGCTGTGTTGAAGGGAAAGCTTGGTATAGTAGAATAAGTGGTATAGGACATTCTATGAGTTAAGGGAGGAGAGTTAGACACCAGCTAGATCATGAAAAGCTCTATAGGCCACAGTGAACTTTGGATTTTACTCTGTGATCAGAGGCACGGTAGGATTTTAAACAGAAGGGTAACATTATTTGAGTTACATTAAAACAGATCATTTTGTATGCTACGTGCAGAATAAGATTAAAAACAAGGCCATTACAGGATCAGAAAAGACACGATGGTGGTTTGCATTGGGATCATGGTGGGCCAAGTCATTGAGGACAATATGATAAGAATTGAATATGACTCCTAAGGCTTTTGTTTGAACTGCTGAATGGATGGTACACTTTTGATTGAGGTAGGAGAAGACTGAGGACAGAAGCACATTTGGAGAAGTAGGGTGTGAATGTGTATGTTAAAAGGTGAGTAGGAGGGAAAGAATAGATATGTTTGGAAAAAGTCAAAGATGAGATCCCTATTAACATACAACTGGAGAGGTTAAGGAGCAGTTGGATATATGAACCTGAAACTCAAGGAAGTGATCAGGGCTAAAGTTGAATGAATAGCATATAGATTAAGTCACAGAGTGGGGTGAATTTGCATAGGGACTTAGTATAGATAAAGAGGAGTTCAGGTCAAGATTGATCCTGGGGCAATGAACACATAGAAGAGGGCAGAGGAGGATGAGCTTGAATTGGAACAACTTGATAAATTAAATGGAAGCCAGGAGAAAGTAGAGGCAGATAAGACAAAAGGACACATGCTTCCAGAAGGAAGAAATGATCAGATGTATTGACTACCTCTGAGATGTTGACTAGGATGAGAACTTGAAGGCTACCACTGTCTTTGGCCACATGGATGAAGTTGATAATCTTGACAGGGGGAAATTCAGTTCAGGGGGATTGAAAATAAACTCAAAGGATTTGTCCAGTGAATAGGAAATAAAGAAGTAGAAAAAGCAAGTGGTTTTGATTTATTTCAATGAAATACACAGAAACAACCCCCTGAGTTAGGCAATTTTTCACGATATGCACTTAAGTAACAAAGAGAAAAGTCATTTCTTCAGTTAACTTCTCAGACCCTGCACCGTTTCCTTCCTTGGACATTCCCAGGTTGATGGAGTAGATTAAGGAGTTAAAGCAACAAACAAATACAAACCTTGACCACTTTGAGTTGGTGTGAAGGATATTCCCGTGTCTCTCTGGGTCTATCAAAAGTATATTGTTTCTATTGTGAAATATTGCACTGGTCATTAATTATCCCATTTGGGAAGTTGCTCGTTACTGCTGAAATTTTCCACCAGAAATCTTGGACATGATACAGGTCTTCACTTTGGTTCCATTAAGATTTTATTTTAATACATCTAACCTTCTGTCTGACAAAGGTGATCCCCTCCCACCCTTGTTCTACTTTCATCTTTAGTGTAGTGCCAAAAATGAGCTTTCTCATGCACAGTCTTATTACTGGTAGCAATTGTGCCCTATCAAGTGACTCTTCTGGCAGTCAGCAGAAAGATTAAAACAACAACAACAAAAAAAACCCTTTCTTTTCACTTAGAACATCCTGAGAGGCTTGATCTAATGTTTTCTCTCTTTTTTTATGAATGATTTCAGGAAAATGGAATAGAAGTACACGATCACTTTACAGCTCTCTTCTTTCTTTATGAAATAAAGACGCGTTGAAAATAGTGTCTTCTACCTACTATCTCAATGATCCTAGTGTGTGACTGATACTCATGGAGAGAATCTTGCACTAATCTTCTTAGACGTATTCATGTTTCTCTCCAAAGTCTTGATTCTGTTGAATAGAACTAAAATGGTAGGGGAAGGATAGTATTCATGTTTTCAAAGGCTAGAGTAACTTTGGAAGTCTTTCTAGGAAAGAGACCTCTTGCAAACTAGGCAAAATGGACAAAGCCACACTTTTAAAGGAAGTTTTGATAGACTTTGTGAAAAAAAGACCCCAAATAGACATTTGACCACGTCACAGTTTTGGGGAGGGCAGTTATCACTCAGGCCTTTCCTGCATTATCTATAAAACAGTGTTTGCCCAAGAGGAACAAGGAGATCTGGCTTTTCAGAGAGGAATTTGATGGGTTTGTAGAGAAGAGCAACTGTAATAAGAAAGTATTCTTAGAAGCTAGATGGAAAATGCTATCTGTCGAAAACTACCAATGTCATAGCACTGTCATGCCATAAATTTAAAAAAGCATGAATTCCTCTTAGATTTCAGTAGCTGTTATATCTACAGAAGAATTCATGCTCTGGAGAGCGACTGATATTCTTTTTCATTGGGGCAAAATTTTAAGAATTCTAAGTCTAAAACTGACTTGAACCCAGAAATGCTTGTAAAAACCAGAACTCTGCCAGTACCACATTGGAAAGAACTTGCCGGACTGAAAGTCAATGTAAATAGATCAAGATTTGTGTCTCCACAAGTTTACTTGTGTATAACTGAGTTAGCAATCACCTTCAATGAATCAAAAGAACACATTCTAGAATGTGATTCTGGAGTGTAGAGCTTGATGAACCATTGCGCCACAAACCAGTCTTGTCTGTTAGATACATGGTAAAGTGAACCATAAGGAACTGTGTCTGAAAAGCTTTCTGATATGAATATAGTGGTCATAAATGTAACTGTGAAAACATTTCCTTCTAACTGCGGGTCAACCCTAATATGTTACCAGGGTTGATGTCGCCCTTATCTAGGAAATAATAAAGGAGTGGTTGTATCCACATCCCAGAGGAAGTCCGAAGGGAACTTTGAATTGTTTATAATGATTGCTTTCCATTGGCCTGAATGAATTAACAATCTCCTTGTTGATTGATATTCGGTCTGTGCCAAAAAGATAGAGAATTTTAAGCTTGTAGATGGAGAATGTACCACGAATTAAAGAGAGGTTGTCAGCAGATACCAAGATCTGCTGGAGGAGAAATGCTTAGTCTGTGATTATTTAGGAGCTGTTTATCTAAGCTCTTTGTTTATCGTCTAGTTATTTTTTTCTTTCATGTAATAGGATATTTTATTAAGGTTCTACTCTATGCCAGAGTCTGTGCTAATGCTTAATATGCATTTTACTCACAGGAATAGGTACAATGGATACTCTATACTACAAATTAAAATTTGGGACTAAGAGATATTAAGAATCCTGTTGAAATTGGCCCATATAGCAAGTGGCAAAGCTTAGGATTTAGAACTTAGGCATTGTAACTCTAACTCGTGTATTTTTAAAAACTTTTTCCTATTTATTTATTTATATTTATTGATTTATTTTTATTGAAATATAGTTGCAGTACCATAGTATATAAATTACAGGTGTACAATATAGTGATTCACAATTCTTAAAGGTTATGTTTCATTTACAGTTATTATAAAATATTGGCTATATTCCCTGTGTTGTACAATATATCCTTGTAGCTTATTTATTTTATACATAATAGTGTGTACCTCTTAATCTTCTACCCCTATACTGCTCCTCCCCACTCCCCTCTTCCCACTGGTAACCACTAGTTTGTTCTCTATATCTGTGAGTCTGCTTCTTTTTTGTTATATTCACTCTTAAGCATTAAGCTATGCCATCACCTCTAACCTCAGGAGTGGCCTGTGACTCAAAAGAGGAGACAAAGCTTAAATCAATGAAGAGAATGAAGAAATTGTTTCCACTGAAGACTAGCTTTGCATTTCCAATGAGACACATTTTTTCCTGCCGTCCATTATCAAAATGAACAGAATTAGATATGCTCCTTTTTTTCTTGAAAAATTTGGAAAGCACCTAGTCGTTAATTAGGGCAGTCTACTGCAAAATATGTTACAATTGCTCCTGGTGTCTAGAAATTGCCATAGCATTTATGAAAACTTGGATCAATCGATACTCAATAGTTATTATCTTTTTACTGTAAATTTGACAATTAGAAAAAGGTGTTAGAGATGAAGGCTTCTCACATAATTTTATGCATGAGTAATTCCTGGAATAGATTCCAAGAAGATAAAGGAGGATAATAGGATAGAAGGATATGAGAAACTTGAAAACCCCAGTATGTAAAAATTGATGAGATAGTGCAATGCCAGAACATTTTATTCACACTTTAAGCTTCTGGGAAAAAATAATCAGTGGGGATCAACTTATCCAAGGTTATCCAATTGTTGTTCCTGGCTGAGCAATTCAGTATTTGAGATTTTATTGTGTTTATCAAAACCCTAACACTGTACTTAGAATATTCTCAATCAGCTTTACTTCATTCTTTGGAATTGGGGAGCAATTCTACATTGTAGGATAAGTTACTCACAGATAATTCTTTCCTTTTATCAAACAGTCATTTATGAGGAATTTAGTTTTGATTAAGTAGAGGGTATTAAACATTTTTCCAGTAAGAACTGTCATGACTGACACTAAAACTCTGCTGAATGACACACAAATCCTCTACCCATTTATTTTTTCACTTTAGTGTTTGAAAAGCTGATAATACCCTGCTCAGTCTTTGGTTTGCTGTCAAAAATATGTTTCTTCTGGCCAAAGATAGTAATAACTGTCATTTTACCAAAAGGCCATGGTGCATTTTTATTTCCTTTTTTTGCTTTGGGAATAGAAACTTAAGCATCAAGATCGGGCCACTTACTTGACAGAGCAAGAATCAGAGGAAGCATAATAATATAAGAAGAATTTTGGAAGGCAGTTATGCTCACCACTGTACCACCAACACTGTACAAAATGAGTTTTTTAATATCTTCAAAATCTATAAGGAGTGACTGTCATCACCTAGAAACTTACACGTGACTTAATATCACAAATTCCAGGTCACCTAGAAACTTTTACCTCAGATGGTTTTTAAAGTTGTCCTATCTTGTTTCGTGATGTTTGCAATAATAATGGACATAATTTCCTTTATCCAGCTTGCCCTAGGAGTAAGATGACTTTTCATTTATTGTCCAAACTGGACTGTAATTTGAGTGAAAGGTGCACTATGAATGATTACACTGCAGGTGCAGGTAAATGCTGTCACCTAACATTAGAGCATTTGCCTTAGACATGAAACAATTCATGATTATAGAAACTGAGAAGTCTTAAAATTCAAAATAGTTTGAAAAGCAGTATGGCTTCCTTCTCTGGAGGACTTTAAGAGTATATTAAATAGCCATGGGATTTTATTTCAGGAGTTTTCTCTAGATGCCCAGGTTTCAAATTCTAAGCTTGCCGAGACAGTTGTATTATTTAGTTCAGCATATCAGAACATGTTTGTTCTAAAAACCCCACTGTTTCTTTATTTCACGTATTCTCCCTCTTCAGTTGAGGACTCCATCTCTTCTTTCCTGGATTACTGCCTCTCTGTAGGAATGGATAGGTCTGCAATACAACAACTATCTGTAAGCAAGATTACTAGTAGTTGGTATATTCCCAGGCCATGCTCTCTCTCTTCTCTATAATAAATGCCCCTCTACCCACAACAGTGGGGACTTAGGTCACACTCATATGTGACACAGCTTAGATTGCTCAAAGATGATTTTCACCAAGAGGAACCCTGACCCAAACTGGACCAATCAGATCCTAAATACTTTTTAGGAGTAGGGACCCTGGGAGGATGACTGGTCTTCATTGATTGCTTGTACTGAATCAACGTGAAAAGAGAGATAAGATGGTCATTTTGGGTCATATGGATGGGGAAGTCAATATGGTGTGAGAACAAGAAGAATAAAACAGATCTTCCAAGACAAACAGAAGCGGGGGGCTCATGCTGGAAAGATGGAGAAAAATAATTGAATCTCCTGCTCTTCTGGCCAAAGCATCTTCCCAATGACTCTCTTCCATGTGTCCCAATTTTATCATCTCCATCACACTTATCAGTGTTCGAAATGATCTTTTAAACTTACTTTTTCATGTGTGTATTTTTTATTCCCGCTTGTAAAAGGTATTCTGTGATGGCAAGGACTTTAGTGTGCTCCATGCTGTCTCTCGGGCACCTGAAATAATGTGTGTACCGTAGCCGTGGATACACTTGATATTTGTTCACTGAACGAACCCATGAATAAGTATTTAAATTAATTTCTGTTTCTTGGTAGTTCAAGAAGTGAGGGCCATAGAATGCGTGATAAGGTCAGAAGGAAAATCAGAACGTGGGGCATGACTCCAACAGTGGAGACATTGTGGGGATTTCTTCACCAGGCTGAGGTCCCACTGTGAGTTTTGAAAGAAGATGAGGGGGGATGTGATAGGGAGGAAGAAGCTCCCAAGGTGATATTGGGGAATTCAGAGGATAAGCCCTCCATCTGGCAGTTTTCCTGGGTGCTGCCCTGTGTGTCAACCCAGCCAGCTGCCAGGGGAGCCTGAGAAAACAGAAGCTGGAGATAACAGAAGACTCGGGGCCTTTTCCATCAAATGCAAACTTTCACACCTGTCAGCAATCAATCAAGAGGTTTATGGGCCTGCAATATTTACACTCTAATTAAAAAATCATAAAGCAAGCACCCTTTCAGGTTGCAGAAAAACAAACTCCAGAACTTCGATAGCCACGCTGTTAATCAGTTACTTCTAATGATTCCGCCCAGCACTGATGAAGCATTTCCTCAGCCCCAAAGAGCCGGTGGGAGAAAGTGGGATTGGCACCAGAGAACAGCCTTCACAGGTGGCCAGAAACTTTCCAGTTTAGGGCACAGTCTCCATCTGGCGCTTGGGAAAATATTTTTGACACACCTAGTTGGCAGCCTGTGTTTTTCCTCTGTTTCCATGTGGAACTGAAGGCCATTTACCATAACGTAGATATGGAGGTGGCATTGGGCACCTTGAGTTGGGTTAGTGGTGGACAGAGGATTCAAAGTAGGGGAATAAACTACCAATGGAGGCGTCAGTCTCACCATGAGCACCTGGAATTGCACACCTGGGAACAGGGCAAAGTTGAAGTTCACCTTCATCCTTTTGGTGTCTCCTGCCCATCTGGTGGCTCCCTTCTCCAGCCAGAGGCCAGACCCACCTGTTGCTGTTGGCTATACCAAGTAGCCCAGGATGGTTCTTGGTGCTCCTGCCTCCTTTGCATCCCTGCCACCCTCTCTCTCACTGTTCCCTCACCTCTTTCCAATTCCAGGGGCCTTGGTCCAGCTCCTGGAGCGGACAGAGCTCTCTCCCTTCCAGGGCTCTATTCAAGCTCTTTCTTCTCACTCTTCACATAGAGCATCCCTTCTCACTGGTCAGGTCACCCATCACTTTAGAGTGGCCTGCTCAAATTGGAGAAGCCACCTCTGTATTTTGTTTGTAAAACACCCTATCTTTATCGCAGCACTTTTCACAATCAGTCATTAGATGCTTAGGCCTTTGTCTCCTTCTTGAATGTCTGTCCCTTTCGCCATGTTTTTAGTCACACAAGAGCAAGTACCACCTCTCTTTTATTCACCGCTGAACACACAGTAGCTAGTACAGTGTTTGGCAAATAGAAATTTAATATACACTTTTTGAACGAATGAGTGCATGAACAAATGATTGAATGCCAATAAATCACACTTTCCGTGACGGTAATGTGGCTTTCCAAGATGACAACCAGGATGAAAGTTCCAGAAAAAATTGGTCCCTATTTTGTTTCGCTGTCACTGCCTAACCTGGGTTATACAATATAGAGTTTGTTTCCTTCCCTCTTTAACCCCGAAGGGGATGCCAATGGTGGGAACTTCAACGGCTGTAGATAAGAGGGTGAAGGCCACGTTTTGGCAGGTATTAATTTACACCATTTGTAAAATACTGCTGGGGCTGGTGGGAAAAGTCCCGGTCCTGTGTTCAGTAGCCCTGATTTCGAATACTGCCTCTGATATGCATTAGAGGAAGTTGTTTTACCTTTATGAGCTTCAGTTTTCTCACCGATTCAGTAAGGATGAACTGAGCTACTGTATGTAAAAGTCCTTTGCAGATGACCGAGAAGGCATGATTATGTTGTGATTTTCGTGACACTCACTGTAAAGCTTCCTGCCTTAAGAGTGACACGGGATGCCCTGTTTTCAATCTGGGTCACTAGGTTCACACATTCTCCTACCTGCTTTCACCCCCTGGCCAGAGCCCTCTCTGGTGGTTCTCCCGTTTTTGTACTCCGACCCCATGCTTGCCTTGGATTCTGGCCATTTGGTCGCTTATAGGAGGATGATTCGGAGGCCTCTGGGAATATCACTGAAAGCACTAACCCTACCACCCTCCACCGTTCTTGTTTCTTGGGCTGTATTAGTTTTATTAGCAAAATAACACAGGCCCAGTGAAATGTAATGGACTTCTACCTCCAAAGATAATGAGAGCCCCATTCACTTGCCGATTCAACATAAATGTGACCACAAAAAGAAACCAGTTTTTATGGGCACATGCTCCCAACACGGATCCCACTGGTGTGGTGCTGCTCTGGCACTTGTGAAAAAATAAACCCTGGGAAATCACTGGGTTGCAATAGGTTTCCTGTCAAATACAGGAAAGAAACAGCTGATGTCTGAATTTGCTAAATTCTGCTGATTCAGTGAGAGGGTGATGCGCAGAGCTAACGAGGGAAACATTCAGGTATGTGAATTAAGGCTTGGAAACAAAGTGTGGGTTGTAATCAGTGCATCCTATATTAGGTTCGAATCATTATTTAGTGAGTGCTTCCCAAAGAAATTAGAAAAGAATCCCAAGCCTACCCGGGCTTTCTGATTCCCCCTTCTCATTGATGTAATGTAAAAAAATACCCATTCCTTGCCTCTTTTTCAATTCTGGAATTTATAAGTAATGCTCAGGTGACCTTGATCTCATGTGAGGTGGAAATAAAGCTGATATTATTATCTCATCTACATTAATGTGAAACCCTGCATAACAGAGAGGTTGTGTGATTTATCAAAAATCACACAGGGAGTCACTGGTGTAATCATAGTGCAAAGGTTCACGTTCTCATCTCCCTGGCAGTAGATATTTTGTTCTCTGGGCTGGACTAGCTCTTCAAATTCTCATCATACACCTTCCCTTGCTGGTCTGTTTCTGAGGAAAATACACGCATGTTCACACACACCCACACCCACACCCACTCACCCATATACACAGAGGCACACAGCCCTTGACCATTGAAAAATTGTCCCAAAGAGTTCTATCACTATACCTACCCATCCCATCCATCCCATCAGTCCACCTACCCACCCTCCAGCCACAATCCATCCATCTAGGATTGCCAGATTTAACAAAAATACAGGACACCTAGTGAAGTCAGAATTTCAGATAAACAACAAATAATTTTGTAGTATAAGTCCCATGTAATATTTAAGACATGGTTTAACAGAAACTCATATTTCGCTGGGTGTCCTGTACCTTGTGTTTGTTATCATTGTATAGATAAGAACACAAGGCCCAGAGAGTTGAGTAATTTTCTCCCATTTACTTAGTGACCATGCTGCTAAGTTTTAAAGAGAGAGTTTCTGTGACTCTGCTTCAGGAATCAAACTCAGTGTTTAAATTCAATATTTTAGACTTAGGGCATTTGAAGACCAATATGGTAGGCACTCTTAGTCACTTACCCAATTGCCATTCCCATTGCCTTATTTCTTCCTTGCTGGAAGACCCCAGTTTTAGGGGTGCCCCTGCCTAGCCACACGTGTGTGCAGGGAAATGGTCTCCTGCAATGAATTGTTATCATGTGATTGGTTTAGGCATCAATATATGTCCCCTTCCTGGCCAATGGGATTTGAAAGGAAGTACGCAGAGAAGTTGCTGGAAAAGATTTTTCTTGCTAATAGCACTGTGTACGTGGTGAAAATGCTTTTCTCCTCTGCATGCCTATAATTGTCTAAACATCATTCTTGGGACGACTGCAGGCACTTATACAGGAAGGGAGAACTCCCCAGTGACTTCTTTTTCCCCAGAGGCTTGGTTTTATTGTATTCTTTTTCCTTAATGAGATGTGATAAGCTCAGGTGGCACTACACAGAGTCATGTGACAGGGCAGAGCTGCCGGATGGGGAGCTGGGTGTTGGGAAAAGCCATCTCCTAAGGCATGGCTCGTTCCTGCATCTCACCCCCTGGCCTGCCTCACTTCCCTCAGTGGTCCCTGAGAAGGTAGCTTATGGGGCAGCGGAGTCTAAAGGCTCAGGGACTGATGGGGTTGGGGAAGGGAAGAGCCTTCCAGAGAAACACTTGGGCCAAACTCTGGCTCTGGGGCTCCACCTGGCTTGGCTTAAGAGTTCCAGAAGCTCTTAGGAGATTGGGATAGCCTGGGAGGAGGCTTGTCTCTCTCTGTTAACCTCTCACTGGTCAAGCCAGTGAGAGGCTCCCATCTGTATCTTCCTCAGGTAGGGAGGGATGATGAACCCTCTCTCCCACGTGCCTCTCCAATCCATCAGCACTGCGTCTGGGGCAGAATAACATGGAGTGGACAGGGAGAAGACATCTGCATCCTTGGGGATTGTTGAGCTACTGAATTTCCTGTAACTGTCCTCACTCTACATTTCTTATTTTGTGAAATAATAAGTCCTTTTTCTATGTAAAAACTCTTGGTCTACTGCCTGCAACCAAAAGCATCCTCAGGGAGACAAAACACCAGACTCCACGGAAGAGATGGATTGAATGGTGTTCGGTGTTCTTTGATCCCTACAAAACTACACACACACCCTCAACATATTTTGGGTAGAATTTCAGCGAAGAGGACTCCTGTCACCTCAGACTCTTGATTTCCTAAACTGTGAGTCCTAAGTTTGTTTTTTGGGCAAGGGCTCCTTAGGTAGCCCTCCCTAATAAGACTTTCTGAAAAGGTATTTTCTCCTGGAAAACTGCAAAGGAAAACCACGTCTTGCCCATTCATGCTACTTTTCAGAGGCATATGGAGATCTAGGTTCCTCGGACACCTGCATGAACTTACTATACTGGCTCTCAAGTTAGCATCTTTCCAGTGTGTTTTTTCCACATCACATGTGGAACATTTTTAATAAACAAATGTTTGTTGAATTTGTGCTCAGCTATCTGGTAGGTCTTTTTATTTTCAATTTCTATTACTGTTTCTTTTATTTACTTTTTTAAATTTATTTTTTATTGAAGTATAGTTGATTTACAATGTTTCAGGTATACCCCGAAGTGATTCAGATATCTCTTCTTTTTCAGATTCTTTTCCCACTTAGGTTATTACAGAATATTGAATAGAGTTCCCTGAGCTGTACAGTAGATCCTTGTTGTTTATTTTATATATAGTAGTGTGTATCTCTTAATTCCAAATTCCTAATTTAGACCCACCCCCATATCTGGTAGGTCTTGTAGGCAACAACAATATGTAGAGAAACTGACCTCAAGGCGATTGTCTACTTTTTGGGAAAATATAATAATAATAATAAGTTCATCGATTTAGAATTTTTAAATGTTTTCAAAGACTGTATCTTATACTGAGCAACACTTTAAAAAGTTCTCAATTTGACAAGGTAATATAATACATGGAATAACAATATAAAACTAATATATTTTGAGCTAACATTTAAGGCATATATCAGTAACTCTCAAATTTTGCAGAACATCAGAATCAGGAGAACTTGCTAAAAATTCAGATTCCTAGGCTCCATCCCACACTAGGAGTTTGATTCAGTAGGTCTTTAGTGGGGAACAGAAATTTGTTTGTTTTTTTAAAAATGTGCATGTGATTCTGATGGTCCATAGAGCATATCATGAGGAACATTTAACCCATAAGAATCACAATTATTAGCCAGAAAATGGTGAGCCCAATGTTGGCTTAAAGCAGAAGAGACCTGTTGCTGACCCTGAGGGTTTCTTGAAGCCGGGAGAGGGCCTGTGCGAGGCAGCTGCTCTTCAGAACTCTTCTGTTCTTCAGCAGAGATCTCTGACATTGAGGAGATGTCTTGGTGGTATTCAGGTCCCTTCAAGGCCTGGGAAAGGGGTCTGGGAGGCAGCTATGCCCTACAATGGCTCCCCTCCTCAGGAGCACTCCCCAAACCTGAGGAGACTTCTTGCTCGCCTTTAGGGCTCCCCAAGGACTGGAAGGGCACCTTCTAGGCAGTAGCTTCTGAGTAATCTCCTCTTTAATATCAGCGCTCTCTGAGCCTGAGATGATTCAGTGCTTGACTTTAGGCCCTGACAAAGATTTGGAATAATGATTTGGAGGCAGAACCCACAGAAGTGTAGCCCTCAAGGTCAGAGTTTTCTGAGCCTGAGGCTTGCTGTACTATAAACCTCGTGATAGACTGGAGGGACCCATGGAAGGCAGCGTCTCCATAGAAATGCACCCCATGGCAACAGCACTCTCTGGACCTGAGAAGATGTACTGGACTTTATTTCTCACTAAGGATGAAGCAGGACATCCGGGAGGCCGTGGCACCACAGAAACACACCCCGTGACAGCAACACTCTCTTCAGACACCTTCAGTCTTTGGGCCTTTAGTCTTCAGAGAACTTTAGGCCTCACTCCTGGCTGGGAAGAGTGTCTGGGAGCAGGGGCTGGAATGAAGTCTGAGAGTCAACAGATCCATAGAAATGCTCCATCAACATCAACACCCTCTGGGCCTCAGGAGATCTGCTGCTCCACCATTGGTCTTATCAGGGACCTCAGCCCCGCTGTCTGGGAGGCCAAGCTCTTTTTACACACTGCCCTTGCAGGAGCATTCCAGCTTTGCTTTATGTCACACTATGGACACTTACAGCTCAGTCAAGGATAGAAAAGTGGCTAAGGAGCCTGTGTTTGTCCAGCCATGAAATAGGCCAGTTACGCTGAGGCCTAGAGAGAGAGGCACTCTCTCTTCCCCGTCAAGCACCCAGAGGACAGAACACATAGCTTACAGCCCTGCTGCTGCAGCTGCTGCTTCCATCAGCACTGGTTTCTCAGATCAGCTCTAGTCTGGAGGGAGCCTTGGAATTCAGCTCAATATCCCCAGCTCTGCCCACGGTAGGCCTGTCACAGACAGAGCAGACTTTTGCTCCTAGAGCAACGTCCTGATATTAGTGTATGCATGACAAATAATGCCTTTAGAGTGTAAATTATTTAAGTTCGTTAACAAATTGTATATGTATCTATTACAGTTAATTGACTCACCTAGAAGTAGACTGTGTAATGTCTAATGAAAGGAAACATAATAATAATAGAAGACTTACTATGATACTGTGATATTGGTCCTCTTTTAAGAGCTTCTACGTGGAGTACTGTATTTTTAAAAATTTATTTTATTCAAGTATAGTTGATTTACAATGTCGTGCTAATTTCTGCTGTACAGCAAAGTGATTCAGAGATATATTATATATTTATATATATACACACACATACACGTTCTTTTTCATATTCTTTTACATTATGGTTTATCACAGGATATTGAATATAGTTCCCTGTGCTATACAGTAGGACCTTGTTGTCCATCCATTCTATATATAGTAGTTTGCAACTGCTAATCCCAAACTCCCAATCCATCTCTTCCCCTTGGCAACCACAAGTCTGTTCTCTATGTCTGTGAGTTATTTTCACAGATAAGTTCATCTGTGTCATATTTTAGATTCCACATATAAGTGATATCATATGGTATTTGTTTTTCTCTGTCTGACTTACTTCATTTAGTGTGATCATCTCTAGGTCCATCCATGTTGCTGCAAATGGCATTATTTTATTCTTTTTTATGGCTGAGTAGTATTCCACTGTGTATATGTACCACATCTTCTTTATGCATTCATCTGTCGATGGACATTTTAGGTCGTTTCCATGTCTTGGCTAATGTGACTAGTGCTGCTATGAACATAGGGGTGCCTGTATCTTTTCGAATTAGAGTTTTGTCTGGATATGTGCCCAGGAGTTGGATCGCTGGATCATATGGAAACTCTACTTTTAGTTTTTTGAGGAACCTCCATAGTGTTTTCCATAGTGGCTGCACCAATTTACATTCCCACCAACAATGTAGGAAGGTTCCCTTTTCTCCACACCCTCTACATGGAGTATTGTATTGAATTTTCAAAGTAACTCAGGGGCAGACCTTTTCAGCTTTAGCACTATTGACTACTTTTGTCCTAATAGTCTTTTGTTGTGAGGCTGTCCTGTGCACTGTAGGATGTTTAGCAGCATTTCTGGTCTCTACCCCCAAGATTCCAGTAACATCTCCCAACACCCACCCCAGCTGTGACAACCAAAATTGTCTCCAGACCTTGCCTAATGTCCCTTGGAGGACAAAATGGCCTCAGCTGAGAACCACTGCCCTAGGAGGGAGGCACACTTGCTAACCTTTTTTTGTATATGAGGAAACTGAGGCTTAAAGGGATTGAGTATTTGCCCAAGTTCAGACAGCTATCAAGGATAAAACTTGGGGTTTAAATCTTGTCTGTAGAGTCTGAGCTCTCAACCACCCCTCTGTATGTCACAGAGCGATCATCTCTTTTAACATCTGTAGTCCTACCAAGTTGCCCAAGATACTTCTGGCAGTTTCACAGTCTTTGGCTGCCCATTGGCCGGTAGAAGATTTTGCATTTCTGGAGCCAAGATCACTGGAAGACTTAACATCAGTTCACACGCATCAATGTCTCCTTCAGAGAGGCTAGGGATTGTGAAAAACTCTTTAAAGTTGTTTCTACCTGGGATTTGGGGGAAGCTTAACTTTGTCACACCCAGAGATTTTTTTTTTTTTTTTGCGGTACACGGGCCTCTCACTGCTGTGGCTTCTCCCGTCGCGGAGCACAGGCTCCGGACGCGCAGGCTCAGCGGCCATGGCTCACGGGGCCCAGCCGCTCCGCGGCACGTGGGATCTTCCCGGACCGGAGCACGAACCCGTGTCCCCTGCATCGGCAGGCGGACTCTCAACCACTGCGCCACCAGGGAAGCCCCCAGAGAACATTTTAACCACCTATTTGCAGGCCCTGTTTAATGCTTGATGGCTCACTTCCTAAGGTCTCAAGTGCTTTTTTATGCTACAGGCGCTGTAAGGATCAAGGAACTGACATTTGCCAAGTGCCTGGAGATCCTGAACACATGATTCTTGCACAGGGCTTTTCTTTCATTTGCCATCCAGAAAGTACATACAACTAGTAGCTGAAACTCACTAATCACAACCAGTAAAAAGGCAAGGAGTTCTGGCTTTAGAAAGTGTATCAAGTACCATCTTGACCTCTCAACTGTGTGGAGCTCTAGGTAAAGGGGAAAAGTACACCCAGGTACTGAGTCCATAATGACAGCAGTCACCTACAGGCTCTTTGCTCAGGACTTGGTGAATTTGATTGGATGGATTTCTGGCTCTCCGGTATTCTGTGCCTCTCAAAACAGACTTTCGTTTAGCTTTATTCTTCTGGGTAATCACATCAGTGGTATTGCATTTTTGCTCCAAAAACATGCTCTATCTAATTCTCATAATCCCAGCTCAGTGAGTGGTTTGTACATGTTATTTCAAACCCATTTTCCCACCAGCCTACCATTGCCAATGTTTTTTTCATTATAGGCTCATTCATTAAATGTGTGCGTTACCTCATGAAGTTTGCCTTTACCATAAACTGGTGAGATATGTCATTGTCACTGATAAACTGTCAAGGGGAGGCTTACTGAAACCCTCCAGATCCCATATCCATGCCTGGCATTTGTTTTCAAAATTCTTATCCAGGGTATAAAGAGATAGTCTCAATGGAAAGGCTAAATAATTTTGTTGAAATACCCGCAGTTAACTAACCCTGACCAGTGACTTTTGTTTGAAACATATTTATGCTTATTTAATACATGTTAACTCTTTCAGGTTACGAATTTGGTTTCAGTTTTCTGGTTGTGTTTTTAACCAGTTTGATGAATGTGTGGTGATTAATGGAGATGGGATGTAGGGAAAGAAACAAGGAAAACAGAGACCATGTTTGTTTTGGCTTTGACAGCCCTATTGTTCAACCGTCCAGACATCCATCTCTTGACTCCAGGATGGTGTTTGGGGTCTCCCTGCAACCTACCTTGGGTCCACATGTCCCTGTATTTCACAAAAGCATGAGGTAGGCTGAGCAGATGCAGAACTGTACTCTGATGACCAGTGTCCTGGTGACACATGGCAGGGTCCAGCCTCCCACCGTTGGACTGGGATCTCCACTCTCATCTGGTCCAGCCAGGACTGTTCCTCCTGTTTGTGATTTACCAATCGTGGGAAAACTCCAGTGCTATCCCTTCAGTGTAATTCTTCAAGGAGACGTCTCTGACGGTGGAGAAATATATGTTGCCTTTTATGAATAAACAAACAGAAGAGACCAGTCCCCGGTCCTGTAGGATGTCAGCAAAGGCTTTTGGTGGAAAGGATTTATAATAAGCTGGCCGGAAAATACACGGGGCTGTTAGTTTGAGTCCTGGCCCTGGATATTCTTCTCAGCTCCTATTCCAAGTAGGTAGCAGGTCTTTCTGCTCCACTGACAGGGGCCAGGGAGAGCGGGGGTGGGATTTGTGTTGGTGGCAGAGAGCAGAAGTTGCTTTAAGAAAACTCCCTTCCGATCTTTGGTTTTTGTTTTGTTTTGTTTTGTTTTTTTGCGGTACGCGGGCCTCCCACCTCTGCGGCCTCTCCCGTTGCGGAGCACAGGCTCCGGACGTGCAGGCTCAGCGGCCATGGCTCACGGGCCTAGCCGCTACGCGGCATGTGGGATCTTCCCGGACCGGGGCACAAACCCGTGTCCCCTGCATCGGCAGGCAGACTCTCAACCACTGTGCCACCAGGGAAGCCCGCTTCTAGTTGATTTTAAATATTCCATTTATTGTTAGTTGCAAAATCTAATAGAGTTGGGTGTGTATCTGGACTCTACCACTGTGAGATATGTGATCTTGGGCAAGCTATCTGATCTCTGTCTCCTTCTATGCAATGGGAATATCACTCACTTCATAAAGATGTGGTGAGGATGTAAGTGGCTTAGTGCAATGCCTGGAACAGAGTAAGCTTTAAGTTAATATTAATTATCAGTAATAACAGTGACATTCTTCTTATTATTAAACAAAGGAACGAGAGTAGGTATTCCTGCAGGTCCCTTTCAGTGTTAAAATGCTATGGATTTATGTTCCAGACTAAACTGACTTAAGATTTGAGAAAATATAAATAAGATCATTTTTTGAGGGGAATTAGCCCACTCCAAGTAGACTGAACTTAAAAAAAATTCTCTGACATTGATTTTTGGATATGCATAAAGCAAATTTCAAGCCATTGTTCAAAACCAGTTTCAAAGATTACCATTGAATGCCACGTCACAAACACATATCTCATGAAAATAAAATATAGACCACTTATTAAAAACTGCCCTTAAGCAAATAGTCATACTTTAAAAAATTAATCCTATTTCCAAAGTCATGCCTTTACCTTTGGGTTTTAGTTTGACTTAATGACATAGACATAACCCTGTATACTCTTTACTAATGTGTCTCTTTAACCATTGACTTGTCTCAGGTATCCATGAGAGCCCAGTTGGGAAAATCAACTTGGAAGATTCTAGGGAAAGGGAAAATATGAAAGGAAAAGTATACACACACTCACAGGCACACACAATTTTTGGAAGCTGGACTCATACACAGGGAAGGCCTCTGAGCTTCCCTGAACCCCAGTCAGAACAACTCCAGCCCAGGGTTCACAGTATCTTGTGCAATGTTGCTGAGCTGCTTACGACTTGCTTTAAGACTCTAACAAAAGTCTAGGCAACTTGCTGTTGGAGTTTCTCAAAGCCACAGCCGTTCTTTCTTGCTTTTAATGAAATTCCTTTCTATTTCTCCAGGTATGACTCCCCTCGGACCAGCAGGGCATATTTTCTCCTTGAGTTAGGACAGCTTATGACAAATAATGATGAGGAATCAATAGACAGCAGGGAAATATTGGGTGAGAGGCTGAATGAATCTCTGAGATAAATTATTGACCATAGGCATGGCTAGTTCTCCTTTCACTTATATGTTCCTATGCCATCTCACTAACAACCTGAAAGAAAATCAAATATTTTGTTTGGGGGCTTCACTAATATCAGCAACTTTTACTATCTTAATGGCATTTTTATTGATCTCAGCTTTAATGGGAGCTGTATATATTTGATGTTGGTCATTTAAAGTAGAGGTGAGTAATAGACTTCCCCACTGAGGATCATAAAGCAGCTCCTTGTCTGGCAAGTACGGGAAGCAAATAGAAGACAGCATTTAATCTACTGTTCTACCGCAGTTATCAGGGACTGAGATGGAAAAAAAAATTAAAATGTAAAGGTTGGAGCTTCCCCACCCCCATGGTTGCCCCCCTTCCTGTTGCCTCCCCCGCTTCACCCTTTCCCATGCTGACTGCTAGGCACACTGGTCATCAGCAGGCGAACAACAAAAGGCCATTGGCGCAATGACCTTGGCTGTGGCATCACGCGCTGGAGGAAAGAAATGAAGCCATTAGACTGAGGCAGGAGAACAGGTTATAAATCAAGCCATTTCCAATAAGCTGCCGTAATGGCCATCCATCATTGCCAGCTCGGCACACAGCAGACCATGGAGACACTGGAGCTGCTAAAGCTGAGACATAAACAATAATAATCCGGGCTTGATATTTCAGCCCTTCAGGAAATTTAGGGACATTTGCTTTTCTTTTGTTTGTCAGAGGTGATATTTAAAGCATAAGATGTAATAAATAGAGGAGCGGTGACACGATGGGACAGTTTACAAGCATTGCATGCTGGGTGTGATTAAAGGGAGAATCAAAAGTTGAATTCCAAAAGCAGCCACTGCTTCTGGAATAAAAGAGCAGACCCCAAACAAATAAACAAAACATCACACTCTTCATAGAATGACAGCTAGGTGTTTTTGGAAAAGGTTGATAGGTCTCATTGCTTTGAGAATTATAGCATTTTCTGTTACTGGGGTAAAACACAGTAACCCTGGATCATGATTTTGCTTGCAGAAGAAAGAGAGAAAACTGGACAAGTGACTCAAATTCGTATTCGTAACCAGGTTACAAGTGGTTAATTGGAATTAGGCATGTAGAAGTTGTGCTTTTTAATAACATCATATCGTGCACTTCCAGTGGACAATTCACGATGGCATACGACCTTATGGCAAATATTTCAAAACAATGTTGTCAACATTTTAAGTGCACTCAAGATTGTTTACTGTGGCTTTGGGGAAAAAATGCCAAGCAAAGAACTAGCTGTTCTACTATGTCTGGGTTTTTCTGAAAGTCTTTAAAATGATTTCCTTATGTTATTAGGATTTTATTTCAAAGCTGTGCCCATCAGATATGGCCATCCAGCATGTTTTTCCAGATTTCTCATTTCTACTCTACAGTGCTTGCCCATCTCGATCTTGATTTGATTATGCAAAATCTCCAGTCCATATTTTTTATGTTATATGATATTCTCCACTACAAATGATAATGTCAGTTTTCAAAAATATATTTCCAGTCATTAAAAGTAGATAAAGGGGTTGGATGGTCTTAAAATTCACAAGATGACCTTTATGAATTATGATGCTATTTCAAACCACTTGGTAATGTATTGGAGTAAACCTGTCTCGTACCAAAATCCAAGAGCAGCTAAAGTAAGCATAACTGAGAGGCATGTTGTGACAATAGCACAATGTTCCAAAGAGCAATTTTTGGAAATAACATGGAGAAACTGCAACTTTCCTATCAAATCGGTCATTGTACTTTTAAATCTCCCAAAGTATGCAAGTCTTATAGGGTGTTTGCACAATAGCTATAATGCAAATACAAGAAGAAAGTTAAGGTCCAATCAAATAGTGTAGTAACTGAGGCAGAAATATGTGCTATATGGAAATGGCAGTGCATTTCAACAGAAATAAATCGGTTACAGCCAATTAAGGAGATTCAGTCTCATTTACTCTCTTTTCAGCCTAAACTTAAGAGCCATAAAAAAGCAAAATGTACACCTAGATCCTTATATACTTTGGTGAGTCACTGGTTTCAAAATAGAATGTTTTAATTATATTTTCAGAACTTAGTAGGGTAAGGTGATGTGTTCTACAACAGATCAATGTTGACAATAACCATTTTTCTTTCTGGCTGAAAAATAGGACTGCCGATTGCATGTTTGGGAACTGATTAAAATAGCAGCAAGATGCTTAATCAGATACATTTAAAGGTGTGGCATGTTTTGCTTCCAAGTATGCCTGGGACATTTGTCCATAATGAGTCCATCTTTTCTGAAAATTTTTTAGAAAATATTTTTCTTAAAAGGAAAGATGTCTTTTGACTTCTTTCGCATGAAGGCAGAATCTGTGCCTGCTACTAGAAAGGGGAACTGAAGATGGATTTCTTTCCCTTGTTTTTGTGGCATCCTATCAAATTTGCCCCCTCAGTTAAATGGGGAAGTCTAAGGGAGATTGTCCCAGACTTCTCAGGAAAGTCAGCATAAATTTTTAATGGTTTGTCTAAATATTCCTATAATTAAGCATCTGATGATGTTTTAATACAAATGAAATAGATTTGTTTTCTCATGAGCTGCTATTAGTCCTTTATAATAAATATTTATAAGTGTTTATAAATAAAATATTAATTGCCTGAAATGACATTTTAATGTGGTCCTAACCAACAGTGAAATGCTGCATAGCATGATGCTGCCTCACAAAATGTTTTGGAAGTTCTGACACTGCATCAGGACCACCGAGGTGGCCTATGGGACTGGAGTGGCCGTGGGAGGATTGCAGAGGCTACTCCTGGATAGAAGCAAAGACCCCCAGATGTTAGGATTGTTGGAAACACCAAGCCATTGCCCAACTCAATGGTTTCCCTCCTTCCCTGCTACATAGACTGTCTGCTAGAAACAGGAGCATCTCAAACATTACTAAAGCTTTACACGATGGAAGATTACATTGTTCCCTCTCAGGCGCTTGTTCCAAGGCCTCCATTCTCTCTTTTCTCTGGCCCTCTGGGTGTGAGACCTTTCAGAAGGAAAAGGACAAGGCTTGACTGATATCCAGGCTGCTCACAGCTTGTGTAACTAGCTGTCCTAGGCCAAGGCCAGGTTGGATTACAAAATGGTGATAAGGAGACAGGAAGAAAAGACTGTAAACAGCCTCTACTAAGTTTTGATCTGGATAAGAAAGGAAAAAAAAAATAAGTTAATGATAGCCTGTCTGAATTTTTTTTTTTTAGACTGAGTATCTGTCTATTATCCACCTGCCCAGGAGCAAATGGAACCTCGATGGGCCTCAAAATCTCCATCTGTGAACTAGGAAAATGAATGTATGCTATTTACATATTTTTTTAGGGGCACTAGTGAGGGCAACAGTTTATTTTTATTTATTCATTAATTGATGCAATTCATAAACTTCTACCATCTGCTACAAAGATTCAATTAACTAATTGTCATATCTCAGTTTACAAGTATAATATATTATAGAAGTGCTAACATGGAAGGGGCAGCTGGGTGTGTGAGCAAGGTTGGATTTTTTCTTGAAAGAGTCTATCACACTTTTGCCTTGCACTTACCTTCAAGCAAATTGGAATTTTTTTTTTTTTTTTTTTTTTTTTTTTGTGGTACGCGGGCCTCTCACTGTTGTGGCCTCTCCCATTGCAGAGCACAGGCTCCGGACGCGCAGGCTCAGCGGCCATGGCTCACGGGCCCAGCCGCTCTGCGGCATGTGGGATCTTCCCGGACCGGGGCACGAACCCGTGTCCCCTGCATCGGCAGGCGGACTCGAAACCACTGCGCCACCAGGGAAGCCCGCAAATTGGAATTTTGTGAATCTTCTGTGTTACATAAAAGGAAGTGTACCCAGTAGGCGAGGACAGACTTTGGTTATTGGCTTATTAGCCTTGGTGCATACCATCTAGTGCCTTGGAGGAATTTTCTAGTGTCTTTGAGCCTCAGTTTCTGCAGTTGTAAAATGAAGAAGTTGAATTGGGTGCTTATCCTGGTAGGAATGTTAATAATACCTTACATTATATAGATTTTTATTATTTAAAAAGTGATTTTGGTTACAATATTTAACTTATTTAAAAATCCATCTAAAAGGTAGGGAGTGAAGGTAAGTCTTGCAAACGCCAGTCTGACAATTTTTGAGGGTCATGAGGCTCAGAAGAATCAAGATACTTATGTGCATTCATAGCACTAATGGGTCACAGACCAAGGATTGAAATTCAGGCATTCCATTTTGGGCGGTTTATTTGGTTTTTTTTACCTTCAGGTAACATTGTTTTTCTAATTAGAGAGCATGTTTCGAATGCACGTTTTCTAAGTAGGTGGTTTCCAAAAGCTCTTTCAGCTCCAAACTTCTCTATTTCTAATGGATTCCTTTGGCTTTTGACCATTTCTGTGGCAGAGCGCTCTGAAAGGGATTCTTGTTCCTATAGGTCATTGAACATGGCAGCATTCGTTGTCATGGATGCAATTCAGTTGACAATAGGGGTCTGTGAGAAGGACCATGTAGAAAAGGTAGAAATATACAGTATTAATTTGATGTCCATGATGTTATAGTTGAGAAGGCTAGCATTATGAGGACTTGAAAATGTTTTTGGCTACTACTAAACCTTATTATTTACAATTCATTTCTTATGAGTCAAGTCCCAGTAATCAATGTGTAATCTGCCAATTGCATTGTATCAAGTTTCATAAAAGAAGGCAGTAAACATACAGGTACCTGTTGCACAGTCCCCTAGAAACCAATCGTCTGTGTGGTGCTCTATGAAATTCTGTTTTGATTAGGTTGTTACATCTGGGACAGAACTGCAAATAGCGTTTGGCGGAGGAAGAATGTGGGCCTGTATAATGCTGAGATTAGAATCTGTCCAATAATACAAGCATGTCAGCTGGGACGGGTCCTTGTATTTATAGAGGAAAAGCCACTGACTGAGGATTCAGCACACAGGTTTAAGGGAGGTAGTGTCAATTACTTTGGGATCTTTTGTGATAACACTGGATAGACCACTGAGAATGTGCCATATTTAATCTCTTTCCTGCTTAAGTGGACAAAATCATCCTATTTGGGCAGAAGGCACAGAGGAGGAAGACGGGCAAAAATGACCTCCTGCTGCAGACCCTCTACACTTCTAATTTTTATGATTCTATGATGTGAGGGTCTAATTAATACGGTGACTTCTCAGAGTATTTCATGCTCTGTGCTTACGTAACTCTTTCAGATGGCAAATTATATGGCTTAAACTGCCATGCAGGAGAAGGTAAGAAGTGAGGGAATAAAAGTAATGGATTCTTAAATTCATGGTAGGAGCAAAGGTATATTCTCAGTGGTGGATTGAGCTCTGATGTCTTAAGAATTTGTTATCCTACAGCAGAATGACTTCCCAATTAATTCGTTTCTCAATCAAAGACTGTGTAGTTGTGAGGGTATAAGAGAATGAGATTCAAAAGCCATGTGTGAAATAATCACACACTAAAAGGGGATTCACTAAATTTGATACCCATATACTATGAATGAGGCTCTTTGTAACAGGTTGGATTATCCCTCGGATTTACAGATCTAATAAGCATAATTGACAGATCCTGCCTATGACCACAGGTGGGAACAGCTGGTAGGTACTTGCCAAGAGCAGTACATTTCACCAGCTGCCAGTGGAGCTTGCCAAAGTGGGGTCACCATGGAGCAGCTGGTCTTGTGGATAGGAAGCTAAAAATCTGTCACTAGCACTTCCCAACTGTCACCTGCTAACTAATGTCCCAGTAGGTCCTAACTTAACAGGAGGGAGCAAGGTAGGAAAGTTCATACATTATTCCTGAGCACCTCGATGTCCAGAAAAAGTCTTCAGCCACCAAGAGGGCTGTTACGCTCACTGTGATGTCCCTGCAGTGATCCCACCATCAACATCAATCTGATTTTCTTAGCTGTGGCCTCTTTTACAAGGATGTACCATCCAATTGCTAAAGAAACTCCAGAGGTTATGCTCTTGTCAAATATGAGAAATCTGGAGACCTCCAAAGTGATGATTTGCCTTTGTAGAGGTAATTGTGGTTCTTTGAAAGAAGTCGGATTTTCTAGGTTTAAATAATTAGCTTAAATCTCAGTGTAATATGGTGTAAGTGTAAGATCTGTGTGTGCTGCAGGAAAACAAAATTACATAGCACACCCATTACACGTTTCACATCTCATCCTCCTTACCACTCTCTCCTGCTTAAGGATTTCTCTCCTAAATCTTCATAATACAGTTATCCCATCCAAACTGGGTCAATCAATGATTGAAATAAAACACAGAATTTGTATACCGTAATTAACAAGATGTCTTGTTTTCTATTAATGACGAATACACATTATGAAGCACATTCAAAAACGCATCCCTTGTTTCTTCTTGACTGAGATGGTGCTTCCCTTTACTTCACAGAAATTTATATAAATCTTCCGATCTGATCTCTTTCATGAGGAATTACTTTGATAGGACATAAGACAAGAGCAGAGAGTTGGCAATCTCTCTATGCCAATGAAGCCATTGTATCAAAAGTTCATACAGTACTGACCTAACAATAATACTCATAGGTTGTATCCGTTTTTAAGGGACACATCTCTGTTTTTTTGCATATTCTGCTCCCTCTGCTTTGATTATCTACTGTGTTTTCATGAAACCAGATATCATGGAAAACTTCATTTCCTGCTAATCCTCCCTATTCAGGCAAGGGTTACATAAAGTTTCTCAAACACTGCAGTAGATGCTAGGAATTTTCCCTCATTATCCACGCTTCCCTCCCTCCTTTTCATAATAAAATCCCTTGAGTTTCAGCTGGCTGCCATGGCCCTCTTAGAAACTACATTTCCCAGATTTCCTTGTAATTCCATGCTCTTAAGTTCAGCCAGTGGGATGCGAGTGGAAGCGATGTGTACAACTTGTAGGTCATGTCCTGCAAAGAGGAAATGACTATGTTCCATCTCTCTTCCTCCTTTCCTGTGGGCTGGGACATGACCCTCGTGCTGGCGACTGTTGGCAAATGGCAAACAAAGAAGGAAGGAACCTGAAACCCAGCTGACCTCATGGAGCAGAGCTGTCTACTGGCTCCAGTCTGCCCACCTACATCTGGACAGAGAAATAAATACACTGCTATCTTGTTTGAGTCACTATATTTCTGTCTCTTTATTACGACAGCTTAGCTCGATGCCCTGACTAACATATACCTTCCTCTTTCCAGTCTCTGCATCTTTGTTTCCGTTATTGTCTCTTCCTGGAATGTCCTTAACTATCTCGTGACCATCTAGGGACAGATCATATAATCCTCCCTCTGACTCCCCTATATGAATGCAGAATTTTTCATAGTTTCTTATTAAATTCCTAGCACAGTGGATTCCGGAGAGTTTGCTGTGTCATGTCTTTCCAATTAGGCCATTAAGTTTCTCAAGATGAAGGGAGATGCCCTTCTAGAACCTGGGTCCTCAAAGCACATTGGTTGAAAGAATAACTACTATAGCAATAATAAAAACAATAGCAAATAACAGTAATGATGATGATGATGATAAGTTGCTGTAGTCATTTTTAAGTTGTACACTTCATAGATTTCATAGGCTGCTTTTAAATAACTTTAAAAGTCAATGTGGGGCTTCCCTGGTGGCGCAGTGGTTGAGAGTCCACCTGCCGATGCAGGGGACGCGGGTTCGTGCCCCGGTCCGGGAAGATCCCACATGCCGTGGAGCGGCTAGGCCCGTGAGCCATGGCCGCTGAGCCTGCGTGTCCGGAGCCTGTGCTCTGCAACGGGAGAGGCCATAGCAGTGAGAGGCCCGCGTACTGCAAAAAAAAAAAAAAAAAAAAAAAAAATCAATGTCCTTCCCACTTCTGGGTATAGGTACAAAGGAAATAAAATAAGTTATCTTGAAGAGATTTCCATGTTTGTTTCAGCATTAGTCACAATAGCAAAGATATGGAAACAATCTAGGTATCCATCAGCAGATAGATGTATAAAGAAATGTGAGACGCACACACACACAGAGGAATATTCTTTAGCCTTAAAAAAGAAGGAAATCCTGTCATTTGCAATAACATGAATGAATCTGGAACACATTAAGCTAAGTGAAATGAGCCAGACACAGAAAGACAAATACTGCATGATCTCACTTATGTGTAGAATCTAAAAAAAATCAAACTCATAGAAGCAGAGAGTGGAATGTTGGCTACCAGGGCCTTAGGGGTGGGACAGATGTTGGTCAAAGGGTACAAAGTTTTAGGTATGCAGGATGAATAAGTTCTGGAGATCTAATGTACAGCCTGGTGACTGTAGTTAGTACCGTAGGTACTCTTGAAATTTGCTAAGAGAGTAGGTCTTAACTGTTCTCACTAAAAAGAATGATGACTGTGAGGTGGTAGATATGTCAGTTAGCTTGGTTGTGGTAAGCATTTCACAATGTTTATGTATATCAAACATTACATTATATACCTTAAATATATACAATTTTTATTTGTCAATTATACCTCAATAGAGCTGGAGAAAAAAGTCAATGTTAATTATCATTTAGAATACTTTAGGGAAGTTCCATAACTTTTTATGCTAATGTGTAAAATGAAGCAGTTTGGTTAAATTAGGGGCTACAGACTGGCAGCTACAGATGAATTCTGGTTTTTTGGGTTGTTTGCTTATTTGGGGGTCCATATTTTGGTTCTCAGTCGAGTTTGGTGATGTATAGAAATGTACTCCCCTGGATGTCATTTCAAAGTGTCTCAGGTTACCTGTCATATGCTTAGGCTCTTCTCTTGCATAATGAATACTATCCAGTAGGTCCTCTTGAGAGGCTTATGGCTTTACTAATTATGGTCCACATGCTGAAATGGCAGTGGACTTGGGATCTCAGAGAAACAGTGAAAATAGAGGGAGAGCTGTGAAACAGAGTGCTTTGAATAGATTATAGCAATCTGTATAGGGAGTCTGCCGCGTCTGTATGGATGGACAGGTTCTGACTCTCGGGTATTCAGAAATGGAAGTTCTTGTCTAAGACTTATTGATGTGCTCATTCCTATAGCACTTTTCCTGGGCGTGGCAGGCAGTACAGGGGTAGATATGGCCATGCAGAATTTGGAAGTATTTTTCAGAGCTGGAATGTGACACAGAACTGTAGTTAGAGGTCTAGTGCTGGGGAGCCTTAGAGATAAACTTGTTAATAAGCAGTATGATGGCAGTTGACGAGATGGAACAGCAACACCAAGCATAAGAAGAACCGCTAATAAGGTGTCCTTCCCACATGAATGGGGCTGTGACTATGGGAGGTGACGGTGTCACTGAAGTTAGAGATAGTTATAAGCAGTGATCTTTAGGGCTTCTAGGCTAATTCATGTTCTGGAAGCAGATGTTAAAAGTGACTGGTGAAATTCAGGGCACATGATGAATCTGATGAACACTCTGAGACTTGAATGGATTGCGCTGGGCAGCTGGGGTATTACAGTGGGGTGCTGGTCTCTCCTACTGGGAAATAGAGTCACTTTGGAACAATGAATATCCCCTGGGAGTTCTGGAACTTAGTCAGACATTGATGAGAACAGCCATCTGTCTTCTGCTTATCCAAGTTCGGTTTAGCTCCGGCTGTCGTGTGTTGGCGCTAACAATTTGGGCAGAGGTGTCTCTGTTGGCGTGGCCTCTGCCAACGTGTTTCAGAGCTTCTCCCCTCTGGTTCTGCTGCCTAAAGTATATATAAGGTAGAAGCAGAGATAATGGAAGTGATAACATTTCAAGTGCATGCTCAAGTGCATGTGGGCTTAGCTTCTAATTTTGACTCAGCTACTCCTGGCTGTAGAGTGAAGCTTATCTTCTCAGCTGAGTTAGCTTCTGTGGATCAGTGACTTTTGTTAATTCAAGCATCATTAACTATTTGTAAATGACAAATCATGTCAATGATTTTGGATAGAAGCCTAAGTCTTAGGGAAATAGGTAGAGAGCTGAGTTGCCTGTGTCAAAATCTTCTAGTGAAATAAGAGCTCATAGTGGTGTTGGAGATCTCAGGGATGTAAAATTGAGTTGGAGGAGGTTTGGGGTAGACCTAGACCCTCAAGGATGAGGATGTCCTTTCAATAGCTTCAGATTGGACATATCCCTGAGAAGACTGGTAATTGGTGCAAAGACACAGTGGGCCTGATGGACTCCAAGCACCCCTTTAATCATACTCGGGGATTCCAGTTCCAAATCTCTACATTCCTTGCCTTAGCCTGGAGACTCTATGGCTGTACAAAGTCCCCCATCCAAGGTTTCAAACCCATCTTTTTGTTTGACCCATTCCATTCAGGACTTTCTGAATGGTGGATGAGGGCAAACCCTGAGCTGTTGAGTAAGTTAGGAGATCACAAACTAGGATGCTTCAGATTAGAGGTCCTCTTTGACTATGTTTAGTAGCATAGAAAGCCAACAGGAATTTCCTGGCCCATAAAACAACTTCTCATGGCCCAAGACACATCTAGAATACAGGCTTCCATCTGCCTTCCCTTTACAAAAATCAGAATGAGCTTGTATTTAGCCTGACTGTTAGGCTTCATGGAAAAAAGAGGCTCTGTGAAATTTGTCCAGGAACCTGGGATTCATCGGGAGTGAGAAGTCATCCTGAATAGTGAGTGCACTGGGGCCTACTGGGGCCGAGGGACAGCTTCCTGTTCTACAGGAAGGATGCAGAGGCCCCCGCAATAGAGCTGGAGGGCCTAAAGAACTCTTGGAAAATGTTTCCTCAAGCCAAAAGGCCTTGGCTTTGGACTCAGACAGCCACTTTCCTGCTTGGCAAGAAAAGGAGAACCCCCCAGAAATCAGGCCTGTGGTTATCTGGAAAATAATTGCTAACATTTTCCGTCCACCAGGCAGTGGTCTATGTATTTTGTATGTACTGCTTCATAAAATTCTCACCCATCTTATGAAGTGGGTGCTATTTTTATTATTATTATTATTTAAACTCCATTTTATAGGTAAGAAAACTGAAGTAGAGGGGATTTAAAAAAACTGTCCAGGAGCACACAGATAGTGAGAACTAGAGATAGGATTTAAATGCAAGACATTTATGTGTAATCTAAAAAATACAACAAGGTAGTGATTATAACAAAAGAGAAGCAGACTCACAGATATAAAGGGAAAACTAGTAGTTACCAGTGGGGAGGGAAGAAGGAGCATTATAGGCATAAGGGATTAAGAGGTATAAACTATCAAGTATAAATTAAGCTACAAGGATATATTGTATAACACAGGAATATAGCAAATATTTTATAATAACTATAAATGGAGTATAACCTTTAAAAATTGTGAATCACTGTATTATATACCTATAACTTATATAATATTGTACAGCAACTGTACTTCAGTCTTTGTAAAGGCAGGAAGTTTGACTCCAGAGCATCTGCACTGCAACTGCCTGGGTCCATTTTCCGTCCCTGGCATCCAGATTGGGTTTGTTGGAACAACTAGGAGATATGCTAGGAAGTAAGCCAGATCACAGGGTGTGCTTCAAGGATGATACACAACTTTATAATTTCCTAGGACCTTGGTTGTCTGGTCTCGGAAGTGGTAAAGGAAGGCATGGAGGCACATACAGATTGTGGGGCTCTCTGTGAATCACTTCCTATAAGTGTCCTCTTGGTCTATTTTCTTACTTTCTCTTAAATTGCCTTCTATCTCATTTCTTGGGTGTGACGAAGTGGGTCAAACCAATAGGAGCATCACCTTCCTAACTAGACTCCCTCACTCTTCCTCCCCACACACTCCCATCCCCATGTGACCCCTGCCTTCAAAGTCGGATGAGATCATCCTACTCCTTAAGACATGTCCATGGATTTCAAACCTTTGTATTCACACTCCTTGACTTGGCGTACCATGCCCTCCATGATTAGAACCCACCGACCTGTCTAGGTCCACGTACCATGGTTCCCCTCTTCCTCTCCCACCCCACACCCACCTTCATCCTTATACTGTAACCAAACCTAAGTGCTGTCAGCATAGTATGGTGCTCCACATCTCCATGAAGCAACACATGTCTCTCCTTCTTGCAACTTGCATACTCACACTTCCACCACTCCCACCCCCAACATCTTTTATGAAGCTATTACTTATATTTTAATATCAAATCCAATATTATCTCGTCTCTTGCTGTAAAGCCTTAAGGACTGACTGGTGCCTCTGCCCATCCCCCAGACAGTACCCTAGGAAGAGGACAAGCTCTGGGATTAGACCTGAGGTTTCACACCCTAATTAGGAAATATATAAGCATTATGGACTTGGATGGAAAAAAGATTATCTAAGTCTCAATGTCCTCATCAGTAAGATGGGTCGACTAAGATTTTCCACATTGAGTCCTTGGGAAGGGTAAATGTTGTAGAACATGAAAAGCACTTGGCTCAATGCCAGGTGCAGAGTAAACAGCAGAGAAGTGATGGCTGTTATCAGTGTTCCAGTTATCATCCTATTCATCTCACTGTTGGGTAACTGTCAACCCATGTGCATGTCTTTTTTCTAGATGTACACTTCTTGAGGATACTGTCTGTGTAATTAGATTTTATATCCCAGCACCTGGCACAGTGCCCGTCATGTAACAGGTGCTCAATAAACACTTATTGGATGAATTATAACTCAATTATCTGCCATCTGCTTTGTCCAAAGCCACATATTAGCAGGATCTAGCCTACTGCTCCCCTATTCCATCCTTCCATCTGCCTTTGTGTTTAGGGAAAGGGGAGTTTATCTTGCCTCTCCTCATAGAGTCAGTTCACACAGGTCCTGCCACTCTGTTCTCCCTGCCTCCCAATGGTCCCAGCCAGGTTACCTTGGGTTTCAGTGAATCTGACTGCTGGGTACCCCCTGGAAATGCAGGACTATTGCTTTCCCTCAAAGTGACGCTGCTGGCACCTTGCTAACCTCAAAGCAGGTGTGCTCTGTGGAAGCCACAATTCTCTTTCTTGTCCCATCCCAGCAGTGAGCACTTCATACCCATTAACTCCTCTCACTGTCACTAACATGGTCCTTTGTAAGAAACACATTGTCAATAAGGGGATGAGGATAACAAAGGGAGCTTGTTTTGTGGCACGTGGGGCAACAATAAACATCACTATTCCTGAAGTTAATCAACTCTTTTTCCATGGCTGGCCGTTTCTCTTAGGAACCAGCTGGCTGACACACTGCCCAGGTGAGGCTGCTCAACTTTCTATCCATCTTTTCACACTTCTTCAAGGCCCAAGTGCCCCACCCTCTTTCTCCTGTGCTCTTCAGAGACTGTTCTCCAGTTTCTACTCCTGCACAGTCCTTCCCAACTAAAAGGGCTATCGACATGTTTCCTAAATTCAAGAGCAGTCTCTGCTCAAAATCCCACCTCTAGTAACGTAAACAATCAGGAGAAGCTTTTGAATTACATTTTTTCTTTAAAGGCTTTGAATATCTTAGAACAATGTTGAGTAATCTCTCTAAATGAAAGGGGAAAGAAAAATGCATTTTATCTGTGTGCAGAGCAAACTCCAGGGTCAAATCATTCTTTCCTTTTCTTTTCTTTTCTTTTCTTTCCTTTCTCTCCCATTCCCTTCCCTTCCCTTCCCTTCCCTTCCCTTCCCTTCCTTTCCCTTCCCTTCCCTTCCCTTCCCTTCCCTTCCCTTCCCTTCCCTCCCCTCCCCTCCCCTCCCCTCCCCTCCCCTTCCCTTCCCTTCTCTTCCCTCCCCTCCCCTCCCCTTCCTTTCGCTTCCCTTCCCTTCCCTTCCCTTTCCTTCTCTCCCTTCCTTCTCTTCCCTTCCCTTCCCTTCCCTTCTTCATGTCTTCTAAGCCATAGAATCTACAATAAGCAGGGTAGAGATGAAGGAATGAAAATGGGTCCACTTCAACTGGCCCCTTCTGCTCCTCAGTGTATGTGGGTTGGTCCTATGACCTAAGAAGCCCCAAGTAGCCAATATTGCTGGGATGAGCAAAGAACAATTCCCTTTTCTTTGGACCTTCCCTGCTCACCTGCCATCCTCTGTCTCTTTGGCTCCTCCTTGAGTTGTTTTCCTTTCTCCCTTCCCTTCTTTTCAGGGTTTGTTCTTCTTCTCCTAGGTTTCAGCCATTCCATTTTATTTGGGTGATGGCTGATGGGGGGACTATTCAGATCCTGCAGTTGGAGCATTCACAGGACAATCAGACATGTCATCCTGACAAATGATCTTCTACTAGAAGAGTGTCTGAATAATCAACATGGTTCTTCAAGTGAGGACTGATCAAACTCCCTCTTCTGCTACCCTGAGTGTGGTATATGACATTCCCTGGAGGTGGGGCATTCACAGGACAGGAATAAATCAAATCTTAGATTTCCTCAGCAGGAAAGCCAGAGCACTTCTTTTGCCTCTCTCCTCCTGATGAATCTCCCTTGATAGACCTGGGTCAGGTCAAATGTCTGGACTGTGCTCCAGGCAAAATACCCAATGGGATACTAAGGCTTTGAGAGAGGACTTGGAAGCCAACCTTTCCATTCGTCTTGCTGTTACCGTTCCTAGGACTGCTGTTGAAAGAAGGTGACAATATGGTCCCAACCTAGAGAAGATCAGCTGGAAGGAATTTATTTTTGGCTATTGTACAATTTAACATGTTACAAAAATAATAATAACAGCTCAAGGAATTTCCTCACTGAAAAGTGAGTTTTAAAAAATCCAAGACTTTCCAAGGGCTGATGACGAGCTGGAGAGGGGAGCATGGCTGAGCTGAATCTTGAGAGAGTTGCCTAGTGCCGAAGCAAATGCTCTGGAGGGCTGCACTCTGTATGGTAGATTAAGTACAGTGCAAACTCAGTAATCTGAACAACCTTTATTTGAACTGTCCCATTATTCAAACGACTCCCTGAAGCCAATTTCCTTTACCTTGTATGCTCTGACATGCTGAAATTGAAAATTTCACTCATTGTTCCTTTTTTTTTTATAAATCTTCAACCTTTATTAGTCAAACTGAACACTTCTGAGCTCTGATTTGTTTGGATAATTGAGATCCCCATATAATTTTGAATCTAACACCTGACAATGGCCCTGCTTAGAGGTTCTCCATCAGGTGGAAAATAGACAGGAAATAGGACATGGCCAGCAAGCAGGACTGCATGAAGACAGTGAATTTCCAGCCCTGCAGTCTCATGCATGATTACAGCCAATCAGTAAGTCCTCTATTTATTGAACTTACTCATAGAAGCAAGTGTATGTGAACGAATATCGTCTAGAGGTTAGTGTTCGTGTGCGTTGAAACCCTAGCTGCTGCACCTACTGTGTGACCTTAAGCAAGTTATTTAATCTCCTCAAGCTTCAAATTCCCCGTCTGTAAATTAAAAAATAATAATAACCTCATCCATGTCATTGAGTTGACTGAATAAATGAAATACAATGGATGCTTGAACAACACAGGTTAACTGCAAGGGTCCAGTTATTTGTGGATTTCTTTTTTCAATAGTAAATACTACAGTCCTAAATGACCTGTGGTTGGTTGATTCCACGGATGTGGCAGAAACTTGGGTGCCAAGGAACCAGGTATACACAGAGGGCCCAGTATAAGTTATACGAGTATTTTCAACAATGCAAAGTTTCGGCCCCCCCAACCCCCTCGTTGTTCAAGGACCAACAGTACACGTGCTTAGCAAGAGCTGGGAACCTAGTCAGTGCTTAGTAAGCATGAGCTATTATTACTAAATTCCAAGAAAAATTCAAATAAGCATAAGGTCTTGGCACTGCCATCAAAAGGTTTGCAAGCTATTTGGAAAGTCACTAAATAACACAACCAAACAACAACAAAACACAAAGACATACACACATGCACATCCACAAAACAGAACGCAGATATGTGTCACAGATATGTGACCCATAAAGCCATAGAGCCCACGTTCAAATCCCGGCTCTCGCACTTTCTAGTGGTATGAGCTTGGAAAAGTTATTTAACATCTCAGTATCTCAGCGCTCTCAAATACTATAATAGTATCTATGTCACAGACTTTTGGGGTTGATTAAGTCAATTAATAAACATATAATTATTATATATTCTATAATTAACATATAATAATCAATAATATAATAATTAATATGTATAATAATTGTATAATGTGCTTGGAACAGTGCCCGGCATGTAAAGAGTGTCAGCATTAATATACAGTAGTATTAGTTGTTCAGAAAGGACACGTATATGTATACGAGGGGAAAAAAAGAGGTATTGGGTGATCAGAAATGCAGCATGATCAAGAGGGTGAATCACGTTTGCATGGGAAGGAAAAAGAACGTTCTCAAACTGGAAAGACATAAGGTTTCTTCAGCTGATGTTGAATAAGCTCTCACCTTTACCGCTATCACTGGGAAGGGACATTTCCTCTCAACAAAAGCCAGTGCTGTGGCAACGCCATTTCCCATCTGAGCTCTCCAGTAAATGATGTTTTCACCTCATTTGTAAGTAAATTGAGAAGTCCAGGGATGTCCATGACTTTTGTAAATTAAGTGAATGTAGACTACTCTCCTCTGTGAAAACGTCCTCCACATTAAGCCCTGAGGACCTGTCTCTCCTGCCTCACGTCTGATGGCTTCTTCTCAGTCTCCTTCCCTGGCTCCTTAGACTGAATCTGCCCCTGAATGGTGGTGGCCCCTGTGGGCCTGGTTTTCTCTCTCCCTTAGCTCCATGTGCTTGTTTTCTATGAATAAATGCATTCATTTTCATGACTCTACTGCCATCAGATGTAGAAATCTCCTACCACTAATGTTTTCAGCCTTAATATCACTCTACACTTCCAAACTCATCTGATTATCCCAAAGGCAGTAAAACTACAACCAAAGCTGAAATTACCATGGAAAACTAACACCTCTTCTTCCTTCTACCTGTTAATAATGCTTCTTTTCCTCCTCAAGATCAGTAACATCATCACTATCTACCTGTATCTTTACTAGAATTATGACACCTCCATTCCTACACCCATGTATTCAATCACTGAGTCCTGCCCATCAGCCTCAGAAACTTTCCCCAAACTCACTCTCTCTTTTCCCCTTTTGCTGGCACTGCCTCAGCTACTCTCTGCTTGGCCTAAAAGCTATACCTTCTACAAATCTCTCCCCACTGTCTTCCCTTTTTACACAGCTGCCAGTTTTAGCTTCTTGGAAAGCAAATCTGTAATTGTCACTCCTTTGTTCAAACACTTATTTTGGCTCCCTATTGCTTGGGGATTAAGTCCAGTTACCTCTGGTCTGTCCTCCTTGTCCGGACTGGTCCTTGGACCAATTATAATAGAAATTGGCACCAGGATGGAGCAACGCTTTGCTTTAGTAGAACCCTATACTTTTCAACTTCTTGTTCCAAACAATGTCATAAATTATGAATGACCATAGTACAGGACATAAGAAGACAAATGACCCTGTTTGTTGTGTGAAAAACATAGACCATGAAGTACCCAATGTATAATGTGGTTTATCTGAACGGACTCCTTCTGTGTTGTTGTTTACCCTTCCCTTTGCATTGGCTTAAGTTGAAAGGGGGGATTTACTGACTGACCTAAATGAATAGTCCAAGAGGTGAAGGAGACTGTAGGCAGAGCAGTTGAGGTCTTAGAACTTTGTCTCCAACTCTGGGCTCTGTTTGCATCTGCTTCGTTTCAGTCTCAGACAGGTTTTCTCCGTGTGGCTCCATGATGACCTCTGGTAGCCCTGAGCCTGCATCATTTATGTAGCTCATGATCCCATAGACACAAAGAGAATCTTTCTAATTGGCTGGGCCTGAGTTGCAAATCTACCACCTTGAGTTGAAGTTCTAAGTCCATTTCTACTCAAACCAAGTGGACTGAGCAGGAATTTTTTTTTTTTTTTTGGTGTGAGTGTGGAAGTTGGGAGGGGGGAATATAATTTCCCAGTGAGACAGACAAACTCTATGCCCACTATGCCTCTAAACACAAATACTTTTCTTCATCCATTGTGATAAATACCTCCATGAGAAACTTCCAGGTATTCAAGCACCAAGAATGGGCCTCATATAAATGAGAAATATTAAAGACAGCCAGTTCCTGACCCAATGAACAAAGGTGGCAGAGAATTCTCCAAAAATGGCATTCTGGTAAGAACCGCAACAAAAGGACTGGCTACCACTTTGAACCTGAATTTGATTCTCTTCTTTCCTAATTTCAATGTGTCTAAATCCTTGGGATCGTGGCCCCAGAATTTTCCCACAGATTTAGCAATAATGGGCCCAGACCTCTTGAGGCAGTTATGGTTGAAAATACTCTGTCCTGCGGCCACTTTTAAGTTCTCTAGCATATGTCAGACCACAGGAACCAACTGGGGGTTCAGAAAGTAAGAGCCCTATAGAAAAGATTTTCTTCTTTGGTTTTCATGTAGCTTACTCAGGTCTTCAGAGATTCTAGCAAGCCCAGAGGGGCCACCCACCCCCATCTGTGGGAGTTAGAGAGCAGAGGTAATGCAGAGAATGGGGGTGAATCTCCCATAGACAAATAGTCAGATCCAATGATGTTAGACTGAGAGGTGACCAGGGAGTAGGAATGATCATTTGTAAAGAGAAAAGCGTTGAAAGGCCCTTTTGCCTGGCAAACATAAATACCCTGAAGAATAGAAAGCTGTGCGTGGATGTGGGGCTCGCTTAATGTGAATCCTACACCAGGCGTTTGTAAGTGATATAAAACTGTGATGTGCTGTTAAATTTATATCGCTCCCCCAAATGATCTACTGGTAGAACATATATATTTTTCAGAAAATGTTAAAGCTGTCATAAAACCTCATTGCTACAGATACAGTAGGTGCTTCGGAAGTACACACCAAAGCAGGTATTTGTAATCATTTCAGGGTGGTTCGTAAAAGAAAGCACATTGTGTTTCAACATCTGAGAAAGGACAAATATTCCCTTCTTCCCAAGGCCTGTTTTATCTCATTTTACATACTTAAAAAAGAGAAAAGAAGAGGCAAGCAAACAGTCTAAATATTTAAATGAAAGCTTTTGGGCTTCCCTGGTGACACAGTGGTTAAGAATCCGTCTGCCAATGCAGGGGACATGGGTTCGAGCCCTGGTCTAGGAGGATCCCACATGCCATGGAGCAACTAAGCCCGTGCGCCACAACTACTGAGCCTGTGCTCTAGATCCCGTGAGCCACAACTAATGAAGCCTGAGCATCTAGAGCCAGTGCTCTGCAACAAGAGAAGCTACCGCAACGAGAAGCCTGCGCACCACAACGAAGAGTAGCCCCTGATCACCATAACTAGAGAAAGTCCGCACGCAGCAAAGAAAACCCAACGCAGCCAAAAATAAAAATAAAATAAATACATTTATAAGAAAAAAAAATAAATAAATGCAAGCTTTTCCTTATATGCCCGGGTTGCTAGAAAGGTGAGAGCCAATGATAATTTCTTTCCCAAGTTCACATAGAGTTGTTGACTCTGTTTAATAATAGTAGATCTCATTCAGGCTGAACAAACTGGTCCCTGGGGTGGGGTGGGGGGAAAGCAGCAATAAATCAATACTCCAGATGTAATCTTGGTGTCTAGAATGCAGAGAGAGATTTGGGTGCATAATGGTGCTGGTTTGTCTATTGTCGTTCAGACACAAGCTGCCTCAGAAAGGGGCTTGTGGGAACCTGATAAGATGTGGTCAAAGGTGGGTTATAAATCACAGAGAGGCAGGATTCTGCTGATTTCATACACCCGCACTTTCTGGGGTGAAAAAAAAAGTGATAGATCTGCAATTTACTGCTTATCACATCTGCTAGAAGCTTTATAATACAAAAGCCTGACCTTCAGTGAATAAATGCCCTGGTTGACTACCTGCTTCTGTTTAGGAAATATGGTACCCCAGCAACCAAGAGCTGGAAGCCCTCTGATGACCTATTTAACAAGCCCATCTTTGATGGTGAGCCATGCAGAAGTGAGTTTTACTCACAAGCATCTCCTCCTAGAACAACAAGTGGATGGTACTTGTTGAAAGAAACTGTATATTTAACTCTAGGGGAACAAATGGACCCAAGGGATCATACGGATTCCACACTTGTTCAGCACTTGTTAACGTTTTGCAGATCACTGGACCACAATGGCTTCTCAAAGAATAGGGGAGGGAGGAGGCAGAAGCAAGGGGAACAGAGAGGTGAGAAACCAAGGAAGTTGCTGCAGCCCAGGGAAGGCAGCGCAACCTTGCCAGGCAAAGAAAGAACCACCTGGTGAAGAGAAGCAAAAATTACCATGCATTACCCTAAGAGGTGGTATATTTCTGTCTCATATTTCTTCCAGGGAAAAGTTTGAAAACACTGACTTTTTTTACTGCAGCACTTTCAAAATTAATATATATGTAATCCTAGTCTCAATAGAGGATGGGTCATCTCTAGTTAAAAGTGCATAGGAAAACAATATATCTTTGTAATTTTCAGATATGTAAAGCAAGTCAGTACTCCAAAAGTCTTCACATTCTCTCCTTGCTCCCTGATGGAGTGAATCTGCATTTTCCTTAACATACTCTTCCCTGAGTTAAATATGTTTTGAGTGGATCTGAGTTTTAAAAGAAGTCACTTCATGTTTAAAAATTGTTTGTTAGCTAAAAGAAGACACCAGAGAAGGTCGTTTTAAGCTTGCATTTGTAATTTATTTATAAAATATGTCATATTTATAAAATATGTCAGTTGCTTTATACTTGTGCAAATGAAAAATCCATTCGTTCTTTCAACGAAAATTGATTAGTTAGTTATTATGTAGCAGGTACTCTCATAGATGCTGGCAATTAGCAGTGTACTAGATAACAGCAATCCCTTCCTTCGTGGAGCCTACAGTTTAGTAGGAGGATATGAACAATAACAACTAAGTAACTACAATATGTAGTCTGCCGAGACAATAAATGCTATGGAGGAAATAAGCAGGGAAGGGTCTAGAGGGTGCTGGACTGAGTATGGGGGGTGGGAGGAGTTTATAAATTATTTAAATTTGAAATATTTCCCAGTGGTCAATAGTTTTAAATTTTTCTCTCACACCTTTTAGCCATGATAACAACTAGAACTGGAAGTGATCCATTTGTATCTCATCTCTTTGCTGCGCTCTTTTCTACCTGAGAGTGGACAGAGCTGCAGAATGGCCAACAGTCCAGGATAACCAAGATGATGTTGAGTGACCAGGTCAGCCTATTTCACTACCCATTACCCAGCACCTCTTAAAAACAAAACTGATAAGTGCGTATAGATGAAAATATTGTACTACCATGTGCACGTCAGTTACTAAGAGTCTCAAAGGATACAAGGCACTCCTACTCCCTTTTCTGTACAATAGTTTTTTTTTTCTCTTAGCGAAAGCAGCAAGATTTAGGTTCTAGTCTTAATTCCATCAAACTGGGCTTTCTTACTGTCTTCCTGTATCTGAGGAAGGCTTAGATGATGCTTCTTGGCATGGAGTATTTTGAAAGATTATTTGCGAGACTACTGGGCAGGTTCTTGTTGACCACATATTTTTTACTCAATTCTCTGGGAGAAATTGTAACAGGTGGTATCAGTTGTGATGCTTTGGCTGAAGTAACAAAAGCCAGCTCCCGGTGGCTTATGCAATAAGGATGCTCAAGGACTCACAGAACTGAGAGTCCAAAATTGGGTGGAGTATCAAGTGATGGGCCTCCCACCTTCATTTCTCTCCACTCTTTCAGCTCTACTCTGCTTCCTATGCTGCTCGTCTTGTCTTGTGGTCTCAAGATGACTGTGGTCATCAAGGGCTAAGGTGGGGAAAGGAGTGGAGGGGGGAAGAGAGGGAGAGACAGATGAGAGAGAGCGGGGGGGGGGGGACTTGGATTTCTCTCAAGAGTCCAGAATTTTTTCCCTCAGAACTTCTGGAAGCCAAATTCATTTGTTTTACTGGCCAGTATTGCCTTAATTCAGCCCATCCCTAAGTCAGTTGCAAGCAAAAACATTGCATAATTGGCTTTGACCCAACAGAACCCATCTCTTGATGGCAGGGACCTGCCTTAAGCATCTTTTGTAGGTGCCTCAGACCAAAACACTGTGATTTGTCCATAATGGATACCCAGTTATTTATTTAATTCAGTCATTTATTTAAAATGTATATCAAGTGCCTATTCTTTTCCAGATCTCAGGACTAAGGATTTATAAGTGAAAAAAATTATCAGTGGTAAAACAATATGTTCCTGTTCTCTTGGAGCTTACAGTCCCGGGGAGGGGGAGATGGTATACAACAAACAAATAAGTCAATTGAGTGACAGAAAGTGTTTTGTGAAATCTAGTGATCTTAAAAGTGTAACTCAATTCACAAGAACTGGCAATCAGTGGCCGATGTATGAGTGTCCTCCTAAGCCAGAGGTGAGACATAACACATATATAAGATGCTCCGGCAGATGCAGAACATAGTACAGAATCATGTTCAAACCGCCACACTTCTGTTTTCTTAATCCTACTTAACTTAGACCTGGTTGGCCCTCACCTACACTTGTAGGTTTAGAGTCCTTATTTCTTGCCTCTTTTGAGTCTTCCTTAATAATTTTCTGCTTTTTAAGCCTTCCCTTTGCTGTGAAGACCCCTCATCTACTGCTGGATGAATTGGCTGATAACTGTGAGCATTTTCTTATTCTCCCAGGACTGGTGTTAGGACCATATGAGATGCTCTACTCCTTCATCTGACCTACAGTGTTTGAAGATAGTAGCATAACTGTCTTGCAGATGGAAAAACTGAGCCCCTACGGATTAAATAATTTGTTCAGTGTTATACAGCTAGAAGATACCAGGGACGTGATTCAAATCCACACTCAAGGTCCTCTTGAGCAAATCTAATATGAAATTCTACATCTGTTCAAAAATGTTTCTTATGTTAAGTGTGTCCATCCTAAGACTGTAGAACCCATGTTACACCATCTCTTCTTTCTTCCCCACATTTCTGGTACATAACACTGTCCTGAGAGTAGAGTAAAATCGATAAATGATTGAGGGTAGAGGGCTTCTCGTTTGTGTGAAAACAATATAACAGCAACCTTGGAATAACATTTTTCAAAAAGAATAGTAAACGGTTATTTTTAACCAGGTGACAGCTAAGATATTCAAATAATAAATGAATTTACTCTGATGGTCATGCAGATAGATATTAATGTGGCACTGAAGCGTTTCCATCAGTTACATGGGCATGCATTGGCTCTAACCATGACATCATAGAAACATCAAGGCCTTTCAAAATAGTGATCAGGGAACAATATGGATCATAATTTTAAAACAACCCTTCTTCATGCTTTAAAGTACAACTGTTACCAACAATCATAACAACTCAGGTTTATGGTTGGAGAGCGATCCTGCTGAGCTGTTGCTGCACTGCCTGATGCTCACGTGGGATCCAGAGACCATCAGTCTGCCTCTGCCGTTCAAATAATGCACACCCACTGCAAATGCCTCTCGGAATTTATGCCACTCGTGAACAGTCATTCATTTGGATGACCAGTACCCTGCTCAACCAAAATTAAAAAACAAAATACTTAATACACTTCAGTATGATTTAGTACATATAAACATTGTGATCATAAATCAAGAGAAGTTCCCCAACAGGAAAAACATAAAATTTCCAGATCCATTTTAGAAATCTAAACAATTCATGCTCTGGCCCCCAACTGTCATGGGATCTTGGAATTGTGGTGTTATGGGAACCCGGAAAACTGTAAGCACCCATCCCGCTCCCCTTTGCAAGGCCTCCTGTCAACAAGTCCAGACACAGGGAAAAAAATGTTAGACACCTGCAGAGTGGTTTTTAACAGTTCTTTTTTAAATTATAAAATTAAATTACACATATATTCTCCTATGAAATTGTGACTATCAGGGAAACAGCTGCTGAAACAAACAGAACCTGAAGTGTAGAACAACTGAGATACACTAGAAGATTCTTTCTTGCTCACATAACAGACAAGGCAGATGTTCTTTGTTCATGACGGTGATGTTCCTCCAACCGTGGAACCACTTGGTGGTTCAACAACCAAGGCTGAATGAGGTTCTGACATTGTCAACACAAGTTCTCTGAAGCGTCTGTGGTCTCTTTCATCCTAGTCATCCAGAAGAGCTTGGAGAAGCATGTGCAGAAGATTTCAACAAACTCTGCCTGAAAGTGGTTTCTATCACTTCGCCTTGCATGGCGTTGCCTAGGACTCCATCCCATGGTGAACCTAGCTGCAAGGGAGGATGGAGAACATGGCTGTGGCTATGTGCTTAGAAAGAAGAGAAGAATGTGCATTTTGGTGAATGGTGGCTCTCCCTGTCTCAGTGATAAATGTCATAGCGCTACAGAAACTTTTCCCAGAGTTATCCTACATCTTGCTTCTCAGTGCCTACCGGTTCCCTCCTAGGGCTTCTCTGAATTCAGTATTCATTTTGGCACAAACTTAAGACTCATAAGAAGGTAGTCAAATGGTACAAAATTCCAGTTATAAGATAATTAGGTACTGGGATGTAATGTAGAACCTGATGACGATAGTTAACGCTGCAGTATGATATATACAACAGTCGTTAAGAGAATAAATCCTAAGAGTACTCGTCACTCAGCACGGGAATTTTTTTTTCTACTTTTTGTTTTTGTACCTGTGCAAGAGGATGCATGTTAACTAAGGTTATTGTGGCAATCATGTCACAATACATGTAAGTCGAATCATTATGCTGTACACCTTGAACTTGTACAGTGCAGTATGTCAACTATATCTCAATAAAACTGGAAAAAAAAAGATTAAGAAGAGAGGAAAGCACAGAGAAGAAAGTGATTGACACACTTCTCTCTCTGTTGATAACTAGAACTGTCCTTCAGCATTTATTGACACAATACTGAAGACTGCTTTAATTGAACTGAAACAGAAAAACAGTATCCTCATGATGATCACCCATCATTTACAGGAAAGAATAAATTGACCTTCGGTCTTCTCATCTCCTCACTAGCTGTCAGCGTCCTTCTCTCATAAGCCTCATGTGCAAACCAGTAACTGTCTCCACAGTTTACCTCTGAATGCTCCCTCACCCCCATCGTAAAACGAACTATAATCAATTCATTCTCCTTCAGCAATGCTCATCATTGTAAGAGATGCAGTTGCAATATTTCTGGAAATCCACTCTCTCATGGTTTGCTGAATGTTTACTAAGTCTGCTTATGAAAGATCTCACAAATCCTCTGCTTAGCTCACTTCGCCTTTCTGCAGTAGAACAGAGTTCAAATTAGGTTCCATGTCTGAGAATGAGTGAGAAGGTGAGATGGATTTCCAAAATAAATCAACTTACCTGGGTCCCTTTAAGTATGTTAGAGACCACAGACCGAATCAGAGACTTGAGGTACCCTCTAAGGGAACCCCCTGAGGATTCAACCAGAGTTTTCTAAGCTAGAAGAGTTGATGTCAGTCAGACAGAGATAGACAAGAACTGTATGATATCACGTATATGTAGAACTTAAAAAGGCCAAACTTGTGAAAACAGAGGATAAAATGGTGGCTACCAGGGGATGGAGGGTGGGGAATAATAAAGATGTTGTTTAAGGGTAGAAACTTACAACCAGTGGTAAATAAGCCCTAGAGATCTAATGCACAGTATTGTGAACGTAGACAACAATATTGTATTACAAACATCAGACTTGCTAAGAGACTAGAACTTCATTATTCCAACCACTAAAAATGAAGGATAATTACCTAATGTGATGGAGAAGCTAGTTATCCCTACAATGACAATCATATTATAATATATAAATGTATCAAATTAACATGTTGTACATCTTAAATTTATTCAATGTTATATGTCAAATATATTGATATTTCAATACAAGGTTTTTTAAAATATATATTTTTAAAGTGTTGATGTCAGTACACCATAAAACTGTATTTGAATGCTGTGCTGATTTCAATGACCACAGAGGCCACTTCAAGTGTAGCATGCTGACCCACTGGAGAGCCTCCGTTCTTTATGTACTCATATTAAGGAGGAAATTTCCCCCATCCAGGACTTTGAAATTCATTGAAAAAATATGAAATCATATTCCTGACATTTTTGAGGACTTTATTTCATTTTGGTATTTCTGAGTGCATAGATAACCTTTCTTGTGAGTTTCTCTACCCTGTTTTTCACCTATACTCCTTCCTTCTCTTTCCCTCTCCCTGCTTAATTTCTCTCCTCTCTCTCCTCTAAAACCTGCAGGCTAAAATTGGTCCCAAGCGAGAAAAAAGGAGAAGCAAGAGGACTCCTTGAAATGTTTCATTCCCACCCCCTACCTCTCCTGCATTCTGAGACTGTCCCCAAGGAGATTTTAGCCTGGTCACCTCCCTCCCATCTTCCCCTTCCTCTCCAGATTTGTGCAGATGACAGCAACATGTTAGATCCCAGAATGGTAGCTTTTTTCTTTTTTTTTTCATAGCACAAGGTTCTCTTTATTGTGATGCTCAGTGGAAAACATCTGTAAACCAGCTCACTGTAGTGTTGACAGCTGCAACCATGCTAAGGCACGTTCTTTATATAAAAAACGGGCGTGGTGGGAATTCTGTTCACTCCTTTGTGACAGCAACTGGGACCTGAATTCAGAGCTTCTTAGGCATATGTAGCTTTTATATATCTTCATGATTTCTTGAGAGTTTGTTTCCTTAAAAATAAACCTTCTTTGCCATAAGTAAGTCCAAATGCAGCATATACAAAACAGTTAGGAATACAGGGAAATTCAGGCACCAGTGTAGACCAGTGTAGGACAAGCTACTCTCTTCTAGACATGGTTACAAAGGAAAGGCAGTGATAAAGACTTGGAATTTTACCATTTATTACAGTTAGAGGGAGAAAAGACAACTTTTTTTTTCTTTTAAAAATATCTGTGCAGATGGCAGAGTCTTGAATTATACTGATCTGTCAACAGTGCAGATCAGCAACCCTCGGGCCCCAGTCCTGGAGTAGGTTCGAGATCACCTGGCCCTTTCCACTGCTCTGGCTGTCAGACTCGAGGCAAGTCCCTTAACCATTAAATATATTTGGTCCCCGAGGGTGTTGGGAGAGGTGTTGGCCTTTCCAGCTTGGCCCCTGGGCCCTGTCTTCTCAGTCCAACAGGCTGAGAAGACAGTCCCGTTGCGGCAGGGGCGGGCTGCCCTCGGCAAAGGACAGAAAGGGGTCATCACTGCACTTGAGACATTTCAGAATCAGGAAGGTGATAGTGGCGCCGCCCGGCAGGGAGGAAGGGACGCTGCGGAGGCTGGGAAGGGGAGGTGGAGTCGTCGTTGTCGTCTGGCTCGGGCAGCAGGAGAAGAGGTGTTTATTCGGCAGCTTTGGCCTCAGCCCCATCGGCTCTGCCGTGCACCTCCTCGTCCGAGCGGTCGCCGGCCCCTTTCCGGGCCATTCGGCGGGGCACGACAAACGGCAGGTCCCCACGCCTGAGCTCGTTCTTGAGCGAGCTGACCTCGCGGTTCATGGCGTCCAAGGTCTCCGTGGCATCCTCCAGCTCGCGCTGCAGTTTCCGGCGCGAGGCATTAGCCCGCTGGGCCTCCTCCAGCTGCCGCTTGAGCCGCTTCAGACCGGGGGGGGGGGGGGGGGGGGGCGTTGGGGGGGGACGCCTTGTCCGCCCGGTGCTTGCGCTGCTCGGCGTTCCTCTGCTCATCATCCACCTGCAGCAACGCATCCTCCAGCTTCTTCTCGGCCCCATGCACCTGCTTGCAGGCCGCCTGGCGCTCCTTGGTCTCGTTGTCCAGCTGCTGCTCCAGCTGTGCGATCTTGGCCTCGAGGGCGGCGATGGAGGCCTTGGACTTGCCAGTGCCCTCCATGTCCTGCAGCTTGACCTTGAGCTCCGTGTTCTGGCGCTGCAGCCGCCGCCGCGCGTTCTTGTTCAGACGGGGGCTGATCTGGTCGCTGTGCAGGTTCGCCTTTTTCAGCCTGTCGCTCACCAGCTCCGCGCTGCCCTGCTCCTCTGCCAGCTGCGCGATGCAGGCCTCCGGGCGCCGCTTCCCTTCCAACGCCAGGGCACCTTCGCCGCTGCTGTTGGCCCCCTGGTCAGCCAGCTGGCCCCGCTCCTGCTGGGCCTGGTGCTTGGCACGCTCGGCAGCTGCCAGCTTCCCCTGCAGCTGGATCATCTCGGTCTCCATGCTCTGCTGTTTCTTCTCATTCTCCTTGGCCTGCGCCAGGATCTCCTGGCGGGAGGCGCCAGTGTCCTCCAGCTCCCACAGGCTAGTCCTTCATCTGGGCCTGCAGCTTCGTCCCGGTCCGTTGTGTGGCTTTGTCCCGGTTCTTGTTGGCCGAGTCGATGTGGGCCTCCAGGTCCTTCAGGTGCATCTCCAGCTTCTTCCGAGCGGCCACGGCCATAGAGCGCTGCTTCCTCTCATCGTCCAGCTAGGCTTCCATCTCCTGCACCTGTCTGACCAGCTCCTCGCTCTTCTCGTCGCGGCCCTGCAGGTCCCGCTCCAACTGGGCCTTCATGGCCTACAGGTTCACCTCCAGCCACAGCTTGGCATCCTCGGCGGCCTGCAGCTCGTCCCCCAGCTCCTTGAGCTGGGTCTTCATCTCCTCCCCCTGCCACTCCAGGGCCCGCCTGGACTTCTCCAGCTCTTGGACGCTCTTGCCGATGTCGTCCTGGGAGCTCATGAGGTCCTCCATCTCCGTGCAGATCCGCTTGAGCCTCTCCGGCTCCGCCTTCTGCCCCATGGCCTCCTCCAGAGCCCGGGCCAGAGATGGCGCCTTGGTCTCCTTCTCCCGGGCCTCCGCCTCCCGCGTCCTTGTCAGAGATGGTCTTCTCCTCGGCCAGGAGCTGGTCGAACAACTTCTGCTTCTTCTCCAGGTTGGAGACGCTCTGCCACTGGTGGTCCAGGTCCACAAGCAGGTTGTCCAGCTCCTGCTGCAGCCGCGTCTTGGTCTTCTCCAGCTGGTCGTAGGCGGCCACCTTCTCCGCATAGCGCTGCCTCAGCCCCTCCAGGTACTTCTGGAGCTTCCTCTTGGCCTCCTTGGCTGTCTCCAGGCACCCACGCCGTCCTCCATCTTCTTCCTCGTGTCGGTGACCTGGATGTGCAGGGTGGCGATCTGCCTCTCGAGGTTCCGCTTGGCCTCTTTCTCCTCCACCAGCTGCTCTTTTAAGGAGTTTTCTCATCCTCCACCTACTTCAGCTTGGGGCTCAGACTCAGCTTCTGCCGGTTCTCCTCCTGCAGGAGCTCCTGCGTGTCATGCAGCTGTGACTCCGGAGCGGAGAAGTCCTTGGTGAGCTTGCTGGACTTGCTGTCTGACTGCGTGAGAAGACCCGTCACATTGTCCAGCTCGACCTGCAGCTTGGAGACCTTGTCGGCTAGCTCCGTGAGCACGCGCTCTCTCTCGGTGAGCTTGACCTGCAGCTCCTGCAGCTGGGGGGATGGTAGATTTTATCCCATAAAACTAATGTCAGGAGGATCTCCAACTGTCAGTAAATATGTTATCAAAAGGCTGTGAAGGGCTGGAAATTTATTTTAAATAGTACTGGTATTCCTCTCCTTTATAGAACAGTTGCCTCCTAGACCTCTAAACTGAAGGAATTCTTGAATGAAAACAACTTCATTCTGGGAACAGCATACGGTTATGGTTGCAAAACTTAGGAGTCCCGTTTCATCATTATAATTTGATGATCTCATTCTAAACTGCTAAACATTCTTAAACAGCAGGGTGTTGTAGTGGAAGTTGCATTGGGGTTTTACATCAAAGAACCCCAGGTTGAAATCTGGACTCTGTCACTTAATACTAGTATAACCTTGGGCAAATTACATGCCCCTTCTGAATCTCAGTTTACACGTTTCTACAATGGGGAGAATAATTCCTATATTTTTAAGAGTGGTGATTAAATGACAGGTTGCACATACTGTGCTCAACATTTTAGAGACATTCAATCTTTTCTGGCACTATGGGCATCTTTAGGGAAGTCACCTTGTATCTGATCTTGTATTAAGAAATAAGTGATATTCCATTGTATATATGTGTCACATCTTCTTTATCCATTCATCTGTCGATGGGCATTTAGGTTGGTTCCATGTCCTGGCTATTGTAAATAGTGCTGCAGTGAACATTGTGGTACATGTCTCTTTTTGAATTATGGTTTTCTCAGGGTATATGCCCAGTAGTGGGATTGTAGACATAGAGAATGGACTTGAGGACACGAGTTGGGAAGGGGAAGCTGGGGCGAAGTGAGGGTAGCATCGACATATATACACTACTGAATGTAAAATAGTTAGCTAGTGGGAAGCAGCAACATAGCACAGGGAGATCAGCTCGGTGCTTTGCGATGACCTAGAGACGTGGGATAGGGAGGGTGGGAGGGAGGCTCAAGAGGGAGGGGATATGGGGACATATGTATGCATATGGCTGATTCTCTTTGTTGTACAACAGAAACTAACACAGTATAAGCAATTATACTCCAATAAATATATATTTAAAAAAATAAGTGAATGAATGGATGAGTGAATGAATACATCTATCTAGTCAGTGTTCAAAATTTTTCTAAACTCAAAAAATAGCACTTGATATGCTAACAGCACCAAATGAGAAAAACTTTATCCACTAAATGAAACAGCTCTGACGTTAAGTCCCAAACAATCACAAAATCTACAAACAACCATTGCCTTGTCAAAGCCACAAAGCCATTTGCTAAATAACACCTGTTTTTGCACACACTAGAGCAGAACTCCCCAGGGAAACAAGAAATGCACACTTCGGGTATTGTATTTTACACTGTCCTCTTTGTTGCCCTAGTATAAGGATAAAGATATTCAGAGAGATTAACATAAAAATGGAAAAAGTGTACTCCACCTCATCACCACCCCCTGTAAAAAAAAGACCTAGAGGGCTTCCCTGGTAGCGCAGTGGTTGAGAGTCTGCCTGCTGATGCAGGGGACACGGGTTCGTGCCCTGGCCCGGGAAGATCCCACATGCCGCGGAGCGGCTGGGCCCGTGAGCCATGGCTGCTGAGCCTGCACGTCCGGAGCCTGTGCTCCGCAGCGGGAGAGGCCACAACAGTGAGAGGCCTGCGTACCGCAACAACAACAACAACAACAAAGACCTAGAATATCAATTTAGAAATTTTCAGGTAATTAAAGTGGATTAAAACAAAATAAAACATCCTTAGCCAAATGTTCTGATCATTAGGAATTGCTTTCTTAACACTAGTTGAAATGTAGAAGTCAGATTGAAGAAGATGAGAAAGCTACCAGAATTTCTCACCCTTGTATTTTTATTTCTTATGTTATTATTGTTATTATTATTATTATTTTTTTGTGGTACACGGGCCTCTTACTGTTGTGGCCTCTCCCGTTGCGGAGCAACAGGCTCCGGATGCGCAGGCTCAGCAGCCATGGCTCACGGGCCCAGCCGCTCTGCGGCATGTGGGATCTTCCCGGACCGGGGCACGAACCCGGGTGCCCTGAATCAGCAGGCGGACTCTCAACCACTGCGCCACCCGGGAAGCCCCTCTTATGTTATTATTTGAGTGCGGAATACTTTTAAACATATCTTGAATGATAATATCTTCCAACCGTTATGATTTGTTCCTTTAAACAAGTGTTTTGAGGATATTTTTCACATTCTGACCTGTGATTTCATTGTACTCAGGGCCAGCTGCTTTCCCGTAGACTGAAACTCTGACGTTTATAATGGAATTGAACAGTGTAATAGGATTCACTTAACAAAAATGCTGCTGTGACATGAACTTTATGGGACCTTCCATTGAACAAGGGAGGCCTGTTTTAACATTGTCTGGTTGCTATTTCATGGCAGAAATGGAAGCAAAAAACGCAATAGCTGGGTCTCTGCATAAATGAAGCCACACCATTTTTCTTTTTCTTCTCTTTTTTAAAATAATTTATTTTTTTAATTGAAGTATAGTTGATTTACCATGTTGTGTTAATTTCAAGTGTACAGCAAAGTGATTCACATGTATATATAAACATAAATATATACATATATGTTCTTTTTCAGATTCTTTTCCCATATAGGTTATTACAGAATACCAAGTAGAGTTCCCTGTGCTCTACAGTAGGCCCTTGTTGATTATTTATTTTATATATAGTGGTGTGTATCTGTTAATTCCATATTCCTAATTTATCCCTCCGCCTACCACCTTTCCCCTTTGGTAGCCATAAATTTGTTTTCTATGTCTATGAGTCTGTTTCTGTTTTGTAAATAAGTTCATTTGTACCTTTTTTTAGATTCACATATAAGTGATATCATATGATATTTGTCTTTGCTCTATCTGACTTACTTCACTTAGTATGATCATCTCTAGGTCCATCCACTACACCATTTTTCTACAGTGGAGACACAGTCATAAAATGATGGCAAAATTAAAACAACATTTCACCTTTTACTCTTTGGTAAGATTCTCCGTATCCGTATAGAAGAGAATATTTTAATATTCTGCCAAAAAACATAAGTGGTCTGGTAGCATCCTCATTAAAGCCTCACAAAGTCTTCCAGAGTTCTCGAATCTCTGGAGCTCTGCTACTGCTTCCAAGTAGCTAATGTGATGTTATTTTACAACACTCTGCCAGAGCTGCTTTCTCTCCAACAAGAATCTTACTAGCTTTACCGTTTGGCAGCCTGTAGCATGTTTAGAAAAAAATCCATAAACCAGATGGCGGAAATACAGAGTAATCTGTTTGGGAAACCCAGGTTATAAATATGTGCATGTTGGGAAAAGGGCAAAAAGTTGAGGTAAAGCAGCTGATGCAGCTTTCAGGCTGGGCTCCAATCATGACATTTTTAGACGGGTGCCCTGAGAGCATCTACATGTTTATTTTCTATTGTATTTTCCCCCTCATGCTCAGGAAGAACCCACAGGAGTTCACTCATTTTCCCACACTGGAAACCAAATTGAATCCTGACTTGGGAGTTTTCATCGAGGTTTCATCTGCAAAAAGTATATTCTTCTGTTGGTGGTGAGAGAGGGTGGGGATGAGGTGTTAGGACTGGGGTGCATTGTCGTGTGACCCAACTTCCTCCTTCCTTGACCCTTCTCCATATGTGTGAGGATTTCTCCTCACCCTAATATCAACTTCCAAGTGAAGTAAGGCTGAAGTGAAAATCAACCTTAAAAGAACAGAGATGGTTTACAACCACAGTTTGTGTACGTATTGGCGGGGGGTGAGTGGGTAGGTGAAAGATGCAGTTAAAAGAAGAAGGGCACGACTTTGCGTGTGTGTGTGTGTGTGTGTGTGTGTGTGTGTGTGTGTGTGTGTGTGTAGGGGGAGTGACTTGTGTTATTAGATGATTGCATTCATATGAATAGCAAGACCTTTTCATTGCCTCAGGGGCTGATCACAGCCTTCTCTCTTTCTACGGCCTTCAAGAGTCACAGCCTTGCCACTATCGATTAGCTCAGGCCATCAAAGAGTTGCTCCCTAATCTTCCTGCTGTGCTGGGTGGTGTACTTTTTAGGCACTGTGGATGGACAGTTAAACTGATGTAGCCTGCCTTCTCGAGACTTATGCCCCTCCATAGCACCAACATTGCAGTCAGCTACGCAGACACAAGGCAGCTGCATTCCTTACATCCTTGCCCTTGCCACCTTAAGGAAATTGAACACTCTAGGCCATGTTAGCAGTAGTTGCAGGCATACAGCCCACTGGGGAAACAATGAAGAGCTCAGCTATATTAATTCTTCTGTTTGGCTGCAAGCACCCCTGAGATCTCACTTGAGTCTTCCCGGGGACTCTGTGGGCCTCCCTTAGTTGCCGCCCCTCATTGTTCCTAGCCTCTGCCACTGCCTGACATTGCTGGCTATGGGTACATCCCTATTTTTCTCATGACTTCAGCAACACTGGTATAATCTCACTGGACGTTCTCCTATAGCTGCTGCATGGAGGCAAGAGAAAAACCCTCTTCCCACTGGTGTTTCATCTTTACTGTTGAAGTGCAAACAGGGAAGCTGTGTGCTTTCAGCCTCTTTAGTATTCTTAGAGGCAAGTACCTTTTATTGTTTCCTTCTTTCAGCTTTCTGTGTCCTTTCCCTTCTTCTTGGGGTTAATCACTAATGCCAGATGGTGCGATTGGGACAAAATTCAAGCAGCAAGGCCAGGGCTATGGCTGTGGCCAATATCAACTCTCCTATTGAACCTCCCACCACAATCCAATGGCCTCCACCTTCCCAATGACAGGGTGTCCAGAGAGTTATCATATGATTCTCTGGGATCTTCTCTGGAGATGAGCCACAAACTCCAAGAGCCTGCCGAAATAATCCTCCACACTCTGATATGCCCAATTTCAAATGATTTTATAGCTTAAGCTGTTACTCTTGCATCCATTCCATGTAAATATTCCTTATCATGGTTCCATATTCTTACTCAGAGCTCACCATGATGGAGAGATGGTCAGCCTTACATAAATTTACAAGTTAATTACTTATATCAGTAAATCATAAATATTTACTTACAGTAACTAAAAAAAAATTAGGTATTACAATTTTAGAGTGTTTACAGAGACCAACTCTCTTGAATATCAAGAAAAGAAAACTCAACCAGCAATCTTCAGTTCTCATGAGATTCTCTAGAACTCTTTTAACAGCTTAAACAGGTACTCAAAACCCACAGCCATTTGGCTCTGGAATATTCTGCCTTTTGAATTATCTCAGCAAAATAAGCCCTGGTATGGATGGAATTGTGCCCACCCCCACCCCACCCCATCCAATTTATATATTGAAGCCCTAACCCCCAATGTAATATTTGGAGATAGGATTTTTAGGAGGTAAGTAAATTAGATGAGGTCATAAGGGTGGAGCCCTGATCTAATGGGATTAGTGTCCTTCTATGAAGAGACACCAAAGAGCTCTTCCCCCCACCCCCACTCTTCCTTTCATGTGCCACGGAGGAAAAGCCACGTGAGGACACAGCTAGAAGTCAGCTGTCTTTAAGCCAGGAAGAGAGTTCTCATCAGAAACCAACTTGGCTGGACCTTGATCACGACTTCTAGCCCCCAGAACAGTGAGAAAATAAATTTCTGATATTAAGCCATCCAGTCTATGGTATTTTGTTATGGCAGCCCAAGCAAAAGAATATAAGCCTATCAAAATGTATCTGGTATCTAGTTCAGCCAAGCCAGTTTCTTGCATTAGAGGAGCAGAACCAAAAAATCACGTTCCAGTCTGCTTTTATGAAGAGCAGAGGAGAGATGGCCTGAGGGCTCAAGAGAGGTAGCATAGGTGAAGTGGGATATAGAAGACACTTAATGGAATGCTGTACTCAGAGGCAACATACAAAAGCAGAGAAAGCCAGATAGACTGGACTAGAAAAAAAAGTTAATTTATCAAACTCATGAATGTTAATTTTAGAGCCAAATGCAAGTGTTTTTTTTTTTTTTTGGTCTGAGAACTGTTTCTTCTTGTTTACAAAATGCACGTCTGGCCCTATCTTGTGGTTCATTTATAGCTATGGACTTGGGATCTGCAGGAGGACTTTCCAGCCAGAATTTTTCCACTTTCCTTGCAACTATTTCCATCCTGGTTTGAAAGAAGACAGAAGATTTTCAGGCTTCTATGTTTATAAGAACAGAAGCATCCCTTTCATAAGGAATTGGATTCTTTATTTTCTGCATTGTATCTTCTTCCCTGGCTCCTTTACCGTTACGTTTCATGCGTGGGTTTTTCAGCCTTTCTGCTGTATTCTCCTCTGTTTTAGCTCTAAGGATTTTCTTATATACTGCTACTACACTATTTTAGTCATATGAATTTATCTTTCTGTGTGTAGATAAATCACAAATCTATATTTTCATCTCTATCTTTTTCATAAGTTCAAGATCCGTAAATCCAAGTGCCTTCTAGATATTTCTAATAGAATATTACACATCAGTCATCTCATACATCCCATATCCAAAATGGAATTCACTGTATTTCCCCCCAAACCATTCTCCCTCATGTATTCAAGACTCTGTTTAATGCATCATCTATCCCCATTTCTCAACTAGATAGACACCTCAAAGACACGTTCAGCTTGTCTCTCTCCTTGGCTCCCTCAGCCTTAAGCCCTACAATCTAGTCACTTAACGAATCCCTTTGTTCCCCCCTCAGATATGCGCCTCAGTACTTGACAATCCATGCTCTCCCACTGTCACTGCTGCAGCCTTAGTGCAGATTTTCTTAGTTTATTGCCTGTATTTTCCCACAGTCTCCTGGTTCGTCTCCCAGCCCCAATGCAACTAGAGCTAGTGTTTCGCTGCTTCAGACTTACATCTCAAGTCCCCACAGGCTTCTATCCTGAGCCCTCGCCTAAGATTATTTTATCAAAGTTGTCAATTATGCCTCATATATAAAATCTAATGGATTCTTTCCCATCCTCATTATCTTGACCCCTCTTTAGCATATGATGCTGTCAACTACCCTTTTCATTAAAGTCTCTACTCCCAGGTCTTAGACTCTTATTTCCCTGGTTCATTCCCTACCTTCTTATTATTTCTGCCCATCTCCATTGTTGACACTTCATGGTGACTTCAACATTATCTAGATGTAGTGAGTCTGTTTGTTTATTTTGTTTTTTAATCTCTAGTGATGCTTTTCCCTTAGAGACTAGTTTGCCTGACATGAATATTATTGCTAGCTACATAGTATCCCAAAACACGTAAGCATCCTGCTTTGAAAAGAGTTTTGTTTTCCTCAAAGTTTTACCATTATGAAAGAACCTTGTGATGAGCTTCTTTATACATACATCTTTGTAAGTTTCTTTGGTTGATTTCTGGTATAAATTCCTAGAAGAAAAATTTGTGGTTCAAAAGATGTATTTTAAAAACATTTTGCGATACGTAGTCACTGGAGAATATTCCCAGTAGAAAAAAATTGAACCAACTAACACTTTCATCAGCGGTTTAGGAGAATGACATTTTTCCCATTCCCTCACCATTAGCAGAACGTTTTATCTCTGCTATTGTGACAAGCAAAAGCAAACGAGGGGTGTTTTGTTATTTTATATATCTCATATTCTGTCTTCTCTAACCATATTCTTTGCTCATTTTCAAAAATATTAGTTCTTTTTGATATGTAAGAAACCTATGTAATAGTGATATTAACCCTTTTCCAATACATTTCAGATATTTTAGAAATTTGTTATTTGTCTTTTAATTTTGTTAGTAGTGTTCTTATGTACAGTTGTCCATTTTTATATTTCTCAGTAACAAAATATAGTAGCCTCTTTATTTGCAGTTTATCTCTTTGTTTTACCTTAGAATGATCTTTCCTCCTCCAAAATTATATAAATGTTCATTTATATTTTTTCTAGATCCTTTATAAGTACTTTATAGATCTTTTCAATAGCACTTGTAATGAATGTCATCGCTCTATTTGGAATGTCAGTTGGTAAATTCTTTGAATACAATTTCTTTTTCAAGTAAGAAACTAGGAAATGTTGAATTTTATATATATATATATATATATTCTTTTCTCACTGATGTGCAGTGCTACATTTATTGTAAATTGAATTGTGATTCTTCACTTGCTTCTAGACTATTTTATCTCTTTCACCTGTTTCTTTTTAGACTGTTTCATTGGTTGCCTACTTATTCTGTGATTAGGGCCGTACTCTTTTAAATATCATTGCTTTATCATATGCTTTATTATCTAACAGTTCAAGTGTATATCATTTTTTTTGTTACAATGTTTATTGGATATTTTTGCCCAGTTATTTATTCAGAGAAACTTAAAAAATTTTTGTCAAGACTTTCTCCCCAAATATCCTTTTGGGAGTTTAATTAGACATATCAATTTTACAAATTAACTCAGGAATTAAGACTCTCCAATATGGTATGACTTTAATTCTAGTTAATGGAAAAGTATAAGTGATAGCTAGTTGATGCCCTATTTATGAGAAGTAGGTAAATAGCACAGACGTTTCTGTAAGGATGATTCCCTTGTTTCTGTCCTGCACCTCAAAGGAATAAGGCATGGAAAGGGGGTTTTCTTCCAGGGACTTTCCTGCCTTTTACCCCATGTAGAACATTTCACAGCTTGTCTCATTACAGCATTTGTAAAAACACAGTCTGAAAGCAGTGGTGCATAAATGAATTATTTAAGTTTTGCAGCAAATCGCCCTCATCTTGCTTGCTGCCTCTTAATGCACTTTAAGTGAGCCCAGGGAGGCGAATCATAGAAGGCACGGGGTGGAATGTAAACCAAGTTTTATTAGCCACAGAAAGCCACACTATAACATTTATTAAGTATTAGAAACAGTGTGTTTAAGTAAGTTTGATTTGCTGAATAATCACCGACATTGCAGCCATCTTCCCCGGATAGGAGCACTCCCTTGTCAAAAATATTTATTTTCTTGTCACTTCTGTTAATATAATGGGCTCTTGGGGTTTTGTGAGAGTTTCTTAGCAAATCGTGATTTTCAGCAAATTACCATGTGTCTCCCACTGAATACAGCTTTAATAGCTGGGAGGAGGAGAGGGAAACCACCCACATCATTGACTGAAAGTACATCATCTTATTACTGGTGCCATTTTAGGGGCTTCAGCTGCCCTAGGAAAATGAGGAGCTAGACACCCTCTTAAGTCCATCCCAGTCCTTCCGCCAATGAACAGTGTCAATAAACTTGATGTCCTCCCCCCACCACCCCGTCAGATGGGCCTGAGGCTGAATTCCTTTTCATTTTAGGGGTGAATCAGCCTTTAAGACCAAATGATTCATACCACAGTTACCAACTCTTCCTTTCTTATCTTTTTCGTTTTCCTGATGCAGAATGAAACAGACAGATGCTCAGAACGTTTCTGAGCCTTGGAGCACTTTCCTAACCTTGCGTCAACGGGGTGAGTTGAGAATAGGTGATTCCAGGATGCTCTGCTATATACATTTATGGTATAAGTCCTTTTGTTATCTTTGGCTAAAGCCACTATTTGAATTCCAGACAGAAAATAACACTAAAAAAATTAAACATACCTAAGTACTCAGTGGGCAGACGCTGGCTGATAAATATTTAATGCAACTGAGAGCCCACCTTAGATATCGCGAAACATGGCCTGTTTGGGTACTTGCCTCACTCCTCTGTGACCAGAGGCTGCAAATATGCAAGCGGATGCCCCTTCGTCATTTCTTGTCTTTGCTGGAAATAGTCCTTTTGACAGGGACACCCACTGATTGCCTTCTGTTCATTACACGCAGACCTGTGGCATTGCATTTCCAGAGATACTGAGTGAAGATCCTAGTACAAGGCTTAGGAGTCATTGAATTTTACTGCCTACCAACCCCTTTGGCATCAGTGAAGAGATATTTTTCTTTGTAAGGTGCCTGTCAAGACTGTGGTCATCAGTGAGGAGGAGACTGTTGTTCTACTATAAGCTAAGAATTCCGCTGGGTTTGTGGCTATTTTTTATGTTCAAGTTGTTCGTTATTTACTGAGTGAATCAGAGTAAGAAAGAAGAAATTTGTAATACAGGTAATATCTCATATGACGCAGGTAAACATAGGTTATTACAGAAGCATATAGGTGGGACCTTGACCTATTGACCCAGTCTTGAAAGAGATGTCAGGCTGGGAGGGTCTGGAAAAAGCCATTGGAAGACATGAAATCCAAGTTGAGACCTGAATGTTGAGTAACAGACAGTTAAACAGGAGTATCTGCATGTGCAAAGGGTTAGAGGCAGGAGAGAGTGTCTGGACTATTGAGAGGGACTTAATGTAGCTGGATGTGTCTGGGACTCAGAGGGATAAAACATGAGGCTGGAGATGTAAGCAGGGCCTTGTTCAGGAACAGCCTTAAAGCTGCTGGAATTTTCACTCAGCTCTTGAAGACAATGCATTGTATTAGAGATTTTAAGTGGAGGAGTTACGTGATCAGATTTCAAACGTAGAGAATGTACTGCTTTATTTTTATTACAAGCATGTATTCAGAAAGAAAGATGACTGTTGTAATGTAGAGAATAACTTGGAGGGGGCAACCTCGAGTCTGAGAGGGAAATTAAATCATTAATTAAGCTGAGAGCTGTTGGGCTGACTATGAATATCTCATTGGAAAGAGACAGAGGGATGTGTATGTGGTAGGGTGGAAGTGTGTGAGGGGTGGATGTGTGCATTGTACCATTTTTCAAACAAGACTGATGATTTACTGGATTTATTAGGCAAGAGAGGAAAGAGCTAAAAAAGACCAGAGGAGTTACAAGATGGATGCCAGTCCTTGAATGGAATCTGTCAGGAGAAGGAACTGGTTTGTGAGGAATTCCTGTGAAGTCAGAACCCTTGGGGGCAACCAGGTGAAAATACCTTGTAGACGGTGTACATTCAGGTCTGGAGTTCTGGAGAGAGATTCTAGTTCTCACTTCCCCTGCCTTTAACCACTCCATAATGGAAATAGTTAATCATATCATCTGTTTACCTTCAAAGGACCATTTGAAGCATCTCCATAAAAAGATGGGATCCCAAATTCAAATAAAAGCAGCGGCAGACAAATGTTTTAGGTTTTTAAGTATCATATCAAATATTGAGATATTAGGAAATTCCCAGGCTTAGGAATATTTTTTAAAAGTTTTTTTCTCAAATGTATGACATTGCAAATAGGAAATAAATGCTCATTAGGTCTTAGTGGAGATAAATGTTATATAATATTGAGAAGGATTCTTAGTTTATAGTAACAGGAGACACCTCTATATTAAGCTATTTACCTAAATGAGGGTATGCCATGCTAGGAAACTAAAGCAGAATTAAATAGGAAGCCATCTTTATAGGGAATTTGAAGCCTGTGCGGTCAAAGGGTGCAGAAACAACCTTGTTGGAGACACTTGGACTTATTTGATGTAATAAAACAATGAAGAAATTCAGACAGTGATTGGATAAAGGAAATCTGATTTGAGTTTACATCTTTTTCCTAGGGGGTTTTGCTAGGAAGTGAGAATGGGTTTAAGGACCTCTGAAAGAGTTAAAACAAAAAATAATAACCAATAGTAAATTATTTTTGGTGGTGAATAATTATCGTTTAAGGAGGCATGATTGAGAGGAAGTCTTTCCCCGAGTGTTCGTGTGTGTGTGTGTGTGTGTGTGTGTGTGTGTGTGTGTATGTATTTCACAGTTTTTTCCTCTCCAAGTCTATTTTTGCTCTTTGTTGTCCCAGTATTGGTCTGACTGTATCTGTAACACAGTGATCACTGATAAACATTTTCATTTTATTCATAGTGTTGAATAAGGTGCTCTGGTTTTCTAGAAACTTGACTTAATAAGGTTTGGAAGCCTATTCTCTACCTCTGAGGTGATATGGGAGCAGTGGGTATGGGTCAGAGGATGGGTTGGGTCAAGGGACTGATAAGAAAATGTAAGAAGGAAGAGAAGAATTCAAGAGATGATGTAATAAGTGCACAAGGCAAATGCTTAAAGAGAGAATTAGAGACCACGGTTCTTCCCCAAAGGTGCAGGAGACCAGACAGTGTGCAGGAATCCAAAGATCTGTAGCCAGCTGGCCAAAAAAGCTCACAAAACATGCACTTTTTTCCCCCAAAATTTACATACTAATTCTTCAGTAGCACGGATTAAGTTGGTGTATAAACCTTCCTCCTAATCTTCACTATCACTTTCTATCACCAGTGTTTGTTATGTCTGGGTGGCAGTCTGCTCCTCATACCTCGTGCTGGAAGTCTTGACCTCCTTAGCACCTTTCAGGCAGTGTGATTTCAATGTACATTGAAAACTACTCTGGTTTATGCAAAAGTTAAATAGCTTTTCTTGAATATCAGTCAGAAGCTTTTGGCAGACTGTTGTTGAGTACTTAAGTGATGGTCCTTGTGAAATTTATATCAGTCACATCAAACTCTCCACCTTGGGAAATCCTAGGTTCTATTTCAAAAGATTCAGCAATTTCTACTAGTTTTAATTGTCTTATGCCTATTTTTGTTTTGCTATTACAATCATCTTTGCTTTCAATATTGGATTACAGTGTAATATTTTGAATATACTTGAAGTAAACATTAATGTCCCCAATACAGGATAACTCAGCTGAAGTAAGAATGGTATGAACAGATTGCTTCCATGACAACCATGCCACAACTGACTCACTGTTCTGTCTCTTGACTGATAAATTTTTAAAAGAATTATATTTATGGAGTGGTAAAACATGTAAATGGTACATAATTCTTAAAACTCAAAATAATGAAAAGTAAGTTTCCTGGTTCCTCTTCCTAGTGGCTAGCACTCATATCAGTTTCTTATGTATCTTTCATACATTATCTGCCAACATACATTCATACACTTTCATATAACATTATGTATTTGTTTACCCAAATGATAAATTTTTTAAAAAATATTTTTATTCATTGCAAGCGATTCCTGGTAGTTATTTATTTTATTTAATTTATTTATTTTTGGCTGCGTTGGGTCTTCGTTGCTGCACGTGGGCTTTCTCTAGTTGCAGGGAGCGGGGGCTACTCTTCGTTGCGTTGCACGGGCTTCTCATTGCGGTGGCTTCTCTTGTTGCGGAGCATGGGCTCTAGGCGCGTGGCTTCCATAGTTGTGCCTCGTGGGTTCTAGAGCGCAGGCTCAGTAGTTGTGGCACGTGGGCTCAGTAGTTGTGGCTCACAGGCTCAGTAGTTGTGGCGCACGGGCTTAGTTCCTCCGCGGCATGTGGGATCTTTCCAGACCAGGGCTCAAACCCATGTCCCCTGCATTGGCAGGCAGATTCTTAACCACTGCGCCACCAGAGAAGCCCGATAAATATTTTTATACCTTATTTTTTTCACCTAATACTCTATCTAGGAAATCCTTCCATTTCAGTGCATATAATTAACTCATTCTTGTTTACACTTGGATAGTTTTATATCATTTGAATTTGCCATAATTTACTTAACTGATAACTCTTTATTAATGGAGATTTTGGTTGTTTTATTTTAGTTTTAATTTTTGTATTTTTGTTAATGACAGTGCAGCATCAATCATTCATACAAATATATGCATATATGTCAATGTATCTGCAAGATAAGTTCCTAGACGTCAAATTACAGGGTCAAAGCAAATAAGCATTTTAAATTTCGATAGATTTTGACAGATTGTATTCTATAGAGGTTGTGCAAATGTATATTTCCACCAGCCTTGTATGAGAATGCCACTTTTGCCAAACTCATTGTGTACAATCATTCAGATTTTGTCAAACTTTTAGGTGAAAAAAATTGACATCTTATGTTGTGAGTTTTATGTTACTCTTATATTGAGTGGGGTTAACTTTACATGTTTTAAAAGACATGTGGTTCTTCTTTGTTAACAATTATCTGATCATGCTGCTCGCCTAGTTTTCTATTGGCTTGTTTTTTCCTTATTTGATAATAGGAGCTCTTTATATAGATAAGAACTTATCACATTGCCTATGATATATATTTTAGATATTTTTTATCAGGTTTTTAAACCTTCCATGTTTTCTTTTTATTACCTCTTTGTTAATCTTTTATGATAAAATATTTGATCCACTTGGCATTTATTTTGGCATATGGTATAAGTTAGGGATCCAGTTTTTTAAAATAGCTTTTCAGTAGCCTTGACATAAATTATTGAATAAATATATCTTTTCTAATTATTAAAGTCTTCCTTTTGCTTTTCAGTGTTATTTTTAATGTTTTCCTTTTATAGATTATAATATCACAGATTCTGCTTATCTAGCTTTTTCCTTATATCTTCTATTGTTACTATTTTGCTATTGTAATTGGGATCTTTTCTTCCATGATATCTTGTAATTTGTTGCTCTTCCTGTATAGGAAGGTCCTGGATTTGGGATATCAGATTTTTTAAATATTTATTTTATTTATTTATTTTTATTTTTGGCTGCGTCAGGTCTTAGTTGAGGCATGCGGGATCTTAGTTGCGGCACGTTAGCTTCTCTCTAGTTGTGGCGTGCAGGTTTTCTTTCTCTAGTTGAGGCGCCTGGGCTCAGTAGTTGTGGTGCACGGGCTTAGTTGCCCCGTGGCATGTGGGATCTTAGTTCCCTGACCAGGGATCGAACCCACATGCCCTGCATTGGAAAGTGGATTCTTTACCACTGGACCATTAGGGAAGTCCCGGGATATTAGTTTTGTACTCATCCACATTTGTACATTATCTTACTGTTTGCAATATATAGTTAAGTCTTTGGGATTTTCCATGTGTACAATCACAACATCAAAAATAATAATTTTACCTTCTATTTTCCAACTTGAACAATTTTACCTCTGTTTTCCTTCCTCATTACAATGGCTAGTGCCTCAAAAACAGTGACAGATAATAATGGTGGTATTGACCACTTGGTGGTGTTCTGGATATTACTGGTAATGAATCTAGTATTTTTCCATTAGGCATATATTGACTTTAGAGTTGAAATTTTATATGTGTCAATTCTCATTTTGTTAGGAAGTATTACTTTTCCCTATTTTATTTAAAATATTTGTGTATTTCTTTTCTTATTCCAGGTTCATTTTTTCAGTCAAAAGTTCATATAAAACTTTTTTAAATGCCTTGTCAGCACCTGTAGACATGCTTATCATTTTTCCCTTTTAATGTACTAATACAGAGCAGTATTGTTTCACCCCTGCAATCAACCCCACTTGGTCAGGTATATGTATTCTTTTCACGTACTGTTAGATTCCCTCTAATAATGTATTACTTAGGGTTTACTTTTATATTCATAGGCATATTGATCTGCTCTGTTCTTTTTATGCATTTTAAGGCTTCGATGTGATATATTTGCTTCATAAAAATAGTTTATATGCATTAATTTTTACTATTCTTAAATGCTATCCCATAGTCACTTTTTTCATAGGTATTAGAGGAAACTAAAATGTGTTTTCTCTGTTTTTAGGGCATGAAATTTAATATATATGGATCTGATCCACCCCATAAAGGTCCAACAAACTTTCATCTCTAAACCATTGTTATTAATTTCTTGCTTACTCTTCCAGAGAGCTATTTTGTGTACGTGAAAGCAAAAATTTATATATATTTTTTACAAATGATGACAGACTATGTAAACTCTTCTGTGCCTTGGTTTCTCACTTAATAGAATACCTTGGAAATCTTATCATTTCAACATCAATTTTTTCCTCAATTTTTTCCTGAGTTGTTTTATGATGCCTGCACACAATTCCAGTGTATAAATGTACATTATTCGACTGTCCCTTTTTAATGGGCTCTCATGTTTTCTCCCATCTTTATGTCTTAAAAAATAACACTGCAATAAATAACTTTATACATACACCATGTGTGCAAGTATATTTAAGGATCAGTTCCTAAAAGAGTAATTCCTAGTGTATTTACTAATATAACAAATAAATGATATGGCAGTTGAAATCTTGATGCCTTCTCATTTTATAAATGTTAAATCTAAGAGACATGGACTTCCCTGGTGGCACAGTGGTTAAGAATCTGCCTGCCAATGCAGGGGACATGGGTTATATCCCTGGTCCAGGAAGATCCCACATGCCATGGAGCAACTAAGCCCGTGAGCCACAACTATTGAGCCTCACTCCGCAACTACCGAAGCTCACGTGCTCTAGGTCCCGTGTGTCACAATACACAAAAGAGATAGAAATCATCATCTAGGTCACCTTCCCATCAGGTGTGAAAAAATATCACCTTAACTTACAAGTCACACTTATTTGAGATAGATATTTATAGTATTCCGGTTCAAGTGAAAAACCAAAATTTTCTATTTAACCCATAAACAAACTTTACATTCTAAGATATGCATCACTTATGTTCATTTTAGATCTTCTGTGGAAGAATTATATTTGATTTTTTTATTACAGTTTAAGAAATGCCTTTTGAAATGCATTTTTGAAAAACCTTAAAGATAAGAATCAGTAGAGCTTAAAATGAAATACGTCTTTCTTTTTCTTTTTTTAAAGCTGAATAGGGCTTTATTTATTTATTTATTTTTAACATCTTTATTGGAGTATAATTGCTTTACAATGGTGTGTTAGTTTCTGCTTTATAACAAAGTGAATCAGCTCTACATATACATGTATCCTCATATCTCTTCCCTTTTGCGTCTCTCTCCCTCCCACCCTCCCTATCCCACCCCTCTAGGTGGCCACAAAGCACCGAGCTGATCTCCCTGTGCAATGTGGCTGCTTCCCACTAGCTATCTATTTTACATTTGGTAGCGTATATATGTCCATGACACTCTCACTTTGTCCCAGCTTACCCTTCCCCCTCCCCGTGTCCTCAAGTCCATTCTGTAGTAGGTCTGCGTCTTTATTCCCATCCTGCCCCTAGGTTCTTCATGACCTTTTTTTTTTTAGATTCCATATATATGTGTTAGCATATGGTATTTGTTTTTCTCTTTCTGACCTACTTCACTCTGATTTGTGATTTACACTTTACTTGCATTGTATTTATTTTGGTTTTACACTGTGAATGGTAAATATTTTTTTTTCTTTTAAGAATTATCTATTATGGGAGTGAAGTAAGTCAGACAGAGAAAGACAAATAGCATATGATATCATATATGTAGAATCTAAAAAGTGACTACAAATGAACTTATCTACAAAACAAATAGAGTTACAGATGTAGAAAATAAGCTTATGGTTACTGGGGATAAGGGCGAGGGAGGGATAAATTTGAAGATTAGGATTGACACAGACACACTACTATATATAAAATAACTAATAAGGACCTACTGTATTGTACAGGGAACCTTACTCAGTACTTCGTAATGACCTATATGGGAAAAGAATCTAAAAAAGAGTGGATATTATGTATATGTATAATAGATTCACTTTGCTGTACACCTGAAACTAACACAACATTGTAAATCAACTACACCCCAATAAAAATTAAGAAACAAAAAATGAATCTATTATGTAGTTGAAAAGAGGAATAGAGGAAGGGGAAACTGGCAAATTCCTAAGTGCTCAGCACCCCACAGGTTCTTAATCCAGTGGTGGTGGGTTTTGGCTGAGAACTCTACCTTGTAATGTTATAAAGCTAGGCTATACGATACTGTATCATTAATGTTGTGCACCAAGACCTGTAATTGTGATTATTAACATTCATAGACTTACCTTTAACTTATGAAGTCAAAGAGGAACAAAGTCCATGACTAATTCTCTCACGTATTTGGCTTAGAATCTCAATATTTCAGAGCAGGAAATGCAGGCTATTGCCAAGTTGTGTTATGGAGAATGGCATATGGCTGCGTGTCAATTAGTGGGTTTAAGGATCATGTGATCAAACGAAAAGACCTTTTCTTAAATGTCAGCGCTATTGTGCTGTGTAGGCACCAAGTCTTAGCTAGCCAGCCAGTTAAATGGTATCAAAAACCCAGACTACATCTAATTTGCCCTATTTCAAGAGTGAACCTGTTTCGAACAAGTCTAATTTTATTTTTAACATCTGTATGCCTGCAAACCTTTTACTGTAATTAGAAAGGAAAGTTCTAGCATGGGAGACATGAGGAGAGGTTGTCTTTGGCTGGCATCTGGTGTCTTATACAAAGCTTGCTGAGGGTCTGTTACAAAATATGTTCTCTCGTCTGAGTTGCTGGCTGGTTCTACTCTTTTGGAGCCGAGGGAGAGTAGGGAATGAATTTGGTCTCTGCTAACTGAGTTCTCTCAAAAAAAGGTTTTGTTGAGCTCTTAAAAAAGAAATTATATCAACAGTAATTCCAACTCCTAAAAGCAAAATCCAAACCTGGAAAATGTTATGGGTATGAATGTTCAGTCACAGCATTTGGGTCACAAGTTGGGGAAGGTTGTGTAAAGAGTAGGACACAAAGGAGTGTTTGGGGAAACATGAAAGGTGGGTTTAGTTTATAATGATGGCTACTGGACCCACAGCTTCATTACATGCTTACAGCTACTGAGCTTGTTGCCAAACCTTCAGAGAAAGCCAGCAATCATGCCAAGAGGTCTAGACTTGCTTTGAAAGTCATAAGATTAGAAATAGAAAACTAAATGTACTGGTTAAGAACTTGGAGTCTAGAGTCAGACAGATTTGAGTTTAGGCCTGACTATAACACTTACTAGTTGTATGACAAATAGAAAGTTGATTAACCTCTCCAAGGCACAGGTTGCTTCAGTTTCCTTAGCTGTAAAATTGAAATAATAATATTGATCTCATTTATTAGTTGACATTTTATTGTAAGGTGAAGCTATTTATCATTTATATCAGTGTAAACCGGCAGAATCCTATTTTGTTACAATTATTATTGTCCACTACTATCAGAATTTATTGTAATGCTAAAATTGTCCCAGATTTAGGCAATGAGAATTCCTTCAAGAAAATATCTGTATTCTTTTGACATGATTCTATCATTTTTTAAGGCCCTTCCTTACATTCTGGCCCCCAAAGTTATTTCAGTCCATCTTGTTTTTCCCTGGAGACAGCCATTTTTCCAAGGAGTCCTAGTTCCTCTAGTGGAGAATGGTAAATAGAAAACAATAGTTGGGTGATAAGTGTTGCTATTGCTACTGGGTTGCCACTACCTTAGTCTCCCTTAGTGGACAGCACTAGGAAATTATACATAGTATATACAGTTTATACTAATCTCTTCATTACCAATACAAAACCACAGGGTTTATTTTAACTTCCCCCTTTCTGTATTTGTATCTCTTATCTCTGACAGTGAGAACACTGACTCCTGGTATCCTCAACATAATTATTTATATGTACAAGTCCCTGCATGTAGCAAACATCTGAATCTGTTGAGTGCTTCCTTGCTTGAGTGCCATAATGCTACCTTCCCATCTCTCTTGGGTCTATAAGTTTTTGATTAAAAAGGAAGGAAGAAAGGAAGGAAGGAAAGAAGGAAGGAAGTGATGGTGGGAGGGAAGAAAGAGTAGGAAGAAAGAAGAAAGGAAATATTTCTAAATAGGATTCTGTATGCCATCACAAACATCTGAGCTGGGAGGAATGGTAGATAGTAATGGTTTAGTTCTTATTAGTATAAAATGGGCAAGACTTTACCTCTCAATGAAGTAAAGAAAAAAAGTGAGCAATAATATAAAAGAGAGAGATAAAGAGACAGACACAGAGAAAAAAAGAGAGACATAAAGTGAAATAGAAGAAGCTACCCAGGGCCAACACTTTTAGCCTCAGCCTTACTAGAAGTGTGAGTATCAAAAGCAGAAATTGCTGAAGGAAAACCAGAATAGAACCTTTGAACTGTGGAGCCATAAGAGGACTTTTGAGTTGGTCTCTGGAAAAGAACATATTACATTTACATTGAGAGACTATCATACTAATTCAAATCACCCTCTTTCACTGTTCAATCTATTTTCTTTCACTCTCCTTTATTTTCTTTCACTCTCCCTTCCAAGATATACTTAGAAATCATGTTGATCTCTACCAAAACTTCAGAATTATTATTTCTTTATTGAAGTATAGTTGATTTACAAGATTGTATTAATTTCAAGTTTGCAACATAGGAATTTGACAACTTTATAGATTATACTCCATTTAAAGTTGTTGCAAAACAATGGCTATTTTCCCTATGCTGTACAATATATCCTTTCACTTATCTATTTTATACACAGTAATTTATACATCTTAATTCTGTACCCACATCATGCCCCTCCCTTGTTCCCTCTCCCCACTGGTAACCATGAGTTTGTTCTCTATATCTGAGTCTGTTTCTGTTTTGTTATATACTTTCATTTGTTTTACTTTTTAGATTCCACATATAAATGACAGCATACAGTGTTTGTCTTTCTCTGACTTATTTCACTAAGCACGATACTTTCTAGGTCCATCTACATTGCTGCAAATGCCAGAATTTCGTTCTTTTTTTATGAGTGAGTAATATTCTATTGTATATATATGACCACATCTTACTTATCCATTCATCTGTTGATGGACACTTAGCTTGCTTCCCTATCTTAGTTTTTGGACATAATGCTGCTATGAACATTGAGGTGCATGTATCTTTTCAAATTAGTGTTTTTATTTTTTCCTGATATGTACCCAGGAGTGAAATTGCTGCATCATATGGTATTTCTATTTTTAGTTTTTTGAGGAACCTCCATGTTATTTCCCATAGTGCCTATACCAATTTACATTGGTATACTAAGGTTCCCTTTTCTCCACATCCTTGTCAACATTTGTTATTTGTGGCCTTTTTGATGTTAGCCATTCTAGCAGGTGTGAAGTGATACGTGACTGTAGTTTTGATTTGCATTTCTCTAATGATTAGTGATGTTGAGCATCTTTTCATTTGCCTGTTGGCCATCTGTGTGTCTTCTTTGGAAAAATGTTTATTCAGGTCTTCTGCCCACTTTTTTAATTGGGTTGTTTGGTTTTTTGATATTGAGTTGTATGAGCTAGTTATATATTTTGGATATTGACCACTTATCATTTGCAAATAGTTACTCCCATTCAGTAGGTCGTCTTTTCCTTTTGTCAATCGTTTCCTTTGCTGTGCAAAACATTTTAAGTTTAATTAGGTCCCATTGTTTATTTTTGCTTTTACTTCTGTTGCCTTAAGAGACAGGTCCAAAAAAATTATAGTTATGATTGATGTCAGGGAGATTTCTGCCTTTGTTCTCATCTAGGAGTTTTATGGTTTCAGGTCTTACATTTAGGCCTTTAAACCATATTGAGTTTATTTTTGTATATGGCGTGAGGAAATGTTCTAATCTCATTTGTTTTTACATGTAGCCATCCAGATTTCCCAGCGCCACTTATTGAAGGGACTGTCTTTTCTTTACTGTGTATTCTTGCCTCCTTTGTTGTAAATTAATTGACCATAGGTGCATTTATTTCTAGGCTCTCTATTCTGTTCCACTGATCTATTTGTCTGTCTTTATGCCAGTACCATGCTGTTTCAATGACTATATTTCTACAAAAAGTATTTATTACTTTGAGAGAAATGTTTTTATTTATTTACTGAACGAGGTTTTGTTTGTTTTCCTTCTTGAAAGAAATTCTATATTTGTCCTTAAGAGAACTATTTCAGCTGGTTTATACTTTAGATGTACATTAGATCATTTACCAAAAGTTATATAGAACAGATAGGTTTTAAAACAAATTAGAGAAATCTTGGCTATTTGCTATCCAAAGATCATTCGGCAGTAAACATCTCACCATTATCCTCATTTTGTTGGACGTCCATCGATTTATTTTTGGCTGTGCCACGCAGCTTGTGGGATCTCAGTTCCCTGGCCAGGGATTGAACCCGAGCCCTTGTCAGTGAAAGCATGGAGTCCGAACCCCTGGACCACCAGGAAGTCTCTGTCTATTAATTTCCATTGAGATATTTGTGAATAATGGAAGGCTAATACTAGCACAAGGTAAGCCTGTTTGAACTTTGGAGGAAGCTGAAAGGGACCTTGGACTTAACTCTTTGCCTGCAATATGCACTCAGAAACATAAAAGTTTCCAACCCAAAGATAGCCATAAGGCATTGTGTAACTTTTTAGGGTATGTTTCGTCTAACTCCAAATAGTGATTTTAAGCGTTATGGCGGTTCCTGGAAACATCCTACTGCTTTACTTGTAACCTTCAAAAAAATCTTCTACCTGCTTTTCCTTTAAAAAAAAATTGATCCCGGGGCTTCCCTGGTTGCGCAGTGGTTGAGAGTAGCCCTGCCGATGCAGGGGACACGGGTTCGTGCCCCGGTCTGGGAAGACCCCACATGCCGCGGAGCGGCTGGGCCCGTGAGCCATGGCCACTGAACCTGCGCGTCCGGAGCCTGTGCTCCGCAATCGGAGAGGCCACAACAGTGAGAGGCCCGTGTACCGAAAAAAAAAAAAAAATTGATCCCATGAGACACTTAGTATATGTTTTAAGTCTTTATTTAGTTATAAATAATCTTTTTAAAGCCGACCTTCATTTATCAGAAGAATTAGTTGTTCCTTTTGGCAGTCAAAAGAGTGACATATTAGAATGTCTCTACCAGAACTTCCCTCTGTGTGACTTGGACTTTTTATTTACATTGAGGGGGAAAAAGAATTTGATCATAACCCTTCTCAGTGTTATTTGTTTCTCCTCCCATCCTTTGGTCTGAAATGGGAGGACTGAAAATATTAAATTATTTGAGTGGCTTAATGATTTTGTATTAAAAGCTGAAGATATGACTTCTAAATATTGCCTTGAGAAAACAAGAATCTGTTTTCAATAGGAGACATTATTAGAAAATGCATAATATGCAAATAAGCTTTTAGCCAACATAAAGCACACTTCTGTGAACCTTTGTCTGCATAATAATTCTATTCAAACTTCAGCAAAAATCGAGATCCCAACCACTTCACATACGCTGATAAACTAAGTAAATAAATACTATTTCAAGGGGGACTGATCAACATTTGAATAAAGTGTCTTCAGTAATAGAAATACTTTCCATATTGTTGAATTTGTTTGTATCTTCCAGTTTGTGTCTTAATGTAACAAGTTCTGAGTATTGACAATATTGTTTTCTCCATTCCCTATGCTTTCACGTAAAGACTTTAGTGTGATTAGAAGCTTTTATGTATAGTTTTCCCCCTATATATCCTTTAATCTTGAAATGTCTTCCAACAATGCCTTGGAAGAGTGTGATGATCAGAATAAATATTTAGTTCTTTCTTACTAGATCTTTAATATCATGATGGGAAGTTGGTACAGTATATTTATGGGAAAGAGAATAAGTTTTATTATTAGTCACTCAAATACACATATCTCTCGTATGTATGTACAATTGGCAATAAGCACATAAAAAATTTCCAACATCGTTAGTTATCAAGAAAATACAAATCAAAGCCGCAGTGAGATACAACTTTATATTCATTAGGATGGCTATAATAAAGAAGTCAGATAATAACCAGTGTTGATCGGGATATGGAGAAATCAGAAACTTCATAGACTGCTTGTAGGAACATAAAATGGTGCAGTCATTTGGAAAACAGTGTGATAGTTCTATGGGTTTGATAATTGCATAAAGTTTTATCCACCATCATAATGATATAGAACAGTTTTATTATTCCCTTTTTTCCAACTACTCCTTTGTAATCAACTTTTATGCAACATCTAACTCCTAGCAACCACTGCTTTGTAATTTCACTATAGTTTTGCCTTTTCCAGAATGCCAAACAAATCAAATTACATAATATGTAACCTTTTGGCCCTCAATTCTTTCACTAAACAAAGTGAATTTGGGGTTCATCCACTGTTGTGTGAATCAACATTTTGTTCCATTTTATTGCTAAGTAGTTAGGATTCAGTTGTTTGGATGCACCACAGTGCTTTTATCCATTCGCCAGTTGAAAGACATCTGAGTAGTTTCTTGGCAATTACAGCTAAGCATTCACATTCAGGTACTTTTGTGAACCTAAGTTATTTTTTTCTCCAAGGTAATCAACTATGAGTGAAAATTCTGGGTAAAATTATAAATGCATGTCTAACTTCATTTCAAAAGTTGCCACATTTGTCCACAGTACACTTTATACTGTACTTTTGTACATAGTGAACATTTTTCCTATACATATTTCCACCAGCTATGTATGAAATTCCCCCTGGCTTTACAACTTCATCAGCACTTGGTATTGCATGTTTTTCTTTTCTTTTTTGCAGTTACACTAGGTGTGTAGTGTTATCTCACTGTGGTTTTTTATTTGTGAGGACTTAATTCTGGGCTGTCTATTCTATTCTGTGTGTCTATATGTCTCTCTTTATGTCAGTACTGCATTGTTTTGATTGCTGTAGCTTTGTAGTAAGTTTTGAAATGAGAAAGTGTGAGTTCCAGTTTTATGTTCTTTTTCAAGATTATTTTGGCTATTCCTTGAGACTCCATATGAATTTTAGGATGGATTTTCTATTTCTGCATAAAGCATCGTTGGGATTTTGATAGAGATTGCACTGAGTCTGTAGATCATTTGGGGTACTATTGACATCTTAACAATATTAAATCTTCCAATTCAAGAACATGGGATGCATTTTTATTTATTTATGGCTCTCTCTTTATGCATGTTTCTTCTCTCCATTATTCTCTGAAATCTAGCTGCCTTGGTCTCCCTACACTCTCAGCTCTATTTCCCCAACTCAGGGAGTCCACCAGGATTTGCCTGTTTCTCTTTCCTGTCCCACAGACTGGAAATTTTCTCGAGGCAGAAAGTTGGGCACTTGTAGAGTTCACCTTGTCTGTTTCTCATCACTCAGGGATTACTGATATTTTTGCCTGTATCCAGTGTCTTGAAAATCACTGTACTATATATTTTCATAGTTTTTGATTGCTTTAGGTAGATAGATAAATCTAGTCTCTGTTACTCTATCATAGTCAGAAATTTGAGTCTTAAATCAGGGTTCCTTCCCAGCCATAAAAAACTCAGAGATTCACTCTTTCCTGCATGTTAGCAAGTCTATCCTGCCTTGGTATCTCTCTGATGTCTTCAGCTAGATTTTTTTAGTATTTTTTTTCCAGCATTTTTATTGCCATAAGCAGTTTTGGACTAAGATGAACTAGTCCACCATTGCTGGAAGCAGAAATTGTTATTGTGCAATGAATTTTTTATCTTCATTATGCATTTTACCATCTACCGAACTCTTGCTATAATCTCTAAATCATTGACTGATCTTTCCAACCATGGCTGGAGAAGTTCGACACACACTCATTTAATAAAAACTGTGTGTAAGGCATTATCTAAAGCAATGTGAGAGTTATAAAATGATAGAAGACTTTGTTCCTATTCATGTAGATTTTTAAGGGCTAATTCTAAAAAGTTATAATTAATTGGGGTAGAGATATGTATATAAAAACACTGTGTATCTTAATAATGTTAAAGGCACTTAAATGCCAAAGAATATATAAGGTTAAAATATTCCTTGCACTTTAGTTGTCAAGGCAAACTTTTGTTATTTGTAGATATAGAGCCATTAATAAATCCAATCAAATCAAATTGTTGCCCTAACTTGAATGTCCTTGAGCAAAATTAGACTTGTAAGATGCAAATAATCTTATAAGGTATAGCTTTCAATTTTTTGACTAATTAATTTCTTTATATAACATGAAAATGTTTAATGCCTGCAATGTTCTAAACCCTAAGGTAGCGAAGATCACTCAAATAAAACTCAGAAACCTAGAATAAATTAATGCACAAACATATGCAGTAGTTAGTACCAAAAAAAAAACTTTAAATGGGAAAACAAAATGTGATTTTTCTCATTTTATTTCACCTCAATTGATATAAATTAACATTCATCAAAGTAATCACTGTGAACTCACACAAACGTGTGCACACATGCATATACACAGATACTCATAAATATGTTAATTTAGAGTTAAACAGGGGAACAAAGATACACAAATAGGAGTCACAAAAGGAACTGGTTACTGGATCTCTTGATGTCACATGAGATACTGAAGTAAATACCTATGAAACTTAGGAATAGAGAGTTTAGCATTTTTAAAATCAAAGTTTTGAGACACATATCTTAAGACTATTTCAATTATTTTTTAATTGGATGAAAAGAAATACAAATAAATTTGATATGACTCTCAAGAAATAATCTATTGACACTGATGAATGGCCTTGAGAGCTGAGGATTTGGTCCTCTGCAGACCACCCTTGCATCTGTGTATTTCACTGGCCCAAAGTCAGTCAATGGCTGGTCAATAAGTGAACCTCCCCACCACCCAAACGTTGCATGGAGGGAAGGTACATCAAAGACTACCAGGAACCAAATGCACTGAAGCTGTGAGGCTTCTGATGGTCCAAATTTCAGTCAGGACACAGTCAGGATTGCAGATTATTTCTCTGAACAAGTCATGATTAATTCAGAGGCTAGGAATACAGTTTACAAAGAATGTTCAGTTATTTTGATAAACCAGATTGAGAGAGGTCAAGACAATAATTTGGTCAAAGCTGTTTGCCCACAATTTTCCAGGAACATAACACAGTTCTCTATATTTTCATCAATATGTATCCCAAACTGCTCTGCACAGAGCTTCCCTCGCAATTATGATTTTAAGTTGAACAAAAAATGGTGAATTGTCTTTCAAAAGCATTTTTTGTGTCTAATAAATATTTATTGAAAGGTTACTGGTTGTTACTTAAGCTAATTAGACAATAAATTAATATAAGTCTAAACAGATAGGCCTAGTTATTTATAGTTACATTCTAATTATTGGTCTAAAATTTATGTATTTACTCAACCATAATTAAAATTATTCTAGATACTTAAGATGTGAATACAGAATAAGTTTAAAAGTTAAGCTTGAAATTTGTTTAGAGAACAATAATTTTCCTCCAAAGAATTTTTTAAATTAAAGGCACCAAATTTATTTATACAGAATGTCAAAAGCATTTTGGGTAACAAAGTTATGAGAACATTTTTTCTTGTAAGAAGATTATTCAGTTCTAAGACTTTAATTTCAAATTGTACATTCCACTCAAAGAATGTGAGGTTCTTAATAGCCATGATGTTGTAAAAATATTACTTTCATGTTGTACTCATATCCCATTCTTCCAGTCTACCCTTAGATTTGAGAAAAATGAATACAGTGACCTTAATGTGTTCAGAGATTTCCCTAAGTATATAACAGAGGAAAATCAGTCTCTCTCTTGATATATACATGCATACATGGCTATATAGCTCTATGGCTATATGCCTATGTATATGCATATATCTATGAGTGTATGTATAGAGAGGTTCTGGTTCACTACATCAGTTGTGAAGCCAGATAAAGTGTGACAAGGAATTCATAATGTTCGGACATTCATTTAAACAAATTCTTTATTCCATAAACATTGCCTCAGCTTTCAAACATAAATAAGTAAAGATGAACTATTCATATCTTCTCTCCAGACGTTTTGTGTTTTGAGACTGCATATCACAGCTGGGCCAGTGATCTCTGAATCCTGGGAAACAGAGAACTCTGTAGTTCAACTTTAATAGAGGGAAAGTTCTCTGGCTGAGAGGTGGAAGCAGGTGGACTCCATGTTCTGCATTTTTTTACTCATAGAGCCAAATTCTTCATTAAGCAGTAGGGGGTGGAGGGAATTGCCACAGCTATTCTTTTCTAAGTGCATAAAAAATCTTAAGCAGAGAGTTTAGATTTCTGATATTACCTGTTTATGTCTTGGAGTAAATACTGACAAAAAAATACACTGAATACAAAACTGATGAAACTAATTCTTGGTTTCTAAGGATATAGTCACAGGTATTAGTGAACATCACTGAAATTAGCCTTTGAGGTTAAAAATCCCAATACATCCATTACTCATTGAATTAGAATATCTGTTAATTATCTGATTAAGGGAGCTTGTAACTTCATGTAAGGAACCGAAACACTCTCTTGGAAAGGGTTTGCCCCTTAAAGTTCTTGGGACAGTGGCTAAGAAAACTCTCAGAAAACCAAGGTGATTGTGAACTTGCCCTTCATAATAAAAGGAATAAGAATTAATATTGGGGGATATGGAGGGATATCTAGTGTCCTAAAGGGTCCAGAAGGGTTGGTAACTTGGAGGCAGGGTGAAAGAGGGCAGAAAATGTCATTGGGCCATTTGGTAGAGGAAGGACTGTAAGCATTCTTTTCCCAGTTTGACAAGGCATCAAAATCTCTGGGGTGCCTGATCAAAATGCAAGTTATTCAACTTACCCCAGACCTATTGGACCAACATCTCAAGACATGAATCTTCCAATTTTCATTTTCGACAAACTTCACAGGTGATTACTATACTTTAAAAAAACGTTTGATAACTACTAGAATCAGAAAAACAGAGATGTCAGGTGGGAATTTGAGAAAAGAAATAGGTACACTGGAACAATGTGACTATATCAATATCTTCAATAAAGTTGACTCAAATTATGAAATGCTACATGGGCAAGGGTTTCTTGTGGAAATCAGTGAAATAATTGAGTTCTGCTGACTAATTTTTATGGTACCCAAACAATCAGCCCATGTGGTCAAAAGGAAATTGTCATCAGAATTACAAAAAATATTTTGGTTCATGTTTTAAACAAATTTTCTCTAATATGAACCTACTATTTTGGTAGGACGAACAGTCAAGTGAAGATAATCTAATTTTTCCTCGCTGATTGAAGATCTTGCACTTTCTTGAGGCCATAATTGTGATCATCATTTTACATTTGTCAGTGGTCATAACAGTAGGTGTAAGTACACTAGGAATTGGGCTAAATGTAAATTGATGTCTGTAGTATTCTTAGAGAGCAAATGGCTTCAGGGAGGTAATAGTAGGTATCAAAAGAGTTGATTTGAGTTGCAGTCTGAATTTCCACAACCATAGAGTATGTGGATGGGGCTACACAGAGCTTCTGCCAAGATATGCAAGCCCCAAAGCTGTCAAGTCATAGAACGAGGTGGAAGAAAAGGTGAGAGCAAGGATGCCATGGCACTTGGGAGCTGAACCCAGTTTCCCACTAATTTGGAATATAAATAGATTATTTTTTGTCCTTGTTCCTAGAAGACACCCAGCACTTTTATACACTATACCAACTAGCAATTATCTAAAAATAACTCAGAACATGCACTTGACCAATGTGTGGGTGCTGTGTGTGTGTGTTAACCAAATTCTTGATATTGCTTGGGAAGAGAATATTTTGGTTCACTGAAGGTACAAGTCAGCTAACTGGCTTCAGACCATGCATTCTTTCTTCTTTGTTCACATTTTGCTGGCTGGCTATTTTTTAGAATACCTTCACTAGGATGAAGGATGTGTCCTTTTACTATCGTAAAATGAAGAGGAATCAAGGCTGAATGAAAGATAATAGCAGAAGGAGTTATCACTGAATGAAAAGGATACAAATTTGTGGCAGCAAATTCTTCCTTTGTCAATTTTTTCAAATTGGAGTGTATTTCGTTGTTTTTTTCTTATTATAAAAGACTATTCCTTTTAAAGAAAGGTCTGAAAAAAATGAAAGAGTAAAGATTATAATAATTATAATAAAAATTAATAATTATAATAAACCTATTAAGCCTATTATCCTGAAGATAACTATTGTAAACCTTGGCAAATATATTTTCAGAATTACGTGCATGCACACACATATATTCAATAGTTTTATTTTTATTATTTACGAAAATGGGATCATATTTTAGTTTGATAACAGATTACTTATATTCAACCACCTTACACTACAAAAACAAGAATTTCATAGGGTACAATCCATACATCCTATACTTCAGTCTGTTTCTTTTCCTTTTAAAAATATATCATGCATATATTTCCATAATAAATTGCTATAATATCTGCATAATTTTCCATTATGTGGAATTTATTAACTGATCCTTTCTTATTGGACATTTAGATTTTCATTTTTTTCCCGTTACTAATATTGCTTCCCTAAACCTTCTTATAGCTAAATCTGTCCCACACACTTCCACCTTCCCCTGCTGAGGGATATGTTTTCATAAGTGGAATGCTTAGATGAAAGGATATGCACTACAAATACATACCTTTTAGCTTACTATTTTTCTACAAATGTTCTGTGATGTTGTTTACTTCCCATGGTTGCATCTACACACAGAAGTGGATTTTGTTATTCACTACTTATACTAGCTACTAACATGCTGAATGCAATTAAATGTTTTGAAAAAAGCTTTACAAATGGCTTTTTTTAGCTGCTTTTTCTGTTGTTGTCGTGGGTTGGCAAAATTACAGGCCCTAAATGTATTGATATCATCTTTTTATTTTCTTGGTTCAAAATTAACACTGTGATATTTAGAGACTACGAACAAAGTCTGTACTAACCAGATGAAACCTCCTCTCATTCTTCAAATGAACCCCTTAGGTGAAAACAGGTATTGAGTGAGAAGGATTTAAATAAATTTCTGGCTTCTTTTCCACATCGGACCCCTAGAAACCTTGTCTGTAATTGCCTTTTCGTTTTCCAGCATTCATGTTTCAGCTGCCCATCATAAACATCAACTAAATCTTTTAGGAGTCTTTCTTCACCTGTCCTTGATGGCTTAGTCAGAAAGCAAAGATAATAAAACTTGTGACATCAATTTGTGTCATAACCCGGAGCCAGGCTTCATGTTGAAGGACTACGAAATTATAAAGTAGTGTTATCAGTTGTGTTGAAAATAATAATTGAGTAACTGCAGCCATAGATCATTCAGTGGTTCAAGAAAGCAAGGGCATCAATTATGTGACTGATACGGAATTAATGTAAATACCAAAGAATGTGGCATCTTCCCATAAGCTTGCAAGGTTAGGTTGGATCTAATAATGAACTCCTGGTAGTGAGCCAGAACCAGAAGTGTCTGAGGGGCTGGAAGCTAGTCAGCTACTCTAGCTGCTCTCTAATTCTACTCTCTAACTTGCCTTCCCATTTCTCCAGGGTTGATGACTTGACTTTTGGCTGTCCTAAGATTTCACACATACCTCTTTACACTACCATGCAGTCACTTTCTGTGTGTCTGTCCCCTGTATGTCATGAGAGCCATGATGGTAAGGACCACAGTGGGTTCATCCCTCTTCATGTAGCCCAGGAACTGAAACTTTGGCAGCCCCAATGAAAGGATGAGTAATGCAATGTTAATTTTTTTTAAAGGCACAATTCTCTGTCAATTTTAGTCAAAGATTGGATCAACAGGAGTAGTCCTTGTGTTCCCAAATTAGAGACACAAACTAGGAGTGTTAGAGACGTCAATGGAAAATAACTCTATTATTGTATTAATTCAATCATTTTATACCGGTAGACAATATTTTTTAAAAGCACAAAGAACAGCATTGACAGGGAAAGAAAGTACCAAATTATGACAAAAAGACAAATTATTAGAAGGCAGGGAGCTGGGGGAAGGGTTGGGATGGAAAGGATTGGAAGAAAAACTGCTACCAGGAAACCAGCTCCTTTCTTTCCACCATATATTGGTCTTTTGCTATAGGAGATAAATGAGCCATTGACTTCTGACTCATAGATTGTATCTGGGAGAAGCTCAGTTTTGATTTTAGCTTTCTTGATGATTGGGTCCTGGATGAGATGCAGGGGAAGTAATCAGAGAAAGCCAATAGCTAAGTACCTGGCTAGCTGGACCCTGGCTACTCTGAGAGTCAGAATTAGATGTCACAGGGTCTAGATGTTGCCTTCAAAACACTGGTGTGCCCACACGCTCCGCATCAAAGGTCTCCACTAGTGGAAATGCCAAAGCTGCTATCCAGCGAGTTTATGTTTACAGTGCAAAATCCACACTGGCTTTTATAGAGTTTTCTTTAATACCCCAATTTCCTGATGCCAGGCCTTTGTACTTGCTGTTCCCTGTGGTTACAATGTCCCCACACCCTCACACACCTAGATCTTTCTTATCACTCAATTCAAATGTCATATTCTCAGAGTGGTCTTCCCCAATCATTCTACCTCGTATTAAACTGTCGCTCTCCAAACCCTTTCTCTCAATAAACACACTCTGTTTTATTCTCTCCATGGTACTCACCAATATCAGAAACTATGTTATGTATAGATGTGTCTATTACCTATCATTCCCCACTGGAATATAATTTCCAGGAGAACAAGCACACTGTCTCAGTCACCACTGCATTAATGCTGGCAGGTGGTAGGGACCCAATATATATTTACTGAATGAATGAATGAATTTGTATAAAACCTCAAGTCTGTTTACATCAGGCTTGTTTACTCTCATTATCATATCGCTTAAAGTGAATTTTGTTCTGGGGCTTCCCTGGTGGCGCAGTGGTTGGGAGTCCGCCTGCCGATGCAGGGGACACGGGTTCGTGCCCCGGTCCGGGAGGATCCCACATGCCGCAGAGCGGCTGGGCCCGTGAGCCATGGCCGCTGAGCCTGCGCGTCCGGAGCCTGTGCTCCGCAACGGGAGAGGCCACAACAGAGAGAGGCTCACGTACCGCAAGAAAAAAAAAAAAAAAGTGAATTTTGTTCAAACAAGGTGATACAGGCCATGAGGAACAAGCAAGCTCTTCTCCCCGGGAATTCAAGAAACAGGAACTAGCCAAAGAGGGACACACGTGCTGGCCTCGGACACATTTCCTGGATGAGGGTAATGAGAAAGAAACGGCCATAGAAGCAAAACCTGCGATGTGAGTACCACTAAACACATCCCAGGTACAAGAAGTAGATGCAGTTGAAATGCCAAACCAGTGTGTAGATGGACCCTACGGGAGTCACTGAACACATCAGAGCCCTAAAGCCATCCTATAGGAGGTCATAATTCCATCTCAGTTTTACAGGCTTGTAAAGGAAATGTCTAGATTAAAGCAGCTTTCACACAAAAACACAAAGAATCTGTGTTTCTAGAGTCTGAGTAATGTTAAGTTTTGAGTGGTTTAGTGTCAAGACAGAGAAGCACAATGAGATTAATAGTTGAAAATGGCAGGTGGGGGGGCCCATCAAACTCGAGCATGAAGCTGGATCGTGTTTAGCCAGGGGTAACGGGGGCAAGAGGATTTACAAGCATTCCCAAGATCCCGAGATTGACATTTCTTTCAGAAGTTTCTTAGGTTTCCCTCATTTCTCAATATTGCAATTATTAAAAAGAAATAGCCACACAAGGGTTATTTTGACTGTCACTCAAACAATTAAATATTGTAATTCCAGAAGAGTTTATGTTCTGAAACTTGTTCGCAGAATACTCCTTCTAATATCAATTGATGTTAGTCACCAAAAGCCTGATTAATGAAAGGAGAGCCGTGGCATTGGCTGAGGAAGAACGTTGATCCGTAATTAGGGCATAAATGATCTTTCACTCTTCTGGCTGTAGATTATTTACTTTGGCTGGTACTGAGGATAACCTGATATATGACAAGATTTATGAAACTTGAACAAAACTTCCAAAGTATACACATGAGCGTTGCTGACCAGATGGAATCTCTCAGTACAGTGTGCATGGAAACAAAGCCACATATTTCCACGGTGCGACCAAAGAGTTGTGTTGTTAAAATTTTACTGTAAAAGCAAGCTTTTCTCATGTTAGCCCCCTTCTTAAATCACTTTCTGTTGACACTTGGTATTAGCAAGGATTATTGTTTACCCTGGATGGTATGGATGTATAGACTAAAACAGTGGCTCTGCTTACACGTGCCCATGTGTGTATGTGTATAGTCAGATATATATATATATATACACACATACATGGACATATATATTATGAATATACACATATTTGTACCTAACAAATACAAAATAAGGTTGACAAGTACAAAGTTTGTTCATACCAGCTCTTGGCAGGATATAAATAATCAAAGTGTGGCTTTTTAAATGAAATTGATTCTTATATTGAATGCAGAGAGTTGATTTTGTCTTTGAAAACAGAACCATTTTGTACAATGTCCTTTAGTGTTTAAATTCTGAGTTTTTCCAACCTATTTTTATATACACCTAAGTTCTTGAATTTTGTTGTTGCTGTGGGGACTGACCTAATTTCCAGTTCATGGAGATATGCAGTCTCTGTGTCTGTGTGTGTATGTATTAATTGCCTGAAAACAGAAACCATGTTTTTTCTAGATTATATATTATTTCCATAGATTTAGTGTATCTTTTAGGAACACAGAGAATGTTAGTTAAGTATAGTAATGCCACTTTTCATTTCAACTGCTTCTATATTTTATTTAAAAATAGAGTAATTGCTCACCACTGTTTGTTACCATTATCCATTATATACAGTGTGAAGATGCCATACCCATTTTAAATGTAAAGTTATCATTTGCTGGGACATCATGTTCTCATTTATACCCAGTCAACACTCATTGGGAAAAAAATGTTAAGTTTAATCATACCGTGCCTCATTGGAAGTAAAAATAATTACCTTTAATAGGTGATGCTATATCAGCTTTTTAAAACTCATATTTTTAAAACCAGGATTGAGACTCAATTGGAATTTTCTAGCCTGAATAAAAGTTCCAGAGAGTCATTTAAATGACTCCCCAATTCCTGCTTCTTCCGTAATGTCTTCCAAGACTGAATGGGGAAATCCTTTTTAATTCATAAGACAAATCAATTGTTGGATGGAACGCTCAGCTCAAATTTTAAACATTACTCTTGTCAGCAATCCTAATGTTTACCCTGTATGTAAAAATAATACACAATATATATATGTATATATATAATTGAATCACTTTACTGTATACCTGAAACTAACACAGCATCATAAATCAACTATATGTCAACAAAATTTTTAAAAAATACACGATCCCCAAGAATTTAAGTCTAGATTTAATATTTTTAATTTAATTTAGTATTTTTTAATATTTTCCTTCTCTTGTCTATGTTCTACCTAAACATCTGTATTCATTTGAGGATTATCTGAGGGGAGAGAATTAATCTTTACCTAACATCAGAACAGATTTAACAACTCCATGCAATTCTTATCATCCCCTTTTCACAGATGATACAATTGAGGCTTAGAAAAGTTAAAATAAGTTTCCTAAAGTCATGCAACTAGAAAGTGGCATAACCAGAATTCAAATCTCTAATTAAGATTAAAAAATCAATCAGCCTTAAAATCTTTTAAACACCATACATATAAAATGGCTTCCACAGATCTCTTTACCATATCAAGAGTAATCATAAACAATTTCTGATCAGAAGAATGCTTTTGATATGATCACTTCTTTATTCATTTACTGACCTTAGCACTTTTACATTTACTAGGTTTGTAAGCCCATGGGGAGTGAAATGATGCATCGGTGAAATTAATCAATAAAGTGTTGGATCAGGGGGGACCTCCAGGCAGAGAAGCTGCTACAGTGACATGCTCCAACTGGAACAAGAGCCACTGCAGAAATGTTCCCATAGTGCCACAGGGCAACACAGGCCCAAGATTGATGGAAGAAGCAGAGGGGCAAGGGAAGGAATAAAGGTGGAGCTTATGGAGCCGGTCCTCTTATGAGAGACCAGCACATTGCCCTGGCTAAGACCTTGGCCTGCCAACTGGCCACCTCGAAGTGAGGGCTCCTTTCAACAGGTTCCCTGGTCCTGGGAACGCAGTTTCATAGTGTTTACGGATGAGGTGTCTGGAGCCAGGCTGCTTGGATCTGAATTTCAATCCATCACTTATTATCTGCATGACATTTGCAAGTACTTTTAATGAGTGCCTCAGTTTCCTTACCTGTGCATGGGCATGAAACACTGAAATGAAGTGATGTGTATGGAATATGAAGAATGAAGTATAGCACAGAAGACAATTCTAAAACCACTACCTATTTTTGTTATTAAAAAAGCCTTTCCACTGCCTCTAGGACTAGCACCTTTGCTCCTTTTCTGGTGGTAAGTTCATCTTTGAAGGAAAAAAAAAGCATACATGCAAAAGATCCTCCCTCCTACTTCATGGCCCTGTACTTTAAGACTGTTATTCTCAATTAGCCAAATCTATTACATCTTTAAGAAGAAAGAAAGGGTAGGCCAGTTAGATTTGCATCAGGACTTAGTAATTGCGTCAATGTACTTACCTTTTAATTCTAACCTCAGTGGAAAGGCCAAAAATGGCCATTCATATACACAATCTGGACAAAACAGAACTTAGGTCCTCTCTCCAAAAAGCTAAGCAAGTTTCTGACAACCAAGGAAAGCTGTGTTTCAATAAAATCATTTTAATGGAACCTGGAAAAGAAACAACTCAAAAAATTCAACAAATAATAAAACAATAGACATTCATATATAATACACACACACAGATATTAAGAGACTCTATGACACATTTAACCTAAGTCTTTAGGATAAGGTTAAAATATTGCTCTTGTTGGCATTTGGGTATTATTACATGTGGTAAGAAAAGATTCAAGAATTTGGTTTGAAAAATACCCAGGTGTTAATGTGCTGGTTCAGTCAAGCGTGCCCCAGAGACCTGCCCCCCCTCCCCCAAAGGATGCAATACTGTTCTGGTCTAGTGTGTACCATCATCAATGTGACCTTTACAGAGGTGGCCTGAATAAGTCATCACTATAAAGCTCTTGGAATGAAAAGCACCCCATCAGTGCTTACTGTGCTTTGCATTTTTTATGACTCAAATCTTTTACCAGAGATGAGCAGCTTCTAAAGATATTAGAAGAGTGGTTGATAAATAGGAAGTAGCTATACTTGCAATTCATTGGTTTCGGAAAAATTGTAATTGCTACATGAATATCTGCGTAGCAGAAATATTAATTGAAACATTCACTAAATAACAGAAAAATAGCAGGCCTATAAATAACAATGCTACTTTAAGGACTGCAGGGGCTTATTTTTAGAAAACATGAAGGTATGGTTTTTGGTTCCTTCCTACAGGAAGACTAATAAAAATAAAACCCTCTCTTGGGATAGACTGCCATCATTCATGGTGTACCTTTTCATGTGTTGCCAGACCAGCAAATATCACTGACACCTCCGTCTTGGTGTGGTCCATCCCAACAAGACTGCCATTTTGTGTTTCTTCCTATTTAAGAAAAGCCCAGCCGTCTACATAACAGCCGTTTTATCAGCTATAAAAGATAATTTTGTTGTATTAACTCCATAAATTTTTTAGAGCCAGCAAGGCTTCGACAGCATAATGGCTTAATTTTTCATTCTAATAATAACCGCCTGCCAGTTGAAATGAATAGGATCAAAACCAAACATTTCTGTTCTATAACATGATCCATGACAGATGTACTTCTTAGGAGGCCCTGGGCAGGGAAGTCCTGGCCCCTTTTCCAATTCACCCCATGGCAGTAAAAGCATGAACACCAGGGAAAGGGTCTGACAGGAAAGGAGCTCAAGGGAAAGTGACCTGGTTGTCCTCTACACTTAAATCCGCAGTTGGCCGTAGGCCTGATTTAAGATGAGGCATGTTTTTAGATCTTGACACAGTGCTGTGTTGTTTCCCAGTTGCCGTCGTCTTCAGCTTTGACCAGCTCCCTGGAAAATTCTCATCTATTTCTTTCTCTCTTTTATGCCCCCTCTTTTATCATTATATGCATAAGAAAGTGAATAATTCAATTATTCACTTGTTTGTATAGATTTTTTGTTGTTGACAACTTAAAAGTGTTTCTTTTTAAATGCCAGAACAAATCTTGATACATTTAAGTGAAAATAAGGTCACGCAAGTTTGTGCCAACAAGCTACTCAGGCTTTATGCAGTTATTGATTTCTCTACCTAATGAAACTGAATATCAGCAATTTCTTTTTCATTTTTTATAAGGGAGATCACTTTCTGGAAGGAAAATTTAGTGAATTCAAGTGCAAATTTCCTATTTTTGGAATGCAGTGGATTTATTTTCATTAAGAAACCAATGTTTCATCTACTCTGATCTTTCCTATATGTCTTTTTTTGCAAAGGCCTGTGACCCTTTTTTAAACAACATGCAAAACATTTTTAAACTCTCTTCCTCATGAAATCATTACTCAGTGATTTTTCCTTTCTATTGTATATACTTTTCTACATTTTTCAGGTTTTTTAGTCCATTACCTTAACCACTGAGCCACAACCCTGTGTTTCCAAGTTTTCTAAGAAAGTATATTTTACTTCTAAAATTGGAGGGATACCTACATGTATAATCTTTTAAAATACCTTTCAAATTGTTTCACAATTTAATGCTATGCATGTGGAAATTTATAAAAGAAATCCTCAATATTAGTCATGAGTGAACTATTCACATTAAGGTGGGAGGACAGTAAAGGATCATGTTTAGGTCAACTGTTTTGAAACACCCAAATCACAGTAGAAGCAACAATTTTTAGGATGACTTTGAAAACTTTATAGTTCTCTCCATCCAAATATTAATCTTTACTATCAGTAACAATACTACAGAAAATATTGCCTGAGTGAAGGATGCACACACAGTTTATTTTCTCTGCTGTTTTTTTAAACTTTTTCTTCAAATTAATTTCAAACTCACAGAAAAATTCTAAGAATAGTTTAAAGAACTTCTGAATGTTCTCATCCAGATTTTCCAAGGTTTAACACTTTGCCACATTGCTTTATCATTCTCTCTGTAATATATCCTAATTTTTTCTGAACTATATGGGAGTAGCTGCATACATCATGCCCTTTAACCCCTAATCTGTTAGTGTTTGTTTCCTCAAGTTTTGAATCCAGAAATTTTCATACTGATATAATGCTGTTATCTAATATACAGTCTATATTTCAATTTCTTGAATTGTCCCAGTAATGTCCTTTATATCAATCTTTCCCAGTACAGGATGCAATCCAGGATCTCTTTAGTATCTTTTTTTTTTTTTTTTTTTTTTTGCGGTACGCGGGCCTCTTACTGCTGCGGCCTCTCCCGTTGCGGAGCAACAGGCTCTGGACGCGCAGGCTCAGCGGCCATGGCTCACAGGCCCAGCCGCTCCGCGGCATGTGGGATCCTCCCGGACCGGGCCACGAACCCGCGTCCCCTGCATCGGCAGGCGGACTCTCAACCACTGCGCCACCAGGGAAGCCCTCTCTTTAGTATCTTTTAATCTAGAATAGTCCATCAGACTTTTTCTGTCTTTTATGCCTTTGACATTAAAAATACTTTAAAAATACAGAATGTTTTACAGAAAATCTCATTATTTGGGTTTTCCTGATGTGTCCTTCTTGTGAGTTTTAGCTGGAATACTACATAAGCAATGTTTCCATCCAGATTATTCTATCAGGAGGGATATGATGGCTGGGTGCCCTTTATCAATGATGTTAATTTGATTCCTTGGCTAAGGTACCTCTGCAGCAAACTTTCGTATTACAAGAGTTCAGGATTTGTCTGCAGGGTTGTTTTTTTTAATTTTTTTTCTTTTTTATTGAGACTAAGGGTGTATAGTCAAAGTACTACATTCAAAAGTTACCTACATTAGTTCTTTCCCCCTTAAGTGTAGCTGTTTTGTTTTTGTTTTTGTTTTTTTGCGGTACGCGGGCCTCTCACTGTTGTGGCCTCTCCCGTTGCAGAGCACAAGCTCCGGACGTGCAGGCTCAGCGGCCATGACCCACGGGCCCAGCCGCTCCGCGGCATGTGGGATCCTCCCAGACCGAGGCATGAACCCACGTCCCCTGCATCGGCAGGCAGACTCTCAACCACTGCGCCACCAGGTAAGCCCCCAGGTGTAGCTGTTTTTAAAAACAAGTTGAATTTTAAAATTTCTCCTTGCATTCAGTTTTAGGGATTTATCCCCTACTCTTAGTTTCATGTTATTTTATTTCTTTTGAATATGCAGAATATTTACTTGATTCCAAACGTCAAAATTATACAAAAAAATCTACTCAGAGAAAATTACTTTCTCCCATAAGAAATCAGTCCCATAAATTTCTGGTTTATCCTTTCCTATGTTTCTTTTAACAAAAATAAGTATGTTTTCTTATTTCTCCTTTCCTACATGAAGAGTAGCATGCTATAGAAACTTTTTTGCACTTTGCTTTTCTCCCCTTAATATATATTCAAATAAGTCTCTATCAGTTCATAGAGATTGTCTTCATCCTTTTTTAGAGTTGTATTGTACTCTGCTGTGTGGATGTACCATAGTTTATTCAATCAGTCTTCTTAGGCAATTTAGAATTGTCAGTAGTTTATAATTACGATTGGTGCTTGTTAGAAGTGTATCTTCAGGCTAAATTCCTAAAACTGGGATTTGAGGGTCTAAGACATTTGTAAATTTGTTAGATACTGTCAGATCCCCCTTTCAAAGGGTTGTCCCATTTTGCATTGCCACCAGTGGTGAATGAGAAAGGCTGTTTTCCAACAGTATATTGTCAACCTTTTAAATTGGTGCCTATCTAACCAGGTAAAAATAGTACTCTGTGTAGTTTTAAATTTGTATTTTCCTTCTATGAAAGAAGTTAAGCATCTTTTAATAGATTTGAGGGCCATTTTAATGTCTTTTTTTAAAAAAAATTGTTTAGGTGCTTTGCTCATCTTGAATTTTTTCCCTCATTCTTTCTTTTTATTGAAATGTAGTTGATTTACAATGTTTTGTTAGTTTCAGGTATACTGCAAAGTGATTCAGTTATATGCATAACTGAATATATATATATTCTTCTTGAGATTCTTTTCCCTATAAGTTATTACAAAATATTAAGTATTGTTCCCTGTGTTGTACAGTAGGTCCTTGTTGGTTATCTATTTTATATATAGTAGTGTGTATCTGTTAATCCCAAACTCCTAATTTATCCTCCCCCCTTTGCCCTTTGGTAACCATAAGTTTATTTTCTATGTCTGTGAATCTATTTCTGTTTTGTAAATAAGTTTGTTTGTATCATATTTTAGATTCCACATATAAGTGATATCATATGATATTTGTCTTTCTCTTTCTGACTTACTGCACTTAGAATGATAAACTCTAGGTCCATCCATGTTGCTGCAAATGACATTATTTCTTTTTTTATGAGTATTATTTCATTGTATATATGTACCACATCTTCTTTATCCATCCGTCAATGGACGTTTCATTCTTAAAATATTCTTTGGGGAATTCCCTGGTGGTCCAGTGGTTAGGACTCGGTGCTTTCACTGTCGTGGCCGCAGGTTCAATCCCTGGTTGGGGGTGTAAGATCCCACAAGCCACAAGGTGCAGCCAAAAAGAAAATTAAAACGTTCTTTGTATAGTAAAACATTAGCCCTTTAGCTAAAATATGTCTTGCAGTATTGTTTCTGAATGTGTCACTTGTCTTTAGACAGATGCATACAAATGTTTTAATTATTTTTAATCTTTTATTGCTGGATTTTTGAATCATAGTTCTGAAGCTTTCCCCTAAACCTAAATTATATAAAGACACTTCCCTATGCTTTATGATCGATTTTTGTGTGCAGTTGACAACAGGGTACATTTTCCATCATCAGAGTGTAGTGTTTGATACAAATCCGTTAAGATCTTATTATTGATTACTTTGCTTACTTATGTTATATTCTTACTTATTTTTTAATCCAGTTGACCTGTTTTACAATAAGGATGGTGTGTCAGGATATTCTATTATCAATGTTTCTATTTTTGTTTGATTCAGAGATACTCATAAGTGTTAAATCTACATTATGAATTACAGCTTTTTGGACTACAAAGATGTCATGTTTCATGTTTTTTGGCCTGATTCTCTTTATATGATTTCTCTTTATCTGATGTCAGGATTACAACCCCTGCTTTCTTCTTGTTTCCTTTGCCAGTTACACTTTTTTGCTTTTTTTCCCCTCCTTTTTGAATCATTCTATTTAGGTTTGTGTCAGCATAGAGTTAGGTTTTGCCTTATGAACCAACTTGTATGTCTTTTCCTTTTAGTGGGCTAATACAACCCATTCTCTTTCTTTATATGACTGTTATGTTTTATTTAAACTTTGTCATACTATTTTGTGTCATAATTACTGTGCATATTATTATATTTATTGTGGGTTTTTTTCTCTATGTGGTATTAATTTTTTCTCTTCTTCTTTTCCTTTTTATTTCTTTTGTCATTAAGAAAGGATTTAATTTTCTTCTATTGGTTACTTTTGTATTTGTACCTTTTACAGTGCCTTTAACCCCCCATCTTAACCCTTTTCTAAATAGTTTCTCAGTTTTAAATTGTTTCCTCTGACTCCACTTATTTTCCATAAAGGAGAATTAATGACCTTATTCTACTTTCCTCTTTCTTTCTCCCTTTTCTTCACATTTTAAATTTGCATTCTTTCTATTTTTAGAGCATATAACATTTACATGCTATTATTCCAGAGATGTTCCCACTCTTATTTTATGGTTGCATCTACAATTGTGTATATTAAATAATCACCATTTGTCCTTTTACGTAAGCTTGCCCAGTCTTTTCTTGGTCAGATAAAGATCTAACTCCAGCAGATTCTTTAGGAAGAGTTTATGGGTAAATTATTACCTCATTCTTACATGTTTAAAACTTCTTTTTTCTATAATATTGGTACTTGAAAGACAGCTTAGCAGTATATAAAATCCTTGATATGAATTTCTTTATTTGAATGTCTTACATGCTGCTCCATTGCTGTGATGTTTGTATGCTACTCTTGAGAAATCTGAAATCAGCCTAACTGTTTAAAGTTTTAAATAATTTTTTCTTTGTCCTGAAGACCCTGAGGATATTTTTTTCTGTCTTTAAATTCTAGCAGTTTTACCAGGATATGTCTTAGAGTTGATCACATCAGATAGGTTTTCCCACATGCATGGTGGGTCCTTTTAATATGCACGTCTGCTTTCTTATTGGGGAGATTATACTTTAATTATTTTTGTGCCATTGTTTTGTTTTTCTTTCTCCAGGATTCAATTACACAGATGTTATTTTTTCTTTTTGTCTTCCATTTCAAGCACTTTTTCTATGACCTTTTTTACTTCATGTTATTTTCATTCTCTTCATAACTTTTCTGCTATTCTTCAATGTCTATTACATGATTTTTATTTGAATCTCTTCTCCCTTGATTACCTTGTAATTCATTCTTCATTTTTATGATGCTAAGATTATTTTGTTTAATTTCTTTCCCATATATTATTTACATATATATCTCCAACTGCATGTTTGAGAATATTTAAGTTGGGAGTATTGTGTTACAGTAGGTCTCCCTTACTTCATGATTTTAGAAGGTGAAATTTTCATCTTCTGAAATATCCCAATTCTTAGTTTTTGTTTTTCATCTTAACATAGCTTTGTATAAAGTTGGTTCCTATTTCTAGGTAGTTGGACAGGGGCCCTCATTCAAAAGCTCCCTCTTCTGTCAGTATGAAAAAATGCAATTTTTAAATGGATGTTTTTGTTGGTTAGGGAGAAAGGGAAAGTTTGTCATATCTTAAGGTTCTCTGTCTTATCATCAGGGTCTTTAATTTTCCTCCTACTTTATTCTTTCTCTTCACTGCCATATTTCTAAGGGTCACACACTTTTTCTATTCTATGCAAAGTTCATAATATTCTCAGTTTCCTAGTAATAATGCTGAAAGTATGGGTCCTGTGTTGTCTGATTTGTACTCCTGTTTATCTTACTCATTTTGGAGGGAGGATGTGTAGAGAGCCACAGATTCAGGCTGCCACCGTTTTTTCTAAGAAAACTCTTTTGATTTGAATTGGATGCTTTGCCTAGAATGTGCTTTTAAATTTGGCATTTGATGTAAAAAGTACATTTTACTCCCTTTTATTCAATTGAAACTTCTAATACTGTTCTCTTCTGGCACATAATCAAAACATTTTGAAAGAAGCTTTGTGTTAATTTTTGCATATTCATCCTTCTCTCCAAATTTAAGTGTTCCTTTTTGAAATGAAACACACATTTCCTGACCCAGTCTGCAAAGGAAGATTATATACGGGCTTGTGTAATGTTTGCTTATTTCTTCTAAGAAGGTCTTTAGGAAGACTCATATTTTATATTTTAAAAAATTATTCTATCATTCTCCCTGTCCCCTGCATAAAGTCAGAATCAATATTAGAGCTACAGGAAATGTGTAAAGCTTGGGCATATATATTGTTAACATGAATGTAATGTTTTGCGCAACCCGCTACAAATGATCATTTGGAGGTAATTCCTTCCCTCATTGTTAACACTGCCAGAAACTTAAGCATAAGTCTGTGCTACTTGAAAAGAATAATCAACAACCATAGGAATAGCAAGAGCTAATGAGAGGTAAACACAAAATAACAGTACAATAAACTAATATAGGTTTAAAGCTTCTCCTTCTTATTTGGTGAGAGTTTTTATCTATTACTGTTTTAAAAAATATACTCACAATGGATCAAGGAATATAGTTCCAGTCTCAAGTGGGTAAAACTAATACATATTACATTCAGAAAATTAAATTGAAATAGTGTCACAAAGTGAGTTTATGCTGATAAATCTTGGAAAATTTAGAGTTCAAGTTTTTTATGATTTTCTGTCTGGTAAACATGTCTGAAACTTTAAGATCTTTGAGTAATAGATGATTTAGTAGACGTAAATATTTAGGAGCACGTATGCACTATTTTGAAGACATTGGTCAACTTGGTTCGACTTCGCAAATTATTTATTGTATAGAGAGTGGTGGTGACAAATATACATTGTGTATAAGCCCCTTGTGATTGAGTGGCCAATTCAGCTGAACACATACTCAAAAATAAAATAAATTCCTGAATTGTTAAATAGGGTCCTAAATAATATATCACACAGTAAATGTCTAAAAGACACTTTGTTCATTCATGTTATGCAGTTTAAAACCTCACCTAAGCTCTAGAAAGGCTTATTTTAGCAATATATTGAGCAGTAGGAATTGTGCATATGAAGACATTCTAGCACTGAAGAACTTGATGAAGTAGAAGATCCGTGAATTGAATAATGAGTAATGTATTTTATATTATAACAATTCCGATATCTCTGGAGGTTTGAGTAGCTTACTTCAGTATCTACCAACTCCAGTGTCATCTCTTTCATTTTACTTAGCTACTGTAAGTCTTGCAATTAGTCCACAGATAATTTTAGGTCTTATGGTACCAAATAAAGTAAAATCACAATCCAAGATGGAACACTTTGGTCATCAGGAATTCTGGTTATTTTTGTTGTTGCTGTTTTTAATTCAGAGTAATCACTTTCTGTTTCAATATTGTCACTGAAATTCTTTCTAAATATAAATCAGCTTAATATCTTCACTTAGTGAGAGAGAGAATATAAATAGATGTGTACCAAATACTAGGACATATATTGAAATTATTTCTTTATAAAAATTGTCCTGATCTTAGGATCTAGAACAGTACTTTACATAAAAAAAAACTTTTTTGATAAATATGTTGAGAGAATGAATGCATTATTAAGTATTGCTTCTCCATATAAATTGAATACAAAAGCAGTTAATTATTATCCTTGTTAGTAAACTTCTAGCTAATGGTATTTTAAGGTAATTAGCTCTAAATCCTCCCTACCGAAGAAAGAATGTTTTTATAACATCACACTTAGGATCACAATGCTTGCCAATTCATCGGGTTATGTGTGAAGTAAGGGATTTAGATAAGAATTTTAGGGCTCATTAACAATCTCCTATTCTAAGAATAATTAATCTTCTTATTGTGAATAATAACCAAGCTCACAAACTCTCTGAATTAATAAGAACCCTGGCATGAGGTGTGTATTAATACAGTGTGTAGTAGGTGTTAATTGATGGAATCCTGATGGGAAACAGATCTGTTCTTGTTGAAATGATATAATCCTTAGGATAGAAGATGGATGAAAGGGGAATTCCCCTTGTTAATAATGGGTAGCATTCTAAACCTGCTAATAGGTCATTTTTTTATATGGCACTTGAATGAATACCACTGGGAAATCCCAAATGATTTCAATTAAAGTGGCCATTAGGGAAGTCAATAATTATGATAGTATTTGAGAGGCAATTCTTTTGTAATATGATATAAAGGAAAAAAAGATATCATAAAAGCCTTTGGGACTCTGAGAGTGACAGGAAATATACAACAGTATTTATAAACATACATGATAGGACATATTTGAGCATGGCTGTATTCACTGTGACTGCATCAAAATCCCTTAATTTGGTGATCCTGGGACATGTATGATTATAGGTGTCTGAGGTTAAGGAGTGTTTGGGGACAAAAGCAATGCCATGGGACAAAAGTTTTCTGTGCATGAGAGAAATCGAATAATGATAATCCCATGGAAGCAGAAAGTAACGTGGCAGAATTTGCTGAGATGTTTCTGTAAAGAAATCATGCTTCCATCCTTTTTTTTAATTGGAATATAATTCCTTTACAATGTTATGTTAGTTTCTGCTGTACAACAAAGTGAATAAGCTATATGTATACATATATCCCCTCTGTCTTTGACCTCCCTCCCACCCATCTAGGTCATCACAGAGCACTGAGCTGAGCTCCCTGTGCTATACAGCAGGTTCCCACTAACTAACTATTTTACACATGGTAGTGTATTTATGTCAATCCTAATCTCCCAATTCATCCCACCCTTCCCTTTCCCCTCTGTGTCCACCCATCCATTCTCTATGCCTGCATCTCTATTCCTGCCCTGCAAATGGGTTGATCTGTACCATTTTTCTAAATTCTACATATAGGAGTTAATAAACATATTTGTTTTTCTCTTTCTGACTTACTTCACTCTGTATGACAGACTCTAGGTCCATCCACATCTCTACAAATGACCCAATTTCGTTCCGTTTTACGGCTCAGTAATATTCCATTGTATATACGTACCACATCTTTTTTTTTTATTTATTTTTTTTAACATCTTTATTGGGGTATAATTGCTTTACAATGGTGTGTTAGTTTCTGCTTTATAACAAAGTGAATCAGTCATACATAAACATATGTTCCCATATGTCTTCCCTCTTTTTTTTTTTTATAGTTTTTTTTTTTTAACATCTTTATTGGGGTATAATTGCTTTACAATGGTGTGTTAGTTTCTGCTTTATAACAAAGTGAATCAGTTATACATATACATATGTTCCCATATCTCTTCCCTCTTGCGTCTCCCTCCCTCCCACCCTCCCTATCCCACCCCTCCAGGCTGTGACAAAGCACCGAGCCAATATCCCTGTGCCATGCGGCTGCTTCCCACTAGCTATCTACCTTACTACGTTTGTTAGTGTGTATATGCCCATGACTCTCTCTCGCCCTGTCACCGCTCACCCTTCCCCCTCCCCATAACCTCCAGTCCGTTCTCTAGGAGGTCTGCGTCTTTATTCCTGCCTTACCCCTAGGTTCTCCATGACATTTTTTTTTCTTAAATTCCATATATATATGTTAGCATAGGGTATTTGTCTTTTTCTTTCTGACTTACTTCACTCTGTATGACAGACTCTAGGTCTATCCACCTCATTACAAATAGCTCAATTTCGTTTCTTTTTATGGCTGAGTAATATTCCATTGTATATATGTGCCACATCTTCTTTATCCATTCATCCAATGATGGGCACTTAGGTTGTTTCCATCCCTGGGCTATTGTAAATAGAGCTGCAATGAACATTTTGGTACATGACTCTTTTTGAATTATGGTTTTCTCAGGGTATATGCCCAGTAGTGGGATTGCTGGGTCATATGGTAGTTCTATTTTTAGTTTTTTAAGGAACCTCCATACTGTTCTCCATAGTGGCTGAACCAATTCACATTCCCACCAGCAGTGCAAGAGTGTTCCCTTTTCTCCACACCCTCTCCAGCATTTATTGTTTCTAGATTTTTTGATGATGGCCATTCTGACTGGTGTGAGATGATATCTTATTGTAGTTTTGATTTGCATTTCTCTAATGATTAATGATGTTGAGCATTCTTTCATGTGTTTGTTGGCAGTCTGTATATCTTCTTTGGAGAAATGTCTGTTTAGGTCTTCTGCCCATTTTTGGATTGGGTTGTTTGTTTTTTTGTTATTGAGCTGCATGAGCTGCTTGTAAATTTTGGAAATTAATCCTTTGTCGGTTGCTTCATTTGCAAATATTTTCTCCCATTCTGAGGGTTGTCTTTTGGTCTTGTTTATGGTTTCCTTTGCTGTGCAAAAGCTTTGAAGTTTCATTAGGTCCCATTTGTTTATTTTTGTTTTTATTTCCATTACTCTAGGAGGTGGGTCAGAAAGGATCTTGCTGTGCTTTATGTCATAAAGTGTTCTGCCTATGTTTTCCTCTAAGAGTTTGATAGTTTCTGGCCTTACATTTAGGTCTTTAATCCATTTTGAGCTTATTTTTGTGTATGGTGTTAGGGAGTGATCTAATCTCATACTTTTACATGTACCTGTCCAGTTTTCCCAGCACCACTTATTGAAGAGGCTGTCCTTTCTCCACTGTACATTACTGCCACCTTTATCAAAGATAAGGTGTCCATATGTGCTTGGGTTTATCTCTGGGCTTTCTATCCTGTTCCATTGATCTATCTTTCTGTTTTTGTGCCAGTACCATACCATCTTGATAACTGTAGCTTTGTAGTATAGTCTGAAGTCAGGGAGCCTGATTCCTCCAGTTCCTTCTTTCGTTCTCAAGATTGCTTTGGCTATTCGGGGTCTTTTGTGTTTCCATACAAATTGCAAAATTTTTTGTTCTAGTTCTGTGAAAAATGCCAGTGGTAGTTTGATAGGGATTGCATTGAATCTATAGATTGCTTTGGGTAGTAGAGTCATTTTCACAATGTTGATTCTTCCAATCCAAGAACATGGTATATCTCTCCATCTATTTGTATCATCTTTAATTTCTTTCATCAGTGTCTTATAATTTTCTGCATACAGGTCTTTTGTCTCCTTAGGTAGGTTTATTCCTAGATATTTTATTCTTTTTGTTGCAATGGTAAATGGGAGTGTTTTCTTGATTTCACTTTCAGATTTTTCCTCATTAGTATATAGGAATGCCAGAGATTTCTGTGCATTAATTTTGTATCCTGCCACTTTACCAAATTCATTGATTAGCTCTAGTAGTTTTCTGGTAGCATCTTTAGGATTCTCTATGTATAGTATCATGTCATCTGCAAACAGTGACAGCTTGACTTCTTCTTTTCCGATTTGGATTCCTTTTATTTCCTTTTCTTCTCTGATTGCTGTGGCTAAAACTTCCAAAACTATGTTGAATAAGAGTGGTGAGAGTGGGCAACCTTGTCTTGTTCCTGATCTTAGTGGAAATGCTTTCAGTTTTTCACCATTGAGGATGATGTTTGCTGTGGGCTTGTCATATATGGCCTTTATTATGTTGAGGAAAGTTCCCTCTATGCCTACTTTCTGCAGGGTTTTTATCATAAATGGGTGTTGAATTTTGTCAAAAGCTTTCTCTGCATCTATTGAGATGATCATATGGTTTTTCTCCTTCAATTTGTTACTATGGTTTAAGACATTGATCGCTTTGCATATATTGAAGAATCCTTGCATTCCTGGGATAAACCCCACTTGATCATGGTGTATGATCCTTTTAATGTGCTGTTGGATTCTGTTTGCTAGTATTTTGTTGAGGACTTTTGCATCTATGTTCATCAGTGATATTGGCCTGTAGTTTTCTTTCTTTGTGACATCCTTGTCTGGTTTTGTATCAAGGTGATGGTGGCCTCGTAGAATGAGTTTGGGAGTGTTCCTCCCTCTGCTATATTTTGGAAGAGTTTGAGAAGGATAGGTGTTAGCTCTTCTCTAAATGTTTGATAGAATTCGCCTGTGAAGCCATCTGGTCCTGGGCTTTTGCTTGTTGGAAGATTCTTAATCACAGTTTCAATTTCAGTGTTTGTGATTGGTCTGTTCATATTTTCTATTTCTTCCTGATTCAGTCTTGGCAGGTTGTGCCTTTCTAAGAATTTGTCCATTTCTTCCAGATTGTCCATTTTATTGGCATAGAGTTGCTTGTAGTAATCTCTCATGATCTCTTTTATTTCTGCAGTGTCAGTTGTTACCTCTCCTTTTTCATTTCTAATTCTATTGATTTGAGTCTTCTCCATTTTTTTCTTGAGTCTGGCTAGTGGTTTATCTATTTTGTTTATCTTCTCAAAGAACCAGCTTTTAGTTTTATTGATCTTTGCTATTGTTTCCTTCATTTCTTTTTCATTTATTTCTGATCTGATTTTTATGATGTCTTTCCTTCTGCTAGCTTTGGGGTTTTTTTGTTCTTCTTTCTCTAATTGCTTGAGGTGCAAGGTTAGGTTGTTTATTTGAGATGTTTCCTGCTTCTTAAGGTGGGCTTGTATTGCTATAAACTTCCCTCTTAGAACTGCTTTTGCTGCATCCCATAGGTTTTGGGTCGTTGTGTCTCCATTGTCATTTGTTTCTAGGTATTTTTTGATATCCTTTTTGATTTCTTCAGTGATCACTTCATTATTAAGTAGTGTATTGTTTAGCCTCCATGTGTTTGTATTTTTTACAGATCTTTTCCTGTAATTGATATCTAGTCTCATGGCGTTGTGGTCAGAAAAGATACTTGATACAATTTCAATTTTCTTAAATTTACCAAGGCTTGATTTGTGACCCAAGATATGAACTATCCTGGAGAATGTTCCATGAGCACTTGAGAAAAATGTGTATTCTGTTGTTTTTGGATGGAGTGTCCTATAAATATCGATTAAGTCCATCTTGTTTAATGTATCATTTAAAGCTTGTGTTTCCTTATTTATTTTCATTTTGGATGACCTGTCCATGGGTGAAAGTGGGGTGTTTAAGTCCCCTACTATGAATGTGTTACTGTCGATTTCCCCTTTTATGGCTGTTAGTATTTGCCTTATGTATTGAGGTGCTCCTGTGTTGGGTGCATAAATATTTACAATTGTTATATCTTCTTCTTGGATCGATCCCTTGATCATTATGTAGTGTCCTTCTTTGTCTCTTTTAATAGTCCTTATTTTAAAGTCTATTTTGTCTGATATGAGAATTGCTACTCCAGCTTTCTTTTGGTTTCCATTTGCATGGAATATCTTTTTCCATCCCCTTACTTTCAGTCTGTATGTGTCTTTAGGTCTGAAGTGGGTCTCTTGTAGACAGCATATATAAGGGTCTTGTTTTTGTATCCATTCAGCTAATCTGTGTCTTTTGGTGGGAGCATTTATTCCATTTACATTTAAGGTAATTATCGATATGTATGTTCCTGTTCCCATTTTCTAAATTGTTTTGGGTTCGTTATTATAGGTCTTTTCCTTCTCTTGTGTTTCTTGCCTATTGAAGGTCCTTTAGCAGTTGTAAAGCTGGTTTGGTGGTGCTGAACTCTCTCAGCTTTTGCTTGTCTGTAAAGGTTTTAATTTCTCCATCAAATCTGAATGAGATCCTTGCTGGGTAGAGTAGTCTTGGCTGCAGGTTTTTCTTCTTCATCACTTTCTTTATGTCCTGCCACTCCCTTCTGGCTTGTAGGGTTTCTGCTGAGAGATCAGCTGTTAACCTTATGGGGATTCCCTTATGTGTTATTTGTTGTTTTTCCCTTGCTGCTTTTAATATGCTTTCTTTGTATTTAATTTTTGACAGTTTGATTAATATGTGTCTTGGCGTATTGCTCCTTGGATTTATCCTATATGGGACTCTCTGTGCTTCCTGGACTTGATTAACTATTTCCTTTCCCATATTAGGGAAGTTTTCAACTATAATCTCTTCAAATATTTTCTCAGTCCCTTTCTTTTTCTCTTCTTCTTCTGGAACCCCTATAATTCGAATGTTGGTGCGTTTAATGTTGTCCCAGAGGTCTCTGAGACTGTCCTCAGTTCTTTTCATTCTTTTTTCTTTATTTTGCTCTGCAGTAGTTATTTCCACTATTTTATCTTCCAGGTCACTTATCCGTTCTTCTGCCTCAGTTATTCTGCTATTGATCCCATCTAGAGTACTTTTAATTTCATTTATTGTGTTGTTCATCATTGCTTGTTTCATCTTTATTTCTTCTAGGTCCTTGTTAACTGTTTCTTGCATTTTGTCTATTCTATTTCCAAGATTTCGGATCATCCTTACTATCATTATTCTGAATTCTTTTTCAGGTAGATTGCCTATTTCCTCTTCATTTGTTAGGTCTGGTGCATTTTTATCTTGCTCCTTTATCTGCTGTGTGTTTTTCTGTCTTCTCATTTTGCTTATCTTACTGTGTTTGGGGTCTGCTTTTTGCAGACTGCAGGTTCGTAGTTCCCGCTGTTTCTGATGTCTGTCTCCAGTGGCTAAGGTTGGTTCAGTGGGTTGTGTAGGCTTCCTGGTGGAGGGGACTAGTGCCTGTGTTGTGGTGGATGAGGCTGGATCTTGTCTCTCTAGTGGGCAGGTTCACGTCTGGTGGTGTGTTTTGGGGTGTCTGTGGCCTTATTATGATTTTAGGCAGCCTCTCTGCTAATGGGTGGGGTTGTGTTCCTGTTTTGGTAGTTGTTTGGCATAGGTCATCCAGCACTGTGGCTTGCTGATCGTTGAGTGAAGCTGGGTGCTGGTGTTAAGATGCAGGTCTCTGGGAGGTTTTTGCCGTTTGCTATTATGTGGAGCTGGTAGGTCTCTTGTTGACCAGTGTCCTGAAGTTGGCTCTCCTACCTCAGAGGCAGAGCCCTGACTCCTGGCTGGAGCACCAAGAGCCTTTCATCCACATGGCTCAGAATAAAAGGGAGAAAAAGTAGAGGGAATTAGTAGAAGAAGTATGAGGAAAGAAAGAAGGAAAGGAGGGAAGGAAGGAAGGAAGGAAGAAAGAAGCAAAGAAGGCAAGATGGAAAGGAGGGAGGGAGGAAGGAAGGAAGGAGGGAAAGAAGGAAAAAAGACAGAAAGAAAGAAGATACAGTAAAAATAAAGTATAATAAAGTTATTGAATTAAAAAATTCTTATTTAGAAAAAAAAAGGGACGGATAGAACCTTAGGACAAATGTTGGAAGCAAACCTATACAGACAAAATCTTACACAGAAGCATACACATACACCCTCACTAAAAGAGGTAAAGTGGGAAAAATCATAAATCTTGCTGTCAGAGACCACCTCCTCAATTTGGGATGATTCGTTGTCTAAAGGAGGGAAGGAAGGAAGGAAAGAAAGAAAGAAAGAATGAACGAAGGTAAAGTATAATAACGTTATTAAAATTAAAATTGATTATTAAGAAAAAAGTTTTTAAAAAAAAACCATGGACGGATAGAACCCTAGGGCAAATGGTGGAAGCAAGACTATACAGACAAGATCTCACACAGAAGCATACACATACACACTCACAAAAAGAGGAATAGGGAAAAAAATCATAGATCTTGCTCCTAAAGTCCACTTCCTTAATTTGGGATGATTGGCTGTCTATTCAGGTATTCCACAGATGCAGGGTATATCAAGTTGATTGTGGAGCTTTAATCCGCTGCTTCTGAGGCTGCTGGGAGAGATTTCCCTTTCTCTTCTTTGTTCTCACAGCTCACAGGGGCTCAGCTTTGGATTTGGCCCCGCCTCTGCGTGTAGGTCGCTGGAGGGCGTCTGTTTTTTGCTCAGACAGGACGGGGTTAAAGGAGCCGCTGATTCGGGGGCTCTGGCGCACTCAGGCTGGCGGGGAGGGAGGGGCACGGAGTGTGGGGCAGGCCTGCGGCGGCAAAGTCCGGCGTGACTTTGCACCAGCCTGAGGCCCGCCGTGCGTTTCCCCGGGGAAGTTGTCCCTGGGTCCCGGGAACCTGGCAGTGGCGGGCTGCACAGGCTCCGCAGAAGAGGGGTGTGGAGAGTGACCTGTGCTCGCACACAGGCCCCTTGGTGGCGGCAGCAGCAGCCTTAGCGTCTCCCGCCCGTCTCTGGGGTCCGCGCTTTTAGCCGCGGCTCGCGCCCGTCTCTGGAGTTCCTTTAAGCAGCGTTCTTAAACCTCTCTCCTCACACACCAGGAAACAAAGAGGGAAGAAAAAGTCTCTTGCCTCTTCAGCGGGTGCAGACTTTTCCCCGGACTCCCTCCCGGCTAGCCGTGGTGCACCAACCCCTTCAGGCTATGTTCAAGCCGCCAACCCCAGTCCTCTCCCTGCACTCCGTCCGAAACCGAAACCCGAGCCTCAGAGCCTCAGCTCGCAGCCCCGCCCGCCCCGGCGGGTGAGCAGACAAGCCACTCGGGCTGGTGAGTGCCGGTTGGCACCGATCCTCTGTGCGGGAATCTCCCCGCTTTGCCCTCCGCACCCGTTGCTGTGCACTCCTCCGCGGCTTCGAAGCTCCCCCCTCCGCCTCCTGCAGTCTCTGCCCGCGAAGGGGCTTCCTAGTGTGTGGACACTTTTCCTCCTTCACAGCTCCCTCCCACTGGTGCAGGTCCCGTCCCTATCCTTTTGTCTCTGTTTATTCTTTTTTCTTTTGCCCTACCCAGGTACGTGAGGGGGGGGGGGGGGTTTCTTGCCTTTTGGGAGGTCTGAGGTCTTCTGCCAGCGTTCAGTAGGTGTTCTGTAGGAGTTGTTCCACGTGTAGATGTATTTCTGGTGTATCTGTGGGGAGGAAGGTGATCTCCGCGTCTTACTCTTCGGCCATCTTCAAGGTCCCCCCCAGCAGTAATACTTTTAATGGAAGCAAATATCTCCAAAGCTTCTCCTCTCTATACCGTCTGTTCACAAATAGCTTGAGTAGGTGCTAAAGACAAGTTGCTGCTGGGTGAGGATATTTCACCAAGTTATTGACAACAACTTATGGAATATTATCAACAAAACTACAAAAGGAGAATTAAAACAATGATTTTGGAACAAAACTAGAAATAAAGGTGTCAAGTGATCTGGTTTTATATTGTGTGCCAAACATGGTAGGAAATAGCTCTCAGAAGGAAAATTTAACCTTTTTTGAAGAGAACATAGCAATATAATTTCAAAACCCTTACAAAAGTTTATATTTTTGACCCAGTAATTTCTCTTTGCCATCTACTTTAAACAAAAAGTTTGAAATGCAGAAAAAGATTTAGGTGAAAAGATGCTCATTACAGCATCATTTATCATGGAAAAAGTGTTATCGGAGTGACAAAGTCAATTGTGGTCTAAGAAACTTTTAATTCTCAAAGAAAATGTTCACATTAAAATGTAAAATGAAGAAAGCACAATAATATCTAAATTATATAAAATCTATAAAAAGAAAGACTAGAAGGAAATAAGTCAAAATGTTAATAATGATTTCCTTTGGCTGGTGGGAAGAGAGGTCATCTTTTATTGTTCTTTTTTCTTTTTCATACTTTCAACATTGTTATAAAGAACATACATTACTTTCAGAATCAGGCAAATAAAAAATTAAAAGGAGAAAAACTACACTGTAGTTCTATGAAATTCCTCAGTGGAGGAATGTTCAAAGGAAGAATTTTAAGTGAGGTTTCTCTCTGGCCATCCATCTCTATCCATCAAACTGTCATTTGTGGCCTTTTACGTCCTTTCTTTGCTCTGAGTCATGTAAAATCATTTGCTTTCCCGACAATGCATCCACTGTGTGGTGCCATCTTTTTTACCTATACTCCTATCCTCATGTGCTGCCCTGGAGGCTCTGAAAAATCTGTCCCTTGAGCATGGAATGCCTTTTCCAGCAGAGACTAGAGATCGTAAACAATTACTGGCCAGAGCCTTTACTGGGAAAATGATGTTCCTTCTTTGGTAGCTGTTAATAAACTCTTGTTCAATTTCACCACTGAAAGTTATTTTTGTGTTTTCTTTTTCTTCTTTCTGTCATGGTTAATAGAGAGCCTCTTCCTTGGCCATATTTGAATTTTATGCATAAATGCATAGATGCTGAAATTTAGCCCTAGGCCTTCAGCAAGCTCCATATGTCAGCTTTCTGTTTCAATGCTATATGCAGCTCAGGTAGAATACGTGCTGTCAAATTGCATGTGGCCCGAAGAAGAATCACTGGATTGTTTGGTCTTGCTTTATTTGGTTTTCTTTTTATGCTAATAAACCTGCACTGTTGACTACAATAGCCACAAAGTAAAGTGAGATGGTAAATGCAATGAAAAATGCAAACTGGAAGCATAACTGAAGTTTCAAAGTAGAAAACACAGTTCAGACCTTCAAGACTATAGCTTCACTGTCCAATATGGTAGCCACTAGCAACGCCAGGCTATTGAACATTTGAAGGGCAGCCACTCCAATTTGAGACATACTGTAAGTGTAAAATACACACCAAACTTCAAAGACCAAAAAGAAAAAAGAAAAAAGTAAAATATCTCAATAATTTGTATATTAATTACACATTGAAATGACAGTATTTTGGAGCTATTAGCTTAAATGAAATATATTATTGAAATTAGTTTTAGTTTTCTTTTTTTAATGTGACTTTAGAAAATTTAAATTATATACGTTGATTGCATCTGTACAATTATACTTCTCACATTATATTTCGACTTAAATTGTCACTCACATGAAAATTAAATGACAAAACAAAAATAATAAACAATACTGAAAAACACCTCTGAGAAATGTTAAAAGGCATATGTAGTACATTTATAAATTAGCAACAAAGATTGTAAATATCATCAGTTAAGAAGAAGAGATGGCCATGGACCAGGTGAAGACAGGCCTTGGAAAATGCGTCCAGACATTCACCATGGTCCCTCAGCTTAATGGCTCAATTGACTCCAGTGATTGTTTGATCTTGGTTCCTCCAGTTATGTTTTAGTCTAATTCCTAACTTTTTTTAAACATTAACTCGATGTCTTGGACGTCTATTCTACACTATGATGCTGTCTGTCTGACTCACTTCTAAATTGAAGTGCATATATAAAAAAAATTGAATCACTTCAGTGATTTTAAATCACTCTTCAATGTGCAAATCAATTTAAAATTACTGGAGTGCTTCCAATTTTTATTAGTCCTTGAATTTGGAAGTGATCTAGGTTTTTCTGGGTATGTGCAATGCACTGTGACTTAAAATTATTGAGCCCCCCCCCATTTTTTTTAAGAAACTGATTCCACTTTGCAATGGAAACCATCAGGAAGGTAAGGCATGGAAATGGTACGGATAATGAAAAACACAGGGGGAAAATAGCTTCCATTTAATAAAGAGAACTATACTTTGTAATTAGATAGTGTCTTGCCCACGGATCTCTCAAGTACTTTATAAACATTAGCTCATTCATCATGAAGACATCTTACAGGGGGGCATATTTCCAGTGTGGGAGGGCAGTGGTAGGGATGGGTAAAGCCATTTAGATTGGCTTCAAACACTGCATTGGGTAACTTGAGTTATGTGAGAGATATGCCTAGGACACCTATTTTTGGTGCTGTTTTTCTCTTTTTGCAAGGAAAAAGAGGAAATGTTACACTGTCTGATCCATTTGCAAATGTCATAAAAAAATTAACTTGGCAATGCAGAATCTACTAAATAAATTGCTTATCCCAAATAAACTCCAGAAGCAAACATAAAGTTATTGGTTTCCTAATCTAATTACTTTAGTTAAACTTTTGGAAGAAAATACATAAACCTCTTCACCATTTTCTTTCAAGTGAATTTCTTTCTGTTTTGCATCTACTAAATCCACTGAACCTAAAACATTTACCTGTAAGATGATTTATTGAGAATTTTCAAATCATGGACTTTTCCTCTGCTCTGTTTATATAAGCAGTTTGATTCAACATGGGGATCTAGGAAAACCTTTATTGTAGGAGTGACTTAATTCAAGACCAAGAATAAGAAATTCTGTTTTTTTTAATGTAGACTAAGAAACAGTTGTCTTCACTGTTATGAACAGATTATTTAGACTTAACTACGACATGAGCTCCATGCTAGGCATTGAAAACAGTCATAGTGAATCTGATGAAATGAAGACTGCCATCAGTCAGGCTCATTTGGAAGGAAAGATTTCAAGTGGGCTCACAATATGATATCATACTGGAAGGGCTTTGTAGGATGTGTATCCACAAGATCTGAATAATAGTCCCTATGAAACATTGTGCGCTGTGATGAAAAACTCACTCACCTAACAGGATCTAGTCCACTAGTAATATATCTGACATGGTAATACTAGGACTTATCCAGTAGCCTTGATTGAGTCCTTAACAAAGGATATGTGTTCTTTATCTGTTATAAACAAACAACAAGGACAATTAATAAGGGGAAGAAAAGATGTACTTAAGGGCCCACTCCTACAAAAGGCTGGGAGAAATTTTTAAAAACCAGGTCAAATGAAGTGACCGCTATAGAAATGACAGAATAATTGCCCAAAATTGCTTGCCTTAGACCACTGGGAAAACATCACATTTATGGACATAAAGTGTTAGTTTCAACTCAGGCAAAGAATCACAGTTTGTTCTCCTAAATTTACAATGGTAGAAACCCAGAGCCATACCTCTTTCCACCCAATTCAATAATACTTTAGAGCAAACCTAACATGAAATACGTGTGTGTTGTTGTTGGAGGTTTTCTTTTTTTAAATCCCATTTTGAACAGTATGATCTAAAAGGCGGAAATAGAATTTACAGTAATGCTGAGGATTAAAAGGAATGAGCCTCTTGTTTAGAAAATTACCTAATCAATATGCCAAGCTTATTTTTTAAAATGCTTTAACTTTTTTTTAACTACAGCATGTCCACTTCAGCTTCCTGTATTTGACTCTGATAATAAAACTTTCAGTATGACTAATGCAGTTTAGCTAAACAAATTAGAGAACTGCACAGTTTATGTTGAGGAGAAAGTTTCCATTAGCCATTGTGATGCTCTCTGCCTGGTAGGCGGGTAATGACTGGGAACCAGGATGAGGAAGTGAGGCTTGCCTTTTGTGATGGGAAGATAGGAAGCAGTGGGCAAAGACTGCCTTGGTTTTTCCAAACAGAGACTATAAACTGCTTTGCAATGAAAGAATAAGAGAGAAACAGAGATGAGCATCCATCCATTTTCTTGGTTACAAATTTCCTGCCAGTGCTTGTTAACAGAACACAAGTTGAATGTCAAATGGAACCAAGGAAAGCAAATGAGAGACACCCAGAAGAACTCGCTTTCCTTGCCTCTCCATTGCCCTTCTGGACCTCTGTAGGTCTCAACCTACATGCTATGGGGTATGGTATGAGTTGAGTTGTGTACCCACCCCCCAAGGAAAAGATGATGAATCCCTAACCCCCAGTACCTCCAAATGTGAACTTATTTGGAAATAAGGTCATTGCAGATGTAAGTAGTTAGTTAAGGTAAGGAGATACTGGAGTAGGATGGCCTTTTGATCTGATTGTTGTCTTTATGAGAAGAGGAAAGGTGATGTGAAGACCAGTACACAGGGAAGGTCATATGACAGCAGAGGCAGAGACTGGAGTGATGTAGCTACAAGACAAGGAACCACAAGAATGGCCAACTGCCACCAAAAGCTAGGAAGAGGCAAGGAAGGATTCTTCCTGTGGGCTTCAGAAGGAGCAGGGATTGCTAACAACTTGATTTTGGATTTTCAGCCTCCAGAACTGTGGGATAAGAGAAGACTTTTCCATTGTTTTAGCTACAAGGTCTGCAGTACTTTGTTATAGTAACCCTACAAAGCTAACCCAGGATATAGGGAGTCATGCAATTTTCTGGAAGTTGCCAGATGTCAGAGAGGCAGAGTAAGAGTAGCTATGACTGAACTAGAAATGAGATCTGAGTCCTAGTTATCATTTTGCCAATAAACTAGCTTTGAGACCCTTGCCAAATTAGTTTCCTTTTCCAGTTTCTGGAAAATACCATTTCTGTCAACGCTTCTAGTCCTGTTTTTGGCTCTATGAGTCCCAAACTGCGATAGATCACATTTGGGGACAAGCAAGAAAGTCTGGGAGTGGGGGAAACCAGGTCAAGTCCTTAGCTCCATGTCAAGGGGGCAGAATGGAAGTATGAGGGGGAGGATGTAAAGGAATTTAGCGACTAAAAGATGAAGATAAAAGCATAATCACAGGGAAGGACTACAGGAATCTGGACATACAATCACAGAGAAGAGATTTTCACTACTTTTTATTCATAGCCCCAAATTTAATTCTTTAAAGAGAATTTTGTCTGTTTGGGGCTCCAAAAGGCTTTATGATTTTGTCTATTGGACCCAACGTTCTGGTACAAAACAGTAACATTTCATAGTAACTCATATTTTCATTCAGAAAATCCAGGGTCCCTCGACAGGTCTGGTGTTTCTCACATTTAAGCTATCCTTAACCAGGTCATTTATAGCACAGTCACAGTCCAGCTATTTTGCAGCCTTTTCCAGCGTCCCCAAATCAGAGTGTGTATTTGTCCCCACGGTCATTTATTCATGATTCTCTGTCCTTCAACCTGAAGCCAGAAAAGGAGGTGTCTGCTGTCCTCCTCCACCACACATGTAGACAGAGACTCCCAGTGTTTCCCAGTCACTCTCTGGATGGAAGAGAAAACAGGCTTGAGATCTTGGGTCCCTTAGCTGAGTCAGAATGAGTCAGAATGAGTCAAGTTCATCAATTTGGCAAGCTACAATTTGGAAGAGGAAGACTTCGCTCAAGGTGTAGTTTCTATTAAGATTTCTGGAGGTTGTTCTAAGGTTTGAGACTATGGCTATTCTAACAGCTTCACAGAGCAGTAGACATGTTGAGATATAATTTGTCCAGAAAAATGGAGAATTTGCAACTTTCAGAAAGGGGGCCAGCCTACCAGCAAGTCCGGCTCCTCTCATAGTTGACAAATGCAGCTTAAATGGATAGTAAATTTCATCTACTTCTACTTCATTTTTACAGACGAAGAAACTTAGATCCAGAGAGGTTATTACTTGCTCAAGAACATATATTTAATACATTGATTGATTAACTATTAACTGTTTCTCCATATTTTTTATTGCTAAAATCTTTCTTTCTTCTTTTCTACCTAAAGAAACATTTTAGAAACATTTGAGGCTCTGTTAATTATAAACATGAAGCATTTTTTTCCAAAATACAAAACTTAGAAATAGAATAGAATTTCTGTAAATTCTAACTGAAGAAATGAATAGGAGAATAAATAATTGAAGAAGAGAAAGATGACTTTTGCTACTAACTACAAATTCATTACTAGCTGCATGTTTTAATGTTTCTAAGTCATTTCCTATTCCCTCATTCTTACATTTGACCCTTTCTCACATTCCATCCCATTCCACTAAAATTTCATCCCCCTGAGATCGTTACATTTCACTGAAACACTCTGTCCACGTGATTTAAATCACCCTATGTCTTATGAAATGGAAATAAGATTTTATTTTTGCTACTGTTCAAATAGTCCACAGAGGCCCTAAATTTATTTGGATTATCATCTTCTTTGGAGACATTTGACCTTGTTTTTGTACTTAACCCATTACTATAGTATTCATTTTTTAAATGATAATTATAATCACATCTGCTTAGCCTTCTCCTGCTCACCTCTACTAAGAGAAATGTAGATTTTTTTTTCCCTTTGGAATTCTGATGCTATAAGATACTGTAATACTTCCTACATCAATAAGAAATGGGAAAAAAAAAGCAGGTGGAAGCACGTCTTACTACTGACTGGTTTTCAAAAGTTATGGCTAAGTGTGGTTAACAACCATGCTATTTATTTTATTTGGATTTCAAAAAAAAAAAATGTACTATTGATTTTTTTCCCACCTATGTAATGTAAACTGTCTACACTACCAAGATTTTTCTAGAATATGGACAAAAATCATAGTCTTAAAAACTATAAAGAACTTATTCTTTTATTATAATTCATTTATTTGGGGATTTTTGTAAGTGAGAATATTTACACTAAGGGGAAAGTTTTCATTATTTTCAATTACCAAAATCTGTAGTCATTCCTGGCTTCTGGGAACCTTATACAATTAAGAGCCAATGCAGGTCTCCCATGGCTCTAATGTCATTTGCAAAAGTTACTAGAGAGCCAGAGGCATCAAGTCATCTCTTGAAAGAAGGAATTCTCAAAGGGAGACTCATAGGACAATACTTGAGTCTTAGTGCCCTATGGAAAAAATTACCAAAGGAAAATCATTTTTATGAAGCTGAAAAACATTGTTTTATAGTAGGCATTTTCTGTACATAAAACAACTAAAAGAATTATTTTAAATTATTAAGGAAGACAACTTAGGTGATACAAACAAACTTTACTTAACACTTCACGAAGTGGAGACTCGCCTGAGAATTGAAAAAAAGGGCAGAAGTCAGGAAGCTTTTCTAGGATAAAGAACAAAGAATAAGGTTTGATTGGCTGGGGCCACCTAGTCAACCTTGTTTGGGGTGAGAAGGGACAATGAAATAAGTACAGAGCCCAGAGTTGGCTTGACATTTAGAGATTGGCTGACTGGATATATTCAATTTCTGGTCCAGAGGAGCATTTACAGGGACATATAAGTTATCTAAGGCTCAGTTTGCCAACTTGGCACCCATAAGCAGAAGTAGCTCCAATTTGGCCTAGAAATTCATTTCAACAGAATAATTGATGTATTTTTGCATCATCTCATATTCTCATAACATAGACTGTAAAAAAAAAAAGATTTGCTGATATATTTGGCATGTTAAGTTTGAAAAAAACTGATAAACTGAACAAGAGTTTGAAAATAGGCTTGCACTCAATGTAGTGTAATATCATCACTATAAGATAACAGAGATCTAAAGAAACCATAGTAAAAATTTATAGGGACTTCCCTGGTGGCTCAGTGGTTAAGAATCTGCCTGCCAACTCAGGGAACATGGGTTCGATCCCTGCTCCAGGAAGATCCCACATGCCGTGAGCAACTAAGCCCGTGTGCTACAACTACTGAGCCTGTGCTCTAGAGCCCTAGAGCCACAACTACTGAAGCCCGCGCGCCTACAGCCCGTGCTCCGCAACAAGAGAAGCCACCACAATGAGAAGCCCGCACACCACAATCAAGAGTAGCCCCTGCTCCCAGCAACTAGAGAAAGCCCCGCGCACAGCAGTGAAGACCCAACGCAGCCAAAAATAAGTAAATAAAAACTAAATAAATTTATAAAAGAAAAATTTATAAAACGGAATAGGTCTAGTCTCTCTAAATCAACCCATGGGAAAATTTTATCCCTCTTTCTAACCAAAGTCAAGTAACATGAGGACTTGGCTATGGTCCATAGAGTAGTTAATGCATACCTCCCCACTCTAGAACACTCAGGAACTCAAATTTGTCAAACAGTATTCAGTTTCTCTTTTGTTTGATTCTTGATGTGCCTACTATTTACATGAACCACGAGTTCTCTCAGAGGCCAAATTTCACATTTCCATGTAGAGAAATCAGAAAAACATACTTTGGAGAGACAGTACACATCACAGTTCTCTTTTCAAAAGCAATTCTTCAAGTGCCCATGAATCAACTACAGTGCTCCTATGAGGAATGTCAAAGGTTCCTTCCTGGAGCCCTGCAGTGATAAATGTATTTAAAGAATGTGTTAAAATTTACATCAACCCAGTGTTTCTCCGATGTTAGAATGAGATTTCAATGATTCTTCCTTGTATAATTTACTACAATTGCTCTAGTACTTTTTTTTTTTTTTTTTTTTTGCGGTACGCAGGCCTCTCACTGTTGTGGCCTCTCCCATTGCGGAGCACAGGCTCCGGACGCGCAGGCTCAGCGGCCATGGCTCACGGGCCCAGCCGCTCTGCGGCATGTGGGATCTTCCCGGACTGGGGCACGAACCCGTGTCCCCTGCATCGGCAGGCAGACTCTCAACCACTACGCCACCAGGGAAGCCCTCTAGTACTTTTATACACTATAAATAAGAATGTATTATAATTCATTATACCCAACAATTGAACTGCAAGACTATAAATGCCAATTTTATATTTAAAATCAAATCATGTATTTTTTGTGTGGATCATGTGGCATGGTTTTGGCTGTTTCAGAAGATTTTACAGGACCAAGACAACAATTCATCTCTCTCTCAGGAATCTGTGTACTGTGCTATTAACTAACTAATCTAATAGAATGTTGTGAACTTTTCTGTTAGATTCATTCAAAAAAGTTACTTAGAGTAACTCACTTTGGACTCTGTGCCAGGAGCCCAGCTCAGTTCTTTCACAAATGGCTTATAAACACCGACAGAAACAGAAAACTGCTGACGCTGGCAGCACTTCCAGGAATTATCTTAATTAGACATACAGTACCATGAAGGGTTAATATTTGAAAGTAAAAGCTTTCATGCCAAGACCACTCTGTGTACGCTGCTGGGTCAGCACTATAATTAAGAAAATTGCCTCTAGCGTGCTTGTTGGGTAATGCTATTATCATCTTTTTTTCTTCCTTTTAACAAGAGCAAACTAGTTGGAGATGTCCGCATTTATTCTCCTCGCTCCCACTAACTCCTGATCCCACCAAGGCCAGGCTAGTCTAGCATTTAAATGACTAAATGAATTAATTACTTTATCATCAGTTCACCCTGAAGTCTTTTACATATTTTTCTTGACCTGTAACCCACAGAATATTATTTTGACAGCTATCATTAATGCAGTGTCCTGAGTAACCACACATCTTAATGGATGGCGAAAGAACTGAGGAGTTGAAGGAAATGGACACCCACTCTCATCTTCCTCTTGATTAAATCAAAACCACCCAAAGCTGCTGCACACAGAGTGCCCTGTGGCAGTGTCAGGACATATGAACTGAGATTTTAGTTAGAAATTCCATTCAAAAAGAGGAAAAGAATCCAACCACAAAAACAAGTAAACAACACAAACTGAATATCTAAAACTCTATAAATTTGATAAATTATGACTATTCAAGTATGAAATTAGATGAATCAATATGCGGTTAGAATTAAAATACTCTGTAGTGCTCCAATGAAGAGGAACCTTGCTCGTAAATTTAACAAAGAGGATTCCAATGTCAAGAGACATAAGCTAAAATGATGCAGTCAGCTATCGGAGTTTTGCTGTACATTTTTGGGTACAGGCTTTTACATGAAAAGCCATGTTGGTCTACTGTGATCATTTATATGGAAACCATGGTCTGTGGTTGCTTTAAAATTGTGAAGTCATTACCAGCTTTGGACCCACACAGTTTAATTGCCTCTCTCTGCCAGGAAATGAATATAACTGAATTCAGTGACTTAATTTACACTAAAGGAAAGGCATCTAGTGAACATGGCGGTGAGAACACCCCAGAACACAGTAAGCTTCAAATATGATAAAGAAGTGGGCCAGTATGTTAAATTTTGATAAGATAGAAGTACATACCCAACTGCAGAGCCTCCAGTAGTAGGAGTAAAATTGATGGGGAAGGATGTATGGTATTGATAAGAAACAGTTAAAACTGGGATATTAATTTTTACTCAGACATGTTGTCATGCAATAAAACAAATTAAGAATAATTATCTTGCAATTGGGAGACAGGAGGAAGAAAACATAAAATACTATATACCATACTCAGGGAATGAGATCTCCTGAATAGAAAAACTATGGTGTGGGGGGGGAGATAAATTAGAAGGTTGGAATTAACATATACACACTACTATATATAAAAATAGATAATCAACAAGGATCTACTGTGTAGCACAGGGAAATCTACTCAATAATCTGTAATAACCTATATGGGAAAAGAATCTGAAAAAGAATACATATGTGTATATGTTTACCTATACACACAGTTCAGGTGTACAATTTGCTGTACATCTGAAACTAACACAACATTGTATATCAACTATAGTCCAATATAAAATAAAAAATTTTTTAAATGCTATATTCACATATGTAGAGGAAAAAAAAGGAAAAAACTAGGGGGCAGACACATCCTATATGGATTTCTTTTTCTAACATTTTTAAGACTCTAGCAATGTAATGTTTCCCAGTTCCTCCCATCATTCAAGTACAGACATGAAACGAAAATTTATGGATGGTTGTAGAATCACTGTTTATGAAGTTCTTTTAAAACTTATAGATAAGAATTCATCCAAGATGATCTGGTTATATTTCCTAAAACTTTGGAAAATAGACAAAATTGGCTCTTAAGAAAGCATCTAGTTATCTAATTATTCTATACTTCTAAAACACCTTCCTTGGAAAACACTGTAAAATAGGAAATATTTAAGTTAATTGGAAGTTTACACCTATTTACTGATTCTAAGGAGGAAACTGCTAAGCATGAAAGTCTCAAGAATACTCACCCCTCATTTTCAGAAACTTTATTAACAATTAGTCAGATGAAGAGAGACATTATCTTATTTATCTATTTATTTTTGGCCATGCTGTGTGGCTTGTGGGATCTCAGTTCCCCAACCAGGGATTGAACCTGGGCCCTCAGCAGTGAAAGCACCAACTCCTAACCACCATACCGCCAGGAGATTCCCAAGACATTATCTTATTTTTTATTTATTTATTTGTTTTAACTAATCATCTCTTTTATTTTTATTTTTTTAACATCTTTATTGGAGTATAATTGCTTTATGATGGTGTGTTAGTTTCTGCTGTATAACAAAGTGAATCAGCCATAAATATACATATATCCCCATATCTCCTCCCTCTGGCGTCTCCCTACCACCCTCCCTCTCCCACCCCTCCAGGTGGTCACAAAGCACCGAACTGATCTCCCTATGCTATGCGGCTGCTTCCCACTAGCTATCTGTTTTACATTTGGTAGTATATATAAGCTGAGACATTATCTTATAATGGCCATACTTTTTTCAGTTCTTGACAGTAGCCTCTCACATTTGGCAAATCTCTCAACCAGGAAAAAAAAAAAAGAAAACCCACTAATGGACACCCTCCATGGTCTGAATTCTGGATAGTTACTGGGATATATTATTACTTTTTTTATTTTATTTTATTTGAACACGTAGAGGCCACTGTAGGTTTATTAATTGGCCTAATTTTTTTTTTAACTTTTTATTTTATATTGGGGTATAGCCGATTAAAAATGTGATAGTTTCAGGTGCACAGCAAAGGGACTCAGCCATACATGTATCCGTTCTCCCCCAGACCCCCCTCCCATCCAGGCTGCCACGTAACATTGTACTGTATAGCACATTCCCTGTGCTATACCGTAGGTCCTTGTTGGCTATCAATTTTAAATATAGCAGTGTGTACTTTTTTTAATCTCAAAGAGCTCGCTTTTAATGAGAAAAGAGAGATAGTGCTTCCTTGACTCCTTTTCATTGCTAGGTGAAGAGATGAGTAAATAAGTAAATAAATTTAGTTTATCTTTCAGAGGCTGCTAACTGAGATAAGTTCCAACAAAATACAAAAATTCAGCTTTGTGGACTATAGAGCACTGAACAATCAGCTATAATCCTTCTTTGGCGCTTTTGGCCTTGCACAGCTGCAACTTCATCTGCTCATTGAGTCTCTTCTGTACATTCACTTAAACGAGTAAATTTTATTGAGCGCTCAGATACACTATCTCTATAGATTTAAGAGAGACAATGAGCTCTTAGAAGAGATTCTAAGGGAAAAGATCCATTGATATGTATATTTTGGTCACTTTAAGAGATCCTTCTGTGGTCTAACCAGGAAAGGTAAACTGACAAAAAAGCTTTGGGATCAACTTTTCAGCATACGAGTATCTTAGTAAGATATTCAGTAAGACTTAAACAAGAAATACTATTTTTAAGAAAATAAATATCTAGACTGAAGCAACTCTTTTCTGTATCTTTGTAGCTTTTGCCAAAATACTTAAAAAATAGAATTTATGAGAAACATATAAACTAAGGCTATTTTACTGAAAAGCAATATGGTGATGATGATGATGATAATGATGATATGTTCTAAAAAGCCAGGTTAGCCCACAAATTTTTAAACTCTACAGAGGGCAAAAATTAAATTTGTATTAGTTTGCTAGGGCTGCCATAACAAAGAACCACAGCTTGGGTGGCTTAACCAACAGAAATTTTTTTTTTTCTAGTTCTGGAGGCTGGAAGGCCAAGATCAATGTGTTAGTACGGTTGGAGTCTACTAAGCCCTCTCTCCTTAGCTTGTAAATGGCTGTCTTCTGGTGTCTTTATGTGGGCTTTCTCTGTATGTGTCTGTGTCCTAATCTTTTTTTGTAAAGACACTAGTCACGTTGGGTTATGGCCCACCTGGATGACCTCATTTAACCTTAATTACACCTCTTCAAAGATCCTGTCTCCAAATATGTCACATTTTGTGGTATGAGGAGTTAGAACTACATGTGAATTGAGCTTGGGGGGGACACAACTCAGCCCATAAGGTGGTTTAAGCTGTAGCATAAGTTTGGGGATTATAAATATGAGAAACATACTTGTATTTAAGAAATAAAAAAGAAAACTTTTCAGGTACAGAGTGATTCAACTTTAAAACAAACAATTAAAAAATCTGCTTTCGGACTTCCCTGGTGGCGCAGTGGTTGAGAGTCTGCCTGCCAATGCAGGGGACACGGGTTTGTGCCCCAGTCCGGGAAGATCCCACATGCCGCGGAGCGGCTGGTCCCGTGAGCCATGGCCGCTGAGCCTGCGCGTCGTACCGCCAAAAAAAAAAAAATCTGCTTTCAATAGCTTATTAACTGATTTTGTAATTTAACACGTGTTCATTCTCATTCAAAACAATGTGCTTTCAATAAAAGAATCAGATTACTTTTTACTCATTCCTCATTAATGGGTTCTGGGCACAATGGCAACCTGAAGTGTTCACTGAAATCCTCATTCTCATCATCATCTTCATCATTATCATCCTCACCAACAAACTAACATTTATTAAGCACACACAATTGTGCTACACACACAATTGTGCTACACACACCACCAGCACTATTTTGTTTAATCCCTGTAATAATTTTATGAGCTAAGTACAAGTCCTATTACCTATTATAAATAAGAAAACTAAGACTTAGAGAGTTAAATTATTTCATGAACACCTAAAATGAATAAACTAGGGACACTTGATTTGTATTCATTTATGTCTCAGTCTGGAATCTCTACATAGCACTACTTTTAATGACTGACATAATAGACACTTCATGGGATACAGGAAAACCTATATCAGCAGTCAGAACCAGGGATATGGTACACAAACAGCAGAAACTTCTAAGAATTCTGCAAGATATAGACCACATTGAAGTAAATCCAGTTCTGACCTGTACGGGAAAGAGCATATGGCCTATGAAAAGGGAGGAAGAAATACAGACAGAAGAATATTCTCAATATTTCCTGGAATAAGGTGAGTTGGACGCAAAGGATAATCCAGCAGTGAGCAAGGAGCTTGCCAATGGTGTTTGCTCCCAGCCCAAATCACCTCATCACTGATGGCCAAATGATGAGGGAGACGAAAAGGAAATCAGGGAAGATAGCTTCTTAAAAAGAGGGAGAAAAGAGGAAATGACATAAAAGCACACTAAAATTGCAAAATACTAAAATTGGCATGAATGGATTAAAATCTCCAAAGATTCGAACCTGGCATCAAAACCCAAAATCCAACTGTGGACCCTTTCAAGTAAAAAGAAAAAATGACACCAATTCAATGCCCCAAATAGGAGACTTAGGAGACTGCTTAAAAATATGTTATTAGGGCTTCCCTGGTGGCGCAGTGGTTGAGAGTCCGCCTGCTGATGCAAGGGACACGAGTTCGTGCCCCGGTCCGGGAAGATCCCACGTGCCGCGGAGCGGCTGGGCCCGTGAGCCATGGCCGCTGAGCCTGTGCATCCGGAGCCTGTGCTCCGCAATGGGAGAGGCCACAACAGTGAGAGGCCTGCGTACCGCAAAAAAATAATAAATTTTAAAAAATATATGTTATTATATAGTCAATGGAATGCCAAGCAACTATTAAAAATTACAATCTACCAGATAATTTAGAAATATTGAAATACTTCAAGATAAGATTTTTTTAGGTGAAGCATTGATTACAAAAGATATTTTGATACAGTAGGATTCTAAATTTATAAATAAAGTGTTACTATGTCTATTAACACAAAAAAGAAAATATGTGCCACTGTAGTGTTGCCTATTCTTGTAGTACTGGGGAAAATCTTTGTTCTTAATTTTGTGGCTTATATTTTGTAAATTTTCTATAAAAACATAATTTATAATAAAAGTTACATTATTTTCAAAAAAAAGAGGAGAAAATTGCAGGTAGTTCACAACCAAAAGGCATCTAAAAACCAGACGAGGGCTTCCCTGGTGGCGCACTGGTTGAGAGTCTGCCTGCCGATGCAGGGGACACGGGCTCGTGCCCCGGTCCGGGAGGATCCCACATGCCGCGGAGCGGCTGGGCTTGTGAGCCATGGCCGCTGAGCCTGCGCGTCCAGAGCCTGTGCTCCGCAACGGGAGAGGCCACAACGGTGAGAGGCCCGCGTACCACAAAAAAAGAAAAAAAAAAAACTAGATGAGGCAACTTGCTAAGAATAAGGCAAGTACACTAGAAACTGGAAGAATTATGACAGGCTGTTCAAGGAAAAGACAGTAGAACAGGGAGAATACCAGCTCTTCTGAGGCGCCAGAAACAGCAGAGGTGGTTAATTCAGGCTGTGTATCTTGAGTATCTTAGTAAATAACAAGTGTGTCCCACTAATGTGGTACTGGAAAGTGTAAGGATTTACTCAAATCGAGTTGAGAATGGGTTGAGAAGGGCTATTACTCTAAACCAAAGTCTCTCAGCTCTTGGCAGAACAAAATCAACTGCAGAACTATGTAAAAATAATGATGCTCTCAGTCCATCTCAAACCAATTAAATCAGACTCTCTGGGGTGAGAACCACTGTTTTTTCTTTTTTCTTAAGTTCTGCAGATGAATCTAATGTGCAGCCATGATTGACGACAACAGTCTAACTCAAAATAATCATCTAGTTAATTAGAGACAGTACATGTACTTTTATCCTTAATACATTCCTGGTCAAGAATTTCCCGTTAAAAATTGTCAAATGCGTATGTTTTAATGTGAATTACCACACGATGAGAAGTTTTCTGTCTTTCTTTACCATAAATATAGCAAGCTCCTATCCAATGCCTTCGTCAACGACTTATAATCATATAAAAATTAAGTAGATCACACGTACTCTTTAGATGTGACCAAGAGAAGGAAATAAATAGACCTTAGAGGAAGGAGTGACTTCAGCCCTCAAACAGATTTGTATTCTTGTCTGTGTCCACAAAGCTCCTGTCAGTTTCCCTGTTTTATTGTGTCCTTGTGTACGTATCTCTCCTCCTCAACTCTGTGCTCTTAAGCATATCTTTTTATCATCAACATCTGGCATACAGTAGATGCTTAATAAATGTTTGTGGATTGGAGAAAGAGATGAAAAGCCAGGCATTATTATGATTTCTATTATATTCCTTTTAGTTCTATGAGTCTAGAATTCTATGGTAACTATTCTCAGTCTTGCAAAACTTCCTCATTTTCCATCTACACTTTTATAATGCAGTTGGTTAATAACCAACTTCCCTGGTTATTTGTAAAAGCTGTAAACAATTCTGGAATATGTTGTAATGTTGTCCTCAAATGGGCATAAGGATTTTAAGGGTTATCAATGGCATTTATCAGTGCACATCATAAGCCATATTGCTTTTTATTTGCTTCAAAATTCATTTGACTTAATGAGTACCAAGTTATTTGTGCATGTTGGGGGAGGGGTGGATTGGGAGTTTGAGATTAGCAGATGCAAACTATTATATAGTGAATGGTAAATAACGAGGTCTTACTGTATAGCCCAGGGAACTATATTCAATATCCTGTGATAAACCATAATGGGACAGAATATTTTAAAAAAGAAGGTATACATTTAAAAAAGTTATTTGTGCATGTTGAACTGTACTGTTTGGGAGTAAAAATAACTGTGGTAAACAGATACAACACCTTCAGGTAGGTGACCCATAGATTATATGGTTTGGACTTTTCTCAATTAAAAACAAAAATCTGGAGACAAATAGCTTAGGTACAGACAAATTCAGTGTGTTCTGGGGTTGACCATGACCTTACTTCCTTAAAACCATCCATCCTCAAGGATGTCAGCTGAAGTTCAAACATTTGAGAACCTTTGTGGGTTAAGCTAATTCCATGAAACTTTAAAATTCAAGATATGGTGCAATCCGTGTGCCAGGTGGACAGTGGATCATTTTACACCAGGAGTCAAGGATTAGAAATTTCAGGGGTGAGGAAGGATGTGCTGTCCCAGCAAGCATCTGCAATCTTTATTTATATATACTACACAATGCTGGTTTAAGGTACTGGGTATTAGAAAAAGCAGGTGCTGGGTTTTTTTTGTTTGTTTGTTTTAACCATAGCAATTGTGATTAATCATTATAATGAAAAAAACATGAAATAAATTTTAAAGGATGCTGCATGACCCGCCTGTCTAAATAGGCTTTTTTAGTACTAGACTTAAAATACTTGTCAGAGAATGTTCTGTGCTTGCCCTGCTGCAAATAATTAAGTGAGATCTCAGTTTCTGAAAAGCTGTTGTGAGTATAAAAATGCATGTGAATATATTTCACATATTCTGCTTCTTTCCCTTTGTTCAGTTGCTTTTCTCACTCTAGGAATTTGATGTGACCGAGTTGAATGAAGTTAAGGTCTTAAAACTTGAAATTAAACAATATTCAGTGATCTTTGTTTTGGCTTGTTCTCCACCAAGCAACTCAAATTGTATTGTTAATGCCATTGCTGGTATGGAATAACAGTAAAGCTTTATTACAGCTTGCATATCAGTCGAGAAGACTAAAGCCCTAGTGTAGTCATATTTCAAGGCATGTTACCACGTGCATCAATCACTTCATCTGTCTTTCTTTAACAACAGTGAGTTCCAATGATTCTTCACTAAAGTCATTAATTTTTATTTGATGACTCACTATTACTTGCTGAAAGATAATGAGGACTCTTCACACCACAGAACTGTCATATGTATTATTCTGTATTCAGGAAACTGCTTGCTATGTATTAGAATATTCCATATCATACTAAAAATGTCTCAAAAAAAATCACCACGAAGATTTTTAAATGTTCCCCATATACAGTTGTATATGAGTTTGGGTGAACCTTTACCACTAGAAATTACGGTAAAAATTTATCAAGTAATAAACTGATTGAAATATTTCCTTGTGAGGATATGTCAAGTAAATTGAGACAGAAGGAACAGAGAGGGATGAACTGCTAATGCTTATATACTAGGTAAAGTCCATGTTCTCGTATATCTGAATATTACCTTTTGTATCTTTCCAATAATAAAATCGGGAAAATTTTGTTATAACAAAAATGTGGACCATAGATTTTAAAAAGAAAAAAAAGATTATTGCAAGGTGGCTGAGCAGGATACAGGAGGCTAGCTCAAATCTGACTCCTTGATAGCAAGGAATTGATCAAGATGACAGAGTAGGAGGATGCAGAACTCAGCTCCCCCAATGAACACATCAAACATACATTTACACGTGGAGCAGTCTCACTGAAAACTAACAGGAAACTGGCAGAAAGACACCTGTACAACCAGGCTGTGAGAAAGATACACATGTAATCAGGTAGGAAGGGAAGTGAAGCAATCAGGTCTGGACCTGTGCCCCTGGGAGAGGACTTAGAGGAAAAGGAAAAATACAGGTGGAGACCTACCCTAGGGAGTGAGCAGTTCGAGACTGGGTGCCCTAGTCCAGGGGTCCTACAAAGGGGAGATGAATCCCCTTGGCTGGTTGGAGGACCGCTGGGACAAACAGGAGGGCTATGGGAAGCCTGGACTCTGCTCATGAGGAACACATGCTGGCTCTCCCCCAGGCAGTGTGGAGAGGGCAGAGGGAAGTCTGCTCTGGCAGCTGCTAGGTTTCCCGTGACTGCCTTGATGTGTGCCCCAGCCCGAGCCAAGTGAACACTACAGCCCTACTCACTCCACATCACAGTGTGGAACTGGATTTAGAGCTGCCACAACTGGGGAGAAAGCTCAGCCATGGGATGCAGAGGTGACTAGGTCCCAGGACAGCCTCTGAGTGGGGCAGACTGGCCATTGTTGGTGCTCACTCAAGCAGTGCATCAGAAGGAGCCCAGAACTCTGACGGCAGCTGGTCCATCACAGCTGTCTGATATACTCCAAGAGGCCATGTGGGCGTCACCTGCCCTGTGTGGCTCCACAGCAAGCCAGGGGCAGTGGAGGGTTGGGGCACTGATTGGCTCTGAGGGAGAAAGGTGATTTGCACCTAAGACTGCTTCTGAGCAGAGCAAGGGAAATAACTGTGGGCACCTGCATAGACAGCACATTGGAGACAGTTTGGACCTCTGTCTGTAGCCAACATGAGCTGAAAGCCTGTATAGGCCCACCTTGCTTCACCACTCCCCTACTCTGGGGAAAAGGTCCCAGTGCTGGGAGAGGGTGAAACACACACTTCGAGGGAACAGAATCTGGCCTGACTCTCGGGGCTTCTGCTCCAGCAACTTGGGATCAGACACAGTCCCTGATAGGCTTCACAGAGGAATTTACCAAACATAAATGGAGAACTAATACCTTTTCTTCTGAAACTATTCCAAAAAATCTAAGAGGATGAAACACTCCTAAATTCATTCTATGAGGCCAACATTATCCTGATACCAAAACCAGAGAAAGATAATACCAAAAAAAAAGAAAGAAAGAAAGAAAGAAAATCACAGGCCAATACTTTGTTGAATATATAGGGAATAAAGTCCTTAACAAAGCATTAGCAAACTAAATCCATCAATATATAAGAAGTATTATACACCATGATCAAGCAGGATTTATTCCAGGAGATGCAAGGATATTTCAATATTCACACATTAATCAATGTGATATACCACATTAACAAAAGGAAGGATAAAAATTACGTGATCATCTCAATTGATGCAGAAAAAGAATTTGAGAAAACTCAACATCCATTCATGATAAAAACTCTCATCAAAGTTGGGTATAGAGAGAACATATCTCAACATAATAAAAGCCATTTATGACAAGTCCACATCTAACATCATACTTAATGGTGAAAAGCTAAAAGCTTTTCTTCTAAAATCAGGAACAAGACAAGGATGCCCACTCTTGCCACTTCTAAATAACACAGTATTGGAAGTCCTAGCCACATCAATCAGTCAAGAAAAAAAAAAAAGGCATGCAAATTAGAACAGCAGAAGTAAAGCTGTCACTATTTGCAGATGACATGATACTATATATAGAAAACCCTAAAGTCTCCACCAGAAAATGATTCGAACTAATAAATGAATTCAGTAAAGTTTCAGGATTCAAAATTAATATACAGAAATCTGTTGCTTTTCTGTACACTAATAATGAACTATCAGAAAGAGAAATCAAGAAAACTATCCCATTTAAAAATTGCTTCAGAAAGAATAAAATATCTAGGAATAAAATTAACCGAGGAGGTAAAAGATCTATACTCTGAAAACTGTAAAACACTGATGAATGAAATTGAAGATGATACAAAGAAATGGAAGAATATCCCTTTCCAAAGATATCTTTCAAGCTCTTGGATTGGAGGAATTAGTATCGTTAAAATGGCCATACTACGCAAAGCAATCTACAGATTTAATGCAATCCCTAGCAGAATACCCATGATGTTTTTCACAGAACTAGAAGAAAACTTCCCAAAATTTATATGTAACTACAAAACCCCCCAAATTCCCAAAGCAATCTTGAGAAAAAAAGAACAAACCTGAAGGTATCACACTTCCTGTCTTCAGACTGTATTACAAAGCTACAGTAATCAAAACAGCATGGTACTGGCACAAAATCAGACACACAGATCAACAGAACAGAATGCACAGCCCAGAAATAAACCCACACACCTATGGCCAATTGATCTATGACAAAGAAGGCACAAATATACAATGAAGGAAAGACAATCTCTTCAATAAGTGGTGCTGGGAAAACTGGACAGCCACATGTAAAAAAATGACATTAGGACATTTCCTCACACCATATACAAAATAAACTCAAAAGACCTAAATGTAAGACCAAAACCCATAAAACTCCTTGGATAAAACAGGCAGCACCCTCTTTGACATAAATTGTACCGATTTATGGTTTTTTGGATCAATCTGCTGAGGCAAAGAAAACAAAAGCAAAAATAAGCAAATGGGACCTAATTAAACTTAAAATCTTTTTCACAGCAAAGGAAACCATCGACAAAATGAAAAGACAACCTACTGAATCTGGGAAAATATTTGCAAATGATATGACTGAAAAGGTGTTAATATCCAAAAATATATAAACAACTCATACATCTCAATATAAAAAAATATACAAATAAAAAACAACCTGATTTTTAAAAATGTGCAGAAGAACTGAATAGATATTTTTCCAAAGAGCACACACAGATGGTCATCAGGCACATGAAAAGATGTTCAACATAGCTAGTCATCAAAGAAACTCAAATCAAAACCGCAATAAGATATCACCTCACACCTATCAGAATGGCCATTATCAAAAAGACCACAAATGACAAATGGAGAAAAAGGGAGCCCTAGTACACTGTTGGTGGGAATGTAAATTGATATAGCCACTATGGAAAAACAGTGTGGAGGTTCCTCATAAAACTAAAAATACAACTACCATATGATCCAGCAATTCAAGTCCTGAGTATATATCTGAAACAAAACAAAACATTAATTTGAAAAGATACATGTACCTCAGCATTCATAGCAGCACTCTTTACAATAGCCAAGATGTGTACTCAACCCAAGTACCCATCAACAGACAAATGGATAAAGAAGATGTGGTACATATATACATATATATATATTGGGTTGGCCAAAAAGTGCCTTCGGTTTTTAAGTAAAAATAAAGACACATCTTTCATTTTCACCAAGAACTTTATTGAACAACGTATTCACCCTTTTGTTCCACTACCTTCTGCCTTTTTTCAGGCAACTTCATAATTCCACCTTCACAAAACTTTTTATCTTTTTGAGCAAAGAACTGGTCCAGGTGCCTTTTACAGTCTTCCAGGGAATTGAAATTTTTTTCCATTAAGAGAATTTTGTAAAGACCTAAATAAATGGAAATCCAAAGGTGCCATGTCTGGTGAATACAGCGGATGAATCAGAACTTCCCAGACAAGCTGTAACAGTTTGCCTGATCAACAAAGAAACATGAGGTCTTGCATTATCCTGATGGAAGATTATGTGTTTTCTGTTGACTAATTCTGTACGCTTTTCATCACGTGCTGCAATCAGGTCTAATTGGGAGCAGTACTTGTTGGAATTAATTGTTTGGTTTTCCGGAAGGAGCTCATAATAGAGGACTCCCTACCAATCCCACCGTATACAAAACATCACCTTCTTTGGATGAAGACTGGCCTTTGGTGTGGTTAGTGGTGGTTCATTTCTCTTGCCCCACGATCTCTTCTGTTCCACATTATTGTACAGTATGCACTTTTCATCGCCTGTCACAATTTGTTTTAAAAACGGAATGTTTTCATTACGTTTAAGTTGAGAATAGCATGTGGAAATACAGTCAAAAAGGTTTTTTTCACTTAACTTATGTGGAACCCAAACATCAAAGTGATGAACATAACCAAGCTGGTGCAAATGATTTTCAACACTTGATTTGGATATTCTGAGTATGTCGGCTCTCTCCCATGTGGTATAACGTTGATTGTTCTCAATTAATGTCTCAATTTGATCGCTATCAACTTCAACTGGTCTACCCGACCATGGATCATTGCCCAGCGAGAAATCTCCAGCACAAAACTTCGCAAACCACTTTTGACATGTTCGATCAGTCACAGCACCTTCTCCATACACTGCACAGATCATTTTCTTGCGTTTCAGTTGCATTTTTACCTTCCTTGAAATAACAAAGCATAATATGCTGAAGATGTTGCTTTTTCCTTCCATCTTCAATATTAAAATGGCTACACAAAAATTCACCAATTTTGATGTCTTTTTTTAAAATGCACACTGATATGACAGCTGTCACATACAATCTATCAAAATTGTTTCCAATGAAGTTAAAGACAACTAAGTGCTACTAGAGCCATCTTACAGAAAGAACTGAACAAACCTCTTGGCCAACCCAATACATATATGTGGTATATATATGCTTACATATATAATGGTGATATATAGACACACACACACACACACACACACATATATATATACATACATACATACATATAACAATGGAATATTACTCAGCCATAAACAATGAAATTCTGCCATTTGCAGCAATGTGGATGGACCTAGAGAATATTATGCTTAGTGAAATGTTAGAACAAGACAAATACTGTATGATATCACTTATATGTGGAATCTAAAAAATAAAACAGACAATGTATATAGTGAAACAGAAACAGACTCACATATGTAGAAAACAAACTAGTGGTTACCAGTGGGAGAGGGAGCTGGGGAGGAGCAAGAGAGGAGTATGGGATTAAGAGGTACGATCTACTATGTATAAAATAGATAACCAACAAGAATACATTGTACAATGCAGGGAATTATAGCCTTTATTTTATAATAAACTTTAATGGAGTATAATCTATAAAAATACTGAATCACTATGCTGTATACCTGAAACTAATATATCATAAATCAAGTATAATTCAAATAAAATAAAATGGTGATGGTATCAACTGTGAAATACATAACAATTTAAAAAAATACAAAAAAATAAAATAAATAAATTTGTCTTCCATTTTTGTTCAATGTGACTAACACTATAATAAATATCCTGCACAAATATCAAAAGAAAAAAGAAAAAAAGGGAGTTTAATATTTGAAGTTCCTTACCTTCAGCTATTGATAGAGGAAATGAACCAAATATATTCACTTATGGATAACTGTCAGTACCTCAAGGAATTCATAACCATCCGTAGGTGTTTCTGACCTTCCTTAAACCAAGACTTTAAGGACCCACAACCTATATGAAGAAAATTTGGTAATATTCTCATTTAGCTACTGCATATTTCACTTGCTTTTAACCACTACAGAACAAATTCAAAGGTGCATGTTTTCGGTTCTCATGGAGTAGAAGTTGGGTTTTTTCCCCCAATGTTTTTTTTTATTAAAATTTTCAAAAATACAGAAAAGTTGAAATGATTTTACAGTGAACACCCTTATATCCACTTACATGGGGGTATTTTAAAAAAAAACTGTGAAGTGTGCCATCTATTTTTTTTATGTAAGTAATATCACTGAAAGAGAAAAATGTATGTTCACAGACATTTAAGTATATCTGGCAATTGGGCATAGAGTTCAACAAAATTATAAAAAACTATTTAAATTAAAGGAAGATGGAGAGAAATTTATGAGCAACGTATAGTTTAGCTATGGATGGATCCATATTACTGATGGCAGAATGATTCAAATACATTTCAAACAGTATTCAGTTGAAATCAGCCATCACTGAGATATTGAGAAAAAAAGAAGCAAAACATTTTTAGGTCTTATCAAATTCTGGCAAAATGGGGATAGAACAGTGCCAATGAATTTAGCTGCAAATTATGTTTTAATGCGATGTTTTCCAAAGTGTAGGAGATATATCACTAGTAGTATTGGCTTCTACAATAAATAATTATAAAGTGGGTGTATATGAAGAAAAATCAGGCAAATAATAGTATATATGTAACACAGACTGGTTGAAATTATACAGATAGCTGTCAGATGCCTAAAGTAAGAGAAATATTGTTTTAACGGTAGTTAGCAAACATTATTTTGAAAAATCCAATGAGAAGATATTACACATGATAAAATCCTTCAAAGAGTTGTAGGTACTACCCTTCTCTACTTACTAAAAACTGATTTCCATACTTCTCTTGTCTAAAACTTAAATATGTTCCCACAGATTTTGTTCCCAAATGAAAACTCTAAAGATGACCAGGAGTCCATTTCCTTGAGAACACTCCATCTATCGAATGGACTATTTTTATTAATCAACAGGAGTGGGGCAAAGTATTTTAATTCCTTCCCTAACTCAATGCAAGTCTATAATTTGAAAATCTTCTTCTATAATATAAATATAATAAATTACGATCGCAAACTGAAAGTGTGATTTCTAAGCCATAAAAACAGCAGGTGGATAAATACAGGTTGTGATTGCTTAGAATATAAAGTTAGTACCGTATCACCGAAAGTCTTAAATTATTGGCACGTCACTCCCATGCAGACGATAGGAGTAAATTTCCTCATCTATCGTCAAGCTGCAATAGTCTTTATAGCAAATGTAGACTCTAGGATAGGTGATTGGTGTCATCATATTCTGCAATGTGAACCATTTGAAGACAGATTTTCTTGGCGAATGAGCTGAACAAAAGATTAAATTCAACCAGAGTTTTGAATGTTCATTTTATTCTAGCATTTTTATACAGTTTAAACAATTCAGATTTCCTCCCCACCTACCTCCTCCCTTTTGCTTTTATAATCTTCTCAATCTCTCAATCTCAATCCCTCTCTCTCTCTCTCTCACATACACATGCCACATGAGAGAAAAAAACCTTTCCAAAATCCATTTGTTTCAATAATTGAATTATTACAATGTTCTGCCATCTGATTTTCCTAAACTCTGTTGATGAAATAATAAAGAACTAGATTTCTATGTGAAATTTCAAGCCACTTCAAATAGTTTCCTTTTATAAATTTGATTGTATTGATAGATCTTCAATCTTTATAATATTGCAGTGCTTATACTAGAATAATTAAGGCCCATCCTTTTATTATGGAGAGGCTATTGGAGTTAATTACAAGTATCTTAGAGAAAGAGACCATGATCACACTTTCTTCTCCTTGCATATATTTTGCTACTGCCTAGCAGGCCCAAGGATCAAAGTAAAGGCCATAGTCTTCTAACCCATATACAGGAACTTATATTTTTAATGCTTCTAACAATTTTTAGTGTTTCATACTACATTTAAAAATTTAATTTTTAATCTAATCCCCCAGCCAGGATCATATTAACCCCTAGCACCATGATATGTATGCTAATGGACCATGGCTAATGGACCAGAGTTTAAGTAGCCCTACAATTACCCTGCTCAACATAGATTGAGTCTGTGTAATAGAAAGGAATGTAACATTAACAGAAAGATTTGGATATTTAAGAAAAATCTGGAACTAAGAGGTAAATAATCATTGTATATTCACAGTAATTTTAGTTTCAATAATGACCAGAGATCAAGAGTTCTATTAGGGTTGCAAGAATATCCATTACAGTCATATAGATCAGATGTCATTTTTAGTTGGACCAAAAAAAAAAAAGTTCCAATCAAAATATTTTAGGCTTCAGGTAAATATTTTAAAATAATATAATTCAATAAGATTCATCTGAAATTTTCTATACCCACATAGGACGTGAAACCTGTTAGAATGACTAAACAATTTCCCTATTTGGGAATCCGTAATTAGAGACCCTTATTCCAATTCAATTTGATGAACAGAGAAAGGGAGTTTAATTTAATATTAAATAAAACAAACCTTCTCCTCAAATTCCATGTCCATCTAATTTGTTCTTTTAAATGACAGAGCAGTCTAGCAGGAAAAAAACGAAATTCATTTTGTTCTGAGTTTTGGTCAAGCCAATGATCTTTATTTTGTAAAATGTTCAGATAAAACTAGGAGGGAAAGTCAACTTATTATCTTCTTGTTCCCAAATACCCAATCATCCAAAACATCGGATAGAAATTTCCTCTGTTTTCCATGACCAAACCCACCAAGTCCATTACAGACTTTATCACTCTACTTGAGATCTGGATCCAATTTTATCTTACTCCCTTGGGAATCTGACCCCAGTGACTGACTATATTCATCCTTTCACTTACCTGCATTTCAAACTCTTCTACCACATTCTTTCTATCAACATTTAAGCAATTTCAAAAGTCTCTTTTGGTCTTAAAAAAATCTTCACTGGAAACCCTTCCCCTGGTTTTTCCTCCTTTCTCTCTGCAACTCCCTCTGACTCTCCTTCTGCTGATGTATCTACTTTCTGACCCTTAAATGTTGGTGCTCTTCAAGAAAGATTCTTTACTTTCTTCTCTTCTTCCTTCATATTCTTTCCATAGGTGATCTCCTTGATATCCACGCTTTCATTATCCACTTACATATCGACATATTTCAAGTACGTGTCTCTGATGTTCTTTCAGATTGGTATCCCAGAGGCAGACCCCAGAACAAGAATTTGAATGTAAGTAGTTTATTTTGGAAATGATCACAGGAAACCCAGTCAAGGAGTGGGGAATTGAGAAAATGAAGGGAGCCAATCCAAGCTGGGTTATCAGCCAGCTTCCTCTGTGAGCTAGTGGAATTCGATCCATTGGGAAACTCTGGGACACAGTGTAGAGGAGCTGGGGACAAGCAGGTCCAACTCTGTAAAGTCCCCAGACCCCTTAAAGAATGTTGCTTTCACAAGTGTTTTTTTTTCCTGTCTGAATGTAAGTTACGTTGATATACGGAGTGACTTGAATATGTTGTATTACTGTCTTTCCTTCAGTGGAGATGTAGTGTGTGTGTGTGTGTGTGTGTGTGTGTGTGTGTGTGTGTGTGTGTGTGTGTGTGTGTGTGTGTGTGTGTGTGTGTGTGTGTGTGTGTGTGTGTGTGTGTATTTGATTCAAATTGGCTTAAAAGAGTGTATTACCCTATCTCAAGGGAAGAGGAGAGACTAGTACTTACTGGATTTCAATAACAGATGATGTGATGATGGTTAAAGTAATATGTGGCACAAGGCTTATCAGACAGATCTAACACTTTTTGAAACTATAATGGGAACTTACTGCTCCCCCCTTTCAACAGGCTGCCTATCTGCTCTGCTTATCTGAGAACAAATCGCTGGCTTTTGTCCATCCCCTTGTCTCTTGTTTCCTAGGCAGCAAATCTTTTTACACAATTCCATAGCTTTTTCTCTTCTGAATGATCTTCCTAGAGCATTTTGTCACTATGCCCCCATATACTAAGTCCCTTGGCCAGAGGCAACTGAGTGCCCACATATTACCCCCTCGTGCAGCTAGAGCTGTGAAATCAGTAAAAATAATAACAATGGGTGGAAGACACCAGGGCATATGTAGGAGATAATAATACTGTGACTATAAGCATAAAGTAGATAGTAGGGGAAGCCTGAAAGATCATGCCATAGACTAACAAGGGATAGTATCATTCTACCCGCCAAAAGATCATAGCCACACCCTAATCCAGGAGGCAGGGCAGTTTTTTGCTTATGGGGGTCAGCTGTACTATCAAACTGCTTATGTGAGAACCCCAGCTCTAGCAGTTTGCTGGATTAATTTTCCTTCCTAAAAATAAAAATAATAATGGAAACTACTTCATAGTGTTGTTATATAGATTAAATGAAGAATGGAAAAACAACAAAGTCCTACGCTATAGCACAGGGAACTATATTCAATATCCTGTGATAAACCATAATGGAAAAGAATATAAAAAGGAATGTATATGTATGTATAACTGAATCACTTTGCTGTACAGCAGAAATTAACACAACATTGTAAATCAACTATACTTCAATTAAAAAGTAAATAGGTTAAATGAGATGTTCCTTATAAATCATCAATCACAGCGCCCAGCATATAGTGAACACTCGATCAGTGTAGGCTGTTGTCAATTAATAGCTCCAGCCAGCATCTGCAAGCCATGATTTTCTCCCAAGCACATGTCCTGTAAGTGACTGACACTGAAGCATCTGCTCTGATGTCCTTCATCTAGCAAAAAAATGTGTAAAAAGATGGGCTCTGTTAGACATCCAAATATGTCTTGTCAGCTTCTTCCAAGTCCCTGTTTAAACCTCTCCTATGTTCGGTTCCAAAAGGTATGGGGAGCCTGTCTTCCCTCTCCTTGGTAGGATCTAATATACATGGCAGTTGGCTTTGTGGAACCCTCTTTCCAAAGAGGAATGTAGAATTGCTTTTTGAGATTTTTTTGTTTTGTTTTAATTAAATGCCATCCTGTATGCCTTGATATATTCAGTCCACTGGTAACTCCTCTCTCATCTTACACACATCTCCCTTTGGTCCTAACATCACCATCATATATGCCTGGGGAATGAGGTCCAAGGGCAACACAAGCTCTAAGCCCCACATCATACATACTTGTGAGCTGCAGATCCAGACAAGAGATGTGCATTCCTGAATCCCTGGGTCCCTTTCACATCTACTCACTATTTGGTTGTAGCAGAGAACACACCCATTCCCTGCAAAGAGTTGAACCCCTGATAGGAGTCATAACATGCGGTGAATCTCAAATAGAAACAGAACTTTCAAATTTTAAATAAAAGGGAGATTCTTCTCCTCTCATTGATTTATTTAGGTTAGCAATTTTCTTATTGAGTGTTAGATTCCCTAAGTGTATACCCAAGGCTCTGAGCTCTTACTTCTAAAATTAAATATCATCAATGAAAGCAGAAATCTGCTATTAGCAATTTGAATAGTGCTGTTTAAGTAACAATATTCAACTTTGCTTTCAATGAGCCATGTAAATGTTTTTACTAAGGGATAAGTATAATATTTATAAGTATACACAGAAATATACATATACATGCACACACACACACACGTGTACGTGCACTGCTTAACCATAGGTGGACCTTCGTCAGGCAATACATCACCTCTGAAACCTCGGCCCCTTCGGGGTGTAAATGCAGGAGTTGGGCACTGCAGGTACTCCCCACTGTGAGTTATGGCTTATATAATAATTTGCTCAGCTGAGTAGCAGTCTAATGATTTGCAATCAGCAATGCTTTCTCCTGATTCAGCTGATGTCTCAGTTTCTTCACAGTATTCATTAAGTAATTTTTTTGATATTTATGTTCCACTCCTGTACTTTATTTTCTAGCACTGTGGTTCGCATGTAGGAAATCCCTGACGGCTAAGTTTAATCACCATGAAGAGACTCTGTTCATTACCTATTTGTTTATGTTTTGTTCTTTGAAAACTGCCTGGAACCAAACCACGCATTCTAGCCAGTCTGTTGTGTCATTGTTGTTATTGTGGTTGTTGCGAAGTGGCCAGGGTGAAAGGGCTCCAGGATCAAAGCAGTGGCAGCGAGGGGCAAGGAGGTGAGGTGAAGATCAGATTAGCAGCCAGACGGGAGAAGAGAAGAACTGAAAGAAAGTAATCTATCTCAGTAGGTTTTGAACCTATCTGTTCAGGATGGACAAAAGGCATCCCTAGGGACTAGTGAACAGCTGGTGAAAGGAAGCGATGCTGTAGATATTAGACATAAGCCCCAGCCTGACTTTTTTAAAAAAATTATCTTATTGAAGTATAGTTGATTTACAAGGTTGTATTAATTTCTGCTGTACAGCGGAGTGATTCAGTTATACATAATATATACATTCTTTTTCATATTCTTTTCTATTATGGTTTGTCACAGGGTACTGAATACAGTTCCCTGTGCTATACAGCAGGACCTTGTTGTTTATCCTTTATATAATAATTTGGATCTGCTAATCTCAAGCTACCAATCCTTCCCACTCCCACCCACCCCCCCTCCTTGGCAACCACTAGTCTGTTCTCTATGTCTGTGAATCTTTCTGTTTCATAGATAAGTTCATTTGATTAGATTCCACATATAAGTGATATCATATGGTATTTGTCTTTCTCAGTCTGACTTCACTTAGTATGATGGTCTCTAGGTCCATCCATGTTTCTGCAAATGGCATTATTTCATTCTTTTTTATGGCTGAGCAATATTCCATTGTATGTATGTACAACATCTTCTTTATCCATTCATCTGTCAATGGACATTTAGGTTGTTTCCATGTCTTGGCTATTATAAATAGTGTTGCTGTGAACATAGGGATGCAAGTATCTTTTTAAATTATAGTTTTCTCCAGATATATGCCCAGGAGTGGGACTGCTGGATCATATGAAACTCTATTTTTAGTTTTTTGAGGAACCTCCATACTGTTTTCTTCAGTGCCCAGCCTGACTCTTACATGGAAGTAACAGCCAAAGAAATGGCATTTATGGGGAAATCATGTTTCCAAGTTATAAAGTAGATCAGACTCATTTCTCAAATGAACATGCTTTATTTTCTCATGACTCTTGGATTTGGGACATGCTGCTGCCTTTTCAGTGCTTTCACTTTCTTTCAGTTATTCATCTGGGGATCATAAGAATACTACTGAACTTGGCACACAGTAAATCCTTAATAAATGTTAGCTATTGTTATTCCTGGCTATATGCTAAACATTTTTTTTTTTTTTGCCAGAATTCAGAAAGAGCTTCCACCAACCCAATGTGAGCTGCAAATATGTCTACCTGTGTTATTTAAGAGGCTTTGCCATTATTAAGCTTGTTCTTTTTTTTTTTTGCTGGAAGATGAGTTTGAACTGATTTTAGTGTGTGTGGGGTACTGGAAAATTGAATATTTTACAAATATTTCACCATGTTATTTAAAGCCAAACCTTATTGGTAACAAATAGCCAATAATTTAATGTCCCAATATTTATTAGAACCACAATCTACATTTTATTAACTCTTTTGTCAAAAGAATCTCCAGGGGTAATTCTATGACCTTAACTCTCCTGAATCACCAGATAGCAACAAAACCAAGAGGAGCAGTCAAACAGTTAGCCCACTCCATTAGGAATCCTCAGAAGATCCTGACCAACTTGCCTTTAGAAATACTACCTGGAGTCCATTTGTCCTCCTGGGCAGTTCAGTTTTCCATCCTGACCTTGCAAAAATGTTAAAATATCCGGAACCTATGCTTCTACTCTCACCCATTTCAAAATTACATCTTTGCTTTTGGTCTAACATCGGAATTTTTTCCCAAGCATCTCCCTGTGTTGCTTTGTCTCACAGCAGGTACACATGCTAATAGCCACTGCTGTTGCTGATACCATCACTTTTCACCTTACTGCTTTGATTTGTTACTGTTTTGAGTTAAATTTGGAATCCATTGTTTATTCCATTGCATACTAATGAGGCTTTCTGCCTCAAAGTTGTGTGGCACTCCCCTATTTTTCCAATGTTAGTTGTATAAAGCTGGTTTATATTAGCTGATTTTGTACACAATGACTTCTCTCTCTCTCTCTTTCTCTCTCCTTGTGTTTCTAACTTTCTGCCTCTACAACTAAAGAAAATTTTTTAAAAAAATTGAAAGCATGCTCTCAGAATTTTCACCTTATCATTATATTTTCTAGGAAGTACTATGTTCATTATCAAACATTTTTATTTAGCATGAACAGAGTTCTAGCCACTAGGCCAAGTGTTTGGGATCAGTGGGTGAAAAAATTATAGCTTATGCTGCTGAAGAGCTAACATTTCAACAGAGATGTAGTTAAGAAAATGGACACTTATTCTACAATGGGATAAATCATATAAGGCTGAGTTGAGGTGCAATGCACAAAAAGAGGAAGCCTCACTCCTTGGGTAAGTCAGGGAAGACTTCACAGTGATACTGACGTGATTTTTGAAAGAGGAATACAAGTTGGCCAAATAGACACAAGACTGCAGGTGAAGACGTTGCTAAGGAAGCAGCTGGGCCAAAGGCAAAGAGATAAAAGAAAATGGGGCACATGTGGGGAATTATAAGTAGTTGGTGTGGATAGTCTATGAGTTGAGCAATATTAAATTAAGCTAGGAAGTTTAGAGACTGATCATGAAGAATGTTGTACTTAATCCTACAAAGACTAGAGTTTCATATGTAAGTTGAATACCAGAAGACTCACTTGGGGAGAAAATTAAAATATGTATTTCCAGAACCGACTTCCCCCCAAATTCTAGTTCAGTAGCCTGAGGTGGGCACTGGGATTCTGCATTAAAAAAAAAAATCCCTCTATGTGATTTTTGGACCACAGCACAAGTGAAGTCTTCAGAAGAAATCTGAGCAAACAAAGTAGTTACATAATCAGAATTTCATGTTGAATACTTTGGTGATATTCTAGTGAATGCCAAAACAACTATTTGGTCAAGTCATTAAAACTACTTATCAGAGCAGTAAAAATATTTGCCAAACTTATTGGCCAATTCAGTCTGAAAGGTGACCCAACGGTCTGACTTGGAACAATTTTAAAGTGTTTCTTTGAGCTTATAATGCTACAGAATAGTGTTATTGTGTGCTTTTGGACTTCCTTCAGTGACACAACTCAGTCTTCAAGTTTTGGTGGTTTACGTTCCAGAGATTATACTTGGGTGACCTTCAGGTTTTGTAGCCTCCATATTGGCGTTAACTAAAATGAAGCATTCAACATTGGAAACGGTATGCTTGCACTTCTATTGGTAATGATGCAAGTGACTTTGTAAAATATATGCAAACAAGCTGGTAAGCTGGTAAAACCAAGAGCTTTTTCTAGTTGTAGCTGGTTTTTGAAAATTCTCTCTGGTCTGACCTCATGCAATTGTGTCTTTGTTAAATTGTTTATGTTACATCTATCTGCTAGTGTTCTTAGTACCTCACTGCATATCCCAAGCACTCAAATCTTTCCATGCTATCAAAGGTTTATTCCATGCAAATTGGAGATAAAAAATGTGATTTATTTATTAACTAAGAGTGTTCATCTCAGCACATATAGACTCTGAGTGTTATAATTAATCTTTGACCTAGAGTAGGACTCTCAAAGTTTGAAATCAAGACCCCAGTCCTGGGTTCCTTAAGACTCTTTCAGAGGCTCTGTATCGTCCTTTCTCTTCCAGCTACATATCTGTGCAAGGCTGGATTTTCTTTGTATATTTCAACAAAGACAACATATTCATCAGACTGACTATTGAAGCTGATATGAGAATTCAGTGGTCTTCTATTAAGCCAAATATTGAAGAGATTTGTAAAAGTGTGAAACAATGCCATTAATTATTTCATTTGGGAAATGTAATTATTTTTCATAAAATATGTTATGTGATATACTGTTTATTGCTATTTTAAGTAAAATAACATAAATTTTTTAATTTTCTCAGTTTTTATTTCTAATATGGTAAATATTGATAGCTACAGCCCACATAAATCAAAGATCCTCAGGGTTCTCTGTAATTTTAAGAGTGTAAGGGGTCTTGAGATGAAAAAGTTTGAGAAAGACTGGCTTATATAGAAAGGGGAAGATTCAAGAAAATGTAGTATGTTTGGTAGCATTCTTAGTTCATTTGAGAAATTTAATTTTGACTTGTTCTATATTGAATCAAATTCCCTAGACTTTACTTCTAAAGACTATAGCTAGTGTAAACGTAGAAAACGTTTTTTTCCCCAACAGTAGCAGTAACTGGTAAAAATACAAGTTGATCAAAAAATGCCCAACCCTTAAAAAAATTGTTCTTTCCCTGCAGGAAATGCACGTGTGTGTGTGTGTGTGTGTGTGTGTGTGTGTGTGAAGGACAAAGAGATGAGACTGGAAGGGTTGGGACAGGGAAAAAATAGATTTCCCAAGTTCCCTACCAAATGGATGTTTTATTGCTCTATGTGGCCATCCTAGGCTATGCGCCCCTTAAAGCCAATTCCTGCTCCATGCTCTTGTAAAATCTTTTCCAATATTGCTCCACATACTGCCTTCTAGATTTTCTTCTAAAAGAATATATTTGTTTTGTTTATGGTGGTTTTAGAAGATAAACTCTCTCTATAGATATACATATATATACACACACATATATGTGTATATATATCTTCTAACTTTTATTTTATTTCCATCTAACTTTTATTCTTTTTCCTGATCCAATATCTTACTTCTTAATATTCCTCTGCATCATTTCTCAGCTTTCACTGGAATTTGCTTTTCAATTTAAATGTGCAGATTTCATTAATACATTATTTTTTACTCAAGATTTTAGCTTGAGCGTTGAAATCCCCAAACTAGGTCCTTGTTAGGTTTTCTTGAGAATAAGATAGGTAATAGTTATTGAAAAATATAATTTACTCTCAGTTGATAGGGCAGGAAAGCAATATCGCTGTGTCCCATCTTTGCCAGTGGAAGAGGGAGGGAGGTGATGATACAGCACAATTAGGGCATAGTCAGGGGTCTAGCTCTAAAGTAGATGTCCTGCTTATTTGAGAACTTGGCAATAGCATATTTTAAGTAAATCCTAGCATCATCTTTTTAAATGAAAATATTCCTAAAGTGGTTATCATAATAGTTTACTAAAGCGTATTGTGAATGAGTGCCCTGCCTCCCTGAAAGGACCTGTGTACCAAAGGGGAAGGGAAAGCAAATGAACAAATGAAGAGCTGGGAGGGTGAGATGTGGAAAGGAGAAGGGTGGAAGTTGGGGTTCAAGACACAGTTCTGCCAACGCCAACTTCCTGAACAGTAACACCTTAGAACGTCTTTGGAAAGAGAAGGCACCTTTTTTGGGGAAAAGTTGAATTACTTGAAAAATTGAACAAGGATCAGGATGGTGATGCAAACTGACACCCAATGCTAGTCAACAGAATATTACAGGGGACAAGGATCAATCATTCACTTACTTCTTCACTCATTCACCATTTATCTATCTAACCACCCAACAATATTTGTATGCACAGTTTATGTCCCAGGTGCAATGCTAGAGGCAAGAAAGAATGCAAGGTGATACTAAGAAATCAGACTTTGCAACCTAAGTAGTTCACAATGTAATGACATTACTTCCAGCAAATTGGGCAGAGAAATTAGAGTCCAGGATATAAAAGAAGTTTCAGAAATGGCAGAAGACTCCAAAGAGAATAAACCAAGGACCCAAGGGTCTAGAGAACTGAACTCTCTGGTGTCTGTTCTTCTGTACAGGTGATGGGAAGAAGGAAGATGGTGGGGGCATCAGTGAAGGTGTTGCCTCAAGGAAACTTTGCCAGTTGGCCTGGTGCGTGAAATCCAACCACCCCACTCTGTGGAAGTCATCCAACTCTGCTTCAGGTCTTAGTTGCGCAAGAACAAAAAGGGACAATGCCTTCTTTTAAACTATGCTTTGTTATTATAGAGCCCTAGTTAGAGGAGGGGGAAAGGGAAGCAGTTACAAAGGCAAAAACAGAATCAAGTTATGCTGATGCTGAATTGACTTTAGTTTGATTGCATTGTAATCAGAGGCCATAGCGGATGACATGATCATCTGTTCAGGGATCTTTTCTGCCCAGGAAGCATGCTTGACCTACCAGCAGGACAGGGGAAGAGTTAATGTCCCTAAAAGCAGGCCTTTAACCAATGGCACGGAGTTGGTGAAAAATGTCCCAGCTTCTCGACACTTTAGTTGGAATGACTCTGAGGAATGTACTGTATTGTCCACCAATTTTTCAGGAGGCTGACCTCCAGTTGCTGTCGGGTAACTGACTTGATACATCACTTTTACTAGCTTCCTTCCCTTCTCCGACTCACTTCCCCACTGTCCTACCAGGTTTCCTAGGACCACCTTCCAACGAAACCACTCATACTTGAATGCTTATCTCAGAGGAACCCAAACCAGCACAGGAAGCATTTCTTGAACTTTTGCATCCATATTCACCAATAATGTTTAAAAAGAACAGCCTAAATGTAAACTCTTTGGATCTTTCCTCAACATCCCCACAGTTAACTGTTCCACCATTTGTTTCTACAGTGTTGCACTTCATTGTGGCAATTAATGTTATCTTAATTGGGTAACCCAGTTGGCCGTTGTAGTGCCCCTGTTTGTTAACCTCTTGACAGGACTGATTCCATCCCCCATTCCTTATGCAGTAGAAAGGCCATTGTTTTCCCAAGACTACCTTGGTTTCCAGGGGGTTTATAATTTTACAATCTCTGACTCCAAGTTCCAGTGAAGGCTGAATTGTTTGTGGCTGTTCCTTTATCTCGACCCTGGCCTTAACCCGTATCTGGAACTCAGACCATTTACATGATTTCCACCAGAAAGGGGAAAAAAGCATCACTGATATCCATTCATTCACAATTATTATTCTTGAAGATAAATGCTGTTTGAGACATCGTAAGAGGTTCTGCAGAAAATGAATAAGACTGACAGGTTCCTGTGGTCAGACTTATTTTAAATGCTATGCCCTACCTCCGTTGGAGCAGTGTTATGACTGATTTAATTTTTTCCCGTTTATTTACTGACTTATTCATCACGCATGTGTAAATATATACTATGTGGCAGGGACGTATTCTGGAGCTCCAGCGATGAACTGTCCCTGCCCTCAAACGAGTATTGTGTCCAACAAATACGAGGTACTCTGTCGTCATCAGAAAAGCCTGGGGTGAGGAGGGGCCCTCATTTTCCAACCTCTGCAGTTTAGGTATAGGCTGGCGGGTAGCAAACAGGTAGGATACGAATCCAGGCTACTAAGATATGGCTCGAGAAGTCCAGTGGATTCAGGACCAGGAAAAGGGCTATAAGGGTCACCCAAGTAGCAATGGTGCCCCTTCAAGGGAGGCTGGAAGATTAGGAAATAGGTGTATAGCCTGAGGATGGGTGGGTGGGTGGTAATCCAAACTGAATAAAATTCACACAGTCTTCTGAGAGCAGTTGCCAAAACAGAATGCTGAGTGACCCAACAGCAGTGACCTGGTGGCTTTGATTTCTCAGTCCTAGTTATGAGTATATTCAGCCCATCATTTTTATTTTCAAAGGCTTGATTAAGACAACTGATTGTGGTATCATCAGAGCCAATATAACTGCTACAAGGAACTTATTGGCCATCCAGCTAATTGGATAATTTGGAATATACTTGAATAGGTCAAACCTGAGATACCCTGATTAGTGGTCTGTGGCTTTCCTATTCAAGTTGGAATCATTCTCCTCGCTCAGAAGAATGAATGTCCTTGTGCATAATAATGAGCTGGTTGATTTTCTCTTAACTGAGCTCATAGTGTAACTGGATCCCCTCATTTACTGGGAGTTGGCTCTTAGCTCCCCTTTCCTTTGGTTAAGAGACACCAGTACTTTAGCAGGCATTGTTTTTTATGTTTCATGAATCTTGCTGTCTCTACGATACTGTATAAACTCACAGAAGAAACTTGAGATGGCTACAGTGGGTGTTCATCTTAAATTATATGGGGGTCAAGTCTTAACACATCTATCCTATTTTTCTTGTTGACCCTTCTCCCCTCTATTTCTCTCTGTCTGCCCTCTACTTTGGGAAACTATATACACCTCAATGATTAACCTTCCCCTTCTCTTGCAGAGCATTCATACCTACCATTTCCCTCTGCATTTTTCCCCCTTTTCTTTCCTCCTTTCTACTGGTAATTAACCTTAGCATGAAAGTAAATATTGAATTTACACATGTTGCCAGTTTTTAGTAACATTTGATGTTCAGTCACTATCTATATTATTTAAGTGCTTGGTTTCTTCTTATACAATAAATCCGTAGACACTCTACAGAGAATGACACTATGTAAAAAAATAGAAGTAAAAAAAAAGAACTTTCAGAGATTCCTGTTACTTTATAGCAGTTTAAAAGTTACTTTCTTGTAACTTGTCAAACAATTAAAAGATACTTATGTGAGAGTATTTGAGAACATAAGGGAAATAATATGCTAGTTTATTTTAAATTTTAGTGAATGTAAGAATCACAGGGTAGCTTGTTAAAAATGCAACCTTCTATGCTTTTGCAACAGAAATACTAACTTAATAGATCTGCAGTGATCCCAAGTCTGAGTTTTTTAACAAGTTGTCCAGGTAACTCTCATATGATAAAGTATGAAAATCATTGCTGTAATTGATACAAAAAGCTATACTGTTTTGTTGCTTTGCCAAGATATCTGTAAGTATCAAAGAGTATTTACAGAAATACCCTATACTAGACTATTGATTAGCACTTGCTGCATAAAAGCTCCAAAAGTTAACTCCTTATAACAGTAAACCAAGTCTGTGGGTCACCTGGTGGGTCTTCTGGGCTGGGTGGGCTCGGCTGAGGCTGGATAACCTACAGTGGCCTTACGTGTTGTGGTTGCCTTGAAGTCAGCTAGGGCAGCAGGGATGATTGGGACACATGTTTCTTACACAGAAGGGAAGCCAAGACTTCTCCACGTGGCAGGTTCAGGGTTCCAAAGAGCAGCAAGAGATGGAAAGCCCCATTGCACACATATTTTTCAAGTCTCCAGTTTAGTAATGTTTGTATTGTCCCATTGGCCAAAGGAAGTCAAATAGCTAAGTCCCGAGTTAAGGTGGGAGGGAACTACCCAAGTGTGTTGATTCAGGAAGGTTAATTATTGCCGCTACTTTTGCAACAATATAATGTCCATGCTCAGCTGAAAATGCAGTTGACTACTGAGCATCTGCATGGTAGGCAAAAAACATTAACCTTGAAGATCGAATACCTGATTTAAACCTAACATTCACTTAGTAACTGGAAGATGGTTAAATCTTTCATCTTCTCAAAGTTTCACTTTCTTCTTCTATGAAATGTGAATAATACTACGCATAATACCTACCTCACAAGAGCTCTTTAGAGAATAAATGAAATACTGGACATAAGAATATTCTGTAAACTGGAAATGCTATAAAATTCAAGGTATTTAGAGATGTACATGCTTAATATGACTAGTCTCCATCCCTTAACAATTATTAAAGTATTTGTTAAATCAATGAACTTCCTGATATTTTTGTGACTTGACTACTCTCAGTCTAAGTCCATCCTCAAACTGCTGTTAGAATTATTTCCCTTAAAAAACAAAATTGTCATGTCATTCAACACTTTAGTAAATCTCTGATAGCTCTCCATTTGCTTACACAATAAAAGTAGAATCAGCATCTGAAGACTCCCCAAACTGAGCACACTTCCCTCCCTATGCAACCTCCTTGACTCCATTGAATTTTGATTATCCTCTTTGTATATCAGACCTTCATGATTTCAGGATAGATCCATTCTATTTCCCTCAAACCAGAATGTTCTTATCCTGCATCTTCACCTTGACGAACTTCTACTCATCTTTTAGTACCCACATCAAATATTCCTTCCTCATTCCACATTTAGTGAACCAAGATTTCTCGACTCCTCCAATGTTAATTGCTCTACTTCTTTATTCTCAAAGGACTGTGTTAATATCACTAGCACTTATTATACTGTATTATAATTATTGTGTGTATGTTGTCTGTCTCCCCAACTAGACAATGAGCTACTCCAGTACCAGAAACCGCAAGTTCTCAGTATATAGTTTTGAGCAAAGAAATGAATGAAAATTTGATTCCTTTGTCCCTTCCCTGGTTGGCCAGATGAGGCTCTGATACTTCACTCACTGTATTCAGCCCCCTGGATTTCCCTTTGCCAATCCTGACTATAGACCGAACTACTTGTGTTCTTGACCGGTGGTCCATTCTCACATCTGAAAGCCAGTTACTTACATCTTTACCCTCAGGTAACCGACCAAAATTTTGAGCCACTGTCTTTCCTGATCTCTGATTATTTCCTACTCCATCTGCATCTTTCCTACTACCCTTGAAGTTATAGTGACACTACCCAAACGTGGTGATGATCCAGGGAATGGTGGAAGGACTGATTTTTTGTGGGTGTGCCTACCATAGAACTTATGAAAGGAATGTTTTCCTCTCAAATACAGTTAGAAACTATAAATCACATAGATTAGACAACCTAGCATCACATAGATAACTATGTGACATATGGGATATTAACCTGTTTTGTCTGCCCAGAAAAGGAAGCTACTCTGCTCTTTTAACTCTACCACAATAGTTTGGCAGCATACGGGCTCAAGCTTCCTTTCAAAAGCCTCACATTCAGAAAAGCTAAAGCTACAGCTATGATTTGGGAGCCAGTAAAGGTTTACACTTGCCTAGTTTGACTATGAATCTGTGACCTTACTATCAAGAATAGATGTTAAAAAGTTGTAAATCAATTTAAAACAAAGCATCTAGGCAAAAAACCATGTGTTGGTGGTCTTATATTAATAGTTATTTTGCCTCCCAAGTTTCTAGTTTATCCAATGTTTTGAGTAAATATCATATAAGAATAGAAGGGTCACTTCAAACAAAAATCTATACAAGTCTCTCTGCTTGGACTTGTAAGTTCAAGATTTTATCTCCCTTCTGGGCAAGAAGAAAACTTTCGTTTTCATTTTTACTAAAAATAATAATTATGGGTAAAATGATATACTTCAAAAGAATTGGCTCTCATTCCATCTTTGGAATTTCCCACCCCAGAAATCCTTTCTGTCTTGGTGAAATATGACATAATGGTTTGAGAGAAAGAGAAAAAAAAAAGAAAACACTTAAGTATTTGATGCCAGAAGTTAATTGAATAAGACCTTGGATTCTGATGAGTTTGTGTTTTATGGTTGATTAACTTGTTTGAATACTCAAAAATGCTTAGGAAACCCAATTATCGTGCCACTTAATTTGACTTATTGGCTGATTTCTGCTAGTTTCTGGATATCTTATTGACCAAAATTATATTTCCTACTATGACGTACAAGAGAGACTAAGTTTGTTTTGAAAGAAAAATTTAGGGTCAACATATGAATAATTGCCCCAAATCAGAAAGATTAAACTCTTAGATTCTTAGATCATAACATCAGAGTTTATAATTTCCAGCTACCAATTTCCTCCAGGCCCTAAGAACAGGATAGATAGTATGAGAAAATTAAGGCCCTAACATTTTTCGATAATTGACTTGTTTTCTACTAGTATGGCTCCTACCACCTCGTTGTTGTCTTTTTATTTTGTTTAAAATAAAGACATAGATGCCAGCTGCCTGGTTACAAGTAAAGAAAGTAGAAGAGGTAATAACTGAAATCACAGTATCTTATTCTGGGGCCTGTCAGTCACACTGTAGAAGACAACTCATCGTTGGCAAGCATTGGCATTACTGGTTCTCTCTCTACCAAAAAAATACCAACTCATATCTTAATTCAGTTTCTGGAGGGAATCAAGAGAGGCGGTTAGTTAGACACAGGCCTCCTATTGAACTATTGAAAATTCCTATGTGATTGTTTACAATAGGATTTTTAATATAAGTTCCATAGATAAATTTTAGGAAGTCAGTGGACTTATACTATAATTGTTTGCAAAATCATTTTTGCATTTTTCTGGTGAGAGGTTCCGTAAAATCTATCAGAGTCTCACAGAACTCTGTGACCCATAAAAAAGTAAAAGAACAAATACTTTTACGTTCTTCAAACTTCTAGGCATGGATATTTTTCTGGGACACCAGGAAACTGTAAGGACCAAAAGGGTAACAGATAAAGCAGAAGAAGCATGAACCCTGACTTTTTGCCTACTGCAAATAAAGGCAACATGGACCATAACCTTCAAGCACAGAATTGTGGGAAACTGAATCGGCAGGCTGGCTGGAATGGAAGCAACTCTCAGAATCCTCAGATTTGCCATTCCCCAGATGAGTCATGCAGAGCCCTATGTAAGGCGGCTCTTTGTGGTACCGAATATTTAGGAGCAGAGCACTGAAACCACTAAGTTCCTGTGATCTGTGGATTTGACCTGATTTGTGTCTTCTACAGATATTTAATTGAACAGTTGCTCTATGCAAGATCTAATACCAGACACAAAAGATGCGTAGTAAATTAAACAGGAATTAGAAGAGAAGAATAAGCAAGTCTTGATTCAGCCAAATTTGTAAGGGCATTAGACACGACGAAAACCCTTTGAGATTCTTTGTGTATCACAAATTCTTCCAAAGCCATAGAATTTCAGAGCTAGAAGAATCTTTGATAATCACCTGTCCCAGTCCTCTCATTTTACAGTAAAGAAATTAGTGCCTTGTTCAGGGTCATTGAGTTGAGGTGACAATGCTTGGACTGAATCTTAGGTTTTCCTTCTTCTGGCCCATTCATCTTTCCAGGGTTTTAGATTGTGATTCCACGATCTGTCTATATTCCCTTTGATTTGCAGAATCAACCAATTCCAGAAATCCCTGCAGTCCCCCAAATACCTAGATGGCAACATACAACCCCTGGCACTCCTCTGATCATCAAGACTCCCATTCCACGTACCAAGAAGGAAGGTAATTCAGACTTACTTGTCACGTATACAAGATGACAAAAGATGAGATCTGATGAATTCAAAAGCTGGAATCATTTCAAAATTTAAACCTAGCTCTTGCTCAGAAACAGAAGCATCTCTAGCTCTTTAAAATCCCTTCTCAACTGGTCCACTACCTCATGATGTCATATACAGTTTGACGTTGTCTGGGCAACTTGGTAAACATACTGCTCCTCCGTTGTTTAATTCCGTTCTCTGAGTGAGATCCTGAGGCAACCAGGCTTCATTAGTTCAGGTGCTAGCCTCAGGGAACTACTTGTTTTAATTAGAGGGATGAAATGGCATTTTAATTGTGCACAATGATTAATAAACACGCTGCGCTGCTGCATAATGATCTGCTGCTTGAGGAGCTCTCTCCCTTATTCCTGATATCTATATCCATTAACTGATTGTTACCCAGGTTGAACATTATCAGGCTCTTCCTCCAACCAAACTGTACGTTGTCTGTCCCCCAATTTTTCTGCTAATAACAGCTATAAGAGCAAAGTCCCATTTTTTGTAGTAACAGAAAGACAAGACTAGAATGGAGAGAGCTTACAGAGTGGTATACGGTCCATGTAATTTATTTCACTAACTTCTTTGTAAAAGGGTGGTAATAATAGTACCGACTTGGCAGGGTTTTGCAAAGATTAAATGAGACAGTGCATGCAATGCACTTAGCTGAGTGCTGGTCCAGAGCAAGTTCTCTGAAAGTGCCAGCCGCCATTATCATTAGTAGGATTATTGTTACCATCATCATCATTAACTTCATCCTCATCATCAACGTCATCATCACTCGCACCACAACCATCATCTTGGTCAAAATTAGACACTTAGATTAGAAGTAGATTAGTCTCTTAGCGGGCATGATGTGCACTATATCACATCTAATTCAGGAATAATGTTCTGAAGTGTGAAGGTTGGCCGGAGATTTTCCCCATTTCTCCTTTATGTAGTATGAGAATAGTCTGGAATGACTTATGGGAAATGTGCACAAAGAAACTCATGTATCTTAAAGGCTTAATCGCAGCTCCTCAGTAGCTAAATAAAATCCTACGTTGGTATCTGAACTTCAATGAAAACAGAAACCAGAAAACTGGATTATAAAGTGACTTCCCCTATAAAGCTGTATGTGCTTGGGATTAGTAACAGCTTTATTGGCCACTATTATCATTGGGTGAGTCTTTACAACATTATAGCTACTTTTCCTAATGCTGACACTAGTAAATTATTTTCCTTTGTGTCTCTTGGAAATTGTTCCTCAAGGTCATATATCTATATCCAAGTCATTTATTTACTTGATTTGGGGGGAATGAATCTTGATGAAACCCAGGGCAGCTGCCACTATTCACTATTTGTAAATGGCTGTTGTGACATTGGATATTATGCAAGCGATCCCTTTCCTTAGCTTGAATTATTAATGATAGTATTTACAAAAACAGGTTAGGTGATCTTCTGATCTACTTATCCTTATATTTTGATATCCTGCCATAACTGCACACCAGTACAATTCACTATATGCCCAAGAAGAGAAAAGCAGATATGACTGAGCCAGGTAGGAGCTAAGTGTAGAAAATGCTTTCTTTCCCCCCAAATGTTAAGGACTTCATGGAAACAAGTCTGTGACTCTGAAGATGTTTCTTGTACACAGAGTCATTACAGTTCAGTGAAGCAGATATGATTGATTACATAGGCCAAATTTTACCTTGACTCCAGGGCACTTCTAATTCTTGTTGTAACTCTTTAAGGGCACACAATTGTCTCCAAGAGTCAAAGGGGAAAGGTAAATGAACTTTTTTGACTATGGTAGGGCAGAGAGAAAGATTTTAAAATAGATGCTCCATTTGAAATATCTAGCACAGGGCAGAAGGCAAAAGAAAACTGAATGTATGTGGTTACCTTCCCATTTCCCTAGCAAGGAAATCTTGAAGATAATTTACCTGAAGTTCCACTCAAATATAACTACACACTCATTAGAATGGAGAACATGAGAAATACTGACCATATGAAGTGTCGTTGAAGATGTGAAGGAACTGAAATTCTCACGCAATGTACTGTAATGTATATTACATTTTAAAGGTGTAAAATGGTACCTCTTTGGAAAACAGTCTGTGCGTTCTTCAAAAGTTAAACATGCAACTACTACACATCCAGCGTTCTACTCAGAGGCATTAACCTGACAAATGGAAGCATATGTCCATACAAAGACATATAAAAAATATTCGTAGAAGGTTCTTTGTGATAGCCAAAACTTGGAAACCAAAATGCCCCTCAAGAGGGAAACAAATAAATTGTTGTGCATTCCTCCTACAGTGGAATACTTCTCAGCAAGCGGGAAGAATGTACTATGGATACATACAGCAACGGAGATGAATCTCAAAATAATTATGCTCAGTGAACGAAGCCAGACAAAACTATGACATACGGTCGTTGCTGCAGAGGAGTAGGAGGCAAAACAGATAACAAAGGGGCAAGAGGAAACTTTCAGAGGTGATGCATGTATTCATCATCTTGAATGAGGTGATGGTTTCAGGGGTGTATACATATGGAAACTTATCAAATCGCAGACTTTAAATATATACAGATTGTTGAATATAGATTATACCTTAATAAAGCTTTAATAAAGAAATTAAATAAACAAATCAGCTGAAAATTTTTGAGCATAATATCTGTGCTAATGGGACTACTGATTGGAATGGATTTGTCTCTGAAATAGTCCCAGCATAATGTATTAATCTCAGATGAGATTCAAACTTTTTTCTATTAAAGGCTTGATCTTATGTAAAGAGACAGGCTCAAAAAAACCAATGCCCTTATGTACATATAGACATGATTAAGTATACTGAGAAGACTTGTCTTTAATAAACAACCATAGTAATATAGCTGTATAAATATGCTTGTGGTAAACTCTTAACTGTTTTGGTTCTTTTGAATAACTAGCCAGTAATTTCATGCTAAATTAAGGACTTAGATTATTTTTCTAATTTTTTTCTCAAATTTGAGAAGAGCCTATGAAGAGAGATTTTTCTGGAGAATCCAACTTTAATGCCTTACCTATCATCCCCTGACCAGTGCCTTAGCAGAACAAAGTCAATTAATCATAGACTGATTTCAGTGAGCCAATCCATTAATGAATCCTTTATTACCAATGGATCCCTTCTTCACGTACTTTACTTTCACTGATATATGTTCATATAACTGTCAAATCAGATGCACATATATTTATAATATATTACTACTAAATTTATATTATCCATGGATGCTCTTTAATAATCAGGAACTATGTAGGTTATAATAATTTAGATGCATCTGTCTGTACTGATTGGTTAGTTTAATGTTATTCTCTCTTTGTTAGGAATTCAACACAGGTATTGAGTGCTTACATAATAAAAACTATCAGAACAATAGTTTAAAATTATCTCAGTGATGAAATAAAGAGGGAAAGAGAGATAAAGATAGAAAGAAAGAAAGAAAGAAAAAGAAAGAAAGAAAGAAAGAAAGCAAGAAAGAAAGAGAAAAAAGAAAGAGAGAAAGAGAAGGAAGGAGGGAGGGAGGGAAGGAAGGAAGGAAGGAAGGCAGGCAGGCAGGCAGGCAGGCAGGAAGGAAGGAAGGGAATGTTAAGAGAGAGAAGAAGAAGAAATCTTACCTGTATATGCTTTTTCACACGACCTGCACTATTTGGATACGTTTATATTCTCTACTTTAGTTCTCAACCTTGGTTGCGTATTTCAGGTTCACATGGGATCTTGAAAAACTTTTGAATGTCTGGGTCTCCCTCCAGACCAACTAAATAAGAATTTCTGAGAATAGTGCCAGAGACTAGTGATTTCAATGCAGAGAGGAATTTGAAAACCCTGTCTTAAAAAGACAGGACTAGAAAATTAAATGTGAAAAATTGATAACAGAAGTGTTGGGGAAGCCCTAATCTTCTCTTCAGATATTGATATAACCTTGAAGTCAGGTGACCTCTCATTCCCTTGCCATTTTTTCTACCACATCAACACAGACTCACCTTTGGCATCCCTCTGGTTCTTTTCCCACTCCACTCCCTACTCCTAAATAAAATGCAATAAGAAAAAGAAATCAGAGTAAGCAGGGGAGATAGCTGATGATATTTCAGGGAGTCAGACAAAGTACTTTATATCACCCCCCGCAGATCATGTGACACTTGCCTTCCTTCAAGGCACTGTGTCCCCTACTGCAACTGAGGGTTTTTTGTTTCTACTTTTCTTTCAAACAATGCTGGCTCCTGTCACCTTTGTTTTACAGAGCAACTCACTTCAACCCCAAACCTGTATACTCACAGACAAAAACAAAAGGCCACGCAGTTAATATGTCTCTCCATCCTTAGAAAACATTTTAATCCCCACGTTGTTATTTGAGCTTGCCTTTGCAATCTTCTGCACTCAAGTGACTTATCAAAAGCTTCTCCCAAACATGCTCAATGATATCCACAGAGGAACCTTCCCACCAACTGCTAAGATTATAAAATAGTCATCATACCATTTTATTGACATATGTATAACTTGATCACTTTGCTGTACTCCTGAAACTAACACAACATTGTAAATCAATTATATACTTCAATTAAAAAATTAAATAAATAAAATATTTTTTTAAAAAAACTTAAAAAAAAAAGACTTGGTCTTACAATACTGGGTAGGGGAAGCATTCCTGGCCAGACATAACATCCATTCCCATAAAACACAGAGGCAACACTGACATAACCTCTTCACATAACATCCTCTCAAACTTTCCAAAAGTTATAGTCCTATTAACCCTGGTACTTTTATGTTTTCTCAATCTAATTGTAGCCCATGTCAGGGTTCCACCAATGGGTTTTGGTACCACAGCTCATGGAATTCTCACATCAAGGAGTCCCAGAAACTTCTCTCCATCCCCTAGCCCTTTTACCCATTCCTGTGTAAGATTTCTTGGGTCTCCGGTGAGGGGTTGAGCCAAGGCACCCAGGCCCTTTTGTCAATGGGGCAGAAAATCTGCATTTCTAACAAGGTTCCGGAGCATCCTGATGCTGGTTTGGAGATTGCACTGGAGCAGCAAGGATTGAAGAACTTTGTCAGATTCTTAGACTAGCCCTCAAGGTCCTCTGAAGTCTAGCCCTATTTTCCCTCAGTCTATATGAACCCTCCAATCTAGTTTATACTTACTGAATACCTTTTGAGTGTTTAAACTTCAATCTCTTTATTCACTCCCTCTGCCTCTCTTTGCTTCTTGCAATTAAACGTCTACTTTTTTTTTTTTAATAACAAACTTAAATCTCGACTTCTCCATGCAGACTTTCTTGTGATCAAATATAAAATGATTGTTCTTTCCTCTGATCATCTCTATAACTCCTTGGGAGCTAATTAAGTCTATGTAAAAACTGTTTATTGGACAGAAGAACAAAACAAATGTATGAGTAAACAACACAGCAGCAGAGAGAATGAGGTACGTTAAGTTACAGAAGGAAAGAGAAACAAATTTCTGTGGAAAATCTCAGAATTAATAAAAGATTTTCATCCTTTTCTTTTACTACATCTAATTATGACAATATGTCTAGGCCCATTGCTGAAAACAAAGGCTGGAAGGTTGTGGATTGTCATGGGTCAAGGGTCATCAAAGTTTTTCTTAAAGTTACAAATATTCAGTATTTTAGGCTTTGTGGTCTCTATGACAACTACTCAATTCTGCCATTGTAGCAGGAAAGCAGGCACTGACAACATACAAATAAATGGACATGGTAGTGTTCGATGATACTTTATTTATTTAAAAAAAAAGGCACCAGAGGGCTTCCCTGGTGGCGCAGTCGTTAAGAATCCGTCTGCCAATGTAGGGGACACAGGTTCAAGCCCCGGTCCAAGAAGATCCCACATGCTGCGGAGCAAATAAGACCATGCCCCACAACTACTGACCCTGTGCTCTGGAGCCCATAAGCCACAACTACTGAAGCCCGCGCACCTAGAGCCCACGGTCCGCAGCAAGAGAAGCCGCCACAATGAGAAGCCCATGCACCGCAACGAAGAGTAGCCCCTGCTCACCGCAACTAAAGAAAGCCCTAGCGCAGCAACGAAGATCCAATACAGCCAAAAATAAATAAATTAGATAAATAAATTTGTTAAAAAAGGTACCAGACAAATTTGGCATGCCTATAGTAGTTTTCCAATCCTTATCATAGATGGTGCCCAAATATTATATTCTAAACCAAGAAAGAGAAGGACTTATTGAATCCTATATTGAACCAGCTTAAATAACTCTGTAATGGGAAGCAAATTTGAGAAATTGGGTCAGGCCAGTGAGGAGATGCACTGGTCAAAGCAAGGAATCTGATTAATTTTTCCATAAAATCACCTTTTATGGACAACCATGTAAATCATGTGTCACTTATCTCCCAACTCAATTTTCCAACTTCTATCATACTATAAAGGTCTGGCACATGGATCGTGTCATGTGCCGTACTCTGGAGCTTATTAGAAAAACGAGCCTCACTCCAACTGTGTAGGACGCTCCCTTTTCTCCAGACCCTCTTCAGTACTTATTATTTGTAGACTTTTTATAACAGCCATTCTGACTGGTGTGAGGTGATACCTCATTGTAGTTTTGGTTCACATTTCTCTAATGATTAGCGATGTTGAGCATCTTTTCATGTGCCTGTTGGCCATTTATATGTCTTCTTTGGAGAAATACTAAGACCAAGACTTGTTGATGGGATCCTAGTGGAGACTACGGTTAGAGGTTTAAGAGTTGATGGAACTGAGGTGAAAGTTTGTAGAAAAATTAGTGAACAGGTTTTATGTAAAGTGGTTACATCTCTTTTACTGAATGCACTGTAGGGATGGACACTGTATCTCACTGGGGACCTTTCCCCTTACCTGGTACTGTAAAACAGGGCATGTAAATCCACCCTGCAGGCAATGTTAATTGAACATGCTAAAGGGAGCAAATATGGTTGCGAGACCACACAGTGTAAGGTAAAAGCTGGAAGCCAATATTCAAGGGCTAACAGAAGCAGTTGTCTTTGGCTTGCAAATCTCTACAAAATCAGAGATGTAAACACAGCCCACAGTCATCTGAAACTGAGCCCATTTAATTCAACTGTTAAAGCCTGAAACCAAAGGAAAGAAAAAAAAAAGAGGGCAAGTGGCCTTTTAAAAATATAAACTGCTGGAAAGGCTTCCTCACCCAAAATCTAATTAACAGCCTCCTTAAATATTACTTGTCTAAGGCAAATGTAGATCTTAAAAGTCTTCTCCATGAATAGTAAAAAGACTTTACCCACCTAAGCAAATAAACTTAACTTAAACTAACTGTTATTTATAAATCAGTGAGATTTGTATCGTTATACCTGATTCACGACTAAAATTTTAAAAAGAAAGCTATGAGATCTCTGATTGTGTCTGTCTGTATGTCTCTGTGTATACTATAGATATGGTATTTTTCTACCTTCATATGGTATTGCAAAAATTAATTTATATGAAGAGCTATGTTTAATTGGCTAAAATGAACAAGTACTTATATAAAAATTCTCAAATATATAGTAGAACCTAACCAAAATATTTTTCAAGTTCACGTGATCTAGGATTAATCTTTAGTAAATTTAAAGCTGTTGCTTTCATTCAAATAGGTGAGTCTTTAGAGTTATCAGCATGAAGTATAAAATTTGTACTCTACTTAGGTTTACCAAAAGTCAGAAAAGTTCATGTTATCTCTGCTACAAAATCGGTCAGCAAGAAAAATAGCTTGGGATGATGGCTGACTTTGTCTCATATCCCATGAAGTTTTCACGGGTAATCAAAACAGTTGTTGGGAACAAGTGATTTAAATAGATGCGAGTGGGGTAAGACTTAAAAATATCTTCCAAAATCTTTTGGTAACTTGAAACTTTAGAGTTTTGCTAATTTAAATGATGGAAATTCATTGAATATCTATATCATTTTCAAATAAGATAAAATACTGGAACATTAATTGCTAAACAAGTCTAAGTTTACCTGCATTTTTCTTATTATACAAAAACTAAAGAGGTTTGGGCTTATTAATAAACAAATCCTGTACCACATTTAAAAATTATGCTATAAGGAAATACATGTGTGTAGAAATTATGAAATGTATATGTTTGCCAATCAAAAATAGTGGTATAACAAACAGTTTACAGTTGCTTACTTCTTACTTTTAACTAGAAATTAAGGTTTATAAGGGTTAAGAATTCTAATTATATATGTAATTAAAACTACTAAATTAATAAGGAAAACATCTTTGTATGGAAGAAAAAATTTTAAAACAGGATAAGGAAAGGAAAGGCATATTGTTAAGGGAATAAAAAGTAATTTTGTCCTAAACAGAGGTTAAACATAGAACAAAATCTGAATACTAAAAAAGGAAGCTATAGAAAGTTTGTGGAAAAGAAGCCATGGTCACAACTGACTAAGATTAGATTGAATTTAATTGAGTAAATGAAATTTAATACCAAAAGTAAGCTAGAATTTGATTTTCTCTCTAAGATAATAAACTTTTCTTGGAATATTGATCTGTTTTTTATAACAAATTATAAGTATTCTGCTCTTAACTTTTTGTATTTGCCTTTGAAATCTTTTCTTATCACTGGTTAAGTGTATAACTAAGTATTGTTTTGCAGTGATCTGTGGTCCTTCTTCACCAAGTAGATTGTGTTTTTGTTTTCTAATTTTTTATTGTTTTTACACCCTTATTGGAGAATAATTACTTTACAGTGGTGTTAGTTTCTGCTGTATAACAAAGTGAATCAGCTATACATACACATATATCCCCATATTTCCTCCCTCTTGCATCTCCCTCCCTCCCACCCTCCCTCTCCCACCCCTCTAGGTGGTCACAAAGCACTGAGCTGATCTCCCTGTGCTATGTGACTGCTTCCCACTAGCTATCTCTTTTACATTGGTAGTGTATGTATGTACATGCCACTCACTCACTTCGTCCCAGCTTACACTTCCCCCTCCCCATGTCCTCAAGTCCATTCTCTATGTCTGCGTCTTTATTCCTGTCCTGCCCCAAGGTTCTTCAGAACCATTTTTTTCTTTTCTTTTTTTTGATTCCATATATATGTGTTAGCATACAGTATTTGTTTTTCTCTTTCTGACTTACTTCACTCTGTATGACAGTCTCTAGGTCCATCCACCTCACTACAAATAATTCAATTTTGTTTCATTTTATGGCTGAGTAATATTCCATTGTATGTATGTGCCACATCTTCTTTATCCATTCATCTGTTGATGGACACTTAGATTTCTTCCAGGTCCTGGCTATTGTAAATAGAGCTGCAATTAACATTCTGGTATATGACTCTTTTTGAATTATGGTTTTCTCAGGGTATATGCCCAGTAGTGGAATTGCTGGGTCATATGGTAGTTCTATTTGTAGTTTTTTAAGGAACCTCCATACTGTTCTCCATAGTGGCTGTATCAATTTACATTCCCACCAACAGTGCAAGAGGGTTCCCTTTTCTCCACACCCTCTCCAGCATTTATTTTTTGTACATTTTTTGATGATGGCCATTCTGACTGGTGTCATTGTAGTTTTGATTTGCATTTCTCTAATGATTAGTGATGTTGAGCATTCTTTCATGTGTTTGTTGGCAATCTGTATATCTTCTTTGGAGAAATGTCTATTTAGGTCTTCTGCCCATTTTTGGATTGGGTTGTTTGATTTTTGATATTGAGCTGCATGAGCTGCTTGTAAATTTTGGAGATTAATCCTTTGTCAGTTGCTTCATTTGCAAATATTTTCTCTCATTCTGAGGGTTGTCTTTTTGTCTTGTTTATGGTGTCCTTTGCTGTGCAAAAGCTTTGAAGATTCATTAGGTCCCATTTGTTTATTTTTGTCTTTATTTCCCTTTCTCTATGAGTTGGCTCAAAAAGGATCTTGCTGTGATTTATGTCATAGAATGTTCTTCTTATGTTTTCCTCTAAGAGTTTGATAGTGTCTGGCCTTACATTTAGGCTTTTAATCCATTTTGAGTTTATTTTTGTGTATGGTGTTAGGGAGTGTTCTAATTTCATTTTTTTACATGTAGCTGTACAGTTTTCCATCCGCCACTTATTGAAGATGTTGTCTTTTCTCCATTGTACATCTTTGCCTCCTTTGTCATAGATTAGTTGACCATATGTGTGTGGGTTTATCTCTGGGCTTTCTATCCTGTTCCATTGATCCATACTTTTGTTTTTGTGCCAGTACCATACTGTCTTGATTACTGTAGCTTTGTAGTATAGTCTGAAGTCAGGGAGCCTGATTCCTACAGCTCCGGTTTTCTTTCTCAAGATTGCTTTGGCTCTTTGGGGTCTTTTCAGTTTGTATACGAATTGTGCAAATTATTGTTCTAGTTCTGTGAAAAATGCCATTGGTAATTTGATCGGGATTGCACTGAATCTGTACATTGCTTTCGGTAGTATAGTCATTTTCACAATATTGATTCTTCCAATCCAAGAACACGGTATATCTCTCGATCAGTTTGTATCATCTTTAATTTCTTTCAGCAGTGTCTTATAGTTTTCTGCATACAGGTGTTTTGTCTCCTTAGGTAGGTTTATTCCTAGGTATTTTATTCTTTTTTTTGCAGTGGTAAATGGGAGTGTTTCCTTAATTTCTCTTTCAGATTTTTCATCAATATTGTATAGGAATGCAAGTGATTTCTGTGCATTAATTTTGTATCTTTCTACTTTACCAAATTCATTGATTACGTCTAGTGTTTTCTGGAAGCATCTTTAAGATTCTCTATGTATAGTATCATGTCATCTGCAAACAGTGACAGTTTTAGTTCTTCTTTTCCAATTGGATTCCTTTTATTTTTTTTTCTTCTCTGCTGTGGCTAAAACTTCCAAAACTGTGTTGAATAATAGTGGTGAGAGTGGGCAACCTCGTCTTGTTCCTGATCTTAGTGGAAATGGTTTCAGTTTTTCACCATTGAGAATGATGTTGGCTGTGGGTTTGTCATATATGGCCTTTATTATGCTGAAGCAAGTTCCCTCTATGCTTACTTTCTGGAGGGTTTTTATCATAGTGGCTGTTGAATTTTGTCAAAAGCTTTTTCTGCATCTATTGAGATGATCATATGGTTTTTCTCCTTCAATTTGTTACTATGGTTTAAGACATTGATCGCTTTGCATATATTGAAGAATCCTTGCATTCCTGGGATAAACCCCACTTGATCATGGTGTATGATCCTTTTATTGTGCTGTTGGATTCTGTTTGCTAGTATTTTGTTGAGGAATTTTTGCTTCTATGTTCATCAGTGATATTGGCCTCTAGTTTTCTTTCTTTGTGACATCTTTGTCTGGTTGTGGTATCAGGGTGATGGTGGCCTCATAGAATGAGTTTGGGAGTTTTCCTCCCTCTGCTATATTTTGGAAGAGTTTGAGAAGGATAGGTGTTAGCTCTTCTCTAAATGTTTGATAAAATTCGGCTGTGAAGCCATCTAGTCCTGGGCTTTTGTTTGTTGGAAGATTTTTACTCACAGTTTCAATTTCAGTGCTTGTGATTGGTCTGTTTATGTTTTCTATATTTTCCTGGTTCAGTCTCGGAAGGTTGTGCTTTTCTAAGAATTTGTTCATTTCTTCCAGGTTGTCCATTTTATTGGCATAGTTGCTTGTAGTAATCTCTCATGATCCTTTATATTTCTGCAGTGTCAGTCGTTACTTCTCCTTTTTCATTTCTAATTCTGTTGACTTGAGTCTTCTCCCTTTTTTCTTGATGAGTCTGGCTAATGGTTTATTAATTTTGTTAAACTCTCAAAGAACCAGCTTTTAGTTTTATTGATCTTTGCTATCATTTCTTTCATTTCTTTTCATTTATTTATGATCTGATCTTTATGATTTCTTTCCTTCTGCTAACTTTGGGGTTTTTTTGTTCTTCTTTCTCTAATTGCTTTAGGTGTAAGGTTAGGTTGTTTATTTGAGATGTTTCTTGTTTCTTGAGGTAGGATTGTCTTGCTATAAACTTCCCTCTTAGAAATGCTTCTGCTGCATCCCATAGGTTTTGGGTCATCGTGTTTTCATTGTCATTTGTTTCTAGGTATTTTTTGATTTCCTCTTTGATGTCTTCAGTGATCTCTTGGTTATTTAATAGTTGATTGTTTAGCCTCCAGGTATTTGCATTTTTTACAGATTCTTTTCCTGTAATTGATATCTAGTCTCATAGCATTGTGGTCAGAAAAGGTACTTGATACGATTTCAATTTTCTTAAATTTACCAGGGCTTGATTTGTTACCCAAGATATGATGTATCCTGGAGAATGTTCCATGAGCACTTGAGAAGAAAGTGTATTCTGTTGGTTTCGGATGCAATGTCCTATAAATATCAATTAAGTCTATCTTGTTTAATGTATCATTTAAAGTTAATGTTTCCTTATTTACCTTCATTTTGGATGATCTGTCCATTGGTGAAAGTGGGGTGTTAAAGTCCCCTACTGTGATTGTGTTACTGTCAATTTCCCCTTTTATGGCTGCTAGTATTTGCCTTATGTATTGAGGTGCTCCTCTGTTCGGTGCATAAATATTTACAATTGTTATATCTTCTTCTTGTATTGATCCCTTGATCATTATGTAGTGTCCTTCTTTGTCTCTTGTAATAGTCTTTGTTTCAAAGGCTATTTTGTCTGATATGAGAATTGCTACTCCAACTTCTTTTGATTTCCATTTGCATGGAATATCTTTTTCCATCCCCTCACTTTCATTCTGTATGTGTCCCTAGGTCTGAAGTGGGTCTCTTGTAGACAGCATATATATGGGTCTTCTTTTTGTATCCATTCAGGCAGTCTATTTCTTTTAGTTGGAGCATTTAATCCATTTACATTTAAGGTAGTTATCAATTTATATGTTCCTATTACCATTTTCTTAATTGTTTGGGGTTTGTTATTGTAGGTCTTTTCCTTCTGTGTGTTTCCTGCCTAGAAAAGTTCCTTTAGCATTTGTTGTAAGGTTGGTTGGTGGTGCTGAATTCTCTTAGCTTTTGCTTGTCTTTAAAGGTTTTAATTTCTCTCCTTCGAATCTGAATGAGATGCTTGCTGGGTAGAGTAATCTTGGTTGTAGGTTTTTCCCTTTCATCACTTTAAATATGTCCTGCTACCCACTTCTGGCTTGCAGAGTTTCTGCTGAAAGATTGTCTGTTAACCTTATGGGAATTCCCTTGTATATTATTTGTTGCTGTTCCCTTGTTGCTTTTAATATTTTTTCTTTGTGTTTAATTTTTGATCGTTTTATTAATATGTGTCTTGGCATGTTTCTCCTCGGATTTATCCTGTATGGACTCTGTGCTCTTCCTGGACTTGACTGACGATTTTCTTACCCATATTAGGGAAGTTTTCAACTGTAAACTCTTCAAATATTTTCTCAGTCCCTTTCTTTTTCTCTCCTTCTTCTGGGACCCCTATAATTCAAATGTTGGTGCGTTTAATGTTGTCCCCGAAGTCTCTGAGATTGTCCTTAATTCTTTTCATTATTTTTTCTTTATTCTGCTCTGTGGTAGTTATTTGCACTATTTTATCTTCCAGGCCACCTATCCATTCTTCTGCCTCAGTTATTCCACCATTGATTCTTTCTAGAGAAGTTTTAATTTCATTTATTGTGTCATTCATCATGGTTTGTTTCTCTTTAGTTCTTCTAGGTCCTTGTTAAACATTTCTTGTATTTTCTCCAGTCTGTTTCCAAGATTTTGGATCATCTTTACTCTCATAGCTCTGAATTCTTTTTCAGGTACACTGCCTATTTCCTCTTCATTTGTTTGGTCTGGTGGGTTTTTATCTTGCTCCTTCATCTGCTGTGTATTTCTCTGTCTTCTCATTTTACTTAACTTACTGTGTTTGGGGTCTCCTTTTCTCAGGCTGCAGGTTCGTAGTTCCTTTTGTTTTTGGTGTCTGCTCCCAGTGGATAAGGTTGGTTCAGTGGGTTGTGTAGGCTTCCTGGTGGAGGGGACTGGTGCCTGTGTTCTAGTGGATGAGGCTGGATCTTGTCTTTCTGGTGGGCAGGACCACGTCTGGTGGTGTGTTTTGGGGTGCCTGTAAACTTATGATTTTAGGCAGCCTCTCTGCTAATGGGTGGGGTTGTGTTCCTGTCTTGCTAGTTTTTTGGCATAGGGTGTTCAGCACTCTATCTTGCTGGTCATTGAGTAGAGCTAGGTCTTAGCGTTAACACGGAGATCTCTGGTAAGCTTTTGCCATTTGATTTTACATGGGGCCGGGAGGTCTCTGGTGGACCAATGTGCTGAACTTGGCTCTCCCACCTCAGAGGCTCAGGCCTGACACCTGGCCAGAGCACCAAGACGCTTTTGGGAATTCTGAGGTCTTCTGCCAGCGTTCAGTAGGTGTTCTGTAGGAGTTGTTCCACTTGTAGATGTAGTTTTGATGTATTTGTGCGGAGGAAGGTGATCTCCACGTCTTACTCCTCTGTCATCTTGAAGGCCTCATCCTGATCAAGAATTTTTTATAGCATTTGATATCTGACAGACTTCCCCAAATGAAATTCTAAATGAAGTCCTTCTTGCTAACTGAGATTTTTCAGGAGGCCCATAAAACATCTCAAAGAGATATATTAAACTAATTAGGCTTACTTGGTATGTTAATTTATATGGGAAGCATTGTGAAGTAAGTGGTGATAAGCCTTAGATTATATTGCACGGATGAATGTTATTAATATGTGTTCTAAAATTTATATAAAATTTCTAAAAATCTGATGTTTCCTGGTAAAATGTTACTAGTCATAATTCAGGTTACCTTCAAATTTTATGTGTCACAGAAATAATGAAATTTCTTTGTCAATTTCACTATAATGAATCAGAATTTTTACAAAAATACTTCATCTTCAAAAACATTCATAGAAAGGACTTTTTGACAGATACAGGTTTCTGCTAACTTTCAGATCATACCACTGAACTGAATAAGAAATTACAGAACTCTAATGGAAAACCTGATGGCTTCATAGAGCTGCTAACAAAAGATCAAGATCAACAGGAATTAATTACATCGAAATGAATGAACTGATGAATATAATTATAATTCTTATGATTTTTTGTCTGAAATATTACTGGCTCTTTAATCTTTTCTTCCCAGGCATAAGGAAAGCTTGTATCTTAAGCTAATTATGATTTATAGCAATTTCTTAAATTATATCTTTGTATCAGTATTGAACAATTTACCATTTTCTCCCTACCTAATCACTCCAGAATTTGGAAACCCTTAGAGAGTATTCTTATTTTCATGGCAATATAGTTTTACAGTAGTTCACTAAGAGTCTGTTCTCCTTGTAACAGGACACAATTGGAAATATCAGTTATATTACCAAGGCTTTGATTAGAATATCATATTTGAGAAGGTGTATCAAATCAGATACGACCAGGTAGCTGTAAGGATCTAAGACTGACTTTATGGAGCCATGAAGCCCCTTGGAAAAACAGACTGGTGCCTTGCTTACAGGGTTTCCAGCAGCCTTACCAGGTGAGTAAGGAAGGCCACTTCCTGGCAGGTTCAGGAACCTCAGGATATTTTGGGGCTATTCACCCAAATCTATAGATATTATAAGCAAGTCTGATGGTACTTTTCTGGCTTGGCTTCTTGGTCTCAAGAAGCATTTAAAAATTCAACCTGGAGATTCCTTATGAAAAGTTCTAGCAAAGCAGACTTAAAAGAGCCTATATTGTCAACCTCTATTCTTGCTGGACTTATGTAAATAATCAAGCTAATTTTATGGAAACTAGACTTATTTTGTGAACAAGTTAGCCTTATTTTGGCTATTTTTTATCAAAATGAGGATGATTTTTGAGAGAAAAATTATGTTTCAATAGAAACTGTTATACACAGTTGTGGATATTAGATTCTAGTTCTGTTAATTGTCTTTGAAGTTTTTTTTTCTACCTGTGAACTGGACTGGATCCTGAATTCTTATGGGTTTCTTCAAATATTTGGCTACAACTCTCCAAACTAACATTTCCAGTTTTTCTCCCACTTTTGACTTGGATCATATGGAACTAAAGCTGCTCTTTTCCTGAAGTCCTCCAAATGGAAGGTGAACAACTTGTTATAAACTCGAGACATCACTACAATAGCCCATGTTTACAGAATCCTCATGCCTGTTGCTGTGTGAGCCAAGCAGAAAGTTTACCTGATCACTTGATGACATCATCAGAGATATTCAAACTACAGACCAGGAAAATTCATCAGATTGTCACTACTTGCCCTCAGTCCATCTGAAGATGCTTTGAACCTGACACCCAGAAATATTCTTGACTGGGAGCTCAGGACTCAGACACTGGGTTTCTAGTTTACTCCAACCATTAACCTTTGTTTTCCTTTGCCTCCATAGAAATACCTCTTATCAAATACCTGATTGCTTGTACCTTATAAGCCTAACTTTGTGATCCCACCTGCATCACTGCCTCCTGAAAAGAGTTAACTACCTTTTGTCAGGAGTAAGAGACAGACTCAATGAGGCATAAAGCAATCTACCAACTCAGCTTCTGGATTGCAGAAGGCAGGATTATATGTTGGCAAAATTTGTCACCCCAAAATATATCTCTTTGGCATGTGGATTAATTTAGGCTGATCACTTTCAAGAAATGGAAGACTCAGGAAGTCTTTTTTTTCTTTTTACTTTTCCCTTAGCTGCCTATAGAATTTGATAAAGAGCCTGTTCCCAGAATTGAGCTATCACCAGAGATATCTTCAGAGAATATGGGCTAAGTGTGGTGGAGGAAAATCGACAGAGTCTAGAGAGCAGAGTCCACTCTGTGTCCCACTGTCTCTGTATAGCCAAGCAAACATTTGTTTACCAAACATTTGCTTTTCTGTCTCCATGTGAATTGCCTTCCTCTCCTTTGAAGTCCCAAACAACTATCCCCAACATCCTCTTTTGTCTTGAGCTGAAGATGGCATTTAAGGCGAGGGCTTCAGACATTTTGGCAAGTTCCTCAGTTTTCCTGTGTATCTTCTATATATACATGTTATTAAACTTTTGTTTGATTTTCTCCTGTTAACTGGTCTCATGTCAACTTAATTCTTGGACCAGCCAGAAGAACCTAGAAGGGTAGAGGAAAATTTCTTCCTCCCTCCTCATCAGTGGTATTTTAAACGCAAAGTTATAAGAAGAATACCAAAAAAAAAAAAAATACTTTATGTGTAAAAGTATTTACCAGTATGCATGCCTTCTTAGTATTAGCATTACATTGTATTTTTCTTAATATACTTTTATTATTAAACTATAAGACAAGGTCATACCAAAAGACAGTGACAACGAAAGAGAGAAAGATTGAAAAAAAATCTAACAGAAACCCAGTGGTAGCAAAGAAATCCAAGAAGTTCCAGTGGAACTGTTAAAAAGTTTTTAAATGGATTGTTTTTTAATTAACACTCCTTTGAGATGGCTGCTCTCTTGCTGATTAGAATATTGTAGCAAAAGTCATATGGCCTTAGAAAGAAAAGTCCTCATGCCTAACTCAAAACTAGCTATAACATCAGCATTGCTAAAGGCACGAATTATTTTTAAAGGCATGAATCCTGATATTTTTACTCTCAAAGAAAACTTTAATATATTATGTTGTCTAGTTACCAACTTGGGGAGTACTTATAATTTGTCATTCTTTAGTTTGCAAAACACTTTTCTATTATAAAATTTCCTCCATTCCACAGTAGGTGTCTATAGCCATTTTTTCCAGATAAATACAGAGTATCTATTTGAATTGATTGAATTCAACAGGTCCACTTCATGATCTTATATTTCTGTCTTCCCACATTTAAAATAAATAAGGTTAGTACTGATAGAACAAGTTTGTATGGGTCTTTTAGAAGGATCTGTTTTTTCATCACACCTCTTTTGTTCCATCTTGCTTAGCAAATCAGAAGCTAGATATATTTTGATTAGTTTGTACTTTAATGGATCATGTATGGAGGGTCCACCTTTCACATTGGGGCCATTAATTTTTCTTGAGTCTGATGGAAAAAACAGGTAGAGCTTTTTGTGTGTGTGCTGATTGAAAAGTGATGGATTATTTTCATGTGGTAAGAAACACAATGTTTTCTTTAGCACAGCAGGATATAATGTTTGCAAGGTCTAACAGTGAAATATTATGCATATTTGCCGCTGGCCAGCTGCCAGAAATGGAACAGCAAAATCAGAGGAGATTTTGAATTTGAATCTTAAAACCAGTGCAGCCTACAAAGAAACTAATGAGCCATTCTAAGCAGAAAAAGCATTTGTACTAATAGATGATTCCTGCCATACATGCCAGCATGTAACAAAATGGTAAATAATTATTCATTTAAATGTTACCTTGAACTTTATTTCGAGGGAAAAAAGAAAAGATGCTTATTCTGAGTGTAATTTCGAATAGGTACCACTGCAAAGATTTTTTCCCCCCCAATTCAGAGGCCCATGACATTTCCCTCCCTATGAAAGCAGAGTCATTTTCTATATAGTATTTTTTTCTCATGTGGCTGAAAAACTGATTCACAGAAAATTTTTCATTTCATGTTATTTTGTATTCAAAACTGGTGTTTTCAAATCAGTATACAGCACCCTGAAAAAGCTTTGAAGTGTTATAGAAATAAAGACATAAACACGATTATAAAAGGCAGGGGAGAAGATATTTTGGGTTTGCTGAATGTCTTGAGTTCCTTTGTTTCCGAAGTCAATGGGCATCCTTTCTACACTTAGCATTTTATATATTTTGGTAAACTACTGGCATAGGGAAATAAAATTTGTATGTTCATTTACATCCAACTTTTCAAGATATTGTTTTCTAAGAAATATTTCACATCTTAGAAAATTGAAGGCTCCTTTTCTGGGCTTTTCAATTTTATTGTATTTGATCTTATTTTAGGGCCAGGACATTTCATTTAGTAGGCATTGAAAGAAATTTGGGTCTAGCGGAAAATACTTGCTCAGTTTTGCATGGAGAAGCTACACAATCTCATGGAAAATACACTTCATATTACTGTCCGCCTTGTAAACAGAGAACTCTAACGGGAGAAGACACTTGCTCCATCTTGATGCCTTATGTATTTTATATTACAGTATTTCAATCTCCATTTTAAAGGTGGAATTATTACTTTAAATTATAGGCTTTCACTTTTAAGACCATCATAATCTCCCAGTGCTGCAACACTGCAGGGAGGGACACCAATGCTCAGTCCCCTAGAAACAGAGGATGGGAAGGAAGAGAGGAAAAGTTCGGCTGCACTGTTGCATCGCGCTCTTTAAAAAATCACAATTGAGACATGCTTGTGACAGATTCAATCAGGCCGTCCTCCTGCCTGAGTTACTGGCCAGGTGTTCCGTTTTGCTGGAAGCTGCATTAACCCTTCTGGGCCCCTGGGGTCCTGCAGAGTAATTTACTGCTACATCACCCCAAATGGTGCTCCTGCAGCCCAAGGCCTGGTCTATCTCCAAATCGACACAAAACCTCAAAGACCTGCTAGAGGTGGCTTATAAATTAGGAAAATATGGTTTATCTTCTAGATACTATTTTTTAAATGTCACAAATTACAGTCACTTTTGATTTGTTTAAAGTATAAATAACAGATTATTTTAAAGAGCTTAGAGACTGTATAGTCCATGTATTAACCTGACAACAAGTCCCCCAATCTTAATTTAAAATAAAAAAAATGAAAACCTACGATGCATGCAAAATAATAAAATTATAAATTTAAATGTTTCTTTTTAAATTTGCTACTCAGTAGTCATACATGCTAGGAAATGCACTCTTGATATTTAAAAAATCATTTTTATAAGGGCTACCCAGATACTTGAATTGTTTGAATTGAATCTGCTTTGTCCAGATGGTTTAAAACTGATTAAAAATTAGGAATGCAAGAAAAGTTCAGAGAGACTTAAAGAACATATTAGTAGAATGCTTCAGTACATATATTTCTAAGCAAAAAATAGATAATGTCAATGCTTAAAATATAAACGTTAAAGAAATTGTAAGTTGTACTAGATTCTGTCCAACAAAACGAGTAGGTGGTGTTTAGGCTACACTGAAACTAGAAGATAATATTCAGAATTTAGAAGTATAAGGGAAAAATAAACTTGTCTATGTTTTATTTTTACTGGAAAATTCTAAAAGAAAAACAGGAAGGAAGGAAGGAAAGAAGGAAGGAAGGAAAGAAACTTTACTAGTACTGTTAAAATGTTAAGTGACAGTATGATGCTTCCATCATAATTAAATTAAGATTATAGCATCTATTCAAGACAATTAAAAAACATACAATATATAATAAATGTTTGCATATGTATAATTATTGTATACATAATATATAATTAATATGACTAAAAAACTATAATGTTGGTGTTTTTTACATAAGTTTATGATTTTCTTTTCCCTGATCTCCATTTTCCCCGCGTTTTGCTCATGACAGCAATCAGGTTCCTATATTCTGTATTTGATGATGTTATTTAGTGATTAGCATGTCCTTCTGGTTCATCTCACTTAGCCTATAAATTCCAAGTGGTGCCCCATCAGTTGCACCCTGTTGAATTCTCCCTTGGCTTTCACCTTGGCCTCTGAAAACGCCTAACTAGAGTCAATATATTAAAGAAGAGTGAGCAGCCTTTCATGTATTTAATATTTAAGGAGATAAAGATTTAACTTCAGGGCACAACAAATATACCAGCTATCTAACTAGAGATGTTATTATTTAAATGTTCGATTGAAATTTAACATGCATTTTAGAACTTTTCTAATCTCCCCAAGACTTTATAATATTTTATCCTAAGCAGCTAAAGACTGAGCATAAGAAACGATTCACAAGTACAGACTTTACATTGAAAACCTCCACTGAACGTTGCTCAAGCTTGTGAAGTGAAAAGTATAGTGGTTGACTAGCCACACACATATTTTTAATAATTGCACATCAAGCATATTTTGTTGTTATATAATCAGATGGCTTAGGTATGTCAAATGTACTTTCTTCCCAAGACTAAAAGTAAGAATTTGCAAGTAAAAAAAAAAGCAATTACAGTTCAATTACATGCCTGTGATTATAAACACTAAAATAAGTCAGATTTCTTCTTGTAATATCAGATTTGAATTTACCATATTTTCCTTAAGAACAATTTTCTATTAGAAATCACAATTGCCCCTCCATGAGAAAAAGTAATTGAGGATACTCTAGGTAAAGTTTTCCTGAAAATGTTCTTGGCATGCTCACTTTTACTGAAACATGCTATAATAAACAGAAGTTGAATCTGTCTTTCAGATAGTCACTTCCCTCCCGTAGATTCTAGAAACTCACAATGTGTGTTGGATTGAAAAAAATCACTTGTGCTTTTGAAACCTTAGTAGGACTAAGGGTTTTCAATCCATAAAAATGTTAACAAACAAAATCCATTCTAACCTCTTAAAACCTTTCAAGTGGTGGACTTGCATTTCACTGTCACAAAAACAGAGCAATAGTGCAATTTTAACTGATAAATTTGAAAATGCTTTCTCTTTTAAGGATTGCAGAGTTTCAAATGCTTTGGTACTAAAAACCAACTGACAGATCTTTTATGAATATTTGGAAAATCATCCTTAGCTCTTTTGTAACCCAGCAAAGATGCAAAAAGAATCATAATATGCATTTTGGAAAGCTGTGTGGTGATATAAAAGACTCCCATGCTAAGAGCAGACGGAAAATGGTGGTTATTATTAATTTAGGAAAACAAAAGAGCAGCCCAGCATTTCAGTAATGTGGCAAGTTGTGTGCTCTTGAAGGAGAGGGGCGTTTATAATTGGATTTTAGAGTAATTTAGAAGACGAGCTACGATGTAATGGTTGTGTATTAGAGGTTAGAACTACAACAGAAGCCCATAATGTAAGGGTTCATTGCACTGGGAGAAAACAGAACAAAGAAAAAGCAGCATCAACTGAAAATGGCCTGAGCAGGAAGCAACAAGGTGAAGCAGGCTGGGGAGACCCGGGGCTGGAATGTTCTCGCCTGGAGCCAGCAGTACTGCAGGCTGCAGCTCCTTCTAACGCAGACAGTGAGGAACACGGGCTTCCTTCAAAATATTTTTTCTGTAGTGACCTTGTCACCCTCCCGCCTCCCTCCTCCTCCCTACGGGCAAGTTCAGCTTGGCGAGTCTCTCTCCCCAGCTGCCCAGCAGTTTATCACTGACTCTCCTCCACCCAGGCCACGCGTCTTCACCAGCCGTCCCTGGCCTCACCTGCCGGACCTCAGGTTTTCTCAGAGGAGGTTACGGGGATTCTGTCCATAGGCTCCCTCCACACCACATACACACACACACAGACACACCCAACATATGTATTCACACACACACATACACACACCCCACCCCCAACCCATGTATTCACACACTCACATACACACATACCACACACATACCCCACCCCCAACCCATGTATTCACTCACACTCACACACACACACACACACACACACACACACACACACACACACACACATACACACACACTCACTCACTCTCTGACCCGACTGCTTGGTCTCTCTCCATCCTTCCTCAGGGAGCTCTGGGCTTCTGCCCTCTGGGAGAGAAGGAGAAAGAGTCAGAAGGAAAAGTCAAACCTGCCTCCCCATCCACCAATTTTCATCCCAAGCCTCAGGCAGCTCAAGGCACCCTCTCACCCCTTTACTGGGATCCTGTTTGCCAGAACCTGTCGCTGGGGTCCGAGCTCTGGGGCGAAGGCCCCGGGTGAGCAGCCCCTTTTGGAGTAAATAACCAAACCCCGGGCAAGTAGCGCCAGCTTCTAGAGTCCCGGGGCTGCGCTGCTGGCTGACGGAAGGGTCCTGTGAGTGGAATTCCTTCCCAGTTGCCGGAGCTTGGCTACCCCCTGCTGGGCGGGAAGCTCAGGCCTTGAGACTCAAGCCACTCTGCTCAGGGTCAAGTCTCCTTCCAGGGCCTTAGAAGGGATCCACCCCTTTCCTGTCAAATTGTTATCCCACGTTCCCCACGTGAAGCTGGCGTGTGAAGTTCCCTTCCAATCCCCAGGAGGTGTTAAAGACATTTTTTTCCCCCAAGCCCTCTGGATGCCAGTTTAAGCAGAACAAATCTATTTATTTTTTGTGAAGATCGGTTTATTAAAAGCACACACATAACTCAGATTGTATAGGGAAATGACGTTAGGCTTTGTTGAGCGTGAAAAGTGAGCTTGCTCAAGCCCCATTGCCAACCCTTCAGTGCATCATTTTCTGCCGCAGCAGAACGTGGGCCATGTTAAGAGGACATCAGCCCAGAGGCCTAAAATCTAGCCTAACTAATTTCCAAGCTCTCTCCAGCCCTCTCCTCCTCACAACCCCCTTTATGCCCCTCTCAAGAAAACCCCAGCTCCATGACGTAGGAAACTTTGGCAAAATATAAGTGGACGGGAAACCAATTTTTAACTGGATCAAGTTTTCATACACAGATTAACACATTTTAATTGTCCTACAAACTATTCTTGTAGTCACTGCTAACAAAATCCAGATTGAGGAAATTCACTGCCGTCACTATAATGTGTATACACTATTAAGACAGTTATGAAACCTCAGACACATTTGGAAGACATGTCTTAAAAGCGCCTTTAATACAAAATAAAATAAAGTAAAATACAAATAAAAAGAGATTAGTGTTCTGAGCTGTAACCCAGCTACGGTTGTAGACAGAAACGGTGGAAACATGTAAACAGAGGGCGCTTTTAGTGACTCAGTGACCCAAATGTCTCTTTCAGGCTCATACAGTTCTAATTCTGACACACTTTTTCACTGCATTTAGTTTGCAGACCATGCAGAAAAGAAACGGACATTCGGATTAAGTAAACAGGGGCTTTATATACAGCCACTAGACGGCCAGAGAGACAACTTCTGTTTACATGGAAGGCGCAGATGAAGACAAAATGTTAAAACGGCACCTCTTCCTGCATTTACTGGTGTGAAGTGAAAACCCAGATATCTTCACCAGCAAATGAAGAAGGGACGAATGGGTTTCTAACCTTGCCTGGTGTGTTAAAGTGTCAGAACTCTTGAAGTCCACATCATACCACAGCCTCAGACATAAACAAACATTTCTCTCTGTCAGAAGGGGGTAAACATATTAGGATTTGGCTAAATCCTCCAGTTGTTTGAGTCCTATGTTGTGGTCTAGAATCATCTTTGATGCTATTTCCAGCTGAAGTCAGTCCTGCGCGATGCCTTAAGCAAATGAGGGGAGAGATGAGGTTGACCATGAAGGTAAGGACTGACTTGAGATTTTACTTTCCTTTTCGTCAGCAGAATAGCCTGAGAGTGAGAATGCAGTACACAAATAGAATGCAGTACACAAGTACACGAACAACTGGTTTCCCCAAATCCCACACTCTGAATCTATTTTTTTCTTGATGACCCATGTTTCAATTACTGCTCTCAGGATGCAGTCTCAGTATTGTCCTGTGCAGAGAGTTTACTGAGGTGGTAGGGATTACAGGGGAGGGAGTGGGGGAGGCGGGGGGGGGGGGGGGGGGCAGACACCAAGCAAAGAGAGAAGCCTATCCCAGATGTAGGAGGCTCTCACTTATTGTGAATTCAAGTAACCCTGCCCCCCTCACACAGCTGAAGAAGCATGTCAGCCTTTTCACGGAATTCTGCCAAAAGACATTCAGTGGTCAGCTAACTGAGTGATTTCCCTTCTCCAACCCTTGCTTTCTGGTGATTCCAACCCCTTTCTTATTTGAGCCACTTCCTCTTTCCATTTTGCTTGAACTTCAAGTCAAATCAGCCCTATTTGTTCTCAAATACTTCTTTACAATTAATTAATCAAACACCCAAGAGAGATTTATGGGTCTTTCTTGTGTTCAGTATTGTACACTGAGCTGTGGAGGATACAAAATAAATGAAAGAGACTGCCGTTAACCTAAAGTATGTTATGTGATTAGAAAAACCACATTAAACTAATAATACACAATGGAATATAAGCGAAAGTTAAATAGTAAGATAAAGATTGTCAAAAATGAAGTACTTCAAAGAAGAGAAAAATAGTGGGACACGAAAATATTTATACAGCTTCAACAAAGAGATAAAACCTGAGTAACGAGCTATCACCTTGATTGTGGTGGTGGTATCATAGGTGTAGGCGTATGTCCAAACTCATCAAAATATATACATTAAATACACGTAATTTTTTGTGCATCAATTTTACCTCATAAAGCTGTTAAAAAAAACTGAATGAATCAAATAATAGAAAACATTATTTGAGTGATTATTCTGTGTCAGGCAGATAAAGATGATAATTCTAAATACTTTATGTGTTTTATCTCCTTTGATCCTCTTAACAACCCTAAGAGGTAAACATTATTATCTCCATCTTAGAGGTGAAAAAAACTGAGGCTTGGAAAAGTTAGACTCAAACAGCTTGCAAGTGGCGGGGCTAAGATTTGACCTCTAACCCAGGACTTGTAAAACTATGCTACTGTAATAGAATGAGAGAATGAGTTTTTTAAAAAAAAGAAAAGAAACAGCCAAGGAACATTGCAAGCCAGCCTTCTCTTTTTTTTTTTTTTTTTTTTTTTTTTTGCCGTACGCGGGCCTCTCACTGTTGTGGCCTCTCCCATTGCGGAGCACAGGTTCTGGACGCGCAGGCTTAGCGGCCATGGCTCACGGGCCCAGCCGCTCCGCGGCATGTGGGATCCTCCCGGACGGGGGCAAGAACCCGTGTCCCCTGCATCGGCAGGCGGACCCTCAACCACTGCCCCAGCCTTCTCTTTTGAACTGGGTGGGTTTCATTGTCCTACAGCTTTGGAGTCACGTTTGCCAACATTGTTAACCAAAAGAAACTGTGACTGCTCCATATCCCAGAGTGTTCAGTATTGCACATAGGCCAATATACATATTAAAAGTCTTAAAAATACCCCAGGTCGGGCTTCCCTGGTGGCACAGTGGTTGAGAGTCCACCTGCCGATGCAGGGGACGCGGGTTCGTGCCCCGGTCCGGGAAGATCCCACATGCCGCGGAGCGGCTGGGCCCGTGAGCCATGGCCGCTGAGCCTGCGCGTCCGGAGCCTGTGCTCCGCAGCGGGAGAGGCCACGGCAGTGAGAGGTCCGCAAAAAAAATACCCCAGGTTGCATATGAAAGAGACAAGTGTGGCTAGTGAAAAAGAGTCAGATAACATTGGAAAGAAGTGTAGGCAGCTGCAAAAGAACTGTCCAAGTAAAAAGTAGTAACTGCCCTTGATCATTTTTTCATTGGAAGTTCATGCTCAGAATGATCTAGGTGAGAGGTAAAAGAGGGTTTACAAATGTGGGTGCCCACTGACAGGAACACTGCTAACAACTTGGGGGTCTGCAGCAAGAATACAAATAGTGGCCCACATACTGTATCTCTATGTTTAAAAATATATATCATCAAGGTAACAAACTATTAAAGTAAAACGTGTTCTATTTTTTTTACATTAATTAACAACCTGGAAGGCCAGTATTGAATTTAGATTTCTTGGACTACTAGAATTCTGTGTTAGAATATGGTAATGCGTATAGAGTGGCTCATGGCCTATGATCCCAATGCCAGCGTCAATCCTGTGACTCCCCCTTCTTTTCGCACCTTGGGCTCTGTTCTGCACTTCAAGGGCCTCACGTCTAAGTTGTGTTCACAGACCTGCACCCTAAGTTCCCCCATGGATCTCTCAGGCCTTGGAGTGTCACACTGGCAACACAGTTTGTCTTCAGGAGGGGATACCCAGGGAAGAGGGCGTACAGGTGTGGTGTCATTTGCTCAGGGAATTCTGGGAGCCTGGTGCCTGGAGCATGATGTAGACCCTTGCTACTCGCGGCACCAGGGAATTATTAGAAATGCCAACTCTCAGACCCACTCCAAGACTACTGAATTAGAATCTGCATTTTAACAACACCCTCAGGTGTTGCATAAGCACATTAAATTTAGAAAAGTGCAGGGCTACAAGGAAGGGTGACTTCTTGCAGGCAGGTCCACTTGTTCCAAGGAGTCCTTACCCTGTGGGGGTAGGGATGGCTGAACAAGGGCCCAGATGGATCCCACTAAAAAGTAGACTAGGACAGGATCTTGCCAAGGTCTGAAGGTCAACAAAGCCCAGGCACATTATAAAAATGATTGGGTAGGCCTAGTGTAAAGGACATGTGCCGTGATCTATGAGGGGGATGTTAAGGGTATCAGCCCTGCCCAACAGAGTCATCCTGTTAAGGAACCCTTTACTGAAACCACCCTCCCTGGCCAGGACTGATGATAACTGCTTGCCTGACTTATCTCACGACAGGAGGTCCCGACAAGGAACATGGTGCTGCAGTGGAAAACTAACCGGGAGGATTCGGAAGGGGCCCAAAGAGGGAGGAGACATATGCGTTTGTATATTAAAAAACAAAACAAATCAGAAAAAGAGGTCTTTTGATAGCCTAAAACCTCCCTACCTTCTGCCTCCACCCCCATCATGTTATAAATTGTTTCAGACAACAAAATACAGTCATTTACATTGATTGTCACGATTAGGGCCTGGGGTTGTGCTTGCAAGAGGCTGATGACCTGCTTTATCCTTTCCCTGTCATTCTCTTGTCACACGTACACACATGAAGAAAGGTCTGCTCTCCGTCCCTACTTGTCAAGTGAAACCAAACTGGACATGTGGTGGAATTACAAGAGAAGAGAGTTCCTGGACCCTTTGGTCCCTGAATAAATCTCTTCAGGAAGTGCATCTTGCCCTACGCATCTGGGTTTTATCAAAAAGAAGCATTCTGGCTTTGAATAGTTATATTCTTCAAAGTAGGTGAAAGATTAAAAAAAAAAAAGTTGGATAAATCAAAGGGAAGGTAATATAATTATTGAAGAATCCCAAGACAATCACTTCTGTTCCTTTATCCATATTTCTACATATGTATTATTGCACAAACAATATCGAAGGCATAATTCAAAAATAATTTATGTTTGACACTGGAATGCAGTGCTCCTTTTTTCTTTAACAAATGTTTATTGAGAACACACTCTGTACTAGGCACTTTCATATACATTATTTCATTTAATCCTTACAGTAACTCTTTGAGGGAAGCATATAAGCAATTTGAGACACAGAGAGGATAAATGACCTGCCCAGATCATTTATCAGCAAGCTAGTGGGAGAGTGTCTCCAACTCACCCAGTGTTCTTTCCATAATGATGGGTTTTTTACTTAGTTAGCTGGCACTGCTGGGAACGTGGTATCCCACAAATAGGATCTCTCATTATAGAAGCTTAGCTTATAGAGCCAACAAAGTCTAAAAATCTGAACATTTTTGAGGAAAGACCTTTCAACATACATCATCAATCCCCCTTCCTTCTAAATAAAGGTAATGAACATCAATTAAGCTTTTGTTAACACTTCAGAGCCATCATCATGAAATTTTTGATTATGCCGTGAAGTAGTACAAATAGGTTTATACTTCCCAAATTTTCTCTCCCTTCTCATCTCTTATATGTCAAAAATAAGCATTAGGAAGGAGAGTACAAGGGGTAAAGCACATGGAATCAGTGTAAGGGCTCTGTGACTATTTTATGGGCTGGAAGACTCTTTTGACTTCCCAATTTTGGAATCAGTTTGCTGGTGAACTGTCTTCTAAATAAATTAGGAAGTAGCATTTGAAGTTCTGGGGTAATAGATTCACTTATCTGAATCAGTCTCTCTCAAGAAATTTCTGAGCCACACAAATAATTAGACATAGCTCCTACCACGTTAAGTAACAGAAAAGAGAGCAGAGTGTGAGGTGAGAGCATGGACTCTGCAGCTAGACTGAGATATTCTGTCTATGTCATTTACTAGCAGTGTGACCTTGAGCAAGTTATTTGGCTTCTCTGTACATCATTTTTCTTACCTGTTCATAGGAGTTCTTATGAGAATAAAATAGGTAATCTATACCCATAAAGCTCTTCGAACAGTGCCTAGCATTTAAGAATTGCTTTTAGCTCATAAAACAATATAGACAGAAGCCAAATTCTGATGGGAAATAAAAGTCACAGATAATCCTGAAAATGTATAATCAAGGATCAATGACATAACTAGAATGACTCTAGATTTGAGGTTCCCCCTCCCTGCCATTCTGTATGTGATGCCTATTAAAAGGACCCCTCAGAAGTAAGTTGGTTCTTTCTAGTGAACTCCATGGCTTGCAGTAACACGATCCATCACGAGATGCTGCAACAGGCTGACATTTTCCACATGTAAATCCTTCACTTTGTAATGTAAGAGCAATTACTTTTATGAACAAAATCTTTCCAATCCACCATTTCAAATCCTTGTCTTGCCATGTCATAGTCAAAACATCTGTCCATTAAAACCAATGTAAAATATATTAAACCAAGTGTGTTTGGTTTGGGACATCTGCTTCTTTCTACTGGAATGAGAACTATTCTAAGTTCAATGGGTTCAGTCTGTAGGGCTTTCATGAAAACTTTTCAGTCATATTCATGGGGATTATCAAATAGCCCACAGTTTTGATTACCGTTTCAGGTTCAAATAGAATTCAGAGTTCAACAAGGGACTCAATCAAAATAACGGCAATAATAACAACTATAATGCAAAGAATAAAAATCTTTGCATGAAGCTTTTACACAAAGAGTTTCATATATTGATGTTAAGTATTATATAAGCGTGATATAATGGCTTGTGCTATAATGAACACTCTAAATGTATCAATACTTTTCCCTCGTTTTTCATTTTACATTCTTGCTGAAAATAGTCACAGTTTTAATACCAAACTTGAAGGAGGAAAAGAATGAACAGAAATTGAATTCAGGAGACCATTATAGGCACAGATATCAGATCATGCCTGACTCAGATCATATCTTTACATTTTTCCCTCTGTCTACTAAGTCTGCTTTGTAGTTGAAGCTGAAACTATGTGAAAGTTTGGATATATTTCCAAGAAATCATGTACTGAAAAATATATGTCTAGAGCTCTGTTTTAAAATTGCTCCAGATGTAATTAAATTTTGGAGAAAGATACCTAAAAAACGCAGTCAAGAAAATATTCTTCTTTCATTGTTTTCAACCAACCTTTGGCTCACAAACAAAGAGGTGCGGTTTTCTAAAATAGCAAAGCCAGGTAAGATTCCCTGGCCCTGGCATTTTCACTGATCACCTTCCATATTTCATTTTCTTTCCAATCTATCACCACTTATTTATAGTAGAAAGAATAAAGAAATTGGAGTCAGAAAAACTCTGTTCAAGTCCTAAATGATCACTTATTGACTGTATGAATTTGGGCAACTAACACACCATTTCTTCTTAGTTTCCTCAACTCGCAGAGTTAATTTGTGCTGCCTATCTAATAAGGTTGAATGTTGATGAAAGTTGCCACATGTAAGATGTAGTACATTCATCTAGTACCCACTATGTGCCAAGCTTTATTTGAGATGTGGTTGATGGTTTAAAATGGCCTACAGTGAATCAAACCTTCCTGGTCCATGCCAATTGCAAAGTCATTTTGCTGTTACTCCCATAAAGCGGTAGAGTCTCTTTCCCCATTCCTTGAAGCTGAGTTGCACTGGTGACTTGCTTTGACCAATAGAAAGTAGAAGAGATGGCTTTCTGGGACTTCCATGCCGAGATCAGCTTTCACTCTTGGAATCCCACTGTCATGCTAAGAAGTCCAGCCTATCCCACTGGGTAGAGAGACCATGTGGAAGAGGAAGAGAGGACATGTGGAGGATGAGAAAACACGTGGAGGGAGAGGCCACATGGACGAGCACTGAGCCACTGGCCAACATCACGAAGAACAGAGGTGAGCAGACCCCCGTGAGCTCTGCCCAAATTCCAGACCCATGTGATCATGAGAAATAACATGGTGGTTGTGTTAAGTTACTAAGGTTTGGCATGATTTGCTCTATATCAGTATATAACTGACATACAAGATAATTTTCACTCTATGGTCAATCTTCAGAACAACCTTCTAAAGTAGGCATTGTCCATTTCACATGTAAGGAAACTGTGGATCAGAGTACACAGATACTGAAGGTAAAGGCTACTCCACAAAGCCCTGAACTGACAAGGCAATCGTAACTGGCCACAAAACCATCCAACCCTCTCTCCTCATGAAGGAGTACACTGAAGAGAAGCTTTCTATGAAAGGATTGTTCTACTGCCTGCAATGATTCAGAAACCCCCAAATATTCCCAATAAATCTCTATCATTTCCCAATTAGCCTACAAGCCTATTGCTAGGTCTCGAAGACTGCAGACTCCAGCCTAACGGAAGTCCTGGGAAGACCAAAACATTTTTGTAGTCTGACAAAATTTTCAATTTCTCACATTAATGGAAACTAGACTCAAATTTTGTATTAAGCATTATACAGTAGCCTCTTGATTGAGTTGGACTATCTCATAAAATTTTTGAGCTGCAAGGAAGCTCAGGGTTCATCTGGTCAACCCCTCAAATATTTTTGACTAAAAAGGTAAGATCCAAGAACTTGCTCATATCCACCGGTCAGCACAGAGAAGCAGGGCCAAGCCAGGTACCTAATTCCCGGTCCACTGAGCACTGCCTTTCAGATGCAGCCCCACGGTCTCTGAGCTCTTGTTGTAGGCATCTAGTGTAGGGTTACCCACTTGAGAATCTCACGAAGGATAACTAACTGCATTTCTCCTTACATCGTAGCCCTTTCTATTTTCCTTAAATTTCATTCTGTTGCCATTTAAGACTAGCTCTAACATCTTTCACAAAAGATGTCACCTACTTTACTTATTTTTTAAAAACAGCAGCAGGATGACTTTTAAACTAGCATAAAGAAAAGTGCAGAAAAAGGCCTGAATGGCATTTGATCTGCTGAAAGGACTATTTAATTGGGCAACAGGAGCTCGAATCTGAATTCATTACGTATGATGCTTGTTGACATTTGAAGTGAGTCACCACTATTATCTCCTTAGCATAAAATAAGTGATTTGGAGGAAACACCATGCAAGCAGCAGAACATCTTCAGGATGGATCCCATGGTAGCAGAAAAAATATATATAACATCCTATCATAAACTAGCTTTGTTTTCGTGATGTCCATTTGGCTTCATTTGTGCATCTCAAAGCAGCAAAAGTTAAAAACAAAGGTTGCATTCCTAAAGCTAATTTTGTTAAAATATATTATCCTGTTCTTTGATGAAGGACTCCTGAGAAATGAAAAACATACAAACAACAACAAAAACAGCTTTGTTGGTTCAAGGACTGGGGTTGGCCCATGGACAAAAACTGGAGTTATTTATCTGAGTGCTGTGATGCATATGTACGTACTGCCTTGGGCGATACCTTGTACAACTGAAATGGTGCTGCCTGCTTCAAATGTTTACGTCTCATCTCCTGAACTAGATCATGTTCCATGAACGTGGATGCTGTAACTTAAGTATCTTCCTCCACAAGGTCTACCAAATTCCACACTGACAGAAGGCGAAAATTTGCTCAGAGAATATAATCAATGTTTAAAGCTTGTTGTTTTCTTTCCCAAGGAAATCCTTCTATGCTGTACTAATCGAAGCCCTTCTCTCAAGAAGGAACTAAGGAAATATACACTTGAAGTCAAAGAATCTGGAATTAGAACGAAACCAGCCCCAGTGGTCTCAACATTTTAACAAGGAGCCATGTTAGTTACTGAGCCATTATAATCCATAAAGGGCTCAAAGGCAAATTGTAATTTAGATGCTTAAGTTTTTAATTTGGGAAGGAGGGGTATTACCTTACTGTAGCTGTGCTTTGTGATGTGAGCACAGAAGGAGACATTTTTAGGTTGGGAGCGGTGAGGGAGCATGGCAATGAATAGTCTTGAATTACAAGGTGACCGCCAATTTTACATCATGGCTACTACCAAATCTGCCATAGATCCTTGACTACCCGTACATGACCCAGGAAGGAGGAAGAGAGAGAAAGAAAAGAGAGGCATCTACATGAATTAGCTAAATCACACACACACACACACATACACACACAGTTCACAAACGGGCCGTTCTCTCTCCCTTCTAGGGTGTGCCAGGAATGCCTCCTGTCTGCCTCTGTCTTTTTTTTTTTTTAAGTCAGATATTTTTTCTTCTACAGAAAGCCTTTCTATTGACAAAGTACCAGGAGAATAAATTTGAACTTGAAGTTTTTTTCCATAAAGCAGGTGTCCTTTCTTGTGAGAACTGGCAGATTTTTACCCTCAGAATGATCTCTGCTTTCGTATGCCTAATTAAATTTTAGAGGTCTCTGCTTAAATAAAGATTTATTAGCTGTTACAGTTGTGGCATGATTCTTCTGCCACTTCCGTGCTTTCCTTCAGCATAATTTACAAGAAGACTCGCTTATCCACTCTAAAAATATGGCTGCTTTAATGCTGTTATGTTATTGGTGTCAATTACCAAAATTCAGCTTCACAGTAGAGCTTTCTGAATATCCTGTGACTTGACTTTCAGACTGTCGATGTGCTTGAAGTAAACGGGTTTGTGCATTTCAGCTATGAAGTGTTTGAAAGTAGTTAAGTTTATGGAGGTAAATCAGCAGAACTGGAACCCCAAGTGCAGGGCCCATGCAAGGTTACAAGCTGTTCCTTATACCAACACGGTCACATCGATAAAAAGTCTTCTCCACGTGAGTGAAGGCATGGACATCGACATTCACGTGTGTGTTTAGCGGACGCACAAAACTCATAGGAAGACTGTGGTCATGTTTAGAAAAATACCTTCTGCAAACCCACAGCCTCAACACCTTGCATTTTCCTTCTGGGACTTTTAGTTGTAACTTTGCCAACCCTAAGTTTTTGCAACATTCCTAAAATATTCAAAATTAAATTAAATTTGGCAACATTTGCAAGTTTCGGAAGTCCTGCTCAATGAGGACACTTCTAAGCCTGGACTGCATTGTGCCTACATCTCAGTGGAGTTACTCAATCTAATCAGACCTTCTGATTCAATGAAAGTCCCCACTGACCTCAGAGCTGAAACCTCCCTTGCAGACAAAGTCACTCTGGTCTGAGTAGGGATCGTGGGTAGAAACAAAGAGTGGGTTTAGTTATTTAATAAACTGAAATACTTCGAAAGACACAACTTCCATTTTCTAATTTACAGGAAAGGAGAAACTTTTTCAAGCTTCATTTCTTAAATCCTCAAGCTTTTGCTTCAGATGCCTCCTAGGCATGACCAAAATGCATAGATTACATTCAGTGGAAGTTGAAGGTCAGCGGACTGGCATTCTAATAATAATTTTTAAAAAGGATGACAGAATTTGAGAGTTATAATTATAATTAAAATGGCCTTTTTGGATACTGTGGTACTACAATTCAAGGACTGTGAAGAAAAGTCCTTCGAAATAATTTTCATAAAAATATCTCCCCTGTATTCGTTCCATTATAAAAGCATTCCAGTTTTTGAGTAGCAATTTTATGTTACCTTGTTACTTCACTATAGGTTTACTGAATACAACTTCTTGCACCTTTGGAGTTCATGTAAATTGGAGGTTTTGTCGCATTGTGTTTATTTAATTACAATAACACATAAAGGAAACATTTTTTTGTGTGTCTGCATTAGCCAGTTGGGAACACAAGTGCTTTTTTTTTTTCAGAGTGACATTAATACACCTACCACTTACATCTTCACTGACTCACTTGGAGGCCAGAGTACTTCACAGGGTAACACATGGGTTAACAAAAATTAGCCCTAAAAAGTTAAAACCATTGAGAATGAGTAAACATGACTTTCTCTTTTTTCTTGTCTTTCATGGCAACATGCAGTGACCTGACACTCCAAGTAACACACAAGTGTTGGAGTTTTCCAGACTAGAAAGTCAGGAGAGATTAACTCAAAAACCTCATGAAACTACTGGACAATTATGGGCTGTCCCCGTTGGGATTTTAGCATGTTTCTTCCTTTAAATATCATTTTGAGACTAAATAAAAAGCAGCATCTATGAAATAAACATAATTACTTGTTTACATTGCTTTGATTTTTATTGTCAACTGGTTTTTCTATTACTATGAATGGCACAGGGAAAGGGAGAGGGAACCCAGTCTGAAACACAAGATGCATCTTTCAGTCCATCAAGAGGTGAATTGTTAATACTGCATCTCATGGACAGAAAAACAATGCGCAGGGTGTGAACATGCATGTGAGTGTACATAATTTTTTAAGTTTCATTTAACCATTTTATTGCAATATATTTTGAATCATAACAAATAGAGCTATTTAAAAACTCCTACTAAGCAATAAACTCTTTATCTGGGTAGTTAGTCTTTTAGACTTATAAACATCTACATGTTTGATTTGGGGAATACAGTTACCACAGAGAGTTTAATTTTATCATTTTTAACACTGGTGTACATAATAAATTACCACATTCTACTGGAACCACTTCACTAACTTAATTTGCTTGATTAATAATAGGAACAGACAATAGGAAAAGAATATATTTCTATAATACTCAGGATTAAATCATCTATATTTAACAGCCTAATAACTTATTATACTCTGTATGATTATTTTAAAATATAGGGCACTGATTACATGGAATTATTTAAAGTGAGCTATTAAAATGGAAGTTCATTTAGAACATGCAATATGTCTCTCCTATACTCTTGCAAGTATAACCTGGGTTTCCCTTATGAGATCGCTCTGTTAAAATTAAGTTTAAAATCATAACAAATACATCACAATATATCAGGTTTTGACTAATGTGGGTTGTTTTCGCTTGGAAACTATATTTGGCCTGAGATGTATCCGAGTATACACATGTTAACCAACAGTAATACACTATGGTTCAACTGGATAATTGAGGAGGTAATTTTTGACCTAGGTTTCAATAAACATGACTAAATAAATCTAATCAACTTGGTATAAAATGTTTTAACTGCTAAAGACTGCCTGGAAGGAGGTGTGGGATGTGTAACTACAAAAACATTGTTCAGATCCTTGATGTGTATTGTGGTATATTTCATATTTCATTATCCTTAGAGTGAGCCAGTACATATTTTGCATGTGTGAACATGACTGTAATATATGTTGTTTGTTTAGCGGACAGTGCTAAGTTATCAACATCATGTGTGGGATTCCAAGGTGGACCAGTAATCTTTGTCCTGTTACCTGGCTGTGGGTTGTACTGACATCCATCCCCTGTCTCTCAACTTTGCACTATTATTTTTAATGGATTCTTAGTAAAAAAAAAAGCATGGATAAATTGGTATAAATGAATCCCCCGTACGGAGAAATAAAAGATATTCTTCCAGAACATTTCATAAGCAGATTCTTCCTGATTTGGAACTAAGGATAGCTAATTAGCTCTTATGCTTCAAACTGCAGAGTGATAGAGACAGACTGTTCTCTCAGTTCCTCATCAGCCTCAGCACCTTTGCAACCTATTCCTTTAGTCACAGATCTCTTTTGGTCAACAGTGTTCACCTCACCCTAACCTGGTGACCACGATGATGAAGTAGGCAAACTGAACCATATCGTGAAGTATGCTAATTGAACCATATCGATGGTGCTTCTGATCTGTTGATTATTGAACAGAGTATCCGACGGCACTCCAAAGGGTGTCATTGACAGAGGACACAATGAGATCTAGAAGATTTAGAACGTGGTGCTGGGAATACTGAACTCATTCTGTGCCAGATGTTACCCCAAAACTCTGCTGCCCGTACCACATCCAGTCTAAACTCTTCCGTCCTGATTTTTCTAGCTTAATTACAGACCTCTCCAAATTGCCAGGTCTCCCTCTAACTTGCCGTAAGGTCCCAAGAGCACCAATTTTTCTACTTTCAACTTTTTATCTCATCACATCACCTTGGTCTTTGAAAAATATGTATCATTAAGTGTAGTGATTACTAAATAACAGTTCCTGGAGCAGCTGCATCAAAACCAGCTGGGACACTAGTTCCAAATATAGATGCCTAATTCCCCCACCCAGGACCTACTCAGCCCACATATCCAGAGGCAATGCTCATACAAAAAGCAGCCCTGGTTAAGAACTACTGCTTTAACGAGACATCCAGCAATATACTTTATAGCGCTAGTTGAGTATGTTAGCAGTTTACTCATGCTCCTAACAGTAGTACACAGGAGTACAAGCTGCTTTCCTTGAGTAACCTAGCGACACTCACAAGGACCCACTTCACAGTCACTATTATTCTCAACATTTGCTTCATGGGGGCAAATAAGATTCCAATACAAACAGGACCTCACAGTTAAAACTTTGCTAAAAACAGACAGACGTCAAACACTCATCATTCAGAAGCCAGACTCAGACTCGCTGGAAAGAAACCATCTGATTTTTTTTTTTTTTTTTCCGCGGTACGCGGGCCTCTCACTGTTGTGGCCTCTCCCATTGCGGAGCACAGGCTCCGGACGCGCAGGCTCAGCGGCCATGGCTCACGGGCCCAGCCGCTGCGCGGCATATGGGATCTTCCCAGACTGGGGCACGAACCCGTGTCCCCTGCATCGGCAGGGAGACTCTCAAACACTGCGCCACCAGGGAAGTCCCCATCTGATGTGTTATTAGCAGCACTTTGCTCAGCCTCTGGTTAAAAAGCTGTTCTTTGCAGCAACCCAGGTTTAGCTCTCCCCAGGGCTCTGGCTCAAAACAAAGTTTGACATTATTATTATTTTTTTTTTTGAAGTCTAGGGGGCACTCCTAGCATAGAAGTATCAGACAAGACACCTGGTCAGAAGCACTGGAGCCCATTTATTTTTCACTGAACAAGTTATTACCCTCTTCTTTTTCTGCCCAAATTGCTGTCCCCAGAGGCCATTCCCATGGGCAGCCTCTACCATCACAGTGCTCCACTCCTGAAATCAATAGGTCCATGTGCCAAGCAGCCTGAGGAGAAACATGGTTTGATATCCTATGGGGCAATTTCTCTCCTTGGGGAAGGGCAGGCTTCCATCGCCCTGCCTTGTCTCTCATTAATGTGCCCAGCTAGGCCTCTTTACTGCTCTATTTAACTGCATCCACTCTAGTATTGATCCTATTGTGTGTAATGGTACATTTGCCGAGGAAAATGATGATTATGCTATGAAGAGAGGGCAGCGGATGGGATCTTGTGTCTATACAGTTTAGCAATGTAATGGAGTCTGCCAGACATAAATGAATTGTAGATGTATTCTGGATAAATATGATAGGAGCAAAACAAGTTCCTGAGGTTAAGACAATCTGAAGTTTCTGTCTACACTGTAAGCCAGGACCACTCCAAAGCAGTTGCTTTATGTTTTGGTCCAAAGTGTTTAACATGAGAGGACTTTTGTAATCTCCAAGTGGATACTCTGTTATTTTGACATGGGACAACATGCCTACATTATCACCTTTTTGCATTTTCAGTCTTTCTAATCACTCCTTTATTTGGTACAGGGTAAAGTTGAGGTTTTGGTACATTCTTGCTTTGTTCTTTATACTGAAAATTACGTGGGATTATAATCTTTTGTAATTCATGATTGCATCTTCTGAAAGCTGATAATTGCTCCAATTATATTTTAGTATATTCTACTACTTCTACTATTGCAAATCCCTCCTTGTCCAGCACCCTTTTTACATTTAATTCAATCAGTCATGATAATAAAGAAATTCATTTACTTCTTGTATAAATTGTTGGGTTGAAGATGGGAGGATCACTGAATCAGCCGGGTTCCAATCAGAAGACAGAAATCACACAATCATTTGAGCGAGAAAAGCTTAATGAAAAAGATGATTAACTGCAAGAGGAGATAACATACAAGGAGTAAGGTAAGATTTACAGAAACAGCAGATATAAGGAGCAGCCTGCTACCTCTAGGGCTGAGGCAGGGGACCCAGTGAAGCCCCTCCTCCTTCAGAGGCTTATAGTTGGTCCCCCTTGGAGAGTGCGTGATCACCGCCCACTGCCTGGTGGAGAAATTTGCTGCACTGTTGGAACTCAATGCAAAGCTGCCCTCTTGGGTGCTGGGAGAAGCTGCACAAAGGGGTAATGCTGATGAAACTTGCTGGTGCAGAACGCCTTTGGTGCCCTGTGAGCTTCTGTCCATCTTACAATGCAGGAACAAGCAGAGAACACACTGGTACCAGGAAGAAAAACATTTTCTAGTGTCCCTGCAGTGCCCTCTGCTATTTTAACATTGTGCAAGCTGGCAAAGGAAAAATGTTCCATTATCAAAAGCAGGAAAAGGAAGGGTGGATTGGAAGCTGAGAGCCAATAGTCTAATAACTGACACAGTCTTCCCCTTTGGCTACTCAGCTTCTAGATGTACCCTTCTGCACACGACTGAACTTCTTTACAACAACAGAACAAGGCTATGTTTCCACCTAACATATATGGGTATCCTTTATTCAAATGAAATTCTTAACCTTTCCCCCAAATGAAGCAACACGTAGCCTCAACAGTCATTTTGCCCATCACTACCTATATTAATTACTCCTCAAATCCACTCATCGTCCCTGAGAATATTCTGTTACATCAAGACCAAATGTATTGACAAGTGACGCAACCATCAAGAAAACGGAGCCCTGATGTGTTGTAAAGATAGCCCCTCCCACCACGACGTCTTCAGCTATATAATATTTTCATGACCATCAATCCTCTTCCTCCCAAGCACTAACCTTTTTTTCTCTGCCCAGTCTGAGGTGACATGATCCGGTGATGTCCACCTCCTCCTGTGCTTCTTCTGCCACTGCCTACCCTCATCACTGCTGGGGTTTAGTGGCCAATACCTCGTAGATAAGGCCTTGAGATGCCCATGTAGTAGGACATGGATACTAGGGGCCATGGACGACAGAGAAAATTACACAAGTAATTATTACATTTTATTTTGGCCAATAAGTTCCATCTCCTTTCCCCAATAGGGAAATTGGCCAATTTGTGGGTAACTCGTGTCCCTCCCATCTCTGCCCTGTTAATGAGAACTAAGTGGCCTGCAGTCAACGAGGACAGGGATAAAGAGAAGCAGCCTCAATCATTAGCCCATGAAAAGGGAAGACTTCACTATACAATGTGCCTTGTCTTTTTCTAGTGTTTTTCTTCAATTGTTGCAAATCTGTGATTTGTTATACTTGACCGAGTGGAGGTCCAGCAAGTCACACCGACCTATTAATAGAAACTCAGCCCCTAAGAACCAAAAACCAGAGCTCAGGCCTGCTTTATTTCTCTACTTGTACCTCAACAGCAGCAGTGACCTTTGTCTATCAGACACCAACAGTGTGGAGCACATCATATTTCTACTGACATCTCTGTTTGGAGTAGAAAGTTATTTCCAAAAAGCTTCATTTATTTAATCCTTCAGCTGTCTGACAATCTTTATGGGTAACCATTTTTAGCTTGCCCTTTATCCTTTGCTTTCTGAACTCAGCCAGGTCCTTGTTGGAGGCTCCCAAAGGTTTAAGATCAGTAGGAGAAGAAAGTGCAAACCGAATGGCTAATGATAGAAGTCAGCAGGTAAAGTTCCATAAAATTACTTTGGGGAGATGCTGGTAGGAGAGATGCCACCGTGTTTTTATTTCTACTATCACAACACAAAATAATTAATGGGTAAAAAATACTTTCTGTTTAATAATTGCTGCTCTTCGTTAGTGCGAACCAAGGGCACAGTCTGTCTAAGACACTAACATCCGCACCCCGTGTTTCATTATCAGCAAACTTCACGTTTCACACAAAAGCAGTGCTAGCACAGCCTTACAGCTTTAATTAGTTTCTGCCATAGCTGTGAAGGTCAGCCGGTTATTGTGTGTGAAATTTCAATATGAAGCGGTTGAATTGAAGACAGCATTGCAACAGTGTGGGGACTTCTGCAGGGTTATAAATCTAGGATTTTGGAACCATTTTTTAAAACACTAGATAATGTAAAATCATCATCAGGTATGTACCATAACAAAGCTTACTGGTTAATTTAACATGCGTTTTGTGGGGGGAAAAAAAGCACATAATTTCTGATTGCTTTTTAAATTCCCTCTTATGACACTGTCATTATTTATGACACCATTGTTAAGGCTGAATCTATGTTTTTATGATTAATTTCTTATAACTCACTTAGAACTCTCCTGGAACATTTGATCTAGGAATAAAATCTAGATTTACTGAACTCTACATAATGGAAAGGTAAAAATACACACACATACCCTTTCTCTCTCTCTCTCTCTCTCTCTCTCACACACACACACACACACACACACACACACACACATCTATTTCTTGTAAATATATACATACATATGTTTAAACACCATGTTTGATCCATAAAACTATAGATGCATATTAATGAATTAGGTCAACTCAGTAATGTCATTTTGCTTAAAAACCTGATAAATTAAAAAAAGTTTTATTAGGGATTCAATTTTATGAACCCCCTAATATTTAGGATAATAACAATTTGGAGTTAGAAAGAATCTTGATACTCATTCGCTCTACGGTCTTTGATTTTATAGATGAGGAAATGTGCCCAAGAACGATACTGGCTGTAGTGAGGACGCAGAGCTGCTTAAACTCGAGCTCCTGTGCCCTCTCAACGAGGCTTCCCACATGTCTGTTTTACCATCATGGAAAAATTTAGATAAGATATGCCACGTGATATAGAAAATTTTGCTCAAGGTCTTTTTCTGAGGCTTGAGGGCTGTCTGTTTTGCTTTGTTTTACACAGAGACATAGGTATGGTTTAATCCTAATTTAAGCAAACAAGTATTTAGTGAGCCATCCTCTAAACAAGACACCCTGCAAGGTATTCCAGGGTCTAGGATGATTAAAATGCTCTTGGTGAGTTTACAAACCAGCAGGCTAGATAAGACAAAGAGAAGGAGGAAGAGGAGGCTGCAGAGTTCATGGAAATAGATCAGTCAGGTTGGAGGTGGATAAAGACAAGGCAGAGTCAAGGAAAGAGGCCAAAGAATGAGAGAAAAGAAAGAGGATTATAGGATGCTTCCACCTATTAGATACCAGCAGCACCTCCCTGTCCCAAGCATAATAAAAATTGTCTCTGGACATTGCCAAGTGTCCCCAGGTGGGAGTTACGGTTAGCAAATTCCTTTGAGAGCCCCTGATCTAGATTCTAGACTGCAGCCAGCCATTGATCCAGATTTTAGACTACAGTGTATTGTAGATCTGAGAAAACGTCTCAGTTCCAAATAGAGCATCTGCTTCAGCCTCCCTGCGATGCCTGACCCCTTGATCCTTCCCTCACTTCCCAAGCTACGGCTGGGATGGTAGTGATGCCAAAAACTCTGCCTCTGTACACCAGTACCAAATCACACCTCGGCAACAGAGTTCTGGGTGAAGTAGAAAAGAATAGCTTTGTTGCTTTGCCAGGCAAAGGGGGACACAGCAGGCTCACGCCCTCAAAAACTGTGTGTTCCAATCTGGGGGAATTTGGTGAGCAGTTTTATAGCAATGGTCCCAGGGTGGGGTTGCTGATAAGCATCAGATGTGTGCAGAGCCTACATTCCTTTAATCTGGCCTCAGATGGTCTCCTGATGAGCTGTGGTTCTTGAGGTTATCAAACTGTGACCTTCTCTCTGGAATGAAGAATGCTTCATCAAGTAGTTTATCTCCCATTTGTCGGAGGTTTTAGTTCTACAGAAGAACTCAAAGACATTGTTATGTGTATCCCTGGAGGCGGAACCGGGACCCTGCCCCAAGGCTGCACTATTGTTTCTTGACTGCTCCTCCCTTGTCTCTGCATCTCCCTCCCTTCCCTGATTAGCAACTGTTTGAATCTGCCCTTTGGGACTCAGGGAAGGTCATGGAGGCTGGAGTCTATTCCCTACAAACAAGAAATGAGGGACACCAAAAGGCTTCCGTGCCCAGGAGCCCCACAGGGTCCTGCTCAGTTTCAGTAGCATCACTCCATGCAGAGAGGCTTAGGAAGCTAACGGAGGACTGAAGTCATTTGATTTGATGATTTGATGACTAATGGGAGGAAGTTAGATTGCAGTGGATTAAGGACTAAGTGCGTGTGATTGAGCAGTGAGCAGGCAGAGCAGCAGATGTGCCTGAATCTTCTAAGAAGCTACAAAGTAAAATAGAGAGCAGACGTGATGTAGTATCTCTGAGAATTGTAGGGTTGAACACCATCAACCTGAGTAACTGTTGACATCTGGAACCAAATAAGTCTTTGTTTGTGGGGATAAGGGGTGCTGGAGGTGGGGGGAGAGTATCCTGTGTTTTTTTTAGAATGTTTTGCATCATTCTTGGTTTCTACCCACTAGATACCAGTGGCACCTATCTCCTCACCTGTGACAACCAAAAGTGTCTCAGGAGATTGTTAATGTTCACTGGAGGTTAAATCTCTCCTGATTGAGAACTACTGGAATAGGGAGAGGGATTTTTGATTTTTAATTTAAGGTGGAGAAATCTAAGCAAGTTTTCAGGAACAGAAAATAGGCCAAGTAGAATGGGAAAAACTGAAGGTGCAAGTGAGGACAAGAAAACTTGGAGAGGAGGCCAAAATATGAAGGAGTTAACAAGAAAGAAGAGCAAGAGTGCCCTGAAGTGGAGGGTGGATTTTCCTTCAGAGCAAATAAAGAAAGAGAAGGTCCCTGATGAGGAGACAGATGTCAAGAGCCGTCAAACCAGAGAGTCTTGATCTTTTAAATAAAGTTATAGGTGAGCTTCATGTGACTAAGTGATCTGAGAGTGGAGAATTCATTCGAAAGTTTAGAAACAAGCTGCAAGTTACTGCTTTGCTGAAACGGGGAGTATACCTTTATAGCAGAACCGGGGAAAAGTATACCTAAGATGCCAAATTTGCACCTTATTCAATTGACCTTTACCTAATTGAAAACAGGAGCAGAGGGTGGACACTTCCTATGACTAGGAATTATCAAGAGAGAAACAACGGAAGGACAAGTAGTGAAGGGAGATGGGGATGGGGTAGGAAATCTGTGTGAGTGTACGTGACGCACAGGCTAAGGTAAGAGGCAACGGAAGTCAAGGAAAAGGCCATAGCTTGAGAAAACAGAAAAGACTCAAGGGATCATACATCCAAAGAAGCTAAAGCAGATTCTTTGTTTTAGAATTGGGAAGCCTTTCTAAGGTCCATAACACTTTATAGTCTAGAATCTAGACTCTAGATCAATGGTTCTCAAATGAACTTGCCACTCCCACCCCACCCCACCTGGGGATAACTGGCAACGTCTGGAGACAATTGTTATTGTCATGATTGGGGCAAGGGGCACTAATGGCATCTCGTGGGTAGAGGCCAGGGATGCTGCTAAACATCTGACAATGCACTGTATGGCCCCCACAATAAAGAAGGGTCTGGTCCACGATGTCAATAGTGTCTCTGTGGAGAAACCCTATTCTGCATAAAAACCAAATATCTAGTAAGTTATTTAATGGAAACTCTTGGGAAGTTTTTAAAGAAAATTAAACTGCTGAAAGTTCTTTTTTTTACAATCCTATTATACCTTAGCATCAATTTTTATAGCCTCATGGAAAGAAAGGCCCTTCAATTGCTTTTATTCATTCATTCATTTTTTAATTTCATCCAAAATAATTGCATTTTATTATGGGGACCATATTAATCATCGGGAATATAAAAATAAGGTGGACAGAGATAGCATTAAGTCAGATAAAAGTATTGCTATGGACTGAATTGTGCCCCCTCCAAATTCATATGTTGAAGCCCCAAAGTGACTGTGTTTGGATAGGGCCTATAAGGAGGTAATAAAGGTTAAATGAGTTTATAAGGATGGGGCCTTCATCCTATAGGATTAGTGTTCTTATAAGAAGAGAAACCAGGGAGCTTGCTCTATCTCTCTTTGTCTCTTTCTCTCTCTCCCTCCCTCCAATTGCATACAGTTCAGATGAACACACAGACAGATGGCATCCACCTACAAGCCAAGAAGAGAAGCAACACCAGAAACTGATCATGCCATCACCCTGATCTTGAACTCCTAGCCTCTAGAACTGGGAGAAAATAAATGTCTGTTGTTTAAGCCACCAGTCTATGGTATTTTGTTATGGCAGCCAAAGCAGACTAAGAGAAGCATATTCTTTTGTTTGTTTATTTCTGTTTTTGTGCCAAGACTTGTCCTAAGCAAATGCCAGTTTTGCCTTTAGAGCTTTCCTACTCCAACCTAACCCCTTTCCTTACACTACCCTTCCCCCTACCTGGAACAGTTTAAGAAGAGATTCAACTTTGAAATTAGGCAAACTTGATTGTAAATTCCATCTACAGATGAATGGATAAAGAAGATGTGGCACATATATACAATGGAATATTACTCAGCCATAAAAAGAAACGAAATTGAGTTATTTGTAGTGAGGTGGATGGACCTAGAGTCTGTCATACAGAGTGAAGTAAGTCAGAAAGAGAAAAACAAATACCGTATGCTAACACATATATATGGAATCTAAAAAAAAAAAAAAAAAAAAAAAAAAAAAAAGGTCACGAAGAACCTAAGGAATAAGACACAGACCTACTAGAGGACGGACTTGAGGACATGGGGAGGGGGAAGGGCAAGCTGTGACAAAGTGAGAGAGTGGCATGGACATATATACACTACCAAACGTAAAATAGATAACTAGTGGGAAGCAGCCACATAGCATAGGGAGATCAGCTCGGTGCTTTGTGACCACCTAGAGGGGTGGGATAGGGAGGGTGGGAGGCAGGGAGATGCAAGAGGGAAGAGATATGGGGATATATGTATATGTATAACTGATTCACTTTGTTATAAAGCAGAAACTAACACACCATTGTAAAGCAATTATACTCCAATAAAGATGTTAAAGTAAATAAATAAATAAATTCTAGCACCTAACCATAGAATACTAAAGATTAGGACTTGAGATCTCTGAGTTATAATACCCTCATTTATTATGTTTATTAAAATATAACCACGTTTATTTGCAGGGATGCTATGTGACTTAAATGAAAGATCAGGTGAGGATGCCTAACATAGTTCTTATATATGGCAGTCTCTCAGGAGAAAACAGTTTCCATTTTCCTTCTTGGATCACAGTTGTATTCAAAGTCTGTTTTCAGGAATTATTTGGTTTGTTCTTCCCAGCTATTTCATTAGGTGTTCGTCTGAAGAAAGTTGAGAGGTTTTCCCTCTCCAAAGAATTCCCTGCACCAAAATTTGAAAACAGGAAAATTTCCATTCTCTAACAATCAGATCTCCAGTGATGAATTTCTGGCTTCGTAACAAGTGGAGGAAACAATGGTATTTTGAAATGTGAGTACCTGGCTAATATCATAAAATGAAATAAATATGCAGTTTCAATTTAAAACAAACACATAAAATAAAGCCTATTCATTTCCAGCATATTAAATCACTCGAGCATTTTTTTTGTGGCATCAGATGATACAGGAATGTATCTACAATCGACATATCTATCAACTCCTACGATTCACGATCATTATGTGCCAAGTATTGTGCTAAGCTTGTACACTGCTAACTCACTTAATCCTCACAGAAGGCCTTGCTTCACTAGCATGTCTCCTGAATTATGAAATGAGGGACATGAATATCCCTATCAAATATCCACTTGATATTTATGACGATCCCTTTCTTTGTGTGACAAGCGAAGCTGTAGAATGCCAACTCTTCTCACGAGGATAAGCAGAGTTGTAATGACTCCTGGACATGCTGCATGGCATCTGAATCAAAGAATCTGGGCCAGTTTCATTTGGCGGAAGATTATCATGAGTTTCACATCGGTTTTCCAGGAGATTTCTCCAAACCGTGTCTAGAACCATCTTATCCCCACCCTCTTCTGAATATCAACAAAGGAGACAAAGGCTCTTTTCATGAGGAATTTTTCATAACTCTGCAGTTGTTTAAAAGTCTTCTCTCCGGCTCATCATCTGTTACCATGGAGAGCCCTGTGGTTAGGGGGAGTAAGGGTGTGGGGGGGCGGGGCGTGCAGTGCCCTCTCCTAACAAACAGGAAATGTGTCTCCAATTGCTATGTGACCCGGTCAGAAGGACACCTGATCTCTCACTCTGCCCCTCTAACAGAGATTAGAAAAGAGATCGTGGGACCGGAGAGTTGGGTGACAGGTACCCGTTAGAGCATGCCCTACCCTTTGCCTTCCAGGCTCCAGTTTAGAAACATAAACTTTCTCCTGTTAGACAATGCAAATTAGAAGCTAAAACCCTGCCTAAATTACCAGGCAGGGACTTATCTTTGCTTTTGCTAAGACAGTCTATCACCTTCAGCTTTCCAAGACAGCAGCCACCATCCTGGCAGAGACTCACAAAGTCTTCAAAGACTACTAGACACATCGTTTATTCTCTAGGTTCCCTGATGAAAGCTGCATGAGGGCAGGGACCTTGTCTGTCTTTGTCACTGCCGTATTACCTACCACTCATAGCAACGTGCAAGCTCATCGCAGACACTCAGGGGGTTATTGTTACCAGGAGGAAGGGGGGAAAGGAAGAGGGGTGGAAGGGAGGAAGAAAGAAGTTACCCTATATCCTAAGCAACATGGAGGAACCCAAACAATGTAGTACACTAGAATTGCTCTTGGTATCAACATCCAATGCTCAAGTTGGAAGGAATGTCATAAATATTACTGAGCTCAGCCCTCATTTACTGAGATTCAGAGGGTTAACTGGTTTACCCTAGTTGCACACAAGTCTGTAACAAAGGTTCCCAGGACTTTGGTCCCTTATACCTTGTGGCCTCTCTGGTGAGTCCTTCTGGCCTCTGTGTCAACATTCTCTATGTTTTTAAAAGGTAGAGTGTACTTCATTTAGAGCCATTAAGAAATATGTGATCTACTTATTTATTTATTTATTTAATGTAGTAGTTTGACCTAATCAGTTTTAGTCAATAATGGGGCATCTCCTGATTTCCGGTGTGTGTATGCATGGATTTGCGGGTGTGTATGTGTGTGTTTTCCCTTTGCCTTTTAAAGAGCAGAGCAAGAGGTCTTGTCTAGGGGTCTTTATTCATCAAAGGAGAGTGATTTTAAAGGAATTCAGGTATTCGATTTCTCAACAGTGTTCTCTTGTTAAAGAAAATGCTTCTAAGGTTTTGGAATTCACACAGCAGTGATATTTAATGACACGTTCTTGAGACTGCAAATCCTGAAGTGTGCTGCATGCACACTGAATATGGTGACTTTGAAGAAATAATCTTATAATTCCCAAGTTTAATGCCCATGCCTGTAAATTAGGAAGTTAGACCAATTGGAGTTTCTGAGGAGACAGCAAGTAGGTAACTGCCAGCCTGGGAAAAGAAAGATGTGAGGCCAAAGAAGAAGAAAGACTTCAATGGTAAGGGAGATGCAGCTTCAAACATGGACCAAAAGAGCCCACAGCCAGCCCTCTACAACCTCACCTCATCCCTCAGCCAGAAGTGAGAGCTGTTTCAGGAGTAGTTTCCAAAAGAGCACAATACTAAGAGTTTCAAAAGTAAATGATGTCTTACATTACACAGAGCTTAACTTCTCTAAATTACCGTCCTCTGGTTGATTAGCATAACACCTTCCTCCCCACCACAGGACTAGAATAAACTATTTTGTGTCGATTTTTTTTAACATCTTTATTGGAGTATAATTGCTTTACATTGGTGTGTTTGTTTCTGCTTTATTACAAAGTGAGTCAGCTATACATATACATACATCCCCATATCTCCTCCCTCTTGCTTGTGTCTATGTTTTAGATAAGGAAACTGAGAATTGAGAAGCTAGATAATCTCTGGGCCAAGAGTAGAAGTCTGTTTCCTGGAAACCAGTTCTATAGTCTTTCTATACTCTTTCTACCTGGCTGAGAATTTTTTGGAGGGAGAACTCTTTCATGGGAAGGGAGTGTTATGTTAAAAATTGAAGGGTAAGCTGGGACGAAGTGAGAGAGTGGCACAGACATATATACTCTACCAAATGTAAAACAGATAGCTAGTGGGAAGCAGCCGCATAGCACAGGGAGATCAGCTCGGTGCTTTGTGACCACCTAGAGGGGTGGGAGAGGGAGGGTGGGAGGGAGATGCAAGAGGGAGGAGATATGGGGATATATGTATATGTATAGCTGGTTCACTTTGTTATAGAGCAGAAACTAACACACCATTGTAAAGCAATTATACTCCAATAAAGATGTTTAAAAAAATTAAAAGATATAAGCAAAACTAATGGGAGAAATGGAAAACTCTATTCTGCTCACCTATTCTTGATTATCTACCACTGTAAATATGGGCAAGGATAGTGGGATAAATAAAATCCACAAGGACACAAGACCACCATGTTAGAAAGATGAGGGCAGTCTCTCACAAAGCAGTTTAAAGAAGCAGCGTAGCTAATTTTTAGCTGATTTGAGTTACATGTCTTCTGCCTTCCTCAGCAATCCTTTAGATGGTAGCCCATCTAAAGGACCGTGGTGTGGTGAAATGGACACAAGGATCAAAGAGGCACAGATCTGGAATAATTGGCCCCCAGGTAATTGAGAGCTGGCTGTCCTGTGATCTGACTAATGAGTTCCTTCCACCAAGCAATAAACTACTTTCTGGAAGTCATTTTTCCATCACTTGGAAAAACATCTTTCAAGGATCTCTCTAATACAGTGTTTTAGCCCCTGGGATTCAATATTTCAAGAAATACCTTTAAGCCAACTAAACCTCTAGAGATTTTTCTGTTTTCACTCAACTCTTGTTTCAGTTCCAATATTTCTAGGAAAACATTGATTGATTTACTGTGGTAAATTATGAGATGTTTTTAACGTTGGATGCAATATATCTGATTTGTGATCTCCAGGCCTCAGATGTTTTATAACAGAAGCTAAAAATGTGCACCGTAGCCTGGAAAAAATAGGCTCACCTGTACGCCGGTAAAAGCCTCCACCTAATGTGTTACTTCTTTTCTCACACCTTCTGACTCCACTTTCCCTGATTCAGTCATGATCCACATCAATAACTTAGTGATGCCTAATTTCAAACGGTTGATCTCAGACTGGTCGTGAAGCAATGTAAAGCATCATGCTGAAAGGTACAGATGCCAAGGGCTTGAGGAGGCTGGTTATACATGATTGCAGGCATCACAGAGACAAAAAGGTATGCTTGATGAATCTGATAAAAGCGAAAACGTCTAAGCGTCAGAGTTTAATGGTTGACTCTTGGGTTGTCTTTCCTGACAAACTGTAAGACCTGTGAGGTTTGTGTCTGCTCTCTTCACCATTGACTATCTGGCACCCATCCCTGTGCCCAGCGGATGGGAGGTGTATAGCACGTATTTGTGGAAGGGGTGAATAAGAGGATGACCAAATGAGTCCTGAGGAGGGAGAAGCACAAATTCAATTGGAATTATCCAAGTTAAAAGCTGTATTTGTCAACTGCTTTCCTCTTTCCTTTTTGGTACTATTTGCAAATTTCCATTAAACTCAGTGTCAGTTTTTATACAGTTGAGCGGAACTGCACTATTATCAACTGTTGCCTGTTGACTCTGTTTCTGAAGACGACAGGTCTCAGGTTTAAGTTTCATGTGGATCAGTTATTGCCCTTCTGCTCTATGGCCAGAGACCCAAATTATAACTGGTAGGCCCTTTTGCTGGCTACGTTAGTTTTCTAAGGTCTCACCATCTGCAAAGAAAAAGTACTTTCTACCTTAATCCTCCCTGTCACATTTTGAACCCATCTCTATTCTGCTCTGGGTGCATTTAGAAGACAACTGTTCCCTAACTTTCACACACCATTCTTCATTCCTCTCTGAATCACTTAGCTTTTGCTATATAACAAACCACCATCCTTCCTAGCTTAAAAAACGATCATTTTATTTAGCTCATGGTTCTGTGTATTATCAATTTGTGCTGGGATTAGCCAGGTGGTTCTTCAGAACTGATCTGGGCTCACCTGTTCTTGACTGGGCTTGTGCACATATCTCGGGGACTCAGATGGATGGCTGGTGTCTCTCTTTGCAAGGTCTCTCATTCTCCAGGGGCTAAGCCAGCCTTGTTTATATGGTGGCAGAGGGGAACAGAAGCAGTGAAGCCTCTGAATGTTAGTTTAGAGCTCATATATCATTTCTCCACATTCTGTTGGTCAAATCAAGTCATCAGGCCAGCCCGAATTTAAAGGGTAAGGAAATAGATTTCTCTTCCTGATAGGAAGAACTTATAACCATTTTTGCAATCTACTAAACCATTCTAGACTCGTTTCCATTTCTTTAGCCTCGTTTTTTTCCCAAAATAAGTCCTTTTTCTGTTTATCTTGGATACAACCTCCAGACTCCATGTGTATCTCACTCATTCATTTGATAAATTGAAAAAATATGTTTATTGAGCATCTACTACACATCAAGATCTATGCTAGGCTCAAGATCCACCACAGTATGGTTCTTCCATTTAAGGGGCTTAAAGCTAGAGCATCAAGCAGATAGTGAAGAACTAGGTGATGAAGAACAGAATAAAGTATCCTAGGAACCACAAGAGCAGAAGGCAAGGCTATTAAACTCAAGTCCTGAATGGTGAGCTGGAAAATGCTCCTGGGAAAAGGGGCACTTGAATGAGCAAGAATCTTTTACATCAGTGCTACTCAAAGTATGGTCTCTGGACTAGTGGCAGTCTTCAAGCTTCACACTGTTTGTTACTGCTCTGGAATGAGGTAAGAATAAGAGTTTGGGAGTTGTTATAGCAATTTGGTATTGCTGTGAAGTCCAATTGCTGTGAAGTTTGAAAAAATATTGGTATTCAACAAACTGGTATTCAACAATATTTTGAAAAAATATTGGTATTCAACAACAAATTCAAATTTTGAATTTATTCAAAAAATAAAAGAAGACCCTCTATCAGAGGTAGTCTAAGAAGAACTGACCAGGGGACAAAGGGTGGAAGATTGTTCCAGGAGTGGGTATGGTAGAATAATAGCCCCCAAAAGAGACCCAGGTCCTAATCCCTAGAACCTGTAAAGGTTATCTTATATAGAAAAACGGTTTTTGCAGATATGATTAAGTTAAGGATCTTGAGATGGGAAGGTTATCCTGGATTATCTGGGTTAGTGCTAAATGCTAAATGTACTAAAGGTGCTAAATCACAAATGTCCTTTTAAAAGGGGGACCGAGGAAGGTTTGACACTGATGGACGAGGAGAAGGCAATGGGATCACAGAGGCAGAGATTAGAGGGATGTGGTCACAAGCCAAGGAATGCTGGCAGCCACCAAAAACTGGAGGAGGCCTGGAACAGATTCTCCCCAAGAGCCTCAAGAGGGAGCGTGAACGTGCTGAGCCTTGATTTCAGACTTCTGGCTTCCAGAATTGTGAGAGAATACATTTCTGCTGTTTAAACCACCAAGTTTCTTTTCATTTGTTAGAGCATCTATAGGAAATTAATATATGTGTGAAGGCAAAGAGGCAGGAAGCAATATAATATATTTAGGGATCTATGAGAAGCTAGAAAATGACTTCAGGAAATGACATATGTAGGGAGGAGTGGTAGAGATAAGGAGAAAGAGAGAGGTAAGGACTGCGAAGACCAAGGACCCCAACTCTATCCCATACGGACATTCAAAGTATTAACGAGAAAGACTTGAGAAACCACTTCCCAGTTGGCAAAGTGTGGCTGTTTTCTACGTGGACTAAAATACAGAGGAATAGTGTTTTTTGAACTTAATTCAGGAAAAAAGAGTAGACCTTGCATGAGTCTATAAATTCAAAACTTGTGGCAGCAATTGATGTGCACCCTAAGCTTGATTTTCTCAAGAGAGGAGAGTGAGCCAAATATGGTGAGAAAAGTGAGGAATTCAGAGTATCTGGTTCATAAGGAGTAGATGCTATAAACAAGCTACTGAACTAGTAAAAACAAATCTCCCAATCTGTCTAGCCTGAAACATACATGCACAAATGTACGCGCGCGTGCGCGTACACACACACACACACAATCAGAAAACCAGCCTACCACACTAACCCAAAGGAAAAGGGAAAATCATTAAGGAAAGGGCGGGGAGAGACTAAGGCCTGACAATTGCTAGTGATATGTTTACTAAATATGCTTTAAAACATTAAACATAACACTGGAAAGCAGAGGAGCCAAATGGCTGGAGAAGCCCACTGATTACAATGCAGGTTAAGTCTGATGTGCTTTCTCGACACTTGGCTTCGCAGCTGGAGCTCAGCCAAATGAATCTGCATCTCTGGAGTCTCCAGGCAACTCCCAACTTGGCATTTCTGACACAGGAGAGCTAGCCAAGAAACCCCTCCAAAGAGGGGGAACCATTGGCCAGACTCACTCCATCAACATCCAGACATCGTAGTTAATTACAAACATGCAGGACCAACCCGACAGCCAGCTCTGCAAGTAGAAGACACCAGCCTTCCCCCGGGAACTGGCTCGGCTCCAGCGAGCACTCCCAGTGACAAGAACTCTTTTAAAGCAAGACGCTCCCAGGGCTTGCAAGATTGCAGCAGGTTTTGTATTGCCATGTAAAGACATTCTCCCACCACCACCACTTCGTAAGAAATTACCAGATTTCTATTCAGGGATAGTGAATGGAAATCCTTGGCAATAAGAGTATCTCCAATATTAAAAAAATACACATGAGTTCTGAATCACATCCCTTCTTTCCATCCATCTGGCACTAAACTCTTAGACGGGAGTCTAGGGAAAATCTTAGAAAGGAAATTGGTAAAACCTTCACCCATGACTCAGGTGTGTGGAAGGAAATAGTTTGACTCAGAAGCCTATGATGCCTCCCCTTTTTTGGATACTTTTTAACAAGAAGTTATTCTATAGGAAAACTGGAAATTTGGCCACAAACGTTAAGATCTAGGCAATGAAGTAGTCAAATGCTTTTATGAAGAACCCATTTGTACTTGAGAGTAATTGGGTTGTCTGCTGGAAGGCTAGACTTCTTGGCAAAATTGGGACCGGGAGAACAGAGTGCTATGCAACCAGATGCCAATTGACGAAAGCAACTTGAGAAATGGACCCTGCTTCACCTCCATCCATCGGTGTGATGTTGGCACTTGTGCTTTTGAAGGAGAGTCAAAATGACTGATAAGTGGCAGGATTAATCACATTACTCCAAGAGCCCACATTACTCCAAGAGCCCACCAGTGAGTGAGTGACACATCCACAGCCACAACTTAGCCAAAGTCACTCGACTCAACTGAGCCAAAGCACCAAGCGAACATCCTGTGCGAAGTTTTTACATCCCTGAGACAATTCTCCATAATGTGGAGCCTGGCTCTTAGGAAGAGTTTATCAAAGCCGATTTCCCCACTTAAGCACATTCGCTTTGCATCCCTTCAGCAACTTACTGTGCATTCAACTAGGTAAGCGCTGTATGCTTTACTCCTGGTGAGAGGGTGGAGAACTTTTCTAAATCTTTCTTCCTCAGACAGAACCACATGTGGGCTTCTAACTTCCATTTTCAGATGAAGAAATGTGTGTTTCTGTATAAGAGGAAGATTCTTTATCCAGAAGCCATGACACCGTCACATTCCAGTAATGCTTGGTGTGTCTGGCTTGAAAAGATTTCTCAAGTAACATTTTCCCATTTATATTCCACTGTCCTTTTACATGCTGCCCCTTTGAAGCTTAGATCCTTAAACTATGTGCACATCTGTCACTCATAACCCTTCCCCTTAAGCATTCCAATGGTCTGTGACAGAATACCAAGTCCTCCTTCCCAGGTCTCCACTAGTCCAGAAGGAAATCTGTGCCCAGAAAGAGAATTGTCCTAATAGAATGACCTTTACTGAGGCTTGACATCTGCTACCTTGTAAGCTTCTTACACACTCAGCCTAATCCACCTGGAGGCTTTTCCACTTGATGGAAAGTGATAAAAAAGCTGTTAGGCTGGAAGCCTTGTCTTACATTCAGAGAATGTAGGTTGCTTGAAATTCCAAGGCTTAGGGTAGACAGAGGGGGAGATATTTCTTAGTTCAGGTGCAATTCTCAAGATGCTTATTAGAATGAACTCTAGTCTAAGAACAACTTTATTGGTATGAAAGTCGAGGCAAGGCTTCTAATAGGAAGGAGACTCCCAGCTTCCCAACATTTCAGAGGAGTAATGTAATGGTGGTCATAAAACTTGCCTCGCCGACAAGAGCCGTGAAGCCCAACTCCAGAAATTTACAATCCACAGAGGATCAACAGCTTGTATTCTGGATATCTGAAAGGTGCATGCTCTCAAGCACCCAACCATCTGTAGCGATGAAAACCTGGACACCCATGGTTGTAAATAATCCAGGCTGTTTCTTAGAGCAACAAAGGCTAAGGCCTAAATTCCAAATTGAACTGGCTCCTTGATTTACACCCTTGGCCAAGAGAAGAGAGTTCAACGACAGAGCTTCTGAGAATAACAGAGGCATGTCTCCCAGGAGAGAGGGAGACTTTGAGATAAGTTACTGACGTGAAGCTCCTCTGAGTAATAGGATCGTTGCTTCTCAGAATCACAAAGTGAAATGAAAATCTGAACTATTTTGGAAGAACTTAAAAAAGGTGAAGATTTTATTGTATTATGAAAGATTTCTTTTTCCCCAAAGCAAGGGGAAAGATTCCTAATGCTCAGCAAACGCACTCTGAAGGGGAATTATTTATAGCCTGCATGGAAAGAAAAGCTTGCTTCATTTTAATAAATTTTTGGTGTTGAAGAACTTAGTATGTTGGAAAGTATTTGTCCTTTGATAAACTATTTCCATTTTTCTCTCTCATATATTCTTGGTTAGAGTATAGAAATATTTTATGTATATGCATACATATATGTAAATCTCACCATTCATTTTACAGCAGGTATGAGATAAATAGATCTTATCATTGTTGATATCACCAATTCTGTGCCCTTTGATATATACACATATGAAGACTCTTAGAACGTTGAGAAAACCTTTCCTTCAGAGAGAGGAGTGGGTAATATACATAATATCTGACAGTAATAATAAAATCAGCCATCACAACAAATGGAGGATTATTTTAACCTCATCTCATAGAAGAAGAAAATGTGAGAAGGAGACTTACACAAGGTCACACAGCTAGTAAGGACAGGAACTGGTACTCCAGATTCCTAAGCTTGTGCTTTCTCTAGTACTTACTCTATCTTTTGTCTGAGCCCTAAACGGACTACATTTCAAAAAAAGCTAATAATATCTGTAAATGTCATTATGGGTAAGTGATTTATTTTACCCAGTTTCCATTCTTCCTGAAAGTGATGTCTGCATCTTCCAGGAGCTAAAACAGTTGTCGTTCTACCCACCTAGCAGGAACAACACTCCCCTGAGTTGCTAAGTTTAGGCATATCAGATAAAGTGGAGGAAGGCAGAGTTACACTGATTTTATATCTCCCAGTTGAGATAATGCTACTGAGAACCACTCAGGGAGTTGGACAAATTTGAACACAGTTTTGATTAATTTCAAAGAATAAAAGTGTATATTTTTTCCTGAATCAAAAAGATAAAACCAATTGGAGCAAAATGAAGATCCTATTCTAAGATATACTCAAGTTGATATTTATCTGCTGAATTTCAATAGTGGGCATGTCAAATAATTTGAGAGATCTAAGCATGTGAATGATTCTTGTACTGGAAAGATTCACAGGTTAAACACCTAAGCAACTGGAACTATTTAAAACATATATGTAATGCATGTGATGTTTTGTAATTTGCGTGTGATGCAAATGTATCTACTGTAGCAGCTTTGGCTAACAGCCTTCCAGGCTTACCATGTGCCGGGCCTTGTGAGAAGTGAGCATTACCTCATTTCATCTCCGTGACAACCCTATCAGGAAAGAACTAACATCATCTCCGGTTGCAAAGAAACTGAAGTCCCCTGAAGTTCAGTGCTTGCTCGAGACCCCTAAGGTAGGAAGGAGCAGAACTGGGAGCCCCATGTTTTATCACTGTCTTCTCTTTGCATCCTGACCTAGTACTCTATCCATCCGCACCAATTGGAGGAGGAAAATAAGTTAAGTTTAGTTTTTTAAAGTTATTTTTAAAAACAACTGGCTAACAACGAGTTATGCAACTAGTTTTCACTTTGCAGACCACCAGTATGATCCTTACCCACGATCAGCAAGGCCAGCCCCAGCAATGGGGGTATGGGACCTTGTCTCTCTCCCCCTCCTCCCCCCAGATCTTGTGTTTCAACTCTGACTCAACTTACCCCACTTTGGAACCAGACCAAAGAATGTCATGAGTGTGGCCTAGGGTGTTAGAAGCTGAGGTGGAGTGGACCCAGCAGAAAAAGAGATACTGTGAAGGGGCAGACAAGGTGCCAAACAGCTACATAACTATCCCATCATCAGCACGCAAGACAAACCTTGCTGCCTTTCCTCAAACAAGTTTTCTCCTCTCAATTGACTCTGTCTATCTGCACTTCATCCAAATGCAGATGATATTTCACAAGCCTGTCCTCTACCATATGGAACAGCAATAACGATAGCTCCAGCAACTGTGATGTACTGAGAGCTTCCTAAGGGCCAGGCCACCAACAGCTCTCACCTGGACCACTCAGTGGCCTCCTAACAGATCTACTTGTATTTTCCCTCTGGTCCACTTTGATGCCTTCCCCATACAGCATCCAGGGTGGCCTTTGTAAAGTTGATTTACAGAATTGATTCTCTCTCTATCCTCATCCCCCTACTTCACACATGCAAGCCCTAACGTACACTGTGTTTCAATGGTTTTCCACTGCACTTAGGATGAAAAAAAAAAAACTCCTTCATTTGACCCACAGAGCCCTTTCATGGCCTGCCTCCCCGCTCTCCATTCTTTTCTCACACCACACGCCCCCAAATTCTACTCAAGTCAGGAGACCTTATTCCACTTTCTTGAGCCTACAATGCTCACCATTGTTCCCACTCTTCTCCACCTAGTTAACTTCTAAAGATCCTCTAAGTGGTAGCTCAATTATCACCTCCTCAGGGAAGACTTCCTGATCACCCTGAAAAGGTCAAAGTCTCATATTATAACCTTTTCAAATAGTATGCATCTTCATTCACTAACCAAAATCATGATTTTGCATTTATTGGGTGAGTATTTTATCAGTTCCTGTCATTATCTAGTAAAGGAGATGTGACAATGGGCACATGAACATGGGAGCACAGAGTCCACTGGAGCTGCCATATATGGCATCAGAGGAAACTGCTAAACTGATACAACATTGGAATGCCCTATTAAGGTTTCCACCAGGATGCTGGGTCAGGGTTCACAACCTACAGGGTCAGGGTGCTCTTTTCCCAGGATGAAGTAAATACAAAAACCTACACGTGACAAATAGTGCTGTGCCCCTAGTAGCTAGAATACACAGGCCCTTGATCTCCCAGGGACCCACCTATTGAATTTGTATGTTCTATTGCCACCACTTGAGGTTCTGTTGAATTAGAGGCACTGGGTCCTAGCAGGGGTGAGGTGGGACTTTGAGGACTGTTTTCACATGGGGACACAGGAAGGAGCTGTCCAAACTTAAAGCTATGATTACTGCCTGGTCATATTGGGCTCCTCAGGCCAGTGATCCAGCAGGCAACAAAAGGTATTACCCTGGGCTTCCCTGGTGGCGCAGTGGTTGAGAGTCCGCCTGCCGATGCAGGGGACACGGGTTCGTGCCCCGGTCCGGGAAGATTCCACATGCCGAGGCCCGCGTACCGCAAAAAAAAAAAAAGGTGTTATCCTAATGGCAAAGGTCATTGACCAGATTCCTCATGAGGAGCTGGAGTTGCTGCTTCATAATGTGGGCAGTGAGGAGTGTGTATGGAGCTTGGAAGACTCACAGCTGCCATCATGACTGGGAGAAGAGTGAAAGGGCAACTGTAGCAACAATAACCTGACAAAGGTAAGGTGACCGAGGGCCAGACCCTTCAGAGAGGAAGACGTGGCACCTCCAGCAAGCCAGCTAACCACCTGGCTGAGAGCAGGGAAAACCTAGAATGAGTAGGGGAGGGGGGAGGTAATGAGTATCATTCATGAGCTGGGACCAGCTACAGCAGAGGGGACAGTCTTAAGTCTTCTGAAGAGTTGAGGGCAGAGTGGACTTATCATGGGGTAGAACTGTCTCTGAGTGGGGTCGGTTCATCTCTGGTTTCAACTGCAGCTCTGATGAGCACTTACCTCTATGCACATGAGCGCTACCCCGCCTTGAGTCCCCATCAGCATCCTCTTACTTTTCTGCCTCTAGAATTTTTTCTAAGCCAAGGTATCTCTATCGACCTGACTTTTGACGTAGAGTTTACTTATCAAGCTGCTTTGTTTAATTTACAAAATGGTAGGCTTGTATATGATCCTGCGTACATCAGGAGAAAACCATAATTCGAAAAGATACATGCACCCCAATGTTCACTGCAGCACTATGTACAGTAGCCAAGACATGGAAGCAACCTAAACGTCCATCAACAGATGAGTGGATAAAGAAGATGTGGTATGTGCATATATATGCATACATACATATATATATGTATATATATATATATACACATACACATACACACAATGGAATATTACTCAGCAATAAAAAGGAATGAAATAATGTCATTTGCAGCAACATGGATGGACTTAGAGATTATCATACTAAGTGAAGTAAGTCAAAGACAAATATCATGTATCACTTATACATGGAATCTAAAAAAAGGATACAAATGAATTTATTTACAAAACAGAAATAGACTCACAGACATAGAAAACAAACTTATGGTTACCAAAGGGGAGGGGGAAGTGGAATAAATTAGGAATTTGGGATTAAAATATAAACACTACTATATATAAAATAGATAACCAACAAGGACCTACTGTATAGCATATGGAACTATACTAAATATCCTGCAATAACCTATAATGGAAGAGAAAGTAAAAAAGAGGACATTCATATATATATATATATATATATGTATAACTAAATCATTTTACTGTACACCTGAAACTAACACAACATTGTAAATCAACTATATTTCAAAAATATTTTTAAAAAAGTAAAAAATGGTATACTTTTAACTGAAATAAGAAAAAGTATGTTTCACAATTGTCATTTTTTCTTCTTCTTTGGTACACATTTCTGTCATTTCACTGAAGGGAGGAATAATGGTCTAAGATTTACAGTTTCGCTGTAGATTACTGACATCCTCGTTTTAAAAAGGAGAAAAAGGTGACTAAAAAGAAATCCTGCTGGCAACTAGCTTTATACACACTTATTTTGTGTCTTGATACACTGAATGTGTTGAGATAAAATATAAAGTGTCTGCAGGCTATATTGTTTCTGAATACCACAAAATCTTAGAGACATATATTAGTATTACAAATATACTGTGAAGACAGGTGGGGCACTCATGTTTGGTCTAGATTTGTGCTGGCTAGTACAGCAGTCACTAGCTAGTCTGAACTGAGATGTACTGAACACAATGGATTTCAAGGAAACAATATGAAAAAAATGTAAAATATCTCGGTAATGATTAAATGTTGAAATTATATAATGGATGTATTGGATTAAATAAAATGTATTATTAAAATTATTTTCACTCTCTTCTTACTTTTTTAATATGGATACTAGAAAATTTTAAATTATCTATATGGCTCATGTTACATTTCTCTTGGACAATTTACGAAAGCAAGCCCAATCAGGTAAGAAAATCCATATACACTTGTAGAAAGCATGCTATTATCCCATACTTCTGAAGATATTCAACTGACTTCATATCCTAAATACCAAGGAAAGGAATAGCCCAATAACTCAGCATCTGCCTATTAAACATTAGGACTAAAAGCCTAAACATCCACTCCTCTTCCTTTTAAAACAGCCTTAAAATAGTCCAACAGTTAGTAAATAGTACTTCCCTGACCCCATATACTCACACCTCCAAAGGGCACATGACTTGAAAAATATCTGTTGATCTAGCAAAAATAACAAGAGACTACCTTGCAAATAGTCGAGTTCACCAAGAATTTACTTCATGTAATACCACATGACATAATTTGATCTCTCTGATCTCAGCAAGGATAAAAAGGCCAGCCACAAGTAGACATGACAAAGCCCATGGAGCGTGGCAGAGGAACCCGGCAGCTGCCCAGGGAAGAGCATTTCATTTAGATCAACACACCCAGCCAAGAGGAAAGGAGTGAGACTGGTCCCTGAGACATGAACCCCTCATCCTGATGCCCTGATCTAGGTCCGAAGCACCTCTATCCAGACCTAGCCCTGAGCAGAACAACTTGGGAGACCAGTTGTCTTGTCTGTGAAATTGTCATTAAACCACGAGTAATTTAGCACTATTTTCTGCATGATTTGTCTTCTCTGAAAATGAGCAGACTCAGGCTTGTGAAAATGGAAATTAATTTACTTTCTATTCTTCCTGAGCTTATCTATTTCAGTCTACTTCTTCTGAAGTAGATGTGCTAGGGATGGATGTGCTAGGAGACCACACTGCTTTCAAGTTGTGGACATGTCTTTTAATAAAACAACTGAAGGAGACTTGGAATGAGAATGTGCTTGGCTGACTGGTTTCCCATCCAGTACTACATCTCTTACTAAGCAGGGAGAATCAAGCCATTGTCTGCTTGGCTGGGCTGGATCTACTCTGTTCTATATATCTTGCCTGTTTAAGATAGTGTATACATTTTTAAATATTTCTGTAAACAATATTAAGCAGAAATGGCACAATTAGATGCTAAATTACAATGATGATTGTTCAAAGGTGAATTGCAGAGCTCTGGCTCACTTTTAGGGAAATGTAATTAATATTGCTGTCAGCGTCTACTGGCAAGCCAGCACCACAAACTAACCATTGGATTTCATAATAAAGTGCCATTGTGATCCACCAAACCAACACTATCCTTTTAGGTGCTGGATTAGAATCCAGGCAAGTCCACAATATAGTCTTTACACATCATCAACTTCCACACAGGACATAAATTGCACTAATACAGTAATACACTGAAATCTCAGACCAACTTTTTGTCATCGGATTAGAATGTGATGACACAAAATAAAGATGTGAGATGGAATCTGTGCTGAGGTCCAAATTCACATTGGAAGTCTGGAAAGAAAAGACTGTTTATAAAATTATAGCCCAGGAATTGCTGCCAAAGTCAGCCTTTGGTGCAGCTGTAAGTCAGATGGAATCCACCTCCCTGACATCAGACCCACCCACTGGAATGTTGCTTCTCTGCCTGGAGCTTCCCTGAGTGGAAACTCCATGTCATATTCCAAAGCAGGAGCTGTCGTGCCAGTGCTGTTGGCCTTTTTGGATCGTTATGGTGGGTTAGTTATTTACCCTTCTTCCACCCAGCGAAAAGAAGGCCATCAGAGCCCTTGTGGTTTTAGCATTCATATTTGTCATACCCAGGTTTTGAGTTTTGCTCAAAACTGCCAGATTTCATGAATCCTACCCTCTAGGACCTCCACCTTTGATGATGAGGTGCCTGTCCTTTTTCTTTTCTCCTTTTTTTTCACGCTTCTTCAACTCCCTTCTTCTTCATCTTCTATTCCCAAGAAATGATGACTCCCTTGGTACAGATTCTTCTTCCACAAGCATTATGCCGTATCATTTACAAAACTCAAGGAAACATTTTTGTTTCTTATCACTGAGAAACATTTGGGCCATATATAAAGATGCCATGGAATAGGTGTCGATGTAGAAGGTTTGTTGGGACGAGAGACAAAACAAAATTTCATATAATTGCTTACACACTTCAGAAGCCCCTAGATGACTATTTTAAAGTTTTAAAAAAATATAATGTGTGGAGTTACAATCACAATATAAAAATATTTAAATAAGTTTCAGCTGGTTTGGGGACAGCAGGGCTGGGGGGCTTGGTGGGAATAGGGTTAACCTAAGCTTTGGCTGCTTTAATATATTACACATCACGTAAACTGCTCCTCATAAACCAACGTTAGGCAGATGGGCTAGAGATTAATTCAGTTCTAAAAGTAAGAAAACTGATATTTAGAGGTGTGAAGTGACTTGCCCGAAGTTACCTCGTAAGCAACAGAGTCTAAGTGACTAGAATCCAAGCCTTCTAACTCTTCATCCAAAGTTCTATCATCTCCAAAACATCATTTGGATAGTAGAGTCTGGTACTGAGTTGCAGTCAAAGAAATCCACGGATTCAGGGCCACGGATTAAAATCAACCCATCTTTCTACTTCTCAGTTACAATCGATACGTATACAAAACTGCCTTTCTTATCTCAACTACGTCTTTAGAAGTTAGTAAATATGCCTTTTCCATATTATGTAAACTCCTACCTGCAAGAGGCAGTCAGCAGCTGATAATTATGGACTGGCTTGCTAATATCTATTCACAATCATTTCTTGAGCACTTGCTATGTGCCAGGCCCTCTGCTAGCTTAAGAGCTATTAATTAATAGAGCGTACTTTATATTGGAGCGTCACCTAGATGCTCTAAAATGAACTGATCATCTAGCGGCCAAAGTTTATTTCTGTAATTATTTCTTCTCAGGCTCAGAGGGAGGACATAAAGAACCTTAGAGGTGCCACTATTTTTATGAAGTGTGGGGTATCAGGGCAGGGTTCCTTTATGGTATCTGTTGACATGGAGTAGCAAAACCTGAAATAGGCAATGAAAAGAAAAAAAAAAGATAGCAGATGTTAAGGAGATGGCTTTAAATCACCAGGTTAGAGTACAAGAATATGGGGATCAGGAGATACTGACTCTGAACAGGCATGTGAGTTTGCAGGGCAATTTGAAATTAAGGACAGTAGGAATTCTTAAGAAGGTAAGGTCAAGCCAGACAGCCCACTCGAGGTCACAGCAACAGTATTCACCACAGTAGCCTCTTTTTAAGACTCTTCAGGCAAGTAATTCTTACTGGTTTCAAAGATACTGTATCACAAGCCCAAAGTCTGAACTTTTAAATGTTTGTATTGAAGGTTATTCTTAAGGAAAGGAAAAGTTCTCTTCTGTAAATTATTATAATAAAAAAATGCCACAGTGATCTTTACTTTCATTTCTTTCCCTAGAATTAACCATGGGCTCAAGATCCTGCTTAAAATGCGATTGCCCCTTATAATTAAACTCTTCTTCTCAAGCTTCAGATGCTGGAATAAATACCCATGATTTGTGGATTTTGAAAATCCCAAACGGTTACTTCATGCCCTCTGTGTGTTTGTAACATGTGCCTTTCTAGAACTTCTCTTTAAACAAATAGCTATCCCCTCACATCACATTTTTGTCACAGTTCTTTCCAATATTATTACTCAGAAATCTAAAGGGCTGCAATTTTGGTGCCTTGCCTTCACTGTTTCAGTTATCCATTGCTATATAACAAACTATCTCCAAATTTAATGACTTTAAAGTACAATCATTTTATTTGCTCATAATTCTGTGGGTCAGTAGGGCAGTTCTGTTCCATATGGTGTCCATATAGCTGGGGTTAGAATGTCCAAGATGCCTACCAAGTGGCTGCATCCAGCTGGTAGCTGAGATGGGCTGGAGAACCTAAGAACTCTTCACTCATATGCCTGGTGTCTCAGTGCATTTTCTGTATAATAATCTCTTCTCCATGTAGCTACTAGCTTGGGCATGGTGGACTGATATCTTACATGGTAGCTAGCTTCCACAAGGAGTGAACGTAGAAGATGTAGATCTCTTTAGCCCCAGCCTCTGAAGTTACACAGTGTCACTTCTGCCACATTCTATTGGTCAAAACCAGTGACAGGCTGGGACAGCCCAGATTCACGGAGGTGGAGAAATAGACTCCTCCTCCAGATGAGAAGAGGGATGAAAGGAATCCAGAGCCGTGTTTTGTGGTCAGCCACACGCACCAACCTAGAGTGTCATCGTTCATCAGAGCAACCCTAGAGCACCAAGTTTAACCTCCCCTTCATATGTCTGCACCATCTTCTCTGACTTCCAAGATCCCCGAAACCTGAAATCCAAACAGTTTAATGATACCAAATGTTTCAAATTATTGTCTGTCTCGTTGTTGCTGGTAGTTGGGGAGGGGATCAATATTAATGAAGAGAGAAGCAGTAAACATTGCTAATGAGGCTGAAGCTGGAGACACCCAGCTATCACGGGGATGTGTTTCAGCATGCAGTGAGCGAAAGGACACTTGATATGAAAGCCTGCATCTCTAATGAGCCCACAACAACAACACCACCGAAGTTAGCACTATGGATAAATTTTAATAGATGATGTCTTACAAAAAGCTCTTTGCTTGAAATGCAGCCCAGAGACTAAATTAGAGTCAAAGTCCCAGTCAGTTAACTGTGCTACAACATGTGATGAATTGATTTTCTTATTTTCAGCTGTCAGACCTGCTGCAAAGAATGAGTTTTAATTCTGGGGATGTTATTAAACTCCTTGCTTAACTAGCAGAAAAATGGAACTGCTAGCCAAGTGATGGTGGAGCTGCTGTTGGATTGAATGACATCTGTCAGATTATGATGAATGACCCTCTCTTCCCTACAATCCCCTGTTCTGTCACTCAGGTGAGGCCCATTAATCTTCATCCTGGGCCTGTCAGGCTAGGCACCCATGACGACAAAATGTCTTGAAGCATTTACCCCCAAGATGCACGGAACAATACGATCTTCTCATTGTCAGAGCCACATCGAATTAGCATAATTTATTATGACTCCCCTCCCCCCCACTCCCTACCTCTATCACCACCCCCCCCAAAAAGCAAGTGGGGGCTAGATGGGATTAGACAGATGGAGTGTAGGACCAGACTGCCAACAACCAAGCCCCCTGCAGTGCCTGATTGTGGGAGGGGGGTGAGCATCTCTACAAACCAATCAAAAAGCTGGCAGTTCAATTACAGAGTAATAAAGGGACATTCATCATTCAATTAGGCACCTGTCATGGTTTCACAAAAGGGAAAACTTCTAACCTGAGACTCCGGGGAGAAGATGCTACCACGAGGAGACAGGAAAATAAATGAAAAAGGGGACAAAGTTAATTACTGGCCAACCAGACCAAAGGATATGTTAAAAAATAAGGGGCAAGTTTTCCCTAGGCAAAAATCAGAAAAGTTCAATGACCTTCCTCCGATTAAAAGGGGTTAATATTAAAAGTAGCGTGGTGCCCTCTTCTATGGTACATCTCATGATTGAATTTTCCCTCTAGAAGCTTCCCAGGAAACTGAATTTTGTGAGAAAAAAAATCAAGAGGAAGGAGTAACTCTGTTTCTCAAAACCAGTGTTCTTTACACGGCTAAGACGTGAAGGCTAAGGGAAGAAAGCCTGGGCGGACACTCAACTTGATGCTTCACCACACTGAGGTAGAATGATTACAAATGGCATTTTGAAACTATGATGCTCTGCTAGCCGTTGGAAATCAGAGTTGACAAATTTGATTTCTTAGCAAGTGTATGTGCTGGTAACGGAGGCCAGAATAGAATTTTCAATGGAAATAAATTGCACATTCTTTTTCTCTAACTCACACTTGTTCTTATGATCTAATGGTTCTTTCCTACCTTCATTCATGATAAATATTCCAGAAAGGTCCTATTATGCAAGATAAGCAAATGAACCACAGAATGTTAAAGCTGGAGGAAATGACAGCAATGAGCTTAGCCCCTCTCTCTCCTCCAAACACACACATACAGTTTAGAACCCGCAGACCCAGGACTGCCCACCCGGCGATGGTTCTGTAAGTTACCTTATAAATCCCTGTTAGGGATTGAAAGTCACCCCCCCTCACCTCTTCTCCCCTGTTCACCCCACTGCTCAGCCCTGCTTCCCATATGCTTTAAAGTATTTTCTCAAAGATTTTTAAAACAACGAAATATTTTTAAGAAAAAAAATAACAAAGCTTCTCATGTTATAGAGTTGAGAAGAATAAGATTTCTATTTTGAATGGAAATTTGCACGTAATCATGTTTACAGAATTGGTTATTCGTTCTAATAACCTTTCTCTATAGATTGTTTAGAGGAAGACTTGTTATAGATAAATGGGTAGACAGATAGATAGACAGATGCTGATTATAGTGATTATATTATAGGGATTCAGGCCATAGGTTTCAGTGCCACATCCATCATGTGTCACCTGTTCAGGCACCAGGCTTTCAGAGGTGGTTTGGAAAGACCATTATATCATGCCCCCTCTATTTGATTCCAGTGAAGAGAGTTTCTTCTTTTTCGCTCTCTCTCACCTTCTTTGTGTTTTTCTTAAGTTCTTTTTTCCTTTCATTTTTTTATCTGAAAAAATACTTGGCACTTGCCCTAGATAAACTACACAACCAAGATGAAAGTATTTTTTAGAACAACTATCCAAGGAAATGTAAGGTTCTATCTAGAGAAGAGAGATGCTTAACCCAGGCTTTGGTGGGGCTACCAGACAATGGTCTTCTTCTTAGACTTTAAGATCCCTAAAGGGGGACTAAAAATCTATGTCATGTTAAATTCATAGGTGTGTATGTCTGTGTGTACACACGCATGTTATGCCACACTCACAAATGTACACGCACGGACCAAACACTGTAAGTAAATTCCTTTCAATTTTCCTTACGAAGCCTCATTTGAAGTCAAACATTAAAAAAAAGAAAAAGGCAAGGTTGACCTCTATTTGTTGTCGTCTATGATATATTGAAAAGCCCTCTCTGCTCTTTTCCATAATCCCTTAAATGTCATATCCTAAAACAGTAAGGTGCGTCATTCCATCCAGAATGTATTTATCGGGTTAACAGGCCTCTGTAAAATATATTGTCAATTGCATTGGAGGGAGTGGTGCAGGGAGGAGAGGAAATGACTTTCGCTTACCTCCCCTCCTATCTCTGTCTTCTTGGTTAGAGTCGTGTTGATGCATTTTTAATTCCAAGAGAGATTGTAGCATTTTTCCAGGCTGACTTTTTTCATTGGAAAAATAGAAACAGGCTTAGAGGGTGAAGGGTAAAAATCACCACGTTTATAATCACTTAGAAGTAAAAACTTCTGGGACAGAAGAGTCTTCTTTTAAACCCATGATGGAGTCCCTAACCAGTGACAAATCTTAATAAATGTTCATCAGTTCAGAGAAGACCAAGATTTAGAAGAATTGAATCTAATAAAGTTTTACACGTAACCAACACACACAAAAAGTTCCTCATGTTGTTTATGTGAACATTTTCCTTGCAAGACACATGTATGTGACAGTGGCAGGACACCCAGCCAGGGCCAGGAGGCCTAATCACTGCCACGAACCAGCTGTGAGATTCCAAGTGCCCGTTTCATTTGGGCTTTAGATGATTCACTTGTAAAATGAACGAATTGAGCTACATAACTTCAAGTTCTTTTCTACATATAATTATTTGATTTTCTGATTTGCATCAGAAAGTTGTATTTTCAGAAGGACCCACTTTGTTTTCAGAAAGGGGTCAGGGGTAGTTGGAAGCCAGTGTCAAATTTTGCCTCCCCAAATAAGAAAGGTTGTATCCTTTTTAATCACATGCAGTCAGTGTGGAGTGTGTAATATATTGTAAATATCACAGAAAGGTCCCATTCCCCCCGAGTGCTTCCCGCTGCCCCCAGTGGAACGACAATGCTGGATCCAGTACCCATTGCTTATGTAAATGCCTGAACTTGACGTGCTTCACGGACCCACAGTTCAATCCTATCTTTAGTATGTAAAGCTAAGCTGAAATTGTATAGATGGAAGTTAACATACAACAAAGAGTAAATTAATCCCGGGTCTGCTCTTTTTAAATACAAGCAACACCTCCATTCTAATAATTTTAAAGTTTTTCAGTTGAACTGAAATTATTTCTTTCATGAGAAAGCTTGAATGAGAAAGAAAGAAAAATCCAGGAGCTTAAAGCTATGTTTTCCATTTGGTTCATACCATGGCACACACAGAAAATGGTTAGAAGCTAAAGTCTAGCCACTGAAAGAGACACCATTATTTTAGACACCACTAAAAATGAAAAAACAATCTCTCCCACCTGTCATTGTCTAGCTTGGCTTCTGATGGGCTACGTCTATTGGCGAGCATCTTCCTTTCCTCAGACTCAGAAAGCACTGATGGTTCATCTCGCCTATGACATATTTTGCTTCATCCACATTTACATCTACTTTTCTATTTCCATGCCTTTCTGTGCACACAACAGCTTTTTCACTCCCAGGCTGAATCAATGTATTTTATTGAAGACCCTTTAAGGGAAACTCAACCCAGTGCAAGCGGTACAAAAATGTACATCGCTCAATGGAAATTAGGACAATATGAACAGCTGCTACCAGGTTTAGTCAGACCATGACAACTACCTCATCACAGTCATCGGGCCAAAAGCATTTGTGAAATATTGGTGTGGAAACACATTCCAATTTCAGCCATGTTAAATTGAGATGGAAAATGTCCATCACTGTATCTATGGAATAAGGATAAACGGATAAGCCCTCTCTTATCCAGGGCAACCAGTCTGAGGGTCTCAGCAACCCCAGCCCAACCAGGTCCCCCAACGAAGAAGGAGAACAAAGCTGGAGCACATTTACAATGTATTCTCAGCCTGACACACTGATAAGAAGAGCCAACTTAGAGGTCTACGGAGAGAATTTCCAGACACTATTTCTCTAAATATGACTCTGTAGTATTGTGACTAGTTGATATGTAACAGATTAAAATCCATCTGACCAAAGTCACTGCTTGCCTTTGGCTTTACAGCCAAAGCTGAGGCAAGAACTGTCTTCTCATTCATTTTTACTCTTTCAGAGAATCTGGATCCTTTCTCTTTTATCTAGTATTTGTGTTTTTGTGTTTTGGTTTGGTTTTGCAGCAGAAAGCCATTGCGGATTCTCCAGGGAGCTGTGACGTGATGAAAGTGGTGTTTGGGAAGGTTCCTTTGGTGGCAGAGTGCAGACACATGGCAGAGAGTGTGGCTTAGGTAGGGAGGCAGGGTCTTAGCTGCAAGCCGGCCTGGGTATTTTGAATAGTTATAACTGGTTGAGGCTATCGCTAGGGGGTGGAATGTCACAACATTTCCTCACACCCATCTCCGCCTTTCCTTGTTTTGTCAATCTGCCTTTAGAGTAGTACCACCCCTTCTGTCCATCATCCTACGTCTAGGACAAAAGGGAAGAATTTACAGTCCTCTCCCGTTGTTCCCACTACGTAAGGTAATGACTTTGGTCAGCATCACAGCCGCCAACCACTTCCTGAGGAATGGAAACTGGCTTCCTCGGCTTTCCTGTTGACTTTGCGTGAGTGAACCAAATAACAGACTCTGGGGATAAGTCCCAGAGCTTGGCTTCTGTCAGCCTCCAAACCTCCCTATCTGATTGGTCTTTCTCCTGAAAGCTTATTGAAAGCCTCCTCCCAATTGTTTAGTCTTCTAGACCTTGACAGTCCATCCTAGTGAAACACAATCTGTTCCTAGAGTCACATCCAAATTTAATAAGCTATTTCTTAAAAAATAAATAGGCATATGTAAAACCGAGTACCAGACAAACTTGGGCACTTTGCCTGCAGACACATCTTCACCTCCAGGACTCAGATGGTAAATGCACAATTCTGTTTGGTTTGGTTTTGTTTATTTTCCTGTGAAACATGCAGGCTGTGCTCAGGCCTCCATCTAACAGTCTGCCTGACTATAAATAGACTGGGCTGAACATTAGGCATGAGTGAGTACTCCTAATTCATCCATCCGTTCATTCATTTACCCATTCATTCACTCATTTAGTAAGTGTCTGTTTTGTGTCAGGCATTATGTTCGGAATGAAAATACAAAAATAAATAAAACTTAAGCTTTGTTCTCTAGGAATTCACAGTCCAGTGGGGGACAAGTCACACACAAATAGATAATTATAGCATAATGTGATGAGCACACTGTCAAAACTAGGCTCTGAGAATTAGGGAAGCAGAAAGTCAGGCGTGCCCTGACTCCCTGAGGTTCAGAAGTTAGACTCCCCTCTAGCACATTTCCATCATCACGTGTGAGATCCTGGCTGAGTACTGAGAAGAGATGGTGTTCGAGCAGAAGAATAGGGAACTAGAGAACAGAAGGCTTTGTGTACATTCCAGGTAAGGAAATGGAGGGTTAAAAAAAGTAATCTCACCAACGCAAAAAGAGGAGGAAGATAGCAAAGTATCAGGAATGCAGCTGGATGAATAATTGATGAGCCGGTGGCCTAACAGAGAGTCTCATTAATATGATCCTGCAGGTTCATTAAGTACTGTTCCAGGCTTGTCTAGGAGGGGGCCTCCTGAGTCTTGATTAGGATGATGTGGCTTTCGCTTTGACATCAGAATTTTGGATCTTGGGTGTTGAGGACTGCTTCCTAAGCTCCTACCCTTTTACCCCCCGGCACATTTGAGAAGTTCTTCTGGATCCCCCTCTCACTAATCACGGGCCCCTAACCATGACAGTCAGTCCTAGTAAATAATATATCAAGATAAATGATAATCGTTCTGTTTTAAGTGTCTCCTAATGAGCATCGTAAATTAAAAATTAATATTGCAAAGACTGTATGAATAGCATCAAATCCATAAACAAAGCAGCGGGTATCACGTTGGCAAATGAAAGCTAAACACCTCTCGTGTCCTCTTTTCCCTTCCCCACCTCTTTCTACCCTCCCCCGATTCCTTCCCCACCTCCAACCTCGTTCTATGGATCTGAGATTCAAGCTACCAAGAGTCACATCACAAATAACAATACCAGCATTTTTTCCCCCACAGATCACTTCTGGCCTGCTAGTGACTTAGCTGGTTTCGTGTTATTTGAAGACCTGATCCAGAGATTTTATTTCCCATTATTTCTTTTCAGTAGCCAGAGATGGAGAAGGCACAATTGAATTATGAATAACTTTTCTGTGGGGCAGACGAACTAGGTCAGGGTCCAAACAAAGGGTGAATATAGAGTCATTTTTACTGGCATCAAATAAGTTCCGCCCTTCCATTTTAAAGAATTATATTTCAAACGGAGCCACATTTTAAGGAAGATGATATACCAGAATATCAACAAAAGGTTTTTTGTCTGTGTAGATTGTACTTACTATTTTAGCTTTTTTGCTGCATTCCAGAATTTTCTAAATTTCTATAATTTCTGCCAATTTCCACAGTCATTATTGTCACCTGTGTCATAGAAGAAAGAAAGAAAATATCATTCAAAAGGGAAGAAGAGTACTTAGACGCAAAAGCCCTGGCACAAAGGTTAAAATAACTATCATTTTATTAATGTTTTTATAAGGCACCAGATGCTGTGCTAGGTGTGTATAATCTCTGTCCTTCACAGCAACATTGAAAGATAGATGGTACTCTTCCCGCATCCAATTGCTGTTTAGAAGAAAGCAGGCTTAGCCAACAGGCTAGGAGCATTTCAATTCCTCTTTCTGAGGTGGACACACAGACTGCCTCCGGACCTATGGCATTAAATACTCCACTCATGTAACCTTGTTGGCATTCCAGCATCACCCAGCAACCTGCTAGCTATCATTTGGATTCTCCTGCAGGCTGCTACTGGTGAGAGTACACACAGATCATGTTCACATAAATATTCCAGACCATATGGCACTGTAAATGAATACATTGGCTTTATTCTCTATAAAATCGATTTGACGAAAAACTTCAGTTCAGTTGCTTTTGGACTGAGAGGATAAAGATTTCCTAAACCCTCTCTGACTGCTGAACTCTCTATACCAAATCCATATGAGCTCCGTAAATGCTATCTCTCTGTTGATTCCCTTATTTTACTAATCTGAGCACTCATATGTTCACAGAGCCATATATGGAGAAAATGTAAAAAGAGTTCACCTTTTTGGCAATTGAGCTACATAACCAATAAAGGTAGCTTCACTTCAGGCCATTACCCAGATCACTCTTACTAAACTTAGCTTAAATACCATCCTATGCCTCTAAAGAATGCATATAATATGCATCGAAGATGGCAAAGCTGCCACTGCTACTCCATCACACAACTAGAGACACTGTAGCCGTACCATGACAGTAAAAAACTGGACCTCTCTCTCCCTGGGATGCCCTAAAGCCAGCAATGTTTAAGCCTCCCAAAAACCAGAGTGCACATAAGTACCCAGTGCTTTCGCTAATTAAATCCACTGTAGAACCAGACGAATTCCAAGAACAGCAGTAACACATTTTTATTTTATAAAAATGCCCCCATTGAAACAACAGATCTGAATGCAAATGTAAAACTAAGCCTTCGATAATGCTCTCTTCACATCTGTCAACATTTTAGAGAAACTTCAACTGGAATGCATTTGTGGTTCTAGAAATTCTTACTTTATGCCTAGAATACATTTGAGGTGACTTTGTTTTCACTGGTATCCAGGTTTCAAATAAAAAATATCGTGGAATTACAGACCTTTGAAGTTGGAAGGGATCAGGAGAGTCATGTAGACCTACCCCCTCATTTAACATATGTGATGAAAGTTCAGAGAGGTTGAGGCAAGGCTCAAGGTTGCTCACAGGATTAGATTTCAGGAACTCTAAAAGCTAAAGAGAAATTGGGGGCAGATTTCCCATTGTACCCTTAGCATTTGAATGGCAAATGACTCCATCTGAGATCAAGGGCCGAGCCAGACAAAATTCACCAGCCACCTGACCTTTTCGTATTTTTACAAGCAAAATTAAATCGGGAATTGAAACATTTGCCCAAATTGCTTTGGTTAATTTATTGAGCTTTGTTTAGCACTTTAAAAAATTTTTTAAAGAAAGAAAAAGAAATAGGGGAGAATAGGCTGTGTGACACATCTTGTAGTATTTAAATATTAATAAAGTCACATTTGTTGTTTTTATTATGTCATACATGGGTATTATTTCAAGAAACTTTTCATGTTTCAAATAGATATATATATGTATATACAGATACACACACATATGCTAGGCTATAATGTATTTCTTACTGTGGGTCATACTAAAAAGATGGAAATTCACTTCAGTAGGAGTTTCACTTTGGGCCCTGCTCAACCTTCTTTAAAACAAACAAAACAACACCATGAAATACAAAATAGCACCTTCTCATAAAAATTTGGGGAACTTTTCATTAAATATTCACTTTTTTAAATCACTGCAACCTAAAATGCTCTTTCTAGCCTAGGCTTAGAATCATGTTCTATAGATGACTAATGTGGAAAAATTCAACGTAAGAAGCCAGGGAAAAGAACAGATACGTTACAGGTGAATAAGGAAAGAGAACTTCCTTTACAGTTTTAAGATACAGTTTTTTTCTTTCCTAAAATTAAAGTTTGAAGTAAATAACAAATTTAATTTACTCAGTTCCTGGTCCAGAGTAAATGTTTAATAATATGTGTTGAATGAATGCTGAAGAGAGAAGGGCAGGCTTTAATTCAGCTATTAACTTGCTGTGCAAAGCTAGACAAAGGTCTTAACTTCTCTGAGCTTCAACGTTCTCAACAGTAAAAAGAGACAACTGAGCAAGTGTAGTGTTTCCTTCAGGGACATCTGCAGTGCCCTTTCCATGGAATGTTAATAGCTGGTCCATGAAAATCATCTATAACTGACAGGTCAACGGGTAGTCCCTTTACCAGATTTCTATGTCCTCCATCCTCATCTATGTATCTATGATCATCCAATGAATCTTGCTTTCCTGGCTCTGAAACTCTAAAGAAGAAGAAAAAACAATTTCGAAGAAGAAAAAACCATTTCGAAGAAGATAAAACATCGCTCCTTATTTCCTTAATAGAAAAAAAATGTATGGCCAACTATATAGATTCCATTACGTCCCTCCAACTAAGGAACGACAGATTGGGCTGTGAATTTAGTGACCTCTCTTTTTATTCTCCATACGTCCTTTATTTTCATCCATCTGACTTTTCACAAAAAGAAGGCATTTTTTGGTTCAAATCAATATCTTGACCAAAAGACAGCACAGCAGCAGGCATTGTGCACCCTTCCCTCAGGAGTGGTTCTGTAGCATCAGCATCTACTTAGAGGTCTGGAATTAGCACAAGCCCTACCCACCTGTGTCTGTGACTTTGGGATAAAAAGGGAGCCAGATGAGGGCCAGTTCTGGAGTTGTACCTGCCATCACCTACAGCTGCAACACTGGCCTGATAACACCAAAGTCGGAAAACAAAGCTGACCCTTTCTGTAAAGGGATTCTGAGTGTGGGTAGCCAGAGAGCATGGTTTATCTGGAGAAGTATAGCGTAACAGTTAAACGTGTAAAGTTAAATTAACAAATCACTGGGAACTCTAAGTGTCAATTTCCTTAATGCAAAATGGGAATAAAACTGGAACTTGCTTCATGCGTTGCAGAAAGAATTAAATAAGAAATATATTTGGATATATTTAGATATATATCAGGTATTGGACTTGACCCAATATCTGATGTATAATAACTGCTCAATAAATGGTATCTATTTTTATGATATAACTAAATTCAGACCATGATTAAGAGATCAAGGATAAGGAAATTTTAAATGATAAATTAGCATAGACACATTTACACATGTAAAATGCATGAGAAAGACACTGGGGATGGACACACATTGAATTGGAAGCTTGTGCTGCCTTCATGGCCCACTATGTTCATTCTACTCTAGCAAATAGCTTGGAAGAGTTGGATAAAGCCAACTGGTCACCCCTAGATGATTAGCAGATCTTACACTTAATGGGTTAAATGGGTAGTGAGAGAATCATCCATTTTTCAGGAGGCATCCTCTTGCCATAGATTTCCATTCTTTGTTTAAAATTGCAACACACTTTGGACCACAGATCTCTGTATTTTGCAGCCCTTCTGTCATCCTGAGGCTTGTATTTGTCAACAAACACTCCTAGCTATCATTATTAAGCACTGATATTTCCCACTGTGGTCTCTTCTCATCTATATGTGGTCAAAGATGCCATTCCCCTGGTGGGTATTAGTGCCAGTCTTTTATCTCAGGGAAGTGAAGACAGAAACGTGGAGAGAAGCAGCAGCTTGTCCAAAGGGCCCACAGTTTGCAGAAGTTACTGGACCAGCAGAGCCTTAAATGTGGCGATCAGCCAGATGGCCACGCCGGCCCCTCAACCATCCCACCCAGCAAATAAATACAAATCAGGTTCACACTCACTCATCTTCCTGAGCCACTCTAGCCGTGAGCGCAAGCCTCAGTTCTTGCAGGTGTCTGTACTGCAGAAATGGTTGACAGGCTGACGCAGGGTATATCTGGGGAGGAAAATAAGAGCAAAGACTTAATTAAAGGATATTCTGAAGAAGGCAAAAGAAATTACCCAACCTATCTGCAAACCACACACGGGAAATGAATGGGTTCTTTAGTGTTTGGGACATTTTAGTGTTATAAAAATGTAGACTATAGAGCTATTATATCAAGTAATTTATGGGATGAATATTGTAATTCATTGAATGTCACGACTTATCTTTTATTCATATAGTTACTATTCCATTACCAGCGAGGGAGGTTTGTCAAAGGTTAATTATTTTAAATTGCTCCGGCAAATTTATTTTGATTTGTACAATTTTTTTTGAATAATCATAAGTCTATATATTCATACATCTTTATGAGGCTTCTTTTTAAAAAATAATGTTCTTTGATGAGGCTGTTAAAGTTAGATAAATGCTTTAGTGATGTCTTTAAAATACATTCCCTTTAACTCTGGATGTAGATCTACAAAGAATTATTATATTATTATTATCAGTCTTTTTTAGAACTTTCTACTTTTCCAAGAAAAATTCCAATATAAAATGGCCAGGAAATTGAACTTTGACTTTCTCAAGGGGTTGGTCATGGTTCCTAGTACCTTTTAACTCGGGGTCATTCTTTGGAATGCCCTTCTGAATGGTGGATGAGGAAAGCTGTTGACATCTGTTCTCTGTTGTGTACCCAACTCTGTTTCACGTGAGGCTGCCCCGTGGCCAGGGGTACACCTCCTCAGGCATGAAAACTGGTCCTTGTGGAACAAAAAATGATAGAATGTAGGTATAAATTATCTTCCGAGTTGGAAAAATTATCTTGAATTATTAAACCTAAATCAGAAAGGGAGCCAGAAGCCAAAGGGGGATCAGGAAGGCTACAATGCATACAATATATACAATACATGCTTTAACCCAGTTCCATCTCCTTCAAAACTTATTGCCTCTCTCAGGAAGCCTTTCTGATTATGCTTGTTTTCTTTATTTTTCTCAGATGCTTATTATCAAGTCTATATTTCATTAATACGGTCTTGTTGCATAGCTTTTTAATTATTCATAAATCATTTGAGAGTCAGAGAGATACAGTGGGAAAATGTTCAATTTGGAGGCAGGAGACCTAGTCTCACATTTAAGCTCTGCAGTATATGGTCTGTGTGGGTTTAGGTGGGTTGGCCTATTTCTCCGAGACTCCGTTTCCTTGATGTCAAAGAAGAACAGGAAAACCTACCTATGTGCTTGGTGGGGTTGGCAATATGTCACCTAATAATTGCACCCTACTTCAGGTTTACAGAATCTTGCATATGTATCTTGTTTAATCCCCAAACAACAGTATAGATGAGCACTATTACCAATCCTCTTTTATGTGAATTACAAGAAAATACTGTTTTTAACACCATAAGTTATTATTATTTTCAGTTTGTAGATTTTATACCATCAAGTTAATATTAACAGCCCTAGGATCCAGCCCATATCTATCTTTTATTTATTTTTTATTTTATTCTTCCCTCATATTCATTTCTTTAAGTGACTTGAATAGATTCAGAAGATATATTTTTCCAGTACAGATAACAAAGTGCTTTGCAAAATAAATGCTTAGTAAGGTTGTGTCTGTATCTTGCCAGAGTAACTGATTAATTTCACTTGATGTCAAGAAGAAAATAATCATCTACCATTTGATCAATATTTTTACTTTGTAAACATTTGTACTCCTCTTGTGCATATGGTAAAATGTTCTCGGAGAGCACAGCAGTTCTGGAAGCACAGAAATAGAACATACATCTGTTCTATAATGCTGCTGCTAAAACAAAAGCCTCAGTACATGATTCTGGAAAGCATAAACGGTAGCTCATGTACAGAGACTGCAAGGTATTTCATAATTTACCTTACGAGAAGGCAGACTCCATCCAAGAGAGGCCCTTGTCTGTCTTATTCGCACTCAGTATTTTGGGTGCCTGGTTTGTAGTTGGTGCACAGTAAGTATTAGCTAAGCATAAAGTCTCTCATTACAAATCAGACCTTTAGAAGACTATGAAATTTTGCAGTTAAAGAACTTGGAATTTTGAAACGGATTCAGAAAAGAGAAACATTGTTGGAGATGAGACTCATAAAAGAAAGTTAAAGAATCTTTAAAAATGATACAAATGAACATATTTACAAAACAGAAATAGACTCACAGACATAGAAAACAAACTTATGGTTACCAAAGGGGAAAGGTGGTGGGAAGAGGGATAAATTAGGAGTTTCAATTAGCAGATACACACTACTATATACAGAATAGATAATCAACCTACTGTGTAGCACAGGGAACTATGTACACTTGTAATAATCTGTAATGGAAAAGAATCTGAAAAATACATGTATGTATAACTAAATCACTTTGCTGTACAGCTGAAACTAACACAGCATTGTAAATAACTATGCTTCAATTAAAAACAGAATTTACTACTCAAAAAGAAAGAAAAGGGGAGATTTTGAGCATCATATAAGGTATCTATAATGGAACAGAATATGTTGGCAAGGGGTTTCCAACCTCTGCTGTGAACAGAAGCAGGGGAAATATGTTCATCTGTGATACAAAAGATGTGCGTTAGTAAAAGTAAATAAATATGCAGACACATACATGTGAACACACATAAAATAAATCCTCATTGAGAAGTGGTAGAAAGTGAATAGGAAAATGACAGCATTAGCTCGCCATTGCTGAGCTTTGCTGTTTCAGGACCGTATGCTGTGTGTCTAAGTACTGGACTTACATTGTCTCATTAAACAAGTTCTCTGTGGTCAACGTTACCATAGATGAGGAAATAGAGTCTAGGAGTACCTAAATGACTTGTCCAAAGTCACATGCTAGTTGTCAGCAGAGCCTAGAATTAATGCACATCTGGGCCTTTTGGATCGAAGTGGTCATTTGAGACACCCACCACATTCAACCTCAACACTGACCAGCTCTACAGGTTTTTCCTCCATGGAGCCTAGAGGAGCCTACAACTGGCCTCCATGTTTACTTAATAGACTTCATGAGAGTGAAAGCTGATTGATGGCTGTGATCATGCAAAACCTATACTAATGCTGCTACAGAGCTATTTGTTTAAAAAAGATATAATACCTATGCCAATATTTTACTCTTACTAAATCTTCCTTACCCAGATTTCATAGTAAAATTAGATCTAGGTAGGATAGAATCACTGAATCCGCGAACAGAGAGATTTCACTCTCAAAGCAGAATCTGTGGCCCTAAACAATGTGATTTTCCTGTCATGTAGCTACATATCAAAAGAGGGTCTTTTCAAGGAATTATTCTGGACTGTTGTGTAAACTCAATCAATTAGGTACATAGTCATCAAACATCCGCTTACTTTTGAATTATCAAACCTATTGTCTCAGGTAGAATTTATGTGTGCGGAGATACTGGGCCATGGTATGAGTAGCGCTGGCAGCAATTTTGTGACTGTAACTGCCCAAGGTATTGCTGGAAATCATCAAGATGGCAGAGTGAAAAGCAGGCCCCAGAGAATGTCATGGCAACACTGAGCCCACCTGCTTCCCAGTTCTATCAAGCACCATCCGAGAAAAGTGTTCTGCATCCAGTGCCTTATACCAGAACAATCTGATTCCTGTGGACTGGAATATTTCTATTTTTAATTCTCCTTAACAAAGGCCTCTAAGTCCAGAAGCTTCCCAACAGGACTGTGAAGCGCTATTCTGATCACCCCTTCATGTTTCCAAGCTGCTCTGGGATAATGTTTGGGAGGGAAGGCCCCCAGGGGAACAGCTGATTGGATTCTGGCAGGAAGAACCAAACATCTGCTTCAAACAAAAGACATCTGCATATTTCACATTTATTTTTCATAATTTACAGATGTGACCTGCCAAAATTCAGCAAGGGAGAATCCACTAGCACGTAATTAGCTTAAAGTCTGCTTGCTTTAGAAGTGTGAGCATGAAGCCCAGGAGCTCACCTGGGAGGACAAGGAACAGTGAAACTTCAATTTGATTTCTGGAAATTCAGTTTTAGACCTCCTACGCCAGGGCAGAAGACCCAGTCCCGCTAGGCTTGGAAGGGAGAAGTAAATGTGCCAGAGGTGACGCTAGGATGTTCTTTCGTCCTCACGTCAAATAAAAAGCCTTCCCACCAAAGGGGTGGCCTAAGGTGCTATCATTTATTAAATAAGATTTGATTAGGCAGAAGGTGTTTGCTTCTACCCCCTAGCACTGCAGGACCCAGCTTAGATAATGGTGCAATGCTCCATGACTTATAACTTAAAATGCATATAGAAAAATACACAAAATAGCATGGTGAGAAATCACGCGTGGGGTGTTACATTATTTTTCAAAGCATCTGAAAGTTGTTACTTACCAAAAAATAGTATGTTTGGAATATGTGATGAAAACATAAAGAGAACAAGATAATGGGGGATACGATCAGTCTTAATACATCTTGGTGGAACGGATACAACAAATGATTTGCCTTCTATGAGCTACATCTTCCCAGTTGAATTTCAAACTTCACAAGGTTATTATTGTGTAAAATAACTAAAAATTGCTTAATAGAGAATAGAAGTGGAAGAAGAATTTTTATGAGAAAGAGAGAGAAAGAAGATTTCTTTTCCTTTCCAGCAAAAGAATTTCAACCTCATTGTCAAGAACACTAGTTCTGATACCCGGGGGTATTTCCCCTGCTCTTAACTCCAGGGAGAAAGAATACTTAAAGTTAAGTCTGCAAAGTATCAGGTGCTGTTGTTTTAAATATTTAAAACACAGGCCCCTGGTGGGAAGGCGGAGTAGTATTTTGGTTTTGCTGACTGTCTATTATCTTCCAGTCTTAGTCACTGCTTTATAGAAACAATTGTGTTCCTGATTTAGTTGTAGACACAATGCTGACCCTATACAAATCTCTACAATAATAGCATAGCAGTTCCAAAGAATTTAGCATCTTAAGATATGTGTACACTGTAGAAGCAAGGTGTGCAATCCAGGCACAAATTCCTTGGTGACTCCTAGCTAGTTCTAAGGAGTGACTTGGTTGTGGTCATTCCAAGTATCACCCACTGTGTGGTTTTGATATCTGATTTAGCACTTTATGACATGTACATGCCAAACTGGTTTGAAACATGAAATCTCAATTCAAAGAGCAGCACACTTGAAAACAATGATTTGTAATTATGTACCCACCTACCGTTCGAGATTTGCTAGTTATTCTTTTTTTTTTTTTGCGGTACGCGGGCCTCTCACTGTTGTGGCCTCTCCCGCTGCGGAGTACAGGCTCCGGACACGCAGGCTCAGCGGCCATGGCTCACGGGCCCAGCTGCTCCACGGCATGTGGGATCGTCCTGGACCGGGGCACGAACCCGTGTCCCCTGCATCGGCAGGCGGACTCTCAACCACTGCGCCACCAGGGAAGCCCGCTAGTTATTCTTAAATACACATTTTTTAAAAAATTTCATTGTACTTAAATTTCAAACCAGTATGTTATACACATGAATCTTTCCTGTAATTATAAATTCTCTTCTCCCCTTTGCAGTAGGCTCACCACAGAGGAACAGCTTGTTATAAATAGACAGACGCTAGTCTTGATTTGAATTAGATCTAGATTTCAGTCCTGTTTCAACCATCTACAAGCTGGATGACCTTGGGAAAATTATTTAAACTCACTGGGTCTCAATTTTCTTTCCTGTCTACTAGGGTTGGTATTTCCTGTACAAGTTAAATGAGGTAGCCTGTGTAATCTGCACCTAAACTGGCACTCTGATTTGCCAAAGATTTGAACTTGCTTGAACTTAGATGTCTTACCTACCATAGAGCTTGTTGAAAGGAAACTGTCATCCCAGAAGAAGAGGGGGTCAGGCAAGAAGAAAAATTTTGAAAACAAACCTTGAAGTTAATTGAGAGGAATAATGCTAACATATCGGTGTTTGTCATTCTATGATCTTAAGTGAGAGCTACAAATAACTAAAAGTAAAAATCAAAGGGCTGTTTCTCTAAAATTTCTACAACATGCTGGGGCACAATTTGTACTTTTTGGAGATCTGTTTTCCTCAATTCCAGAGTGGCACTGTGGGGAAGTGTCAGTAGCAGTGGCCTTGCCTGGTGGAAGCCCTGGCTTATGGTGAGAGTTGTCAGCGGTCCCCGGAAGAAGCAGTGGTGTAGGAGAATGGGAAGTCCCCAGTGGAGGTAGGGGCCATCCTCGGAGAAAGAGCATTCCCCCAAAAATACCCAGTGGGAGAAGCGGGAACCAGCAAATGTGCCCAGGAAACACCAACTTGGGCTGCACTGTCCAATATGGTACCGATAGCCGTGCGTGGCTATTTAAATCAAAATGAATTAAAATTGAAAATTTAGTTCCTCAGTCTCCGTAACAGATCCCTCATTGTAGACAATTCTGTTGAACAACACTTGACTAGCAGATCACCAGTTTTTTTCCAAAGCACATGTGAAAGATTTCCTAGAAATCTCTGAAGTACTTGAAGACTGAAGCAGTGGGAGAGGGGAAGGAATGAGGTCCTGAAACAGCGGTTAGGCATAAGAGTTGGCAACATAGGAGCTATTCTCCTTAACATGATTCCTTTTTACCCAAGGCCAAAGGTGGGGAAATGCAATGTATGTACAAAAAAACACCCAGCACATTGCGTTGAACACAATAGGCTTCAGCAAGTATAAACCCCCTTCTGCTTAAGATCCTTGTGCTGGTGTTAGTAATTTCTAATATAGCTGGCATTCTGTTGCTAGAATCATCTTCCTACCACCTATATGAGATCATTAACCTCTTCAAAAGCTGCCAAAGACTCTACATCGAATAAAGACCATGGTACAAAGTCCCAAGACTCATATCTTGCCAATGTGAGCACAGACACTGGAGCTGGAACGCCTGAGTGTGAAGCCCAGCTCTGGCACTTGCTGGCTGTGGACCTCGCCTCATGAGTTAACCTCTCTCTGAGCCTCAGATTTCTCATCTGTAAAATGAGGATCATATTAGCTCGGACTCCATTAAGTTGTTATGAGCGCCTGGCACGTCATCAGCCTGCGGAAGGTGTGTGTTAAGTGAATTTTGTATTCTTCAACAATCTGCTCCCTAATCACATTTCAAGTCGGTTTTCCACTATGACCCCTTCCCCTCTCTACATTTCAAATGTGCCATAGTCCCCCAACTTGACTTACATACCTGTCCCTCTTTTTATATATATTGAAATCCTACATATACGTCCTTCGAAATGCATCTTTCTAGAAGAAGTTTTCCTAGATTAGTCCTATGTCAACATGTCCATACCTTATTCAATAACTTTTATTTCATTCCATCCTGCCTTGTTCTTTATAGCTTGGCCTTTACTTGTCTGGACTCACCCTGGACCGTAAATTCCCCCCCCCCAAATTATTCATGCTTAGAGTCCCCCAAACACATGCCTAAATTAAGGGCTCAACAAACGCTCATAAGAGGGTGAGAGGAGGGGAGGGTGGGTGTGCCTTTCAGACCAATTCTGTGAAATACCCACTTTGAGTGCCGCATTTTAGAATCTGTGCATAAGTGGCTTTTCAAGTTGTCTAAACACAATATCAGACACGATACCCTTTGGATGATGAGTGCAAAAATTTGTAAATTTCCATTACATGTTCTGTTTCATGCCAGATAGCTAGGTTTTTTAGAACATGGCAGCATGAAAGGACAACCACAACCTGAGAGGACTGAAGTCAGTGACACTAGATCCAAACACACAGTGAAGCCAGTCCATTTAGCTTCTTGATAGTTTCCTGTGCAAATTAATTCTGAAGCACCCTCTGGATGCATCCCAAGGACTGCCCACCAAGGAGAGTCAGCCCCAAGCCCAAATGCTCCTCTGTGGATACTGCACTAGCTGCAAAATGACAGACTCAGAGTAGCTCTGTTTGTGGCTAAGTGGACCTGTTTGTTTTTTTTTTTTGCGGTACGCGGGCCTCTCACTGTTGTGGCCTCTCCCGCTGCGGAGCACAGGCTCCGGATGCGCAGGCTCAGCGGCCATGGCTCACGGGCCCAGCCGCTCCGCGGCATGTGGGTTCTTCCCGGACCGGGGCACAAACCCGTGTCCCCTGCATCGGCAGGCGGACTCTCAACCACTGCGTCACCAGGGAAGCCCGGACCTGTTTTTTTAATAGGCTGTTGAGTTCTAAGAATTAAAATTAAAATTGACTTTATTTATACAGAAATAATGGCATCACATAGGAAAATGATGAAATGCTTGATCGTGAACAGATATTTTCTAAACGATCTCCCAAAGTAAATCTTTGACCAGAAACGATGATGTGCAATACAACAGTACATCTTGGTTGTGTCCCAGGAAAACATATCACGGAACAAAAGAAGAACCAGTGAGATGCACAGAATGGGTACACCTGGACCATCCATACATTGGATATCACACCATATGCACATATCTTGTCCAGGGCTGTTGGGGTCCGTGAGGTGAAATCCCTCCTCAGAGCCCCTCACTATCCTTATATTTATATATAACCCTTAATAAGCAAAAAAGACCCCACCTCTTCTTAGCCTCCAAACTTTCCCGGATAATTTTATTTCTTTGTTAGAAATATAAAATGTAGCTTTATGAGTCTTTAAAAGTCTAAAGAAAATAGCTTCTAATGTTATCTTTTTATTGCCCACAATTCATCCTGCTGAAAAGGGCAGTTACGTTCTTAGAGTTGATTACTGCTCAGTCTTAAATTTTCTAATTGTTTTAGATTTTTAACTTATTTTAGACATTTTCACTTTGCCCCCTAGAGTAAATTAAGATGAAAGGTAAATTAAAATAGAGGAATTCAACATAAAAAGAATAAATAAATAAAACACAGATTGCAAAGCAGGAATGAAAACAAGGTCTCCCAACCCAATCTGTTAAAGGAATGCTACAAATGTGAAGTGTTTACTATTTTAAACATTAATCATGTACTCACTCTGTTTATTTAGCTATCAATGTTTTCCCTGTAACTCTGACTTGAAAATGTGTAAGCTGTTTAGAATTAGGGCTCACACCGAAGCCAAATGATATTTTGATTATTTATATTGCATAGTTTGTCTTGAAACTTCAGAGCTGCAGCCTTTTCATTTCAATTCACACCTTTTTAAAAAGTCATTATTATTTTGTATAATGTGACATCTCGAATAACTTTTACTGCCACCCACTACCATACACCCAAGTCACAGCCATTAAAGAAAGGGAGCCTGAGTCCTCCATCAAAGGGCCTATTCAGAAGATCTCAGCCATCTTGCTTTTACCTAGAAACTATGCAGCAACCCAAAAACACTGCATAAGAGGACTGCTTAGTAATCAGAATTAGGAGTCCCAAAGAACTGTAAGTGTCTCAAGTTTCTGGCAGTGTTTTCTTGAGAGGTAGTCATTATTTTAATAAAATTTAACAATTTGGATCTGATAATGAGATATAGCCACGAAAGCTACCTTATACTCATCATGAACAAGAGCTTCTCATCTGATCTTATAAAATTACAACTCCTGAGGAGGACGGAACCTGATCACATTAGTTGGATTTATTATTTCTGCCCATTAAGAAGGGTAAGCTGGGATGAAGTGAGAGAGTGGCATGGACATATATACACTACCAAACGTAAAATAGATAGCTAGTGGGAAGCAGCCGCATAGCCCAGGGAGATCAGCTCGGTGCTTTGTGACCACCTAGAGGGGTGGGATACGGAGGGTGGGAGGGAGGGAGGGAGATGCAAGAGGGAGGAGATATGAGGATATATGTATATGTATAGCTGATTCACTTTGTTATACAGCAGAAACTAACACACCATTGTAAAGTGTACTTATACTCCAATAAGGATGTTAAATTAATTAATTATTTTTTTAATAAAAGAAAGATAGGAAAGCATAATAATTTTCTCCTAGAATAAAGATATGGAAAAATCCTCCCCATTAGAACCCCCAGACGAGGGCATGAACAAGCTCCCTCAAAATAGATATTTTCTTTGAAAATTGTTGTAGCTGTCATAAAATTATTCAGGTGTTCTGGAAAATTGTAACATCTTTATTTTCTACAGCTGACCTAAACTTCCTCCACTGCCCCACCCCAGTTCTTCAAATGTGAACAGTTCAACCTCCTGTGACTGCTGTTTCTTCCCACGCCTATCCCCCTCCCTAACTGGTGTGGGAGTGTAGTGCCTCATGGTGGCTCTCCATCTGGCCCTTGGTCTGCTGTCTGCTACAGGGTCTCGTTCGGTGCTTGGTGGGTGCTGGCTGATTCTAACATATTTCATATTCAATGTTCTAAGGATACCCATCCTCTCATGCTGGCAAGCCAGCTGGTGCCCTACCTGGCACTCTGCCCCAGCCTTCTTTAGGAAACTCAGACTAGCCCCTACCAACCTCTGTCCTTCTCTCCACAGTCTCTGAGAACCAGAGGGGCTTCCCTCCTGCTCTATCTCATCATCCTTCCAAGAGTGCTATTTGCCTTCCCCTTTTCTCTATGGCTATGATAACAGACTAGCTGTTGAGGGTAGGACATACTTTACGTGAGGAAATATGAAAGCTTCATCAATTTCATAGTGTCTAATTTGCATCCCATTAGCATCAGGTAGAGGGCCCACTTGGGGGATGGCAGGTCCTGCACGCTTTCAGTCTCTCCTTTTTGTGTCCTTTACCACCCACCATCCTTCGATGGTAATTCTACCCCTGCTCTCTAGGTGCCCGGTGCCCTCACAAGCTACTCACATCCTTCAAACTAAACATTTCTAACAAACTGGCTCACAGACACTCAATGTCTGATGTGACTTCAGATATCACCTCTCTTAGAAGAATTCCAGAGGACTAACACAAGCCAGATGCATCACCACAAATGGAACTCTGGGCATTAGCGGTTGAAGAAGACCATTAAAGGCAGAAAAGAAGTCTGCCAGATTCCACCGAAATAATACCTTGTAGATGAGATGACCTCTTGGTATTTTTCTACTTATATGTTCAACCAGAGACGTACACACATGCACATATGCACACACACACACAAACACACTTCAAATTGAAATATCAAAACATGTCAACAGGAGATTGACAAATATGAAAGAACCTTGAAAACTAATAAATCTATTATAAATATATGGTGCTAATGTGTGTCAACGCATTGGACACAGACCTCCTTAAATAAAGAAACAAAGCATCACAGAAAAAAGAATTACATAATGATGTAAACTAGCCCAGGTGAATCCCAAATAACTCAGTTGGCTCCAGAATCACCCAAAGAGCTTTTAACATAGTGGTTTTAACCTAACGACAGAAACGGCCACAGGCATCTTGCTGTGACCAATCATTGACAACGGTATGAACTGTCCTGTTTGGTAAAGCATGTAATTTCAGGCAAACCTAAGCACGTTTACAAATGCTGATTCTTGGGGTTTTTTTTAAATTTTGTTTTACATTCATAGGCAATAGGAGTCTGAATTAGTGGTGTTTTTAGTTACTGCAGCAAAATTAATTTCCAGTATTTTTAATACACAATGATTCTTAGAGACTATTTTCTTTTCTTTTATAATGGTATTTTTTTTAATCATTTTGCTACTTTCCTGGAATTTCTGACAAGAGACAACTGTTTGCAACATTTGGCGACGTGCCTCACCTTGACTTGGCAGCTCTGTTTATGATAACATTTTGAAGAATAAATCTGAATTTGCCTGGGTATCTCTTCATGAGCTTTGTTTCTGGACACATCTAAACAAACTTCAGAGATGGTTTCATTACATTTGTTGCTTCCTGGAAGGACCAATTATCTTTTCAAAATTCGGTTTGAAACTTCAGCCAAATCCCTTGTCTCCATCGCTAAAATGTTCATAAGTATCCATGAGAGAGTGTGGCAACCATGTTGCTCTGAAGTGAAAAAGCTTCCAGCCTTGGGTGGTGGTTGGCTTTCCTGGGTAGATTTTCACCTTTAGGAAGGATCATTACCACATTGCTACTCAACTTTCCTTTCTTCATAGCCCTAAGTGTACGTGTTCATTATGGCACTAACATTGCAGGAGGTTACTGCATATCAGGGATGCCTAAGGACGTGGCCATGTGTGCAGTGCATCTGCCCCCATGCTTTCAAGGCAATAGAGCATCTACACTTCACTTAAGTCTCTGGTTGAAAAAATAATGGCAATGTAGGAACCTACCTCCCACCGTGAGGAACAGCATCTCCTCCCACGGAAATGTGATTGTCTACTACTGCAGAAATCGTTTATTATTTCCTGAGTTCAATTTGGGTAGTCACTCAACAGCCAATACTTTTAAATTAAGTTTATATATTATCATAATAGTTACTCCATTTGGGGTGCCTATTATCTGCTTGATTCTGCTGTTTTGTGTTTTAGTTAAATTATCTCCAAACTTCAATCATCCTTAGTTTTTGAGGAAACGTAAGCTCAGAGAAGGAATTTGTCCAAGTTCACGCAGTCAGTAATGGAGCAGAGTGGGATTACAAACCCAATAATTCTGAGTCTCTGCCTGGTGTTGGATTTTATACTTAACAATTTGGGGTACCACCCTCTACGCTTTCAGCACGTCCTTTACCTCAGCCACAGGGGTGGCAGCCACTCTTACACAGGGATAAAATGCAGTGTCTCCCTCAGCTGTGTGGCATATACCCTAGAGGTCCTCTGACACTGTGACAGTAGGTTGACACACATGCAAATATCCTCTATGGGCCTTGGAAGTGTCAGAAATGGCTAAAGCCTTTCCCCTTTCATTCTTTGGGACAATCCTGGAACATGTCTGCACAGCTCCTTAGACTGTGCCAGCAGGATCAAACTTGTTAACTACGCTGGTGGCTTGCTCGGTCATGCACCCTTGAATTATTTTACCCTCACAGTCCTATTTCTTGTTCCTTGGAACCACTTCCAAAAACAAAAGTCTGTCTCAGGCTCTATTCTCCAGAAGAAACCCAGGGTAAAACAAGAACATTTTGGCACACTCTAAAAGTACCAGCAAAATACATCAAATAGGGGAATAATTTGCTTTTATCTGGGAAAACTCTTTAATGGGCTCTTTTGGTTTTCAAAGGCAAGGCTTAAAGCCTAGTCTAGAAGTAAAACCATCAGCAATGGGACATAGCAAACAGTGTAAAGGGAAAGTAGTCCAGGCTGTGGGGAGGAGCTAAGCGTATAGACAAGAAAAGAGAGAAAAGGGGAAAGGAGACTCTGGCATGGTGAGAGCATGAGTCCCAGATACGGGACAGAAGACCTAGGTCTAAGCAGAGAAACGGCCAACAGGAGATCATCTGTGATGGATCGTGACCAGGACCAGCAGTGTTTGTTCCAGAGCTGTCTGTGTTGTGTGTCTCTTGTGATATCTCCAAATCGTCAGCAAAGTTGCTTAACCGTGGCAACCTAATGTGACTCTTCTGCAGTATGGGGACTAGAGATAGAGGCTGTGTCTACACTCAGGGAGGAGAGAGGAAGGACAAAGGCCATAGCCTCAACTGGCGCTGTCTGGGGAGCAAGTGGCAACAACAGAGCAGTTTTGGGGTAGCAGCCCAAGACGGGGAGTGACAGACGATGAATGGGACATCTAAGCACCTACCAAGAATTAGCAAAGTAATTCAGGGGCAGGGCTTCCTACAGTTACATGGAAAATAAGTTTGTTTTATTTAGTTTTATTTAGTTATTTAAGATAAAAACAGAACTTGGGAATATCTGGGCAACATACACAAATATGGAGTTAAAGAAATATGTAGAAAGCACGTTGTTCATACATTTCATAGAAGACCCTGAATATTCATTGGTTCCTTGAATATTATATGCCAGGTACTGATCTAGACACAGTGGGGGACGAAGGGGGGAGGTAGTGAACAAAATAGAAAAAAATAATTATATTCTACTGGAGTGGGATAGACAAAAATAGTAAAAATATAGTCTTTTGGACAAGAATACGTTCTATAAAGAAAATTTTAAAAGAAGGGGGAATGGAAATGTTTGGAAAGTAGAGCAATAGGAAATTTTGGCGCTATTTTTATGTTTCTTGCAAAAGAGCAAGTTTTGGGGAGTAAGGCCACCCAGGCCATGTATCTAGGCCTAATCAAGCACTTATTTAATGAATGTCCAATGCTTTTTGATCGCTTGCTATGGGCAAGGTGCTGAGCTGGGAAACATGGTGAAGGCAAAGGTGAGCAAATGTTTTCAAGGATCTTTCAGGCTAACAGAGCAGCCTCTCACCATCGAGTTCCCACAAGAGAATTAAGGCCTAATGCCTTATGCATCCATTTTAAGTAATAAATTCCCCTCTCCCCTATGCATCCAGAATGTTATTAGCTATGAACCATCCTTGGGATAACTGAGAAAATAGTTACTCAAATCATTTTCTGCTTTCTATGGTAGAGATGAGGAACGCCAGTTGAGAAAAGGCAGAGGGAGGATGGATAAAAAACAGATCCTCACTCTATTTTGCTTTGTTTTATTTTTGGTGGTAGCTGTTTACTTTTGAAGACATTCAAACCACCTATATTGGTGGCTGCTGTTATGAGATAAATATGCTAAGAAACGACAAGACAATTTGGCCTCTACAGTTTGTTTGGTTTTAACTAAATATTTACCCTCAAAGCATTATGTGTGCAACATTCATAAAAATAAATACAGCAGTCGCCGTGTTACTTTCCTTGGAGTTTACTTGAGGTTTGAATGAGACTGCAACTACCAGGATATCAATAGAAGAAACAGGAAGAAGCGTAAAGATGAAGGCCATTCTGTACTTGAGCCTTTATTTTGATTGAGTTATTTTATTTTGAGGCTTTGGCTTACCCACCAGACTGGAGATTTTCTTATTGTTTAGCACTGGTAAACACGTTTATAAAATATACTTGAGGATGTTGAAAATATTTTACAAGCTTGTCCATTTGAATTATTTTATTCAGTTGCTATGTACTGTTCTACTGTCCCTGTCTGGGGCCCTCGGTTATTTCTCAGGGGTGGGGATCCACCTTACTTTCTCCTTTTAGCTGGAAAAGTCTCATTCAAAAAGATTTTTGTACTCCCTAAGGAAATAAAGGATCAAGGATTGCCAAGCAGAAATAGAGACACAGACGTAGAGAAATATGTGTGGATACCAAGGGGGAAAGGGGTGGGGTGGGAGGAAATGGGAGTTTGGGATTAACATATATACACTCTTGATACTATGTATAAAATAGACAACTGATGGGAACATACTGTATAGCACAGGGAACTCTACTTAATGCACTGTGGTGACCTGAATGGGAGGGAAATCCAAAAGGGAGGGGATATCTGTACGTGCATGGCTGATCCATTTTGCTGTGCAGTAGAAGCTAACACAACATTGTAAAGCAACTATACTCCAATAAAAATTTTAAACAAAACAACACGTAGCCTTCATCCACTGCTGCCAAAAGCATTTGGTAAAATGTTAATGGGAAATATTATAATGGATGGGTCAGGCTGATGTTACCTGGTAGACACTGATGGATCAACCAGATATTATATGCTTACGGATATGATGCAATAAGAATGACACAGCAATGCCTATGAATTCTTTCTGACCACAAATTTGATTCATAATCTAATCTGATGTCTAGATCTCATTAGTGTACAGGAAATACAAGTAATAGAGAAACCAGTTAAATGACACCATGAGGAAGCAATCAACCAAATCCATTCCTCTGAATAAAAAATAACTGGTTACTCAGGTTAAAAGTGGGGGAGGGGAGAGATTATAGAACAGAAGAAAATTAAGATAAACAATCAAATACAATCGTGCTGCAGGTTCCACCCAAAGTGAACATGTCAGACATTGCAGTGGCCACAAATCTGTATGCCTTCCCAAGCAAAGCTTCTTAGCACATTTTCTTCACCAGGAGACATGTCTTATCTAGTTCTGTTTAGAATTCTTCTGCTTGTTCTCCTCTTGATTTCTCTTAGCTAAGACTCTGATTGTCATTGGCTGACGACTTAATCTTTGTTATTAAAACAGCTTCTTGTGACTAATAAAATAAGCATGGACAATAGCATATTTCAATGCTTCAAACCTGGAGAAAATGCTGTAGAACTTGCCTGATAACACAGTTTCCAAGAAAACCCCAAAATGCCTCAAAGCATTTTTAAACCTTGGCAACTAGATTAGGACTTTAGAGATTTTAATCACAGAACCCACATCCCAACTCATTCCAGCTCCCACGTCCAGAAGCTTAGCTTGGGGTTGGCATTGGAAACTTGACTTGCTGCCTAACCATGCCAAGATCGTCCACGTTAGGGAACAGTAATTAGCCACTGGACTTCGAGGGGCAGCATTTTGACTTTCTACATATGGATTTGATCATTTCCTTCCAAACCCAAGAAACTTGAAATATTAGTGGTATTTCACAAAAAATTATACTCTGGACATGGCTGCTTTCAGCCTACAATTTGTGCTAAGTTGTCTGGGACAGAAATGTATCAGCAAAGATACATTTATGCATAGATTAAAATGATTGATTCAAGACAAAATCAGAAACACTAATTTTTTGCAATGCTAGTTACATATGGTGACATTAATATTCCCTTTTCAGAAATCCAGCTGAGAATCATTATTTAATGAAAGGCTTACAAATTGCATTCTATTTAATGGCTTTCATTGCAGATTCCTTTGTAGAAATGCAGAAAACATGTAAGTGACCATGTAAATTCTATACAACATTTGCAATGAGTTGGGAAATTTTATTTATATGCAAATGAAATATATATGTACGTGTGTATGCATATAATACATGCATATAATACATATATTATAGATATATCTATACATATATACAATAGGACATGGATATATAACATATTATATATATTATATATAATACATAGTATATATGTAATAGAATATATGATACATATACACAATATTTATATATAACATATATAAGTATTAAGATATAATTCTCGGTCGGAGCGCCGGGAGAGGACTGGGGTTGGCGGCGTGAACACAGCCTGCAGGGCGTTAGTGCACCGCGGCTACCGGGAGAGAGTCCGGGGAGAGGTCTGGACCTGCCGAGGAGGCAAGAGACTTTTACGTCCCTCTTTGTTTCCTGGTGCACGAGGAGAGGGGATTAAGAACGCTGCTTGAGAGAGCTCCAGGGACGGGCGCGAGCCGCGGCTGGGAGTGCGGAGCCCAGAGACAGACATGAGACGCCAGGGCCGCTGCTGCCGCCACCAGGAGGCCTGTGTGCGAACACAGGTCACTAGCCACACGCCCTTCCGGGGAGCCTGTGCAGCCCGCCACTGCCGGGGTCCCGGGAACCAGGGACAACTCCCCCGGGAGAACGCACGGCGCGCCTCAGGCTGCAACGTCACGCCGGCCTCTGCCGCCGCAGGCCCGCCCCACACTCCGTGACCCTCCCTCCCTCCGGCCGGAGTGAGCCAGAGCCCCCGAATCAGCGGCTCCTTTAACCCCGTCCTGTCTGAGCAAAGAACAGACGCCCTCCGGCGACCTACACGCACAGGCGGGGCCAAATCCAAAGCCGAGCCCCTGGGAACTGTGAGAACAAAGAAGAGAAAGGGAAATCTCTCCCAGCAGCCTCAGAAGCAGCGGATTAAAGCTCCACAATCAACTTGATGTACCTTGCATCTGTGGAATACCTGAACAGACAACGAATCATCCCAAATTAAGGAGCCCTGTGGATGAAAGGCTCTTGGTGCTGCAGCCAGGAGTCAGTGCTGTGCCTCTGAGGTGGGAGAGCCAACTTCAGGACACTGGTCCACAAGAGGCCTCCCAGCTGCACATAATATCAAACAGCAAAAATCTCCCAGAGATTTCCATCTCAACGCCAGCACCCAGCTTCACTCAATGACCAGCAAGCTACAGTGCTGGACATCCTATGCCAAACAACTAGCAAGACAGGAACACAACCCCACCCATTAGCAGAGAGGCTGCCCAAAATCATAATAAGTCTACAGACACCCCAAAACACACCACCAGACGTGGACCTGCCCACCAGAAAGACAAGATCCAGCCTCATCCACCAGAACACAGGCACTAGTACCCTCCACCAGGAAGCCTACACAACCCACTGAACCAACCTTAGCCACTGGGGACAGACACAAAAAACAACAGGAACTACGAACCTTCAGCCTGCAAAAAAGGAGACCCCAAACACAGTAAGATAAGCAAAATGAAAAGACAGAAAAACACACAGCAGATGAAGGAGCAAGATAAAAACCCACCAGACCTAACAAATGAAGAGGAAATAGGCAGTCTACCTGAAAAAGAATTCAGAATAATGATAGTAAGGTTGATCCGAAATCTTGGAGATAGAATGGACAATAGAATGGACAAAATGCAAGAATCAGTTAACAAGGACCTAGAAGAACTAAAGATGAAACAAGCAACGATGAACAACACAATAAATGAAATTAAAAGTACTCTAGATGGGATCAATAGCAGAATAACTGAGGCAGAAGAACGGATAAGTGACCTGGAAGATAAAATAGTGGAAATAACTACTGCAGAGCAGAATAAAGAAAAAAGAATGAAAAGAACTGAGGACAGTCTCAGAGACCTCTGGGACAACATTAAACGCACCAACATTCGAATTATAGGGGTTCCAGAAGAAGAATAGAAAAAGAAAGGGACTGAGAAAATATTTGAAGAGATTATAGTTGAAAACTTCCCTAATATGGGAAAGGAAATAGTTAATCAAGTCCAGGAAGCACAGAGAGTCCCATACAGGATAAATCCAAGGAGAAATACGCCAAGACACATATTAATCAAACTGTCAAAAATTAAATACAAAGAAAACATATTAAAAGCAGCAAGGGAAAAACAACAAATAACACACAAGGGAATCCCCATAAGGTTAACAGCTGATCTTTCAGCAGAAACTCTGCAAGCCAGAAGGGAGTGGCAGGACATATTGAAAGTGTTGAAGGAGAAAAACCTGCAACCAAGATTACTCTACCCAGCAAGGATCTCATTCAGATTTGACGGAGAAATTAAAACCTTTACAGACAAGCAAAAGCTGAGAGAGTTCAGCACCACCAAACCAGCTCTACAACAACTGCTAAAGGAACTTCTCTAGGCAAGAAACACAAAAGAAGGAAAAGACCTACAATAACGAACCCAAAACAATTAAGAAAATGGGAATGGGAACACACATATCGATAATTACCTTAAATGTAAATGGACTAAATGCTCCCACCAAAAGACACAGATTGGCTGAATGGATACAAAAACAAGACCCATATATTTGCTGTCTACAAGAGACCCACTTCAGACCTAGAGACACATACAGACTGAAAGTAAGGGGATGGAAAAAGGTATTTCATGCAAATGGAAACCAAAAGAAAGCTGGAGTAGCAATTCTCATATCAGACAAAATAGACTTTAAAACAAAGACTATTAGAAGAGACAAAGAAGGACACTACATAATGATCAAGGGATCAATCCAAGAAGAAGATATAACAATTGTAAATATTTATGCACCCAATATAGGTGCACCTCAATACATAAGGCAAATACTGACAACCATAAAAGGGGAAATCGACAGTAACACATTCATAGTAGGGGACTTTAACACCCCACTTTCACCAATGGACAGATCATCCAAAATGAAAATAAATAAGGAAACACAAGCTTTAAATGATACATTAAACGAGATGGAGTTAATTGATATTTATAGGACATTCCATCCAAAAACAACAGAATACACATTTTTCTCAAGTGCTCATGGAACATTCTCCAGGATAGATCATATCTTAGGTCACAAATCAAGCCTTGGTAAATTTAAGAAAATTGAAATTGTATCAAGTATCTTTTCTGACCACAACGCTATGAGACTCGATATCAATTACAGGAGAAGATCTGTAAAAAATACAAACACATGGAGGCTAAACAATACACTACTTAATAACGAAGTGATCACTGAAGAAATCAAAGAGGAAATCAAAAAATACCTAGAAACAAATGACAATGGAGACACGACGACTCAAAATCTATGGGATGCAGCAAAAGCAGTTCTAAGAGGGAAGTTTATAGCAATACAATCTTACCTTAAGAAACAGGAAACATCTCGAATAAACAACCTAACCTTGCACCTAAAGCAATTAGAGAAAGAAGAACAAAAAACCCCCAAAGTTAGCAGGAGGAAAGAAATCATAAAAATCAGATCAGAAATAAATGAAAAAGAAATGAAGGAAACGATAGCAAAGATCAATAAAACTAAAAGCTGGTTCTTTGAAAGGATAAACAAAATTGATAAACCATTAGCCAGACTCATCAAGAAAAAAAGGGAGAAGACTCAAATCAATAGAATTAGAAATGAAAAAGGAGAAGTAACAACTGACACTGCAGAAATACAAAAGATCATGAGAGATTACTACAAGCAACTCTATGCCAATAAAATGGACAACCTGGAAAAAATGGACAAATTCTTAGAAAGGCACAACCTGCCAAGACTGAATCAGGAAGAAATAGAAAATATGAACAGACCAATCACAAGCACTGAAATTGAAACTGTGATTAAAAATCTTCCAACAAGCAAAAGCCCAGGACCAGATGGCTTCACAGGCGAATTCTATCAAACATTTAGAGAAGAGCTATCACCTATCCTTCTCAGACTCTTCCAAAATATAGCAGAGGGAGGAACACTCCCCAACTCATTCTACGAGGCCACCATCACCCTGATACCAAAACCAGACAAGGATGTCACAAAGAAAGAAAACTACAGGCCAATATCACTGATGAACATAGATGCAAAAGTCCTCAACAAAACACTAGCAAACAGAATCCAACAGCACATTACAAGGATCATACACCATGATCAAGTGGGGTTTATTCCAGGAATGCAAGGATTCTTCAATATACGCAAATCAATCAACGTGATACACCATATTAACAAATTGAAGGAGAAAACCATATGATCATCTCAATAGATGCAGAGAAAGCTTTTGACAAAATTCAACACCCATTTATGATAAAAACCCTGCAGAAAGTAGGCATAGAGGGAACTTTCCTCAACATAATAAAGGCCATATATGACAAACCCACAGCCAACATCGTCCTCAATGGTGAAAAACTGAAAGCATTTCCACTAAGATCAGGAACAAGACAAGGTTGCCCACTCTCACCACTCTTATTCAACATAGTTTTGGAAGTTTTAGCCACAGCAATCAGAGAAGAAAAGGAAATAAAAGGAATCCAAATCGGAAAAGAAGTCAAGCTGTCACTGTTTGCAGATGACATGATACTATACATAGAGAATCCTAAAGATGCTACCAGAAAACTACTAGAGCTAATCAATGAATTTGGTAAAGTGGCAGGATACAAAATTAATGCACAGAAATCTCTGGCATTCCTATACACTAAGGATGAAAAATCTGAAAGTGAAATCAAGAAAACACTCCCATTTACCACTGCAACAAAAAGAATAAAATACCTAGGAATAAACCTACCTAAGGAGACAAAAGACCTGTATGCAGAAAATTATAAGACACTGATGAAAGAAATTAAAGATGATACAAATAGATGGAGAGATATACCATGTTCTTGGATTGGAAGAATCAACATTGTGAAAATGACTCTACTACCCAAAGCAATCTACAGATTCAATGCAATCCCTATGAAACTACCACTGGCATTTTTCACAGAACTAGAACAAAAAATTGCACCATTTGTATGGAAACACCAAAGACCCCGAATAGCCAAAGCAATCTTGAGAAAGAAAAATGGAGCTGGAGGAATCAGGCTTCCTGACTTCAGACTATACTACAAAGCTACAGTAATCAAGACAGTATGGTACTGGCACAAAAACAGAAAGATAGATCAATGGAACAGGATAGAAAGCCCAGAGATAAACCCACGCACATATGGTCACCTTATCTTTGACAAAGGAGGCAGAAATGTACAGTGGAGAAAGGACAGCCTATTCAATAAGTGGTGCTGGGAAAACTGGACAGCTACATGTAAAAGTATGAGATTAGATCACTCCCTAACACCATACACAAAAATAAGCTCAAAATGGATTAAAGACCTAAATGTAAGGCCAGAAACTATCAAACTCTTAGAGGAAAACATAGGCAGAACATTCTATGACATAAATCACAGCAAGGTCCTTTTTGACCCACCTCCTAGAGAAATGGAAATAAAAACAAAAGTAAACAAATGGGACCTAATGAAACTTAAAAGCTTTTGCACAGCAAAGGAAACCATAAAGAAGACCAAAAGACAACCCTCAGAATGGGAGAAAATATTTGCAAATGAAGCAACTGACAAAGGATTAATCTCCAAAATTTATAAGCAGCTCATGCAGCTTAATAACAAAAAAACAAACAACCCAATCCAAAAATGGGCAGAAGACCTAAATAGACATTTCTCCAAAGAAGATATACAGAGTGCCAACAAACACATGAAAGAATGCTCAACATCACTAATCATTAGAGAAATGCAAATCAAAACTACAATGAGATATCATCTCACACCAGTCAGAATGGCCATCATCAAAAAATCTAGAAACAATAAATGCTGGAGAGGGTGTGGAGAAAAGGGGACCCTCTTACACTGTTGGTGGGAATGTAAATTGATACAGCCACTGTGGAGAACAGTATGGAGGTTCCTTAAAAAGCTACAAATAGAACTACCATATGATCCAGCAATCCCACTACTGGGCATATACCCTGAGAAAACCATAATTCAAAAAGAGTCATGTACCAAAATGTTCATTGCAGCTCTATTTACAATAGCCCAGAGATGGAAACAACCTAAGTGTCCATCATCGGATGAATGGATAAAGAAGATGTGGCACATATATACAATGGAATATTACTCAGCCATAAAAAGAGACGAAATTGAGCTCTTTGTAATGAGGTGGATAGACCTAGAGTCTGTCATACAGAGTGAAGTAAGTCAGAAAGAGAGAGACAAATACCGTATGCTAACACATATATATGGAATTTAAGAAAAAAAAATGTCATGAAAAACCTAGGGGGTGAAACAGGAATAAAGACACAGACTTACTAGAGAATGGACTTGAGGCTATGGGGAGGGGGAAGGGTAAACGGTGACAAAGCGATAAAGAGGCATGGACATATATACACTACCAAACGTAAGGTAGATAGCTAGTGGGAAGCAGCCGCATAGCACAGGGAGATCAGCTCGGTGCTTTGTGACCGCCTGGAGGGGTGGGATAGGGAGGGTGGGAGGGAGGGAGATGCAAGCAGGAAGAGATATGGGAATATATGTATATATATAACTGATTCATTTTGTTGTGAAGCTGAAACTAACATACCATTGTAAAGCAATTATACTCCAATAAAGATGTTAAAAAAAAAAAAGATATAATTCTCATCTGTAATTTCTAAATTGACGAATTCCAATAATAGCTTGTGAAAGATACATTAGAATTTGAGTTTTCATATCAAACTGCCTTAGGTTTGAATACCAGTTATATCATTTATTAAGTGTACATCCTTAATCAATTGTACTCCCTAATATTTAGTTTCCTCATCTTTAAAATAGCAATGATAATATCTCCTCTCAAGACTTGTTAGAAAGATGAAAAAATTCAAGCGAACACTTTACACAGTATCTCACAAGCATTAGCTCTCTTTCTAATGTAAAACTAACAACAGAAGGAATCATAGTTTATTACAGAATAAACTGCAGGGTTGGTGGATTTTTAGTTACTGAAGAGTTGAACCTAAGTAGGAAGATGAAACAAAGATAGGTGGGTAGTCCAGAGATAGACTGTAAAAGGAAAAAAGTTTGTGGAGAAATTTGTAGTTAAGCAATAATATTTTGGAGTTTTTCTCTCAGACTAAGATAAGCCACCTAATTCTTATGTAATATGTGTATATATTATAATATCATATCACATGTTATTCATACATATAGTAATATGTTTTTGCTACTTTGTTAACTAAATAAGACTAACTTTGTTGGTCTTAGTTAACTAAATAACAAGCTTTCAGGTACAACACTGTGATGTGAATAATTCCAGATTTGTTTCACTTGAAAGATTAACAGAAAAAAATTAAGGGATTATTTAGAGCCTCACCCACCCGGGTCTGTCAGCTTGGCTCTTCTCTCATTAGGAGATAGACACAAGGAATTTTGCACAGGCAGGATCACAAACTTAACTGTTTGGGGGTAAATATTTTTCAAAGTAATCACAGAAAGGAACAGTCCGAGACTAAACCAGTAAATCCCTCTGGACGTGTTGTCAGGAGGCAAAGCGCCCATGCACTCAGTCCAGAAAGTAATCACCCATTTCTCTGTAAGATTTCCAAATGGAACCACAGTCAGAGAAATTCCATGTAGTGGAATCCTTATTAATATGAAAATTGTGGCTGTCTTGGCACCTGGCTACTTCCTTAAATATTTTGACTCAATTAAAGCAGATTTTTTTTTTTTTTTTTGAGAAGAGAGTTGAGATGTCCCTACCCCAGAACCTCCTCTCTGTAGAATTGCCTGGGTGTTGTGAACAGGCCTTCTTCATATGTTAGGTATTTTTAAAGCACAAGTGAGTCAATGGCAGGCTTTCTTTCTTCAAAAAGAAAAAAGAGAGTGGCTGACAATATTCTAGATCCAGGGGAAGAATGATGCCCCACAGACATAGCCCAACTGTTTCGAATGCGTGCTCAGTGGACCTAAATGAGCAGAGTCCAGAGAAAGCGTCGAGCAACTGAAAGAAAGTTATGAGCTCCCCATCTAAACCAAGGCGTCTAGCGTCTACCTCTGCTGTCAGAAACCTGAAGAATCTTCACATTTTCCATGTGCTTTATCAATAGCTACTTCAGTATTTCTAAACTGTCACTATAGTGCCTAGGTAATTATGTAGTGGTGCTCAGGCAGTGTATTAGTTGAACATCATTTCCATGGAACAAAAGCAGATTGTAACATTGGTCATTATTTTGATGGGCTTCTTACCACTTAAATAACTAAAGGGAAAAATTAAGATTTCCTCTAAATTCACTTATAGTTACTTTCACAGATAATTTTTGGCCACAGTCATCATATTGAACACTGGCTATGTGTCAAGTAAACCCTTAGAGATTATCTTAGCGTAATCGATGGCCCTAGTTAATTTCCCAAAGGCTGTTCTGAGACCTTTTTTCTTTTTACCAAATATTTCTTTTTAATGTTGGAAATATTTCCAAATACACTTATTCTGGTGGCTGTCGTTTGCTAAGAAACCAACTGACATTGTGTTATCTTTGATTGCATGATCTCTGATGTAAACCAAGAGAAAGAGACACTTAGGTGATCTTAAACCACTGTGATTAGGTTTTGGGATCTGGACTTTTGTCTAGCCACTAGATAAGGAAATATGGAGAACAATTTTGGTGTGTTTCATCTAGGGCAGGGGCTGGAAAATTACAAATCTAGGTCACCAAATGGTTTTATAAGTAAAACTTCTCAGCATGCTCATTACATATTGTCTATGACCACTTTCGCCCTATAAAGGCAGAGTCAAGTAGTTGGGACAGAGATCGTATGGTCCACAAAGCTTAAATATGTACTAACTGGCCCTTTAAAAGAAAGTTTTCAGACTTCTGATCTAGAAGGAACTTTAGGTCCTGGCAATAGCTTAAAAAAATTAAAAATAAAAAGGCTTATTTGACATGATCTTTTTTTAGCCAGAAATCCAATATTTCCCCTCATCTCAGGACCCATGATAGATGGTCACAGTGATGTCCATGAAACACTGAAAAGCCTTACAGTACCTTCTGAATCAGCAAAGATTAACTCTTACTCGCTGTGGGTCTCTGTTGTCCAGATTCATAGTCTCAAAACTGTTCGGGAGTTTCAAGATTATCTTCCACGAAAAAGCAGACGCCTCTTCAGCTCTATGCTTTACATATGGTCTCTAGTATCTAATTACAAGAAAGGGGGCATATGACTTCACATGACACCCATACTATTTTGTGGTGGCTCTGACTCTTACTCTTGTAAAATTAGTTCTTTCCCCCCACCCTGAGTTGATCCCTATTTCCTTGCTACTTACTTGCCCTATTCTAATATTTGAACTGTGAGTAGATTATGAATGATATATCTGTAACATTTTATTAACCAGAAAACTGATTAAACAAAGCACTACATCCTTCTACTCTGCTATATCATAGTAGTTAAAGTAGGGTTATAGTAACAAGCCCAGGTTTTGAATTCAGATAGACCTGTGTTCTACTTCTGATCTCACCACTTAAAAATGGTGTGACCGCAGGCAAATTAACTTCTCAGAGCATCCATTTCCTCATTTACAAAACATGAGAATTTGAAAGGAAGTATATAGAGAGTCCAGCGTGGTGCCTGACACAAAAGGAGTTGTTAGTAGTAGTAGAAAGTAGCAGGCATTTTATTCTTATTTATTTATTTAACATCTTTATTGGAGTCTAATTGCTTTACAATGGTGTGTTACTTTCTGCTTTATAACAAAGTGAATCAGCTATACATATACATATATCCCCATATCTCCTCTCCTCTTGAGTCTCTCCTCCCTAGGTGGTCACAATGCACCTAACTGATCTCCCTGTGAGATGCAGCTGCTTCCCATGAGCTATCTATTTTACATTTGGTAGTGCGTATATGTCCATGCCACTCTCTCACTTCGTCCCAGCTTACCCTTCCCCCTCCCTATGTCCTCAAGTCCATTCTCTACATCTGCGTCTTTATTCCTGTCCTGCCCCAAGGTTCTTCAGAACCTTTTTTTTTTTTTTTAGATTCCATTTATGTGTGTTTGCATACAGTATTTGTTTTTCTCTTTCTGACTTACTTCACTCTGTATGACAGACTCTAGGTCCATCCAACTACTACAAATAACTCAATTTAGTTTCTTTTTATGGCTGAGTAATATTCCATTGCATATATTTGCCACATCTTCTTTATCCATTCATCTGTCAATGGACACTTAGGTTGCTTCCATGTCCTGGCTACTGTAAATAGAGCTCCAATGAACATTGTGGTACATGACTCTTTTTGAATTATGGTTTTCTCAGGGTATATGCCCAGTAGTGGGATTGCTGGGCCATACGGTAGGTCTATTTATAGTTTTTTAAGGAACCTCCATACTGTTCTCCATAGTGGCTGTATCAATTTACATTCCCACCAACAGTGCAAGAGGGTTCCCTTTTCTTCACGGCCTCTGCAGCATTTATTCTTTGTAAATTTTTTGATGATGGCCATTCTGACCAGTGTGGGATGATACCTCATTGTAGTTTTGATTTGCATTTCTCTAATGATTAGTGATGTTGAGCATCCTTTCATGTGTTTGTTGGCAATCTGTATGTCTTCTTTGGAGAAATGTCTATTTAGGTCTTCTGCTCATTTTTGGATTGGGTTGTTTATTTTTTTGATATTGAGCTGCATGAGCTGCTCGTAAATTTTGGAGATTAATCCTTTGTCAGTTGCTTCATTTGCAAATATTTTCTCTCATTCTGAGACTTGTCTTTTAATCTTGTTTATGGTTTCCTTTGCTGTGCAAAAGCTTTTAAGTTTCATTAGGTCCCATTTGTTTATTTTTCTTTTTATTTCCATTTCTCTAGGAGGTGGGTCAAAAAGGATCTTGCTGTGATTTATGTCATAGATTGTTCTGCCTATGTTTTGCTCTAAGAGTTTGATAGTGTCTGGCCTTACATGCAGGTCTTTAATCCATTCTGAGTTTATTTTTGTGAATGGTGTTAGGGAGTGTTCTAATTTCATTCTTTTACATGTAGCTGTGTCCAGTTTTCCCAGCACCACTTATTGAAGAGACTCTTTTCTCCATTGTATATTCTTGCCTCCTTTATCAAAAATAAGGTGACCAGATGTGTGTGGGTTTATCTCTGAGCTTTCTATCTTGTTCCATTGATCTACATTTCTGTTTTTGTTCCAGTACCATACTGTCTTGAATACTGTTGCTTTGTAGTATAGTCTGAAGTCCAGGAGCCTGATTCCTCCAGCTCCATTTTTCTTTCTCAAGATTGCTTTGGCTATTTGGGTCTGTTGTGTTTCCATACAAATTGTGAAATTTTTTGTTCTAGTTCTGTGAAAAATGCCAGTGGTAGTTTGATAGGGATTGCACTGAATCTGTAGATTGCTTTGGGTAGTAGAGTCATTTTCACAATGTTGATTCTTCCAATCCAAGAACATGGTATATCTCTCCATCTGTTGGTATCATCTTTAATTTATTTCATCAGTGTCTTATAGTTCTCTGCATACAGGTCTTTTGTCTCCCTAGGTAAGTTTATTCCTAGGTGTTTTATTCTTTTTGTTGAAATGGTAAATGGGAGTGTTTCCTTAATTTCGTTTTCAGATTTTTCATCATTAGTGTATAGGAATGCAAGAGATTTCTGTGCATTAATTTTGTATCCTGCTACTTTACTAAATTCATTAATTAGCTCTAGTAGTTTTCTGGTAGCATCTTTAGGATTCTCTGTGTATAGTATCATGTCACCTGCAAACAGTGACAGCTTTATTTCTTTTCCTATTTGGATTTCTTTTTCTTCTCTGATTGCTGTGACTAAAACTTCCAAAACTATGTTGAATAATAATGGTGAGAGTGGACAACCTTGTCTTTTTCCTGATCTTAGAGGAAATGGTTTCAGTTTTTCACCATTGAGAATGATGTTGGCTTTGGGTTTGTCATATATGGCCTTTATTATGTTAAGGTAAGTTCCCTCTGTGCCTACTTTCTGCAGGGTTTTTATCATAAATGGGTGTTGAATTTTGTCAAAAGCTTTTTCTGCATCTATTGAGATGATCATATGGTTTTTCTCCTTCAATTTGTTAATATGGTTTATCACATTGATTGATTTATGTGTACTGAAGAATCCTTGCATTCCTGGGATAAACCCCACTTGATCATGGTGTATGATCCTTGTAATGTGCTGTTGGATTCTGTTTGCTAGTATTTTGTTGAGGACTTTTGCATCTATGTTCATCAGTGATATTGGCCTGTAGTTTTCTTTCTTTGTGACATCTTTGTCTGGTTTTGGTATCAGGGTGATGGTGGCCTCATAGAATAAGTTTGGGAGTGTTCCTCCCTCTGCTACATTTGGGAAGAGTTTGAGAAGGATAGGTGTTAGCTCTTCTCTAAATGTTTGAGAGAATCCGCCTGTGAAGCCATATGGTCCTGGTCTTTTGTTTGTTGGAAGATTTTTAATCACAGTTTCAATTTCATTGCTTGTGATTGGTCTGTTTATATTTTCTATTTCTTCCTGGCTCAGACTTGGAAGGTTGTGCTTTTCTAAGAATTTGTCCATTTCTTCCAGGTTGTCCATTTTATTGGCGTATAGTTGCTTGTTGTAATCTCTCATGATCCTTTGTATTTCAGCACTGTCAGTTGTTACTTCTCCTTTTTCATTTCTAATTCTATTGGTTTGAGTCTTCTCCCTTTTTTTCTTGATGAGTCTGGCTAATTTAAATGTGCTATGGGCAAATGTCAAGTTCCAGAGCATTCTGAGATTCCAAGCTGGAGGCAGCACTGGGAGCATCTCAGCAATGAAAGATCATCATATATTTATGACTTCCTTCAAAAAGGCTAACATTACCTCATGTATGTCATCAATATGCCAGGACAAGGATTAATCTGTCTAGTTCTTTACATGCCACTATGCAGAAATAGGGACTTAGTGCTTGATTTTAGCTCGTGAAGATCCCCAAAGAGTAAGTGGTGTAAACATCAGACATTCTAAATGTATTAAAAGGGATATTTGAAGAAGTATATTCAACTTTTCGATTCAAAAAAATAAATGATGCAAATGAAGGAAACTGCTAACCCCAAAAGGGCCCGATTATACGAGTGCTTTTCTCTCTTACTTGGAATTATTGTGAGAGCCAACCCCATGTGCAGTATCTGATTTTAATATGGCAATTCTCTCCTAGTCTTGGTTTTTTTGTTTAAGACAACATATTGAATCTCTCGTGAGAAACTCATCCTGTATCTGCTTGATGTAAAACATAAGCATGTGCATTCTGAGCCACATATGCTCAGGTGCGAGTTTCCAAGGAAACAAGGGACTGCTCATCATCTGTAAAGATGAACTGATGAATCACTCTCAGTCTGTTACAAACTTTGATTCAGAGTCAAATTCCAGTGTAGAGTCTAAAAAATGTCAATGTTTTGTCATTTCTCCCTAGCAAGCCCTGATGCTGTGGAGGCTGGCAGTTGGGCAGATATTAGCTGACTTATCTCACTGTTGCTTTCCCCTGAACTGTTAGTGAAATACTGTCAGTGACGGCCAGCTCCACACTGCACCTGTGTGTGAATGACCTTCCATCATTTCTGTCAGTATAACTAAAAGAGGGCCATAGGGGCTTCCCTGGTGGCGCAAAGGTTGAGAGTCCACCTGCCGATGCAGGGGACACGGGTTCGTGCCCTGGTCCGGGAAGATCCCACATGCCGCAGAGCGGCTGGGCCCGTGAGCCATGGCCGCTGAGCCTGCGCGTCTGGAGCCTGTGCTCCGCAACGGGAGAGGCCACAAGAGTGAGAGGCCCGCGTATGGAGAAAAAAAAAAAGAGGGCCATGAGCATTTAGTATGTGCTGGGCCACCATGTGGTTCTCCCAGCTCCACCTGTGACTGCTAGCTCTCAGGTTCACACGCACACTAGATCAAGCAAAGAGTAACGGGACACCCTACCTCCAAACTTTCATTGGCATTAGAATCCTAGTGGTTGATAGCATTTCTCAAATTCTTGAATATTGAGACTTCCTGACCATCCTTTAGCATTTACTGATCGAAGTACTTTACATGTATTGCTTTGTTTAATAATCACAACAAACCTTGAGGTAGGTACCAGTATAACCTCCATTCTCTAGAAAGTGAGACACAGAGAGATTAAGTAATTTTCCCCAAGGTCACACATTTGTAACTGATAAAGCTGGGATTTGAACCCAAGATGTGTCTTCTCAATTCATATACTTAACATGTTATCCATCTTCTGAAAGACAAGCCACTCTGTTTTTCCTATGTTTCAAATGAGCATGCCCGTTCATTTGTTCATTCACTCCCGTATTCAGTACATATGTCCCAGGCACTTATGCTAGGCCCTGTGGATGTAGTAGCAGACAAGAGAGATAAAGTTCCTCATGAAGCTCACATTTTGTGGAGAAGACAGACGAGAAATAAGTAGGCAAACGAACAAGATAAAGATGGTAATAGGATGGCAGCACAGAAAATCAACACTGAGGTTTGAGAAAGTGAACTGGAAAAGACCATGGTGTACTCAAGGTACAGAAAGGAGACAAGATAAAGCAGAGGTAGAGAAAAGCCAGATCACCCTGGAACTTAGAGAGCAAACGGGATTTTATTTTAAGTGAAGTGATAAGTCACTGAAGAGTTTTCATCATATTTGAGGTAGAACTGTCCTTTGCTCCTACTGTGAAGGAACTACATAGGGAGCTGTGAAATACACCTGTATATCAGAAAGAGAAAAATGCATCCAACTCCCGGCCCCAATTATATTTTTTTAGAGTGGATTTAATTACATACATTTATAGTATTTCAATTATCTTAAAAGACTAAAATTAGCTTATTTATTTATTTATTGTTAAGGAGAAAGTACACTGAGTAAGAAAATATGGTAATATGCAGGAATGGCACTGCACAAAAGGGGGAAAAAAATTAAAAAGGACCCGTCAAATAGATGAGTACCCATGAGTGGATTAAGTATGACCCTTCAGCCTATCATCACACTCGGACCTCCTCCAAGGAACCTGACCCACCTCTATGGAAAATCCCTGGTGCCCAGACTCCATGGGATTGGGTCTTGCTTTGTTTCCCTTCTGTATGTACCTGGCACAATATCTTGTTTAGCGTAGGATCACCATGATATTTGTAGAAGATGGGACGTAAGGAAGAAAGGAAGAAGACAGGGGAAAAGAGAGGGAGGGAAGAAAGGAGGAAGGGAAGATGGGAACAGCACTCTTGGTGTGTGGCTGATATTTTTACATCTTGATTTTGTATCTTCTTGTCTGTTTCTTTATTCTCAGCCTTCCCTAACCCATCTTCCTGGGATAAAGAAAACCCATCCAACAAGACACTTCCAAAAGATTAATATTTTCATTTCAACATTTCTGAAAGTATTTCAATGAAATTGCTTTCAAATGGTTTATTTTATATTAGATCATTGAGAGATAGATTAATGTCATAAACGTAGGTACTAGCAAGCAATATTTTTGTCTCCTATGTGCACATACTGTATATTTCATAACCTCTGATAACTTAAAGTCACTAATTTAAGTCAAATTAGGGAAAGGGCAGTATAATAATTGCTATATTTCTGCTCCTTCTTGATAACAAATGAGGCTTTTTTTCCTTCCACCAGTATATAATAGTGTGCTTTTTCTTTGGCTAAGATATAATAGCACTGCTCTACACGAACAAAAATATTTTTACTGGCTATGTTATTACTGAGAAATGCATTGGGAAAATGTAAAAATATTTCACCTTTATGTTGAAGAAAATAAACACAGTGGATTAAATAAAATTTTCACAGCTCTTGACATATGCCATATGTAACGCTTGGTAAACGTCAAAGAGGCTTTGCTTCTTCTGAGAATCATTGACTAAAACTGGAGGAGACCTTGAGTATTTATTGATCCACTACTCCCACCCTCAGCACACTGGACAAATGAAACCTGAAGATGTTGAAGGACAATCCAACAGGACTTCCAGGACTGAAAACCCTGTTATCCAAGACCCAACCCTACATTAATCCCACTACAAAGTGTTGCCTTCCTAATGCTTCATTGCATAGAATTGAAAATCAGCATTAGTAACAAGGAGCTGGGGCTCTGGAATCAGGTTGACTGGACTTCAGGTCCTGACTTGGACTCTGACTACCTCTGTGAGCCTGGACAACATATTCTAACCTATGCAAGCCTGAGGTTTTCCTATAAAAAGGAGATTTAATAGTGCCAACCTCAAACATGTGTTTGAATATCAAACAAAATAAAGTACTGGCACATCCTAAGTGCCACATAAATGTCACCTATTACAACTATTATTATGAGCTTTATTATTATTACTATTATTATTCAAACATGTGACACACACGAAACTCAATTTTGCTAACTTTTGAATACACGTGTTAGCTAAAATGGAACTTCTAAGTTCTTATATACATACATATAAAACTCTGCTCAGAGAGCTTTTAAATGAATTGTCTGATGGAAGAAACAGCATTTGAGCTGAGCCTTGAAACGATGTGGAAATTACAGGAAATGACATGGACAGAGACACAAGCTGCAGATCCACTCTGTTCTGGGAATCTCCAAGCTGTGTGTCCCAGGATTGTACAAAAGCCCATATTCCTCAGAAATACGGGGCATATTGGCAAAGAGCACCGAGTGGCTGAGTCACAGTGTGTGTCTGGGAGATAGAAAGACTGGAGGTGAGTGAAAGATGAGGCTGGAAAGGTAGGTTTGAGCCAGGAGAGCATCATAGTGAGACTTGTACTCTGGAATTGTGGGACCACATGAATCCCAGATCTACCTCTTTAGGGACATGTGGGCTTGGTAAATTACTTAATCTCTCAGTGCTTCAGTTTCCTCCTTCCTCATATGGGAATAGTAGTAGTGCATACCTGATAGGGTGGTAGCGAGAATTTAATGAGTTACTACCTGTAAAGCACCTAAACAAGCATCTGGGATACAGCTAGAGTTTAGTCATTGTTAGCTATCCTCATCACTGTCATCATCATCATCATGACCATTGGGGATATTCAGATACCATATTAGAGACTGAAGATCTACAGAGAAACAGGCATCTAAAGATGCCTATCGGCCAAAGCACTACTTTATGAAGATGACTTTGGCTACATACACTTAATGATTTGACATCAGAAATGTATATGACTCTTAATTGTTTTTAGAAGTATGGGAGATCTAGGCTATAGAAAAGAACAATCATTTTTCCTGGTAAATTAAAGACCTATGTTACAGTCCAGTACAAATTTTATTTGTATTTTTAATTTTTTAACCATATAAGCAGTAGATAAATGCATTTGGGCTGTAAAAGTACAACCATTACTGAAAACAAAGAAAGTAAAAAGTTAAAGTTCCTCATAAAGCCGTTGTCTCCTATCTCCCAGGATCACCCTTAGCTCATTCGTTAAGGATTTAGACTAATGTTCCAAGATCACTTCTATACATTTATCATTACGAATATGCATAACTTTTAAGCTTTTTAAGACTATACACTTTTTTGCAGCGAGCTTCAAAATCTGTAATTTGTTTAAATTTTTGAATAGTTCTTGAATAGCTAGAAGAGTAGAATTTATGTTTCTAATTCGAACAAAGGAATTAATTATCAGGATGTGCCTGAATTTAGTGCAGCCAACATTATTATATGAGATCACATATATCACAAGTTGTGTGTGTGTGTGTATATATATATATACATAAAATTGTAGAATATATTTGATTATTTAAATTGGCCTTGTCCAATTAAAGGATTTTTGTCACTTTTAATTCTACATTTTTATCTCTGACTCTTTTGTAGCTTTTCTTTCTTCTTCTACTTTCAACCTCTTGAACCTATAATGATTCCCTATCTCTCCATCTGCAACCCTTTATAACATTTTTCTAATTGACTTCTAAGGTCTCCAAATAACGTAACACAACTTCATTCCAAACCGATTTTCCATTGTTTCCAGCATACCACAGTCAAGGCTATCTTATCCATCCTTCTCAGCCTTCCAGCCCCTTTAGCACATAGGAGTTTTCTCTTGTCTTAACTCCCATTTCCCACTGACTCACACTCACACAGTTAGCTAATTGCTTCATAGGCTTTCATTTTCCTGTTTTGCTTTTTTTGAGATTCAAATAATTCATCCTTTTAAAGTGTGCTATTAATGCATTTTACTATATTCACAAAGTTGTGCAACCATCATCACTATTTGATTCCAGAACATTTCCATCATTCCAAAAAGAAACTTCAGACCTATTAGCAGTCACTCCCCATTCCTCCCTCCTTCTAGCCCCTGAAAACCACTAAACTACTTTCTGCTTCTAGGGATTTGCCTATTCGGGGCATTTCATATGAAAGGAATGGTCCCCTCTTGTGTCTGCCTTCCTTTACTTGGCAGAATGGTTTCAAGGTTCATCTTTGTTATAATATGAATCAGTACTTCATTCCTTTTTTATGGCTGAATAATAGTCCATTGTAAAGAAATAACATGTTTTGTTTATCCATTCATCAGTGGGTTGTTTCCACTTTTTGTCTAACATGAATAATGCTGCTATGAACGTTCACATACAAGATTTTGTATGAACATATTTCAATTACTTATGGCATTTACCTAGGGGTGGAATTGATGGATTATACGGTAACTCCATGTTTAAGCTTCTCAGGAACTACCAAAACTGTTTTCCAAAGAGGTTGCACCATTTTACATTCCCACCAGCAATGTATGAAGGTTCCAATTTCTTCACATACTGCCAACACATATTCATGTCTTTCTTCTTAAAGCTGTTTTAGTGGGTATGAAGTAGTATTTCATTCTGGTTTTGATTTTCATCTCCTTAATGACTAATCCTGTTGAGCATCTTTCAATATGCTTATTTGGACATTTGCATAACACCCTGGAGAAATGTTTATTCAAATCCTTTGCCCATTTTTAAATTGGCTTAAATTTTTTTATTGTTCAGCTATAAGGGTTCTTTGTATTCAGTATACTAAACCCTTATCAGATATATGATTTACAAATATTTTCTCCCATTCTGTGGGCTGTATTTTCAATTTCTTGATAGTGTACTTTGAAAAGTTTTTAATTTGATAAGTGCAATTTATCCATTTTTTCTTTGGTTGCTTGCGCTTTTAGTGTTTTGTCTAAGAAACAATGGCCTAATCCAGGGTCACAAATATTTATACTTTTTTTTTCTAAGAGTTTTATAGTTTTAGCTGTTACATTTAGGTCTCAATTTATTTTGAACTTATTATTATATATGGTGTGAGGTTGGGGTCCGGGTTCATTTTTTTGCTTGTGGATACAGTTGTCCCAGTACCATTTGTTAAAAAGACTTTTTCTTTTTTCTTTTTTTTTTTTTTTTGCGGTACGTGGGCCTCTCACTGTTGTGGCCTCTCCCGCTGTGGAGTAAAAAGACTATTTTTCTCACATTAAATTGTCTTGTCATCCTTGGATCGATATGTTTGATTGATCTATATGTTCATTCTTATACCACACAGTCTTTATTATTGTAAGCTTTGCACTAGGTTTTTCAATTGCAAGTGTGAGTCCTCCAACTTTGTATTTTTCAAGATTTTTTTGGCTATCATGGGTTTCTTATATTTCCATATGAATTTTAAGATCAGTCCATCAATTTCTTCAAAAAAGCCAACTGGGATTTTGATAGGAATTGAATCTGTAGATCAGTTTGGGGAGTATTGCTGTGTTATTACTAAGTCTTATAATCCATATACATGGATGCCTTCCCATTTACTCAGGTCCTCTTTAATTTCTTTCAACAATGTTTCATAGTTTTCAATATACAAGGCTTATACTTCTTTTTGTTTTTAAATTGCTATGGGCTTTAGTTTTGAACCTATAATTCAAATTTAAGCTTCACCATGGAGAGTACCATGTCTTATATCCCTTCTAAACCCACTGTGAAAACATTAGTTCCTACGATGATTTTTTAAAATTCAGAATAAATACATTCCATCAAAATTAGCTCTTCTTTCTAAAATATGGTTTCTCATACCCTGAACACCTTATTCATACCCTCTTTCCATGTATTTGCACACTCTTTTTTCTATTTGAAACGACTTGTCTCCTCACCTCTGCTTGGCAGAATCCTTCAGATTTCTAACATCTAGTTAATAAAATGCTTCCAACATTTCTTCCCCCTCTCAATATTTTTTTCATTCTTCAAATACAGCTAATTGCATTAGACCTGTGATAGTTACTTGAGTGTGTCTACCATTGCTACTCCCAGAGTATGAGCAAATTTTAGGGCTGTTTTTAGTCATCTTTTTAGTCCAATATATCTCAGTCTATTACTTACAAGTTAAAAGCGTTCAACTTGTGTCTACTGCATAAATCTGAATATGATCTTAGTGTCTGCATCACTGAAATCAGTAAATCCGTTCAAAGAAAAGTCTTAACTTTCATTTTAATTTATGCAAGTTATTCAAAAAATAGATTGAAAGCCTGCTAATTTTAAACTTGCTTTTTTTTGCCCAGAACAAGTCTATGTAGAGGATAGTTTATACCAGAGGTTGGCAAATTTTTTCTATAAATGGCCAGATAGTAAATCTTTTAGCCTTTGTGGGCTATACGATCGCTTTTGTATCTACTCAACTCTGTCATAGTTGTACAAAAGTAGACCTAGACAGTATGTAGGTGAATGTTTGTAGCTATGCTTCAACAAAACTTTATTTACAAAAGCAGGCAACAGGCCATATTTGGGACTAGTTTGTCAACCTCTGGGCTAGACCGTGAAGAACTGTGCCCCAGCACATTTACTGACTTGTATTATGACTTTCATATAACTGTGTTATTAATGCATTATTTCCTCCTGTAGAGTGATGTGAATAATTATAAATCCTGCCATGGAAAACATATTCAAGTCAAATTTCATGTAGTTATTTTTATTAAAAAAAAAAAAGCAGGACAGAGACGTTACAGAACATAACAGCAAACTAAAATGCTTAAATTGCTTATTAGACCAAATGTGTTCCATTTGGGATATAAACCAGGAACATAGAAAGGAAGAATGAGAGCTCTAAGCTCTGTTTCCATTTGGCAAAACAATACAAATTCTTCAGCCAGTATGTCAGCAGTGTTGTAGCTTGCTTTACTAAGGTCTTTCCCCTTCTTTGGAAAGAAAAATTAATACCAAGAGTTCATTTTCATATCAATTTTTATAAATTGATATCAAAAATTATTCTAAGGTGTTGTGATGTTTTATTGCTTTGTTTTGTGTTTTTTAAGAGTGTGGGTTTTTTTGATTTGCAGGGGGTTTTGTTTGTTTGTTTTTCAAAATAGCACTTGCCAAGTCCCCAAATGATGAATGGCAGATAAGTTTCCACCAGTTCACAAGATTTAGTGGCTAAGGGTGAGAAAAACAAGCTGATTCCAGCAGGCATAGGACAATGGAGAGGAAATCTGTGAAATGATTGGCAGCCCCTAAACCAATGATTCTTATAGGTAAATGCTTCACAGCAAACTCAACAAGATTACATCCCTCAAGGGTGGGGCCCACAGCTGAGTCATTCGTGTCCCCACGACTAGCACAGCTCCTGTTACATAAGATGCACCCATATCTGTTTGGTAAACTGGACCAAACCCCAGTTTTTTACATTTAGCATGTTAACACAAATTAAAGTTCTCCTACATGAAAAGCTCTATTCAAGACAAGGTGAAAAAATTAAAAAGGAAATGTCCCCAGTCAAAGGAAATTACAATCCAATGGTACAGAAAAGAACAACACAGGAGAACCCTTCTCACTGCTAGATAAATGTGTTAGTTTTCCTAACAACAATCAAAAACAATGAATGATTGGACTTTCCTGGCGGTCCAGTGGTTAAGACTTCGCCTTCCAATGCAAGGGATGTGGGTTTGATCCCTGGTCCAGGAGCTAAGATCCCACATGCCTCGTGGCCAAAAAACCAAAACATAAAACAGAAGCAATATTGTAACAAATTCAATGAAGACTTTAGAAGAAAAGAAACAGTGAGAGATTCTTCTGTAGATTTTAAGGCACTGGTGCATACAGTTCTTGTCTCTGTTTCCAAGAAACAATAAAGAAGGTCTGATATTATTGAATACTTGGGACACATTAATTCCAGAACTATGATAAGAATTTGCATGCTTTTTTTTCTTTCTATGTTGTTACTTCTTTTATGGTGGCTGATCTTTGGTTAACAACTGCAAGTTCTGCTCGTTTGAAATAGTCAAGACTTAAACTTTATCCACATGAACAAATGCTCTCTAATGTTGCCTGTGTTCTAGTTCAAATAATTATCCTATTCTTTGACACATCATTTAGATCTAGGAGTAGAAGGTATACAGGAGAGATTGCAGGAATGTCTTCAGACTATCTTCTAGATGGTGTACCAGACTCCTTGCTCAGAAAGCCCTCCATGCTCCATCAAATTAAGTCACCTCACATTTACCTACTATCACAAATTCATCTAGACTAAAAGATAGACCTTGTTTTTCCATAGAATACATTTGAACCCTGGATCCTAATCAATAATAATAAATCATCAAATCCATTGTCTCCTGTTCTGCTTGCCTTCAAATTGCTACTTTGATAATATACATCTTGGATAATTTTTGATGCAACCAAAAGATGCTCATTAACTCCAAGATGTAGTACGGCATAACAGTTATAAACATGAATTCAGGAGCCAGACCAGCTGAGTTTGAATCCTGGTGCCAGCACTTACTAGCTATGTGACTGGTCAAGTTTCTTGAACTCTTGGCCTCAGAAGATAACAATAATACCAACCTCGCAGAAGTATGGTGAGCATTAAACAAGTTACTGTATGTAAAGTGCTTAAAATAATACATGGCATAGAATGAATTTGTTCTATATTTTTATTATTGGTAATTCTATATTTGCTTGCCAGTCATGTTTGATGAGACCTCATCAAATTTTTGAGATGAATCAGTAACAAGTTCATCCTCACTACCTGTACCAAGAACCACAAGTAAGTTTAAGTTCTCACTAAGAAAATAACATATTCAAAATTTCATGCAAGGATTGAAATTCTAATATACAACTTTTGCTCTTAAATATAAGCATTCACAATATCTATAATTTTCCATTTCCCCTTCATGTCCACACATCTGTCACATATATTTTAAGATTTAATTTTAAGTTCCTTAAAATACAATCATCAGGGAATACAATTGGAGAAGTGTGCTGAGCTATGTTGCTTCCACAATCGTCCTTCCCTAATTTTTTTACTTTTGCCTTTTTTCCTTTTTGCTCCTGGGAAGACCTTACATGAATATAGATTTGGGGAAATTAACTGAGTCCATCTCTATTTGCAATTCTTTTTCATCTCTGTAAGCTGAATTTATACAGCAATTTTTGTTAGTAAATATCTTCTTTCTTAATTTTTCCATTTACGCTCACTGTGTACTGGAAGCAGTAGCAATATTTTTCTTTAGAATCTTTTTCTTTTTTCAGGATTGAGCTGAATCACATGATGAAGGGAATGTAATAATGCCACAGAAAATACAGATGGCTTGCACCAGTTTGGCAGTATTTTAATTAGTACCTCTCCAATTACAAGACAATCTTTCATTTTCTTGTGAAGATGTTACTAGTTTAAAGGAACATTTGAGAAAAATCTCGGTTCCTTTATTAAAATTTTCACCCCACCCCTTTAGATGTGCACGGTAAAATTTTATATTATTTATAATAAAACACATGATATACTTTCTTTTCTAGACATGCTACTCAATCTGGTGTCAGCCAGCTTCAGCATGACTTAATTTTTGAAGTCAAAGCTTATGGGAAATACTAGCAATTTTCAGTGACCTGATAATACCAAAGAAAACAGTATAAATGCATGTCTCAGAGATAAGTGGATGCTGGTATAGGCCTTGTAAGTTAAAAGCAACATTTTATAATCTCAGTAAGATGTAATGGGTAGTCAAAGTAATGAAGCTAACCCAGGCGTAATGATTAATCTCTGTGTGAGTCACGACCCCGGCAGCTGCATTCTAAATGACCTGCAATCTATATAATGCATTCTCAGGAAGACCAGACAACAAGATGTTGCATTAGTCCACAGTGCAGATGGTCAGACTGCATGTAGAAACATACTCAGCTCTGGCCTAAAAGACCAGAGGGCTAGCTTCAGCAATATTCATAAAAGGATGCTGAGATACCATGGATATTTATCAAAACAGAGTGTAACATTAACCCTTACCTGCTTCGGCTAACTAGCTGCGAGCTGGGATATTTAATAAAGGCTCTATGGGAGAGATAAAACTGAGCAGGACCTGGTAAGATGGATGGGTAGGAGGAGAAAGGCCATTCCAGGTAAGAGACTCAACATGAACAAAGCTATCATGGTGGAAATAACAAGGTGTGTTTGAAGTCAAGTGACTATCCCTGACAGGTGGAAGAATAGAACTGATGTTGAGAATGATGGATGATAAACATGTGAGGTGTGGCCCATGAGCAACACATCTGAACAATCCTCTTTGAGAAAGGCCGGCAAGGCCTGTTGTAACTAACCAGTGGTATGATGACTGGCATTATCTCTTGGAGGGGACTGGTGCTGGCAAATGAACCCTACCATTTTGGCAGACAGTTTTCAGGATACACAGATGAATAATCTAGAGAATGGTTCAGGAGACTTAAAAGAAGGGATATTTTTCAGATGGAAAATCGTAAGAAGGGCCTCCTAATAACGGCTGGATTGAATCTGTTTTGTAATAAAGACTGAAAGTTAGCATGGTGTCACAGAATGCGCATGGCACAGGATGACAAGGGATGTGAAAGTTAGTCCTGGCGCTACCAATACTTGGCTACAGGACTCACTTTGCCAGGCTACAGTTGTCTATAAAAGGAAAACATTGAGCCAGGTGATCCCTCAGAATCCACCTTTGAAGACTATTTCTACACGATACTTTACTAAAAGGACTTAAATGATTTTGTGTGTTTGTTGTTGGCCAGGTCCTCACTGTGGTCAGGGACAATTATTCCAATAAACACACAGGTGAAAAATTGTCTCTCTACATTCATACACTTTCATTTTCTAACTACCTAAGACTGTAAAAATAACAAGCAGTCTCAGCATGAAGTCTCACAGCCTACTAGAGAAGATGCACATGGTGGTCGTAACCAAGGACTTTATCCTTCCCATCTTACAGATGAAGAAGTAGAGGCACAGAGAGGTTCTATAATTTGCCTAAAGTTGCACAGCTAATTAATAACAGAGCTGGGATTCGAAGGTAGGCAGTGGGTTCTGCAGTCTGCCCTCTTATACCCCTCTGCATGGATGGCCTCTCCAAAGAGAAGTCCATCACTGTCACCTGATGTGGATGGCACACATGGCGGAGCTGTGCCTGGACAAGCATGAGAGCCCAGAGGGAAGGTGTTGGATGAGCCACTCTCTTCAAGGGAACTGGTGGTAAGAGGCTTTGGTCCCATGAGGTATCTTCTAGAAGTTGTTCAAGGCCATGTAGAAATGTGTTTTTCTATAAAAGGCCTCATTTTCATTTAGAACCATATCATCGCCAGGCCAACTAGTCTGTTTATATTTTCCCTTTTGGCCCCTCCAGGTATGAATGGCCCATATCGACAGACGCATCTATCTCTTTATTTCCCCCCTTCACCCCCTCCCTTAATATCTGCCCCAGTTCAGCTTGGGAAGGGAAGGGAATAAGTATATGCAGCTAGGCTGCCTGCTAAAATCAAACCTGACACATCTGGGTTTTGCTTTCACTGAAAAGCCAAGAACTCCTTGGTGTCTTTCACCTTGAAGATCCAAGAAAGAAGAATCAAGAATGACTCATCAGGGATCATAATCTCAACCAAGGGCCCCTCCACCAAATATTAACTCATTCTCTCTAATGCTTGCATGACAGTCTAAATTCACTCCTAAAACACGTCAGTTGCTCTTCAAGCTGATTGAGGTCTGCGTCTTCAGAGACTCTGGTTAAAGCCCCAAGTACTTCTCTGGGCTTCCCTGGTGGCTCAGTGGTTGAGAGTCCGCCTGCCGATGCAGGGGACACGGGTTCGTGCCCCGGTCCGGGAAGATCCCACATGCCGCGGAGCGGCTGGGCCCGTGACCCATGGCCGCTGAGCCTGTGTGTCCGGAGCCTGTGCTCCGCAATGGGATAGGCCACAACAGTGAGAGGCCCGCGTACCGCAAAAAAAAAAAAAAAAAAGCCCCAAGTCCTTCTCACTCCGACCAGCGTGTCAAAGGTAAAAAGTCCTTGAGGGTTTTCTCTGCTGATACATCTAAGTCCCTCCACACCCAACACACCCTCCAGATGGCAAGTTGTCTGCCTTTAAGTCACCGTTAAAAGACGTTCGAATGCTTATTGCAAAGATGTCACACTTTCCTTGCAGCTCATTTTACTAAATTAAAAACATTAAGCATATGTGTCTCTTGAGGTGCTTTTTCCCCCTCAAAAATTATTTCCCTGATTTAAAATGTGTTTATAAAATTTCGGATCAGAATGAAGCAATCCCTTCTTTTTTTCACCTGCCAGTGGATGTGTGAGTACACAGAGCCTTTCTGAGAGCAGGAGGTCCCCAGGGTTACTAGTGTAATTCTTTTTACTCTGGGGTGCTCAAGCACAGAATTGCCTACAATCAATTTGCTTTCACATCCTGGCATTAAACTCACTGTATGTAAAAGTATCACAAGTATTTTCAATATAATTCTAAGTAGCAGTGATTTAAAAGGCTTTTTATTGTAATGAAAAAAATTACAAGGCATAGTAAAAGCTGCACAGCCTATTTGACGGAATCTAATCAAATACATGTAAAATTCCCCATAACCTCAAAATGGGTAAAAATGACTTAAAAATTAAGGACAATTGATATGAGTCATTTTGATGTCTGAAAGATGAAGCAATATACCTGAACAATATTTTGACCTTCTGATTCTAAAAATATAGGATGAATCATAATTTAACTCAGTGCTATGGGAAAACAGTTTCTTTTCAAAGATGCAGCTATAGATATAAAAATATAGGTATTGATATAACATAATCTTCTAAGTATACAGCTATCTTTAAAGGTGAAATGAAAAGACTTCCAATAAAATATGCATCGTTAGTTACCACGAGTACTCTTGATGTCTATTATTGATGTTTGATTAGACGGAAAGAAGCATAATTTAGGCATCTACAGCCATTGCTATTCAAAATGATCGCCATTAAAATCCAGGTACACACAGTACCCTTGGACCTGAACTTAACTATAATATAAATATAGAAATATTCTTATAACTGTCACGCAGTTTCCGACACATAGTAGGCCTTCAATAAATATTTGTCAAATGAATGAAAGAATAAATAATGAATAAATGAATAACATATCCAAAGGTAGTCTGCTTTCCTATACTATTTTAATGAAGTCATTTTCACTTTTGCCTTTACACAAAATGAGTAAAGCAAATCAGAAAATTTTAATTACAGTCTGTGGCTTCATAGCCTAATATCCTTAGCCCTTCCAGATTATCAAAACCATCTCTTCTAACTTAGTTCTCAATCTCTGGTTCAAAGCTCTCCAAGTGTTTATTCAAAAGCAAACCCCCCTTCCACCACCACCAAATGGCACAGTATTGGGTCCCATAAGAGTTGATGGAAGGTGCGCTGAGTTTACTTTATTCACTAATGAGGTGGAAGAAATAGAGTTGTCAGATGAAATACAGGAAGTCCAATTAAACTGAATTTTGATAAACCATGAATAATCCTGTAGTATAAGTATGTCCCAAATATTGCACGAGACATCTTACCCTAAAAATTATTCATGGTTTAGCTGAAGAAACTCAATTTAACGGGGTGCCATGTATTTTTCTTTGCAACCTCAGAAGGAAAGCAGATGTTCTGACTAAATACCGAGTGTTTCTATGTAGGCAGACTCTGGGAGAGCAGACAAACCTTTGGGTAAGAGGTCATAGCAGAATTATCTTGATGCAGTACTCAGTGACAGACAACTTTCCAGAGTTCACTAAAATGACATCTTCAAAGAGGCTTGATCTTACAGGCAAGCTGCATGTTGAATGCCTCTAAAGACAATGAGAATATTACACGCAGACAAAGAAAGATTATGAAAAGTGAAGAAAGCAAAGACCCTGGATATATCGAGAGACAGAATAAACATTTTTTGACATTAACAGTCCCTTTTAAGAGGATACTGGCATGCATATATGTTTCTACAGACATATACTCAGATCAAAGATAAATATGACCCCTCGAAAAGTCTTAAATTTCGATAAAATGTCAGCTGTGTTTTTATACTGTGAAAAATTTAGTGCTTATGAAAGGTGTCATATTGATTGATTGAATAATTATTAATATTTATTGCATACCAGCAAGAAGCTAGAGGCTATCTGAACACGCAGGCCAGGTCCCCGTAGCCTCAGGAGGAAGTGGCTTGTCTTGGAGCAGTGGGTGACAAGGTCTCAAAGGGTAGGATGACATATGTGGTTGCCAAGGAGCAGGTTGAGATATTTGTTCAAATGAGATCTGACAATCCACAAAAGACAGCTAGAAAATTCTTAAAATCCACAGTATTCATAATCTAAAAACTGAAACTGTACCTTATTTCAAGTGTCCCCTTGATATCCAATGATCAAGAAAAGCTCTGACAAGGGTAAGTTTCTCCTTGTTCAGAGTTTGGGGCCCAGCGGGAGTGGTTAAAGGGTTTCCTGTGCCACAAACACTCGAGCTTGATCAGGACCTCAGAATTATTAGCTGATAAAGTGCCAGATTCTGAAAGCAGGACTTTCAAAGCCTTTCTAAGGGAGACTGGGGGACATTTTCAATCAAGTCTATTATAAATGCAATCAAAAGGAGGAGACAAGAGGGTAATATTTCTTTAGGTCACACCCTCTGCTAAGTGTTATATAAACATTATTCGTTTTAGTTCTCATAGCAGCAATATATGATTGGCATTACTTTTTCTCATTTTACCAGTGATAATCTGCTGACCCTGAGTACTTAACTAGTTACTCAAGATTACAGAAGCATATACTGGTGAATCTAAGATTCTAATTCAGACCTATCTGACTAACATTGCAACAGAATACTTCCAAATCTGAAACAATCTCCTTCACCATTAGATAAAATACCAAAATCTTGCTCTAGTCTAAGGAAAAGCTGTATTTAAAGGGAAGGCAAACAAGATTATTGAATGTTTTTGCTTTCAATAATGACATTTTCTTGGATGAATTATGAAATGGTGATTCCAAGGCAAAAAAGTTGTTTACTATCATGAAACTCTCTCAATTTATTTTTGGTGTTTGGCATTTCTGAAAACAAAGTGAGAAACAAAAAGCTTAAAGCTACATTATTCACTTAACACCAAAATTAAAAGCAGAAAGTTAATCAGGGGAAAAATAAAAAGAAACTTCTGTTTTAACTTTAATTTCAAATCCTAAAAGTTACTGCTAAATAAAAAGAAACTATAAAATAGAAACTTTAGGTCGCAACACACAATACACTTCAAATCAGATAGGCAGAGGCTATAAAAGCTTGGCTTCTGGAGTTATGTAGCCCAGATTAGAATCACAACCTTGCCTCTTACGAGCTGTGTGATTTTGGCAAATTACACAACAGCTCTGTGCCTTGGTCTCCTCGTCTATAAAATAAATATATAATAGAACCCACCTCATAGGGTTGTCATGAAGACTAAATAAGACGTTCAGTGTGACCTGCTTAGCCTAGAGCCTAGCACATACAAGCAGTCTTATTTTTATCATTAAAATGTTTTCTTCAAAATGGAAATGCTGATATAAAACGAGGGATTTGTATTGATCTATGCATTTTTCAAAGCTAAGACTACTGGACACCAAACCCCCCAAATGGTGTCCTCTAAATCAGTATCAAAATGCTCCTGGCAAAAGCTGCCTTTTTTTAAAAAAACAACAAATATTCCCAACTCACTAGCTTTTCTTTTTTTTTTTTTTAGATCTTTATTGGAGTATAATTGCTTCACAATACTTTTTAGTTTCTGTCGTACAACAAAGTGAGTCAGCTATATGTATACATATATCCCCATATCTCCTCCCTCTTGAGCCTCCCTCCCACCCTCCCTATCCCACGTCTCTAGGTCATCGCAAAGCACCGAGCTGATCTCCCTGTGCTATGCGGCTGCTTCCCACTAGTTATTTTGCATTCAATAGTGTATATATGTCGATGCTACTCTCACTTCGCCCCAGCTCCCCCCTCCCCCGCCCCCGTGTCCTCAAGTTGCTGCCTTTTAAATAACTCATTTTCTGAAACGGAAGCACAGAACTCAAAATCCCAGGTTGAGCCCATTTACACTGCTCTGTTTGTGTGTCTCTGCACACAAAAGTCATTTGGCTTACACACAGCCGACTGGAGAAGGGAATCCTCAAACCCTTTGTCACCTGAAAGCCCCCATAGCCACAGAGTAGAGTTTAAACCACTCAGGGTTTATCGATGTTAATCTGAAATGGAATCTACTAGCATGATGTGTGTGTTGTGTGTGTGCGTGTGTTGTGTGTGTGTGTGTGTGTGTGTGTGTGTTTCAGGGAGACTGATACAATCTAGAGAGGTAGAGGAAACATTACAATGCCTAAGGCTGGATACGTCAACACCCATTTGCAGTTGGGTGAGTTGTGCTCTTGCCTCAAAGCACAGGTGCTGTTGTCACCTGGTACAGCTTCTAGGGATCCCACAAAGTGGGCCTCAAAGAGCAAAAGCCAGGCACACTGCATTTTTTCCCCCTAAAGAAATTTACAGGCCATTTTCTCACCCTTCCTGCTGAGCTAGGATACTGAGATTAAAATGTACCTACAGAGTTTAGTAACATATTTGGTATTAAGGATCCATCATATGCGTATGTCTTCTGAGCATAACAGTTCCTTTGGAGCTATTATAGATACACCGTGAATAGATATTAGGAATAATACACAAGGAGTGGTTGAAGGAGATCCCATATTAACTACTGTCAGATTTTTAACAGTATTTGAAACTAGGCTTTTTTTTTTTTTTTTTTTTAATTCCTGGGGTTTAATACCTCTATACTTTGTAAACTGAGCGCTTTTCAAAGAGAGCTCCAAATTCCTACAGAGCTGTCTTTAGGTGAGCTTTGATCTTTGCAGAGCACCTATCTTGTGTTTCTATAATTGCTCTGGTTTAACAAGGCTCCCTAGCACGTGAAAGGGGAAAATCCTTTTATTAAGGCTATAAACCTAACTGGCCACAGTGATGGAATGTGCAGCTTGGGGGTAGCCCTTAGCTCCCCAGGAAAGAAAAAAATGGGGAACCGAGGAAAGCCTTCATGTTCAAACAAAATGAAATATTTATTAAACATGTTTCTGGTGTCCCAGGTGGTAAGAGGCTGCCCTGTGGTCCGCTGAAAGGTTTGATCTTTGTTAAGTATTGTGAACGCTGATTTCAATAATGGGGTGAAAGCTGAGGAAGTTATGGCTGAAATTTTGGCTAAAGATGACAGCTCTGGGTTTCAAGTTGCCCAAAGCAGTCTGAGGGATTAAACCAACAAAGCCTGCTCCAAAGTATCGAGTTTCCAAAAGTGTAATCTTCGTATCGGTGATTCACACTCCTAGGACGGGGAGGACTCCTCATTTATTTTGACTTTGCCATATTAATCTTACTTTACAAATACACGCGGTGATTTAGATCATGTTTAATTAACTGATTGAGGGCTCCAGTGGTAAAAATGGCATCGCATTAAGCTCTATCCGTATGGCAAATTCGAATCACATCTTTAGCCTTGCAAGAACAAAATATCCCGAGAGTCACTGATGACAGGATGTAGGAATTGAAATCAGGTCCCTCCTGTTGTTTGAGAATCCAGGGAGGGTGCCTGCCATATGCCCGTCACTTCCAGGGGGGGAAATGACAGGATAAAAGAAAGGAAGGCTCTAGTTCTTCCAATATGTTCAAATCTCAGATGAAAATGATTGTGCAGCAGTGCTGTACAAAGGCCAAGATTCACACGAAAGTACATCCTGAACTTTGCAGAGAGCTTCATGAGAGAGTTGTGTAGTGTTGGGATATGTGTTATTTTGTTTTGTTTTTTTCTGAAATGGCTGCTCAGGGTTTTTGAGAACTGACAGATGAAAATGCTGTGGTCTGGAGCTGAATTTAATGAGCAGGGAAATAAAAAAAATAATAAAAGAGGGAATTCGTATCTACCAAAATATATGTGCGCTCTGATTCAGTAAAAAGCAAATTAGGTTTGACTGCTAAAAACCACACGCTGGATACGAGTTTCAAAGTTTGCATTTTTGGAAGTGGGAGTTGTCTAATTTTTCTCCTCAAAAATCTGTGGTGATTATTTGTGACATCTCAAGAAAAAAATATGTAAATTGACTACTGATTTCTTTTAAATAATTTCTTTGAAATTTTAAAATGCATTTTAAATTATCCTTAGTAAGAGAGTATAGCAGAATTTTGAAAAGAGGGCAAAAAATCAGTTTCACTCCTTAACGTGATGATTAACATTATTGTGCATCCTCTTTTAGTGTTTTATTATTTGCACGTCTGAAAATCATTATAATCGTATTATACCGTAACCTTGTATCCTGACTTTTTTCACTTAATATTTTATTACACTTTTCCCGTACTACTATATGCCCAAACCTTTTATTGATTGCATAATATTTTATCAAATGAATGTTATCATTTGTCTAACCACACTTTCATTGTTAGATATTAAAACACCTTCCAATGTTTGTTATCATAAATAACATTATAAAGACAACTTTTATGCATATAGCTTTTTCCACATTTTGAATTTTTTCCTTAAGATAGACTCCTTTACCTTAAATGGTGTACAAGTACAGAAATTTTTCTTCCAAGGGCCAGTGGAAAGTAAAACATTCTGTGAGGTATCCCTACATAGAAAAACTGACCTCTATGTACAATATTTTAAAAAGTCAAACTCATAGAAACAGAGAGTTGAAAAGTGGTTGCCAGGGTCTGGGGGCAGTGGGGGGATGGAGGAAATAGGGAGAAATTGGTAAAAGGTTACAAACTTTCTGCTATAAGATGAATACGGTCCATGGATCTCATGTAAAACATGGTGACCATAGTTGATAATACTACATGTTTAACTCAAATTTGCTAAGCAAGTAGAACTTAAATGTTCTTACACACAGACACACACACAAAGACAAATATGTGAGGTGATAGACATGTTAATTAACTGGATGGGGGAATCCTTTCACCATATATACATATATCAAATCTCCATGATGTGCACTTTAAATACCTTACAATTTTATTTGTCAAGTATACTTTAATAAAGCTGAAATTAAAAAAAAAGAAATGAAATTCTTACCTGAATTATATGTTACTTAACATATAAGCCAAGGGTGATGGCTTCACTCTTCTAGTAAAGTACTGGCAACATGAGAAAAGTATTGTGTTTTCATTGTTGTGGCCTTCCCTGCTCTCTTTAAATGAAGCATACCATAACAATGAAATAAAATCAGAATTTCCTACTTCATTTTACTCATCATTTGTCATTTCTCTCCAGAAAAGGAAAAAAAAAGGTGTCCCTTTAAGTATAATTAAAGTTTCAAAAATGTGTAACAGTTTCCTAGACAGTATTACACACAGTTCACTTTCTAAAGTGACCGTGATTTTAGTTATCCCTGAAGTGTGGTCCTAATAATTAATAAACCAGATGTTTTCATGGCATTAATTCAGAATATGATGAATTGGGTAAGTTAGGCAATATATTTTAACTAAAACCACTTTGGATTTGACAAGGAATTCAAACTTTTCAACTGTGGTCTGTAACTGCACAGGCAGCTTGTAAAAAGAATAATCACTTCAACTTTTTCAACTTCCTGAAATCACTCAAAATAGAGTGGTTCAGGATTGTTTCATTTGGAAGAAATAAGTCCTAAAACACAGTGTGCTGCAGTATATTTTAATTATTGGTTTCAATTCCCAAAGTTCTAGGTTTTCTTAACCATTCTTTATGCATTTATTGTCAAAATATGCATGATCTTAAAATTGTTATTTGCAACTTTTATCAAGAAATTATCTGATTTATTTATGTTGGTCTGTGATTTCATGAAACACCCTCAAATTCAGTTCAAGTCTGTATTAGGGTTCAAATGACATGTTTTTAACAATTTTGGAGGCCAGAAGTGCATTTCTCTTTAGATGGTTTTTTCCAGTCGATGTTATTATTGGTCTGAGATAACATAACATCTTTTGTTTTCCGAGTCTGTTCCTTTCAGTGAAATCTATTTCTTTTGCACGGTTTTAAAACAAAAGATAAACATCCCCTATGAGATACTGGAAGGAGAGGCAATTAATGTGAATTTGATGAAACATAATGTACTGGACAGAGAGTAAAAAGGCTATGCTTGTTGACTAGTTTTGTATTTAAATAATGGTCTTCTTTTGGCACTTAATGTATATTTGTTCACAATAAACATAATTTATGAATATTTTAACACATGTGTACTCAGTGGGGTGGATTATCATACTGATATAAATAGAATTAATGAGCAGTCAACCTGCCACATGTCATGACATATGACTGGGCAGCTAGCACAGAAATCATTCTCGCAGTTTCATAATAAAGCTTTTTTCTCAGTTTAACTTTTTAAAACTACTAACGGTCTTTATTTTCCCTTTATTTTGGAGTATGGTTCACCAAATGGGACACAGAATTCAGACTTTCCTACAAGAGTCTCCTTTTTGACATTCAAAAACTATTTTCTTGCCTTCTTTAAGAATAAATAAGTGTATTTGAACAAAAAACCCCATTAGACCAAATTTCAGAGAATTGGTCATAGATAATAATTTTACTTATTTCTGCCAGAAAAAAATCGGTAGATTTCTTCTTTTCATTTTGTGGCGAGAGTATGATCATGCCCAATGGCTGCTACCAGAACAAAAACTTTCTAAATGCCTCTCAATTCTAAAACAAATCTCCTGACCATATCGCCCAGATAAAATTATCCTGAAGTAAACATCTTCTTAGCCGGTTATTTGCTTTTCTTGCACACTAAACAACAATCTGTTAAGCGTGCCTAATAAGATTTTTATTTTTAAGGCATAAACCCCGGGGTCTAAAGCCACCTCTTCAAACGGGAGATACGGGGATGAACACGGGCATGCAAAATCTCCAGTTCGGCCAGACTTCACTTGACTAAGAATTATTTTCATGAGAATGCAAATTGAAATTTAAGACTCACCTTTGTTTCCTTTTATTATTTTTATAGCTTGATTATGGGTCAAAAATGGAAAAAAATTAAACTAACACATAGACTGCATTGCCCGGATGATCTGGCGGGAGGGAAACCTTGGCAAAGATATTATACCATAACTCCTTAGAGACACAGATGGCAGGGTTGCCGCCTTTATTCATTCCTCTTATCTTTCATTTTCCAAGGGAATATTCCAAGCTTTTTGCTACCACCAACCCTCCACTCCTACCTTCACACTTAAAAACACTGTCTCCCCAAACCAAAGCTGTGTCCTAAAACAGGCAAGCCCCAGGATGCTTTAGGAAAATGACAGAATGTGACACCATGCTCCTGGTCATCTGTTAGAGGAGGGGAAGGCACTAGATGGGGATGGGGGCTGATGAACTTTCTTGGAGTGACTCCCTTGGGGAAATCCAGCACTTTCACCGGCAAAGAAAATGGGCACCACCTAGTGCTTTTTTGATGCAAAGGCTGTCTGTGCTGGTGTGGTGTACGTTGGGTGGCTGACCTTTACAAATGCAAAAGAAAGGAGTCAGTTGGCTTCAACCTCTAGGCCAAAACAAATAAGTAAAAGAAAGGAAAAAGAAAAAAGTAAAAAAGCAAGCAATAATCTTAAGACAAATTAATTCAGTGCTTTCAAATCACGCATTTCTTTGGGGTTATTTTCTTTTTCCTTTTTTTTTTTTTAAACAACTGTTGGTCTGTTCATGAGAAATAACACTTTTACTTACTAAGATGCTAATGCTAATTTTCCCTGTATCATTTTTTGCCTCTTCATTTGGTCCACAACTGACTTGTAAAAATTTCTACGAATTTTCAGTTCATCCCAAGTGACAAAGCAGAGCAAGCCGTTTCCCCCTCCCCAAACCTATTCTAAGAAGGAGCCTGTCTGGAGTTCTCCTAACACAACAAATAGCATTTATGAAAAATGGTTTGTAGCACAAAATCTTTTGCAATGCAATAAGATCAAGTGAACCCTCATGCCTCTAGGAAAAAGCCTAGGAAGTTTTATCTGATTGGCAAAATGGGCCCAGATATGAGTTCAAGGATTGAGTACACTTTGATGAAATTTCACAGCAATGAAGTCTGATTATCTGAATGATTGCTTAAGCCCTTTAAAAAATAACTCAGAGAAACACTAGATTTTTTTTTTGTTCGGAAAACAGATGGTCCTGTAAGGAACAGGAGAATACCTATTCCATACTGTTTGCTTTTTCTATAATACTTTACTTAGAATTACTCTTACCACTGTTGGCTTTAAGAAATAACAATAATGATTTCTCTGTTGCTAAAAGGTGGAATGTTCTGCCTTTCTGATAAAATTAGAAACCTAAGTGTAGGTAGGGTGGAGGGTAGGAACAGGGAAAATGAGTAACCTGTGACACATAACCAGATTAACAAGGGCCTGCTACACATCCAGGAACTAACTAGCTGACTTTGAACTCATTAGGGACCTGCTTATTCAATATGCTGTCCAACAGAATCCAGACATAAAACAGACTTCAAAGAAACAGATAAAAATGATTATAACTCCTCTCAGTTAACAGCTCAGTGTCTGTGCTAAGCAACCTGGATAGAAAGAAGTGAAGAATGCAAACCCCAAGATACTGAACTTTTCTCCTTTGCCTATAGCAAAATTCTCCCCTTAGAAGATGCTGATAGCACTACTTAGATCCAGCACTTGACAACTGTATTGTGAACTAAGTTAAAAAGTCTAAAGCACACTCATATCTTTAGCCATTTTGTTGCTGTAGTTTAGGTTATTAGATGTTATTTACCGAAACAAATTTAAAAATGTATACTAAAGAGGGGGAAAAAAGTCTTAAAATGGGTTTCTTCTACAAGCAGCAAGAAAAAATAAAATGAACTGATCTATTTAGGATTTCACTGGCACAAAATATACATCCTATAACTAAATAGGAGATCTTGTCTTGACAAGTTTAAGATGCACATGAATTGATTAACTTAAGCCATGGGGTGTGTCTGAGCCTGTGCTTTGCCAAATATGTACCCACAGGACAATGGAAGGAAGTGGCTGTCTTAATCACCTTTTAAATGAAAGCAGTACTAGGTTCTACATTCAAAATGAATTCTTCAACCCAATATCACCACCATTCTTGTCAGCCTCTTAAAAAAAAAAAAACTTGCTTTTTTTCCCTCCCTCCTTCACCATCTGTCCCAGCCCCCCGCCTCCTTTTCCCTCCTGCCTGCGTTCCCTGAATGCTATAGTTCACAGTGAAACCCTCTGGTAATGACAGCCCTGAAGTGATAATGTACTTTCCTGCCTTCCCGTTAACAGTAGCACTTGATCCCGCCATGGGTGCCAGCTCAGAGGCAGAAGGATCCTTTCATATTTCCAAGAGGTAAAAGGGACCAGTTCGATTTACTGACTTGACTAACTCAGCAGTTTCACTAAGTTCCGGCACAAAAATTGATGTTTTATTAAAGAAGAAGAAAAGTAGGAGGAAGAGAAAAAGAAAAGAAGGGGAAGGGAAGAGAATCAGTCTCTGTTTTTGCTCAATATTGTGTCAGTGAAACCAAATAATAGTGTTTTTTTCCTTCTCCCTGGGATTCACGGGAACACCCCACACAGCAAATAAGGAGTTAAGGTGAGTAATAGCAAACAAAACCATGAGGGAAGACAAAGGATGTCTTCCTGCTGTGATGTGGGCTCTCTGTGGAACAAGGGATGGTCACTGTGTGATAATACATGATCCTCTCACTCCCCTCTGATAGGAGGGGGCTGTGGACCCAAGAGTGGCCTTGGCGCACGTGGCCCAGTGGCATCTGAGCGCTGCGTCAGTCCAACTGCTCAGCGCACCAGGGTGGCCCACTGTCCTCGCTCCCATTTCTAATGGATGGCGCATCATTGTGCTGAGGTAACCAAACTGAAAACAGTCAACAGTTCTAACCAAATACCTGTTATTTTAAGAATAAGAGCAGAGTGATTTCTTAACTGTGAAGAACACAGGAGACACTATTTGTAGCAGTTTAAATAAAACTGATTTTCCTTGCCTCAGGACCCAGATCACTCAATGTGCTCCTAGTGTGTCTAGCTTGGGTAAATGTACAATACAGAAAACAGTCATATCTGTTCATCTGAAGACACTTTGTTTGCTAATGTCAGTTTCATAAGTTCAAGCCCACTGGGGAAAGGGAGGAGGGAGCCTGTGGACAGAGGCAGGAAAGAAGGGACATTGTTTTGAGTGCCTATTATGTCCTAGGCATAGTTCCATGCTCTTTTCCATGTAACAAGCCAATGAGTTAGGTATTTGAAGCCAAGCTCGTCTTGCCTATGTTTCTCCATTGTACCAATGACCAAAACTCAGTGAGAAATACATTTTGTAATATAACCCGATACACACATACATTACTAAAACAAAGTTTCATGAAACAATATTTACCTTTATACACGCAATTTACTCTGATTTTATTCATCCTGTTCTATTATAGTTCAATTCTTGAAAATTCTGTGGCAACTCCACTCAATTGGTCTCACTAACTAGTAGTGTTGCATGAGCTACTATGGGATAAATGCTGCACTATACCGTGCTGTCCTTCGAAAATTTTAATTTTGAAATGTTTGAATTGATATGAGTATGGTGACCAAACATGTACTTGCAGGTAATGTATAGAAAGTTCCATCAATATGATTCAAGCTTTCAAGTTTTTCATCTAAAAACTGAGAGTTATAATATTTATCCCCTAAAACTCTTATGAAGTTTAATTTGTTGGTAGTGTTCATTTGCTTCTCAAAGAGTCTATTACTTAGTATAAAAACAATTCAAAATTGAGATGCTAAGTTTTTTTGGCAAGAAAATCCATAAAAAGGAATTATTATTATTATCATTGCTATGGTTAATAATCAGTGTAAATTCACTACCTGCCAACCACTGCTTCATGAGCTTTAAAGATGGCAACTCATTTAATTCTATCACTTTTATGAAGTAAATACTATTACTTCCACTTTATAGCCAGAATTCCTTTATCTTCTTTGTCACAAATTTGTCTTTCTAAAATGTTATTATATACCTCAGAGGATGAATGAGATTGTAACTATGACTCAAGGAACCTTCATTTCTATGGTTTGTTTAGATGAAATATAAAAGCCTATATCATCTGGCTGGCTTGATGAATGATTGGCCTTTTGCTTGTTTTTCTTTTTTTAATTGGCTTTTTAATAATAAATCGTGGAAATAAAAAAAATTTGCAGAAAACTTCCAGACTATATGATAATTGATTAGAATGTATTTGCCTTTAAGTAACACAGAGTCTCTGTCATAAGGGTCTGCAATATCTGAAAGTCCAAGGGCAATCCCATAGGGCTGCTTGGTTCAGCAGCTCATCACTGCCAATGAGGATGCAGAGTCTTCCCATCTTCCCACCCTCCCATCCCTCACCAGATTTGCCTTTACATAGCTGCACAGTTCCAGGTGTCATATCCAGACTCCACAGTCATGAAATGAAAGGTCTCTTTCTCAGGAGTGAATTAAATGCTCTTTATATCCTAATCATCACTTTTCTTTAGTGCTAAAGCTAAAAATAAGCTTCACGTGGATTCCTAAACCAGTCACTGGCAAGGGAAATGGGACCACCATGATGGGATTAGGAAAGCTCTACTCTCTGGAAGTAGAGGTGAGGTTGCCTGCCCTGAACCACATGGGTCTGTGGACAAGGAAGGTGGTATCTTGTGAAAAATATATACTGATATATACTTCAGTATATATATATATATATATATACTGAAGTAGTTCTGATGTAATGATAAAAAATGTTTAGAAAGAAAGATTTGGCAAAAAATAAAGTAGAACCATTCCCCATTATCTAACAAATTTAATGTTTCATAAAAATGAGCAAATTTAAGAACAAGGAAACATATTTATAAAGAATCCAGTATATATTTCTGTTTGCTCTTAAATTAACAGAACCTGATGTTTTCACTACCAGGAAGAAGAAAACTAGGTAGGCTAATAAAACAAACATCTGAAAAATATTAGTGCTCATGAAAATAAATGAATATTCTCTTATTTAGTACAATGAGGGCAAGTTGGCATTTGCCAACAACTACAAGGTAAAATGTTACTACTTTCTGGCTGGATCTGTTCTAATTATTTAACATCATTTCCTAAGTGAAAATTTAGTTTTGTTTTTTTTTTAAAGGTTATACTTCATTTATAGGTATTGTAAAATATTGGCTATACTCCCTGTGTTGTACAATATATCCGTGCAGATTATTTTATACGTAATAGTTTGTACCTCTTTACCCCCACCTTCATACTGCCCCTCCCCCCTTCCCTCTCCTCACTGGTAACCACTAGTTTGTTCTCTATATCTGTGAGTCTGCTTCTTTTTGTGTTATATTCACTAGTTTGTTGTATTTTTTAGATTCCACATATAAGTGATACCATGGGCAGAAGAACTGAATAGACATTTTTCCAAGGAAAAATGCAGATGGCCAACAAGCACATGAAAAGATGTTCAACATTGCTAACCATCAGGGAAATGCAAATCAAAACCACACTGAGATGTCACCTCACACCATCCAGAATGGCTCTCATCAAAAAGAACACAAATAACAAACGCTGGCAAAGATGTGGAGAAAAGGGTGCCCTTGTATACTGTTGGTGGGAATGTAAATTGGTGCAGTCACTATGGAAAACAATATGGAGGTTGCTCAAAAAACTAAAAATAGAACTACCATATGATCCAGCAATTCCACTCCTGGGTATGTAACCAAAAAAAACAAAAACACTAATTCGAAAAGATACATGCACTCCAATATTCATAGCAGCCCTATTTATAATAGCCAAGATATGGAAGCAACCCAAGTGTCCATCAACAGATGAATGGTTAAAGATGATGTGGCACATATATACACACACACACACAATGGAATACTACTCAGCCATAGAAAAGGATGAAATTTTGCCGTTTGCAGCAACATGGATGGACTTGGAGGGTATTACGCTAAGTGAAATAAGTCAGACAGAGTTGGTTGTGGTTTTAAAAACCATTCGTGTGAAAATATATAGACTAATAATGTTTTACTAAGTTTTAACAGGACCTGCAGTTTCCCATGTTTAGGTTGAGTTTTTCTTGCTATCTTTTTGCTTCTGGGCAATCTGTTCCCCTGTCAAAAACAAATTGTTTTTTATTCTTTTAACTTTTTATTTTGACATAATTTCAGACTCACAGAAAAAAACTGCAAGATTGGCTCGAAGAATTCTTGTATAACGTTCATCCACATTCCCCAAATGTTAGTGTTTTACCACATTTGCTTTATCTCTGTTGTGGGTGCATACAGACACATGTCCAGGTACACACACATATGTATATGCCTTATGTGTACATACATGTGATGTGTGTGTATGCACACAAATGTTTTCTGAATCATTTGAGAATAAGTTACATATGTGATCCTCCTTGAACCCTAAATACCATATGTGTATACATAATAAAGGACATCTTCCCACAAAACTGTATGCAATTATCAAAATCAGAAAATTAACATTAATACAATACTATTATCTAATTTATAGATTGGATTCAGATTTTACTAAGTATCCCCATAATGTTTTTATGACCAAAAAAATCATAGATCATGCACTGCATCCAGGTGTCTTCTCCTTTATTCTGAAAGAGCTCCTTAGTCTTTCCTTGGCAAATTGCCTTTCCTATTGGTCTTTAGCAAAATATAATTAAGAAAGCAAACATAATTCTGAAGCCAATGGATGTGTATGGATGGTCGCTTGGGATCTGTGCTGCCTTTGCAGCCTTCCTTTAGCAGGGGTGGTTAGTGCGAGTATATTTTCACTGTTCTCTTAGAAATCTGGATCTGCACCATAGAATCTAAAGGACAAACTAGCGAACCACGTGATCCATTACCTTGTAACTAATCAATTCACCTGTTGCCCCAGAATAGCTACAAGAGTATCCCAAAACACCTAAAACTTTCCTAATTTTTTAAAAAGAAAAAAAAGGAAGACACTATAGGAAAAAAACAATAAAACCTTACAAAAACATTCATTTCAATAACTGCATGCCTGGGTGCGATCCACAGAAGTTCTTCAGTCTAAATAATTACAATAGAGGTGTTTATAATTGGTTAAAAGTTCATTATTTCTGAGCTAATGTGCAGAATTTGGTTTATGAGTATAAGAATAAAGACATTCAGATCAGTTCTCTTATCTTTTTCTTAACATTTGAATTAGCATACAAAAAATTCATATATTTAAAAGTCCACTAAAGCCTAAGCAGCTCATTTTCTTACACAGTGCACTTCGATGGTTTAAAATGTTCAGTCTCCGAGACTGTATCTACATAGCAGCAAGCAGATACTTTAGGAATAATTGGTTCCGAAACAGCATGGGCAAGAGCGTCTTTTACATATTTCTTTTTTTCTGGAAGGCTCCAGTGAAATAGTTCCTGAAATATTTTCAAACCAAAGTATTCTATTACACGAAAGAGAAGTTACTTGCCAACATGACTATTTGCCATCATGTTTTAGCCACATTTCTAACTGATCCTCTTCTTTCCTGTCTTATGAAAAAGAAGGACGAAGTCACAGTGAGGAAGAGAATATTCCCAAACAGGCTGGGTGAGGGCATCTTAATCTCCAGCTGGGGCTACAAAGCACTTTGCTTCATTCAAAAACCACTTACTCCAGTTGATTTTTTTATATCTATCTTAAAAATAGGGCAGTGCCCCTGAAGTAGGATTAGTAGCAACAAACTCTTACCCTGTTCTCAGCAGTGAAAACAAATTACAAGCCTTTTTTTTTTTTTTTCCCCCACTACAGAGTTGTGATACAACAGCAGGGAGGGATCATTTGTTCACTTGAGTTCAAGATTATACTCAAGTCTGATCCCAAAAGCCCATTCATATGGAAGAAGAGACAAAAGCCTTAGTACTCTCTGGGTAGAGTGTCAGAGGCTCAATGTTTACAAGAAGAAATTGAAGGGAAGATTAGAGAATAATTTTCTCCTAGGGATGATGATAGCTTAGGGGTCTTTTGTAGGGAAAGTCCTTTGCTAGGATTAAAGACAGGATTATTGGCAGGGAGTTGAGAAAATGAAATGGAGAGCCTCTTAAAATGGCAATTTAGTAAGAATATCCAGGGAGTTTGTGAAATGTGAATTCTAAGGAAATGGGTAGTATTAAGAAGAAAAGAATAAACTCAGACTCACTTTTTCAAGTGATGATACTATAAGTGGGTCACAAAATGATGGAACTGCCAATTCCTGCTGAGGAAAAACAAGACACCAATAGTATGGTTACTGGGGTCAGCTTTTAAGCAGAGGCACATACATGTTCAAGAAAATCCTAATGAGGAAAAAATCAATCTAAACTACAGATTAAGTTATGGCTATATCAGAGCTAAAGAACAATAGTAATTAGAAACTGTACTAATGTTATGTTACTCTTTTTTCACACAAAAAAATCATTTATTTTTTTAAAAATTTTATTTCATATTGAAGCAGAGTTGATTCCCAATATTGTGTTAGTTTTAGGTGTACAGCAAAGTGATTCAGTCATACATATACATTTATCTATTCTTTTTCAGATTCTCTTCCCATATAGGTCATAACAGAATATCGAGTAGAGTTCCCTGTGCTATACAGTAAGTCCTTGTTGATTATTTTATGTATAGTAGTGTGTATATGTTAATCCCAAACTCCTAATTTATCTCTCCCTCCCCCACCTTTCCCCTTTGGTAACCATAAGTTTGTTTTCTAACAAACTTTTCTATTACTCTTTTAATCTAATTTCAAAAATTTGATGTTAGCGTATGTCATACTTTTAGCAGTACTGTTATGTATAAAAATGTTTGAGCTTGGCTCCTTATGCTAAATTCAGTACTTGTAAATTTAAAGTATACGAAATGAAAAGTTTCATTTGGAAGCAATAACTATTGAGTAATTCTGAACTTGACACTCACTATTCCTAAGATTACATTGGTTTCCCAATTACCTACAAAATAAAAATCAAATTTCTTATCTTGATATATCAACTAGAGTTTTAGCAGGAAAGAGCTGGGAACTTAAAGATAATTCACTAAAGGGACTATTTATGGAGGTGTGGGCAATTAGGGAACTCTGAGTGATGCTGAAACACTCAGTAACTACCAACAACTAGAAGCCTGAAGGGGCTTCTAGACCCGAAGGGGTAAGTAGTGGGGGAAATAAGGTTATCATAACCTTTGAAGAGTTGTAGCCATGGAAGAGGATCTAGGCAAAGATCCATCCATTGTTCCCAACTGTGGATGCACATTGGAGTTTTAAGAATTACTGACACCTGGGTCTCATCCCCAGAGATTGTGATTTAATGTATCTGGATGTAGCCAGGGCATTAGGTTTTCAAAAACCTCATAGGTAATTCTAATGTATAACCAAAGTAGAGAACCACTGTCAAAGAGGGGTGGATGCAGCCAGTGCCAGAGTGGAGGGACCTGGAAAGAGAGAGAGTAAGAAAAAATACCCTAAACCCTGCCACTTACAGAGAGAGTGGTCTTCATAGCATCAGTAGAAATCACCCAGGAGTTTGGTAGGAATGCAGAATTATAGACTCCACCTCAGACCTAGTGAATCAGAATTTGCATTTCAAAAAGATCCCCAGGTAATTTGTCTGACAAGCTCTGCTCTAACCTATTCCTTTTTTTTGTTTTTTATTATCCTACTGGTGCCTTCCATTAACCTAACCCCAACGGAAGCCAGAGGGCCAGGGAGCCTACATGATTCAATCATATGGGTTAGTCTCCCAAGGACACAGAACAGGGCAAAAAAGTGCAGAGAGATTGAATCTGGGGGAAAAAACAGAATTTGATCTGGCCAAAATAACATTTTTTTCTTTATCCCACAGCTTACCCCACGTTTTCTTATAGGAGTTTTATGATTTCAGGTTTTATGTTCAAATCTTTAATCCATTTTCAGTTGATTTTTGTGTATGGTGTAAGATAGGGGCCCAGTTTCATTCTATTGCATGAGAATATACTGTTTTCCCAGCACCGTTTATTAAAGAGAGTATCTTTTCCCCAGTGTATATTTTTTGCTCCTTTTCCATAACTTAATTAAATATGCATGGGTTTATTTCTGGGCTCTCTATTCTGTTCCATTGAACTATGTGTCTGTTTTTATGCCAATACCATACTGGTTTGACTACTATAGCTTTGCAATATAGTTTGAAATCAAGAAGTATGGTGCCTTCAGCTTTGTTTTCTTTCTCAAAAGTTCTATATGTTGATTGTGGTAGTGATTACATGAGTCTATACACTTGTCAAAATTCATAGAACTATACACCAAAAACAGTGAATTTTACTCTACGTAAATATAAAAATAAATGAAGAAAAATGTTGGAAATAAAATACCAGACCACAATAACATCATCTTCATTTCCTATAGCTGTTGTAGCAAATTAGCACAAAGTTGTTGACTTAAAACAACACAGATGTACTCTCTTATAGTTCTGGAAGCCATAAGTCCAAAATCAGTCTTACAGGGCTAAAATCAAGGCATAGGCAGGACCACACTCCCTCTGGAGATTAGAGGAGAACCTGTTCCTTGCCTCTTCCCACTACTGGCACTGCTTGTTTCCTTGACGTGTGGCTGCATCACTCCAATCTCTACCTCCATGGTCACACTGCCTTCTCCTCTTCTGTCTGTGTGAAGTCTCCCTTTGTCTCACTTTATCATAACACTTGTTTTATTTAATTTTTATTGAAGTATAGCTGTGACTGCATTTGGGCCCACATAAATAATCTGAAATAATCTCCCTATCTCAAGTTCCTTAATCTTATCTGCAAAATCTTTGCCATATAAAGTAATATTCACTGATTCCAGGGATTAGGATGTTGACATTTTGGAGATGGGAGCCATTATGCAGCTTCCACAACCATATGGAATGGGAGTGGTCTACAAAGGAAACTTTTAGTGTATTTATAGTGTTCAGTTTCTTAAGATAAGTGATCAAAACATTGGTGTTTTAGCTTTTGAGTGGCAGAAAACAAGAAGAAATGAGGCCACTTCCGGCTTAGTGAGTAGTTTGGAGAAGTAGGAAAGTATACGGCAAATTCAGATTGTGGTGAATAGACCCAAATGGTTAGAATATGGATTGGTTGGAGCATACTGTGATAAAGCTTTAAAAGATAGGTTGTAGCTGAATAAGAGAGCACCTTTAATCCCTTACATCATTTTTAAGGTCTTAGGGAGGCAATGAATGTCTTTGAGCCCATGGGAACCAAACCAGTGTATTTATTACAAAAACATACAAAGTATGATAACATTTATTATGTGTCAAGAATGATTTAAGTACTTTAAATATTTGAAACATTTTATCCTTATAACAACCCTATGTGATGGATACCTCTATTATTACTATTTTACAAATGAGAAAACTGAGGCACAGAAATGTCAAGTAATTTCCCAAGGTCATCTAGCTAGTGAGTCACAGAATCAGGACTTGAAGCCAGGAAGACAGCCTCCAGAGTCCCTACTTTTAACTATTTACTCTTACTAAGGGAGAGAAAGTGTGTGTGTGAGAGAGAGAGAATTCAGGCAGACAAGCAAACCAACATAAAGAATGAAGAACAGAAAGCTAGAAGTAATACTCTGAAGTATTGGTGGATTAAACATGGTGGAATAAAGGAGTCAAGGTCAAACGAAGCCACAAATGCCCCATGCACTCCCTTCCATTAGACTCTGTGCATGAGGCAGAGAGTAAATCCTGATGCCATCACTCAGAGTAGATCTACTGATGCCTTGGGTTCTAAAAATCCCCATCTTTCTTGGCAAAATATCTATGCTTCAAATTATTCCACAGGCCAAAGAACAATGTCACGTTAGGCTCTCCCATAAATGCATGAACAAACACTTCCATTTCACATAGACCCTGTAACATTTCTGAGAACTGTAGACTTTCTTTAGAGCTGCAATAAAGTAATAAATTCATTGCTTGATTTTTCTTTTACTTTTTTATGTATGACTCCTGAGATTAGAATTATGGCCCTTTTCTATAACATTAGGCGTTTTTCACCATTTCAAATATATTATTTTATATCACTGTGGTATCAAATGTTTATTTTTACTATTTGAGAGTAAAAGCAATGAGCTAAATTGGGAAACAAAAATGTATGATTCTTTATGCCTTCCAAACTGCAAACCTAGATGACTTCTTTGGATGGCAGTATTGACTGGAACTTTCCCCAGGATACTGCATTTCGGTTCCAGCTCACTGCTAATTACATACTCAGAGTGAAAGTGTCACACAGCTCTCCTTTCAGCACTTTGTTGGCCAAGTGTCTCTGGCAATAATCTCTCAACACATAAGCACCGTTTCCTTTCATCACATTATTTAATCAATAAAGTAATGCCCTCACACTGGCCAGGCCCAGAGCCATCTTGTCACAAGTGCTAAATAAATGAAACAAGCACCAGTCCTATTTCTACAGCCTCACCATTAATAAACATGAATGAAGATGGCTTTAATACAAAATCCATTCTCTCGAACATTTAAAACTGCACACATATGCACGTTAGTGAGACTGGAAGAGGAATCATTTATATGATGGTGAAATTAAGCCAAGTCCCACTCACAACTGGGTGGAGTTATTTTGATTCAAACTGGGAAAGATGCCCATTCCATGCTCTCTCAGGCCTGTTTGCTCGCCAGGGGACATGGAATCTATTTCCTTATCGACTTCCTATCTGCATGAAGCAAGCCCACCTTGGCAAGGTCTTCCTCCCTGAGGAGAACGAAGGGTTCCCTCTGCAGCAAGGTCTACAAGGGATTGATAGGTGGACTCTGAGATGCTCCATTCCCATCTTTCTCTACCAGGGTCCCTGCTCTTTGGAAGAATGGGCTTCCAAGTAAAAAGTATGGATCCCAGTTCATCTTCTCCTGGCTATTTCTCATTGCTTAGAAAGTCTCAGAAAAGAAGGGTGAGTATTCTCAGCCTTAGGTTCTTGAAGTCTTAGAGGAAAGGGGTAGTGTTTCCTTTTTATATCTCCACAGACTAACAGAACCTGGCACGTGCTAGCCATGCCACAGATGTTAAGTGGATGGATGACTTCTTTGTATGGCATCAAGAATCCCCTCCTATGGAAGCTAGCCATTTATTAAGCACTTGTCATATGTCAGGCACTCTTCTAAATAGGTAACTTATTTAATCCTCTTATTTTATAGTAAAGATACTGAGGCGCAGGAAGGATGATTCATTTATCCTGAGTCACAGAAAGTGAAAGACAGAGCCAGGATATTAACCCACCCAGTTTGACTCTAGAGTCTGTGCTATTAACCTCTTCGCTATTCTGCTATTCTCCCCTCAAGCTTTATCTGACACACCATGACATCTACAAGCTTTCACTTGTAGAGTTACATGGATTACTGTAACATGACATACCCAAGAAAAGTATAAAATAAAAATAATTTGCATTGGAAGCCATTATTAATATGTTCAGCCAATGGTAACCCCAATAACTGAGGTTACATTCTGCACAGAACCCTTTGTTGAAAGCTATTGAGAATGCAAAGCAAATGCTAAGATATAGTCTGATCTTTTGGCCACAAGCCACAAAGTTCTCAAAAGAATGCAACTATTCTCACTGCATAGAATATGATTTGACCTAATAAGTTTTCCTACAGCTGAATACGGCTTGAAAAAGAAGTGACAATTAGACAGGAAAATGTTGATATTGGAATGACATTTATGTTGGAAATACAATGTGTTCATTTCCCTTTTTGGGAAGTCTGTTATTTCCAACTCAAATCCTAGAAGTTTCAAGGTCTTTTTTTTCCTGGGCTTCCTGCAGTGAATAGATTCTCACGACTAGGTGACATTGCTATCAGTGTTTCAGGTATAAGTTCCCTGGCATTCAGCAATCAGAAACCATGTTTTTATAAATAAAATCACTCTGTCACCATTTTGCTTTCTGTGAGGAGACTAGCTCCTCCACAGTACTTCCACAGGTTCCCCGAGGGCTTCCTCTATTCAGGTCCTTCTGAAATCGAAATCACCCTTTGCCATCTCACTTCCGGGTGAAATCTTCCCCCACCCCCACTCATCACAAGCACAGGAGAGAGTTTGTATGGTCAGACCATCCAAGATGGCTGTTCTCTTGCTCTCTGTACATCCCCTGCTCAACCAGTGCCTGATTTACCTATACCCTACTCACTTGACTGACATTCCTACATACTTGCCCCAGGTCCCAGCTAATGATTGGTCTAGCTTTAGATTAGAACATGTCTGCTATGTTTGTCAAAGGGGTGGTGAGGGGCGTGCCCCTCTGCTGGTTTCCCTGGTAACCGATGAGCCAACCTGATGTCAATTTCCCCTATAATTGGTAACCTCCCCCTGTCCGCAGCAGCAAAGACTGCCACGATGTCCTGCTCTACCATCCACCACACGTAGTGGGGTGTCCCTCCAGGACCTTGCTTCAGACGTGTAAGATCCCCCATCCATTAAACCACTGATGTCTCTGTTGCTCACTCTGGACTCTTTCTTGGTCTTGAAGCTGGGCAAGCAAAGGTCTTGTAGGCCTGTGAGGTGCAAATCAATAGACCTCCTCTTCCTTCTTTACCAAAAGCATCATTAAATAAGAGCTCTTGTGTAAAACTGGCTTTTGTTGAGGATTATAAAGGGAAATTAGAACCGCCTTCAAGTGGAATCTTTTATATCATAAAAATATTCAGCCATCTGCCAACCCTCTTACCAACCCTCTTTCCCCCTTCAGTTCTAAACTTGGGCCATGTTATCTTCCTACTAAAAGACCCTTTAATTCCATCCCTCCTCATCTCTGAATACTGCTCAAACCCTAAAAAAACTTCTTGAGTAACCAGGAGACAATTGCCAAATTCTCTCTGCTTCATTATGTAAAGCACTTTCCCCAATCTAGATTAGTTTGGGGTGTCACTCACTTTTCGTAACCAAAGAGCCTAAAAAAGGATTTTCTTTACAAAAAGAAATCCTCTTGTTTGAAATTAGTTACCTTAATGGGCAGCCACCTTTTAACATGATGTTTTACTCAATATCCAATTTTTAGAGTTCTAGGAGGGGAGGAGACGAATAGAGCTTTGCCTAAGCAGTTACAGCTCTCAGCAGTGTGGATAACTATTCTTACCTTAAAACAGTGCTTTACTTAAGAAACCTAGAGGAAGTACATCCTAGTTAAGTATTATTTTTCTCAATAAAATGTAAATAGCTCTGCCTAAATGATTTGATAAGCTCGTGTCATTTAGGATGAGTGTTGCACTCTTACCATTGTTCAATAAATATTTGCTAAATAAACTGGTAATTGTAGTCACTTCCCAAAGGAAAGGAAACAAAAGGTGTAGGTAAAGTAAAATTACTTTATTTTCACTTTGAGAGCAAAAACTTTAATAATTGCCCTGAGTCTGTTTTAGTAGAAATTAGGCACTTGGTTTTCATTAGGAAAGGCATTCAGAGATATTTCTCCTAATGAAAATCTAAAACCAGCCCTTTAAAATGGCTTAGTGATAGTGATGATTCTTCAGAGAGCTCACTGGTTTCACAGCCCAGTGGGACATGTTGATCATTCATTTTATAGGTCAAGCACAAGTGCGTTTATTAATGTATGCTCTGACCTAACCCACACTGCAGGATTAACTTCACAGTGCTTGATCAATGGTACCCAAATTAATGGATTCAACAGTGCTGCCTATTGAGACACCCTCGTCATTTTTATTTCATTTCTTCCAACTCATAATTAGCCATGTAATCTGTGCAGTCTCTAAGTGGACTCTTGAAAAGAAACCTACAGCAAGAGAAAATGCAGAGATTTTTATTATCTTGAAGACTTTGATTCATCAGTTACCTCTGGTCTATTGCATCACTGCTCCTGCATCTTGACGGGCATCGTCTCCCATGCCGAATTTGTCCCTATCCTTATAAATCTTTTACTCTAAAATTATATTCTATATCGCACTTTTTCTTTGCCCACAAAATTTCTGTTCCTACTACTCCATTGAAACAAGTGTTTTAAAGTCTTCAACAGTCTTCTAACCACCAAATTTAATTGCCTTTCATAGAACCTGTAGCATCTGATATCACTGACCATGCATTCCTACTGGAAAGTTTTTCAGATACTGGACCCTGAGACATTGCCTTTCCAGATCCTCTTCCTGTTGCTCTGGTCAGAACTTCTCTGCATCTTTGTGAAGCTCTTTCCACGTGCTTGTTAAACCTTCTTCTAAATACTGTTCTCATTTCTCAGCTTTTTTTCTCTGATTCCTGTCAATCTACTCCATTGGCTTCTATGATCACATCTATGTCCATAATTTCCATACCTAAGCTCTAATCTAACCCTTAAAGCCCTAAAGAGAAAATCATGAGAAGTATAAAATAATGTGGAAGAAATAAATCCCCAAATGCCATTTATAAAAGCAAATATAAAAGAAGTGTATTCTTCAATTATTCATTTACAATGGAATATTATTTAGCTATAAAAAAGAAGGAAATCTTGCCATTTATGACAACATGAATGGACATTGAGGGCATTATGCTAAGTGAAATAAGTCAGACAGAGAAAGACAAATACCACATGATCTATCTTGTGGTGGAATCTAAATAAACAATACAAAACAAAACAAACTCATAGACATAGACAACAGATCAGTGGTTGCTGGGGAATGGTGGTGGGGGGACTGGGTGAAGGAAGTCAAACAGTCCAAACTTCAGTTACAAAATAAATCAATCCTTGAGTTGTAATGTATAGTATGATAACTACAGTTAATAATACTGTATTGTATATTTGAAAGTTGCTAAGAGAATAAACTTTAAAAGTTCTCATCCCAGGAAAACAAAATATGTAACAATGTGTGGTAAATGGTGAATGGTGATGTCAACTAGACTTATTGTGGTGACCATTTTGTAATATATACAAATAGTAAATCACTATTTCATACACCTGAAACTAATATAATATTATACATAAATTATATCTCAATTAAGAAAAAGATTTTCAGTGACAGTAAGAACAAATTGATTATAAAACCAAAGACTGAATAAACAAAGAAATTCACCTAGGTTTAAAACAGAAACACTCAAAATACAAAGAAACAGTATAGTTGAAAGTAAAGGGAAAAAAGATACCTGCCCCACCCTCCCCCCAAAAAACAAAGCAAAACTTTAGTAATTATATTAATAGCAGGCAAAATGCAACTAAGTCCAAAATGTGTTTTGAAATAAATACAGAAGGTTATTATATATTGAAAACATTAACAATTTAGCAAGAAGATATAAAAATTACAACCTTATATGGACCTAACAAAATAGCCTCAACATATATAAAGTAAGAATCAATTGAAAGGCAAGAATAAATTGATAATGCCATAATAATAGTGAGAGATTTTAATAACCTTTCCTTACTAATGGATAAATCAAAGACATAATATCTATATGTGTTGTATCAGATTTTGCATATAAGACTGTACGTACCAATTAAAGAATAAACACTTTTCTCAAGCCCATATAGAAGATTTACAAAATTTGACCATTTGCTAGAAAACAAAGCAGATCTCAACAAATATCAGAGAATCTCTATCATTCATACCACAGTCTCTGGATAAATGCAATAAGACTAGTAGTCAAAGACAAAAATATGACCTTATATCTTTGGAAATAAAAAAAACACAAGCTAGATAATTCATGGATTCTAATTCTAATGGTGGTTTCAAAAATTTATAATATTTATATATTTTATAATTTATTTTATAAATGCTTAATTTTATTTACGTATATATTTTATAAGATTTACAATTAAACATTAATGAAAATTTAACATATCAAAAGTTGTGGGATACAGCTAAAGCAATACCCAGAAGAAAATTTATACTCTTAACTGTATATACTTTTTTTAGAAAAAGAGTGAAAATCAATAACTAAACTATCCAACTCAAGAAATTAGAAGGAGAGTAACAAGAAGAAATACAAATTATAAGAAATAAAATAATAAAAATAAAAGCAGATATTAATATGTTTAACAACAAATGCAAAGAGAATCAATAAAAGCAAAAGCTGGTTTGAAAACAAAATCTAATTAGACAAATCACTAGTCAAAATGATAAAGAAGACAAAAAGTGAAGGTAAATAAATAATAAAGTGGGAAAAAACGATATAACTACAGAAATAGAATTTTTTTTAATCAAACAGAATACTAAGGCCAAACATGCTATTAAGTTTGAATCCTAAAATAAAAAGGATAACATCTTTGAAATATATACCTTATCAGGTCCATCTCAAAAATAAAATAAATAAAATAAAAAAATAAAAATCCTAAATACATGTATCACCTTTAGATCAGAGATAATTAACCTCTAGTTAAAATTTATGCACCTCACTCTCCCAAAACAAAACAAAGTTAATTTCTTCAGTCCTTTCATACAGAGAGAACCATATCTAGAATCATGGACTGTTTAGAACTGGATGGATTGTAGAAAGCATCCGGTCCAACTCTTTCTTGCAGGTAAGGGAACTGAACTTCAGAGAGGTGAAAATAACAACAGCCACTCATGTTAACGGAGTCCGCATTATAAGTCAGTTACTATGTTAAACACTTGGCGTGCATTATTCCATCTAATATCAATAAGCCTGTATGAGCACAGGCTTATTGGTATTACTTTACTTTGCATATGAGCACATTACAGCTTATAAAATTTAAACACCTCGCCCAAGGTCACTTAGCTAACAAGGGAAGTTGGGATTCAAACCCAAGTTTGTCTGCATCCCCCACTGTGCTCCTAGCCACAGCAGCTGGGATCGGGGTGCATGCAGCAAAAGCATGGTCTATGCTCATTCCCCATACCTTCCTCCCAAGAATGCCTTTCCCTACCACACTCTCTCATCAAGGGCAAGTTGTTGAGAAATACTGGGGATTGTAATACTAACATACTTTAAAGAAGTTGCTGCCCTTGAATTCTACAATAAAAAGAAAACAAAAAACTATTTTACTGGCAAAAAAGAAATCTCATCTTTACAAGGCAGCACTGATGACAAAACAAGGCTGGTGAAAGTTATGTCAGTGTTATCAAATTCTTCCCCACAGAGAACACAGATACAGTAAAGTCAGAGTATTCAACTCCCAGCTAGCAGCTTCTACTTCCCTTTATGCAGCCTCCTGTGGTAAGCAGAATAATGGCTCCCACAAAGACGTCCACATCCCAGTCCCCAGGACCTGTGTCTACTTTATGTCACATAGCAAAGGGAAATTAAGGTTGCAGACTGAATTAAGGTTGTTTGCTGAACCTAAAATCATTCTGGATTGTATAGATAGGCTAAATGTAATCTCAAGCGTCCTTATAATTGGAAAAGGGAGGCAGAGGAGGGAGATCCAGAGATACAGTACAGCAGCATGAGACAGATTTGGCTTAAAGTTGTTGGCTTTGAAGATGGAGGAATGGGGCCATGAGCCAGGGAACACAGGCAGCCTCTAGAAGCTGGAAAAAGCATGGGAACAGATTCTCCCCTAGAGCCTCCAGAGGGAACACAGCCCTGCAAACGCTTTGATTTTAGAGCAGTTAGACCTGTGTAGGACTCCTGACCTCCCAAACTGGAAGATAATAAATTTGTTTATTTATTTTAAACCACTAATTTTTGGTAATTTATGGGAGCAATGGGAATCTAATATACCTCCACATAAAACAATACAAAGTATCCTGATTAGAGGCATGGCCTATGATGACCCAGCTCTGCCTATATGAGGGTCATGCAGAAGGGAGGTGTCCAGAGATCTGGCTCTTCAGATTACTCAAATATAAAAATTCCAAAAGGTAAACTGAGCAATACTTACATATTTTTTAAATGGCAGTCTTCATAAAAATAGTCAAAAAGTGATCAAATGAGGTATTTCATGTAAAGTAATAAACAGTAGTATATATCAATAAATATTAGCTGTGTTGTGTTTGTTTTTATCACTAGTCACTATTTCTTGATTACCTGCAGTGCTTATATATTCTCTCTAACCTTATAACAACCTTGCAGGGTCAATATTTTCTTCATTTGTCCAAGGCTACCCAGCTCAAAAATCAGTTTTGGAATTAATGTAAAATTTCTTAACATGATTCTATGAAGTGATAAAACTCATCTGAATGTGTAAATTATAGCTCTTTTTTAAAAAAAATATCAATCACATATGTTTAAAAGAAACATCAATCACATATGTTCCATATGTTCTAAACATCAATCACATATGTTCTGGAATTCAAACTACCAAGTGAACATATTTTCTGAATCATCAAAGAGAGATTGCAGAAGTAAAAACAAAAAAATCTGCCTCCTGGACTCTGCTTTAACCCTGCCTCATTGTGAGGTCTTGGACAAGTCTGTGGATTTCAATTTCCTTGTCTAGAAAAACGAATGAGGGAATGAAAAACTCACATGGTCTCTTGCAGCTCTTATATTCATGGTTTTAAAATAAGTACATTCCTCCAGATACTAATGCCAGACCATCAGTAATTTACTTATTAATGTTACCAAGGCTGTTGCCCCAGAATCGTACCCCAGCCCCTCACTAGAATAGAAATCAATTACTCTTACCTAAGTTTCAGGAAGAAGCCGTAAAGGGAAAAAAACAAGAACTGTTTAGAACCAACTTGGCCCAAGATGGTGGAAGATTTGACTTCCAGTAGACACTGAGCTTCATTATAGGCTCATTGTAATATATTAGCATTCTAAATGACACATCCATCAGCACCATGACAGTGACTGATTGTCATGACAACAACCAGAAAAGCCTATACAAAGACTGAAAAGGAGAGTTGTGTCAGTTCCAGGTACAAACCACACCCCTGTTCTCCGATAACTCATGAGTACTCATTCCTCCCACTCTTTCCAAATCCCTCCCTTTCGCCTAGACCCTCCTATATATTTGATGTCTCTGACCAAATTGGGTTGAGAAGCTGGTTTGCAAACAAAGGTTCCCGCTTCTCCATTCTTTGGCCATTGAATAAAGCTTGTGATGTTCCAGTCTCAGCATCAGTTTCATTATTGATTGTGCAAATCCGACTGGAAAAAAACCCTCCCTGGCCAAGACAAGGAGTCTCAGGCCAGGCTAGGATCCCAGCCCAGGTCCAATTGTTCAATTAGGTAACATGATGGCATTAGGCATCCCCTTCTCCACTCCATTCTTCTTCTCTGCTCCATCCTGCCAGCACTTTTCACCCTTGAGTCCCAGAAAAGCAAACTCTCTGATTCTCCTTCCCCAACTTTTTCTCTTTTTATTTTGCGTATGTCGTTTCCCTGCTCAGTTCTTTAACTGATCAGGAGTCCTACACTCCCTCTTTGCAGAAAAAATTTAAGAAGAAATTAAAAATAGGTACTCATATATGTTGATGACTTATTGTGCCGGGAATTAAAAGATCTAGTAAATATTTTGCAACTTTATAGAAATTTTTGAAAACCAAATTTTAAAAAAACATTGAGCCTCATACCTTTTGAAGCCCTTGTTCTTTTTTTTTTTAATATTACTAACTTGTGAATATTAACTAAAACACACACACACACACACACACATATGCACACACACACACATATGCACACACACTATGATCCAAAGTCCTTCTTTGTTAAACCTCAGCACCTCCAGGAAAGAATGTTCTATGTGATAGGAATCACTGGCACTCTCAGAGTCCCTTCACTGTCCTTTCCTGTCTATCATCAATATATGATATAACAAAAATGGATTTTCTTCTTCATCTATAAAAATTCCCCAAGTTTTACAGCCATAGAGCAAAAATTCAAAATGTTCAGAGAAAAAAATTCTGACTGGTATACCAAGAAGACTCTTTGTCACCCAGGGATGTTTCCAGTCCCATGAGCTGTCAATCCCACACTACACATGAGTCTTACAAAGACGCATTTTCACACAAACGTGTATAAGGTTAAAATAAAAATACATATCTGCAGATGAGATAATCATATTTTACCTTACGGGCTGTAATTTTAATTAAAGTTGGCATATTTCTGCTGCTATGATTTACAAGATTAACTAAGGTGGACAAGGTCTCAGATCTTGAACCACACCCAACCTGTTTGTGATTTTTGGCACTCTGCATTTTAGGTGTGTTATGAAGATGACAATGTGCTAGTCATCCAAGCTGTCAAATGCCTGCTTAAATCTGTTCAGAACCAAACTCATTTGCACTGGGATGAACACCTGCAAGAAGCAATCACTTATAAATACCTACAGATTCAGGTGCCACTCATGGCTAGTCAAACAAATTTTACAAGCACCCCAGGATGATTTTTTCAAAAGAGCTGAAATAACTCCATAGAATAAACCAGGGTAAAGAATTATGGGAGTGATTAGGACTGTAATTACAGTATATCAAACATTCACAGAATAAAGCATTGAGGTTGGACTTGTATGCAAGTTTATAGTTTAAACATTCTTCTGAAAATTTGGTTAACAGTATTTTGAAATACAATATTAAAAATGTATCCTTCATTGGGCAGGAAGAACACTTTTGCACACTGTTAGTGGGAATGTAAGTCAATACAAACTTCTGACAAATAATTCAAGGATATACATCAAAATGTTTTAATGTTTGTATGCTTTGATCCATTAATCCCAGAAGTCAAGCCGACTCATATAAAGAAAGGTAGTGAGGATAGCTGAAGAGTCTTTAGGCAGGAGAACCTCATATGCAAAGTCTAAAGATCTTTTCCAGAACTGTTAATACAGAAATTCTCTGGCACTCAGGAGCCAGTCTTCACAGTTTGGGCTCTTCCAAACAGCCACAAACATGACACGGAATAGTCTGGAATGTTGCTGAGAGGTGACCGTATCTGAATGGCTGGAAGGCTTGAGAACCTCTCTTTGCCAGTGAGTGTGCCAATGGTTGTGTCTCATGCAGTATCCCTCAATAGGAATTTGTGGAGTTATTTATATTTTTGGTTATACTTTGCTATATTTCTGTGGGGAAACATTCTATGCTATCATGGTGTAAAGGAGCAGGACTCTATGGGACCTTCCCAGGACAGACCTCCCCGTGTCTTCCTCCTGCCTCTTGTCTGTAGAAAAACTTTAGCCAAAGAATAAATTTAATCAGAAAAATGAGAAAATGCAGAAACAAAGGAAAACAATCAAACAAGAAAAAATAATGATAGCTTACCCATTAAGCAAAATCAAGGATCTTTAGTTTCTCCTTAAGGGCTATAGATAATATTCTGAGCCACATCCTTTGAGGTGTTTTGCAGATACTGAAACCCCCCACCAGTAGAAGTTAGCTACATGATGACCAGACTGTAGCCATGACATAAGCTGCCACAGTTTCAAGAACTGGCCTTAAGGAAATGGGAACAAACTGGCCCTGGAAGATCAACTGTACTGAAAACAATCAAGATGATGCTACTCAGATCACTGAATGACTGATTTCAAGATGACTGTCAGAGCTAACTGGGCTGTTCTGCATGTAGCACCCTCCCCAGCCTGTGCACCCCTGAAAATCTCTTGCCCCCTGATCAGCAAAAGGGAGTTTGTTTTTTGGGACATGAGTCCACCTTCTCCACAGGATTGCCAGCTTCCTCAATAAAGCTATCTTTCCTTTTACCCAACACCTGTCTCTCAGAATTGGATTCTTGAGTGACGAGTAGCTGAACCTAAGTTCAGTAACAGTGATATTTGAAACCTGAGGTCCATGGTGGACTTCAGGAGTGGGAAGGGTCTGGATTACTTTGATATGACAGTAGCCATAGAGGCGTGTGAGGAGGTGATGAGAAAAACAGGCAGAAGCCAGGTCATGAACAGCATGGTAACTTCTGCTAGGGAGCTGAAACAGAGGCGAGGCTGTGTAGGGACCTTTCAAGTCAGAGTTAAGAGAAGCTGTTGTGGAGAATGGGAGCAGATGGAGGTTCTTGACAAGAACTGCTAAGCACTGCCGTGGGTCAATCTGAGGTAAGAGTGGGGGTTAGCTCCTAATTCCAGTTATTGGCCTGTTTTTATAAACTCCCAAGCTAAGAATTGTACATTTGTAAAGTATCATGCAAAAAAGAAAACAATAACATAAAAGAAAATGGTGTGTGGCCCCATAAGTCTAAAATATTTACTACATGACCCTTTAAGGAAAATGGGTCAGAAAATAGGAATATACAGTGCTGCTTCTCTGTGGTTACTTGAACTTCTCCAGCTGTGTTCAACAGCCTGCAGCCCACAAGTTACAGGGATTGATTAACCCACATGGGAGCTAAAGGTTTAAGAGGCAAGGAAAAATTAATTGTTGTGTTGAATTGTGGGGTCAGAAAAAGAAGCACAGACAGAAAAGAGCTGGTATATTTATTTGAGGAAGTGGCGGAATAAGTGTATTAGAGCTTTGAAATATTGGTATGATGAGAGGAAGAGAGAAATGAGCTGAGAATATTGTAGTCTGAACTCAGGGTAGGGGATTTAGGTCTAATATTTCAGAGACAAATTGGTCCCAAATTATGTCAAAGAGAGTATGATCTTGGGAGTGAACAGCAGAAATGGAATGCAAGAAGATGGCTGGAACTGGAGAGGTTAAGGAGGTTTAGGTGAAAATTCTGGATGAAAATTATCCATATGATTATATATATGGGTATGAAATTTTAAACATAATAAGCTAGTGTGCTTTATTCCCTCTGCAAAGCAGCCACCATGGCTGAAGTCACTGAAGCTGGGAAGAAATACATCATCTCTTCTCAGGAGGCAGTGAGAGCAGCCAACAATACACCCCTGAGAGAGAGAGAGAGAATAATATCTCAAGAATAAAGAGGATGTGATGTTCAAGAGGGTTAACCAAACAGAAAAAATAATATCCTTCTAGTTCTGGGACCATAAAAACAAGAAATGGAAACTAAAGAAGAGGTCAGAATCTATGTTATATACCAAACATTAGCCCTTATTCAGAAAGACTCTTAAATGATGATGTATAGGCCAAGGAGCTCTTTTGGATAGTGGATACTTCTTCATTTTCTTAGGAAGATATGGAATTGATCAGTATTATCAGGATTGTTTCTGAAGCTTGGAGCTGGTACTTTAATTTCCAAACCAAGTATGAGAAGACTCTGACCATTCCAGAAATGGTTTAATATTTTTTTAGAGGAAACCTCCTTCTCAGTCCCTGAAATAACAACAAGTCCTCTTGGGAAAGGACTAGAAATAGCAGATGACCCAAGAGGCTGGCATTTAGGGCACAGCTAAGGCCAATTGAAAAAAGGTATAATGGGATGGCATCATTGTTAATTTTTTTGTTTCAATAAGGTTCCCATTTGAGGCAGGTAATAGAAAACCGTAGCTACAAAAGGAAAACTCTTCTCTTTGTATGCTCCTTTACCTTGAAGAACTTAAATGTGCTTGGATGTTCAAAAATTGGGAAACATACACACAAACACAAACTCACCAGCTTAGACCATCTTGGAGAAAAAATAAAGGACCTTACAGATAAAATGTGTTGTTTGAGGGGCACTGGGCTGGGGAGGAGGGTAATCTCTGTTTCTTAATACATCCATCAGTACATGCTAAATTGTGCTGAGAGAATCAACAACCAGAAAATATAAGCTGCTTAAAACCATAGTCTATTGCCCATTTCCATCATATCTCCGCAACCACAGAAGCAGGAAAAACGTAGTGAGCCACTCGTTGGTTTTTAAAGCTTTTGAATGGAATTAACACGATTGGTCCATTCATGTCTCATTGGCCAAGAAACTTTCTCAATTCAAAGAAGTGGAGTGGTTCATTCTCCTGCAGGGCCTGAATATTTGTAAAAAAAATTATATAGACTACCATTTTTAGTATGTTGAAAATTTTATTTCACTGCTTTTTAAAAGTCAGTGCATTTTGGCCTAACATGGTTATATCTCCCGATGGTTCAAAGGGACTCCAAAGTAGACCTGAAAGACCAAAAGTAGTTGTGAGACTTAGGGGGAAAAAAATGACTGAGCCGGGGGCAGTATTATTGGTGAAGCTGGATATATGGACCAGAGGTTCAGTTAATGACAACGACCAGTAGGGCAGATTGGTTAGCATCTGAAGAGAGTAAGGCTTAAAACAGGACTATTTGTTACAGTAAGGTACGACTGAGTAGGCACTGGAGTTAGGTTCATTCCACCTTTCCCCCTGCTGTTCCCCTGATCATGTGAGGAGTGCTAGTGGAAGCAACAGCACATTTGGGGGAGATCTGATTTTATTTCAGAGGTGAGGGAGTCTATGGCGAGTTGAAGACTAAGGGGAGAGCTTGCTTACTATGGAGCAGGGGCTTCAGTGAGTACTCAGAGTGCACCGTGCTGGGAAGAAGCAATAACAGAAGGATGGGCAGAGAGAACACGCAGAGTCTAGGGAGAGGACTAGAAATAGCAGATGACCCAAGACGCCGGCATTTAGGGCACAGCTAAGGCCAATTGAAAAGAGCGGTTTGCAGCAATTAGTTGGTCCCAGGGGTCCAAGTGAAATCCCTGGGACAAAGTGGTTCCTAGTCCTGCATAGACTGAGACTGCAGGTGATCTCATAAGTCTGGGGGTGCTGGGAGCTGCTAAGCCCAACACAGACTAGACTTCAAGACTGATGTGGGTCACGTGATGTTTTCCTACTCATGGCACAAACTGAGGTTTCAGCCCAGCACTCACTAAACAACTGGGCAAAGCAAAGCCCTCACCAAACAAAACTGTTCCTCAATATTGTACTTTCCTTTGCCCTTCCTACTAACTCAAAGATGTACATAATCTCTGCAAAAGAATATTCTAAAAGCTCCTAAGAGATTCCTAGCAAAAGAGAATATAAGCCAAGAATTGGGCAAAAAGAAAAAGCTAGTTTGAAAAAGAAAAGCAATTTCAATGTCAGGGACCATGGCAGAGGAAGGGATAGAAATAAAGTAAGAAACAAAAATATAAAAAGGAATGGATTTGTAAGTCTGGTCAAAGAGTTAAATAGAGGAGGGAGAAAATTTTTTAAATTGTGATAATAGTCAAAACAGTTGCAGAAACTTCAAGGAAAGGAACAGTGTGACTCATTGAAGATAAAACTGAAAATTGCTATCAAGAGCTACTTTATTTCTCCTTTTTATAATCAATGGAGAATTAAGGATATTATTCTGTGGATTGTTCCCCTTTTTCATTTAGTTTTTAAACTATGATTTCTTTGAACAAAACATCTCCCCCCTCCCAATTGCATTGGCTGGTGAAATGCAACTAGACATTTCCTTTAGCACACTGATGAATGATATCCCTTGAATAACTCCAGGGCTCTCAGTGCCATAAACCAGCAGCCCAAACAAACACCCCTTCATACCACTCCTCACCAGGATCAGTCACACTTTCCCAGAAGAAAGAAACTCTCTTTGTATTACAGAAAACTATACTGGTGCTTGATCTCTGACTGCTAAGTCAGTTGATAGAAATTCAGGCATCTGATTACAGTAATATAACATTAAGGAAGTAGCCTCCAAATGATAATACTGTATAAATAGCATCTATGGGTCAAGAATTCCTTCCTAGTTGATTAAAATTCCAGAATCTAGGGGTTTTTTTAATTCTGGTTTAATTTTCTTTAGTTACATGATTTTTGGCAAGGCATGAAATAGAGAATTAAAAGAATTTCTGAACTACACAAATAAATTAAGCGCCATTCATAAAATAGTAAAAATGTACAAACAGGATGTTTTTCTTCTGATACGTTAGCAAAAAATGAAAAAACAAAAATACATAATGCTTGTTAAGATGCAGCAAAATGGGTACTTTCACACACACACACTCACACACACACAGCTAGATTGTTCTAATTCTTTTCAAAAGCAATTTTGTAGCATCAAATATAATATATTTATAAAATGTAAAGTAAAAATAAGTATTTATAAATGCAAATATATACTCTAACTCAATAGTTATGTTTTTGGGAATTTATCACCAAAGCCTATACATAAGATATTCCACACAACATTATTTATAATAGTGAAAATTAGACGGTTTGAGAGGACCTAAATGTTTCCAAAGAGGGAAGTGTGTAACTTAATTATATTATAATCAGCCACTATGCAAAACATATTTGTTCACATATGTGGTTTGTCTATGAGAGTGTATGCAGACACAAGCTCACACAGACACATGCAAACACACATAACTCTTTTTATCATTTTGGCTGGAGGAAACAGAAAACCCAATTAAAACTGGCTTGTAAACAATAAAGACATTGTATAAGTCAAGACTCTATGAATTAAAATTAAAAATAGTTTTAATTTGATGAGGGCTTATTGGGAAAGGAATTGATTACATAAGTGTGAATGGGGTATAAAAGAACCACAGGGGATAATGCAAGAATCTTGGTCTAGAGACAAGAAAGATGTTATCACCCATAGATCCTAACAGAAGGAAGAGCGGGTAAAGTAATAGACAACTGACCAGGACATGTGATTTGAGGTTATGATAAGCAAATGTCCCAACTGAGCCCTACTTACAAAGACCTTGTGGACAATTTTTCAGTACCCAGTAGGATAGGAGTAGCAAACCAAAAGAGAATAGAAAAAGAATCCATCACGGGTTCACTACACCAATAAAAGCTGATGTGATATAGTGCGTGAGGGGGACAGCACCATGACATCATAATAACAAAAGCTCATCATAATTTGTGGGAACAAATGGCTCTGTGAACATTCAAAACCACGCATCACAAATCTTTGAACCCCAAAGGACTTCTCTAACTTTACCAGACCAAAAATAGTAACCCTAAAAACTGAGATAGATGTGTTATATCTGGGAGGTCTCAGAGTAACTTTTGATCTACTGCTTTAAATTCACAAGGAAGAAACAGTGTGATATAACTATTGTCAGGATGCAAGAAGCTTCGTTTGAAGCAAAATTTGTAAAATAAGAACAAAAGGCAACAGTGACATAGTCTGCCTTTGAAAGCAGATTAAATTATAGCTATAATACTGGTCAGGATGGTAGCAGTTACCAACATGTACAGTTTTAGAAATGCTGTGTCTAGAAGTAAATGTATAATTTCCTAGTTTTTATCATTATACTGAGGTTATCTAAGAATATGTCCTTGTTTGGGGAAATACACAGAAATATTTAGGGCTAAAGGGGCACATGTCTGCAACTACCTTTCAAATGGTTTGGGAAAAATAATATTTGTGTATATACGTATAGAATGGAAGAATGATAAAAACAAGGGTAAAATGTTAACATTTAGGGAATCTGGGTGATGGATATATGGGAATTCTTTGTACTATTTTTACTTTCCTGTAAGTTTGGAATTATTTCAAAGTAAATGTTAATGTATAACATATAAAATTTCAAAGAATACGTTCCTAGAAATTGAATACCTCTCCTCGGCCAAAAAATTAGAGCTATAGAAATGATTATTGAAAATAGCAGTGTTGAGGCAAGAGTAGATGATGGAGACTTACTTGTTTATGACCAAGTATTTATTAAGTATTCTGTACCCTACCAAAAACAGACATATTTTCAGTCCACTAAAAATTCATCACCATTTTATATTGTTTATTGATTGACTGACTTTTTTTATTAAAATATAGTTGATTTACAATATTATATGAATTTTAGGTATATAACATAGTAATTCAATATTTTATAGATTATACTCCATTTAAAGTTACTATAAAATATTGGCTGTGTTCCCTGTGCTGTATAGTATATCCTTGTAGCTTACTTATATTATACATAGTAGCTTGTACCTCTTAATCCCCTACTCCTCTCTTGCCCCTCCCCCTTCCTCTCCCCACTGGTAACCACCAGTTTGTTCTCTATGTCTGTGAGTCTGTTACTGTTTTGTCATATTCATTCATTTGTTGAATTTTTCGGATTCCACATATAAGTGATAACATACAGTATATGTCTTTCTCTGTCTGACTTATTTCACTAAACATAATGCCCTCCAGGTTCATCCACCATTTTATATTGTTAAAGACACTCTCAGTACAGAATATGACACACTTTAATATAGAGCCTAAACCATCTGATGAACTGAGGCATTGAAATCAGTGATGGAAGAATAGAATTCAAATTATAATACCAGATTTGTAACTGGATGGACTCGGGTAGAACTGGCATCACATACACAAACAGAAGATTAAAAGTGAACTAAATGATTATATACTTGATATTGAAAGCAAAGCTATATTTAGTTGTTTTTATCTTCTCGTAAAACTTAATATTCAGGCAAGAAACTATACATTTATTTGTCAAATAGCATAAAGTAATTCCTTTATGATGCAGAAACAATTTTATATCTGAAAAATGTTAAAAAACTGTAGGCTTTCAATCATGTAGTCAATATTAACAGACACTTAGAAACCACCTACTATGTGTCAGACACTGTTGTGGGCACTGGAAATACAAGGTAGAGAACAAAACCCCCAACTTCTTTGTGCTTACATTATAGTGAGGGTAACAAAAAATAAACAAGATAAAAAAGTAAAATATATAGTGTTACAGATACTAGCTAAAGTAAAATTATGTTTTTACCTTAGCATCAGTAACACTATATATTTTCTTTATTTATTTAGAAAGAAAGAAGGAAAGAGAGATGAGAAATGTTCAGTGAGGGGGTGAAATTTTAGATAGGGTTCCCTGGGAAGATATCATGGAGAAGATCTTTTGAATAAAGCCCTGAAGGAAATAAAAGAATAAGCCATGTCCATGTCCAAAGAAAAAGCATGCCAGAGAGGGAATAGAGAATGCAAAGCTTCTGAGTCAGACGCTTACCTGGTGGGTTGATAAGCACCCTCTTTGGCTGGAACAGAGACAAACGAGGGAGAGAATAGAAGATGAGGCCAGAAAAGTACCTGGGACTTAGATCTCATGAGGTCTTATAAAAGTAAGCACTGTGTCTTCTACTCTGAGTGAGATGGGAGACAATTAGCAGAAGCACACACTATCTGTCTCATGTTTTTCGGGCTCTCTCTTGAGTTTTGTATTGAGAATAATCTGCAGGAGAACAAAGCCAAAAGCAAAAAACAAAAAACCCCCCAAAAACATTTAAGGGATTATAGCCATAATCTAGCAAGAGAGGATGGTGGTTCAGATCAGAGTGGCTGCAATGGTAGGGGTTGAATGATTTTATATCCAAACAGTCCTTGCTTTGAATAAACTGCAGAACTGTAAATATGTCTATGCAAAGTGAAACCATGCATCTTAGTAATCAAAAGGAAAAATTACAATTATCCCAGCAAACTTTAGAAACTTTTCTCAAAAAACATTAAAAACTCTCCACTGTCAGTTATAAACATATAAAAAATGTTTAATGATAAGCTATTATTTATTTAGGACACTATAATTAAAAAGTAAAACATGTTTTACATTGAAATTTAGTATTTTATTTCTGTGTAAAAAACTTATCAAGAGTAATTGAAACAGAACTTGCTTTCTAATTCTTGTCGTATGATGAGTAAGCATATTTCCTATGCCTGGTGAATCGTTATACTCCTTTCTAAGTCTGGGTCAGCTTGCAGCATTTTATCCTGTGCACTTTCAAAGTCTTGGAATATCTCTGAGAGTTCCTTTAATGTGAAGTTATTTGTTGCATTATGTCCTCTAGGGCATCTTCATCCTTTTCGTCACAACCATTTTCTTCACTTATGTTGATAAGTCTACCTTTAAGTCCCTCTGGCTACAAATCCAGAGTCTCTTGAAGTATGGCTGTGCCAACATTGCTATGGACACGTATGTCTTCTATAATTCCACTTATGTTCAATATGACTTTCACTTCCAGCCTTGTCATTTTTTCACTTTACTGTATTTTCACCTTTGTGGGTCAATTAATTCTTTTGATTATCTATTTTTGAACAAGGTCGTGTGGGTTTACCGCTAAAAGACGAGGCAAACACACACTTTGCTGTCTGTGTCTGAACCAAATAACAGATGCACAGTGACCAATCACTGGCAGCCTTTAAAAGCAGCAACATAATTGACCATTGATTAGGATACGTGTTTGTTATTTAGATAGGGATTTATGAACTGAAGAACTAGTTGGTACTTTATGTAATTATTCATAGTTAATATACTGTGGTAACTGAAATTTGAACCATGTTGTTGGTGAACTGTTATTAAACTAAATCATGGTAACTGAAACTTATGCCTATCAGAACCACAAAGTGGTTTTGAAGGCAGAGACAATAGGATACTTTTAGAAGATGGAATGTGGGCTACTAAAAAGAATTTCTCCTTCTCAGCACCTGTCACAGGGGCAATTTTATATTTGTTAGTGATATTGATTATCTGATTACTGACTATCCCTCTTGACATCCAGCTCCACACAGGCAAGGAACACACATGTCTTTGTTTACCATTATACAGTTGATGTTGCATTTTCTCAAATAGTATCTCTTTAAGTCTTACAACAACCCCACGAGGTAGGTATCGCATTCTGCAGATGAGGAAACTAAAGCTCAGAGAAGTTAAGCAGTAATTTACTCTAGCTTCACACAGCTAGTAACTGACAAACCAGGACTCAAATTCATGTCTTCTGAATTCAAGTCCAGTACTATCTCCTTTGAACCATCTTATCCTAACCGAACAGAAGTAGAACAGAGTCCTATATAGCCTTGCTTTGGAAACTATAGCACCATGTTTTCTATGCCATAATGAATTACCATATGGATCTATAGAATGTAAGGGAGAGAAGAAATAAAACAAGAATATAAGGAAGAGAAGAAATAAAACCAGTGTGGTATGTTTGAATCTCCTGTCTGTATAAACATCCTACAAGTTTCCATTTAAATTCTGGCCTTAACCTCCATGACAAGGCTTTATAAAATATTTAAGGACTTCTTTGTTATCACAGCAATAAGACTAGTAGTGCCTAATTCACCTTTTCCAGACTTCTAATTACTTATGAAAATCCATAAAAAGAAAACTGGCAATTACACTGACTAAAGGCAGAAGAACATATCCTAGACTTAAGAGGAATTTCCACTATCTCTGTAAACAGCAAGGGTGAATTAAGAAATGCATTCCTGAATTGCTCAAATTCTAATCTGTGAATCAGAACATTAAGGGAAGGTACCTAGAAGATAGAAGAGGCTTCAACTCATATCGCTGACCACACCTAACTCAAAGGTAGGTTTCCAGTTGCATTTACCAGAAACCCACCTCTCTTCCCCAAAGGAATTATCTTCTAATCCAGCAACACCTTCCCCCTCCTTCACCACTTGCCAAATGTGCTCTTTTTCCATTTGCATTCAGATACCCTTCTTCTCAGGATGCAACAGGATGGGGCAATTTAAGGCAGATTTGTTGATCCCGATATAATCACCAATAAGACTACTGTCCTGGCTGTTTTGACATCTGAAGTAGTCTGTCAGAATGTAAATATTTTTTTCTTCCTTGCATATTATTATTTTAGCAAGTAAGATGTAAGTAAGTAAGTAAGATGCTTAGCAGACATAACTCAACCATTCCAGTTAAGAGAGACTTTCACCTTCTACTTTTTCATTTTTGGTATGACATGAATTTCTTACAAGAATGTATTACTTTTAGAACAGTGATAATTTTTAAGTGTTACAACTGAGTTAGCCTCTAAGGATGTGTCAATAGCCCCTAAATCATTATTATACAAGAGTTTAAAGTTTCCAATTAAATGTACGTATAATATTGAATACTAAAAGAACTGATGAAAAAAATACTTGAGAATATCCTGCATAATCTGAAGCTGATAAAAGGACTACATAACGTAACATAAATACCCCTTCTCTTATAACCATTTGATAATAAATATTAAATCAAAATTAAAACTGTATGTGAAAAGAAACAAACTGATAACACCATTGACTGAAGACAAAAGAAGATACTTTCCACTTGAGGAACACTTCCCTATTTATATCAACAGTAGCGATAAACTAAGAAATGCATTCCCGAATGGCTCAAACTCTGCATTGGGAATCAAAATCAAGAAAGCCATCGAAAGCAGAGAGTTCCTTTACATTTTCCAATGGAAAAATATGAACTATCACTAAGCTGACAAATGTATGTACATATTATTTAAAATTAAATGAGTGTGACTATAGTTATTTTGAGAGAGAAAAATGAGAGAATTTGATATGCATATCATGCAGGATACAAGTGATTTCTCAGAGAATGAGCATACATTTTGCTTAGAATAGTTCTGAAGAAAGCCTGTGATAGAGGAGACATATGGTCCTAGGTTCCATGAAGTTTTCTTCTGGACAACAGCTAACACCCATTCTTATCTTCAACATGTGTACCAAGCCCAGCTCACCCCAAACCTCCCTCATCCTCAGACTTAACCTCTCCACACCTCATGACTTCCTTAGGAGTTGGCATGATCTGGTCTAGGGTAAGGATGTCTGTTCCAAACATCACTTAGCAATTTTGCTTATAAACTGGAAATGTCGTTGTTTCTTTGTTTATGCAACATTAAAAATTTTGGCAGGCAAAATATTTATGTGACTTATGTAGGTAAAAGAGTCAGATCCAGTATATGCCTCTCATTTTTCTCCCTTCCATTAAAATATCAATAAAGGAATTTTGCTTTATTTAAATGGAAGTATAGTTGATTTACAAATTCGTGTTAGTTTCAGATGTACAGCATAGTGACTCAGTATTTTTGCAGATATATCAATTATAGGTTATTAGAAGATAATGGGTATAATTCCCTGTGCTATTACAGTATAACATTGCTGCTTATCTCTTTTATATTAATACAGAGTAGTTTGTATCTGTTAACTCCCTACCCCTAATTTGTCCCTCCCCTCTTTCCCCTCCCATTTGGAAATCCCAAGTAGGGATAGAACAGGAGAGGATACAATTTCCACAACATTTAGAAAAGGGAAAGCAGATGGAGGAGTGTTAACTAACTTAGAAGACAAGGAAGAGTTTCAAGATGGCGGAAGAGTAGGACGCGGAGATCACCTTCCTCCCCAGAAATACATCTACACGTGGAACATCTCCTACAGAACACCTACTGAACGCTGGCAGAAGACCTCAGGCCTCCCAAAAGGCAAGAAACCCCCCACGTACCTGGGTAGGGCAAAAGAAAGAAGAAAAAACAGAGACAAAAGAATAGGGACGGGACCTGCAGGTGGGAGGCAGCTGTGAAGGAGGAAAGGCTTCCATACACTAGGAAGCCCCTTCGCGAGCGGAGACAGGGTGGCGGAAGGGGGAGCTTCAGAGCGACGGAGGCGAGTGCAGCAACAGGGGTGCAGAGGGTAAAACACAGAGATTCTCGCACAGAGGGCCGGTGCCGGCCAGCACTCACCAGACCGAGAGGCTTGTCTGCTCACTCGCCGGGGCGGACGGGGCTGGGAGCTGAGGCTCGGGCTTCGGAGGTGGATGCAGGGAGAGGGCTGGGGTTGGCGGCGTGAACACAGCCTGCAGGGGGTTAGTGCGCCACAGCTAGCCGGGAGGGAGTCCGGGAAAAACTCCGGAGCTGCCGAAAAGGCGAGAGACGTTTTCTTGCTTCTTTGTTTCCTAGTGCGTGAGGAGAGGGGGTTAAGAGCGCCGCTTAAATGAGCTCTAGAGACAGGCGCGAGCCGCAGCTAAAACCGCGGGCCCCAGAGAGGGGCATGAGACGCTAAGGCTGCTGCTGCCGCCACCAAGAAGCCTGTGCGCGAGCACAGGCCACTATCCACACCCACCTTCCGGGGAGCCTGCGCAGCCCGCTACTGCCAGGGCCCCGTGATCCAGGGACTTCCCCGAGAGAACGCACAGCGCGCCTCAGGCACGTGCAACGTCTCGCCGGCCTCTGCCGCCGCAGGCCCGCCCCGCCCTCCGTGCCCCTCCCTCTCCCACGCCCCCGCCCCCGCCCTGAATGAGCCACTGCCCCCGAATCAGCTGCTCCTTTAACCCTGTCCGGTCTGAGCGAAGAACAGACGCCCTCAGGCAACCTACACGCACCTGCAGGGCCAAATCCAAAGCTGAACACCTGGGGGCTGTGAGAACAAAGAAGAGAGGGAAATCTCTCCCAGCTGCCTAAGGAGCAGCGGATTACAGCTCCACAATCAACTAGAGGTACCCTGCATCTGTGGAATACCTGAATGGACAACCCATCATCCCAAATTGAGGAGGTGAACTTTGGGAGCAACGATATATTTTTTTTTTTTCCGCTTTTTCTCTTTTTGTGAGTGTGCATGTGTAAGCTTCTGTGTGTGATTTTGTCTGTATAGCTTTGCTTTTACCATTTGTCATAGGGTTCTGTCTGTCCATGTTTTGATTTTGGGGTTTTTTTTAGTGTACTTTTTAGCACTTGTTATCATTGGTGGATTTGTTTTTTGGTTTGGTTGCTCTCTTCTTTCTTTCATTCCTTCTTTTTCTTAATTAAAAAAATTTTTAATACTAATTTTTTATATTTAATACATTTTTATTGTATTTTATTTATCTTCTCCTTTCTTTCTTTTTTTTTTTTTTTTCCTTTTATTCCGAGCCATGTGGATAACAGGCTCTTGGTGCTCCAGCCAGGCATCAGGGCTGTGCCTCTGAGGTGGGAGAGCCCAGTTCAGGACATTGGTCCACAAGAGACCTCCCAGCTCCAGGTAATATCAAATGGCGAAAATCTCCCAGAGATCTCCATCTCAATGCCAAGACCCAGCTCCCCTCAATGACCAGCAAGTTACAGCACTGGACACTCTATGCCAAACAACTAGCAAGACAGGAACACAAACCCACCCATTAGCACAGAGGCTGCATAAAATCATAATAAGGCCACATATACCCCAAAACACGCCACCAGACAAAAGACCACTTCACACCTAGGGACACATACAGAATGAAAGTGAGGGGATGGAAAAACATATTCCATGCAAATTGAAATCAAAAGAAAGCTGGGGTAGCAATTCTCATATCAGACAAAATAGACTTTAAAACAAAGACTATTACAAGGGACAAAGAAGTACACTACGTAATGATCAAGGGATCAATCCAAGAAGAAGATATAACAATTGTAAATATTTATGCACCCAACATAGGAACACCTCAATACATAAGGCAAATACTAACAGCCATAAAAGGGGAAATCGACAGTAACACAATCATAGTAAGGGATTTTAACACCACACATTCACCAATGGACAGATCATCCAAAATGAAAATAATTAAGGAAACACAAGCTTTAACTGATACATTAAACAAGATGGACTTAATTGATATTTATAGGACATTCCATCCAAAAACAACAGAATACACACTCTTCTCAAGTGCTCATGGAACATTCTCCAGGATAGATCATATCTTGGGTCACAAATCAAGCCTTGGTAAATTTAAGAAAATTGAAATTGTATCAAGTATCATTTCTGATCACAATGCTATGAGACTAGATATCAATTACAGGAAAAAATCAGTAAAAAATACAAACACATGGAGGCTAAACAATACACTACTTAATAACCAAGAGATCACTGAAGAAATCAAAGAGGAAATCAAAAAATACCTAGAAACAAATGACAGTGAAAACACGACGACCCCAAACCTAAGGGATGCAGCAAAAGCAGTTTTAAGATGGAAGTTTATAGCAATACAATCCTACCTTAAAAAACAAGAAACATCTCAGATAAACAACCTAACCTTAAACCTAAAGCAATTAGAGAAAGAAGAACAAAAATACCCCAAAGTTAGCAGAAGGAAAAAAATCGTAAAGATCAGATCAGAAATAAATGAAAAAGAAATGAAGGAAAAGATAGCAAAGAAAAATAAAACTAAAAGATGGTTCTTTGAAAGGATAAACAAAATTGATAAACCATTAGCCAGACTCATCAAGAAAAAAAGGGAGAAGACTCAAGTCAATAGAATTAGAAATGAAAAAGAGAAGTAACGACTGACACTGCAGAAATACAAAGGATCATGAGAGATTACTGCAAGCAACTATATGGCAATAAATGGACAACCTGGAAGAAATGGACAAATTCTTAGAAATGCACAACCTTCCAAGCCTGAACCAGGAAGCAATAGAAAATATGAACAGACCAATCACAAGCACTGAAATTGAAACTGTGATTAAAAGTCTTCCAACAAGCAAAAGCCCAGGACCAGATGGCTTCACAGGTGGTTCCAATCAAACATTTAGTGAAGAGCTAACACCTATCCTTCTGAAACTCTTCCAAAATATAGCAGAGGAAGGAACACTCCCAAACTCATTTACGAGGCCACCATCACCCTGATACCACACCCAGACAAAGATATCACAAAGAAAGAAAACCACAGGCCAATGACACTGATGAACAAAGATACAAAATTCCTCAACAGAATACTAGCAAAAGAATCCAACAGCACATTAAAAGGATCATACACCATGATCAAGTGGGGTTTATCCCAGGAATGCAAGGAGTCTTCAATATACGCAAATCAAAGAATGTGATACACCACATTAAGAAACTGAAGGAGGAAAACCATATGATCATCTCAATAGATGCAGAGAAAGCTTTCCACAAAATTCGACACCCATTTATGATAAAAACCCTCCAGAAAGTAGGCATACAGGGAATTAACCTCAACATAATAAAGGCCATATATGACAAACCCACAGCCAACATCGTCCTCAGTGCTGAAAAACTGAAACCACTTCCACTAAGATCAGGAACAAGACAAGTTTGCCCACTCTCACCACTATTATTCAACATAGTTTTGGAATTTTTAGCCACAGCAATCAGAGAAGGAAAAGAAATAAAAGGAATCCAAATCAGAAAAGAAGAAGTAAAGCTGTCACTGTTTGCAGATGACATGATACTATACATAGAGCATCCTAAAGATGCTACCAGAAAACTACTAGAGCTAATCAATGAATTTGGTAAAGTAGCAGGATACAAAATTAATGCACAAAAATCTCTTGCATTCCTATACACTAATGATGAAAAATCTCAGTGAAATTAAGGAAACACTCGCGTTTACCACTGCAACCAAAAGGATAAAATACCTAGGAATAAACCTACCTAAGGAGACAAAATACCTGTATGCAGAAAATTATGACACTGATGAAAGAAATTAAAGATGATACAGATGGAGAGATAAACCATGTTCTTGGATTTGAAAAATCAACATTGTGAAAACGACTCTACTACCCAAAGCAATCTACAGATTCAATGCAATCCCTATCAAACTACCACTGGCATTTTTCACAGAACTAGAACAAAAAATTGCACAATTTATATGGAAACACAAAAGACCCCGAATAGCCAAAGCAATCTTGAGAAAGAAAAACAGATCTGAAAAATCAGGCTCCCTGACTTCAGACTATACTACAAAGCTACAGTAATCAAGGCAGTATGGTACTGGCATGAAAACAGAAGTATAGATCAATGGAACAGGACAGAAAGCCCAGAGATAAACCCACGGACATATGGTCACCTTATCTTTGATAAAGGAGACAAGAATATACAGTGGAGAAAAGACAGCCTCTTCAATAAGTGGTGATGGGAAAACTGGACAGATATCTGTAAAAGAATGAAATTAACACTCCCTAACACCATACACCAAAATAAACTCAAGAGGGATTTAAGACCTAAATGTAAGGCTTGACACTATCAAACTTTTGAGTAAAACATAGGCAAAACACTCTATGACATAAATTACAGCAAGATCGTTTTTGACCCCCCTCCTAGAGAAACGGAAATAAAAAGAAAAATAAACAAATGGGACCTAATGAAACTTAAAAGTTTTTCACAGCAAAGGAAACCATGAACAAGACGAAAAGACAACCCTCAGAATGGGAGAAAATATTTGCAAATGAAACAACTGACCAAGGATTAATCTCCAAAATTTACAAACAGCTCATGCAGCTCAATATCAAAAACACAAACAACCCAATCCAAAAATAGGCAGAAGACCTAAATAGACATTTCTCCAAAGAAGATATACAGATTGCCAACAAACACATGAAAGAGTGTTCAACATCATTAATCATTAGAGAAATGCACATCAAAACTACAATGAGATATCATCTCACACCAGTCAGAATGGCCATCATCAAAAAATGTACAAACAATAAATGCTGGAGAGGGTGTGGAGTAAAGGGAACTCTCTTGCACTGTTGGTGGGAATGTAAATTGGTACAGCCACGATGGAGAACAGTATAGAGGTTGCTTAAAAAACTAAAAATAGAACTACCATATGACCCAGCAATCCCACTACTGAGCATATACCCTGAGAAAACCATAATTCAAAAACAGTCATGTACCACAATGTTCATTGGAGCTCTATTTACAATAGCCAGGTAATGGAGGCAACCTAAGTGTCCATCGACAGATGAATGGATAAAGAAGATGTGGCACATATATACAATGGAATATTACTCAGCCATAAAAAGAAACGAAGGTGAGTTATTTGTAGTGAGGTGGATGGACCTAGAGTCGGTCATACAGAGTGAAATATGTCAGAAGGAGAAAAACAAATACCGTACTTTGACACATATATATATATGGAATCTAAGAAAAAAAAAAGGTCATGAAGAACCTAGGGGTAAGACGGGAGTAAAGACACAGACCTACTAGAGCATGGACTTGAGGATATGGGGAGGGCAAAGGGTAAGCTGTGACAAAGTGAGAGAGTGGCATGGACAAATGTACACTACCATACGTAAAATAGATAGCTAGTGGGAAGCAGCCGCATAGCACAGGGAGATCAGCTAGGTGGTTTGTAACCACCTAGAGGGGTGGGATAGGGAGGGTGGGAGGGAGGGAGATGCAAGAGGGAAGAGATATGGGAACATATGTACATGTATAACTGATTAACTTTGTTGTAAAGGAGAAACTAACACCCCATTGTAAAGCAATTATTCTCCAATAAATATGTTAAAATAATAAAAGAAGAGACTAGAAGAAGATGAATCCAAATCTGTCAAATGAGGAAAGCCTGAATGTATACATCAACTCCTCCAAAGTCTCAGGTATTAGAAGGGCTAAGTACTTCCAGAAATGGGGTGTTAATATAATGAAACTTGGTGAAGAGCAGCTTAAGAAGCAGGGCAAATTCTCCCCAATCACCAGACGGAAGACCAGCAATTTATTCTCTGCAGATATATCTTAGTCTTATACTCTTCAACATAAATGGGCTAAGAAGATTCCCAGACAGTTGAGGAAACCTTACAATAAGAATAACTGAGATCAAGCAAACGGAAATAAAGCACTTGGAGGAAACCTTCTATAGGGAAAAGAAAGCTTGAGAAAAACTCAATAATCCTAGAGAGAGAAGAGCAGTTAGTAACACACTATAAAAAGAAACTTTCAAGTAACAAAAGAAAGGTCATGAAATTTAAAATATGAGAGTATAATTTTTTTAAAAAACTAAATAGATTTATTAGGAAGTTAAATTTAGGAGAACTTTAGGAAATCTCCCAGAAAGAGGAGGAAAAATAAAATAGAAAGGAGGAAAAAAATAAGAAAGCTTGTGTGTTTGGTTTAAATATTGTCTTGTTTTCATCAATAAATAAATGCACAGGTTTTAAAAAGTCAAATTGTACTAAAACGTTTATACCAACAACAAAAAAATGTATCAGTTCCCTTATCCACTTTTTCCTCCTCCCTACTGGTGATTTCACTTTGACTCTTTCAGCTGTTTCTTGTTGGCATTTACCTAACTTTCTATGCTTAAATAATATGCATATTTTGCTGTGTTTAGATACATCAATTTGGGTCATAATCTAATTACTTTCTTATTATGGTAGTGGGGCATTTTATTCTCTTATATTCCCATCCTCTCTGCTTCTCCTGCTCCATGATTCCAATGTAATTGTATTCATTTTTTAGATTAAATCGATATCCAGTTATGTCTATGTAAATATTACTCACAGCTGAGCACTATACAATGAATATATTTCCTTTCTTATATTTTTCTGAAGTTAATTATCACCATATTTTTTTTATTGAGGTACAATTTACACACCATAATATGCACCCATCATTACAATTCAATGTACAACTCAATGAATTTTAGTAAATTTATAGGGTTGTGCAACTATCACCACAATCTAGCTTTGGAACATTTCCATCACCCCAGAAAACTCTTTCGTGTCTGTTTACAGTCAGCCCCTGCTCCCACTCCCAGCCCCAGGCATCCACTCATCTGTTTTCTGTCTCTATAAATTTGCCTTTTTTGGAAACTTCATATAAATGAAATCATGCAACATGTAGTCTTTTGTATCTGGCTTCTTTCACTTAGTGTAATATTTTGAGATTCATTATGTTGTAGCCTGTATCTGTAGTTTATTCCTTTTTATTGATGAATAGTATTCTATTTTATGCATATACAACACTTTGTTAATCCACTCACCAGCTGATGGATATTTGGATTGTTTCCACTTTTTGGCTACTATAAATAATGCTGCTGTTAACATATGCGTGCAAGCCTTGTATGGCTTGTGTTTTCATTTCCCTTGGATAAATACCTACGCATGGATTTCTGAATTATATAGTAAGGTTACATTTAATGTTTTAAGAAACCGCCAATCTGTTTTCCGAAGTAACTGTCTCGTTTTACATTCACACAAGCAACGTTCCAGTTACTCCATATACTCACCTACACTCGAAATTGTCAGTCTTTTTGTTTAAAGCCATTTTAGTGGGTGTATACAAGTATCTCATTTTAATTCATATTTCTCTAATGACTCATTATTTTGAGCCTCTTTTCCTGGGCTTATGAGCTCATGATCTTTTTGATGAAATGTCTATGCAAATCTGTTGCCTACTGCATTCATTTTTTATTGCTGCCATAATAAATTACTGCAAATGTGGCTGCTTAAAATACTACATTTATTATCTCAATCTCTGTAGATGAGAAGTCCATTCGGGCTCAGCTGGGTCTTCTGCTTAGGGTCTCACAAGGCTGTAATTAAATTATCAATAGGACAACAGGATGTGTCCCTTACTGCATGCTCTAGGAAAGAATCCTCTTTCAAGCTCACTCAGCTTGCTGGCCAAATTCAGTTCTTAGTGGTTGTAAGACCAAGGTCTCTGTTTCCTTGCTAGCTGTCATCCACGGACCAGTCTTTGCTTCTAAATGCTACCTGAATTCCTTTTATTCTTTCTCTGTGGCCCCTACCAGCAACAAGGAGTTCCTTTCCCCTCACACTTCACATCTCTCTGCCTCTATCTTTCCTTTCTAGCTCATCTTTTTTTTTTTTTTTTTGGAATATACCAAATGCATAAACTTTTATTCGCTAAACAATTTCAGTGCCTGAATTTTTGTCATAGTTATATTTTTTAACATCTTTATTGGAGTATAATTGCTTTACAGTGGTGTTAGTTTCTGCTTTATGACAGAGTGAATCAGTTATACATATAAATGTGTCCCCATATCTCTACCCTCTTGCATCTCCCTCCCTCCCACCCTCCCTATCTCACCCATCTAGATGGTCACAAAACACCGAGCTGATCTCCCTGTGCTATGCAGCTGCTTTCCACTAGCTAGCTATATTACGTTTGATAGTATATATATGTCCATGCGACTCTCTCACTTTCTCCAGGCTTACCCTTCCCCCTCCCCATATCCTCAACCCCATTCTCTAGTAGGTCTGTGACTTTATTCCCGTCTTGCCCCTAGGTTCTTCGTGACCTTTTTTTTTTTTTTTTTAGATTCCATATATATGTGTTAGCATACAGTATTTGTTTTTCCCTTTCTGACTTACTTCACTTTGTATGACAGATTCTAGGCCCATCCACGTCACTACAAATAACTCAATATTGTTTCTTTTTATGGCTGAGTAATATTCCATTGTATATATGTGCCACATCTTCTTTATCCATTCATCTGTCGATGGACACTTAGGTTGCTTCCATTACCTGGCTATTGTAAATAGAGCTCCAATGAACATTGTGGTACAGGACTCTTTTTGAATTATGGTTTTCTCAGGGTATATGCTCAGTAGTGGGATTGCTGGGTTCTATGATAGTTGTATTTCTAGTTTTTTAAGGAACCTGCATACTGTTCTCCATAGTGGCTGTATCAATTTATATTCCCACCAACAGTGCAAGAGAGTTCCCTTTTCTCCACACCCTCTCCAGCATTTATTTTTCGTAGATTTTTTGATGATGGCCATTCTGACTGGTGTGAGATGATATCTCACTGTAGTTTTGATTTGCATTTCTCTAATGATTAGTGCTGTTGAGCACTCTTTCACATGTTTGTTGGCAATCTGTGTATCTTCTTTGGAGAAATGTCTATTTAGGTCTTCTGCCTATTTTTGGATTGGGTTGTTTGTTTTTCTGATATTGAGCTGCATGAGCTGCTTATATATTCTGGAGATTAATCCTTTGTATGTTGCTTCATTTACAAATATTTTCTCCCATTCTGAGGGTTGTCTTTTCATCTTGTTTATAGTTTCCTTTGCTGTGCAAAAGCTTTTAAGTTACATTATGTCCCATTTGTTTATTTTTTTTTTATTTCCATTTCTCTGGGGGGGGTCAAAAAGGATCTTGCTGTGATTTATAATCACTCTTACTGTCATAGAGTGTTCTGCCTATGTTTTCCTCTAAGAGTTTGATAGTCTCTGGACTTACATTTATGTCTTTAATCCATTTTGAGTTTATTTTTGTGTATGGTGTTAGGGAGTGTCTAATTTCATTCTTTTACATGTAGCTGTCCAGTTATCCCAGCACCACTTATTGAAGATGCTGTCTTTCCTCCACTGTATATTCCTGCCCCCTTTATCAAAGATAAGGTGACCATATGTCCGTGGGTTTATCTCTGGTCTTTCTGTCCTGTTCCATTGATCTATATTTCTGTTTTCGTGCCAGTACCATACTGTCATGATTACTGTAGCTTTGTAGTATAGTCTGAAATCAGGGAGCCTGATTCTTCCAGCTCCATTTTTCTTTCTCAAGATTGCTTTGGCTATTTGGGGTCTTTTGTGTTTCCATACAAATTGTGCAATTTTTTGTTCTAGTTCTGTGAAAAATGCCAGTGGTAGTTTGATAGGGATTGCATTGAATCTGTAGATTGCTTTGGGTAATAGAGTCATTTTCACAATGTTGGTTCTTTCAATCCAAGAACATGGTATATCTCTCCATCTATTTTGTATCATCTTTAAGTTGTTTCATCAGTGTCTTATAATTTTCTGCATACAGGTATTTTGTCTCCTTAGGTAGGTTTATTCCTATGTATTTTATTCTTTTTGTTGCAATGGTAAATGAGAGTGTTTTCTTAATTTCACTTTCAGATTTTTCATCATTAGTGTAAAGGAATGCAAGAGATTTCTGTGCATTAATTTTGTATCCTGCTACTTTACCAAATTCATTGATTAGCTCTAGTAGTTTTCTGGTAGCATCTTTAGGATTCTCTATGTATAGTATGATGTCATCTGCAAACAGTGACAGCTTTACTTCTTCTTTTCTGATTTGGATTCCTTTTATTTCTTTTTCTCCTCTAATTGCTGTGACTAAAACTTACAAAACTATGTTGAATAATAGTGGTGAGAGTGGGCAAACTTGTCTTGTTCCTGATCTTAGTGGAAGTGGTTTCAGTTTTTCAGCACTGAGGACGATGTTGGCTGTGGGTTTGTAATATATGGCCTTTATTTTGTTGAGGTTAATTCCCTGTATGCCTACTTTCTGAAGGGTTTTTATGATAAATACGTGTTGAATTTTGTCAAAAGCTTTTTCTGCATCTATTGAGATGATCATATGGTTTTCCTCCTTCAGTTTCTTAATGTGGTGTATCACATTCTTTGATTTGCGTATATTGAAGACTCCTTGCATTCCTGGGATAAACCCCACTTGATCATGGTATATGATCCTTCTTATGTGCTGTTGGATTCTATTTGCTAGTATTTTGTTGAGGACTTTTGCATCTATGTTCATCAGTGATATTGGCCTGTAGTTTTCTTTCTTTGTGACATCTTTGTCTGGTTGTGGTATCAGGGTGATGGTGGCCTCGTAGAATGAGTTTGGGAGTGTTCCTTCCTCTGCTATATTTTGGAAGAGTCTGAGAAAGATAGGTGTCAGCTCCTCTATAAATGTTTGATAGAATTTGCCTGTGAAGCTATCTGGTCCTGGGCTTCTGTTTGTAGGAAGATTTTTAATCACAGTTTCAATTTCAGTGCTTGTGATTGGTCTGTTCATATTTTCTATTGCTTCCTGGTTCAGGCTTGGAAGGTTGTGCTTTTCTAAGAATTTGTCCATTTCTTCCAGGTTGTCCATTTATTGCCATATTGTTGCTTGTAGTAATCTCTCATGATCCTTTGTATTTCTGCAGTGTCAGTTGTTACTTCTTTTTCATTTCTAAATCTATTGGTTTGAGTCTTCTCCCTTTTTTTCTTGATGAGTCTGGCTAATGGTTTATCAATTTTGTTTATCTTCTCAAAGAACCATCTTTTAGTTTTATTGATCTTTGCTATTGATTCCTTCATTTCTTTTTCATTTATTTCTGATCTGATCTTTACGATTTTTTTCCTTCTGCTAACTTTGGGGTATTTTGGTTCTTCTTTCTCTAATTGCTTTAGGTGTAAGGTTAGGTTGTTTATTTGAGATGTTTCTTGTTTCTTAATGTAGGATTGTATTGCTATAAAATTCCCTCTTAGAACTGCTTTTGCTACATCCCATAGGTTTTGGTTCATCGTCTTTTCATTGTCATTTGTTTCTAAGTATTTTTTGATTTCCTCCTTGATTTCTTCAGTGATCTCTTGGTTATTGAGTAGTGTATTGTTTAGCCTCCATGTGTTTGTATTTTTTACTGTTTTTTTCCTGTAATTGATATCTAGTCTCATAGCGTTGTGGTCAGAAATGATACTTGATACAATTTCAATTTTCTTAAATTTACCAAGGCTTGATTTGTGACCCAAGATATGGTCTACCCTGGAGAATGTTCCATGAGCACTTGAAAAGAAAGTGTATTCTGTTGGTTTTGGATGGAATGTCCTATAAATATCAATTAAGTCCATCTTGTTTAATGTATCAGTTAAAGCTTGTGTTTCCTTATTTGTTTTCATTTTGGATGATCTGCCCATTGGTGAATGTGGGGTGTTAAAATCCCCTACTATGATTGTGTTACTGTCGATTTCCCCTTTTATGGCTCTTAGTATTTGCCTTATGTATTGAGGTGTTCCTATGTTGGGTGCATAAATATTTACAATTGTTATATCTTCTTCTTGGATTCATCCCTTGATCATTATGTAGTGTCTATCTTTGTCTCTTGTAACAGTCTTTGTTTTAAAGTCTATTTTGTCTGATATGAGAATTGCTACTCTGGCTTTCTTTTGATTTCCATTTGCATGGAATATGTATTTCCACCCTCTTACTTACATTCAGTATGTGTCCCTAGGTCTGAAGTGTGTCTATTGTAGACAGCATATATATGGGTATTAGTTTTGTATTCATACAGGCAGTCTATGTCTTTTGGTTGGAGCATTTAATCCATTTACAATTAAGGTAATTATCAATATGCATGTTCCTATTAGCATTTTGTTAATTGTTTTTGGTTTGTTATTGTATGTCTTTTCATTCTCTTGTGTTTCCTGCCTAGAGAAGTTCCTTTAGAATTTGTTGTAAAGCTGGTTTGGTGGTACTGAATTCTCTTAGCTTTTGCTTGTCTATAAACGTTTTAATTTCTCCATCAAATCTGAATGAAATCCTTGCCGGGTAGAGTAATCTTGGGTGTAGGTTTTTCTCCTTCATCACTTTAAATATGTCCTGCCACTCCCTTCTGGCTTACAGAGTTTCTGCTGAAAGATCAGCTATTAACCTTATGGGGATTCCCTTGTGTGTTGTTGTTTTTCCCTTGCTGCTTTTAATATTTTTTCTTTGTATTTAATTTTTGATAGTTTGACTAATATGTGTCTTGGCATGTTTCTCCTTGGATTTATCCTGTATGGGACTCTCTGTGCTTCCTGGACTTTATTAACTATTTCCCTTCCCATATTAAGGGGGTGCTCAACTATAATCTCTTCAAATATTTTCTCAGTCCCTTTCTTTTTCTCTTCTTCTGGGATTATATAATTCGAATGTTGGTGTGTTTAATGTTGTCCCAGAGGTCTCCAAGACTGTCCTCAATTCTCTTCATTCATTTTTCTTTATTCTGCTCTGCATTAGTTATTTCCACTATTTTATCTTCCAGGTCACTCATCCGTTTTTCTGCCTCAATTATTCTGCTATTGATCCCTTCTAGAGAATTTTTAATTTCATTTATTGTGTTGTTCTTCACTGTTTGTTTGCTCTTTAGTTCTTCTGTGTCCTTGTTAAACGTTTTTTTTTTAATTTTCTCCATTCTATTTCCAAGATTTTGGATCATCTTTACTATCATAACTCTGAATTCTTTTTCAGGTAGACTGCCTATTTCCTTTTCATTTGTTAGGTCTGGTGGGTTTTCATCTTGCTCCTTCATCTGCTGTGTGTTTCTCTGTCTTCTCATTTTGCTTAACTTACTGTGTTTGGTGCCTCCTTTTCGCAGGCTGCAGGTTTGTAGTTCCCATTGTTTTTGGTGTCTGTCCCCAGTGGCTAAGGTTGCTTCAGTGGGTTGTGTAGGCTTCCTGGTGGAGGAGACTAGTGCCTGTGTTCTGGTAGATGAGGCTGGATGTTGTCTTTCTGGTGGGCAGGTTCACGTCTGGTGGTGTGTTTTGCGGTATCTGTGGCCTTATTATGATTTTATGCAGCCTCTCTGCTAACGGGTGGATTTGTGTTCCTGTCTTGATGGTTGTTTGGCATAGGGTCTCCAGCACTGTAACTTGTGGTCGTGGAGTGGAGCTGGGTCTTGGCGTTGCAATGGAGATTTCTGGGAGATTTGCACCGTTTGATATTCTGTGGAGCTGAGAGGTCTCTTTTGGACCAGTGTCCTGAACTTGGCTCTCCACTTCAGAGCACAGCCCTGACGCCTGGCTGGTGCACCAAGAGCCTGTCATCCACATGGCTCAGAATAAAAGAAAAAAAAAGAAAGAAAGAAAGAAAGAAAGAGGATAAAATAAAATAAAGTTATTTAAAAAACTAAAAAATAATTATTAAAAAAATTTTAAGTAATAAAAAAAGAAAGAAATAAAGAAGAGAGCAACCAAACCAAAAAAGAAATCCACCAATGATAACAAGTGCTAAAAACTATACTAAAAAAGCAAAAAACAACAAAAAAAAAAAACGGACAGATAGAACCCTAGGACAAATTGTAAAAGCAAAGCTATACAGACAAAACCACACACAGAAGCATACACATACACACTCACAAAAAGAGAAAAAGGGGGAAATATATATATATATCTTTGCTCCCAAAGTCCACCTAGTAAGTTTGGAATGATTCGTTGCCTATTCAGGTATTCCACAGATGCAGGGTACATCAGGTTGATTGTGGAGATTTAATCTTCTGCTCCTGAGGCTGCTGGGATAGATTTCCCTTTCTCTTCTTTGTTCGCACAGCTCCTGGGGCTCAGCTTTGGATTTGGACCTGCCTCTTCGTGTAGGTCGCCTGAGGGTGTCTGCTTTTCACTCAGACAGGTTGGGGTTAAAGGAGCAGCTGATTTGGGTGCTCTGGCTCACTCAGGCGGAGGGTAGGGAGGGGTACGGAATGCGGGGCGAGCCTGCAGCAACAGAGGCCAGCGTGACATTGCACCAGCCTGAGGTGCGCTGTGTGTTCTTCCGGGGAAGTTGTCCCTGGATCACGGGACCCTGACAGTGGCGGGCTGCACAGGCTCCTGGGAGGGGAGGTGTGGAGAGTGACCTGTGCTCGCACACAGGCTTCTTGGTAGTGGCAGCAGCAGCCTTAGCGTCTCATGCCCATCTCTGTGGTCCGTGCTGATAGCCGCAGCTCATGCCTGTCTCTGGAGCTCCTTTAAGCAGCGCTCTTAATCCGCTCTCCTCGTGTACCAGGATACAGAGGCAGGAAAAAATCTCTTGCCTCTTCGGCAGGTCCAGACTTTTTCCCGGACCTCCTCCTGGCTAGCTGTGGCACACTAACCCCCTGCAGGCTGTGTTCACGCAGCCACCCCCAGTCTTCTCCCTGGGATCCGACCTCCGAAGCCCAAGCCTCAGCTCCCAGCCCCGGCCAACCCCAGCCGGTGAGCAGACAAGCCTCTCGGGCTGGTGAGTGCTGGTCGGCCCCGGGCATCTCTCCGCTTTGCCCTCCGCACCCCTGCTGCTGCACTCGCCTCCGTGGCTCTGAAGCTCCCCCTTCCGCCACCCTGTCTCCGCTCGCGAAGGGGCTTCCTAGTGTATGGAAGCCTTTCCTCCTTCACAGCTCCCTCCCACTGGTGCAGGTCCCATTCCTATTCTTTTGTCTCTGTTTTTTCTTCTTTCTTTTGCCCTACCCAGGTACGTGGGGGAGTTTCTTGCCTTTTGGGAAGCCTGAGGTCTTCCACCAGCCTTCAGTAAGTGTTCTGTAGGAGTTGTTCCACATGTAGATGTATTTCTAATGTATTTGTGGGGAGGAAGGTGATCTCCACTTCTTACTCTTCTGCCATCTTGAAGCTCCCCTAGCTCGTCTTTTTGATGCTAGCTTTTATGGGCTAGTATGATTAGATTGGGACCACCCAGGTAATCTAACATAATATCCCTGTATTATAGTCTGTAACCTTAATTACATCAGCAAAGTCCCTTATACCAAGTACTATAACATATTCACAAATTTCAGGAATTAGAGCATGGATATTGTGGGGAGGGGGTGTTGCCTAAAACATTCACTTTTAAACGGCTTGTTAGTCTTATTAATGAGTTGTAAAAGTGCTTACATATTCTGGATTCAAGTCTGTTAGCAGAAATTCACAAACTTTTTTTGTACATGGAAAGATAGTAAATATTTTATGTTTTGTATGTCATATAGGATCGCTTTTGCATATTCTTCTTTTTTAAACAATTCTTTAAAAATATAAAAACCATTCTTAGTTCATGGGTCTTACCAAAACAGGCTGCAGGCCATAGTTTGCCAACCCCCGAGATGTGATTTGCAAATATTTTCTCCAAGTTGGTGGCTTGTCTTTTTAAATTTTCGTACTGCTGTCTTTGGAAGAGTGTGGTAGACAGGAGGTAGACAGCCTCCTGTTATTGGTGCTTTGGTTAAATCCCTCCCCTTGAATATCGTGGGACCTGTGACTTGCTTCTCACCGATGAGATGTGGCAAAGGTGGTTCCATGTACACAATTGAAGAGTATAGCACCTATTTTGCCAGACCTTTCTTTCTCCTGCTAGAGCCCCCACCCCTCGTCCTCTCTCTCCTTCCTGGCTTTGAAGGAGCAATATGCCATGAATGCTTTAGTCCTCAGGTACTGCATACTGTCAACAGCCCTCCAAGTTGGGAAAGAGACCTTCCCTAGTTGACTCTCAGTTGCAATCTCAGCCTTGGCTGACACCTTGATCACAGTCTTGTAAGACCCTAAGCAAAAGACCCAACTGAACTATGTCCTGATATCTGACTTAGAGAAGTTGTGGACTAATAAGTATATGTTTTAAGCCACTAATGTTGCAGTAATTTGTTACACAGTATGGAATACTAATACAAAATCAAATGTCCTTAAGTCTACTGTATTGCTTTTTTTTCTCTTGATAGCATACCTAAGAGATCTTTGCCTAACTCAGAGTCACAAAAATTTCTTACAGTGTTTTCTTCTAGATGTTTTAGAGTTTTAGTTCCTACATTTAGATGCATCAACTATTTAGAGTTAACTTATATGTATGCTGTGAGATAAGGGTCTAAGATCATTTTTTTAAACATGTGGGTAACTAGTTCTCCAAGCATCATTTGTTGCAAAGAATCTCCTTTCCTTCATTAAACTGCTTTGGAAACTTTGCTGAAAGTCAATTAATTATAAATGTAAGGGTTTATTTCTGAACTCTCATTCTGTTTTGTTGATCCATATGTTTATCCTTACCCAAATACTCCATTGTCTTAATTACCATAGATTTATAGTAGTTTCATAATCACTATATGGAGTTGGTATTCCAACTCCTCCAAATTTAGTCTTCCTTTTCAAAATTTCATTGGTTAGTTCTTTGTGTTTCCATATAATTTTAGAAGCACCTTGTCAATTTCTACAAAATAAAGAAATAAATAAAGCCTCATGGGATTTTGATAAAGATTTTCTTGAATCTAAGAATTGCCATCTTAACAATATTGAGTCATTCAGTCTAGAACATAAAATGTCTCTCAATTTTCATTTCTGTCAGCATTTATTTCAATTTTCATTTCTGTCAGCAGCACCTTGTGATTTCCTGTGAATAAGACTTGTTCTTTTGTTGCATTTATTCTAAATGTTTTATTCTTTTCGATGCTATCAGGAATGAAATTTCATGTTCCAATTCTTCATTGCCAGAATATAAAAAAAAATTCATCTTTGCATATTTATCTTGTATCCTGTGACCTTGAACTCATTTACTAGTCCTAATATTTAATTTTAATATTCCTTAGGAGTTCCTACATTCAGGATCATGTTGTCTTCAAAAAAGGCAGTTTTACTTCTTCCTTTTGCTTTTCTATATGCTTTTAATTTCTTTGTCTTGTCTTATTTTACTGGCTAGAGTCTGCAGCACAATGTTGAATAGAACAGGTGAGAGTGGATATCTTTGCCTAATCTTAGAGACAAAGCACTAAGTCTTTCACAATTTAGTATAATTTTAGCCAAAGTTTTTTGTACATGTCCTTTTTCACATTGAGAATGTTCCCTGCTATTCCCAATTTGTTGAATATGGATGAAAATTTCTCAAAAAACCCCACAAAAACCTAGCAAATGAAATCCAACAACATATAAAAAAAGGATACCATGACTAACTGGGATTTATTTACCACGGAAATAACCTTATATTTTCATCTATATTCAAGTTAGACATTGATCTGTAGTTTTCTTTTCCTGAGATATCTTTATGTGGCTTTGGTATAAGGATAAAACCAGCCTCATAGCATTGGGAAGTATCCCCTTTTCCTCTACTTTCTGAATATGTATTTTCTGGCAGAATTTGTGAAGTGTTGGTATTATTTCTTATTTAAATGTTTAACACATTTCACCAGAGAAGATATCTGGGCCTGGGCTTTTCTTTGTGGATTTTTGATTACTAATTCAATTTATTTACCTGTTGTTCTGTTTAGCTTTTCTACAGCTTCTTAAGTTTGTTTCAGTAGTTTGTGTCTTTCTAGGAAATTTTCTGCTTCATCTAAGTTTCTAACTTTTTGACATAATAATGTTGATAGTATTTCCTTACAATTCTTCTAATTTGTGTCATCTCTCTTTATCTTGGTCAAACTGGATCAGGGGTCAACATAGTATGTATAGCTTAGTGGTCAGCCAATGATTGGCCTGATGTTTCACTCAAACACCTTGAGTCAGTCAGGCTCACACCCTGCTCAGTGACCTGTTTTTGGGTTAGGAGCAAATCCACATTTCAGGCAGTTGGAATCTTTGATCATAACATTACACTCTGTCATTCACTTTCAGGTCTTCTCTGTATAAGCACATGGCCTCAGAGTCAGTCAGTGATGTCTGAGGACATTCGCTGGCTCTTTTAGAGCTGTCTAATTTTTGGAATCCACCTGCTAAATTTTTGGTTAGATTATAGGTCTGCCACTCACTCCAACCAGGATTACAACCTCAGGCTTACATTTCAGGGTTGTGGCCTACATCATTCTCTTCCTATCAAGGTTACTACTATTACTGGCAATACTACTTTGTGTGAGTTTTTTTGCCCTCCCCTCCAAATCAAGTCAGCCCCTTTAGCAGTCCCTTCTGGTTTTATAGCTAGCCTCACCCTGTGCAAATACCATGCCAAATGAGCTGAAGGACTGGATGGGAATAGCTCCAGGAAAGTATGGCACAGACTTCTACTGCTCTTACCTGAAATTCAGCAATTATTTTTTTACTAATAAATATTATAGTTCTCAATTTATTGTTTGCCTTTGTTTGATTTGCAGAGGCCTGAATTTTTTTTTTTTTTGAAAAAAACATTGTAAGTTTTATACTTATTTTGGGGAAGACAGGATTTACCAACCTTATTATTTTGCTATAATTGGAAATTCCTGCCCAGGCCACCTGGCATCCCAGATACCTCTCTGTTTTCATTTCTTTAGTTTTTCCTTATATGTATTGCTAATTGTCCATACATTGCCAATAGTTGGAATAATTTTTCACCAGAAAGAAATCTCTCTCTTTCAATGTTTTATTTTTGAATTCTTCCATTCTGAGAATTTCCATTCTACTTTTATCTACAGAAAAAATTAATTGTACCATTAATATCACTTTTTAATTATCTTAGGAATTCCCTATACTCACCTCCTGATTTAGATTGCTTCTGAATCTTAAGACTTTCTCTTTTTTGGTTTATTCTCTTGTTTTGGTGGAGCACAATGTCCAGTAGAAGTTTTTTTTTTCTTTCCTGTTAAAAATAATGCTCTTTCAGAAAGAATGGTGATGGCAATCCTCAACATGCCATCTTTTGTAAACAATCTGCTCTAAGCTATGACTTCCTCAGACTGTTGTTTGGCTGGGTGGAATTTTTGTTGCTGTTTTGCTAAGTGGGCAATGCAATTTGAAACAAATAGCCTAACTGTTAGTGAAAATAGAGTGAGGAGAGAGAAGAAAAAGACCCAGAAATAAAGTCTTCCTTTGTCAGTGATTTTTAAAATTAGAGTTGCATTCTTTTGTATATATATATTTTAAAAATTGCTGATTCCGGCCTCGAGTGGTTTCAAGACCAAAGCACAGAGTACCCAAGGAAACACATACATTCTCATTAGAGAAACGTGAGAATTATAAGATTGAAGCAAAAATTTACAGCAGTCCATCGTAACAACACATCAGCATAGATATTTGCCTAAAAAGGAAGTTCAAGATACCAAAAGTAGAACTTTACCAAGACTTAGATTAGTTCTAACACACCATGCTTGTCAGCAGCATTCTCCAAATTTGCCTAACTCAAATCCAGATGAAGGAAAAGAAGATTCTCATAGCTATGGAGGCCATAAGTAGAGCCATGTGCCCTGAAAATGATGGGACTGGTTATGTCTTGGAGAAGGGGGAAAAGATGAGGCAGTGTCTTTGGCAAATAATTTTATCCACTCCAGAACTGCTGGAGAATGCTTCAGAATTGCTTCTAACATTTCAAAGCAGGACAGGGATGAATTGACAGTTATTCTCTTTATATTCAGGATGTAATTTGAACCTGAAATGTCTCGGCAGCCATCTCCTGGTTTTTATCCAGAATATCCACACTGATGTCACTCAAGAAAAATTCCTAGTTTATGAACATCTTTTGAAAACTCTAACAGCTACCAGCAGCTTTGAAATGGTAAAAAAGTTTATTTGCTGAACAAAACTTCAATTGGATGGACCATCTGGGTACCTAAGGTGCAGATGGAGTTCCTGCAATGATTAACCACACATTTATTTTTACTTCTACAGTGAAGATGGAAGCTGTACACAAAGTACTGAGGCTTATTATGTGCTCCACTGGACTACATGGGCACCAAGGTACTGTCTACATCCTATATGAAGATTGTCATCTGCAATGAAAATCATTTTATCAATGCCAGAGATAAATTTACTACCTTTTCAAGAGGTTTTGTCAAGAACTGAAGGTATAATATTAAGTTCTTAATTATACAAAAGTTCATTAGATTTCACAGAAAAGTCTTAAAATGCTTCTTCTGAAGGCTGGACACATTTTTGTTGTTAATAATGGAGTATCTGTTTGCCTTTGTTTACATTTTAAAGCAAAGAACACTCTCAGAACCATCTAAAGGGAGATTTATTTTGGCCTGGCTCACTTCAAAGATAACTTGGGTCCATATAAATGAGGTAAACCATTCCCTTTAAGACAGTAGTCAGCATGTTCAGCTATGAAGTCTTAACCAACCTGCAAAGTCGACAGGGCCCATAACACCCAAATGTTTACAAAGTTTTGGACTAAGCAACAAGACAGACAATGAAGGGGCCAAGGCCTACTTGGCTTCCATGTGTAAGTCAACTTTTTCCATCTTATTCACTCTTTTAATACTATGTACCTCTTCTTCATAATACTTGCCATGATTGTAACTTTACATTTTTAATGGTCCTTTTGATGGGCCAACTTAGCTATAGTCTCCAGTTATTCAATGTCAGTGCTGTTGTGGATATATTTTGTAGATGTGATTCAAATTCATAATCAGTTGACTTGAAGTAGGAAGATTATCCTAGATTATCTGGGTGGATCTGATTCACGGAGCTGAAAGGCCCAAAAAGCAAAGCTGAGGTTTCCCTAAAGAAGAAGAAATTTCGGGCTTCCCTGGTGGCGCAGTGGTTGAGAGTCCGCCTGCCAATGCAGGGGACATGGGTTCGTGCCCCGGTCCGGGAAGATCCCACATGCCGTGGAGCGGCTAGGCCCGTGAGCCATGGCCGCTGAGCCTGCACGTCCGGAGCCTGTGCTCCATAACAGGAGAGGCCACAGCAGTGAGAGGCCCGCGTACCGCAAAAAAAAAAAAAGAAGAAGAAATTTCTGTGTGTGGATAGCAGCTTCAGCCCATGCCTGAGACAGTCCAGCCTGTCCTTTCTGATAGGCTGCCCTACAAATTTCAGACTCGCCTAACTAGTCCACACAATCAAGTAAGCCAACTCCTTGCAAGGAACTTCTTAATACATATCTTCTACTGGTTCTATCTCTCTGGTCAAACCCTGAGTCTTATAACACTTGTGTAATTCTTTGGTAAATACATGTTTTACTTTCTGGACTGTAAAATTGAAGAAGGTAGAGACAGTACTATTTTTATTTATGTATTTATTATTTGCCAGCTATGGTATTCCATGGTATGGAATAATGCCCAAGTTACAAAACTCACTCAAAAAAAAAATGTTTGCTGAATGAGTAATTACAGATCGATAGACTTCTGTATTTTTAACTAAACTATAACCCCTAAATAGAACTGAAAACAGGATTATATCTTTCAAATCTCTGGAGCAAATACAAATGAAAAAGTACATAGTTCGTCCAGTAAATGGTAGATAATAAGAAAAAGAACAAGAAGCATAACCTTAGAAAAATATAAAAATTTCAAGAGTAGATAAAAAAAGATTAATTCTAACAATTAATGGATATTGATTTTAAAATCCTTATTAAGAAAAAGAAAATGCTGGGACTTCCCTGGTGGCACAGTGGTTAAGAATCCTCCTGCCAATGCAGGTGACACAGGTTTGATCCCTGGTCTGGGAAGATCCCACATGCCACAGAGCAACTAAGCCCACGAGCCACAACTACTGAGCCTGCATGCCACAACTACTGAAGTCTGCGTGCCTAGAGCCCGTGCTCCATAACAAGAGAAGCCACCGCAATGAGAAGCCTGCACAATGCAACAAAGAGTAGCCCTCACTTGCTGCAGCTAGAGAAAGCCTGTGCACAGCAACAAAGACCAAACACACCCAAAAATAAATAAATTTTTAATAAAAAGAAAAAAATGCTTAGATTTAGTTTTATAAAAAATCCAACTGTTGCTTGTAAGAAAAATATGTAAAACAAAAATTTTAAGAGTTTTAAGAGAATGAGATGGTCAACAATATTTCCAAAAAATGTTAAAAGAGCAGAAGCAGTGATATTGACAAGGAAATACCCAGAAAGAAAAAGAAAAGCATGTATGTATGGGATAAAGAGGATGCATTTATAAGATATAAAAGATATATAAGAATTAGGAATTATGTGTCAGTTTATAAAAATATTAAAAGTTCATATTGATAAAAATAGAAGACATGGACAGAAATATGACTTTAGTTGAGATCTTTATAAACCATTATTATAAGTTTATAAAACATCAAATAAATTTAATGATGAAAAATTAATTAAGAAAGATAGATTATATGACATATATTTTGATCTATGACAAACATCCAATACTTTCTTTAAAGTGTCTGAAAAATATAATCACTTCATTTTCTAGAAACAAAGAATATCTCAGTAAACTTCAAAAAATGGATATTTTACTGGCCACTTTCTTTGATCATAATGAAATAAAATAAAGCATAACAAAAAAACCCCACTAAAAATTAATAGTAAAAAATCAGACAAATATTTCTAATCCTTTGGGAATTAAAATAATTTCTCCCAAATAACCACTGGCTAAAAATAAAGTCAAATGCAAAATGAAATAGCATATAAAAAGGTAAGGCATTCAACCAAAATCTATATTTAAAAATAGATAGAATCAAAAGTTTGCATTAATTTTTTCAATTAGCAAAATAAATAGAGAAAATGCACTAATCATTTACCTTAAGATATTAGAAAAGGAACAACTACAATAATATTCTAAGGAAAATAGGGGGTAGAAAGTAATGATGGCTATGTTAAGATAGTAAATTAGAAAACAGGAAAAACAAGATAGATAAAGCCATGGTCTACTTCTCTGAGAAAAACCTAATGCAATTATAATTCTTTAATAAATCTAATAAAAAGAGATTGTGTCGAATATGGAGATAATTATCATCTGTGTAATTGTGTTCAATTCTACATAAATAAAATTAACAATCTTGGGACTTCCCTGGTGGTCCAGTGGTTAAGACTCTGCACTTCCAATGCAGGGGGCCTGGGTTCAATCCCTGGTTCAATTCCTGGTTGGGGAACTAGATCCCACATGCCGCAACTAAGATTTCATATGCTGCAACTAAAGATCCCGCATGCCGCAATGAAGATTCTGCGTGCCACCGCAACTAAGACCCGATGCAGCCAAATAAATAAATAAATATATTTTTAAAAATAAATAAATAAATAAAATTAACAACCTCGTTGACAAGGAAGAAATTGAAAATCTAAGCTTTAAGGAAAATTTTAAGTTAGCATTAAATAACTTCCCCCAAATACTATAGACTCAGATAATGGATATCTCAGTTTACTTTATGGATAAATTATTTTAATCTTCTAAGAAATTAATAATTCTCACACAATGTAAATTATTCTACAACATAACAAAATATGGATGGATTCCCCATGTACCAAATAAATTAAGAATTAGTCTGGGGAATAAGAGGCTTAGAATTTCCTAGATAGGTGACATTTGATGACCCTCTCAAACCCAGGTTCCTATAAAATGAGAACAGTAACAATACAAATTTCATAAAATGTCTGTGAAATTTAAATTGGATAATTCTTATAAACTACAACTTAGTAGATTCTCAGGGACACAATATAAACTCTATAAGGTTTTTTCAGCTAGAATAACCCTGATATAAAAACTTGTTAAATATAATGCTGAAATCAACAACACACCAATTTAGTTAATGAGAAGTGATGGACAAATCTAAATAAAATACACGCAATCAAATTTAATAGCCTATTAGAGAATAATCAAGCATAAATGCAATGACAATTTAGTATCAGGCCATGTGATCATGCAATGAGTTCGGCTACATTGATGTACCAAATAAGGAAAACATTATCACATAAAGAGCCTATGCCTGATAGCATCTTATAAGTGAGGAAGGAAAGTAAGATATCTCTCTAATGTGATAAGTCAACAACTTCTTAATGATGAAACACTAGAAACATGGCCACTGAAATTACAAGGAACACACAAATGGTTGCCATATCTAGTTTTGTTCAGGATAAAAATGTAGCGAGTCAAAAAAAATCTACATGTCCAAATTGCTATTACAGGTAAGGGTGGCCACGTGACACAGTTCTAGCTGGTAACCTGTAAACAGAAATCCCTACGTGAAGCTTGAGGGAAGGGGGTGAAGAGGGAGTAGTGGAGGGGAGATATAGGTGGAGCCTATTCCTCCTCCTCCCAGGCAACATGGAACAGTCACAGGAATATGAAGCCCCAATCTAAGGACTGAGGAGAAAAAAATTCAAGGAGCCTGAGTTCCCAAGGTATTACACAACCAAGGTGCCAGGCCTGGGTGGCTTAGCTCTAGACAGGCTTTCAGTTCCTTATCCATCAATATTCATCAAACATTTACTCCTTTAAATCAATCATTCTGAGTGTGGTTCCTAGACCAGCAGCATCAGTATCATCTGTGAACTTGTTAGAAATCCAAATTCTTGGACACTACCCCAGACCTACTGAATCAAAAACTCTGGAGGAGAAGCCCAACAATCTAGGTTTTAACAAGCCCTCCAGGGGATTTAAGCCACTATCCTTCAGGGCTCTCCAAAAGCCAAATTCAATTCTACCTAAAAATATATTCTGCTGATGAACATGCTGAGAAAATTCACTAGTCTCTCAGGAAAAAAAAATTAAGTTAGATATTTACTTTATACAGAAAATTGAATTTCACATGGATTCAAGATTATATACATATGCAGATATGTGTATATACACATTATATATATATATACCTGAAGGGTAATTTTTGTGGTTCTTTTTGTCTTTGAGTTGTGGAAAGATATTATAAGCATAAAGGAAAGAAAGCAAGTCTGAATAAAAATATCAATAAATTTAACTATCTAAACTTTTAGAATAAACTTTAAAGCAAGAACACACATTCATACACAGCTTTTGGCAGGAAAGAGCTCTCTGCAGGAGGCCCTTTTGTCTAGACACTAACCTTAAATCAGGCACCCCCCTGCTCAACTCTTCTCTGCCCCAAGCACACCTTTCAAATCTTCCAATCACACAATACCTTGCCTAATGTATTGGTTCTTTCCATAGACCAAAGTAGTAGAAATGAAGAGTAAGTAATTAACAGACGACCAGATCTCTTCCCTAGCTTCCCCTTCAGTAATTTCCTGAACAAACTGTGTGAACAAGATAACATCTAAAGAAAAATCAGAAGTCCACAAGCCTGCACATAGTGGCAGATGGCGACAACTCTGACCCCCCATCTCAGTGATTAACTGAGATTACTTCCCTTTTTCCCTTTAAAAGTTTTCATGGCTGAGCAGAATCTTCAGAGATGGTTTTGGGGGGACCCTGAGCCCACTATCTCCCCAGATTGCTGGCATTCTGATGAAAAGCAACTTTCCTTTCTACCAACATTTCTCTCTCTCTCTCTCATTTATTTTTGAGCAGAAAGCAGTGGGACCTAAGTTCAGTAACACAAACACAGTCATCTTTAAAAGGCAACTGACACACATAATTATTTTAGAAAATACAACAAAGGACTGCCATTCTTTCTATACAAACAATAACATAAACAAGTAAAAATTTTAAGAATAAATGAAAAGGCCCATAATATACTGTAGTATTAGCAATCCATATATGCTAATATATACTATGCATATATGTGAGTATATGTATTTATATCAGTATATATATTACACATACATACACCTATATCCACAAGGAGATAGTCCAATATTAACAGTAGTTATCTCTGAATTATGACATTAACTAAATTTTTAATTTTTCTATAACTTCCAAATTTTCTACAATGAACATGAATTGCCTTTAAAATCAGAAAAATATATGCATGAAACATTGTATGTCATGAATGTGAACAACAGTCTTGAGAATAGACAGCATGTTAGGATTGAAGGGCCTAATCGCTAAGAATGGGTCTCCAAGACATATTACATAAAGTTGCAGAATGGAATTTGCTATGTTTTTAATAATTACTGTACTTAAAAAATTACACCCTGAAATGGCAATTTTTTCTCCCCAATTTCCTCGAGTTGGAAGCTTACCTAACCAAATTTCACTCTTGACCTTGACCTCACCAAAGCTCCTAAACTCACAGGCTCCTCCTCCACTGTGTAGCTTGTTACCTCTAGGAATGTATCCAGAACAATGAGTAGTCTGGGGTCTCCTTTTCTGAGTGAAATCAGAAACAATCTCATTCCTTATCTCATTCTCTTCTGGCTGTCGAGTTTCCCATCCTGCCTTGTTCTCTGTCCCTTTTCATGTGTCTGCCTCCTGTTTAAGTCACTGTTCACTCTACCCTCTTGGCTTTCAGTCTTCAAACTTCACTTCTCTAGCTTTAATCCCTACTGATTTGGCATTTCCATGGACTAACAGTGCAACAGTGGCCAAGCCCTGAACTTTCCATGCAAGTGGTGTTCTGGTAAATGGTTAACAACTAGCTCCCTCTGAAAAATTACTACTGATATGAAGGATACTTCATATCACATAATTTCCAAATAATAATAAAATATACAATACTCTTTATCATGAATTCAATATAGTTAATTAAATCTCACAGAATGCTTTTGTAGATTTTTGTTAAACTCTTGTATTCATAGCCAGCCTAAGGCTTTGATTGAGGAGCAAGAGGTAGTTCCAACATGAATGATGGTTGATATATTCCTTTAAGTTAATGAGAAAATAGAACACTGAAGATCTATGTAGGAAGTTCAATAGTTTCTTAATGATCTGAGTGACTTATTTACTCAATCAGAGAATTTTCTTTGAATTCTGGGAGAATATTCCCTCAATTTTTTGTGCTATTCACACCTTACTTGTTATTGTCAAAGCATTCTTTGAAGTGTAATCTGCGTTTTTCTCCATCACTTTCTAAGATCTTCACAATCAATAAACGGTAAATCAAGCCTTGATCTGCAGTGTTTTATCAGTTTCTATGGGGTGAGTTTTCCCATCATGGCTGACTTCATGCTGCTGAGGTAGCATCACTGAATGTGGAGTTGAAAAGAGAGGAGTAATCACAGTAATGACCATGGTGTTTCCACCGTAGAGACACAATGGGTACAGATAAGCTCAAAAGCATAGATTATAGCTAAATAATTACCGATGGTGAGTTCTGAATATTTATTAACTTTGTTTTTAATATAATTTAGTAGATGTTTACATAAATTAATTTTTAATAATGGCTTTCAAAATTCCTGAAATGTTGTTTTCAACATTTCAGGGTCCCAGCTCTCCTGTGTTTCCCCAGAAAAGTGCTTTCCATCATTTGTATATTAATAAAGGGGACTGTGGAATATATACATTCATAAGTAGCCTGAATATCTTCCATCTTGCTAACGTGTTCTTCCAAGAAGACAAATACTGCAGAGCATCAGGGAAATGTATTGGAAATTTGGATCATTGGCTGCATAAGCCCTAATCTATTCAAGCAGTAGGCTCACTTGAGAAGCTCAGGCCCTAGCCCTCATATTCAGTCTACACACTTTGCAAGAGGACAGTGCTCAGGAAGGGGGTCCATGGCAGGACGTTACTGAAGGGTCATTGAAATTCAGGCTGGGTTGTCTTGGAAGCCCAATGGGTGTGTGAAGTAAGAAGCCAAAAAGACTCTTTTCTACTTTGACTGTGGCTATACTGTTATTCTTACACATAGGTTTAGATTCTGGTCAAGTAGGGACAATAACAAAGAATAATAATTATTTAGAGAGTCCTTGTTCTGTGCTAAACACCATGCTAAATGTTATACATACATCATTTTTATAGTTCTTAAAATGACCTTGGGTTGTAAGGATTATTATTCCCACTTACAGCCAGAAAACTGAGAGAGCAATTAGGGGATTTGCCCAGGATCACCCATAGAGCAAGCAATAAACTAGGATGTGAAACTGCTGGGTACCTCCAAAGCCAGTGCTTTGCTATACCACCTCCTTCTCAGTCTGGAGATGCAGGGCTTTTGAGACCCATTAATAAAAATGTGGATGGTGTCCATTCATTCTTCAACATTCGTCATTAATCCATTAACTAAATATCCTTAGTATACTCCTGTTTTCAGCTGAAATTGTTCATAGTATCCCTTTTCACTATGAGAGGTGTCCTAGTTTGAGTGTTAAATTAAACGGTCCCTCTACATTTAGAAGGACATGTTCTGTGTGTAAGCAGAAACAGAGGCAAGTTGTGTCTCTGCCCTGACTACAGTGGGTCCAAGATGGCAGCAGCACAAAACCAGCCTCTACTCTGTTCTTCTCCACCTTACTAGATCAAGTCTGCACAGCCACCTCTCCAGGGGCCCTACACTTTCATGTGCATGGGTAAAGGGGAAGAACGAAATTTTCCAAACACAATTTCAGTAGTAATTAGAATGTGTGGGTATGACCTTTGACGTCTGAGATTACCTTCACTGAATCCCACTACCTACTACTACATCATCCTACTACGTCATCCTACTACTACTTCCTCAACTTGAATGAGTGATTCCCCCCCACCCCACCTGACATCCTGTGGAGATCTAGTCCTAACAGTCACGAGCAACCTTCTCCATGTCACACTGGAAAAGCACAAGTTTTCCCTCCTACAAAACCCAGGGGATACCTGTAAAAGGGGAATCCCCTCAAAAAGATCAAGATTATCTAATGTTTCTGAGATGTGAAGTCAACCATCTTCATTTTTTTTTTTTTGTTTTTTTTTTTTTGGCAGTACGCGGGCCTCTCACTGTTGTGGCCTCTCCCGTTGTGAAGCACAGGCTCCGGACGTGCAGGCCCGGCGGCCATGGCTCACAGGCCCAGCCGCTCCACAGCATGTGGGATCTTCACGGACCGGGGAACGAACCTGTGTCCCCTGCATCGGCAGGCGGACTCTCAACCACTGCGCCACTAGGGAAGCCCAACCATGCTCATTTTCCAGTGGTATTCTTAGATTATTAAATATAACTCCAGAGAAGAGAAAAGATAAAGTAAAATTTGGAAAACTTTCCATGGAAACATTAAAAAAATATATTGTGGAGAACTAGACAAAAATAAAGGTGTCTTAATTGATTATTTGTAGATTAGCTGTTAACTATTCTTAAAGCATGTGTAAATTGAAGGCTTTCTTCTTGTGATTGTATCAAGTGAACCCTAAGCTTAAAAAGATATCAACACAAATAATCCACTTTTAAATCTTGAAAATTACACAATCTCTTTCTCTGTAATGAACATTATATTAAGAAAAATTATTTATCATATTAATAGCAAATGTTTTCACAACTTTAAATATGTTCTGTGTAGTCTTAATTAAATTAAGATCTTCAAACACAGGGTAGTTCTTTTGATTTGAATGAAAGAAACAATCTACGGGCTATATAACAGTAATTTTTTTTGGCCTTTACCACCAGGAAAACATCTGATTTTCTGGTCTTAAAATAAACTTATTACTGGTTTTCTTACAAGGGTCAAAAAAAAAAAATCCAGAAAACATCAGCCTAAACAGAAAAACCATCTCTCCCGACATTGCCTGGAGCAGTAACACAAGTAAGCTTGCGTGTGCACGCGCGTGTGTGTAGTATATGTGCGATGTTACTGCTTTTCCTGGAATGTTTTCTCATTCCTCTCTTGCTGATACAGTTTTAATTCTTAAATATTAATGCAGTCAAGGAACTAATCCCTATGGATTATACCTTAAACACAAGGGATGGCTCATAGTGATATTAAGTTGAAATCTACCACTTAGAGACTAAAGAATAATACTGTGGTCAAGTCTAACTACCATGGCATATTACATTTACTCTTTTCTGCTATTGATAGCTGCTTGTATTGGGCTGGATAGTAAAAGAAGGAAGTATTCTACATCCTTTTTATAATGTGGCCATGTCATTGATACCAATGTATAAAATAGATGTCACATACAAAAGAAAGAAAACCAATGTCTCTAAAAAAATCCCGAACAAAATATTAGCACATAGAATCTGTCAGCACATTCCAAGAACAGTACAAGGATATGACTGAGTGGGTTGGATTATTCTAGTACTGCAAGGATGGCTTAGTATGAGGAAACCTAACAATATAAATATAAAATTGAAACCAGAAAAACAAGAGACAAAACTCACATAGTCATTTTCTTAATTAGGCAACAAGCTTACTTGCTGTAAAAACACTCCAAGTAACAGTAGCTTAAACAAAATAAAATTTTACTTCTCTCTACTGAAATAGATTGAGTGTAAACAGTGCAGAAACGATATAGTGGCACCCTAGTGTTGGGAAGTTTATGGACCCCAATTTTGTAACTAAAATTAGAAATTTTACTAATAAACAAAGAAAGGGAGAATAGATATTGGAGGATATCAAGTAGTGTCCACCATAGTCGTCTCCATTAATGATGATAATAAAACATTTTTTAAAATCCCAGAAATCCTTGATTTTTTAAAAAATGAGGTAAATAATAGGATAAATATAATAAAAACTATTAGCAGGATATGTAGCTCATTCTAAAGCCCTGAGACATATTCAGCAAAAAACACAAGACAGGATACCCACAATGACCACAGTTATTCAACAGTTCTCTTGCAGTTACTAGACATTACAAATAAAAATACATAAATGAGAGAAATCAAATTTGTAAAGAATGAAAAGAACTTATCAATTGTTTTGGTTATCTATTGATGTATACAACACACACCTAAAAATTATGGACTTAAAATAAAAACATTTATCATCTCTCATGACTATATGGGTTGATTAGGCAGCTTTTTACTCTCTAGAGTAATTAAAAGTCTATTTTAAATCACTTAGTTAACAATTCTAATAAGATTCTAATATTAAATAATCTTTAATTATTTGGAGAAACATTTTCAATATTGGGTAAACCTTATCTGTAGGTCTTTGGAGAATTTTGCTCACAAATTCCCTCTTTAACATGGTTACCTAAAGAAGAACAATATTTAGTTTGTCCTCTTTACCTAATTGATGGATATGTTTCAAACCCATGATTTCTGTGGTTAAGCTTTTAGATTGACTTTTTCAACTTGTTTCACAAAGTAGTATTATGACTCATGCATTTATAGTTCCAGACACAGTGCAGGAGTAGAAGCTTGATCAGGAGCCCAGCATCAGAGAAATGAAAGGTATATAGATGGATAACCAAGGTTGACATGGCAGGAAAAATTTATATGTTCTATATGTAAACATTCATTGGGAAATTTGTGGGCACATTTAAATATTTTCTGTATGTCATATGATACCATTTGAATTGATTATTTGTTGTTATTTTAAGCTTAACTCATCAATTTTAGAGCTTTTTCCAGACACATATTACTGTTCCTATGTTATATCCCATAACTTGCTTAAAGTATTTGGCTCTCTTTGATGTGGAATATACCCAACTTGGAATAAAAAATATGAGAGTTATGTGAGATCTCAATAGTACTTTCCTAAAGTAATCCACCCCTTTCATCAGCAGTATTCTGTCTTCTCTCAAATATAAATACTACATCCAACATTTTAAAAAGAGGCAAATGTGTTTGCAACATTATATAGTTGCCTAGTGTTGAAAGGAACTGTATTATTTCTTGCTATCTCACAAAACAAAGGACAGTAAGTCTACAATAATGATAAACAACATTTTAGGGGGATGGACAAGGGCCAACTCAAGAAAAAATTACTTTCCTGTCTGCCCCACATTTCTCCGTTTTGGAAATTGTCCCTCTTGTATGTCACATGATTCTGGTAGGGTTGTCAATAAGGGGCCACTTCCCTACCCCAAAGTTTGCATGTGACCAAGCAGGGATAACCAGAGCTCCTGTTCTGTGATTGTGTTGGGGGGGGTCTCCTCCTAGAGGTTGAGATGAAAAGGCATGTAAAAGTAGAAATGTTAGGATCCATTTTTCTTACTATGTAGAGAGAGCTTGGCTGAAGGTGAAGTCAACAGACAGGAACACAGAGAGGAACACAGAGATAGAGATAGAGTGACAGATTGACCACAAGACATCATTTAAGCACTTGGATCAAGCTATACCTAAAGCATGAAAAGACTAAGAGAGTTTACATAATAGGGTAAAATGGTTAATTTCATTAAACTATTTTCAACTATTTTGGAAACAAACCTACTTGCAGAATACAGCTATAAACCTAAAATTTGAAAGACCACATATCAATAATCCTTATACCGCTTTTTGTATGCCACATTCATTAGAATTAAATTTATGCACCTTATAAAAGCCTACTGTACTGTTTTCTTAGCATTACCATCCTTATAAAATGGCGTTTGTGCAGTTATTTGGATATTTTAAAATATTGTGCCCATATTTTACAAAATTGAGTGGAAAACTGAATGTGCCAATCTTAATAGGTTTAGATAATTCTAAAGTTTGGAAACAAAACCTCTTTTAAAGTTGATTGTTAAATTTTTAGGACTTCAGCTTTCACATGTATTTCTTAGATGATTTATGAGAAAAAAAAATTAAGGGACTAATCATAGGTGGTGTTAAAACAATGAATATAACCCAAACAAGATTATATATAACAAACAAATTACAAAAAAGACACATAAAAAAAATATTTCTAGGGCTTCCCTGGTGGCGCAGTGGTTGAGAGTCCACCTGCCGATGCAGGGGACGCGGGTTCGTGCCCCGGTCCAGGAAGATCCCACATGCCGCGGAGCAGCTAGGCCCGTGAGCCATGGCTGCTGAGCCTGCGCGTCCAGAGCCTGTGCTCCGCAACGGGAGAGGCCACAACAGTGAGAGGCCCACGTACCACACACACAAACACACACACACAAAATTTCTAACAGTTACCATACCCTGCTACAACTATCTTGACACTAAAAGAACTTTTTATTTACTCACTGAAAAAAGAAAAGAAGCCAAAATTGATAACATATTGGAGTAGTTGAGAGCAACAAAAACAAAAACCTCCACTGTGAGATAAATAAAAATCTACATATTGAAATGGACTGAATTTGTATAAAGAGGGAATTTATATTACATTGAAGTAAATCAGTGACTACTTTGCTCATAGCAAGAAATTGTAAAGTCAGCATAGATTTGAAAATGAGAGCATAACAAAATATTAATAAATTAAGCAATAATGAAATAAGTCATAATTTAAAATGTATTTTAAATGATTAGCAATGACTATATAAACTATTTTTAGCTAAGTAAAAGACTGAAAATGTTTTAAAATTTTAAAGATTTTTTTATATACGTATTAATTAATATTATACAGGTACTTTATTCAACAGAAATAATCTGTTGGTAAAAGCCAATAATTCTATACAACAAAGCTTACAGGTTATTGGTACCTCAAATCATGGCAATAAATTATTTGGAAATTTCTAACATAAAGCAGGTGTCAGTAACCAGTCTTTTTGTGGGAATTTACATTTAAACAAAAGCTAAATTAGGAGGTGATTATTTTAACAAAAATGATCTTTACAAAAAAATAATCCATACAATTCCTATAAATTACAGTCATCCATTATGTACTAGTAATATTATTTGATATTAATTTATATAATCTTTCCAGGAACCATCTATTATATGAAGTTATACAATTAAAACCTTCTAATTAAAATTTTGGTATTGAATTGAAGCACTATAATTTTCAAAATATATTAGAAATAGTAACACATAAACATAAGGCCTCAAATGAACCTACTTCTTTTAGAATCATAGAACCATGAGCATATCTTAGATATCTAATATAAACTCTGTTTTCATAGTGAATAAACAGATGTCCACAGAAATTTATTTAGGCAATTAGGTAATGACAAGAATAGGAGAAGAACTTGACAAACAAGATTATATATAACAAACAAATTACAAAAAAGACACATAAAAAAATATTTCTAGGGCTTCCCTGGTGGCGCAGTGGTTGAGAGTCCACCTGCCGATGCAGGGGACGTGGGTTCGTGCCCCGGTCCAGGAAGATCCCACATGCCGCGGAGCAGCTAGGCCCATGAGCCATGGCCGCTGAGCCTGTGCATCTGGAGTCTGTGCTCCGCAATGGGAGAGGCCACAACTGTGAGAGGCCCACATACCGCAAAAAAAAAAAAACCATGCTCAAATATATAAATGAAAATGTGCTTGCAGTGAATAAAATGATAGGAAAATTAGCAAAGAAATTATTAAAAAAAAAGAAACAAATGGAAATTTTAGAACTAAAAAGTGCAATTTTAAAAATTTATATGATGGATTAAATAGCTACATGAAGATAACAGTAAAAATATTCAGTTAACTTGAAGATAGATCAATAAAAAATATTCAATCTGAAGAAGAGAGAGGAAAAAAGGTGGAAATAAAGTATAGAGCCTCAAGTACTTGTACTACAGTATCAAAAGGGTAAATGGAGTTCCAGAAGAAAAAGAGAGAAAGAGGATGAGGAAGAAAAAAATATAAAGAAGTAATGAGCGAAAATTTTCCAAATTTGCTGAAAGACAAAAATTTACTATCCAAGCACCTCAGTGAATCTGAAACAAGATAAATATGAGTAAAATCAAGCCTAGAGATATCATAGTCAAACTGCCGAAGATCAAATTCAAAACACCCCAAATAAGAACACAAAGTTCTTAATGTTTGTTGATTTTAAAAATAAATAATGCTAAAATATAATTCTGAAAACATTTTGTTGTCTTGAGTTTTTATTACATATTTATGAACAATTTTAGGTAGTGATAGGAAACTTTATTGAAAAAAGTATGCCAATAGAATTGCTGTCAAAAACTGAGGAAAAAATTTTAGTCATGGGTTTACTAAAAGTAACATAATTTTTTTTTTTTTTTTTGTGGTACATGGGCCTCTCACTGTTGTGGCCTCTCCCATCGTGGAGCACAGGCTCTGGACGCACAGGCTCAGCAGCCATGGCTCACGGGCCCAGCCACTCTGCGGCATGTGGGATCTTCCCGGACCAGGGCACGAGCCCGTGTCCCCTGCATCGGCAGGCGGACTCTCAACCACTGCACCACCAGGGAAGCCCTAAAAGTAACATAATTATTTAAAATATAAAATCAAGAGTAAAAGTAAATCCATAAAATATTTTAGATAGCGTTTTGGAACATGGAAGTTATATTTCAGGCTTTTGAATACAGCCAAATTATTTATATTATTTATTGCATATTTTAATCAAATATATTTAAAAATAGACTCTTGAGCAGGTGAAGATTTGAGAATATTATAGATGTATAAGCAATTTTTTAATTTCTTAACTCTAAACAGAAAAGAAGTTCAGACCAACAGCATGATCTAGTACAAAATTAAGTAAGATGATATTGGGAAGGTCTGGGTTCTAGTACTGATTCTAGCCTTGAATACAACCTTGACTGAGTCACTTAACCTCATTTGAGTCTCAATTTTCTTATATATAAGATGTGGATGTCACATTTTCCATTGTAAATAATAGAATAGTGGTTAAGACAGTGAACATTTGTGCCAGACTGGTTCCAATTCTGGCTCTCTCATGTGTAAGCTATGTGATCTTGAACTAGTTAACCACTTCATGTTTCCTTATGTTTATGTATTTCCTTATCTAAAAAATGTGACAATACCTTCTTCACTGAATTAAATGAAATAATACATGTAAAGTGCATATGCCAGTGCCCAATTAGTGTTAGCAATTAACTGTTTTAAAAATTGACCCTGCAATGTGAGGTACAAATGAAAGTACTAATTAAGTGAATAATAAATATAATTCCCTTTGTGTATATCAGAACTCTGAGGCAGGAAAATACTAAGGGTATGCCTAAGAAAACAGAATAAGTCAGTAATGGAAGCAGAAATAATAAAAAAAAAAGATTTTGTTTCATGTATAGCTGACAATTCACAAAAATAAAATTTAAGACATTAAAAAATCAGTAAATATTTTATCTATTTAATTTTGATTTTAAAATACTTGGAAATAGTTAAGTAACTAGTCGATTGCTTCTACCTGAAATTTTTTTTCTCTACAAACATCTTGTTACAAATAAAAGTAAGCTATACTGCTGCAGCATTCCACCCCTCAAAAATGTATTTTTTTTCTATGCCACTGATAACACAAAAAGTGCAATGGCAGAACTAATTCAAAGATGTAATTATTAACATAAATCTTTTGTGTTTTTAAGTACACTACCACACATTGTGGAAAAATATCATTGCCAATTGAAATTTAAAGCAGAGGATTAAGAGCTTGATGAATTATTTGAACAAGCTCATCAATAAAGGATATATTCACAAGTGCTGAAACTGTCTAGAGAGCCTAGAACTATGGTTCTCTTTCTGAACAAACCATTGCCAACTACTAGAAATGACATTTCAACAGTTTTGGTAATAATTACTGCTTAGAGATGTGGAGTTTCTCTTCCCAGGAGTTTAAAGCACTAGTGGCCCCAGGGCTTAAATTTCCTTCTGTGAGTATTGGGATATAGAGGCAATGATTTGCATGTCTCATTATCTTAAAGCTGTAAAATGCATATTAAAATGCATATTTTTCTCTAAATTTAATATACTTTACTCAAATACTTCACATATTTACTAGGTCCCTTATTTCCTTTCCCTGAATGTATTTTAAATACTGCTTAATGAAAACAAAAACAACTATAATGCTAGGGAGTCAGGCAAGTAATTAGGTGGTATTTTTAAGAGTAAGTTTTATTTTTAAATATTCTTAAATGTCTTGTCAAATGAAAACAGCCTATTTTAAACCTCATTTTAATTATTCCTCCCTTAGAATTTTTTATTCCTTGCATGTCTTTTGGGAGCTAAAATTAACACTGAACCACAAAGAAATCTGAGGTAACTAAACAGTGTCAAGGAGTTTTGTCCATCTGTTTCACTCTGTCCGACAGAGAGTATTCCCAGACTTGGAGATGTAATAAATGGTCCAGGATACCTTTAGCACTTAAACAATGTTGTCTGTATTTGCATTTAGAATATACTACTAACTTTTTCATACCAAAGAAGGAAATGTTTTCTATTAAACATTTAAAATTTTCATCCTTTTATATAATAGTCTGGTTGTATTGAAAAAAGGTAGAAGGCCTGTCCAACACCATAAACAAATCACAGCAAAAGAATGGATGAATATTAAAAGAATAATAATGGTGACTGTGGAAAATATGAGGTAGAAAATAATTACTATGGATGGAGCATGAGATCTGGAGTCAACCTGAACTGGTCTTAAAACTGAGTATAGCTCAGGAAGTAAAATTGAGTCCCTATTGTCTCATCTCTGACCTGGGAATAACGCCACCGTGCAGTTGTGACAATTAAATGACATTAAACTTGCAAAGCACATAGCAAAAGTATCTGAAAAATAGTAATTACTCAAATGTTCCCCACTCCTGCCGGTGTACTAAGTCTGCCTTCTGTACCTAGTACATTAATATTTATGATTGATGCTAGTTCCACCAGGTGTGCTCCATCTGGAAGGACTTAACATTGCAAGAGGGTTCAGGGAAGTAAAATAGATGCAAAAATGTTAGAAAATGGAACTATGTATGGGTAACAATTGTGGAGTAAGACTTCTTACTAGAGAAAGGATTAGAGGTAAGGATTTCTTCAATCATCAGGTAGTTATAAAGAGCATCTTCTTTGAAAGCTTCGTATTAGCTGTTAGGAACCTCCAGGATCTCTGAGCATTCCCTTTCTCTAAATGCAGATTGATGACAGTAGTGAGAAAAAGAAATAATCCTTCACTCACCATCAATCAGTTTGGTCCAAATATAAGCTACGTTATCAAGTAAAGAGTTCTAGAGTTCTGCCACTCGGGCTCTCATTATGTGACAAAGAATCACAGTTCAGATAAGCTGTTAATAGACAAAAAAATTTCTCCTCAAAAAGGAAGATTGGGTGGATGCTCTAAAGCAATAGACTCTGGGGCTGTACTCAAAAGAATGAACTGAGCACAACGTCTCTCATATTTGAAAACATGTAACATCAACAACAGAAAGAATAAAAAACATTAGATTTCATTACTGGTACTACCCGAGAGGAAGAAAATAAGTATGTAGTTAGAATTTTGCATTTTGACTCATATTCCCATAGCTCATTTCTTAACTCTTCCTTTTTTTTTGTTCTTAAGTGTTCCTTTCCATTGCCAGATTTTCATCAATATTTAGGAACTACTGCAACTATTTCAATACTCCTTAGACAGTAATGCAAAAACCCAAAATTGGCCTGAGACGTTAAAAAACATAAAAATTGACCTAGCAGTTGCTGTTGCTGAAAACAATGCTTCTCAACCCCACAGTAGCCTCTCTAATGTGTTTGATATGTATACTTTAATGTTCTTTTAAATATATATTATGTGTATATATTTTTAATGTTTCCATAAAGTATAATATAATAGATATTTGTCTACTCCCCCCACCTCCTAGAACCATTAATCCTTAGTCATATTGCCGAATGGAATTCTGGTCTGTTGCTTCTAATTTTGGGGCATGGTATACTCTGTAGCAATGGTTCTCAAAATGTGGTCTTCACAGGAATAAAGACACAGACCTACTAGAGAATGGACTTGAGGATATGGGGAGGGGGAAGGGGAAGGTGTGACAAAGCGAGAGAGAGGCATGGACATATATACACTACCAAACGTAAGGTAGATAGCTAGTGGGAAGCAGCCGCATAGCACAGGGAGATCAGCTAGGTGCTTTGTGACCGCCTGGAGCGTTGGGATAGGGAGGGTGGGAGGGAGGGAGACGCAAGAGGGAAGAGATATGGGAACATACGTTTATATATAACTGATTCATTTTGTTGTAAAGCAGAAACTAACACACCATTGTAAAGCAATTATACTCCAATAAAGATGTTAAAAAAAAAAATGTGGTCTTCAGATCCCATGGAGTCCTCAAGAGATTTTTTTCAGAGTGTATGTGAAGTCAAAACTGTTTTCATAATAGTAGTAAGACATTATTTCCTTTTTCACTGTGTTTGTATTTACACTAGGGGTTTGAAAGCAAAGGTGGGTAAAACTACTAGCACTGTAGTAAATATCAAAAGAGGAGCCACAAAATGTACTAGTACTCATTGTATTTGTCACTGCCATACACCTGCAGTTAAAGACAAAACAAAAGGCATTTCACTTAATGCCTGCAATGAAGCAATAATTATCAATTTTATCAAATTTCAACTCTTGAGTGTATGCCTTTTTAACATTCTGGGAGACCAAATGGGAAGTATACAAGAAGCCTTGTGGCCACATACCCGTGTGTAATGTTGCCTCAATCAGTGGTACAAACTGGATGAGTTTATTTTTTACAGGGAATACCATTTTCACTTGGATGAATGACAAAGTATGGTTATTCAGATTTAGGTATTTAGCAGACACTGTCTCGAAAAAGAAAAAGGTAGCCTGCTACTTCAAGGAAAACAATGGACATTATTTTTGTTGTCAATGATAAAATTCAAGCTTTCAAACAAAATTTAGGATCTTGGAAAACTTGTTATCAGTCACCATGAGTTTGACAGCTTTTTGACATATGGAAGATACTTCCTGAGATTAGTGGCAATAGTACAGAAAGGTGGTTGTATATGACATGTCAGCATTTTGATGATCAGCATACCTCAGTGAACCAGTGTTTTCCAAGTGACCATTGTGTGATGATATACTACACATGTATAAAAGATCTCTTTCAAGTACAATATAGACCAATTGATTTTAATATACCAGAGTATAGAAAATAAATTGATTTGGCTTCAGATTCTACATCGCAACTAATTTAATTACTTATTTCCACTTTTTTATTGCAGTAAATTACACATAACTTAAAATCTATCGTCTTAACCATTTTAAGTGGTAAGTTCAGTGGTATAAAATGCATTCGTAATGCTGTGCAGCCAATTAAGGATATGCAGATTATGACCTGAATGAAGAAGACACAAGCCACCCACACAGGGTTGGCAGGCGGCTCACTCAGCATCCCAGCTCCCACTTTTGGGAAGTAAAAATCCCAGGGTCCTTTGACTGAAGGCTCAGTTTCAATACACTCACACAAAGGAAGTAAGGTCACAAGATTTATTACTTACAGATCCCAGAAAAAGGGCGGCAGGGTGCAAAGAGCCAGGGAAAGGGAAGTCCTCTGTCCCCGGTCACGAGTGGGCAGGAGATAAGAGAGCAGGGTAGCAAGCAACATTACTATAAGGTGGTGGGGGTGGAGGTCACTAACTTTTTGCTGGATCAACTCTAAGTGGTTATTTTAAAAGGTGCCCAGGGGAAAGCAAACTGGGAACTTGTGGTAAGAATTCTAAGCTCAGGTCCTTATCTAAATATCCAGACTCTGGATGTGAGCAGAGTCGTCATACCGTTAAATGACCAGGCAACAACTCAAAATAGCTGTTTTCCCATCATAACTACCAGCCATCTCCAGAACTTTTATCATCTTGTAAAACTGCAACTCTAAACCCATTAAACAATAACTACCCATTCCTTCCTACTCCCAGTCCTTGACAACCACCATTCTACTTTCTGTCTCTATTGTTTTGTTAAAAATTGAAATATAGTTGACGGACCATTTTATGTTAGTTTCAGTTATGTTAGTTACATAATGATTTGACATCTGCATACATTATGATCACAATGATAAGTCTAGTAACCAGGTGTCCCCATACAAACTTACTACAATATTAGTGACCATATTCCTTATGCTGTGTATTACATCCCCGTGACTTATTTATTACATAACTGGAAATTTGTACCTCCTAATCCCCTTCACCTGTTTCACTCACCCCCTCACCCTTCTTTCTTCTGGCAAAGACCTGTTTGTTTTCTGTATCTATGTGCTGTTTTTGTTTGTTTTGGTTTTTATATTGGATGTGGAATCACACATGAGTGAAAAGTTCAATATATTTTTCTCTGTCTGACTTATTTTACTTAGCACAATATTCCACAGATCTATACATGTTGGCCCAAATGGCAAAATTTCATTTTTTGTGGGCTGAGTAATATTACATCGTGTGTGTGTGTGCGTATATATATGTGTGTGTGTATACACATATATACACACAGTGGAATATATATATATATATATAAAATACTCTATATCTATAGAGATACCACATTGTCTTTACCTGTTCATGCATTGATGGGCAGTTAGGTTGCTCCCATATCTAGACTATTGTAAAAAAATACTGCAGTGAACATTGGAGTGCCTATACTTTTTTGAATTAGTGTTTTCATTTTCTTCCAATAAACACCCAGGAGTGAAATTGCCAAATTGTGTGGTAGTTCTATTTTTCATTTTTTAGGGAATCTCCATACTGTTTTCCATAGTGGCTACACCAATTTACATTCCCACCCATAGTGCATGAGGGTTCCCTTTTCTCCACATCCTTGCCAACATTTGCTATTTGTGGTCTTTTTGATGTCTGCCATTCTGACAGGTGTGAGGTGGTTTTGTGGTTTTGTGGTTTTTGATTTTTTGTGGTTTTGATTTGCGTTTCTCTGATGATTAATGATGTTGAGCATCTTTTCATGTGTCCCTTGGCCATCTATATATCTTCTTTGGAAAAATGTCTATTCAGGTCCTCCACCCATTTTTAAAATCAGGTCCTTTGTTTTTTTGATGTTGAATGTATGAGTTCTTTATATATTTTGGATATTAATCCCTTATCAGATATATTGTTTACAAATATCTTCTCTACTTCAGTAGGCTGACTTTTCATTATGTTGATAGCTTCCTTCACTGTGCAAAAGCTTTTTAGTTTGATGTAGTCCCATTTGTTTACTTTGGTTTTGTTTCCTTTGTTTGCAGAGACATATCAAAAAAAAATATTGCTAAGACTAATGTCAAAGGGTGTACTGCCTATGTTTTCTTTTAGGAGTTCTATTATTTCAGGCCTTACATTTAAGTCTTTAATCCATTTTGAGTTTATTTTTGTATACGGCGTGAGGAAGTAGTCCAGTTTGATTCTTTTGCATGTACCTGTCCAGTTTTCCCAATACCATTTATTAAAGACATTGTCTTTTCCTCATTGTCTATTCTTACCTCCTTTGTTGTAGATTGACCATATAAGTGTGGGTTTATTTTGGGGTTCTCTGTTCTGTTCCAATGATCTTTGTGTCTGTTTCTGTGTCAGTATCACACTGTTTTGATTACTGTAGCTTTATAGTATAGTTTGCAATCAGGGCTGTCTCTATGATTTTAACTAATCTAAGTATTTCATATAAACGGAATCATACAGTATTTGTCTTTGTGTGACTTGTTTCACTTAGCATAACGATCTTCAGGATCATTCATGTTGAAGCATATGTCAGAATTTCCTTGCTTTTTGAGGCTGGATAATACTCCATTGTATGTATATAGCACATTTTGCTTATCCATTCACCCACTGATGGACACCTGGGTTACTTCCATGTTTTAGCTATTGTGAATAATACTGCTACGAACATGAGTGTACAAATACAACTAATTTTATTTTTAATAAACAGCTTTGAAGTATAATTGGCATACAGTAAATTGCACGTACTTAAATTGTATAATTTAATCAGTTTTGAAGTATAATACATATACAGTCATGACAAGGTCACCAAAATCAAATAGTAAACATATTCATCATCCCCCCAAATTCTCTTTGTAATCCCTTTCATCCATTCTTCTCTGATCTTCTCATCCGCAAGCAATTACTATCTGCTTTCTGCCACAATATGGTAGTTTTCTTTTACTAGAGTTTCATATAAATCATAAAACTTTTCTAAATGGTTTTTATCAGTTTACGTTGCCATCAGCAGCATATGAGAGTTCCAGTCTCTCCAGATGTTACCAATACTTGACATAGCCAGTGTTTTTAATTTTAATCGTTCTGATATGTGTATGGTGGTATCTCACTAGAGTTTTAATTTTTATTTCCCTAATGACTGTTGATGATGATTTTTTCATGTGCTTATATGCCATCTGTATATCTTGATGAATTAGCTGTTCAAATCTTTGCTCTCCCCTCCCTTTTTTATTGAGTAGTTTTTTTTAAGGTTGAGTTTTTAGAGTAATTTATATATTCTGGATACAAGTCCTTAATCAGTATGTGATTTGCAAAGATGTTTCTCCTAGTCTGTGGGTTGTCCTTTTTTTTTTCTTTTTTGATGGTACTTTTTGAAGCACAAAATTTTTAAATTTTGATGTAAATTATCAATTTTTTCTTTGTCATGTGATTTTTGTGCCATATCTAATAAACTATTACCTCAAGGTTTATTCCTATGTTTTCTTCTAAAAGTTTTATAGTTTTAGCTCTTACATTTAGGTCGGTGATCCATTCTGAGTAATTTTTTTATATGGTGTGAGGTAGTAGTCAAATTTAATTCTTTTGCATGTCAATATTCAGTTGTCCTAGCATCATTTGATTATCCTTTCCCCATTAAATAGTATTGGCCCCCTTAATGAAAATATTAAGTGTCTTTTGAAGGGCAGAAGTATCTTAATTTTGATAAATTCCTATTTATCAATTTGTTCTTTTATGGATTGTTTTTGGTGTCATATCTGACACAACTTTGGGTAATCCAAGGTCACACAGTTTCTTCTGTTTTCTTATAGGAGGTTTATAGTTCTAAGTTTTATATTTAGGTTTATGACACATTTTAAACTAATTTTTGTATAGCATGAGGTATGAATTGAAAGTGGGGTTTTTTGGGGCATGTGTTCAATTGTTACAGCATAGTTTATTGAAGATTATTCTTTCTCTGAGTTGCTTTTGTATCTTTATCAAAATTCAATTTTCCACATAAGTGTGAATCTACTTACAAACTATCTATTCTATTTTATTGGTCTATTTGTCTATCTTTAGGCCACTACCACACTGTCTTGATTTCTGTAGCTTTATTTACAAATCTTGAAATCAGGTAATGTGAGTGTTCCAATTTTATTCTTTTACAAGGTCACTTTTGGCAATTCTAGGTCCTTTGCATTTCCATATGAATTTTAAAGTCAGTTTCTACAAAAAAACTGGCTGTTGATATTATGATTGGGATTATGTTGATATTATAATATTATGATTGGGATTAATCTATAGCTTACTTTGGGGAGAACTGTCTTCTGAATCATGAATATGGTATATCTCTTCATTTATTTAGGTCTTTAATTTCTTTTAGCCATTTTTGTATAGTTTTCAGTGTACAGGTCTTTCATATCTTTTGTTAGATTTATCCCTAAGTACTTCAGATTTTTAAAAGCATTTGTGAATACTACTTTTAACTTTCAATTTCATTTGTTGCTAGTACATAGAAATGTAATTTACTTTTGCATATTGATGTTATATCCTGTAACTTTGGTAAACATTTCTAGCAGCATTTTTTTTCTGTAGATTACACTGACTTTCTGAGTAGATGATCATATTTTCTGCAAATAAAAAGTTATATATCTTCTTCTCAATCTTGGTGATTTTCATTTCTTTCATTTCTTAATAAGAACCTCCAGTACAACACTGAATAGACATGGTAAAAGGAGACATTTCTTATTCCCACTCTTAGCAGAAAAACATTCAGATTTTCACCATTATCATGTTACTTGTACTTTTTTGTAGATGCCCTTAATCAGATTGAGTAAATTTCCTTCCAATCTATTCATCATATTATTTTTCTTTTACAGTTGTTAATATAATAAATTTCATTGTTTGCTTTCAAATGCTGAACCAACCCTGCATTCTTGGGGTAAATGCCATTTGGTCATGATGCATCATTCTTTTTACATAATGTTGGATTTGTTTGCTAAAATTTTGTTTAGAATTTTTGTAATTTTGTTCATTAAATATACTGGTCTTTAGTTTTCTATTATTGTCTTCTTCAAGTTTCAATATTTGGATAATGCTCACCTCACAGAACGAGTTGGGAAACAGTCCATCCTCTTCAGTTCTCCGGAAGAGTTTGTGTAGAATTGGTATTACTTTTGTCCTGAATGTTTGGTAAAATATAGTAGTGAAGCCAACTGGCCTGGAGTTTTCTGAAAGAAAGAAACCTTTCTCTAAGGTTTTAAACTACAATATCAATTTAATAAATATAGAGCTGTTAGGTTATCTATTTCTTCTTAAATGAGCTTTGGTAATTTGTGACTTCTAAGGAATTTGTCCATTTCATCTATGCTGTCAAATCTATTGGCATAAAGTTGTTCATAATATTCCCTTATCATCCTTTTACTATCAGTAGAATCTGCAGTTACATCACCTCTCATTCCTGATATTGGTAATTTGTGTCCTCCCTCTTCTCTGATCAGTTTTACTAAAAATATATCAATTTTATTGATCTTCTCAAAGAACTGATTTTTTAATTTCATTTTTTCTAGTTGTTTTTTATATTTTATTGAATCTGCTTTGGTGTTTATTTCCTTTATTCTGCTTATTTTGGTTTTAATTTTTCTTTTTCTAGCCTCTTAGGCAGGAGGCTGAGGTCACTGATTTGAAACCTTTCTTGTTTTTTAACATGTTTAGCATCCCCAAGTACTTCTTTAGCAGCATATCATATTGTTATGTTGTTTTCATTTTCATTCATTTCAAAATGTTTTATAATCCACCCCCCTTTTTTAAGTTATTGGGTGATTTAGAGACATGTTGTTTCCAAACATTTGAGGATTTTCTAGGGATCCTTTTGTAATTGACTTATTCTATTAATATCAGAGATACTAATACTTCGACTAGAATACTTTTAAACTGAGACTTATATGGTCCAGAATATGTCATATACTGATACGTTGTGCATGTGTTCATGAGAATGTATATTCTACTGTTATTGGGTGTGGAGTGTTCCATAAACATTAATCAGGTCAACTTGGTTATAGTTTTGCTTAAGTCTATTCTATTCTTGCCCTTTTTTCTATTGATTCTATCAATTAATGAGGGGGTATTCAAATCTCAGACAGTAATTGTGGATTTATCCATTTCTCCTTGCAGTTCTATCAGTTTCTATTCCATGAGTTTTAAAGCTGTTACTAGGCCCATAAACATTTGGGATAGGTATGTCCTCTTGATTGATCATTTTATTATTATGACATGAACTCCATCACTGGTAATGTTCTACACAAAGCTACATAGATTTCTTTTGACTAGTGTTAGCATAATAAAAATGTGCCATCTTTTTTACATTTAACCTATTTGTGTCTCTATATTTATTTAAATGTATTTCTTGTAGGGAGCATACAGTGTGTCTTTTTTTTTTAATCCAATCTGACCATCTCTGCCTTTTAATAAGAGTGTTAAGGAAATTTACATTTTACATGATTATTAATATGGTTAGATTTCAGTTTGTCAAAATGCTATTACATTATGCATTGTTCCATGTCTTTTCTACTTTTTCTGCCTTTAGTTGTTTTTTCTTTTTAACTATTCCATTATAATCTTCTGTGTTGACTTCACTTTGTTATTTTAATAATTGCTTTAACGTTTATAGTATACATCTTTAATTTATCACAGTTCACCTTCATGTGATACTATACCACTTCACGTACAGTATAAGAACTATACCACAGTATATAGGCAGTTGATGCTTTGCACATAATGCAGACCATAACAATGACTGTGAATGTTGAAACTCATGGAAAGCAATCTTAATAATCAATTGGAAAATTTACAATTGTCTCATGACCTTCAAAAATGTTTATAAAAAAACTAAAAGCTCTCAGTGTTAGTTGTAAATGTCTACAAAAATTTTAAAAAAAGAAAAAAAATTTTTAGTATACTATAATTAAAAGCATAGAAAATGTGTTTGTTTTCTTCCTCTCACATAGGTTATGAGGATGTTTTCTACGCCTTGGTGAATTACTTTACTGCTTCTAAATTTGAATGATTAACTTCTGACGTTTTAAACTTTGTACTTTTAATGTTATAAAATGGCCCTGAGAGTTCCCATAATACAAAGTTGGGATTTTTTGGGTTTTTTGCCAGCATCACTTCCTCAGGGACATCTTCATTCTTTTAATCATGTTAATTTAAGTTAAGCTTGCCTTCATTCTGTGTTTCTGGCTGCATATCTGGGAACTCCTGAAAGGTGGTAGTGCCAACATTCCCATGAACAGATATTTATTCTATAACTCAATTTACATTTGATTTGAATTTAACTTCCAATATTATTTTTTATTTGCTGCATTTTCATCTTTGTTGGTTAATTTCTTTCAATTATCCATTTTTGTAAAATGTCACATGGGCTATCACTAGGACACAAGGAGGCAAAACTACAAGCATTGCTGATCGCATACGAACCGAATCCCGTGTGTGGTGACAAATCACTAACAGATTTTGAAAGACAGGTCACACATCATGATCCACGTCTGTTACTTAAGTAGTGATATGTGGACTAAGCTAACTGTAAAGTTTGGACTTTTATGAAAGTATTCACAGCAAATATACTGTGTTCACGAAAATTTGAACTGTGTTGTTAGGGAATTGGTGTCATCTAATTGAACCCCATATGTGTCAAAAATGTGCAGAACTAGGGCTGCGTAATCTTTCTTTTATTTTCTCCTGGCCTTTATACTATTGTCATATTTTAATTTTTACACAATAAAAAACCCTCAACACTGTTATTTTCAAGTAATTATCTTTTAAAGAGATTTAAATAAATTTTAAAAATTCTTACATTAACCCATGTGTTTATCACTTCCAGTGTTCATCATTCCTTCATGTAAATCCACATTTTCATCTAATATCATTTTGTCTGCCTGAAAGACTTTAGTATTTCTTGTAGTGAATGCAGTGATGCATTCTTTCAGGCTTTTTATGTCTGAAAACTTAGTCTCATCTTTGCTTTTGAGAGACATTTTGCTAGTTATATAATTCTATATACACTTGAAAAAAATGTTAGTACTTTAAAGGTGTTTCTCCATTGTTCTCAGATTGTTTCTGATGAGAATTCTGATGTTATACTCATCTTTGGTCCTCTGCTCTTTTTCTTCCTTTAGCTGCTGTTATTTTATACTGGTTATGTAGTTTGGTATAGTTTTCTTCATATTTCTTGTGCTTGGGGTTCACTGAATTCTTAGATTTGTGGGTTAATAGTTTTCAGAAGGTTTGAAATTTTTTAGGCCATGATTTACTCTAATACTTTTTATACTCTCCACCCCTCCCTAATGCAGGGACTTTAATCAACCATATACCAGGCTACTTGAAGTTGTTCCACAATTCACTCATGTTTTTTTTTTTTTTCTTTCATTTTGGATAGTTCCTATTGATATGTCAAGTTCACTAATCTTTTCTTCTGCAATGTCTAATTTGCCATTCATCCCATCCAGTGTATTTTTCACCTTGGAAATTATAGTTTTCCTCTCTAGAAGTTTGATTTGGTCTTTTTAATACCCTCCAAAGTTTCTAAACTTTTTGTACATAACAATTTTAACTTTTTAATATTCTTACCTGCTAATTCTAACATCTGTATAAGACCTAGGCTAGTTTCAACTGATTATTCTCCTTCTAATGGGTTGTGTTTTCTTGCTTCTTTGCATGCCTACTGATCTTTAATAGATGACAGCCACTGTGAATTCTATCTCATAGATGTTGGACATTTTTGTATTTCTATAAAAGTATTGCTATAAATACTTTTGAGCTTTGTTCTGGGACACAATTATTACTTGAGAATAGTTTGATCCTTTTGAATCTTAGTTTTATGATTTGTTGGGGTGGAGCCAGAGCAGTGCAGTCTAGGGCTAATTAGTCCATACTACTGAGGCAAGTACTACCCAGTAAACAGTGGCTGCTGAGAATAGGCATTGTTACTAGACCCACATGAGCCCTCTAACCCTTTCAGATGGCTCTTTCTCCAGCCTGCTTCCTCACATACACATGCTGATCTGGACTGCGTTTAATTCTCAAAGGGACCGTCTACAAATATCTGGAGTTCTGTGTTCTCTCCTCTCTGGTTCTCTGCCCTGTGACCTCCAGCTATCTTGGTTTTCCTGGACTCTTAGCTCCATTTCCTCAGCTCAAGGAGTCTACTTGGCTCTTCCTCCATTCTGCTTCCTTGCCTCATGACCTGGAAGTTCCCTCAAATCAGTAAGCTGGGAAAACTGTAGGGCTCCATTTGTTTGTTTGCCAATTTTCCTCACTGTCTGAGGCCTAGTGTCTACACATTTCCGTGTAGTTTGTCTGTTTTTTATTTGGTTGTTTCAGCAGGAAGGAACATGCAGTCCTTATTTTCCATCATGGCTAGAAACAGAAATTACAGCTAACTTTTAAGAAACTACCACTTCTCAATTTTTTGTGTAATATCAAAAGAAAATATCTACAATGACATGAAAAGATTATTTCAGTGCTCCTTTGCCCAACTACGTATCTGTGTGACATGGGACTTTGTTCTTATACTTCAACCATAACAACATATTATAACAAATTAAATGCAGAATACCACTATTTTATATAGTGTGTATCTAACCAGAAACCTTAATTTTATTACCTGGATCAGAGTTTTACTAGAAGCTTGGAGTATGCCATTACATCTTGGCAATTAAGTTTTCCCCAGTAGATTTAAAACCAGAACACCCAGAAGGTACTAAAATAGTGAAGTAAAATGAAGACATTTAAAATAGCTTTACATTTTATGAATTTCTCTATTCTTTTGTTTAATAGTTGTGTGACAAAAAAGAAGTGACCTCTGTGTATTCATATAATCAATACCCACCTACCCACTCTCATACACATAAAGTACCGGAGTCATCTGTAATAGCAATCAAGATTGGAAAAAAATTCCCCTGTGCTATAAAATTAAGCTATAGAATTGTAGTGACTTTTTTGGCACACGTGCTTGAAATGCTACAATTCTTTCTATGCATAGAGATGATTTCCACAAACCACTGGTTTTTATGAATAGTTTCCATGAATGGCAGTGGTTAAGATCATAATATTTGGAATAACACTGCTTGAGTGCAAACTCCAGCTCCAACATCTTTCTAATTGTATGACCTTGAGAAAGTCACTTAATGTGCTTACTTCAGTTTCCCTATTTGTCAAACGGTGGTAAAAAGTGTTATTTACATGGTCTTTAGTTAAATGTGAATTTCTTAAAACTATGCATGGTAAATAAAACATTTAGCAACTGTTATGTAAGTTTAGTAATTATAATTTCTTCTCAATCCTGTTGGCTTTAGCCAATGGACTTTAAAAGTACACACACAGAAATCTACCCCTAATGTTCTCATTTATGAAGTCTAAGGGAAAGCATAAAGACATAAGTTTGTTGTTTTGTTCTTGAGTCCCACAACTGATTCTGATCACTACACCCCAGCAAGAAATGAAAACCATGCTCATACTCTACATAAATTATGACTTATAAGAATCAGTGTTAAATTGTTTCTAGAAACATTTTCCAACCCTAAAGTTCAGGGAATCAGAGTCAAAATGCTTCAAGTCAGGCAAGGCAGACTCTGCCACCAGAATCTATTTAAATTCATCTGACATTTAACAAGTAACCACTGAATATCAGCACTGGATAGACAGAGATGAGTAAGGCGCCTCTGTTCTCAGGAACTTAAAAATTAGTGATAATAGAGTATAATGATATAAGCAGTGTTTCCCAAGGTGTGGTACATGCATGCATACCACTGTCTGTAATAAGCAAACCAAGTTTTCCTGGGATCAGAATTGACTGTTTGCAGCAAGAAAGAGTAATGATAGGCTCTATTCTGTAGACTTTCCTGCAATAATGGCATTACTATCATCAGTTTATCTGTAGCCAACCTTTAGATTCATGAACAGCAGCAGAGCTTGAGATGGAATAGAACTGCCAGACCTACCAGCTGCTGTCCCTTCCCTGTGTGAAAACAGATTCCCTAGAGATTGAAAACAGCCAAGCTAGACACACTATCTAAGCAGTCCTCTGTGTTCATTAATGGGCTACTCAACCCCTACTGTTTCCAACAACAGCTAAAAAAGAGGAATCAGACAGGCAACCCGAGGAACCAAGATGGAGGAGTAGAAGAACATGCTGTCACTCCCTCTTGTGAGAACACCAGAATCACAACTAGCTGCTGGACAATCATCAACAGGAAGACACGAACCTGCCAAAACAGATACCCCACATTCAAAGACAAAAGAGAAGCCACAATGAGACGGTAGGGGGGCTCAATCACAGTAAAATCAAATCCCATAACTGCTGGGTGGGTGACTCACAGACTGGAGAACACTTATACCACAGAAGTCCACCCACTGGAGTGAAGGTTCTGTGACGCACGTCAGGCTTCCCAACATGGGGGTCCGGCAACGGGAGGAGGAATTCCTGGAGAATCAGACTTTGAAGCCTAGTGGGAATTGAGTGCAGGACTTTGACAGGACTTGAGGGAAAAGAGACTCCACTCTTGGAGGGCACACACAAAGTAGTGTGCACATTGGGACCAGGGGAAGGAGCAGTGACCCCAGGGGAGAGTGAACCAGACCTACCTGCTAGTGTTGGAGGGTCTCCTGCAGAGGCGGGGGGTGGCTCTGTCTCACGGTGACTGGCAGCAGAAGTTCTGGGAAGTACTCCTTGGCATGAGCCCTCCCAGAGTCTGCGATTAGCCCCAACAAAGAGCCCAGGTAGGCTCCAGTGTTGGGCTGCCTCAGGCAAAACAACCAACAGAGAGGGAACCCAGCCCCACCCATCAAAGTCAAGCTGATTAAAGTTTTATTGAGCTCTGCCCACGAGAACAACAGTAAGCTCTACCCACCACCAGTCCCTCCCATCAAGAAACTTACACAAGCCTCTCAGATACCCTCATCTACCAGAGGGCAGACAGCAGAAGCAAGAACTACAATTCTGCAGTCTGTGGAACAAAAACCACATTCACAGAAAGACAGACAAGATGAAAAGGCAGAGGGCTTTGTACCAGATGAAGGAACAAGATAAAACCCCAGAAAAACAACTAAATGAAGTGGAGATAGGCAACATTCCAGAAAAAGAATTCAGAATAATGATAGTGAAGATGATCCAGGACCTACGGAGGCAAAGACCGAGAAGATGCAAGAAATGTTTAACAAAGATCTAGAAAAATTAAAAACAAAGAAACAAAGATGAAGAATACAATAACTGAAATGAAAACTACACTAGAAGGAATCAACAGCAGAATAACTGAGGCAGAAGAACAGACAAGTGACCTGGAAGACAGAATGGTGGAATTCACTGCTGCGGAACAGAATAAAGAAAACAGAATGAAAAGAAATGAAGACGGCCTAAGAGACCTCTGGGACAACATTAAATGCAACAACATTTGCATTATAGGGGTTCCAGAAGGAGAAGAGAGAGAGAAAGGACCAGAGAAAATATTTGAATACATTATAATCGAAAACTTCCATAACATGGGAAAGGAAATATCCACCCAAGTCCAGAAAGTGCAGCGAGTCCCACACAGGATACACCCAAGGAGAAACATGCCGAGACACATAGTAATCAAATTGGCAAAAATTAAAAACAAAGAAAAATTACTAAAAGCAGCAAGGGAAAAACGAAAAATAACATACAAGGGAACTCCCATAAAGTTAACAACTGATTTCTCAGCAGAAACTTTACAAGCCAGAAAGGAGTGGCATGATATACTTAAAGTGATGAAAGGGAAGAACCTACAACCAAGATTACTCTACCCAGCAAGGATCTCATTCAGATTCCATGGAGAAATCAAAAGCTTTACAGACAAGCAAAAGCTAAGAGAATTCAGCACCACCAAACCAGCTCCACTACAAATGCTAAAGGAACTTCTCTGAATGGGAAATACAAGAGAAGAAAAGGATCTACAAAAACAAATGCAAAACAATTAAGAAAATGGTCATAAGAATATACATATCAATAATTACCTTAAACGTGAATGGATTAAATGCTCCAACCAAAAGACACAGGCTTGCTGAATGGATACAAAATCAAGACCCATATATATGCTGTCTATAAGAGACCCACTTCAGACCTAGGGACACAAACAGACTGAAAGTGAGGGGATGGAAAAAGATATTCCATGCAAATGGAAATCAAAAGAAAGCTGGAATAGCAATACTCATATCAGATAAAATAGACTTTAAAATAAAGAATGTTACAAGAGACAAGGAAGGACACTACATAATGATCAGGGGATCAATCCAAGAAGAAGATATAACAATTATAAATATATATGCACCCAACATAGGAGCAGCTCAATACATAAGGTAACTGCTAACAGCTATAAAAGAGGAAATCGACAGTAACACAATAATAGTGGGGGACTTTAACATCTCACTTACACCAATGGACAGATCATCCAAAATGAAAATAAATAAAGAAACAGAAGCTCTAAATGACACAATAGACCAGATACATTTAATTGATTTCTATAGGACATTCCATCCAGAAACAGCAGATTACACTTTCTTCCCAAGTGCGCATGGAACATTCTCTAGGATAGATCACATCTTGGGTCACAAATCAAGCCTCAGTAAACTTAAGAAAATTAAAATCGTAACAAGCATCTTTTCTGACCACAACGCCATGAGATTAGAAATGAATTACAGGGAAAAAAACGTAAAAAACACAAACACATGGAGGCTAAACAATACGTTACTAAACAACCAAGAGATCACTGAAGAAATCAAAGAGGAAATAAAAAAATATCTAGACAAATGACAATGAAAACACGATGATTCAAAACCTATGGGATGCAGCAAAAGCAATTCTAAGAGGGAAGTTTATAGCTATACAAGCCTACCTCAAGAAACAAGAAAAATCTCAAATAAACAATCTAATCTTACACCTAAAGGAACTAGAGAAAGAAGAACAAACAAAACCCAAAGTTAGCAGAAGGAAAGAAATCATAAATATCAGAGAAGAAATAAATGAAATAGAAACAAAGAAAATAGCAAAGATCAATAAAACTAAAAGCTGGTTCTTTGAGAAGATAAGCAAAATTGATAAACCATTAGCAGGACTCATCAAAAAAAGAGGGAGCGGACTGAACTCAATAAAATTAGAAATGAAAAAGGAGAAGTTACAACAGACACCACAGAAACACAAAGTGTCCTAAGAGAGTACTACAAGCAACTCTATGCCAATAAAATGGACAACCGGGAAGAAATGGACAAATTCTTAGAAAGGTATAACCTTCCAAGACTGAAACAAGAAGAAACAGAAAATATGAACAAACCAATCAAAAGTAATGAAACTGAAACTGTGATTAAAAATCTTCCAACAAACAAAAGTCCAGGAACAGATGGCTTCACAGCTGAATTCTATCAAACATTTAGAGAAGAGCTAACACCCATCCTTCTCAAACTCTTCCCAAAAATTACAGAGGAAGAAACACTCCAAAACTCATTCTATGAGGCCACCATCACCCTGATCCCCAAACCAGACAAAGATACTACAAAAAAAAGAAAATTATAGACCAATATCACTGATGAATATAGATGCAATAATCCTCAACAAAATACTAGCAAACAGAATCCAACAACACATTAAAAGGATCACACATCATGATCAAGTGGGATTTATCCCAGGGATGCAAGGATTCTTCAATATATGCAAATCAATCAATGTGATACACCATATTAAGAAACTGAAGAAGAGAAACTGTATCATCTCAATAGATGTAGAAAACGCTTTTAACAAAATTCAACACCCATTTATGATAAAAAAAACTCTCCAGAAAGTGGGCATAGAGGGAACCTACCTCAACATAATAAAGGCCATATACAACAAACCCACAGCAAACATCATTCTCAATGTTGAACAACTGAAAGCATTTCCTCTAAGATCAGGAACGAGACAAGGATGTCCACTCTCACTACTCTTATTCAACATAGTTTTCGAAGTCCTAGCCACAGCAATCAGAGAAGAAAAAGAAATAAAAGGAATACAAATTAGAAAGAAGTAAAACTGTCACTGTTTGCAGATGACATGATACTATACATAGAGAATCCTAAAAATGCCACCAGAAAACTACTAGAGCTAATCAATGAATTTGGTAAAGCTGCAGGATACAAAATTAACGCACAGGAATTTCTTGCATTCCTATACACTAATGATGAAAAATATGAAAGAGAAATTATGGAAACACTCCCATTTACCATTGCAACAAAAAGAATAAAATACCTAGGATAAACCTACCTAGGGAGACAAAAGACCTGTATGCAGAAAACTATAAGACAGTGATGAAAAAAATTAAAGATGATACCAACAGATGGAGAGATATACCATGTTCTTGGATTGGAAGAATCAATATTGTGAAAATGACTATAGTACCCAAAGCAATCCACAGATTCAATGCAATCCCTATCAAATTACCAATGGCATTTTTTTACAGAACTAGAACAAATCATCTTAAAATCTGTATGGAGACACAAAAGACCCTGAATAGCCAAAGCAGTCTTGAGGGGAAAAAATGGAGCTGGAGGAATCAGACTCCCTGACTTCACACTATATCACAAAGCTACAGTAATCAAGACAATATGGTACTGGTACAAAAACAGAAACACAGATCAATGGAACAAGATAGAAAGCCCAGAGATAAACCCATGCACCTGTGGTCAATTAATCTATGACAAAGAAGGCAAAGATATACAATGGAGAAAAGACAGTCTCTTCAATAGGTGGTGCTGGGAAAACTGGACAGCTACATGTAAAAGGGTAAAAGAAGAACACTCCCTAACACCATACACAAAAATAAACTCAAAATGGATTCGAGACCTAAATGTAAGACTGGACACTATAAAACTCTTAGAGGAAAACACAGGAAGAACACTCTTTGACATAAATCACAGCAATATCTTTTTTGATCTACCTCGTAGAGTAATGGAAATAAAAACAAAAATAAACAAATGGGACCTAATGAAACTTAAAAGCTTTTGCACAGCAAAGAAAACCATAAACAAGACGAAAAGACAACCCTCAGAATGGGATAAATATTTGCAAACGAATCAACGGAGAAAGGATTAATCTCCAAAATATATAAACAGCTCACGCAGCTCAATATTAAAGAAACAAACAACTGAATCCAAAAATGGGCAGAAGACCTAAATAGACATTTCTCCAAAGAAGACATACAGATGGCCAAGAAGCACATGAAAAGCTGCTCAACATCACTAATTATTAGAGAAATTGAAATCAAAACTACAATGAGGTATCACCTCACGCCAGTTAGAATGGGCATCATCAGAAAATCTACAAACAACATATTGCTGGAGAGTGTGTATAGAAAAGGGAACCCTCTTGCACTGCTGGTGGGAATGTAAACTGATACAGCCACTATGGAGAACAGTATGGAGATTCCTTAAAAAACTAAAAATAGAATTACCAAATGATCTAGCAATCCCACTACTGGGCATATACCCAGAGAAAACCATAATTCAAAAAGACACATGTAAGGCTTCCCTGGTGATGCAGTGGTTGAGAGTCCGCCTGCTGATGCAGGGGACACAGGTTCGTGCCCCAGTCCGGGAAGATCCCACATGCCGCGGAGCGGCTAGGCCCGTGAGCCATGGCCGCTGAGCCTGCGCGTCTGGAGCCTGTGCTCCGCAACAGGAGAGGCCACAACAGTGAGAGGCCCCCGTACCGCAAAAAGAAAAAAAAGACACATGCACCCCAATGTTCATTGCAGCACTATTTACAATAGCCAGGTCATGGAAGCAACCTAAATGCCCATCGACAGACGAATGGATGAAGAAGTTGTGGTACATATATACAATGGAATATTACTCAGCCAAGAAAAGGAACGAAATTGAGTCATTTGTTGAGACATGGATGGATCTAGAGACTATCATACAGAGTGAAGTAAGTCAGGAAGAGAAAAACAAATATCGTATATTAACGCGTGTATGTGGAACCTAGAAAAATGGTACAGATCAACCGGTTTGCAGAGCAGAAGTTGAGACACAGATGTAGAGAACAAATGTATGGACACCAAGGAGGGAAAACCGCGGTGGGGTGGGGATGGTGGTGTGCTGAATTGGGTGATTGGGATTGACATGTATACACTGATGTGTATAAAACTGATGACTAATAAGAACCTGCAGTATAAAAAAACAAACAAAAAAACCCAACTAATACTAAACTTTCTTTCGGTTATTTGTATGGAAATATGTTAATATAAATGTTTCAGACATTACATGAAATTTCTAAAAATCTTGTATGTTCTGGTATAATGTTATAAGTCATAATTCGTTATTACTTTAAAATGTATATCAGAAATAACTAAATTTCCTTGTCAATTGCATTATTATGAACTGTCATCAAATCTTTAACTGTGGTGATTTTTAAGTCTTTTGTCATTTACAGACAGTTCTGGGTGTACTCTGATGCTTTCACAAAAATGTTCCTATAAAAGGGTTTCATCTTCAAGGAATTCACGGAAAAGACTGACAAGTACAGGTTTCTGGTAACTGACTATACTGCTGAACTGAATGAATAAGTATTTTCAGAACTCTAATGGAAAACTGATGAATTCATAAAAGTGCTAACAAAAGATCAAGATGAAAAAAAATTAATTACATGGGACTGAGTGACCTAATGAGGATGATTATAATTTTTGTGACTTTCTGTTTGAACAAAAGAAAAAAAAATTCCACAAGGACTCAGAGGCAAAAAATATACAAATCAATTCACACTGCAAAGTAAAGGAGCTATTACAGTGGAGGATTACTGGACTGAATGTCAATATTATGACATAGTATGAGTGTGTTTAGTGTTTGGTAATTGCAATCATTGTTGCTTTTGTTGTGGTCATCCATTTACAATGCTTGGTGTCAGTTTATTTATCTCTTGTAAAAATAAAATAGTGTGTGTGTGTGAAAAAAAGAAAAAATGGGCAACCCAACAGAAAAGGGCCTATACAAGCAACTCATAATTGAGGAAATTCAGATGGTATATAAACATATGAAAAAGGGCTCTACTTTACTAGTAGTAGGGAAATTGCCAATTAAAACCACAATAAGATGTTAGTACACACCCAACAGATTGTCAAGCATTTTAAAGTGTGATGGAACTGTAAAAGGTGCACATTTATAGGAAACAGCTTGGCATTATCTAATGACATTAAGGATATGTACTCTCTATGACACAGAGGTGCAAATACATGTCTGTCTGAGCCATTCCTCAGGATAGGCTGGCTGCAGTTTAATCCATGCCAGTGCAGGGATTTCCCTAAGTAGTTCAGTTGGTGTATATATCCTGAACCTCAGTAATCTGACCATTGAAAGCCCATTTTTTAACATTCACATGCTAATAACAAGCACTAATTTTGCAACTGCAAAGACATTTTAAATGTTCATTATACAAATTAGCAAAGCCTCAAGTGTTGATCAGAGATAATATAGATGAACAACCAGAGTGAGGCCTTTCCAAACAAATGCTAGCTCACTGTCCTTGCTGTGGGAATTCTCAATTAGAAAACTTGTTGTCCTAGGTGTCAATTAAAATCAACCCACCGATGTTGGTCAAAAGGTACATACTTTCAGTTATGAATAAATTCTGAGAATCTAAAAAAAAAAAAAAAAAGAAGAGGAATCAGGATAGAAAAGGAAACTGTGAAGAGCATGTTCAGGCTCAGATTTGCCGAGCCACTCTTCCACCCCCATCCCTAAGTACTATAAGTCAGCCTTTAAAGAGAAAAGGGGTCATTTTAAAGAAAACTGCTAAGTAAACAGTAGCATAGGCTGTATTGAGAATATGACAAAATTATGGAAGAGATTCAAACAAAGAACTTTTAGAAGTATTACTAGAATACATATACAACTGAATAACATATAAGGCATTACAGAACTGTCCAACAAAAGATACAAGAAATAAGTACCACAATGATAAGAAAAAAGAAATCAATTCCAGTAAGGATGGTCAGGTACAACTGTCAAAGCAACTGAAATTTATTGGGCTGAGTCTTAATGATTGGACACAATAGGCTAAAGGCATTCTAGAGAAATTAAGTGGTAGGCAGGGGGGAGCCTAAGCAAAAGTAGAGATATCCAAAGAGTAGTAAGAACACAGTGAAGCCATTTTAGAAAAAGATAAAGATTCTCAGCTCTTCATTTTCTTACACAGAAAAACTACCTATATTTATTTAGATACTTTTTTATATATTCTTAGGCAAATAATAAACATTACCTAGAATATGTTACTCCACTGTATATATGAAAATACAATTTTCAAAATTATGTATCTCTATAGAGCAATACTTTAAAATGCATTTAATTACTTTGATACTATCATAGCTCTAAGATACCTGAATAGTGGTGAACATCCTCATAGGTGTTTCACATTTATAACTCTCGTCAGGTATCCTAAAGCCATTTGGGATAAATAAAGCATTCTTACCGTCCTTATGCCCTCAGCTAAGATTTTTACTTCTGGCTTCGCAAATTCCAAACAAGCAAAATTAAAAAGAGAGTAACAGAGAAGAACAAATTAGCAAAGTCAGTAAATTAATCAAGGGAAAATTACATAGTTATAGGAAAATTGAAAAAGATTCTCATTTTTTATATCCTGGAATGGTTAATTCTTTAATACAAGAAACAATAAGCATTATTATCAGTCGCTTAATGTATTTTAGTTACTTTTTTAAAGTTTTATACTATAAAATAATTAATGCGCCCACAAGTTATTTTATGTACTAATTAATACTCTGAAGCAAATGGTACCATTTGCCTAAGTATCCACTAGAATGAAAGAAATCATTCTAATCCTAGCACAGCTCCAACTTGCCTTCTGACTTCGGGAATAACAGTATTCATTTCTCACCTATACAGTGAAGAAGCTGGGCCAGATGATATCTAAAGTTTCTGACAGTTCTAAATGTTACTGATGGTACACTACTTATATAGCTAATCCACATTCTTCTTTCAAAACTAAACTTCTTAAATCAGCATTTTCCCTAAAAATGGTGGGAAGTTTCCAAAATGTATTACATTTTAGAAAATTTTAAATTCACATGTATTACAAACTAGGAATTGAAAATAGTAGTTTTCTTATGAAGTCCTTTATTTCCTACCAATCATGTCCCTAAGAATATGGAAGTATTAATTAAAATTCAGAAATGTATAAAAACCTTAAGGAACAGTTATTGAAAAAAAGCTATAAAGAAATAATCTCTATTAGTAAGTTGAAGCTTTGTATTAGGAAAAGATTTATTACAGTAAGAGTTAAGTGGATTATCTATTTTTTGATGATCCTCTGCAATCACAGTATTTAAAAATAAAACGACTTTACTCTGTATGATTCTACTACATAACTGCTAACTTTCCTGAATTTCCAAAACTTACATGCAATTACTTTCACATACATCTCCAAGGAAAGGTTTCACTGACCACTGTAAACACTGATTTATTAAATAAAGTAGAAGTCCATGCTTTATAACTCAGCATTAAATTTCTCATAGAGAAATCAAGAAAAAATATTTCCTATCATAGATAGTTATCAACTGTCTTTGTTACCTCCCAAGTAACATTTCATTAAAGAAATCAAGTTAAGTGGGAGCTGTCTTTCTTTACAGATGATGCCTGTGCTTTGGCCATTCTTCGAACCAGCGCTTCTTGTCTTTTTCTCTGAATTTCTTCAGGAGAATACTTTCTATTTTTCTCTTCTTCCTCTAAAAATGAAACCAAATATAGATATTAGCTTTACAGACTATATAGTTGTTCTGAATAAATTTTAATTTTTACTTTTTTATTACCCAGATTTGCTACATTGGTTTTGTTATTAAACTATACTTTACTAAATATAAGACTACACGTACAGATACAGTACAGTACAAGGCTCTAGACCAAAATAAAATCAAGCACTGATCAATCTGTTTGATGCACTCTTTTCACAGTGAGATAAAATCCATTTGATTAAAACTTGTACATTTTGACTACCCAGCAAATAATTTTTGTGAACAATGACATCTAATTTATATAACCAATAAATGAATATATTTTAAGAACAAATTGGAATTTTAAATGTTATATAAATTGTAATAGAAAAGGAGTCAAAATATAATGGATTAAATTAGATACCAATACCTCAAAGAGTATATTTTTATACTATAAGATATCCTATGTTAATATTCCTACTCCTACTTTTTTCCCTCTATAGAACTCCAAGATTTTCATTTCAGCTATCCAGGAAAAATATTTTGGAGTAATAGACTGAAATCTATTATGTCAATAAACATGTAACTCACTGTCAGATATTATATTTTTATTCGGAAGATATATTTTCTACAAACATTGGAAAACTATTTCAAGAAGCAGGATATCTGAATAAAATTTTCAATATGAATGTCTTTTAATATATAAAATATGAAGCATTCTGATATATTCTTATGCAACACACTTTAGTGTATACTTCAGATAAGCCTACTATAAAATAAACAATGTTTTAAATTAGATAAATGAAAATGAGAAAGTTCTATTTTAATAACACATCCAATTCTGCCTCTACCAAAATTCTGACTTCTAATAAAATTAATTCCACAGTTAAGTCACTCTGGGCTAAAATATTAGATTATCTATGTAATGCTATAAAAATCAAACTTTAAAATTAGCAAAACTATTTTTTCATTTAAATAATGTTTTAAAATCAAGCCCATCATCCTAATACATATTTAAGTGACCGTGTATTGGTAAAACTGTTTATGTTGTAAAATCTACCTTTCAGAGAAGTAAATAAGAATTTGCAGCACTGTCAGCAGAGAAATATTATTTACACTGACATCTAGACAGAGGTTCAGAATTTAGTGGTTATGACATTTCTCTTGTTAACTAAGGTAGATATTTACTCAAAATATACCATCTTTCCTTCCTCAGTATAATCAGAAATGAGAGAAGGTGTTCAGGGTAAGGGACACATATCTCAAACTCCCTGGATGATTCTGTTGCCTTTTATTTTCTAAGTCAATTATCTCACAGACTGTAGCTATTTTTTCTTAGAGAATAATACTAAAATGTACTTTAAAATTAGCTTGACTAATTTATCTATTATTTTAGTCTGAAAGCTGAGAAACACAAGAAACTTAGAATATACACACACGCAATTTACATTCAGTTGACCATAAATTTGGAAGGAAAATAGGTTAATAGTCCATGATGGCAGAAAAGAACATAGCTCCCTAAAACTGGCCTTACAGCTGGTTTTGTGATATTAATAAAGTCTCATTAGGCAAATCTGATTTCAAGAGAGTCATTCATGTCTCCCATCAGCACTTCCTTTAACACAATCTGCAATGAAAATACATAGCAAGGTCTCAAACTATTGCGAGGTACAAAGCAAGAGTGGCTCTTTTTAATCTTAATCCCAAAGCAGGGGTCAGGAAACTTTTTTCTTCTGTAAAAGGCCAGAAAGTATGTTAACCTTTAAAAAGCATGTGATTTCTTGTTGCAATTGTTCAGTTCTGCCCTTGCAGCATGAAAACAGCAATGGACGATGCATATAAGTAAATGATGTGACTGTGTTCAAATAAAACTTTATGGACAATGAAGTATGAATTCCATATAGTTTTCAAAAGTCATGAAGTATTATACTTCTTTTGATTTTTTTCAACCACTTAAAATGTGAAAGTGGGACTTCCCTGGTGGTGCAGTGGTTAAGAATCCGCTTGGCAATGCAACGAACACGGGTTCAATCCCTGGTCTGGGAAGATCCCACATGCTGTGGAGCAACTAAGTCCGTGCGCCACAACTACTGAGCCTACACATGCTGCGGAGCAACTAAGCCCGTGAGCCCCAACTACTGAGCCCACGCACCGCAAGTACTGAAGCCCACGCGCCCTAGAGCCCGTGCGCTGCAACTACTGGGCCTGCGTCCTGCAACTACTGAAGTCTGCACGCCTAGAGCCTGTGCTCTGCAATAACAGAAGCCAACCGCAATGAGAAGCCCGCACACCGCAACTTACAGGAGCCCCTGCGCACCGCAACTAGAGAAAGCCCGCTCGCAGCAATGAAGAACCAATGTGGCCAAAAATAAATAAATAAATAAAATGTGAAATTCATCTTAGTATGCTGGCTGTACAAAAGCAGGCTATATAGGCTGGATTTGGACAGGCCACAGTTAGCCAAGCCAGCTTAAAGCAATGAGGTAGTTAGAAGGGTTTTGTTTCAAAGATATTTCCTGGAGAGCAGCTTGCTATACCAAAGTAAGAGGAAATAGAAACAACAGAAAATATCAACAATGTTAATATTAATCAGAATATTAGGCACTATCAGTAAACTTAACAGAAAAATTGTAAAGTAAACTGAAAGGCAGATTATCCATCCATTAAAAAAATGCAGATAAGACAGGAGACAGGAGTTTTGGAAAAACTCAAATATTCCAGAGAGATTTAGTTTTTAATGGAATTACAACTATAAGTAAATAAATTCATGTTGGAAGCATGCTTCAATTAATTATACTTATTTAAACATAAACTTAAATGTTTAAAACTATTATAGACTGACAACAATTTTAAAGCTTCAAAATATCTAGTTTGAGTGACAATGTAGAGAAGTATTCATTGTCAGTGTTGATAAGAATATAAATTGATGCGATTGGGGGGATGATCTGGAGATATCCATCAAAATTTAAAACATTCTGAACCTTACATAAATTTTCAGTAATTAACATACAATCACACAATTGTGTGTAAATTTATGTAGAATATTCACTGGAGGACTGTACTGCTGTTTATAATGCAAAAAACTGCAATCAAACTAAACCTCCATCAACAGAGAAACAGTTAAATAAATTATGGTACATCCATATAATGACATACTATGTAGTCACTCAAAGGACTAAAGCAAATCTATATGTACTAACAGGAAAAGATAGTTACAATGTATTAAGTGAAAGCAAAACCAAGTTGCCAGATAGTGTATACTATATAATTTCCCTGAGGAATGGTTGGAGGAAAGGAGAAATAGAGGACTTACCTTTTTACTTCAAATTAATCTATACTGTTTTCTTTATTTTTATAAAACTACATATTACTGTTACAATGTTTTTTTAAAGGGAAGGATCACTTAAATAGGGAAGTTGTAGCAATAATGCCAACAAAAGCATCATCTAAACAGAAAACAATCATGTTAAAAGAAACTAAAAACTCCCTTAACCATAGAAGCATTGATCTACATAATAAGTAAGAATCCTAATGTTTAGCCCCAAGTGAGGGAGACTGATTAAGGAAATCTATAATTACAAGCTAGCATAGTAAATGCTGTAACAGAAGTTAGCACTGGGTATTGCAGAAACCCAAAGAAAGCGAACCTTAATCATTCTGCGTGGTTAGAAACACACTGGGTTTTAAAGGATAAACAGAAAAGAGCCAGCAGATTTGGCGTAGGCATGTGGGGGCACTAGGTTTCTGGTGAAGTGCCCTGGGCATTAAGAAGCACATGTAGTTATGCCAGAAATATTCCCTTTTAAAAACTACTACAGTATCAGTGAATAACAGACTTTTCACATTATATTGCATGATGTTCATTCAAATACTTATTAAACATCTAACTGGCAGCTGCCGTGGTAGGCCTAGGTATTCACTGATCAGACAGACAGTTATCAATATTTCATTGCAAACTGTGATAAAAGAAATGAAGGAAATAAGAGAGATGACTGAAAATAACAAGGAAAGCATTTATAGACTGCTGAAGGAAGGCATCTGTGAGATAGTAATATCAATACCGAAACTGAGACCTAAGGATAAAAAAGCACCAACTGGACTTCCCTGGTGGCGCAGCGGTTAAGAATCCACCTACCAATGCAGGGGACACGGGTTCAAGCCCTGGTCCAGGAAGATCCCACATACCACGGAGCAACTAAGCCCACGCACCACAGCTACTGAGCCTGTGCTCTAGAGCCCGCAAGCCACAACTACTGAGCCCACACACCACAACTACTGAAGCTCATGTGCCTAGAGCCCATGCTCTGCAACAAGAGAAGCCACCACAATGAGAAGCCCATGCTCCGCAACAAAAAGTAGCCCCTGCTTGCCACAACTGGAGAAAGACCGCGTGCAACAATGAAGACCCAATTCAGCCACAAATAAATAAATAAATTTATTTTTTTTAAAAAAAGCACCAGCCAAAGGAGGGGTGGCAGTCACATGCTGGGAAGCAGTGTTAGCTGGGACTAGCAGTCAAAGCTCCTGAACTAGAAAAGAACTTACTCTGTTTGAGGAACTGAAGTACAGCTGGTGTAGCTGAAGCCTAATAGGTAAGGCAAAAAAAGAGGACAGGAAGGTTAAGGAGAGATAATCCAGGGCCTTGTAGATCACAGGGTAAGGTCTGGATTTATTTGAAATATGACGGACAGTGGCTGAAGGTTGTCTTTAAGCAGACAAATGCCATATTTGTTTTTTATTTTTTCTCGTTTTAAAAGATGATTCTGCTGTTTGGAGACTAGAATTGACAGGGAACAGGTAAAAGAACTGCAGTAGTCCAGTCAGGAAACATTGGCTTGCATAAGGGTGATAGCAGGAGACAGTGAGAAAAATGGACAGTTTTCAGATATATTTTTTGAGGTAGAAACAATGGAACCTGATAGAAAGAACTGGGGAAAAGAAGAACTGGAAAGAATCAAAGATCACAGGATGTACTGAGTAAGTAAATAACAACTCTAACCATCATAACTAACAGTTTTATATCAGATGGTATTCTAGCAAAGGCATTTAATTAGAATGCTCTAAATCTTCAAACATTGTTCACCTCAATATTCTGCTAAACACAGGAGTAAGATTATTCAAATTTTAAAACAATGAGATATTTAGTGAACAAAGGAATCTTCACACAGTAATACATGAATCTATAAGTAAAATTTTCCAGGTAATAATTCAGAAAACATTCAACACATACTTATCGAGTGCCTACTATACACTAGTCACTGTATTAAATGTTGGCAAAGAATTCGATGCAGTCTTTTCAAAACATAAATCACCCAGTATTTGTATATTCCAGCATCATTATTTTTAAGAATCACTTTAAAACTTCCAGTTAAACATCACAGTTTTTAACTTGTATGTTATGCAAATTCAATAAAACAAATAACTAGTTTGGTTACTTTTCAAAGAAAATTATTTCATACATACCTTTTGAAGTTTGTTTCAAAGATTCAGAAAATTTCCCCAAAGACTGCTGTTGAACAGCCTTCCCACATAATGGGTTGACAGTTTTATTTTTCTGCAAACCCTGTGTGATTTTGGTACCAGAGATACTTCCTGTTATACAATTGTTATTAAACTGAGAAAGAATTTGAGAATTTTTTATCTTTGTAAACATGTACTTAGAAAATCTCACTGCTCTGTTAAGGTCACTCTGAGCTTCATCTGTTACAGTGCTATGCGATAGATGTGGAGTACTCAATTTCTTCTTATTAGCAGCAATTTCTGTACTCATGTGATCTGAACTCACATTCAAACTTGAACTTCCTGTAAGAACCGATTTGGAACTATTCACTTGTTTTGGAACATCAGTGTTATTCCAAGAGACATGTAGATTATTGATCTGACAATTTGAGTTCTTAGAATATATAGTCAAATTTGTCGTGGCACCTAAAAACCCCGGAGAATTTCCACAAATTTCCCTTTTCTCCATCTTCATTGATTTATTTATTTGTAAGCTATCTGTCAATGAAGATGTTTGCACTGAAACGCTGTTCAGATTCAAATGCTCTGATTGCACCAACGGACTTCCTTGTTTAGGTGTAGTAAACACGTTTTTGGCTCCGTGTTTAGAACTATTATTGATCCCAAATAGACTTTCTGATGTCTTGCTGTCCACTCTAATGTCTTGCTCCTGAGTTAGTCTTTCAATATCATCACATGCTTGGTATAATAAATCATCATCTACATCATCTGCTTCCCAGGTATTCTCTAAGTGATGACAGGCTTTAACAATTTCATTGGTAAATGATGTATCATTCCAATCATCAAAGAAAGAACGAAGCTTTGATACATTAGTCTGATTTGGGTTACAAACACTGGTTTTATTGCCCAAAGTTGCAGAGCCTAAAGGCTCGACATTAGTAGGTGCCTTCAAAGACTGATTAAAAATGGACTTATTTTTTTGTTCATTAGAACATCCTGGGTTCAAAGTAGACTTTTTTTCAGAAGCATTTACATTAGAAGTAAATTTAATATGAGTATCTTCATTTACTTTTGCCAGATTAGATGCAACTGCACAGTCTTGAATTTTGTCTTGAACAACAATTGTATTAAAAGATTTCTCCAATTTCATTTTATTTCCAGTGGATGAGAATTTATTTGGTTTATCATTCGGCTTTGGTGAAAATCTGTATTTTGCAGCATCTGTTAATTCACTGTTCCATGTCTTTGAAGGAAGATCTTGTAAAATTTTTGAATCCCTTAACCTGGTATCTAGACTTGTATTCATTCCTGACTTACTTTTACCATTTTTACTGTTAAAGGTACAAATTTCCTTTTGATCAGTAATCTGGGCTGTTTCAGGGGCAGCGAAAAGTTCAGACATTTCAATATTTTGCATAACAAAAGGTTCATTACTTAGTAAGTTTTCCCAATCATCCTCAAAATCACTGGTTGTAAATGTATCACTGTGCTTATTAAAAGCTCCTGGTTCCTTAGTACAGGAAGTCACATATGATTTTGTCATTCCAGGATTATTTACTTGATGAGAAAGTGATCCTTGGGTTTTATTTGGTAGTTTTTCAGTGACCAGAGTTTCATTAGTAATGATGTTCTCCTCTTTCAAAGCGTTTTTCTTTCCAAAGGTAGTACTACTGGTGCTCAAGAAAGCATCTGACAGATCTTGGCTTAACTGTCCACTACATTTCTGAGTAGAACCATCAAAAATGGCGATAAAGGCTGCTTCAGCATTTTGGTCAAATGGCTTCTGACTGCTGTTTTGATCATTTACCACAAATATCCTGTTTTCTTTCACTGGCTTCTTTATCATAGCATTATCTATTTCAGGAACTATATCATGTAGTAACTGCATCTGTACATTATCTCTGTAATTATTTAAAGTCTCTGCTTCTGAAATCATCTGGATAAGATCATGATTTCTCTTGTTTTGCTCTTGAATCACATCTAGCTCTTCCATATTTTTATCAAATTGCTTAGCCAATTTCATAAGTTCCTCCTCCTGATTTTGTGATTTTAACCTATTAAACAAATATTTTAAAAATTACAACGAAGTAAAGTTCTAAGTCATAAACATTCAGTTATTTAACATATTTTAATGTTAAAATTCAAAAGTTTTAACACATACTGATATTATAATTATTTTAAGTCAAAATTTTACATGTCAAAATTAAGGAAAATAATTTATAACCATTTTGACATATTCACAAAACCAAAACAGAATATTAAAAATACTTACTTCACTGAATGTTAGAAAAACTGCGAAGTTTGAACTTACTTTGTGCAGCTGAGTTTTGCTCTTGATTTTCCTTTTGCTACACTAGGAGTGCAAGGAATAGCAGTTGCACCAATCCACACGCCCAGCATGGAGTCTGTTGTTGGTTTCTCATCCTTTGGCAGAAGGGGAAAAAAAAAAGAGGTGTAAAAGTACCAAAACCAACCAAACAAAAATCCACTTTAATTACGCTGAATTATTTTCTTAAAGCAATAATTTCTGGTAAGGTGATAGCTACTAAACAAACTCCAAAACAATGAGAAGATGGAGGACAGCACTAACAAGCTGCAAGAAGTGATCTATTTATGTTTCTGGGAATGAAAACACTCAGAATTGGGAATTCCTTATTTTCAAAAAAATTTTGTTTTTAAGAATTTAATTAATTAGGAAATGCATGTTCAATAGTAAGAGCACATCTTTTATCAAAAGAAAACTGAACAACTTATTTCAGTTGTCATAAGATATTCATAAAATAAACATTAGTATCAGAAATAAACCATGTAGCAGGAATCGTTAGTATTATGAATAAAGAGAGCTACATATGGAGTTTTTTCTGTATCACCTGATTCTCCAAATTTTCCCTATCCCCATTATAACACTTATCTAAAGTTGGGACAATCCATGTTGACCTTAATTGACAACACTTAGGTAGAATTAAGACAACTTAGAATTAAATCAGGACCAAGCTAGAGATAAGTGCAAGGTTAGAACTGATGCTATGAATGAGGGATAAGAACAAAAAGTAAGTAGAGAAAGCAGGTAAAGAAGCTTTACCAGTATTAAGGCTAGAAAAAAGCCATTTTAGTCCTGGATCTTTCTGCTATACCCTTCAGTCACTTGATCATGCATAAAATTAGAGAATAAATTTGTGTATTAGTTACAAACCAAACCAATAAATTAAACAAGTTAATCATTTTCTACTCTATTTTTATAGTACCTAGAATGAGCATAAACAAGCAACTATCACACAAATTAAAATAATCTTATCACTAGTTTATAGATTACTTGAAGGCAAGGACTATACCTGATAGTTCAGCATCTAGCAAAATGCTGAGCATAAAGATGTCAGTTCATGTTTATTCACTAGAAAGTTAGGTGAAAAGATACCTACAACTTGGTATTTCAAAATCCTCAATCAACAAGCAGTTTTCTTAGATGTCCAGTTGAACCTAGTAGATTTTAGCTTTGCAAAATACCCAAGAAAAGCAATAATTTTGATTCTAGATGCAATACATATTTTCCCTTTTGTTTCAACAATCTTGAATTTAGGGAAAAATAACATTCTTAATGATTTAATTATGGATACTTTTTGGTCCATTTACCAAGTAATTTTAAATTCATTCCATTTTTAGAATATAAAAGTACAATAACTTTATACATCTAGTTATATATATACATGGGTCCTATGTGTTTTTTATAGTATTTGTAAATGCTATATTTTTAAAATTTCCTCATCAATAATTACAATCCAGGTGCTGTAAAAGGTATCTAAGCACATATCCTAGAGTATACTGTGCAGAGTTGTAAAAATGATGGAAAAATATACACCATCTTCAAAAAACAACATTGTATAAAAAGTATCCCTGAAGAAAGCAAAATGACTGACCAATTAAAAGTGCAAATTTAAAAAAATGTCATCTCTGGAACTATTAAGGTGACTTAAATAATTATTTGAGGAGGATAACTCACCTAAAAATAAACAACATGAATACGTCATTCTGAGAAAATGACAAGTTCTTTAAAAGACCTTGATATTACCAAAGATTTACGTGCTTTAAAAGTGCTCAGTTGAAAATGGTAATATTTAAAAGCAACTAATTTCACTGTACTTTTTCTTATACACAAGTTACCACTTGCATACTGTTGCCATTTCTCTATGTGAGCTATTATTTCCAGCCCACTTAGGTAGAGTCCAATTATTTACTCAACTATCTTTTTATCACTATTGAGGCTGGCCAGCCCAAACACATTTTATTATGCTTCTTTCATGTGAAACCCACAATTAATGAAGATCTATTGTTAACTTATAAAGCAAGTAGTATATGGTATAAAGGCTATTTAACTAATGAACTGTATGTAAAATGCATTTCTATGACATACCAAACATGGAATGTAGAGCTAGTAGCAACAGAGTTGTTTTGACTGTGTTAGCTGTAATTCTGGATGTTTTATAGTTGCTAAGAAAAACTTTATTTCCTGTCTCCTCCACCTGGATGATGGTGATCCTTGCAACCACAGTTTGGGCCAGTGTCATCTATTCTTTATGGTCAACATATAGTCACTATCAAAGGGCATTTCAAGGAAAAATATTAAACTTCCTATGGAAAAGATACTAAGCAAAAAATTGGGTGTTTTCTGGATTTAAATGTTGCTAAATAAGAAAGAGAAAGGAAAGAGGTCCAGAACAGAGGTTGACCTAAACTTATACTTCCCTTACACTCAAGCATTACAAGAGCTGAAATAAATTTTTAAATACAGTTCTGTTATAGCAAATAATTTAACTATCATAATTAACTTTAACCTAGCATTTGTAGTGCTCTGTAGTTTACATAAATTTTTATCCAATTCAGTCATCATAATAATCCAAGAAAGAGAGCAATACAAGTAATAATTCTATTTTAATGGCTGAATGAACTAAAGTTCTGAGAGTTTAAGGGACTTGCTTAGGGTCATCCAGCATAGGACGCAGACTGAGAACTAACTCCAAATCCAATGTTTTTTCCATTTTTATGTTTCTTGATGATATTATAAGCCAACAAGTATTAAGAAAAGCAGTTTCAATGAGGAAAAGGTGTGCTATAGACAGGAAAAAAAATACCCATCACCAAAAACTTAGAAGTTTAAACTTTTATTGTCTGATTCTACTCTTTTAGTAACTTGAAAAATGATACCATATATTGTTAAATAACATTAAAAACAAAATAAACACAAAGCTCTAGTTAAAAATCATCATTCTAAAAAAGTATATACATATACTTAGGAAAATATACATTACCAATTTTAAATTATGGTCCTTTTTTCAAAACATGCATTTCAGTGGTAGAATAGGTAAAAATAATCTTTGCTGCTCTGTTTTTAAAAAAGAATTGAATAAGACAAAATATTTTTCACATAAATGAACTATTAAAAAAACTTAGTGGCATATTTTCACTGTTTTAAAATAAACTATAAAATACTGATATTTACCTGAGGAGCAATGCGATTAACAATATGTGAGATTTCATCACTATCTGTGGTGTAAATCCGCTTTTTTCTTCCTTTACCTAAAGAAACAAAGACATTTCTATAAATTAAAAACAAAAAACTAATTTTTAAAAATAGTGGTTACGTCTTAGAACACAATTTTAATTAGCATGGCTTAGATCACTATGCATTCTGACATTACACGCGTATCACAGAAACATGATCACTTAATATTCTCGAAAAACATTTGCTGTATAAAAGTTCCTGATGTGGATATCTGACTGAAATTCTACAGTTAAATCCTAATCATTAATCAAATATTCACCCAGATAAAAATGTTTTAACAAATTACCTAACTGTTTCGTCATTGGAGAATTCTGATCCCAAAAGATATCATTCTGTCCATCTGGATCATTAGGAGAACTGAAGGCAGATGACAATAAATCCATCTGCAGCATTCTCTTTGGTGTTTCATACATTTCTACATAAAATAAGATTAAAATAACAATTGTTGCATTTTAAAGCATTACTTTACTTCATAATACCCCAATGTTAAATACCAGCTTAGACTAAATTTTTTTTATAGTCCAATTATAAATTTCTTTCCCAGAGATGATTATATTACTTTAGCCACAACTGAAATGTTTCACATAAAATCCCTGTAGTACTTCATAAGTTTGACATTGTAAATAGCAAGTATTTTAAGACAATCTAATAGCTCTATAAATGTACAATACTGTATAACCTAGTCATTCCATTCATTACCCCTGGAACTAGGAGGTTTTGGGAAGCACCTGTAATTCACAGATACATTTCAAAAATCAAAAGCATTTCAACAGAAACTTCAGAAAAAGTCTATGTTTAGCTTCCTTTTGCCAACTCTATCCAACTTACACTAATTACTTCAAAAAGCTTTAGTGAGCCATTTCTTGGTTTTGTCTAGTATCACTTTTTTTGTTTATTCTGCAATTGCTCTGTCAAACTAAAAACAAGTAAGGTAATAAAAGCTGTATTTTAAGAACATGCTCTAGGAAAGAGCTCTTATATGAGTTTCAATTCCTACCAGGACTTATTAGAAAAAATTGAACACCAAAAAGTGATCAGAATGAAATACTCAGGGGCCCTCGGTTTCCTACTATGAGGGACATTATACAAAGGAACTTCCGGTTTATTCATAATGAGTTGAGACATCACCAAGGCTTTGAGGATAGAGATAGCTATATATTCCAGACGGCCCCTTCTCTAAGTCAGATCAGGGCAAAAAGTTTAGGGGGAAATAATTCCCGTGGTAATAAGCAGAAGGCACAAGATATTATTTCTCCTCGCTCTGCCACTATTGATACCTGGAGGAGCAGCCTACAAATTAGCCTTCCTCCCTCCAACAGGTAAACCCCACAATCTATTCCTGTGGCAGGGACGACAAGCGGTTGTCACGCCTAACGGGGCAGTGCTCACACTCGGGGATGAAAGCCCTGGGGGGGGGGGGTCGCGTTAATTTTGGACTCACGAGGGAGAAGCCCAGGGAAAGAAAACACAACTTCAGACTCCACTCCCACCTGCACCCGGGGTTTCCTGGTCACGAGCTGGCCTCTGAAGCTGCGGCGCCGAAGCCCAGGGAGACCCCGCTGCCCACGTCTCACCCTCGGGGTTACTTTTACTGCACGAAGCGGCTACTGGCGACTGCTCTTGCTGCGGCAGAGGCCGGAGAGGCCTCTCTCCAGCCCCACAGGGCCCTGAACCGCGGGCCGACCTCAGCCGCCTCTTCCCCGTTTCGACCACCGAGCTGCATTCCTCAGTCGCCGCCGCTTTGCGCGGCGTGTTCTTCAGGCCAGGGCTGTCCCCATATTTCCTTCGCCGACTCATTGCGTAGGACGCCCTCCACCAGCCGCTTCTCCTTTCACATTTTGCAACAGGAGGAGTAAAGCAACGGAGCTACGGAACTACAAACCGGACCCCGCGCCAACGGCCGCCGCCATTTTGGCCGGTGGGACGCTCGTAAGAGGCGGGTTCTGATTGGCTGCGTCCGGACGAGGGGCGGGGCGGCCAGGGTTCAAGCGGCGCGCTTCGGCAGCCCGCGCAGCGAACCTGCTCTACTCTGCTCGGATTCGTCAGGATAGGAACTGGTTGAAAGGGACAGCTGTCTGGCCACCATAGCTGAGAATGAGAGCATGCGACGTGGAAAGAATCCACTGGCATCTTTGTATTGAGTTTACTCGGATTCAGGTTCTTGTGGGGTTTAATATTTCGAAGAAGAGGAAATACAGATATAGATTAAGAAGGAAGGCATGAAACTTCTTTCATGGAGGATATGTGCATAGAAAATCAAAACATGTAGGAAAAGTTATTAAATTCATAAATTAACGGAGTTGCTGATATGAAGTCAATATTCGAAGATCAATCATGCTTCAATAGATTAATAATAAGTGTAACATTGACTTTTTAAAAAAATATGATTTATAGTAGCATACAAGGTATCAATTAACTAGGAATAGATTTAACCAGATTGCAATACCCCTACAGAGAGAATTATGAAATATTTTTGAAAGAAATTGAAGATCTAATAAATGGAGAATTATACTATGTGCATAGGTTGCAAGACTCAATATTGTTATGATGTGCTTCCCAAATTTATCTATAGATTCAATGCAAATCCATTCAAAATGGCAGTAGGTGTGTGTATCAATGTGTGTAATATGGCAAGTTTATTTTAAAATGAACATGGAAATGCAAAAGCCTAAAAATATCCAAGGAACTCTTGAAGATCTTCTGAAAAACAATAAAGTTGGATCTCTACCAGTTAAGACAGTGTGGCAATGGTGAAAGGATAGACAAATAGATGAAAGAAACAGAATAAATGGCTCAGACACAGATGTCTACATAAGTGTATGGTCGATTAAAACAAAGATGACCCTCCTGAGCAGTGTGAAAAGGACTTTTTGATAATAAATAGTGCTTAGTCAATTTGATATACACATGGAAAAAGAAACTTAATTTCTGCCTCAAACCATATCCTCAAATCAAATGCAAATTGATTATATATTGAATTGTAAAAGATAAAATAACATTCTATAAGATGGTATAAATTGTCTTCATTACAGAAAATGAATTTTAAATGGAACAAAAAGTCACCAACTATAAAGAAAATAATTATAAATGTGACTACATTAAATTCATAACTTAAGAACGTTCTGTCCAAAGACATTAAAGAGAATGAAAGGCAAGGCACAAATTGGGAGAAGATATTTACAATATGCAAAATTAAGGGCCCATATATAAAATATATGAAGAACAGATATAGATCACTAAGGAAATGATTCACCACTGTTAAGAAAAATGGGTCAGTTATAATACTTTAGCAGTCTCTGCAAAAGAAAATCAAAGTGATCAACAAACTTGTGAAGTTTGTTTGCTCAAAACTTGCTCAACCTCATTTGTAATGAGGAAAATGAAAATTAAAACCACAATATGATACTCTTTCACACCCATCAGAATAGCTAAAAATTAAAAAGACTGACAATAGGGGTATCAAGTAAGTAAAACAGTGATGAAACCACAGCCACAGCTAACCCAGAGCCAGAGGCCCCAATCAATGGGAACTGTCACGAAACTGCTGGTGAGGGTATGACTTGGTCCAACAGTTTGGAAAACGGGTTTTGATCTAGCAGTTCCACTCCTAGGACTATAACCAATGGAAATTCATGGACTTGTGCATCAAGATACATTTTATAAAAATGCTTTTAGCAGGTAAATTCAAAATTACCCTAAACTGGAAGCCAACCCAATACCATTCAGCAGTAGAGTGGGTAAATATATTGAGCTATATTTGCTCAACAAAATGCTACATAGTAATGAAAATGAAAAACTACAGCTCCTTTCAACAAGGAAAAAAAAATCTCATAAACATAAACTTGAGCAAAAGAAGCCAGACTACCTACTCCTTCCTCTGCAAGAATAGTATATAACTCCATTTACATAAATTCCAATAGGCAAAATTAAACTATATTGTATAGGGATGTAAGCTTAAGTGATAATATTATAAAGAACAATCAAGAAAGTGATTACCATAAAGGCAGGATAATGGTTACTGAAGAGGCAATGATTTGGAGCCAAGAGGGAGGGGGAGTATCTAATGTGTTGGCTTTGTTCATTGTCGTGTTTTAGTTGCTGGCTTTGTGATAATTTATTGAGCAGAACATGTCATTTTGTTTATTTTCCTGTATACATGTTATATTTATCAATAAAAATGTTTTAAAATTTTAATGTGAGGAAAAATCTTTGTTTCTACTGAAGAACTGATTTATATTCCTTTTTTGAAATTTACTCTGTTTTTATTCTTTAGTTTGGCTGACAGGAATCCTAGACCTAAATTTGAGGTTCTAGCAATTATGTAAAACATCGTGATCAAATCATTATTTTCTTTTTCCTCAGCACTTGACTTTCTACTAATATTTCTCTTGCCATTGTTGCAGGAGAAGAGGGAGGGAGAGAAAGGTCATGTCCCAGGTCTCAAGCAAGGTCCTGGGAGGGTCCTTTGCACAGGAAAACATTCAAGAGCCGAAGTAAAATGAAAGCAAATTTATTTAGAGAGATACACATTCCATAGGCAGAATGCAGACCATTTCAGAAAGTGAGAGTGCCCCAAGGTATGGAGGTGGTTAGTTTTTATGGGCTAGGTAATTTCACAGGCTAATGAATGGGAGGAATATTCTAACTATTTGGGGGAAGGAGCATGGATTTCCAGGAATTGGGCCACAGCCCACTTTTTGGCCTTTTATGGTCAGCCTCAGAAATGTCATGGCACCTGTCATGGTGCTGGTGGGGGTGTCCTTTAGCTAATATATTACAATGAGGTTCAAGGTCTACTGTAAGTCAAATCTTCTGCCACCGTGGGCCTAGTTGGGTCTAACCAGTTTTTGTAGTACCCTATGTCATTCTTTTAATGGTTGTGTCCTATCCCCTTCCTTCCTGTCTTCCTTCCTGTCTGATTGTTTTTAATCTACATATTTTAAAACCATTATTTGGTTTTATACATTTATAACTGGATATGACTGCTTGGGAGGTGACATCTCTTAAAATTCAAATTAACTTCTTGAGCCTCTAATTGTCTAAATTAATAGGAATACTGTAATTTTTCTCTGGGATCTCTCCTACCTCTCAACTGACCAAGAATTCCAGAAGCAGAATAAAAGAACTCAAATGTATACTACAGCACTTTCTTAAATAAATGGCATCATAGCCATCTAAGACCGAATTTATCCTAAAAACGTCTAACTCACACTTAGAAAACAGTTAAAGAGTTTGAAGAATTTAATAATGCTTATAGGAGTAATAACCATGTAGTAATCCTTTAAAGCATATTAATATTGCAAATAAAATAGCAATGAATAATTTCCCCTAACTGTCCAAATTCTGTAGTGCCCAGGTAACCCTTGTAAAAAGGAACAACTTGGGCTCAAAAAACAGACATGTGTTGTTATCTTAGCACCCCCAGGATGGCTGTAATCTGTAATCATTATGTGGTAGGAAACTATCATAAGTTTTAGTTTTAAAGTTACTTAATTCACACAATCTGTTACAGTTCTAAACATAGTTCAAATTAAATGTGCTTCCTGAATATAACTCCTGAAATGAATATGGTACACTTAACTTCTAGATAAAATGTTTTAATAAAAGATAAGTCTTGTAGACATCTGAATGCAATATGATTCAAAATGCCGAAATAACGTTTCTAGGCATTTGAATAACATGTACATATAAGTAACTTTTAGTACAACTAAAAATTTTTAATAAACCAGAGTTAAACTCTGACTTGTTTTACCTGCAGAAATTATCCATAAGGTTAACAGTGATTATTAAGCAAAAATTTGAGACATTGAGAGCCTTTCTAAGGAGCTTTTTTGTGGAGTGATTGCCTTGTCACTTATATTATAATGACATTATCTTCCAGATCAATGGCCAATTGTAAGAGTTCTTTGTTTCAAGAAAAAAATAATTATAATCATAATGTCCTATTATGTAGCACACTTTGTGTACAGAGCTCTACCCCAGCTGCAAATCTATCAGGATACAATTGACAGAATCTGAATAGGCAACAAAATGACTAGAGAATTTTTTTAATAGTGTTGTTACTGTGTTTCTTAAATATACCCCAGAATGCACTTGGGTAAGTACTGGGCCCATTTTTCCTCAGCCCTGACCTACTGGCAATTTTTTAAAATTAATTAACTAACTAGTTAATTTTTTCATTGAAGTATAGTTGATTTACAATGTGTTAGTTTCAGTTTTTAGATTCTTTTCCATTATAGGTTATCACAAGATATTGAATATAGTTCCCTGTGCTATACAGTAGTTCCTTGCTGCTGGCAATTGTAATTAAAATCACCTACCATGTCTATCCCTCTTCTGGGGGAGCTACTCCATGGAGAGCTCTGCTGCCCAGGTGATCCCTGATTGGAGTAGAGATGGGCTCTTGACTTTGGGAGCCAATCCATAGGTTGACTCTCCACCTCTGACTGTTACAAAAAGATACACTGAGACAATCATATTTCCTCTTGGAGGTTTGAAGTAAGAATTTGCTAGAGGGCCCTGTGCAAAAACGTGGAGGGGGGGCAGAAACTCTGAGGAAACCTTCTAATAGTGGAACTAAAAGAAGCAGCGTCAGGATCATTGGGATGAATATTTATATATTTCAGATACTGGAAACTGAACAACCATTCAGCTCCAGGGTCCCTAAGACCAGGTGCTATTGTAATTCCAATCATTTCCTTTTCTTTTTCAATGAGAGACCTTACAGTAAACTTCCTTTCCTTGAGCTAGCTAATGCCAGTAAGTCTGTATTCCTTATAAGCACAAAAGCTGAACTAAAACAAAGCTTTGGCTTAAGGGTTATGGTCTAATTGTTTCTCAATTTTTATTAGAAGGCACAAATTGGGAACAGAGAAATACCCGCTGCAGAATGCTTTTATTTTAATTGCTGTTTGCAAGGCGTGATACCAAAACCATTCTTAAGGACAAGAAGGTTGCTATGAACTTTGGCAAAATCATGCTTAATTATAAGTGATTTGAGCAGCTTTTTTAAAATAATAAGTTAAAGGAATATTATTTCAAAAAGTTCAAAATAGGATGTAACAGAATCCCATTGAAAGATGGAGTTGGGAGCTAAAATATTTTAGTGATTCATTTGAACCTGAGACAAATTATAGTGGGCACCGGCTGTTGTTTAAAATCATTTTTAAAAAACTTTTCTTGGCTCACTATTTTGTAAATACCTAAAAGTTTAGAAACTATGGACCGTATTTGTTTGTCTTTCCAGCCCGTACTCCAGAATAACCTGTTTTATGTTTCCTCAATTTCCTCACCTCTCAACCTGCCAGTACATTTTCCTTGCTGGCCTCAAACTTTGGATCAGTCATGCCACTAGCTTTCTTAGCTCCTACCCCTGAGTTATTGAGTTTGTTGGAGAGGTTCCCAACTGTGCCACCATGAACCTGTGGTCACCAGGAGCTTTCCATGTCACATGATAAAGTGACAAATCTCATTGATTAGGAGAATGCATCCTTCCCCACTCCAAAATAGAGATTCCAAATTTCTACCTCTTTCTATGAAATAATAGATACCATAAGGGAAATGAAGGGTTTAATTACTAACAATGGGCTTATGAGAAATCTTACATCAAATTTTACAGTGGAATAAATAAGATTTACAACGTTCTAGCAATCACTCTACAGTACTCAACATACTTCCTGAAACCTTCACCACAATCAAGATAATAAACATAACCATCACCCCCCAAAATTTCCTGTGCTCCTTTGTATTACTTTTGTTTGTAGTATATGTTTATATAATTTACCTGTGATTAATGGTTGTGCTTAACAATCAGCTCACAAAATTCATAAAAATTTAATAGCTAGGATGAGTTGGCTATAGCATACCACTGATTTTCTTATGTCTCATGCTCTTTTCTCCAGTTTAAGTAACCTCATTTCCTTCAGCATTTCCTCATCTTACCTATTTTTCAAACCTTTCATCAATTTTAAGCCTCCCAATTCAGTGATTGAACTCAGAATTGGACTCAGAGAGTCCTACACTATATATAGGTTGCAGGTTTAAAAATGAAGCCAAGCTGTAAATGTTACAGGAAAAGAAAGCCTGGGGCAACTTACTACTAAAGTTGCTGGGAAAGGGAGCTTCACTGGAGGAAGGGATCCTTTCTAACTGAGTGACAATGGGGAGTTCAGTCTGGGGATGTTAGGAGAAAGTAGAGCAATTTACTCAAATCCTGGAGTGGGACATATATTTTGCACACCGTGGTTTCCGCAGGCACCACTTAGCAGTGCCACTAACTGAATTCAACCCCACTGATCATTTCAGGCACCAACTCCCATTGGGCCTGTATCTACCCAGGAATAATGTCTGTGGGTGTCATGGAGGTAATTTAAAAAGATATTTTTCTCTACTGCTTTAAGGGAAACCTTGGGGGAAAGAGTCTGAACAGCCCCAAAATGTCTTATTCAAAGTGAATAACTTTCTCTTCCCTGGCTGTAATGGAATTCAGTCATCATCCACGTGTCTGCGGTTATGATCACCAGGAAGATGGTCTGATTTTAAAGACTGCCCTTGACTCTTCTTCAAGCAGCAGGATTCACATCATTCACTCTGCCACCATAATTTTAAAACACTCCTAAACTGTATCTGAGACTATTACAAATTTCTTTATTTCATGGTAAAAATAAAGTTTTCTTAATATTTTTACTACTGTTAGTAGTGTTTAAGTTAGCCTAGCCAAATGCATGCTTAGGGATGCTTGAAGTGTCCTACATGCAAATGTTACTTTTTGTGAATGGTTATTTATACAGAATCTTCTGATCAGAGCCGAAAATGGCTTTTGATTGTTTAGGAATGAAATTACAGCATTGAAAACGTATTAAAGTTATAAATAACATTTTAGATCAGTTTGAATGTAAATGGGTAGACAAGAAGGTAGTTAAATTGCAAAATCTATATTACAAAACTAACTCTACTCATGTCGATTCAGTTCCCAGTGTAAGAAATTTTTCCTTTCAACAGGGGTTTTCCTGTCTTTCAGACTGCTGGAAAAAATGATTGGTATATTTCATATGAATGTGGCTTTGGTCTAGTATCAATAATCTGGGTAACAGTGTTGGGGAAAAGTGGGCCCTGGAGGTTGTCATCTTATTGGCAAGAAACATATGGAAAACACAGGTACATTTATTCTGCTGTTGAACTATTTTCTTAAGCCTGTTACCAATGGCTTCTAAGTACAGCAACAGGCAGGCCCTTTTACCTGCTACTTTTGGCATTTCCAAACCCTCACTGTCCTTTAAATGCTCATTATTTAAAATGTAGTGTGTGGAAGAGCAACTGAGGTATCACCAGGGAGCTTGTTAGAAATGCAGAATCTGTCCCAGACCTGCTGAATCAGAATCTGCATGGTTACAAGATCCCCAGGTCATTCATGATCACAAGAAAGTTTGAGAGGTGATTATGCGCACCTAGTAATTTCCCTAGTAATCATTTTGGTCCACAATGATTAATGTCTCTTCTCTGAATTCCCACCTTACCTTCAGTTTATTCTATATAATTTCTGTTTCTCACTAATTATTGGACATATGCAAATCTCGTTTCCCTGACAAAATTGTGACCTTCTAGACCAGGGGAAATTCTGTAAAAGGTCACATGGTAAATATTTTATGCTTTGCAGGCTGTATACTATCTTAGTTGTATATTCTTTTGGGACTTGTTTACTCTTTGAAAACCATTCTAGGTAGAGAGCCCAGCAAAAGCAAGCCCCAGGCTGTATTTGGTCAAGCAGCTTGCCCACCCCTGTCCTAGACGGCAGAGACAGAATTGTATCCTGGGCTCTTGGTACGGTGCTAACTCTTATGGAGTTTTGCAATCAGTCTCTATTATTCAGCGATTTGTTAAAGTTATTTCATATTCCTGTCTGCCTCATGTTCTAAAACATTTTGAGGTAAGGTTTAGGGAAAGTTATGAAGAAGTATCCTAATATCACTAAAAAGATATATTTCATACTTTAGAAAGAAGCTATTAATAAGAATAGGAGATTTCAAATAAACTTTTTTATTTGAGAAACCTACTTTTTCTTTTCTTATTGATGTCAAGACATAAAAAGTAAACCATGAGTCCTCACTTGGCAAAAGAATATAATCATAATCTATAATTTTTCATTAAGACCATACGGGTAAAGAAATGTTGTAAAGAAATAGAATTATCTATTTCTTATAGAATTAATTTTTGAAACCCTCATAATCTGGTACTTTTGGAGGAATAGCTATTTTATTTATCCTATGGTAATTGGTCATTCAGATTTTCTATCTCTTTTCAGGTAATTTTAGGAAAATTCATGAAAAGATAATTGTCTCAAGTGAAATAGTAACAAGGTATTGTGAGGATTATGAAATATGTGGAATTATAATATAATTCAACAATTATATAAGGTATCAAAGGGAGGAACTCTAAGTATACTGTTGTAAGTTTTTTCAATATACACAAGTGAAACCAAGTTATTTAGGTAAAATGTGGTGTTAAAGATATATACTGCAAAATCTAGAGTAACAACTAAAAATTAGAAAAGGAAAACTAAGAATCCAATAGTGGAGGTACATTAACATCATTTAAATATTTGGTTAATCCAAAAGAAGGCAAGTAAGAAAAAAAAAGAAACAAAGAATAGATGACACAAATAGTGCACAATTAGCAAGATGTTGTCTTACCTGGTTTTATGGAAGCCATCTCGTTTCATTCTCTGTCAAAGGTGAAGCAGTTTGTGTGTTCTGTCTCTCCTTAGACGAACTTGTCACTTTTAAAAAAATTTAATCAATTTTTTAATTGAAGTACAGTTGATTTACAACGTTGTGTTAATTTCTACTGTACAGCAAAAGTGATTCAGTTATATATGTATATACATTCTTTTTTTAATATTCTTTTCCATTATGATTTATCATAGGATATTGAATATAGTTCTCTATGCTATATAGTAGGACCTTGTTGTTTATCCATTCTATATATAAAAGCTTACATCTGCTAAGCCCAACTTCCTACTCCATCCCTCCCCAACCCACTTCCTCTTGGCAACCACCAGTCTGTTCTCTGTGTCTGTGATTCTGTTTCTATTTCATAGATAGGTTCATTTGTGTCACATTTTAGATTCCACATATAAGTGATATCATATGGCATTTGTCTTTCTCTTTCTGACTTACTCCACTTAGTATGATAACCTCTAGGTCCATCCATGTTGCTGCAAATGGCATTATTTTGTTCTTTTTTATGGCTAAGTGGTATTTCATTGCATATATGTACCATATCTCCTTTATCCATTCATTATTGATGGACATTTAGGTTGTTTACATGTCTTGGCTATTGTCAATAGTGCTACTATGAACATAGGGGGACGTGAATCTTTTTGAACTATAGTTTTGTCCGGATATATGCTCAGGAGTGGGATTTCTGGATCATATGTTAATTCTATTTTTAGTTTTCTGAGGAACCTCCATACTGTTTTTCATGGTTGCACCAACTTACATTCCCACCAACAGTGTAGGAGGAAGGAGCTTGTCACTTTTTAAAATTCAGTTCCTAGGTTGCCTTGTAACCTCAGCTCTCTAATAGGTTCCAGAAAACAATATATTTTTCTGTCTCTGTTTTATTTTTATTTTTTTAGATTATCCAGCTATATCTCAGTTTTAAGATGAGAAAAACATTCTCTTGTGACTTCCTATATCTTAAACAGGTGTGGAACTCCTTTTCAGTGGTTTCTGTCTCTTGACTAATGTACCCAAGTTATTTGGTATACAAATTTATAACTATTATATTTTATTTTTGAATTTTACCATATAGTTTTATAAAGTGAAGTTTATCTCATTTAGTGATTTGAAGCCTGAGTTTCATCTTGCATGATATTAAAATTGTGAACTTTGCTTTTTGTTTCTTTGTATTTGCTTGATAAACTTTTACCCAACCTTCTATTTTCCTTTATTTCAGGTGTGTATTTTTTACACAGTATAGAGCTGGGTTTCACTTTATCTTAATGGGTGAGTTAACTTATTTATATTTACTATGATGATAAATATATTTGGTCTTAGTTGTCATACTTTATGTTTCTCTTTTTGTTTTTATACCTGTTAAAAACCTTTCAGATGTAGCCTTTTCCCCTCCCATGTTTATTCATTTTTTTCTGTTAATTAGGAAATTTATATTTTTGTTCTCATGAATACCTTTATAATAAGAACATTTCTTAATCCTCTATTTCCCCATTTCTTTAAATATACCTAAGTTGTTATCATAAGCAATAATAAATTTACTATAGTTCCTTTTTTTTCTTCTCCATTCCTTCACATCTAGCATTCAACTTTTGTTGATTATATTATCTTTCATGTTATTATCCTCTATACATATATTAATGATTTGTTAGCTTTTAGCAATGTGCTTTGATCTGCAGCTATTAAAGAGGAGGAAGTTGGAAAACTCAAATTACTTCTCTCTTTCTTTGCTCCTGCCCTTTCCACCTTTTATTAGTTTTATTATATCTACATTCCTAGGGCACGCAGCATTTATACTCTTTTGTACCTGTAATCCTACATCTTTTTAAATTCTTCAGCATTCATAGAATCAATGCTCAACATCAGCCATTTTTTCTATAGTTTTTCTTATTCTAGTAGATTATTTAGGATGGACCCATGGGAATAATATTTTCTAAGTTCTCAGAGTTTTAGTATTTCCTGTGTTCTTATGCATTGGTTTATTTTTTAAATCATAGTTTGGCTAGGTATAAAATTCTTAGAGTCCCCTTCACCCCCACAACTTTCTTTTCTTAATGATGTTGTAGAATTCCTCTGCAATCTGTAGCATTGAATTTTTATATGGAAAAGTCTGAGACCAGCTTGATCCCACACCCACACCCCATACCTTAAAAGTAACATAAACTTTTTGCCTGGTTACCCAAATACTCTTTCCTTTTTCATTGAAATCCTGTAAATTTGCTAAGATATGTCTTATTTATTATTTTGAGTACATACTGCTTTGAAGAGTGGTTCTTTCACTCTGCGAATCCAAATATTTTATTTCAGAGAAATAGACTTGAACTATATTGTTAATTACGTGTTCTTTTTCACTTTTTTTTTCTTTTAGAAATCTATGCAGATTTGGAGTCAATCTGCCTCTATTCCATTTTACCTCTTTATTTCAATTTTATTTTTCTTACTTTTCTTATATCTGTCTTCTATTTATCTTTATTGTTTTCTGCAATCTTTTATTTATTGTGCTTCCTATTTTGCCTTTATTTTTGTGATGGTTTTGTTATTTTTTTCTTTCACTTTATACGTGAACTTATATTTTCTCTCTTCCTATTGTCTTATGATTTCTTCCTTAAGCTCTTAAATATATCTTTACACTCTTTCCTCATAAAGGGTGTTGCTTGATTGAGCTATTTAAATTTCTGTTGAAAAACTGGTCCCAGTTTATCTGCTACAGTAGAAAAACAAAGCATATACCTAATATGCTTTGTTTTTAAGATATTCTGAATTGTTTCCTCTTGTTTGTTTTCTTTTTTTTCCCCTTGTAGTATATTTCTGTAACTCTGGTGATACTTTCTTTTTTCATTACTCATTACTCATCTTTAAAGCAGATGAGTTACTCCAGGATCAATTATTTTTAGGAGTTTTGTGTATGGAAAGTTTCATGGCAATATTCCAGTTTAGCTGGAATTATTATCTTGAGGACCCAGAATTTCGTATATGAGTTTGTCTAGTATTTAATTTTCACAAGTCAATGAGGTTAGCCACTATGGAGGTTTTTCACAATGGCAAATCTCTACTATCACTTTCTGTGAGAAAGACTTCTACAAATATAGCTAATTTTTATGATTCCTTGTTTGTTGACATCCTTCTGACTCTCAAAAGTAAACCAGGTCCAGAGGAGTTCCTGCCTCCAGCACATGCATCCTATTTCCATTGTTGCACACAAGGCATTTGGATTTTGCATCTCAGAGAGTGACCCTTATTTTTTTTTTAACATTTTTACTGGAGTAAAATTGCTTTACAATGGTGTGTTAGTTTCTGCTGTATAACAAAGTGAATCAGCTATATGTATACATATATCCCCATATCCCTTCCCTCTTGCATCTCCCTCCCACCCTCCCTATCCCACCCCTCTAGGTGAACACAAAGTACTAAGCTGATCTCCCTGTGCTATGGGCTGTTTCCCACTAGCTATCTATTTTACATTTGGTAGTGTCTATATGTCCATGCCACTCTCTCACTTCGTCCCAGCTTACCCTTCCCCCTCCCCACGTCCTCAAGTCCATTCTCTACGTCTGCGTCTTTATCCTGTCCTGCCCCTAGGTTCTTCAGAACGATTTTATTTTATTTTTTTAGATTCCATATATATGTGTTAGCATACGGTATTTGTTTTAATCTTTCTGACTTACTGAGTGACCCTTATTTTTAAGAAGTATGTTTTGCTGACTCTTTCTGAGATCTGAAGCTACAGTGTTATTTCCCTTGTTCCTTTTGCATACATCCTTGCCTGATCTCCCCTCTTATGGGAAGCCTACACTTATTTTTTTAGTTTATTGATTTAGTATTTGTTTTGCAAAAAAGAAGTTTGTATTATTATCTCTTCCTCCGTGTTGCTTTGGGTGACTTCCAGGAAGAAAATGGGGAAACTCTAACTTTAGCATCATCTTCATTTTTGATGCCATTCATTTGAGACATTGTATTAAACACCATAGAGGTTACCTCCATTGACTTGTTCCAATTTACAGAGATTATTAAAGCATATTTCAGAAAATACAGTTTTCAAACACATCTGCATTTGAGTTTATGTTTGTTTTTGCCTGTTTAAGAAACTCTGTTATATCTCTGACTTCTCACTATTTAAGTCACAATTGTTTCATCTTAGTTTTCTTAACCAGTCAGATGTTTAGACCTAAAATATATAATAAATGGATTTAGGTAACATGGTAGCTATGTTATCGTAGCCAGTTATATTTCAGCTATTTTTTGGAAAGACCTCTTTGGAGGGTGCAGATTTAAAATCTGTACTTTCATGTATTTTACATCAATATTCTTAGAACTCTATTGGCTCAGATTTCAGTTCATCAGTTCAATGGACAATTAAAGCACCTGCTTTCTGGACCTGTTTTCAGGCTACAGTTTTATTTTGACTGCATTGCCATTTTATGCAGCAATGTTTGGACCATTATATAAACAATTTAGTGCATTTTGTTCTATTTTATAAAAGTTCGTGGGAAGAAAAGGAATGAAATAGCTAAACTATGATTTTAGAGGAAATATATAAAGTCCCTTTTTAGAAATTAAGCTTTCTGTAACTTGCAACCAAAAAAATCTGGCCTAACATAAGAGGAAAATGAGACCCAGTTTGACATGAAACCAGGATTAAGGTTAGGATGAAAAATGTATGTTGTAAGTCTGGTTCATTTTCAGCCAATGGGTAGAAATTTGGCTTTTAAGCTTTTTAGCATGAAGGAGATTTTCTGGATTTCTTTTTTTTATATAGTGGCAGGGGAGAAGGTTCTGGGTCAGTTCTGCTTTGGGCTGCTATTAGCACTATTATGCCCTCTATAATTCTACATTATTTCATCTATTAATCAGGAATACCAATGATAATCAGAATTTTATTTTGTCTTCAAATGTTTTAATTTTACCCTCCCTCAGTTTACTTTTAACAGTCATGAACTTTTTGTTAGTCTGATCCATTTATGCTGGACATGCAGAAGAATTCCAGAAATACCCTTGTACCAAGATGTTCAGCAGGCTTAGTTCTGTCTTGATCTCTTTCAGGGCCCATCGGTGCACATTTTATATTGTAAGATGCTGATTAAGTCTGGTGTAGGTCCCTTTACATTTTACTTTACAACAAAAAATGTAAAGGATGTACACCACATTTGAGAATCATTGTCCTAAATTTTAGCCACTGACTTGAATTAGTTAACCTTTTCAGAAGAGCCTTTGCTACCACAGAAGTGTTTTATTTTTAAGAATTAAATGAGCTCACTACTTACATCTTAGGGGATAGGAATTAGAGTGGCAGAAGAACTAAGGTTAACACCATGAAATAAGCAATGGAAAACTGCTGATATTTCTAACCAGGCAGTAAAGAATCTCTTTTCCTTGTGACCTCTCAGTCCACAGAAGCCATGTCTTTGAAATACTCTTTTATATCAGAAAGGCTTTTTACTCCATCCTTTTCAGGATTGTGAACTGTGGTTGGACAAAGGGGGAGGGTAGTGGGGAACCTTTGGAAGCAGAACCGGTAGGGAATTTTAAAACCTCATGGACAATGTGAAAGAGGGAAAGAGTTTTTTTTTTAATAGATCTTTATTGGAGTATAATTGCTTCACAATACTGTGTTAGTTTCTGTTGTACACCAAAGTGAATCAGCCATGTGCATACATATGTTCCCATATCCCCTCCCTCCTGAGCCTCCCTCCCATCCTCCCTATCCCACCCCTCTAGGTCATTGCAAATCACTGAGCTGATCTCCCTGCGCTATGCTGCTGCTTCCCACTAGCTAACTACTTTACATTTGGTAGTGTATATATGCCCATGCTACTCTCACTTTGCCCTAGCTTCCCCCCAACCCCGTGTCCTCAAGTCCATTCTCTATGTCTACATCTTTATTCCTACCCTACAACTAGGTTCATCAGTACTTTTTTTTTTTTTTAGATTCCGTATATATGCGTTAGCATATGGTATTTGTTTTTCTCTTTCTGACTTGCTTTGCCCTGTATGACAGACTCTAGGTCCATTCACCTCACTACAAATAACTCAGTTTCATTTCTTTTTATTTCTGTTTTTGTGCCAGTAGCATACTCTCTTGATTACTGTAGCTTTGTGGTATAGTTTGAAGTTGGGGAGTCTGATTCCTCCAACTCCATTTTTTTCCATTGTATATATGTGCCACATCTTCTTTATCCATTCTTCTGTCGATGGACATTTAGATTGGTTCCATGTCCTAGCTATTATAAATAGTGCTGCAGCGAACATTGCGGTGCATGACTTTTTTTGAATTATGGTTTTCTCAGGGTATATGCCCAGTAGTGGGATTCCTGAGTCATATATTACTTCTATTTTTAGTTTTTTAAGGAACCTCTATACTGTTTTCCACAGTGGTTGTATCAATTTACATTCACACCAACAGTGCAGGAGGGTTCCCTTTTCACCACACCCTTTCCGGCATTTATTGTTTCTAGATTTTTTGATAATGTCCATTCTGACTGGCGTGAGGTGATACCTCATTGTAGTTTTGATTTGCATTTCTCTAATGATTAGTGATGTTAAGCATCTTTTTATGTGCCTCTTGGCCATCTGTATGTCTTCTTTGGAGAAATGTCTATTTAGGTCTTCTGCCCATTTTTTTTTTTTTTTTTTTTTTTTTGTGGTAAGTGGGCCTCTCACTGTTGTGGCCTCTCCCATTGCGGAGCACAGGCTCCGGATGCGCAGGCTCAGCGGCCATGGCTCACGGGCCTAGCCGCTCTGCAGCATGTGGGATCTTCCCAGACCAGGGCATGAACCCCTATCCCGTGCATCGGCAGGCGGACTCTCAACCACTGCACCACCAGGGAAGCCCTGCCCATTTTTTAATTGGATTGTTTGTTTTTCTGATATTGACATACATGAGCTGTTTGTATATTTTGGAGATTAATCCTTTGTCTGTTGTTTCATTTGCAAATATTTTCTCCCATGCTGAGGGTTGTCTTTTCATCTTGTTTATGGTTTCCTTTGCTGTGCAAAATTTTAAAGTTTAATTAAGTCCCATTGTTTATTTTTGTTTTTATTTCTGTTACTCTAGGAGGTGGGTCAAAAAAGATCTTGCTGTGGTTTATGTCAAACAGTGTTTTTCTTATGTTTTCCTCTAAGAGTTTTATAATATCTGGCTTACATTTAGGTCTTTAATCCATTTTGAGTTTATTTTTGCATATGGTGTTAGGGAGTGTTCTAATTTCCTTCTTTTACATGTAGGTGTCCAGTTTTCCCAGCACAACTTATTGAAGAGGCTGTCTTTTCTCCATTGTATGTTCTTGCCTCCTTTGTCATAAATTAGGTGACCATATGTGTGTGGGTTTATCTCTGGGCATTCTATCCTGTGCCATTGATCTATATTTCTGTTTTTGTGCCAGTACCATACTGTCTTGATTACTGTAGCTTTGTGGTATAATTTGAAGTTGGGGAGCCTGCTTCCTCCAGCTCCGTTTTTTTTTTCCCCTCAAGATTGCTTTGGCTATTCGGGGTCTTTTGTGTTTCCATGTGAATTGTAAAATTTTTGGTTCTAATTCTGTGAAAAATGCCATTGGTAGTTTGATAGGGATTTCACTGAATCTGTAGATTGCTTTGGGTAGTACAGTCATTTTCACAATATTGATACTTCCGGTCCAAGAACATTGTATATATCTCCATCTGTTTGTATCATCTTTAATTTCTTTCATCATTGTTTTATAGCTTTCTGAGTGCAAGTCTTTTGCCTCCTTAGGCAGGTTTATTCCTAGGTATTTTATTCTTTTTTGTTGCAGTGGTAAATGGGAGTGTTTCCTTAATTTTTCTGAGGGGAAGAGATTTAAGGACTTCAAATGAAATAGACGTTTCCTCTCCTGACAGATCCTAAAGAGCTGTATTGAAAGTGATCTTCAAACTATCAATTTTAATTTTGTCTATTGGATATAATTTTATAGCTTGCAGTTGTAGCCATTTCAGTTGATTTTCATGACTCTTGGGCAATTTTTTTAGTTATAGTTAGTGATTTGATCTTTCTATTAGATGGCATAATAATTGTACATTTTGGAAAAGTAATTATGCATATTTCTACTTCTGACTGAGTATGAAGTAAAAACTATATCTCTGAAAGAACTAGATTGACTAATGGGGTTTTGAATACTTAATCAGTGTCCCAATTCTTTTAATGAAGAGTACTGAATTAGTAATAGCAAATAAAAAAATAAAATAAAATAAATAATAGCAAATGTTTTGTTTAGCAGAATTATAGGATAATGAACAAAAAAACATTGTTCAAAATAGGCTCCTCTTAATCTATTGTCCAAGGCAGGAAGTATCCTAAGCCACTGACTGCCCATTGGAATCACCTGGGAAGCATTTAAATAAATACCAGTGTCCAGCTGAGGATATCATCTATGCATCAATATTTTTAAAAAGCTCCTCAGGCAATTTTAATCAGCATCCAGTGTTCAGAACCACTAAGTTATCCTCAGTTAGACTCATTCCAATATTTACTAAGCCAAATACTGCTAAAATTGAGATAGGAATTATGAAACAAAATATATTGAGTCTTAGTTATGGCCCTTAAAGCTTCATTGCACTGGGAGAATTATTTTAAATGAAACAAAAAATTTCAAAAACAGCATTATTAAGAGCCAAGTATGGTAGAGAATTTGTTCTAAAGGTTTTCTGAGAAGAAAGAAATCATAAAGGAGTGGTGATTAGAGAAAACTTCTGGGAGAAGCTAAGACTCAGTCTGTAACCAAGCAGGACCCTATGGGACCTTCCCAGAACAACCCCCCCTCCCCCCCACATGTCCTCTGCCTGCCTCTTGTTTGTAGAAAAGTTTAGCCTCCTAGGCCTTCCCTGAGTTCCAAAAACCAAATTTAATCAAAGAAGTGAGAAGAGGCTGAAACAAAAGAAAGCAATCAAATAAGACAAAATAATAATAGTTTAGTCATTAAACAAAGCCAAGGACCTTTAGTTTCTCCTCAAGGCCTATGATAATATTCTGAGCCATATCCTTTGAGCTGTTTTGCAGATACTGAAACCCCTACCAGGTAGAAGAAGTTAAATGAATGCTGACCATAAGCATGTAGACTCCAGACCGGTTGGAACCAGAAGGTTGATTATGTTGATTCCCAATTACCTCACCACCAACCAATCAGAAGAATGTCTGTGAGCTGATCATGCATCCTGCAACCCTCTCCATCACCCTATCTTTAAAAAACCTTCCCCTGAAAGGTTTTTTAAAGTTCAGGGAGTTCAGATCTTTTGAGCATTAACAGCCCAGACTCCTTGTTTTGTGCCTACAATTAACTCTGCACTTTCCTTCACCACAATCCAGTATGAGCATATCCAAATGTGGTTCAGTAACAAGTCTGGGCTTCTAAGTGTGATAGCTCTAGTGGATAGCCAGCCTCCAAGATGACTCCCAACAATCCCCACTCCTGGTATTCACATCCTTGTGGCTTTCATATTATTCTCCTTTTTCCCCTCTCACAACTTTGGAGGAAGCCAGTAGTGATGACATGCAAGCAGCTTATGGAGAGGCCTATGTGGGAAGGAATGGAGGCGTTGGCTAACAGACAACAGCCATGTGAATGAGTTTGTAAGTGGATTCTTTAACACCAGCCAAGTCTTGAGATGACTGCAGCATCTGCTGACACCTGGACTGCCACCTGGTGAGAGACCTTGAGACAGAACAGTTCAGGCCAAGAATAGAAGATGAGGCGTTGGGAAGAACATAATGAGCAAAGGAATGAAGTGGGACTGAAATGGTATTGCTGCAATATTCTGGCTGGAGACACAGGTATGTTGCCTGTGGGCGTGTGTTGGGGGGCAAAAATTATTGAGGATATTGAAAGATTTACTAAATACTAGATGTGAAAGGGAATCAGAAGCCATTGGGCTTTTGTTTTATTTCTCCTCTCAAAATTTTGGAAACATATTTTAAAAAACATAATAATTCAAATGCAGAGGGGAAAATATTTTGTTGTTTGTAAATTAGCAAAAGAAAAATATTTATGTTTTATATAAAGAAAGATGAGAACCACTCATAAAAAATGTTTTTGTGCAAAGGGTTTGAGTAGAACCGATTTGATATAGGAGGTGAAATGCATCAATCACTAGTAAACACTGAAACTAACAACTAATTTATATACCATAAATCAGTAGCCTGGCCTTTAATCTAAAAACATCTATGTTTTAGAGAGACAACAAAATCCTTTTCTTCACTAAGACTTGCTTTCCAATATTGATTCCAATTGACTTCAAATATATTTACTAAAGGTCATCACATTAACAAACACTAATTGAGTGTCTTATACATTTTTCACACAGCCACTTATTTCCTACAAGCATATACATACTAAATTGAAAGTTCAAGGGCAACAACTTTTAATTTTTTCATGATGTTATGACAGAAGCAGGAAAGAATTTTATGAATGAAAATTCACCTGGTTTAAGTACAGGCTGACAACCTTCTTTTAGCAGTTGGAATGTTTTCCTAAAGAGTTTTGCCTTAGGCAAGTCTCTGCGTTTAGAATAAATCAGATCAAGTTCAATTTTATCAGTGTTTTACTTTTGGCTCACTGTTTATTTTGCAAGTAAAACTCAAAATCAACAGTTGGGTTTAGGGTGAACATTAAGGAAATTGTGCCCACACTGCAGGGTCTGCATGAACCACCCTTGGGGAGTAATTTATTTGCTATTTTCCACATTATTTTGGAAAAGCAGATAGAACATCTTGCCTCCTAAATTAAAAGAATATTTTTTCCATTTTAAAACAATGCACATTTACCACATAAATTTCTGAAAATCAGAAAAATAGAAGGAATTGTTTTTAATGTACATTGTAATACCACAAGCAGAAGATATCACTATTCTATTCTTTCTTTCCTTCTGACATTGTTTTTCTTATATATATATATATTTGGATGGTATTATATAATTAGGATTATTCAGGATTCACAATTTTTATCCTGTTTTTCCCCCCACTTGGAATTCATCATTTTATTCATTCAACAAATATTCATTGAGCAATACAGCATACATTTGTACTTTAATTTTATACACATAATTTTTAATAGCTGCATAAAATCCCATAAAATACTTTTACCATAGCTTATTTAACCAACTTTCTATTATTGGATGTTAAGTTTCCTATTACTTTTTGACCTGAAAATTTTCTTTTTTTCTTTTGATTCTTAGTTTCTTTTAATTGGAAAAGTAATACATACAAATCATAAATCCAAACAGTAAAAAAGGGTTTATATGACCTCCTGTCCATACCTCCAAATTCCTAGTCTTTCTCTTATTATCTGTTTCACATCTCCTTCTTTCAAAACAGTCTACATATATACAAACTGCCTTTTTTTCCTATACAAATAGAAGCATGCTATACACAATGTTTTCAATGCTTTATACCTTATTTTTCAATTTTATCTCAACTACATGGAATTAGTCCCTTATCTGCAGAAGACTCTTGATATTATAGGGAGAAATGATTAAGTGTTATTTACTTAATCAGTTCCCTATTGATGTATACCTAGATTATTTACGATGTTTTTCTAGGTCTCTAGCCTATTGCATTGGTTAGTTAGTATGGCTTGAACAATGTTAATTTGTTCCTCACTTTAATAGGGAAGTATCTAGTTATCCAACATTAAGCACGATCCTGGCTTTTGGGTTCAGATAGAAAATCTTGTTAAGGAATTATCCATCTATTATTATATTAATGTTATAAAAATCAAGAATGGATGTATTTTTGGCATCTATGGACATGAATGCAATTTTCTCCATTGATCTATTAATTGGTGGAAGTATACTAAAATTTTTCTTAGAATCAAGTCATCTCTATATTCCTAGGTATTTAGGCAATATTTAGAGTTCCAGTCATACTGTATATACAATTTGAATCATTTATTTTTACCTTAGCATAACAAAATCTTTTATGATTTTATTTGAAATCCTTTATAAATATTACTTTATTGACTGCATAATTTTCTATCTAGCAGATTCATTATTATTTTCTCCTTTTTCTATTGTTGAGTATTTAATTTTCCATTTCAAGCTATTCTAAACAACGGGGAACAGATTAAACAATTTTCTGACAAATGCAGTATAACTCAGACGTATGCCTCAGTCTTCTAACCATAAGGGTTTTAACATTTAATTTCAAATAATTTGAGTGTCCATCTCACTGTGGGAAAATCTTGTGTGTACCCCAATGTGTATCTTTGAGGATCACCTGGGACTTGCTTCTAACCATCACATCTACTTCAGATTTTTGGCTTCTGCTGAATTTTGATCTCATTTATCTCTGAATTCTTAAGGAATTTCCCTTTTCTTTCTTTTGTTGACTCAACAAAGATCAGAACCTTTTTAAAAATTCTCCAAAGCACAATCCAAACAAGGCAGTTTTCAAAATAGTTTTGTATAATAGACTTTTACTGTTGATATAGTGAGTACTTACTTACCTTGAGTTACAGTACAATGGATGAGATTAATATTAGACATTCATGTTCTTAAAAGTTCTTTGGCCATTTGTGTTATTGAGAACTAGTCATTTTGTGACTTTTCCTTGAACGTTATTTTCCTCCTTCTCCTTTCACCTCTGTACTGTCCAGAGATGAGATGTCCCTCTCTCATGCCTGTCCTTAAAAACTGAAAATTCTTCCTATTTATTATGCAGAGCAATTCAATACTCTCTTTATTTACCCTTATCTCACAACCAGCCACATCCCAAGACCTATCTTCCACAACTGAAATGATCTTTCAATTTTTTTCTTTTTTCTAATCAAAAGACATTTCTCTCCTAAGAAGAATTGCCCTTCCAGATTTTAACCCACTCCCGCAGCCCCATTCCAACCCTCTCCAGGACTGCTGATCAGTTTAGAACATAGTCCTGAGTCTTTAACAGGATGAGCTGGATAATGCTGCACTAGCATTTGTGTGGCATTCCTTCCTGTATTTTTTAAGCCTTGTGATAATGTGGTAATTATCTGCCTTATCTGTTGATGGAAGAATTAGATTGTTGGGATCCTAACATGATGTATCTGTCAGCAGCATTGATTCATCATCACTGAATGCCAAGGTTTTCTCTGATTTGAAAGACTGGAGGATTAATTGATTGGCATCTTTCACCTCCTCCCTCTCCCCAGTTTTTAATTCCCTCTGCATTCTTGCCTATGTTTCTGCTGCCTGTTTTATTCACTAAGAGACATATCATGGTATAGGGGGTGGGAGTTGGGAAGGTTGGACATAGTGCATTCATTCTTTCCTTTAGGCACTAATCTAACTTGTAGTTTGTTTAGAAATCTTCTGAGCAGTGCGTAATGGGTTAGGAACTTTTTCCCCCTATTTTGTCCTATAAACCCTCCAGCCAAGCATTCCTCTGTGGCTTCCACTGAGGATAAGCTCAGTTTAGCTGTGAGACATAGAATCCCAAAATCTCAGTGGTTGAAACAGTTCAGGTTCATTTCTTGTTCTTACTATATGTCCATCACACATCGGCAGAGACCTCTTTACTCACCTAGTCTCTTTGACACCCATGTTGATAAAGCCATTCTGTTTTAAACATTGCTCATCCCTGTACCAGAGGGTAAAATCATGTTTTGCGGATTCCTGAATGGGCAATTCAATGCTCTAGCCCACAAGTGACACGTGTCACTCTTCATACAATTCATTGGCCAGAACTAGGTATATGGTCCATCTGACTACAAGGAGGTCAGGAATTACAACCTACCTTGTGCTACCATAGAGGACTAATCTGCCATCACAAGGGACATATGCAAGAGTACCCACTGGAAGGATTAGGCAATGGGAGCAAAGATTAGATACATATGTCAAAATTAAGTTGACTAAAAAAAAAAAAAAAAAAATGAGATCAACGCCATTTATGTAAAAATACATGCATATAAAATTATATACATTTCCATGCCTTCACCCTTTAGACCTAAGGCTCTGCCCTCTGAGTCATTGTTCCTTTATTATCTTGAAGGGTAGCACATGTTTGCACCTCAGTAGTTTTATCATTCTGTTTCTTACTTGTAGCACATGGGAAGTCCAATTAGCCTTACTTAATTTTATTTATCCTTTCTTTGCCCCTTTTGGTCTAAACTGGCAGTGTCTGTGCAACAACTGTCAGTTTTGGTATAACACTTTCAAAACCTTTTTGAGTCTCCCATATGTATTACAAAATTCACACCATTAGACAAAATAGTCTTCCAAATACCTTTTCTGGAATCAGCCATCTCTATCCTCACTTCTACTGACATGGCTGAGGGTATCCATGAGTCACACACACCTAATCACTTCCTCAAAAGCTTCTCCAGCTATACCCTTGGCCTTCTTTCCAGAGCACATTTTCCTAACAGTGAATCTCCTAATTCTGATGTTTTCGCAGTTTGGATAGGCTAAGAGTTTCCAAAATCATCAAGTCCTGGTTCCCTTTTACTTAACAGATTTTCCCTCAGTTTATCTCGTTTCACTCATTTTACTACAAACAACAAGAAGAAACCAGGCTGAACTTTCAACATTTTGCTTGAAAATCTCAGCTAAGCAAGTTCTTTTTTCATACAACCTTGTAGAATACAATTCAGCTAGACTTCCTGCCTGCCACGATATAGCAAGAATCCCCTTTCCTTTATTTTCCTTCTGAGCCCTCACCAGCAGCAACTTTAACATTCATAATTCTGCCAGCAATTTCTTTATGACACTACATAGATTCTCTAAAACAATATAGGTTTTCTCTATCATGCTCATCTCTTTCTTCTCAGCCCTCACCAGCAGCATATGTAATACCCAGTTTTCTACCAACAGTTTATTTAAGGCAATCTAGGCTTTTTCTTTCATACATCTCAAAATTCTTCCAGCCTCTACTCATTCCTCAATTCCAAAACTACTTCCACATTTTTATGCGTGTGTTAACAGCAGCATCCCATTCTCGTTACCAAAGCTATATTGGTTTCCTGTGCCTGCTGTAACAGATTACCAGGAACAGAGTGACTTAAAAAAACAGAAATTTATTCTGTACAGTTCTGGAGGCCAGAAGTCCAAAAGCATTTTCACTAGAACCGCAATCAAGATATCTACAGGCTCACATTCCTGCGAAATCTCTAGGGGAGAATCCATTCCTTGTCTCTTCTAGCTTCTGCTGGCTAGTGGCATTCCTTGGCTTTTGGCTTCATCATTCTAATCTGTCTCTATGGTCACATTGCCTGAATTTCCTTTGGGGAGACATTATTCAGTCTATAACAAACATTTATAGATATACTCATATGACCTTTCATATATAATGGAATCTTTCATATATAATTTCATATAAGAAATTATATTACTCTGTTTCCCAGTGTTCAACCATCCTTGCATTCTGGAAAAAAACTCTACATAATAATCACTTTTGGCTTTTGAAGCCTTTACAGTATTCCATTTTTATAACTCTTCCATACTTTATTTAACCAAACTTCACTGATAAACATTAAGGTTATTTTCTTTCTGTATTATTTCATTATTATAAAATCCCTACATACGTACACACAATCTTTGTGTACTTGGTCAGTTATTTCATTGGAATATATTCCTAGGAATAAAATTGCTGAGGCAAAAGATGTATACATTTAAATTTTTTATTTATCTTATTAAATTGTCCCTAGAAATTTTCCAATTTAAAATCTCATCTCACTTAAGAGAGTTCACTATTTCCCCCACACCCTGCTTAGTTCAGGGTACTAACAGTTGATTATTATGAGAGGCAAAGCATATTATTTTATTATTTCATTTTGCATTGCTATGATTAGTATTTGAAAATCTGTTTTGTCTCTATCACTTTTTCATTTTCTCTCCCAATTATCAATCTTGTTGATTTGCAAGAGCTTCTATATATTAAGATAGTAGCCTTTTATATTAAGATAATAACTTTCTGTATAGGTTTAAACTGTATTTTAGCAATTTGTCATTTTTCTCTCTGTTAATATTGCCTTTGGTTATACAAAAGTTTAACATTTTTAGGAAATAGAATATGTATCCCTCTCATAAAAGTTTCTGGGTGTAATATTGTTTAAGAAAGGCCTTTCTAACTCCAAGAATATTGGCTATTTCTGTTAATGTGACCTTGCCTGCCATTGCAGAATGGCTTAGGGCATTAAGGTTTCATTTGCTATTTTCTAGATAATTCTGGGCCTTCTCGAGGGTTCTTTTTAATAGAATCCAAGTTTGCCTCTTGAATGCCAAGGCTAGTTAGTGTAGAAATATTCTGAAGAGATGTCCTGATCAACTTTTTATATCAAAAGAGTGTTTCCCAAAAATAAACAAATGGAACCTAATGAAACTTAAAAGCTTTTGCACAGCAAAGGAAACCATAAACAAGACCAAAAGACAACCCTCAGAATGGGAGCCAATATTTGCGAATGAAGCAGCTGACAAAGGATTAATCTCCAAAATTTACAAGCAGCTCATGCAGTTCAGTAACAAAAAAACAAACAACCCAATCCAAAAATAGGCAGAAGACCTAAATAGATATTTCTCCAAAGAAGACATACAGATTGCCAACAAACACATGAAAGGATGCTCAACATCACTAATCATTAGAGAAATGCACATCAAAACTACAATGAGGGCTTCCCTGGTGGCGCAGTGGTTGAGAGTCCGCCTGCTGATGCAGAGGACATGGGTTCGTGCCTCGGTCTGGGAAGATCCCACATGCCGCGGAGCGGCTGGGCCCGTGAGCCATGGCTGCCGAACCTGCGCGTCCGGAGCATGTGCTCCGCAACGGGAGAGGCCACAGCAGTGAGAGGCCCACGTACCGCAAAAAAAAAAAAACAAAAAACAAAACTAGAAACAATAAATGCTGGAGAGGGTGTGGAGAAAAGGGAACACTCTTGCACTGTTGGTGGGAATGTAAATTGATACAGCCACTATGGAGAACAGTATGGAGGTTCCTTAGAAAACTACCATACGACCCAGCAATCCCACTACTGGGCATATACCCTGAGAAAACCATAATTCAAAAAGAGTCATGTACCAAAATGTTCATTGCAGGTCTATTTACAATAGCCAGGACATGGAAGCAACCTAAGTGTCCATCAACAGATGAATGGATAAAGAAGATGTGGCACATATATACAGTGGAATATTACTCAACCATAAAAAGAAACGAAATTGAGTTATTTGTAGTGAGGTGGATGGACCTAGTCTGTCATACAGAGTGAAGTAAGTCAGAAAGAGAAAAACAAATACCGTATGCTAACACATATATATGGAATCTAAGAAAAAAAAAAAAGGTCATGAAGACCCTAGGGGTAAGAAGGGAATAAAGACACAGACCTACTAGAGCAGGGACTTGAGAATATGGAGAGGGGGAATGGTAAGCTGTGACAAAGTGAGAGAGTGGCATGGACATATATACACTACCAAATGTAAAATAGATAGCTAGTCAGAAGCAGCCGCATAGCACAGGGAGATCAGCTCGGTGGTTTGTGACCACCTAGAGGGGTGGGATAGGGAGGGTGGGAGGGAGGGAGACGTAAGAGGGAAGAGATATGGGAACATATGTATAAGTATAACTGACTCACTTTGTTATAAAGCAGAAACTAACACACCATTGTAAAGCAATTATACTCTAATAAAGATGTTAAGAAAAAGAGTATTTTGAGTCATGCATATTAGTGATATCAAATCAATATTTAAATCAAATTAATGAATATTAAAAAAAATTGCATCTAAATCCCCAAAACGGATAGTGTGTATTATATTCTACAGCTCAACTTGGAAGTCCAGCTGTCACAGTGAAACCTCTGTCATTGAAATAGCTCAGAAATAGACTGCATTCATATTTAACCCAATAGCTTTAGGCATTCAGCGATATGGATGAGATGAAATAAAAAGTACCATATCAAAATTAACATCAAGCCATGTGTTATCCTTCTGGAGTTTTACAGTCATTTTTAACATAGATAGTAACTTGGTTTGAAATTTAAGCACACACATACGCACAGGTTTGCTACTTGGAGAGTTCTGTGCCTGGGGGAGGGGAGGTGACAATTGTTGCATTCAGTATATAACACATGTAATGATAATAAAGTTGATTGGTTGAACTAAAAAAAAAAAAGTGTGTTTCCTTTAGCTATTGTTCATTTTTATTCTGGATTTATAAAGTTTGAGCACTTTTTCCTCTTCTGTTCTCCTTCACTCAAAGCTGAAATCACTGTGATCCAGATGCAAGCGACTTAAATAAGAGAGGGAGCAAGCACCTGAAGGATCTCACACAGGTCTAATCTCAAAGGCTATTTGGAGCTGATTCTGAGAGTTATGAAGTGTGGTGTATGACAGCCAAAATGTGGTGTCTGAACAGCAGCTATGACAAACTCCTTAGGTCTTGTCATTTCGTGTAATATTTTAATCCCAAGGATAAACAAAGAAAAATAACTTGCCTGATGTTAAAGTCTACTGAGAGCCTGTATTCACATGCCAGTTCCAGACAATACAGGTGTGCATTTTTTTCCCCTAAGTAGAGTGTTCATTCAGGGTCATCAAAAGTCCAGATAGAGAACAATTTTAAAAGATGTACCTTCATAAGAGTTTTTCTCCCTCTCAATTCTTAATCAGGTCCCTATTTGGACTGTTGGTGTTCATCTTAATCACTTCTCAGAACCCTTTCTTTCCAGTATTAACTAATATCAGGGAATGGATGAGAGATATCAACTAAATTTTGCTCATGCTGGGCTCTCTTGGGGATTTGATGCTCCCCTTTTTAGTTGTTATAAATGCAGATCCCTTCAGGGTATCCACCCTTGCAAGGCCTGTCATCCTTGCTTCCCTCAATGAGGTCATCACAACACACCTAGTTTTTGTGGTTTTCTTCTATAATTAATTTCTTTGAATCACTGAATAACTTTATCTACCTTCTGCCATACACTTCTTATTTTCTCTGATATCCTTATTTGTAATAAGTCAACCAGAATTGAGCACAACATGGCTTTTCCCTTCAGTGATGCTGAAATAATTTCTGTGACTCATGCTCTGTGCACTGAGCGGTGATCGGGCAGCCTGTGATTGTTTGCTTGTTTAAGCACTTGTTCGCTAGATTATTTAACTGCTGGTTTAATTGTGCCTCACTGAGAGTTCTGCTCTTTGTTAATCCTTGTTATCATTTGAGTGCTATTCACTAAATACATCTTTCTCTTAATCTAAGTGGTTCGAGTCAAATATTTACCTTATTTCCTCGATTTTAAGATTACTTCCCCACCCTCACATTTTCACATTTCTGCAACTAGAATATGTTCTCAATTTATCATGCACATTTAATGCGGTGTTTTTCCCCCAAAAGACTGTTACTAAATCTTCCTTTGCCCTTTGTCTTACAAAGAATAGCTTCTTAGAATCCTGGAGGTACAATGAGTCACAGGTACATGAGATTTTGTTATGAGTTTGAGACACTAATAAATACTGGAACTCCTTTCTTTTTTAAATTTACTCCTCAGAGAGCCAAGTGTTAGGGTTAAAATATATACATATTTGCCTTTTGTGGATTTAGGCCTGAGCTTTTATAGTTTGGTATTTTTGACTCTCTTTCCTCTTTGCCAATTATTTCTACTGGATCAGTATTGGAAAGTAACTAATCCTGGAGACCCTCTCTGCTTTGCCTACAACTGTCATCTCCTTTTCACTTACACACACATATGCTTTATCGTAAACTCCTGGCCATTTGGTTTTTTCCCTAAATTCTTTGCCCTCAAGTCTATGCACAAAGTCTTACATGTTGCACTTTATCAAAAACTTTGTTGAGGTCAAGGGTGGATTATGTGTAAACTCTATTTTCTCTATCTTGGCACTTCCTCATAAATTTTCATGGAATTTTAACTGCTGAATCCCTTTAACTGCAAAAAGAGAGTGGGTAAAATGCCAAGTTTGAACACTGAAGTTCTATGTTTGCTCAGCTTCCAAAAATCTAAAGACATCTTTAGTAGCTATCAGCTTTTAAATATTTTTTTAATCAATGAGTGTACTGGATGCACACGTATTTTCAGATATCAAATGGAAGTTTCATAGGAAGATGGAAATAAGTATAAGTATACATTTGTAACTATTAAAAATACGAGTGATTTTGCTTAAAATCTAAATAATTACTAGCATATTCATTTCTATAGACATACACAATTAGATATGTGACTACAGATTACATAAAATTGACCTCTATGATTGCATATGTGTGTATAAACATGTGTAAATTTAGGCATATGTTTATCAACATACATAATCCATTTAGTGGGGTACGATAGAAACAAGGTTCAGATTCTAGCTCTACCATTTTCTTCCTTTGTGAAACTAGGTCATTTAAATATTGTAACCCTCAGCATTTACATCTGTAAAATGACTATAAAACAATAATGCCTGCCTTACATACCGAAGAGGGCGATACCAGGAATCATTCAAAAAAAATTTTAACTACAAAATACTTTATAAATATTGATAATATTTGATGATAGTTATACAGATATTCCTCCCTACTTACAAAAGAATCCCCTCTTCTTCAAATTGTATATTTTGTCAATAATTCAGCATAGATTTTTAAATTTATAACCAATGTGTAACACAAAAGAATTGAAACTTTCTCTTCTAAAAATCAGCAAATTGTTTTTAGATATATTGGATATCAATATATAATATATATACATATAATTCATTGTATATATTTATTGTATATAGTTGTATATGGTTTTAGAGAACATAAATGTATAATATAAATGTACAACAGATGTTGACTTATTTTCAATATTTTAGCTCAGAAAACCCAAAAAAAAGGCAAAATTTACTTTTAAAAGTGTCATCTATTCCCTAGCTTCTTAGCTTTAGCATATCCAAAATGCGATTTGTTGAAATAATGGTATGTTTTAAGTTAATCTACAGTCAGTATGGTCTGTGAGACATTATTATACTGGAGTTTCTGGACACCAAAGCTGCCCTAGAAATGTCTCAGGAGAAGGCCCTGGGTCTCACTGAGTCAAATATCTAGAACCAACCCCTATAATACATGCTTGTTGAGGCTTGCATTTATATTTTCTTTGTTACAGCTTTTAAATGTAAAGAAATTTTCACAGCAGCCATGCCCAAGAATCTTCAGGAACTTAACTGCAAAACCAACTAGGTAGAGTCAGTTTGGACAAACTCTTTATACTGGAGGCTCCAGTCTCGTGTTAAAAGTACTTTTTCTTTTCTATCAGGGTAAAGAGGCTTCTAGTCTATGTTGGCTACTCTCAGGTAGAAAGAGTAGACAGGGACAAGCAACACCCAGTGATGTACAACTAGGCTTACATTTCCCAAGGAGATATTAGAAAGTAAACTACTGTATCTCTCTTCTCCCCACTCCCACATTCATAAATGTGCCTGGTAAACCCATCTCCTGAGTTTACCACTCTCCCGTTAAGTGGTGGAGTATAATTCCTCTCTCCTTGAATCTGGGGAAGGCTTGAGAATTGGTTTGTAACCAACTGAACATGTCAGAAGTGACACGGCATGACTTCTGAGGCTAGGTAGTAAAAGGAGACATAGCTTATGCCTTGTACACTGGGACACCAGCCTTCAGATCTCATAACTGCCATGGAAGAAATCCGATTATTCTGTCATGCTGTGAGAGAGCCTAGCCCACATGGAGAAGCCACGTGCTGCATTCCAGCCAACAGCTCCAGCTGCAGTCCTAGTTGACAACCAACATCACTGTCAAACATAAGTAAAGATGCCTTCACGTGATTTCAGTCCCTGGCATTTGTATCTTACCAACTGAGGCACCAGACATCAAGCAGCAGAGGCAAGCCAACCCTACCGTGCTGTCTCTGAACTCTTGACCCAGAGAAACTGTAAGGATAATAAAATGGTAATTTTATGTAGCTAAGTTTGGGGGGTAGTTTGTTTCATAGCAATAGTAACTGGAATACCTCTCCTTTGAATCTAGCTGGCCTCTTGACTTGCTTTAGTCAACAGAATGAAGAGAAAGTGACAGTGTGCCTGTTTTGAACATAGGATTCAAGAGGACTTTCCTGTTTCCATTTCTGTGCCTCAGCTGTCACGATGAGAACATGTCTAGAGTTGCCTGCTGGTGGATGAGAGACACGTGGAACATACTTGAGTCATCCCAGCTGAGGCCAGCCTAGATCAGCCTACAACCATCCCAAATCCAGACGTGAAGCCAAGCCACCTACCTCACCGATCCAGACAGAGAAGCAAAAACATGTGTTTTGTCAAATGCCACGAAGGTTGTAGGGTTGTTTGTTGAGCAGCATTATTGTGGCAGGAGATGACAGGTAGGCCACTTTAAAAAGCCAAAGCAAAAAGTATTAATGCACCCTCTCGATCTCATAGTCCTCTTTCTTAACTGCCTTATATCAGCATTTTCCTTCGAAGCAAAACTCTTTAGTCTAGTTACCTACTTACTTAATTTCCACTTCCTTACCTCCTAGTCTCTCCTCAGCCCTAATCATTCTGACTTCTGCCCCCACCACTACACTGAAATCACTCTTCAACATCTGCAGTTACTCTCACGATGCCAAATCTGATGTACTTGTTGCTTCATAATCTTCCTGGACCCTTCAGCAGCAGTCACCTTGTTTGACCATAGGTACTCCTTTTTCAAACACCTTTTTTCTTTTAGCTTCTGAGATGCCTCCACATTTTCTTCCTACTTCTTCGGCTGCTCCCTTTTATCTCTTTTGCTGGTTCATTCTTTTATTCATTTATTTTTAAAAAATCTATTGAACACCTACTATGTGTCAAGCATTTGGGGGTGTGTTGTGGTCACAGCAGTGAAAGCAGACAAAATTCTTGCCCTTGTAGGGCTTAGGTTTTAGTGAGAGGAGACAGAAAATGAGCAAATGAATATGTAGACATATATGTCACATGGTGATAAGCTCTATGGAGAAAAATAAAACAGAGGAAGAGGGAGAGATAGTGATAAGGATGGGATCGGTGTCAATGTTTTAGATAAGGTGGTCAGTGAAGTCCTCACTGAATGGGTGACATTTGCACAGACACCAGAAGAACACGAGGGCGTGAGCCAGATGGGTCTCTGAGGGTGGAGTGTCCCAGACCAAAGGAACGGCAACTGCAAATGTCCTCATTCGGGACCGTGGTTACCATGTCCCTAAGACTCTTTTTTTTTCTTCCCTTTTATTATACTCATTTTCAAATCAATTGCTTAGCTTTTTATATTGAAAGTTTAAGGAAAAAAAAAAACAACAAGAACAAAAACCCAATCCTTCACAAATATCTGAGTTTGGCACAGTTTATTAGGGTATGAGGAAAGAAATTGACCTGTCATCTTGGATCATTTGCTCAAGTCTTCTGGAATGTGGTCTCTGACCCCTACACAGGAGGCCACTTACTGCCTATCTTCTAAATGTTGATTCTGCAAGGTTCGGGTTTAGCCCATCTTTTCTCTTCACATTTGTGCCTAGGGTGAGCTCACCCATTTCCAAAGTTTTAAATGCCGTCAATGCTCAGGTTGACATGTTTAGTCAAGACCTTACTTCTGAGCTTCGGATTTAAATATCCAACTGTACCCTTGACATCTCCACTTGGGCATCTCAAACTTACCATGTTCAATGAGAACACTTCATTACACCAACACCCCGAAAACTCAACTGTACCTCCCCATCATGTGCTATCTTTGGAAACAGCCATCCAATTTCTCAAACCATAAGTCTGGTATCCTTGATTCCTCTATTTTACTTATATTCCAAATTTAGTTCATTAAACTTTTAGACTTGACCCGCAAAACATCTCTCAAATCCATCAACCTTTTTCCATCTCCACTTCTCCCAAGTTGTGCCAAGGCACCAGCACTGAACACTAAATTTGTGATATTCATGGCCAGTACATGATTCAAGATAGAGTGTATCTATACCATATCATCACATAAACCTTTCTAACTGAATTCAATTTAAGATAAAGCAAACCTTCTAAAAGTCTGACTATACACATATGAATATGATGGCAAGTTTGATGTTTCCAACAGTAGTTTGGCACTTAGCTTATGGAACTGTATTTGATTTATGATAACTGGTGTACTCCTGCATGAGTTTCTAAGTAAAAAGAAGCAAATTTTAGGTTGAGAAAATATTTGGAAGAGTGGAAACATTGTTTTTTCCAAAGTCACTTTCATGTCCACAATTTTATGAATTTTATGTGTTCTAAGATGAGGTTGACAGCTCTGGCCTATCCTTACTCTAGACTAATTTATTAAATTATTGGACTCCTGGTTTTTACAGTGTGAAAAGAGACTTTTTATGAACACAAATAACTATTATTTCAATAATAACTCATTGTGCCAAAATCTGGCATTTAAGTTTATAAATAAGATCACAGCTGCTGACCTCTTTCAGTGAAGAAAAGAACAAAAGGAGTTAGCAACCCATTCTGAGAGCCCACCTAAATCAAGTAGGATGTTAAATCCATGCATAAAATAATGTTTTTTAATAAAAATGCTTTAAAGGGAAAATCGTCTCATTTTAAATTGAATGAATAAATACAAAAGATGACATGAGGCTCCCGGATTACTGCTATGAGGCCCTAAGACACCAGACTCAGGCATTGCTAATAGCTCAACAGTAATTGGAATATTAATAGGATGTGTCATTCTGATTATATAGAATATGCATCAAAGTACTTTACCTAACACTTCTGGATTGATTGGAGAGTGGCAGAGAATAATCTGATTGTCGCTCCTCTCTGTTTAAGAGCCCCATTTCGGAATGCTTTACTCGCAGACTCTATTTGAGGACGTATTCAAAATAAAATCAATGCATTTATAACCTAATTAGCTGATCTCTATTGATTCATGTTCCAGATATTCAGTTTGCATAGCATTACTGTTTTTACTAACTACCTGTAAATATATCCTGGGTGGCATGTTGGGTTAATGCATTAGTCATTAGTCATAGTACATCACTGAAGTACTATGTTTTCCAGTTTTCTCCTAGTCAATCCATGTTAATAAGACTTCATATGTTTATTTAGCACTAATCTCAGCCAAGTCCTGGGCTCTTTATGTAACATTGGATTAGAAATGGTTCTGGGGACTTCCCTGGTGGCGCAGTGGTTAAGAATCCGCCTGCCAATGCAGGGGACACGGGTTCGAGCCCTGGTCCGGGAAGATCCCACATGCCACAGAGCAACTAAGCCCGTGTGCCACAACTACTGAGCCTGTGCTCTAGAGCCCACAGTGACAACTACTGAGCCCGCGAGCCACAACTACTGAAGCCCACGTGCCTAGAGCCTGTGCTCCGCAACAAGAGAAGCCACTGCAATGAGGAGCCCGCGCACCACAACGAAGACCCAACATAGCCAAAAATAAATAAATTTATTTTAAAAAGCAGTCAATTAAAAAAGTAAATAAATAAAATGGACTTTCCTAGGGAATTCCTCGGTGGTCCAGTGGTTAGGACTCTGCACTTCCACTGCATGGGGCACAGGTTCGATCCCTGGTCGGGGAATTACATCCTGCAAGCCACGAGGCGCGGCCAAAATAAATAAAATTAAAAAAAAAAAAAAGAAATGGTTCTGATGTAATGGGTTTACTGTCTAAAAGTAAAGGGAACCTTGACCTTTGAACAGTTTGCTGCTTCCGCTCCAGGGTATAAGTGAGAGGTCAGGGGTTCACTGGAACCGCATCATACAAGCGTAACCCCTTCAGGGATGTGGACCTAGTCACCTGTTCTCATCATGCTCGGCCTGAGAAAGGGCACATGACTTTCAACTTTGTTTGCCACAAATCTACCCACAAGTTGTCATATAAAAAGGAAGAAGAAGTCAGGCCGTATGTTATTTCGGCCTTCTCCTGACTTAAAAAATATTGGAGTCCATGTTATGTGTTCAAGAATGGTCAGACCTCTCTAATTACGTCAAGCGAATTGATGAATTTTGCTCGCAAGACATGCAAATATTCCTTAAACTGTGGAGAAGTGGCAAAGCTCAACTCTGGGGCACTGATGCAAACAGAGGCTTAAAGATGTTAGTGGCCTTCAGACCTGGATCTCTGGCTCTCTGGACTTGCTTAGGATGTCATTGATTTACTCCTTCCACAGAGGTGGAGAGAGAGAACCAGGGGAGATAGGTTTAATTAATCTTAAATATCTCTGCAATTTAAGAATTGTAGGCCTGGAACAGTTCCTGTACTAACATGATTAGCAAATATTGACTTTCGAATACAATAATAATGTGTCATCTGAAACCCTTGATAAGTAACTTAAGTACTTCCTTAGCTTGCATCTTATTAAATTAGATGAGGTATGGTTGAGGAGCATTACACAAAGACATTGAAATGAAAAATCAGACCTAAGTGTTTTAACATTGATTTTAAGAGAGCTAAAAGTCACAAAGAAAACATATATGCTTCAGTTCTGCAACATATGAATGTAAGCTATTTTCTCTGGGTGGATTCCTTAAAAGTGTATAATAATTTTCATGGTGCAACTGTAGTAAACATTCACAATTTGTGACCTTTTTGACAGCTGTAATCAATCATCAGATTATGTATGATGACCATATAATTTTAGTTTTATGGAAGGTTAACTTACACAGATTATGAGCTTTTGATGTTAAAATATGGAAGAAAGAGCCGGGGTGCACTAGGGTGCCCGTGAATATGGTAAGGATAATCCACCCAACTCCCTTCATAAGGTTTAACTTAAAAACGTGTACAACAAGTCAGCTAAAAATAGTTTAAAGACGTGATACTAGTCAGCTGCACCCTGACGATTCTTGCTGTATTGATTAGTTTTCAAAGGCTGCATGGCATGTGTATTCTACTTACAATAGAATTGGAATGAGGGGAGAAAAGCCTCCAAATGTCATCAAAGCAAATGGTCTGTGAATGTTGCTTCAAAGCTCGTCGTTGTTAGTTGCTAGGGTATTTGGCCACAAAGCTTGTAAAGAGGTTTCTCTGGAGGGGAGGGGACGACAAAATGCACATCTTGGCCAGAAGACTTCTGCTCAAATAACAGGACACAGTAATTCTTGCTTGATACCTAAAATGAATTCACATTCCTTATGAAATTTTGCCCACTTTTTATCCTTTTCTGTAAAAGAAAAAAACAGGAATAGACCCCAGGCCTTTTCTGTCCTCTAATGAAATTGCAAATTGACTTGTGTTCAAACGGTGCTTGAGTAAAATGAACAATTAAAAATGTATTGCTAACAATGAGATCTATCAGCCCATCTCTTTAAGGACTAATTAGTTGCAGGAAGACTCTTTCTTTTACAACATACCAAGGAGAATAGAGCTGTGGTGGGTGGACAGGGAGGTGTCAAGGAATAAGTTTTTAACACACGCACGAGCACACATGTATGTGCATATCCATATACACATGCGTAGGACAAGAATGCATAAATATATGTAAGCATCTTTACGAGTTTAAACCATAAAAATTAGCTGCAGCTTCCTTGGAGGTATTTATTCCACCTTAGCTAGGATGATTCAACTGTTGATTAGCTATCCATTAGTTAGCTTGAAGGCAGACAACAGATTTTACTGATCATAATTTATCATTAAAGCAGAGAAATGCTTTAGGTATTTAAATAATGTATGCAGATAAATTCACTCTTATTTTTTTAATTACCCACCTGTACTAACCTTGTACGAATCTTTGCCCCCTATCAGAAGTTTGCTCCCTGAGGAAATTTTCAAAGTTAACCAAAAAATAAAAGCCGTTCTTCCTGGTTTATCAGTTCTGCATTTCAACCCATGCCTTCACAAAATATCTGATATGTTTCAGGTTACATTTGCAGTCCTTAAAAAACCTGAAATTATCTCCATGTGCGCAATTGCAGACTGAGGGCTAACCTTGCAAAATCTGATACCTCTGTCATTTCTTTAGCAAAGATTTCAGATATAATAGCGGTAAACTGGAGCCCCCAAAGCCCACTGCAAAACTCTGGAGGAAAATGGACATAGTTTTCTTCTTCAAGACCTGTTTAAATAGATGATGTTTTAGGAAATGTCATTTTTCTTAGGCTGCCCTAAAGTCAGATCTTCTCACTGCCCCACTATTGTGCCAAGGCAGCCTAAAAGGGCATATTTAGCATTGAGGCATTTGGTAAATACTGCTTACTGGTGCTTCGTCTTCCCTACAGGGCGTTCCAAGAGATGAATAAGTGTGAACAGGGAGAACAAGTTTCCAGTCCTGTCAAGTTAATCAGACTAGTGTAGAATGAAGTGAGGCTTGCCATTAGGTAAGTTGAAAACATGTAAAGAAAATCATTCAAGCAATCTGAAAGAGTTTTAGGAGAGCAAAACGTCCCCATGTATTTTCGTGTATTTGTGTGAGAGATATGTAGATAATTGTGTAAATGTATATCATATTTGAATGACGAATAAGCCATGTGTTCATAGAACATATACAACATATGTAAACACATACATGGAAGCCCAGATGAAAAAAAAAAGCCACAATTCAAATACCGCCTGTTGAATTAAAACAAATGGACAAACAAACATGAATAGACCTGACCCTTTTACTTACAGGAGCAAACCCTGGTTCAGTACTAAGAACTGTATGAGGTGAGCTTATGAGGAAATTGGGAGCGATGCAATTTGGCTGTTGTTTTACCAGATTCCAGTTGGGTGCTTTGAGCCACACACCTTATGTAGGCAAAGATGCAGGAAAGGGAGAGTTACACTTGAGGGCTAGTGGGTCTTTTGGGCAAATTTTAAATGACCTTTGAAAATACATTTCCATATACTCCACTCTATTCTGGAAGATCAATTTTGGTAACTGAAGTAATTAATTTGTATATCTTTAGAGCACTAACTTCTTTGTACCACCTCCACAAAGCAGGCTGGACAAGATTCCAGGATGCAAATCCATGTTTTCATATCGAGTTCCAAAAGGGATGGCTACAGCCACCCTATTCTTCCTAGTCAAGAGAGGTAGTTTATCCCCACAATCAAGAGACCGACGTTCACTGCATTAGTTTAAACCTTACTAAACCAAAATATTTCCCAAATCACATAAAGGTTGGTATGTGATTTCCTCTTCTCAAAGGACATGAGGTCCTGAAACTATGTTTTCATATATCTAACCTTTCCTCATCCTTATTTTAAAACCTTTTCTGTCACCTCACCATCTTTAACTTCACTTTTCCTGACCTATTACTAGTTCCCTTTCCCCACAACCCAGCATTAATCAACACTGATGGACCACATTTTAGGACCTCTTCTGGTGAAAGGAGGAGAATCTATAATTGTCAATGATCTTTCTTCTCTCCTGCTTAATATCCTATCCTGCTGGCTCTTGGGTAGAACTCAACAGCCAATTCCAAGTAGGGAACTCTTCCCTACCATCAAGTTGTTTTCCCAATTGACACCCCCATTTCATTTTTTTTTTTTTTCATTCACAGGGTAGAGAAAGGCAGAACTGCTCTCCTTCTGAGTCAGAAGGCTGGGATTGCTTTCTCAGGTAACTGATGCAAAACGATGAAGGTAAAAGACATCTGAGTATTTGTTTTGGCAGGTGACACCAGGATAACTCCAAGGTGTCTCTGCCTTTTGCATGTCAAAAGGTCTGTTTTAACCACCTACCTTTGTTTTCGGGGAGACTCAACTGTCCTTCAGCCTCCCAAATGAAAGAAATCCATGTCCATGATGAGTAACATTCCAATTAAAATTCAACACGAATAGCAGGCTTTACATCTTTCTTGGCTAACGTGAATCATTTTCGGTGCTGGGAAATGGACTTCATAAACCTCCATTGTTGTAGAACGTCTACTTCCAGGCGAAACTGTTTTATATTAGTACATAAAACATCAACTGACATTTTTGTCACTTATGTCTGGGTGCTGACGAAAATAATGGGAATGCTCAGATGTTATGGGACATTGTTTATCGAGGAATGTAGGTGACGCCACAAAGTATAAGTAACGCTATACAGCGTGGAATGATTGATCTGGGCTGCATAGTTTAAAGCTCCTCTCATTGCTTATCGAAACCTTTTAGATAATGCACTCCTCTCAGATATCATTTTATGTTTGAAAAGCTTTATAATTCATAATGAAAAGTTGCTTAGTTACCCCAAGTGAATCCATAGCTTCAATTATTCTCTGTGCAAATGGTTGGACTCCATTTTGACCAATGTTTATGGTGTTTGGCAATTTCTCAGTAGCTACTTTGCTCTGGTGTGATTCATTTCTTGCATAATTCTCTGCTTTGCATGTGGAGAGATGAAATAATCTTAGTAGGTAGAAAGGAAATGAAAGACCTGTGTGTTTCAGTTTTGGAAACATCTGAAACATAACATCACTATGGAAGAGCGCCAAAAGCAATACCAGTTAGGCTAGATAAAGACAACCACAAGAGACATGAATGTGCTGATGAGACCCAGTCCTGGGACAGCCAGTCTTTGCCTTGTTCTATGGCCAGCTTGCCCTGCCTTCAGACATCGAGGCAGGAAAAAGGAGAAGCCCCAGAATTTACCAAACTGGACTCAATTGCCAGAAAAATACTGACATTTTTTGCATTGATATCTTTTCCTAAGGTTATTGTGGGTCTCTTTCTTTGACAACATGACATAAAACAAATCACCTTGCTTATTAAGTAGCTACATATGAAGCTGCTGCCCTCGTGCAAAAGAGGAGGGACAGACATAGCTGTTGAGTGAATGAATTCGTTCATTCAGGAGCCATCTGTTTGGTGACTAATTGGCCCTCCGACCTGGGTAAAGTGTTGATCTCCCCCGTCCTTAGATGATTTCTGTCGCCTGACACTCTGGAATTCTTGTGTTCTCTGACATTGCTGATACTGTCTGTATTTCCTTCAACCCCATGCTTTCTCTCTATGGACTATTGCTGTATGGTTGTGAAATGATGCCTGTGACAGGAAACATGGGGAGATAGATGGAAAGCGCATGGCTTGAAGTCACACAAACCCAGGTTAAAATTTGGCAGATTTCTGGCTGGCAGCCTTGGGAAAATTACTTAACCTCATAGAGCCTCAGCTTCCCCACCTGAAAAATGGGACTAGCGATAGAGATAATCTGTGTATACATTCTAGGAATGCTCATGTATTGTATGTAATGCTTTGGTGACACTTTCTGCAGTATATGCCAGGTACTGCTCTAAGCGTTCACTGTTCCAATAAGGTAGCTGCTATCCCCATTTTACAGCGGAAGTAACAAGTACGAAAGGGCCAGTGTCACATTGCTAGTAAGTGAAAGAGCCAGGATTAAAGCCTGGAATCTGTGCACTCAACTACTATTCAAAGCTGCCTTCTGTCATGTAGCTGCCATTATTATTATTATTATCATTGCCATCGTTGCTATTATTATCATTATTACTACAACCCAAAGCACATGAAAGGCCTGATGTCAAGTGAAGATAAGTGGCCCATATGGTACTAGTTAGAGCGGTATTACTGAGCAAGGCCAGCCCTTCCCTTCCAGTCTTAAAGCCTGTGGACATACATCATTCCCACTGAGCAGCCCAAAGCTGATGCCACAGCACAGCATCCTCAGTTCTGTAAGGTGATAAGTGTTCACATAGCCCAAGTGCTCAAGGCGGCTGTAAGCCATCGAATTTTCTTTTCTTCATTTCAAATACACATGATGTACTCTTGATATAATGTTAAAATATCCACTCTTGTTAAGATCTTCACCATTCAATGCGTGTGTAGGGCATCTTTTACTGAAAAATTAATTTTACAGAGGAAAAACATCTTTTTATTAAGAGATAGCTCTTTTTGAAGTCCTTCATTATGTAGATGGCAATAACAAATTTCCTCTCCTTTGAAAGAAAATGGAAATTGGCTGAGCTTGTCTCAAAGAGGATGGCAACTTTTTCCCTTCTTGGAAGTGAGAAGATAATGTAAAATTATCACCGAAAGAGAGAGAAATAGAGAGACCTGCTACAGTCATCAACTAAGGTTATTTGAAAGAGATCCTGGCTTTGTCAACTTTGCCTTCCCCAATGGATGTCCCTGAAATCAGTGGGAACCAGGATTTCAAAGAACATGGAAGTAACTGTTTAGCTCAGTCAGATGAACAGGAGATGGAAGAGAAAAGGGAAGGCATCTCAGATCAAAGCCTGTTGTTCAACATAGAAAACAAAGACTTATACTTACAATCACGGCTGATTTTGATCTAATTCTTGGTGAAACAATGTAAACCCATAAAGAATACCTCTTCATTTTCTAAAGACTGATCAGAAAGAATAATTCAGTTAAAATTTCTATGATTGTCACCATGATTAATTTCTTATCAAGAGCTACCCATATCTAGAGAATTTGGAAAATCAGTTAAAAATGGCAAAATATTCCTGCAAGTTGGACATGGATATTTTTTCCTGCCTATGTATAGTATTTATAGATGACCACATCCACATCCAGAGTGGTTAGATGTTTTCATCCTCCAATCTGGAAGTATGTGAAAGTGAAGGCATCATGTAAACCTGCAGAGGAATCCATCCTTTCATGGACTTACATTTGAGACTAAATAAAATGTCTCTGGCAAGTTTCATGAAATTCTTCAAACACAAGGCACACTTATGTTTGAATCTCAATGAAAGGAATGGAATGTGGTTGCATGATCAAAATTTTAATATCTCCTTTTAATAGTACTGGATTACATGAGGCAAGCAATAGCATTTGGTTATCAAACAGTAAGAAAACATTTAAGAAAGAAAGGTAGGAAAAAGATTTTTTAAAGTTGAAATCCCGAAAGGAGTCTCTGCCGCATAGATTTCGGCATCAGAAAAGACTTTTCACATCTGAACTGCTGGCCACTTTCCAAATACAAGAAAGAATGCTACGTACACATATTAATAATTCCCTTCACTCGAGTTTTTCTGTTTCTCCTTCCTCTATTTCTAAAATAAGCTATTTTTAAAAGCCTAATGTTGTCAGCATGGGGAAAAAAAAAAAGACACATGTATTGATAATCTGAGACTGATGATTTTTTTTAAAGATTTGGTATGTCAAAAGCATATGCTATGCCTCATGGCCAATATGGAAATGTCAGGGGTTTAATTGGCAGCTGTGAATAGCAGCACGTGCAAACAGCTCAGGGCTTGTTCCTGTGATCTGGTAACATTCTTACTTTATGCTTTAAATAAAGGCTTACTCACTGGGACAGAAATAACTGACAATGGATGATTGATGATTGCCCATCACGCAAGGGCTGACATCTACCATTCACCAAGTCCATTTACGAATGCTTGTCCAGATTTCATTAACAGGGGCATGACATCCAGGAGCAGGCCTGCTACAGATGGCTAGTCAGTAACCTATTCAGAACACCTAGAAGAGACCTACTTTTGTTAACCTGGAAAAACAGAGCACTGGGATTTCAGTGTGCCTTGGGAAGACGGTTTTCAAAATTCTCTTTTCTTTTCTCTGCTTGCTGTGATGCTTTTGTTTTGTGAGAGTTTGTTTAGTTTCATGTCCAGTATCAGGTTGCCTTTAACATTTCTCTGATTCTTATTCTAAATTTGCTTGACATTTGAAGGATGTGCTCTGAGGAAAAGCCATCCTAAAGGAGTTATATTTCTAATTATTAATGTATAAGACTCTGACGTCCGGGGTTATTTAAGTTTTGAGTACAGTAATGCTTACTACTTCAATTAAGAGGGACAAAGAAAGTGCAGAGAAATCAATGCACTGTGCAAACAAATGGCTAACGTGCTTTTCCACACCAGGACATCCATCACCCACGGTGGGTGGCCTCTAGGTACAGCCAAAAACACACCAGCGAACGCGGTATATTGGAAAGAACACTGGTGTAGCAAACGTTTCAAAATAAACACTGCTAAATTAAAGTAGGCGTGCACTGTTCAATAAAACCCAGAGCACCTCCAGGCGGGTCTGTCCTAGCATGAGGCTAACAGTTAGCTTTCCTTTACCCCTGTTTCTTCTGCCCAAAGCTGCTTTTGCACGTGATCATCTTTTGCACGTCTCCCTTAAGTACTTTTTCTCTCCAATTAAGGTTTGCTCTTCTCCAATGCACTTATAAATCTTTTCAATTTTTCGTGACTGGACCATGGTGGTTTTTGCTTTTTTTTTTTTTTTTTTTTGTGGTCTACGTTTGGGACAGTGACAATCCCAACTTGTACTTTCAGGAACGTGATGAGTCATTATACTAAGTAATTGGGTCTTCTCTTAGAATTTTTCTTAAAAGGGCTAGTATTTCTCCTGCAACCACTTATGAATTTATTTCTCCAAATAGTGGTATTATATACATTTCATTAGCCAAACAGCCAATTTGTTTTTAGCCCTTTCTGAGTCTCATCATATTCTCCTAAGGAGCAGGGGAGGCTGACGCACTGCCATTTCACAGCTAGAGAAACTGGACCAAGAGAAGTGAAGCAGCTGTTCCCACATCCCACACCTCTAGCAAGCAGAAACTTTGATGAGCATCCAAGACCCCGCTTGGCACCAGGGGATCTTTCCACGGGACTATTTGATGAGTAAGGATGTAGACTGTACCACACGAATCACCTGCTTATTCTGGTCCTTGACCCATGTGAAACAAAAACCAGAGAATGGCTACCCTGTAAACGTCCTAAAATCATTTTGTGAGCACCAGTGATCAAGGATAGAGTCCCAAGCGTGTCCCAAGCATGTGCAAAAAGGCTATGATAGTTGCCATTCAGTACATTACTGCAAAATGAGGGAGGTCTACCTTTCCTCTGACAGTGTTTAATACACATCCGTCTAGTTGGCTGTCCAAATCACTTTTTGTTGGCTATAAAATCTGGTGTCTCTCTTTTTGTTTAGGTGCATTCAGTTTTACAGTCTTTCGCAGGAAGAGCAGCTAATTATAATATATTTCAGCAGAGAGAGAAGCAGGTGTTAGCTAAGATATAAGTCCTAGTTTTAGCCTTGACAATTCATGCAGTTCAGTTGGATCTTAGTGTAAAGTCACCAGACAAGACAAGTGCCATTTCATCATTTTAGGTCTTCCTGGGTGTGCAGGGGACCACATGACTACAGATTTGAACTCTGAGGTTGTCAAATGACAATAATAATTGGCAATAAGGTTGAAATGATTGAGTTGTGGTGTGTACAAAGAAACCTGGTTCATGTGTAAATCCAAATGAATCAGCCATGGAAAATGGCAAAGATCACTTGGATAAGAGGTTGAACGGTATCTATACATTTGCTAGCTGTGCGACCTTGGGCAAGTCATTTACCTTCTCTGCTTCTGCTTCTGTAGCTGAAAACTGGAGTAATACCAGTATCAACCTGTAGGCTGTAGTGAGGATTAAATAAGACATGTAAAACACATCATTGTGCCTGTGACAGAGCTAGGTATGCATATTCTTATTTTCAGAGAATAATTGTATTGCAAAAGGCTAAGCTCTCTGGGACAACAGCAGAGATAACAAGGGCAGAAATGAGAGAAATAATCCAGAAGCACATCCTCCTCTAATAAATGCTGGCATTTCAGAACATATCTGAAACAAATGCTTGCTCTTGAGATGAGTATGTTCCTTCATTAGTGAGATCATCTTAGTTTCCATGACCATGGCATTTACCTTCCAAATGTCCAGTCATTTCTGTGAAAATACTCCTCAAATTCTAATGATGTGTTTGTGTGCACATCTGGGTGTGTTTGTGTGTATGTATGAGTTTCTTATAGGTTTAGAGATAGTAAGGGGCAGTGTGATATAGACCAAGCAACTAAATGATTTACTGAATTTTCCTCTTTCAAACTGGGTGTTGTGGCCAGAGCCAGTTCTGGCCCAACTCTGTTGACTGTAATTTCTGGGCTGCCTTCATGGAGCCTCCAGGGGAGTTACCAATTGTTTTTCCAGGAATCTGCCAAGTGCAGTGGTACATGATAGACCCTGACACTTCCCTATCTCTGGGATAAAGTAGACCATGCAGGCAGTGTCTGAGTATTATTTGAAAAATTTGTCATTTCTAGTGATGAATAGTTAAAAAAAAATTTAAGACTGCTGCTAACACCTCCATCTGTGTATACCACGCTTCCTTAAATGCTGCATTGGGGTTCTTTGCTAAGGGTCAAAGTTATCCATGTTCACTCTTCCATGCTCTTCTAACTATGATTCCCTGTGTACAAATCATCTTCCTCTTGTGACCCTAGCATGCTACTATTCATATTTTAAGATTTGGTTTAGGTTTACCTCTTCCTTGACCTCTCCAGAAAAAAATTAATCTCTCCATGCTCCAGGCTATTTTGTTGTTGTTGTTGTTACTCACATCACTCTGTTATTGGTCAAATCAGTCATACAATCAACTGGGTCATTCCATCATTGGATGACTTAAATATATATATATATATATATTTTTTTTTATACAGCAGGTTCTTATTAGTCATCCATTTTACACACATCAGTGTATACATGTCAATCCCCATCTCCCAATTCATCACCACCACCACCACCACCCTGCCGCTTTCCCCGCTTGGTGTCCATACGTTTGTTCTCTACATTTGTGTCTAAATTTCTGCCCTGCAGACCAGTTCATCTGTACAATTTTTCTAGGTTCCACATATATGTGTTAATATACGATATTTGTTTTTCTCTTTCTGACTTACTTCACTCTGTATGACAGTCTCTAGATCCATCCACATCTCAACAAATGACCCAATTTCATTCCTTTTGATGGCTGAGTAATATTCCATTGTATATATGTACCACTTCTTCTTTATCCATTCATCTGTAGATGGGCATTTAGGTTGCTTCCATGACCTGGTTATAGTAAATAGTGCTGCAGTGAACACTGGGGTGCATGTGTCTTTTCGAATTATGGTTTTCTCTGGGTATATGCCCAGTAGTGGGATTGCTGGGTCATATGGTAATTCTATTTTTAGATTTTTAAGGAACCTCCATAGTGGCTGTATCAATTTACATTCCCACTAACAGTGCAAGAGAGTTCCCTTTTCTCCACACCCTCTCCAGCATTTGTCATTTATAGATTTTCTGTTGATGCCCATTCTAACTGGTGTGAGGTGAGATACCTCATTGTAGTTTTGCTTTGCATTTCTCTAATAATTAGTGATGCTGAGCAGCTTTTCATGTGTTTCTTGGCCATCTGTATGTCTTCTTTGGAGAAATGTCTATTTAGATCTTCTGCCCATTTTTGGATTGGCTTGTTTGTTTTTTTTAATACTGAGCTGCATGAACTGTTTATATATTTTGCAACTTAATCCTTTGTCCGTTGAGTCATTGGCAAATATTTTCTCCCATTCTGAGGGTTGTCTTTTCATCTTGTTTATGGTTTCCTTTGCTGTGCAAAAGCTTTTAAGTTTCATTAGGTCCCATTTGTTTATTTTTGTTTTTATTTCCATTTCTCTAGGAGGTGGGTGAAAAAGGATCCTGCTGTGATTTATGTCATAGAGTGTTCTGCCTATGTTTTCCTCTAAGAGAATGATAGTGTCTGGCCTTACATTTAGGTCTTTAATCCATTTTGAGTTTATTTTTGTGTATGGTGTTAGGGAGTGTTCTAGTTTCATTCTTTTACATGTAGCTGTCCAGTTTTTCCAGCACCACTTATTGAAGAGGCTGTCTTTTCTCCACTGTATATTCTTGCCTCCTTTATCAAAGATAAGGTGACCATATGTGCATAGGTTTATCTCTGGACTTTCTATTCTGTTCCATTGATCTATATTTCTCTTTTTGTGCCAGTACCATACAGTCTTGATTACTGTAGCTTTGTAGTATAGTCTGAAGTCAGGGAATCTGATTCCTCCATTTCCGTTTTTCTTTCTGAAGATTGCTTTGGCTATTCAGGGTCTTTTGTGTTTCCATACAAACTGTGCCATTTTTTGTTCTAGTTCTGTGAAAAATGCCAGTGGTAGTTTGATAGGGATTGCATTGAATCTGTAGATTGCTTTGGATCGTATAGTCATTTTCACAATGTTGATTCTTCCAATCCAAGAACATGGTATATCTCTCCATCTATTTGTATCATCTTTAATTTCTTTCATCAGTGTCTTATAGTTTTCTGCATACAGGTCTTTTTTCTCCCTAGGTAGTTTTATTCCTAGGTATTTTATTATTTTTGTTGCAGTGGTAAATGGGAGTGTTTCCTTAATTTCTCTTTCAGATTTTTCATCATTAGTGTATAGGAATGCAAGAGATTTCTGTGCATTAATTTTGTATCCTGCAAATTTACCAAATTCATTGATTAGCTCTAGTAGTTTTCTGGTGGCATCTTTAGGATTCTCTATGTATAGTATCATGTCATCTGCAAACAGTGACTGTTTTACTTCTTCTTTTCCAGTTTGTATTCCTTTTATTTCTTTTTCTTCTCTGATTGCTGTGGCTAAGACTTCCAAAACTATGTTGAATAATAGTGGCGAGAGTGGACATCCTTTCCTTGTTCCTGATCTTAGAGGAAATGCTTTCAGTTTTTCACCATTTAGAATGACGTTTGCTGTGGGTTTGTCGTATATGGCCTTTATTATGTTGAGGTAGGTTTCCCTCTATGCCCACTTTCTGGAGAGTTTTTATCATAAATCGGTGTTGAATTTTGTCAAAAGCTTTTTCTGCATCTATTGAAATGATCGTATGGTTTTTATTCTTCAGTTTGTTAATATGGTGTATCACATTGATTGATTTGCATGTATTGAAGAATTCTTGCCTCCCTGGGATAAATCCCAGTTGGTCATGGTGTATGATCCTTTTAATGTGTTGTTGGATTCTGTTTGCTAGTATTTTGTTGAGGATTTTTGCACCTATATTCATCAGTGATATTGCTCTGTAATTTTCTTTTTTTGTAGTATCTTTGGTTTTGGTATCAGGGTGATGGTGACCTCATAGAATGAGTGTGGGAGTATTCCTTCCTCCGCAACTTTTTGGAAGAGTTTGAAAAGGATGGGTGTTAGCTCTTCTCTAAATGTTTGATAGAATTCACCTGTGAAGCCATTGGGTCCTGGACTTTTGTTTGTTGGAAGATTTTTAATCACAGTTTCAATTTCATTACTTGTGATTGGTCTGTTCATATTTTCTATTTCTTCCTGGTTCAGTCTTGGAAGGTTATACCTTTCTAAGAATTTGTCCATTTCTTCCAGGTTGTCCATTTTATTCGCATAGAGTTGCTTGTAGTAGTCTCTTAGGATGCTTTGTATTTCTGTGGTGTCTGTTGTAACTTCTCCTTTTTCATTTCTAATTTTATTGATTTGAGTCCTCTTCCTCTTTTTCTTGATAAGTCTGGCTAATGGCTTATCAATTTTGTTTATCTTCTGAAAGAACCAGCTTTTAGTTTTATTGATCTTTGCTATTGTTTTCTTTGTTTCTATTTCATTTATTTCTGCTCTGATCTATATGATTTCTTTCCTCCTGCTAACTTTCGGGTTTTTTTGTTCTTTCTCTAGTTCCTTTAGGTGTAAGGTTAGATTGTTTACTTGAGATTTTTCTTGTTTCTTGAGGTAGGCTTGTATAGCTATAAACTTCCCTCTTAGAACTGCTTTTGCTGCATCCCATAGGTTTTGGATGATCATGTTATCATTGTTATTTGTCTCTAGGTATTTTTTTATTTCCTCTTTGATTTCTTCAGTGATCTCTTGGTTATTTAGTAATGTATTGTTTAGCCTCCATGTGTTTGTGTTTTTTACGTTTTTTTCCCCTGTAATTCATTTCTAATCTCATAGCGTTGTGGTCAGAAAAGATGCTTGTTATGATTTCAATGTTCTTAAATTTACTGAGGCTTGATTTGTGACCCAAGATGTGATCTATCTAGGAGAATGATCTGTGCACACTTGAGAAGAAAGTGTAATCTGCTGTTTTTGGATGGAATGTCCTATAAATATCAATTAAGTCTATCTGGTCTATTGTGTCATTTAGAGCTTCTGTTTCCTTATTTATTTTCATTTTGGATGATCTGTCCATTGGTGTAAGTGAGGTGTTAAAGTCCCCCACTATTATTGTGTTACTGTCGATTTCCTCTTTTATAGCTGTTAGCAGTTACCTTATGTATTGAGCTGCTCCTATGTTGGGTGCATATATATTTATAACTGTTATATCTTCTTCTTGGATTGAGCCCCTGATCATTATGTAGTGTCCTTCCTTGTCTCTTGTAACATTCTTTATTTTAAAGTCTATTTTATCTGATATGAGTATTGCTACTCCAGTTTTCTTTTGATTTCCATTTGCATGGAATATCTTTTTCCATCCCCTCACTTTCAGGCTGAATGTGTCCCTAGGTCTGAAGTGTGTCTCTTATAGACAGCATATATATGGGTCTTGTTTTTAATCCATTCAGCAAGCCTGTGTCTTTTGGTTGGAGCATTTAATCCATTCATGTTTATGGTAATTATCGATATGTATGTTCCTATTACCATTTTCTTAATTGCTTTGGGTTTCTTTTTGTAGGTCGTTTTCTTCTCTTGTGTTTCCCACTTAGAGAAGTTCCTTTAGCATTTGTTGTAGAGCTGGTTTGGTGGTGCTGAATTCTCTTAACTTTTGCTTGTCTGTAAAGCTTTTGATTTCTCCATCGAATCTGAATGAGATCCTTGCCGGGTAGAGTAATCTTGGTTGTAGGTTCTTCCCTTTCATCACTTTAAGTATATCATGCCACTCCCTTCTGACTTGTAGAGTTTCTGCTGAGAAATCAGCTGTTAACCTTATGGGAGTTCCCTTGTATGTTATTTGTCATTTTTCTCTTAGTGCTTTTAATAATTTTTCTTTGTTTTTAATTTTTGCCAATTTGATTACTATGTGTCTCGGTGTGTTTCTCCTTGAGTTTATCCTGTGTGGGACTCTGCGCTTCCTGGACTTGGGTGGCTATTTCCTTTCCCATGTTAGGGAAATTTTCAACTATAATCTCTTCAAATATTTTCTCTGGTCCTTTCTCTCTCTCTTCTCCTTCTGGGACTCCTATAATGCGAATGTTGTTGCGTTTAATGTTGTCCCAGAGGTCTCTTAGGCTGTCTTCATTTCTTTTTATTCTTTTCTCTTTATTCTGTTCCACAGCAGTGAATTCCACTATTCTGTCTTCCAGGTCACTTGTCTGTTCTTCTGCCTCAGTTATTCTGCTATTGATTCCTTCTAGTGTAGTTTTCATTTCAGTTATTGTATTGTTCATCTCTGTTTGTTCTTTAATTCTTCTAGGCCTTTGTTAAACATTTCTTGCATCTTCTCAATCTTTGCCTCCATTCTTTTTCCGAGGTCCTGGATCATCTTCACTATCTTTATTCTGAATTCTTTTTCTGGAAGGTTGCTTATCTCCACTTCATTTAGTTGTTTTTCTGGGGTTTTATCTTGTTCCTTCATCTGGTACATAGCCCTCTGCCTTTTCATCTTGTCTATCTTTCTGTGAATGTGGGTTTTGTTCCACAGGCTGCAGGATTATAATTCTTCTTGCTTCTGCTGTCTGCCCTCTGGTGGATGAGGCTATCTAAGAGGCTTATGCAAGTTTCCTGATGAGAGGGACTGGTGGTGGGTAGGGCTTACTGTTGCTCTGGTGGGCAGAGCTCAACTTTAATCCACTTGACTGCTGATGGGTGGGGCTGGGTTCCCTCCCTGGTGGTTGTTTTGCCTGAGGCAACCCAACACTGGAGCCTACCTGGGCTCTTTGGTGGGGCTAATGGCAGACTCGTGGAGGGCTCAAGCCAAGGAGTACTTGCCAGAACTTCTGCTGCTAGTGTCCTTGCCCCCACAGTGAGCCACAGCCCACCCACCCCTGCCTCTGCAGGAGACCCTCCAACACTAGCAGGTAGGTCTGGTCCAGTCTCCCCTGGGGTCACTGCTCCATCCCGTGGGTTCTGATGTGCACACCACTTTGTGTGTGCCCTCCAAGAGTGGAGTCTCTGTTTCCCCCAGTTCTGTCAAAGTCCTGCAATCAAATCCCAGTAGGCTTCAAAGTCTGATTCTCTAGGAATTCCTCCTCCTATTGCCAGACCGACAGGTTGGGAAGCCTGACGTAGGGCTCAGAACCTTCACTCCAGTGGGTGAACTTCTGTGGTATAAGTGTTCTCCAGTCTGTGAGTCACCCACCCAGCAGTTATGGGACTTGATTTTACTGTGATTGCACTCCTCCTACCATGTCACTGTGGCTTCTCCTTTGTCCTTGGACGTGGGGTATGTTTTCTGGTGAGATCCAGTGTCCTCTTGTCAATGATTGTCCAGCAGCTAGTTGTGATCCTGGTGCTCTCACAAGAGGGAGTAAGAGCACATCCTTCTGCTCTGCCATCTTCCTCTGGGCTATTTTTGTACAGATACAAATGAGCTTTTACATGTGTTATGGTGTATGGCATTTCTTTGCTTTATGTCTAGACAGAAGTCTTTTCCAGACAGAAGTCTTTGAAAGCAGGGCCATTTCATTCATCTTTGATTCTCCAGTCATTGTCATGGACTTTAGACATAAGGAGTAGTGTGAAAAGAGATCTCAGTGGTTCCATAGTTACTCAAAGATTGATCTAAACAACTATATGTGATCGATAAAGTTGTATGGGAATAGAAGTTCTAGCTTGGACAAATGAAGCACTTCTTGAGAAGCATGCCTTAGATTGAAACAATTCTTCACCTGATGCCTCTGACAACACAACCCAAGCAATATTTGCTTACCATCCCCTCAAATTCCATAACTCATCAAATCCTGGTTGAATAGCTAGAATATGGCCATTTAATTGGTATGCGTACACGCAAACCTTAAAAATGTTGATAATGACAAAGAATTATAAGCTTTGAGCTTTTCGAGTCTTAAGTGGCTCAGTCCCTAAGGTTGGAAGATCGTTATGGTCCTATTTTTTTCAACATATATTTTGTGGAAGTGACTTTCCTCTTAATTTGGAGAGAGGGAGAACACCCAAAACAATAAATAAGGACAGAATATCTAAAATAATTAAGGAGCAAGATTTGAGGACTGGAGAACAAGCTCAATCATTGCCTCTTGGGATGGATGTTGTTCTTGGGGGGGGGGGGTTGAAGGGGGTGAGGAGGGCCTCCACACCCAATCTCCTCGAGGCTTTTAGAGCAGAAAATTCCTCACAATTTTCATTAAGGACCATTATATCAAGAAGACCATCTTTCAGCTATAACAGATTGCTCTGGGGTGTAATGTTTTTCAACTCAAGAGCAAATGTTTCTTCAATCATTTTTTTAAAGGGAGAAAGTAGTTATTTTGAATGCATGTAAAATGAAAATAGAGTGACTATGGATATTTCTGGAGCTCACACACACTAAGTCCAAAGCAGCTTTGATTTAAAAATTGAAAATTGTCAAGTGATCCGTCAGCACTGGCCTCATTGCTTTTACTGTCTTCACAAAACAAAAATGCTATTTTAATGGTAGAGATGTTTTCCTTTGGCAGGTGGCTATGGAGTGTGCACAATAACTACAGTGATGTTTTCCTCTGAATACACAATCCTCATCTCCAATTCTGCATGTCTGTTATTGACAGAAGGCATTTTAATTTAAAAAAATGTTTTCCAAAATGCCTAAACACACATTTATGCATTGATAGTTATTGCATGGTATTAGATGGAAAACACACAAACTTAAAAAAAAAAAATGTTGACTCTGTGCACGGCCACACAATGCAATATAATGGAAACCAGAAAAGCAGAGGACTTGTGTCATTTCATAGGCAAGGCAAAAAAAAAAAAAAAAAAAAAAGAAGGAGAAGAAGAAAGGAAAAAAAGAACAATTCAGTCATGTTAAAATTAGGAGACAATACTGACATAAGAAAACACACCTGACATTAAGGCGGTGGAGTCCTTCATCACAGCAAGTCTAGACAGCTCCCACAGCTGTGTCTGCTCTCTCCCCGAGAGATGTGCGGCCCTAGCTGGAGGGTGGCATAAGCTCAGAAGGGAATGTGAGCGCAGGGTCTTAATTTCCTTCTGCGGCCGGTGGTGTGGTTCTGTGTCACGGTGTGGTTCTGCATTTGCTGGGAGGCGGCTTAGAGGGCGAGCCTTAGGTGCACTACACCCCGGCTCACCAAACCACAGGGCAAAGCCCTCACCCTCCTGAGAGGACACGTGGTCCCTTCCTGGCAGAGTTATCCGAGGCTCTGCCTGCCCTTTGGGCCAGATTTCAGCCTCATGCGCCGCTCTTTCTGGTTCTGAGGGGGCTTCCCCGGCTTGCTTGATTATGGTGTCCTTGGTCAAGACTGCCACTTGTGGTGTGCCTGGACGCAGCCTCAGATGGGTCTGAGGCTGAAAAGCAATGGACCGCGTTCTCCCTGCCTGCTGGCTATGAGGGTTCTTCAACGGTCAGGAACACACAAAGAATCAGCGCCCCTCCCCATGCCCCTTGGGAATGGAGGTGACAGACACCTGATGGTTCTAAATGCAGACATCAAAATGCCTGAAAAGAACCTTGCTAATGAGATGTATAGAACATAATCTATCAAGTCAGGTACAGCTCTTCACCCATGAGCTTGTCCCCCAATTATATATAGTAAATCATGACACTGCATCTAGTCTAGTCTCTCCTTCAAAGACGAAGTCTCTTTCTTCTGAACTACTGTGACATTGATCATCTGTCTACACCCATGGTTCCCAATTCATCTGGTAGGAGCCTGACTTTGTGATGGCCTTGGGAGAGGGTGACAGGCAGGATCCAATGTTGCAACACTGTCATCTGCCAAAGGGAGGCGGATTTTGCTGAAAGCTTAGATGATCAATGGCAGTAACAGCCCTGAGAACCACCTTGGGGTTTGTGGGTAGTAGAGTTGAAAAATGACACTTGGGTGGTAAATTGTTTAGGGCAGGACTACTGTTTACTGTAGCCTCACTGAGGGCAGGAACACTTGGTCAGAAACAACATTTTACTACATCTCCATTTGAACATGCAGGTAAAATTGTCCTCCAGTTGGGTGACAAAATGGAATTATTCAAAAGAAAGCCTCTCATCCTTTCCAGGGGAGCCCTCTGGTCTGAGAGTCTGGAAAGTCAGACTCTTGTTCCAACGCTGGGCAGCTAAGGAGTTTCCAAACCTTAGTATTTCTCCCTGAAGTTGCTGCAGCATCATTTGCCCCACTGCATTGAAAGACTAACAGAGACAAGTTTTCTGAAATTATGAAACTCACCTTTACTCCAGTTTATTCACCTGTAAAATGACGTCACCAATGTGACAAGATGATTTCTAAGGTTCCTTCTGCTCTAACACAGACCACGCTGTGATTCTGATGATCACTCTCTGTAAGACTTTCTCATTGTTCTCAGATACTCGAAAGAATGTATCTTGTATATTTAGAAGCTGAACATTTAAGATCCTTTTTAGACAGATGTTTCTTTTAAGTGGTACGCCATTTGCAAATGCCATTTGGGGCAAATTTTTTTTTTTTCTTATTGGATCTGAGGTGCATCACAGGGCTTTGCCTCCATTGTACATACAAACAAGCCAAGGTCTGGGAGATTCATAACTTACCTAAATGCATCATTATATCGTCATCATCTTCATTTCTTCTTCATTTTTCCCCCCCAGATTCAATCCAGGAGGCCACGCTGACCTGGTTTAAGAATTTTCAAATATAAATGGTCTAAGTGTTACTCTACTTGGCAAAACAAAGGCAGAGTAAGTAATTTTTCCAACTATCTCTTCAGACATGCCTTATAAGGAAGGTTTTCTTTCTAGGGGGATTTGGACTCTCATTAATCTATTTCTCCTTTCAACAATAAAATGAAAAATGGAATGAGATTATCAAAATGGATAGTCTGGTGTGGACCCGATAACATGCTTTTGAAAAGTGGTTTACATTTGACATCAGTTAAGCTCCCTGGGCCGGAGCATCTCAGGTCTTCTATGTGGGGCCTGACTTCACTCCCAGCTTGGACACAAATATGCTTTATTGGTTTCAAACGCCTCTCAGGATAGTTGGAAGGATGGATGAATTCCTAGGGCAGTAAGTATTAAGTCATCTGCAGGACTATAAATATCCCCTCACCTTATCTTATTCAGTATTTATACAAAGACATTTTTGTGCTGTATGCTTTTTCCTTAACCTGGATATATTTATTTTAAAATTTGATTCTCTTTATATTATATATTTTTTGATTCATGGTACAAAAGGTATGTAGTATAAAGTGAGCAATTTAGATATTTAAAACTTGTGTCTTCCTTCGTGCCCTTTGGCACACATAACTATAGAGTCCAACTGCTTCTGAAGTCAGGACAGTCTGAAGGGAGTGGAAAGTCCTGAGTGTCTAGTAATCCCAAGAAGAATGGCCATTAAAACAGCTAACTTAACACATCATTGTAAAGCAATTATACCCCAATAAAGATGTTAAAAAAAAAAAAAAACAGCTAACTTCCTGCTTAAAAATAATCCTTTCAAAGCAGTATTTCAGAATATAACTTAAAGAAAAACAACAAGCTGCCAACAGCCTACCTTATAATCTTGCTTCACTGGTTGTGATGATTGTGCTTCTAATTAAATGTGTGATTAGCAGAAGTGACTGAATCCACACTACGGCAGATGTGTCCAAGATAAGGGTGTCATCCCTGTGCCTTACTCAGTTGATTAAAATTGCTCGATACCCCTAACACTCTTCATGCCACTCGCTCAGAATCAGGTTTGTGGAGTAAATCGTGAAATAAACTGCCCTCTTCTGATGTCCTTTAATGCGTGGAGCCTGGTCCTCTCAATCCCTAAGCCATTGGGAGAGGGTCCGTACTAAGGTAAGAGCATAGCCCTTATTAAGACTAAAATTCGGGACTTCCCTGGTGGCGCAGTGGATAAGACGCTGCGCTCCCAATGCAGGCGGCCTGGGTTTGATCCCTGGTCAGGGAACTAGATCTCACATGCATGCCGCAACTAAGAGTTCCCATGCCGCAACTAAGAGTTCGCATGCCACAACAAAGGAGTCCACGAGCCTCAACCTAGGAGCCTGTCTGCTGCAACTAAGGAGCCCACATGCTGCAACTAAGGAGCCCGCCTGCCACAACTAAGACCCGGTGCAACCAAATAAATAAATAAATATTAAAAACAAAAACGACTAAAATCCGATGACTAGCTGGTTGCATTTTCCCACAATGTACAAAGAAACAAAATGTAACCAGGTAGCTGGCTAGAATGCAGATTCCTAAGCTCCATGCCCAGAGATGCTGATTCTGTGGGTCCTGGGTAGGGCCCAGGGCACTGTACCTTTAAAAACAGGCTCTTGGTGATGCTGGTGACAATGTCAGGGGCCTGAACTCTGAGAAGCGCTGGAGAAGACCCTGCTGGGGATCCTGAGGTGAAAGGCTTTGCCCTGGACCTACATCCTTGTGTTTGAGGTCTGGGAACTCAATGCCTCATACCTCCTACAATGTCCCATGACACACAAGTTTGTTTGAACACATTCTCGTACGGAAAAGTGCTAGGGTCTAGAGAGAAGTGACGTGCTTGAACCCATGAAACACAAAGGGACAGAGCTAACTGAGGAATCCACACCTCTATACAAAGCACAGACATCTCCCTTTGGCAGGAGGGTCTTGGCACTACATTTTCCAGTCAAAGGCACACGCGAAATTAATGAGCAAGGTGAAAGGGGAGAGGAGGTGTCACCGCGTCCATCCCTTTCTGTCGCTCTCTTTTCACTCTGTGTCTGCTCACTGTTCTTCAGCCTACAGCCTGGGCTGCCAAAGTCTCTCCTGCTCACCATCTCGTCACCATTTGGTGTCTCCTCCTTCAGCAGAGCTGTGACATTCTATTTATCCCTAAAGTCAAACTGTGGTGTTAAGCATCCCTAATGTGGCAGCATTGCGTCAACAAAGGGAAAAACAAGTACCTGAAGGCATTCGCAGCTGCCACCTCAGGTGGGACCTCTCACTAGTTCCTCAGCTTCAGCTGTACAACTTTTACCTTTCATGCTCTGTAAACACAACCCAGCTGGCCCCCCCAGTGGCCCCCAATGGATACCCCACAGTCAACTGTTGGCCAGCAGGCTCAGCAGATGCGCTGCCTGAAGGGGATTTATTTTTATCCAGTTGGGAGCATTTGGGGAAGGATCCTGGGATTTTTGTCTGCAAGTCGTAGACATCTTATAATATTTCTGCCCAAGCCCTGTTTTAACCCAGAATGTTAATAAAGTAAAGACGATTCAGAAGTGATATTCCAGGGTGTGGCTGAGAACAAGGACTTAAAAAATGTTTTAATCTAGTCTAAAAGGCTATTCCAGGCATTCCATGACAGGAAGATAAGAAGATGAAGCTATGATGCTTTCTACTCCTCAATCATTTCTCAGCTGAAATACCCATAGCTCTTTATAAATCCTCAACTATGTTTGTTTGCTAGTGAGAACTCTTCATTTACCCCATTCCAGGCAATACGTCTTAAGTAAGACTACACTGAAGACTTAGCAATTATTTGGTTAATTAGAAAATTTAGTAACAGCTGTTCATTCAATTTTATAAAATATTCATTATTCAAAATAACCATGGAATGGCCAGATCTCCATCCCACTTTTTGCTTGACAAAGCTTTGCAAAAGAATTTAAAGACTGTGTGTGTGTGTGTGTGTGTGTGTGTGCGCACGCGCGCACGTAGTACAGGGCTGAACCACCAGAGAGATTTGTCCAAGGTCACATAATAGTTCCCTGCCATTTCCTTTATAGTCTGCCCTCAAATCCTCTTTTTGTAGTAAGCAAAGGAAGGGAAATGACGCTGGCTTCCAAATTTCATTATAAAAGCTTACATTAAAACAAAACGTATTGCATATTATAATTGCAACCAGAACCAGTGAGGGCAGCAGTTTTCAACCTTGTGAGAACCGTGGGGTGCTCTGAAATACGGCTGACTTCAATGAACCCCGTCCTCCATCCAGCCTGTGAATTATAGGGCATTTTCAAAAAAATAGTTACACTGCACAAAACCCAGACACAGTTCATGTCTAATTTTTTTTTTAGTTACCAAAATGTACGACGTAATTTTCTTAACCGAAAAAGTTATGGTAATAGTCCTGGTGTTACAACAGTAAAGTGTTCTGTTTTCCCTAAAATCCAAGTTTGAGTTTGCATACGCAAAACTGTTTGGAAAAACAAAAACACAACCGTTAATTAAAACCTGTTTTTTTCCCTCCCAAACAACAAGCTGCTGAATTCAACTGCTATTTTTGTATGTTGTTGTTGTTGTTATTTCAAACCTGCTTGTGGATGTAAACACAGCTTCTGTCTCTCTTTATAGGTGCAAAGGAGTTCAATGAACTTCGGCTATAACAATGATGACAACTAACATTTCCTGAGTGCTTACCCCTTGCCAAGCCCTTTACAACCAGGAATTTATATACTCCTGCCTGGAGAGGCAGAAATTATGATCTGCTTTTTACAAGTAAAACATTAGGCTTAGAAAGATCAAGGATTCGCCCAAGTTCACCCTGGCTGGGCAGTGGAGGAAGCAGTGCATCTAGGCCCCAAGGCCTTTCATCCAAGCTGCACCACTGCTCCGGCAAGACACTTACCTCTGATCACACTGAGGTTCTGAGTCTCTGAATAGTCTCCCCTGCAACCACTAGTTTCACAAAGGAAATTTGGAAAATACTATTATAAAAATATGGATTTTTAAATTAAGTAATTAAAGTCTTTGAACTTTAATTACTCCCAGGACTCTGAGCCTCATGGACAAAGCAAATCATACAATTGAAAGCTAAATAGAAGTTCAGCAGAGGAAAGAGGCATTGTAGTTTTCTCCCCTCTTCCTCTTTCTTTCCTCTTCATAAGCCCTGCTTTGTCAAACTGGGGCAGAGATCTGTTTCATGTGCAAAGAACAGACAGCAAGGGAGTTGGGGTGGACATCTTTCTGAAAATCTTGTTTTGAGGCCTAGAGTTGAATATCACCATATGGCTGCAGGTTGACGCTTGTGTTCCCAGAGCCAACATCTACGACCAATACCCTAGAAGAGGAAGACTGAGTCCCTTCCTTGGCAATGACATGATACTCATGTTGGGATAGACCATTCAGCCTTTAGCTTTTCTGTAATGCACTCAGGAGCCAGGCTCTGGGCCTCTGGGATGGACAGGCTCCTTCTATCAACAAGATGGACTTTTGAAGCACCGGCAGTCTTGGTGGGAGACAGACAGATCCTGTCTCCTTCAGGAGCTACAAGTAGGGAGCTCTTTCTGTTAGACTAATGAGTGGCCCATCTGGGACACTGGTTGTTTTCCTTAAAAAAAAAAAAAAAAAAATCCTTTTATGTATGTAAAATTGGAACATTTTACTTACAATTCCCATGGCCTGTTTCAAGATTTTTCACAGACTTGCCATACCTAAGACTCTATCTTAGTTTCAGAGATGGGACTAAATATATGGTCCATATTTAACAATCTTACATTTTTGCGCAGTGCTAAGAGATGGGATCGTTTTCCCCTCATAAGAAGAGGCATACCAACGAGAATTGTTCAATTACTTTTACTTTTGGATCCAAGTGAAGGAATAATTGAAAGGTGTATTTCAAAATACACCAAATAGGTGCAAGATTTTTCAGCAAAGATGAAGTATTTGGTATGATCATGGAAGAATTCCTCAAAATTAAGTTTTGTTTTTAAATTCCATCTTTGGATATCCAAATTGTCCACATACGACCCTATGAAAAACAAAACAAAACAAAACATGGAGTTTTGAAAAATTATTTAATGAAGACAACTGATCTTTTTAGAGTTTTTCCAATGCGCATGCAGGCTACCAAAATATATTTACAAGTATATATATAAATATAATTTGGAAGTCTGCGTGCATTTCCATATGTATTTATATAGATATGTTTTCCGCTCAAGTAGCAACAGTGACCTCTAGCGTGTCTTTTAAATTTTCTCACTCTGCAGCTTCAACTGGTTGTTTCTTTAACCTCTAGGGCATTATTTAAGCAAAATTTTCCAGTTCGTATTTGTATTTGGTCTAATTTCTGATTTTGACTCTCTATGCTGACAACTGATTCTGAAGAGACCTTCTTTGACCCTGGTAATGCATGATAAAGTAAGTGTGTCTTCATTAATGACTGTAATTACAGTACATAAAGCTGCCATTTACATGAATAATCACCCACCCCACCCCTCCCCCCACCCCCAAAAAGACCAGCTTTATTTGCAAGAAGAATCTAACTTTGGCTTAAATAACTCTCTGAGCTCTAAGCCACCATCATCCTCACGAAGTCACGTAGTGTTTGCAAGACAACGGCTCCTTTTTCTTTGATGAGACACCCTAGTTCTTTGTACTAAAATGAATTTGAGAGAAAAAATCAAAGAATCTATCTGACGGGCAAAACATTATTTTGGTAATTGAGTGTTTGGTGTTTTGCCCTCAATGTGATGTGTGCTGATGTCAGGACAGAACCCACAAGAATGAAGGGCCGCAGCTCTGGCAGCCTGTTTCAGCACTTTTATTCCAAGTTCCTCTTTTCAGGAGTTTATAACATTGCAATAAAATTTATTATGGGCTGGGACTTGGCATACGGGAGCCTGGGCTAACATTGTAATGTAGTATGGAGGGATTTTTTTTTTCCGCAAGCAAGTGTTTGAATCTGTTGTGTCCTGTCTCCCTTTAGGGGAAGTTCAAAATAAAAGTCTGGTCGGATGGACTTGGCTCCCTTTGGTCTGTAAGTCAGAGGCAGTTGAAAAGAGCCCCCCACCTGCTCAACGGTAAACTCTTTTAGGATGATTAGGAAAAGAAAAAAAAAAGCAATAAAGGACTAAATGTTTCCTGTAAATGAAGGAGGCTCTTAAAATTGCAGTTGATGGAAAAGATCCTCTAGGGTTGAAGAGGGAGACATGAAAAGGTGTTCGAGATTGTTTTCTATAATTGGGTGATCTTCAGTGCCCCCCAACAGCTGGGCTTGTTGGCAAACAAGAAGCTGCACGTGGAAAACATGCTCCAATCTGTGTAAACTAAGCAAGGCGTCAAAATAAGCATCATCCCCAGGTTACAAGCAAAACAAAACATACGGAACACAGACCCCTAGAGAATCAGGCAGGAGAATGTGAGTATGCATAAGTAAACCTGTTTTTTAATGTTGCAGATATAAAATATATAATATATACCACATATTTATATTTACTATATACCTCCCTTGCTATTGTCTTTCAGTTATTGCCGTGAGAGTCTGTGTCTCAATGACAGTTCTGAGAGGGCACCTCTCCAAAGAAAGAACAAACAATTGAATCAGAGAATTGATGAATCCCGTGGGAGGAAATTAATTAGAGCTGTATATAGCTCAATAAAAATTTCCGATTTCAAAGGAAATTCTCGTTTCCTTTGCCTGACCAACTCCTCTGTTTGCAAGTGAATAAGGCCTAAAATGTCAAATTAGCCAATGTCAGAGCTAAATCCAGCTAGAATACACAGTATACCCTCACAGGTTGCTTATGGCTGGCATTTGTTCTAATCAGACAGAGCCCAGGCTATCACGGCCAATGGTTCTTGGATATTTTTGAATATCACCCCTGCCTATGATCACTTAGTAACTTTGTGGCAAACGGCTAAGTCCTGGGTTTCTCTGCCAGTTATCAGAAATGGTTCAGACTCTAAAATTTATAGGTTGACATAGGTACAGCAGAAGCTTTCTTAACCAGCCCAAATTTAACTGCTCTGCCACATTAGACCCGCCCAATTAGCCAAAGCTCTCTACTCACTGCATCAAACCCTCTGTAGGATGAATGCTAATGGCTCCTCACCATGGAACTAAATGCTTACCAAGAACAACTGCATCTGTAGTTTGTTTCCAAACCTGCTTATGTGGTTGTATTATTTCATGTAAAATAATATTATACAATCAAAATATGAAGATAGGATTATATCTATGACTAATTAAGCTAAGTGCTTTGGAAAGACTTGATACAGGTGATATTTTTAAATGTTGACTTTTTTAATAGGAGTGGGTAAAACAACCGTAAAAGATTAGAAAAAGCTGTAAAAAATGTGGACAGCTTTTTGGCAGTCACACTGTTTTGCAAGTATCATGAAGTTTTCTCAGAGAAACCCCAAACTGGAAATTGTAGAAATGCATTCTGGGTGTCGGTTACACAAGAAAGATGCCGTGGGACCCCAAAGAGGATCCAGACAGAAGGAAGCAGCCTCACTCTTGCAACAACAGAAGAGTAGCGAATGTTTATTAAAATAAATATTTAAGTATAAGATCACTTCAAGTCATTCCCTACTTGAACTTTGGATTAACTGATTAACAAGTGGTCTTCTCATGTCTGATAAGAGGGCTTTTCCACTACTCTTAAATCCACCGTCTTGGCAGGAGCCCAGAGAAGACATTGTGGTCTTCAATTCTGGGTGCAGATATGGGGGTGGGCGTGAGGGTGGGGTCCATAGAAGTGAAGGACAGAAGCCATGGAAGGTGGTGAAACTTTTGAAGATGAGACTATGGTAAATCTGAGTAGATCCCTTACAGATGATGTGGACTTACATGGCAACTGGCAAAGATTAGTCAGTGGACAATAGCACTGAATAAGAGCAAATTCAAATATGAAGGACTCATTCAGAAAGTCTATTGTTCTCAGAGAACAGAAGGTGTGTGTTTCTCTTGAAGGTGGTTAGTATACGCACATAAACAGATTCCTTGCAGGCTGTCTAGTCCCTCCTACATCTGTCCACTTCCAGAGTATTTGCAGACAGGAAAACGCAGATGCGTCTGGGCTGGTTATTTGCAAGGTTGTTTTATGTCTCCCTTTTATCTGCCTTTACAGCTGCAGGATTTTTCTCTGGGTCAGATTTGCCCGAAGCTTATTCTCTCCAGCCATTAATTCGGAGAGGTCTCTCCCATTATCCTCCTTTAGAGGGTTCATAAAAATGTTTTGAGTCCCTGTGATGGAAGCACGTAATGCTAGATATGGTTTTGACTGTCCTAACAAAGTCACCACTCTATCCTTTAAGGACATAATTTGATTGATTGGAGCACAGTTCTGTTAAAACCATTTTGGCTTTAAAATGCTTGAGATTGGGATAGAGGGATAGTGTTCGGTTTGCATCCTCTGGCTTTTGTCAATTTGTGTCAGACCTTAATGTGATCTTTCCTGTTCAGTATAAATAATATAGAAGTTCCTCCTTTTAAAACAAGTAATGAAATAGACTTCTATTTTTTTTAATTCAATAAATGAATATCAGGAAGAAGAGCTTCTTTTCTTAACATCTCTTTTGAATTCACAGTTTCAGTTCTTCCCTTACTTAAAGATTTGAGATTTTTTTGAAACAGTTTTGCGATATTTTGAATATTTTGAGATATTCTTCTTTAAATGTTCTTTATTATTTGAAAAAGAGGAAAAATATTCATAGGAAAAAAAACCAAGATAATCCTGATTTTATTTATTATCACTTTAAATATCTCTTATCTCATTGGTAGATTTCTTTCTAAGTTTAAATAATAATGCCACTATATCCAAGGAAGATAGACAGTAGTACTATAGCACCAAGATAGACAGAGATGTTTGCTGCAATATTGTTTAAAATAGTAAAAATTTTTAAACAACGTGAATGTCTGCTAATAGGGAATTGGTTAAATAAAAACGATGAAATAACAATGCAACAATTAAAAGGATGGGGCTTCCCTGGTGGTGCAGTGGTTAAGAACCTGCCTGCCAATGCAGGGGGCACAGGTTCGAGCCCTGGTCTGGGAAGATACCACAAGACGTGGAGCAACTAATCCCGTGTGCCACAACTACTGAGCTGTGTGCTGCAACTACTGAAGCCCACGCACCTAGAGCCCATGCTCCGCAACAAGAGAAGCCACTGCAATGAGAAGCCCGGGCACTACAATGAAGAGTAGCCCCCACTCACCACAACTAGAGAAAGCCCACGCACAGCAATGAAGACCCAATGCAGTCAATAAATAAATAAATAAATAAAAGGATTGTGTTATTTATATGCACTGATGTTAAATCTCTATGATTTTTTGAGTGAAAAAAGCAGATAGAAAATAGGAAGTAGCATATAATCCTATTTATATAAAATTACACATATATCTGCATACAAACACATATTCACATATATGCTGTATGTATATATATAGAAAGAGAGAGAGAGAAATTTGAGAGGATAGACACCAAAATGGTAGTAGTGTCTACCTTTGGGTAGTGGGCTTTAGTTTATTACTATTATTTTTGTAGCTACAGAGAGAATGAAAGCATCTTGAAAAAGTGTAAAGGACACAGTTGTGGTACACTTGGAGCACACTGGGGTACATAGTGCCAGTTGCTGACCCAGCATTTATTCCCAGCCCCCTTTTCCCTTAGTACCTACCATGATTGAAACAGGAAAAGGAGTACTTTCCCAGTAATTAGGAGTGGCCATGTGACACATTTCTGGTGATAAGGCAAGAGTCAAAATGTGTTAGGACCCAGGGGAGCCTAAGAAATCTTTTGACTTTGATGTCTAGTGACAATGCAGCCATTACATAACAAGTATAAGGGGAAGCCAAGATCACCTAGAGATGCCAGTTCTGATAGCATCAAACCTTGAAATCAAGCAAGCAGCCATCCATCTCCAGCCTTCTTGATAGGAGAAAAACTAACCTCTCTTTGTTACTTGCAGCTGAAATCATTCCTAATTGGTTAAGGAAAAAAATGAAATCACCTTTCAATCCCTCCACCAATCCAGCTGCTCAGAGTTTATATCCAGGGCAACATTGTCACTCTATTCATTCAATCTGTGTGCACATGTGCACACACACACATGCACGTGCACACACACACGTGTGTACGCACACGTGTGTGTATGCATTAATATATTTGCATATGTGTGTTTCATTTATACCTTGTTTTCTTAAACTGGAAACATTCATATATTATATATTTGAATATTTAAATATAATACAATTATTTAAATATTTAAATTTAAATATATTATATATTTAAGTTGTCTATAACATGCTTTTATTTAAAGTATAAAGTAGTAACACCGTTACCTATTTTTGTTGGCTATATATTTCTATCACATTTTTTAAACAGCATTATTGATATTTAATTCACATATCATACAATTCTCCCATTTAAAGTGTACAATTCAATGTTTTTTCCTATATACAGAGTTGTGCAACCATTATGACAATTGGTTTCGAACATTCTCATCACCCTCCCACCCTCAAGAAAACCCCATGACCCTTAGCAGCCCCTTCTCATTTCCCCCCAGTCCTCCAACCCTAGGCAAACACTGTCTTATTCTTTAACATCTCTTTCGATTTCTGGAGTTGCACTTAAACATAATTCAATCATTTCTTTCCTGATAACTATTTAGGTCATTTGCAGTTTTTTCACTGTTACAGACAATTCTGTGACAAACATCCTCACGTACTTCCTCTTTCTCACTTTATTACATTGCTTAACTTTTCTACTTGTACATATTCCATCTTTAGAATCAGGGGAAGGAATGAGGAAATGAAATCATGAGGAAATGTGATCATGGCCCACAGAGAGGCATTTAGGGACAGGACAGGGCCCAGCTGGGGACTGGATCCAGCCTGGGGTCTACCTGCCAAGGAAGGTGTGTGATCTGGCCCAGGCTGTGTGAGCCCAGAGAAGGATACCTTTGGGTAACTTGTGTGTTACAGAGGGCTGCTGCGATGCAGATGGCCTACAACGTCTAATTCCACAAAGAGCAGGGCCCTGGGGGGAAAGTCATTTAGGGTGCGGTCAGCTGGTTGAGGGTTTCTGCTCTTGAGGGGTCTTGCTGGTCATAGTAAGGAATTTGGATTTTCTTCTGAGCATGACAGGAAGACACAGAAATCTTTTCAGCAGGGAAAGAGTCTATCCGAATTTTATTTTGTAGAGATCAATCCAGTTGCTGGGTGGAGAACCGACTGTAGCTAAGGAAGAGTGAAGGTAAGAGATCGGTTAGAAGGTATGTGGCGGTTCTGGTGAGAGATGGATTCAACCTCAGGGAACTCAGAATTTACGAGGAGAGATAACGTATATGTGAGTTACAGTGATGCAAGCTAAAACGTGATGTATGTCATAAAACAGTCACATAAAAGAGTCACATAAAATGCTTTCGAAATTCTCCAGCTTCAGTCTGGAGATCTAGGTAGTCTGGCTAACACTGAAGGCTTTGGGTACCACTGTCACTCTCTTTTACAAATAAGGCATATCATTAAGTCACGAGAGTGGGCTGAATTGGTGGCCCTCAAGGATATATTCACCTCCTAATTCCCAGAACCTGTGAATACTGCCGGACTGCCAAAAGAGTGACTATCAACGTGTATGGCAGAAGACTAGATTCAGGATCTTGAGAGAAGGACATTCTCCTGGATTATCTGGGTGGGACCTAAATGCAATCACATATATCCCTATAAAGGGGAAACAAAGATTTGAGATAGACGCACAGAGACACAGAAGAGAAGAGGCAATGTGAATATGGAGGCGGAGATGGGGCCACAAGCCCTGGAAAACCGGCAGCCACCAGCAGCTGGAGAGGCATGGACAGATTCTCCCCTACGGCCTCAGAGGAAACATGGCCCTGATGACACTTTGATTTCAGTAAAGTCACGCTGATTTTTTTAATTCCTGGCCTCCTGAACTATGAGGTAATAAATTTATGTCGTTTTTAGCTACCAAGTTGGGGTTATTTGCTATCATAGCCACAGGGACCTAATAGTCACATATATGTGATATGTAAAAGCATTTTAGGGAATGAACTAATCTGAGATGCACTGGCTTATTATGCCTCCCCATCTCAGGAAAGATATTTGCACATTTTACAAGGACCTTCTGGAAACTCAATACCCTTAACTCAGATGGGTAACCTTAGAGGGAAGGATTGCAGGGTCACATCAGGTGAGGGAAAAGATATTTTGAGTTGGGAGCAGAACGTTAATTTAGTGCCATTACCGTGATGACCTTCAGGACGCTGCCTTTTCCACGAATGAGTTTTGATGCATTTGAGGCCCATCTTAACCATGTGACCTTGAACAAGTCATTGGAGGACTCTTCATCTCAAATCGTCATCTCTAAAATGGAGAAACTAATTCTTACTCCAAAAGTAGGACTTGAATATTAAAGGAGATAATATATGTGAATGCATTATGTAAATTATAACGTGTAATGAATTCAGTAGCATTATTATTATTTGTGTGTGTTCATGAGACCATGAAGATTTCAGGTTAAGGAGACAAATGACATCCTAGGTTGGATGCCAGTTACCTCACTGGCTGTTTGTAAAGATGAAACAAAGACAAAGCAATTGTTGCCATTTATGAGGGCATATTAGGTGTGTGAAATAACTCACTTCATCCTTAGAACAACTCTCAGGTGTAGATAGCATAACCCCCATTTTACTGAAGAATGATTCTATTTCAGAGGGCTTACACAGTCCTGGCATACAGTAGGTATTCACTAAATGATAGGGGATTCTAACTTTGTTCCCCAGTGGGCCCTGCAATTTCTGCCTCAGTTCTACACTGGACTTATTCCACTGCTTAAAACAAATGAAAAAAGATCACGATTTGAATCAAATGATAATCCTTTGGTTGCTTTTCTGTGGAGCTCATTTAAAACAAGAAGTACCTGCTTTGACTAAAATTAATAACCAGGCATAAGCTTCCACAGCTGGCTGCCCAGCTCCTGAGATGGGTATGTGAACAGAGCCAAGGATCCCTGGATTGCGGTTGCTTCATCTTTTGTGAAAGTTCTAGGGAAAAAGAGTTATGCCTGTCTCAGCCTCCAGAAGCATTCCTCAGGCTTTCCCTTCTTTAGCACCTGAGAGGAAGGGCCACAGGCAGGCTCTCCCATCGCCTGTGCTTTGCGAGTTAATTATCATCTTAGGTAGCTGGCGGTCCTCAGCTTTCCTTCAGGCCCTCTCTAGACGGTGTCTTAGAGCTGCATCAGTTATCTCAGTGAATCTCTTTTTTCATTCATCTTCAAAATCCCCACTTAGTGAAACTTAAATTCCAACCTCATATCATGCCGAATGACCTGTGGACAGAACAGCGGCTTGGGTTTCTTGGTTTGGTGGCCAGCATGGTTGTAGTTTGGTGCTCAATGATTCAGAAAGCATTAGGCAAGTTCGTTTTGGCACAGCGAGAAGTTTTTTACAGGCAGAACACTGAAGGGGCCTTTAGTAAGATGCATGATTAATTTATAAGAAAAAGTACACCACACCAATTCATTTTAAGAATAATACATTAGGGCTTCCCTGGTGGCGCAGTGGTTGAGAGTCCGCCTGCCGATGCAGGGGACACGGGTTCGTGCCCCGGTCTGGGAAGATCCCACATGCCGCGGAGCGGCTGGGCCCATGAGCCATGGCCGCTGAGCCCGCGGGTCCGGAGCCTGTGCTCCGCAACGGGAGAGGCCACAACAGTGAGAGGCCCGCATACCGCAAAAAAAAAAAAAAAAAGAATACATTAAATATGTCCTTGACAATGATCCCAAGAAGGAGTTCAGGTTCTAACACTGGGGGGATGCTAGATGCTTGTTTACTTGGAAGAGGGGGGAGGAAGTAAGAGAAGGAGACAGAGAAACTAACAAGAGGGAGGACAAATCAAGATGAATAAGCAAAGGCATGTGATATTAGGGAGGGAGCAGCAGTGTCCAAAAATAATGATACCCAAAGGGATAAGAGCTTCCATACAAGAAGTCTGAGGCATAGGGAGAAATTGGGTAGATCAGGCAAATCCCAGCAGCCTTTATGGAGGTCACGGCATTGAAGTGTTGCCTTTGAAGGATGGGGAAGTTATGGAGCCGAAGCTAAAGTGAAAGAAAACTTTAGATGTGAAAGCAAGAGTATCGGTAGGAAAAAACAAGCCCTCCTATGGATTCTCTCCATAGTACGATTCATGGATTAATATACAGATCATTAAATATGGATAATTATTGATGCAGCTCAGGTCTAGGTGGGCAGACCAGAACTTGCCCACGGGAAAGGCTTTAAAAATTCCTGTGTAGAGACACATGCGCATCAGGGATTCGTCAAGTAGCAAGGAAATTTGTTGTGAGATTAAACCCAAATTTAAAGGTGGAGCCAGTTGGCACAAACCCTACCTGGGCATGTACAGATGAGTTATCAGGCACCATCCCTGACCTCAGACCTCTCCTGCTTGCAGCAGCACTGACGTCATACAACTCCAGCACTGACCTAGAACTACAGAGGAGCTCGAGGTGACATTGTCCGGCCCCTCGGCTTCAGCAAGAGTTTCCTACTGTCTGGACTGAGGTCCAGAAGGTGACCTGCCCAAACAACACACTGCTTCTAAGTAGCACAACAGGGATGATGACCTGAGTTGTTGGCTTTGGGTGGTGTTCCATCTCTCCACTCAGCAGTCGCTTCTTCTTGCCTGTACTAAGTGAGGATTTGAGCTCATATTCTCAGTGTATCTGAGAATAGATGACACCAGAAGATAAATAGCCTTTCCCTGCCCAATCCACCAGTAGGTGGGTCCCCCCGAAGGATCGGGAAGTGAGGTTGTCTCAAAAGACTCTCTCCTCCCGATCTGACTCCACCAATCTAGTGATTCCTACAGTTATTCCTGAAAGCCCTCATGAAATTTTGTCAAAAGTCCATCTACCTTTGGGGAAATAATACACTAAGTAGCTATTAGTTCCTTAGAACGGCTGAGCCCATCAGGTATTTTCGTAGCGGTAGCCAGCTGGGTGGTATGTAATAAATGTAGTAAACAGAGAAGTGGATTTGAAATATTTTTCGCAGCAGAGCCTTTTTTGAAAAATATATTGTGAAGCCCTCATCTAATAACATTTATTTATTCTAAAGTCCATTAATTAGATCAACGGAGTTGCTTCCAAAAATTTCTAATTGGGTATTGGGAAAGACAGCTGAGTCTCAGGAAGGCAGAGTATTTAAATCAGGTGTCTGTCCAATCCCTGAATTGTCACTGTATAACCAGTTCTAAAAAACTCAGGAACACTTCTTTCTCCAAAGTGCTCTGTCACCTACAGGAAGGCCTGCTCACTGCATCGAGCTGCCATGCTCTTGGGTGAGAACACAGAGGAGACTGTGTGAATGCCCCACGTTCCTTCTGACATTCACCCATCTCTGATGTTAAGTACTTTTCATGCTTGTTGGAGGACAAGGGTGTAGAGTCTTGTTTTGTCCTTTTTAGAAAGAAAAAGGGAAATGCATCCAATTCAGAGATTAAGACACAAGAGAAAAAGCAAGTTATCTAGTAGGTAGACTGCATGTTACAGTAGAAAGGACCCGAATTTCTTTTTCTGTTTACTTATTTTTGTATCAGAACTGCAGGATTGGAATTCTGCTGCACCCAGTGTGAACTGTGTGACTTTAAATAATTTCCTTAAACTTTTGGAGTTTTTGTTTCCTCATTTGTGATGTGGAAAAAAGAATATCACATCCATAGAGTTATTAGGAGGATTAAATAAATTAGGGAATACAGGTAAAGCACTTAGCACAGGGCCTTCCCCAGCAAGTGCTTTTATTTCTTTTCTTTATTTTTCTTAAGAAAAGTGACATACAAATACTGGAAATCCTTGGACCTTCTTGGTAGAGCACTGAGTCAAAACAATAGGATTCCAACTTGTCTCTTCTATGTAAACAAACATGTAATAAAGCATACAGACCACTTTCTGAAATATATGTTGAAACTGAACTGAGGAGAAAGAAAACTTCATGTACATTTAATTTCATTTATGAAGGGATCCTTGAAAAGGAGATGATGCAGACCGTGCATAGAAAAGAGCCAGAATTTCACCAAAGTACATGTGCCTGTGTCCTGGGCTTCCTGGAAGCTGGGACAAAAGCTGAGTTCTCATATTAAAGAACTCTGGAAAATACCTTCTCAAAACTCCCTCTTTGGTAGAGTTATGTGTGCTGTCTACAGTATGGCCTCAAGAAATGACATGGGCATAAAAGGCAGAGAGTTCTTTTTATCTTTTTTTTTCCCTAGAACAAGTGTTTTCTTTTTATTTTAATTGAAGTATAGTTAATTTACAATGTTGTGTTAGTTTCAAGTGTATAGCAAAGTGATTCAGTTACATATATATATATATACACACACATATATATAAACCTATTTTATATATAGTAGTGTGTATCTGTTGATCCCAAACTCCTAATTTATCCCTCCCCCCTTTTCCCTTTGATAACCATAAGTTTGTTTTCTATGTCTGTGGGTCTGTGTCTGTTTTGTAAATAAGTTCGTTTGTATCATCGTTTAGATTCCACCTGTAAGTGATATCATATGATTTTTGTCTTCCTCTGTCTGACTTACTTCACTTAGCATGATAATCTCTAGGTCCATCCATGTTGCTACAAATGACATTATTTCATTCTTTTTTATGGCTGAGTAATATTCCATTGTATACATGTACCACACCTTCCTCATCCATTCCTCTGTGGATGGACATTTAGTTTGATTCCATGTCTTGGCTATTTACAACAGGCATAGAGTTCTAAGCATGCAGATTGCGTGTTTGGATGGACCATCTCTGGATCCTAACCCACGGTTATCAGCACTCTAAACCATTAAGTTAATGAATAACACAGCTAGTGGAGGTTCTGCAGGTAGTTGTTGGATGTTTTCTCCCTCTTCTTGAGTTTTGTGCCAGTTTGGAAACCAGAAAATACTGGCATTTGTCTCGTATCTGCCAGATGTATAGGCCTTCGGCACATCCTTCAAGTATTGTCCATGTAACTGTGGACACCTTCATTCTGTATGCTTGGGTCAAGGATATAAACTTCCCAACTCATTTTAAGAATGAGATAAGTCAAGCTCTTTGATTACCTAATGTTATATATACTTTGGTGTCTATCAGTTACTTTCTGATATACCATGCTCCAACAATTTGGCTTGATTTAGGTATTAAGAGTAAAATAAAATAGCTTTCCTTTAACGTAAACATCCTCATGAGGATGACTGAAGTGTACAACAAGATAAAGAATTGGTTAACGGTACTTACGGGTCTCATACACAAAGGATTCTGTAATTTGGGGTCCTTTCAGCTCTGCCAAAGCATGAACAATCACTCCTCCGTAGAATACAATCAGAGTTTTCCTTGACAAGACCCACTCACTAATGGATCTTCAGTTGCAATAGAAAATAAACTCAATAATATCCAAGTCCTTTCCTCTTGAGATTTCTACCCGAGTCTCCAAATAAGTTTTCTTGTCATAAAAGCATTCAGACACTTTTCCATCTCTGCCAACAGATTTGACCAGACTTTGTGTATAGTAGGAGTATTTAAAAATCAACCTGATAAAATAAGAGATAAATTATTCGGTATAAACAGTGACAAAAAAATGTAACGATTCAAATATTCCATCTGCCTTAATGGAGAAATAATTGAAATAGGGGCCAATTTTCAACCTTTAGAGTAAAAAAAAAATTTAAACATGCCATTGTTATTAACCAATGGAATCTTGAAATACCTTAGCGATAGGTAATCACTTGGACTTTGGGTAAAATGCTAACTCCTTAGCCTGATATAGAAGGTGATCGTGCCCTAACCTATGCCTCCCTCTATAGTAAACAATCCTGCAACACGCTCATGACATCTGCCCCAGGCAATCTGGTTTGTGTTGGGTTCTGGTTTCCAGAGTCCATCTGGAGCCCTCCACCCTCCACTCACTTGCTCAGGCTTAGACTCACTTAGCACGCCCTTCTGTCTCCTCTGCCTTCAAAATCGGCTCCTTTAGATCCAGTGCCAACTTCGCATGTTATAACTTCCCTGACCACCTCAACGTAACGTTAGCTCCCCTCCCTACTAAGCAATATATTTCTCATAAGTATAATTCATTTGGAAAAGAAAAAAGAAGAAAACATTTACTTTCCTGCCATATCTTTCTAAACATCATTCCACGTGTAGTTATGTCTTGTCTCATCAACCCTGCTCTTGGGTTTTCAGGATTAGGAAGCACGTTCCTCACTGGGTTCGATTCAATTGACTAGCTCTGTCTACACAAAGCAACAGAAAGAGTCTAAGAGATGCTCAGGTGAGATCCGGAGAATATTTTGTCATGGACTTACACTCCTGTGTAAGTATCAGGAAATACTTATAATCAGCAGTCTATAACACTGTAACTCGCCAGACAGTAAGCATGATCAATTAGATAGAAATTATGAAGGAATAGGCCTTGGAACTAAACAAGTGTATACAGACTTTATAATTCTTTGACATTTTCTTTTAAGGACCCATAAAATCTTCTTGGGAAGACATAAAATCCATTGTAGTTTCTAAACTTACAGCTTATCGCAAGCCACCTATTAGAACTATACAGATAAATTTGCTGTCTAATGTTGCACAAAGCATTTTAAACCAAAGAGATGATTGCAATTACTAGCTTGTGTTTATAAAGGCAGAAAAATAGTAGTAATAGTAGTTTTGCTTTGGGCATCTCTTTGAAGGATCCAAGACTTGCTTACCATATGCCATGTTAATTGATACAGATTACTCTTGTTGACTGGGGTTTTGGTTTGTAGGTTTGTGGGTTTGTTTCATTGGATTAATAAAAAAGATTTGAAAATGAGCCACGACCAGATTGGAGGGCGAGAGGCATCGTGGATACATTCGCGCACAGGTCCTGTCTCACCAATCACTTCCTCTTCCAACCCAGCATCCCTCCGCTCCTTGGCCTCTTGGATTCCCCTTAGTTTCTTTATTCTGCAAGGGCACCTGACGCCCATCGTTTTCCAACTTAGGAGACCTGGCCTCGGCCACGAAGGTCTCAGTATATCATCAGGTCGTTGTTCGGCGCTGGATTCAGCTTTTCTTAATGGTGTGCTTTACCAGGCAGCGTTTTCATACATCATTAAACAGCAACGCTAACGCTTGTGCCCCCTTTCTGATTTACCGTAAATAGTCATGTTTAAGATAACATTAAACATCACACATGCTCCTCGTCACTTGAACAACCCTGTGGTAATGAATAGTCAACAGAACCACTAAATTAAGGCCTCGTGGAGCTCAAAAGATGACTCTGGTCTTTCCGAGAAGGTAGGATGGTAATGCTAGGTGATGAAATTGCTATCCACTCTGAATTTGGGGTCTCCTTTTCTTTCTCCTAGTGACTTCAGAGTCTGCACTGTAAGAACTGTATAATAAGCCAATAAGAAAATGTCTGCGTTGTCAACCATGGATCTAGACCCATTTTAATCAGCATTTATTGAGAACGTCATCTAGGAGAGAGATAGGAAAGCTGTAAACACATGGCCACTGCCTTCAGGGAATTTGAAAGCAATCAGGGAGAGAAGAAAGATGGATGAGAAAGCATCTAACACCACCTACCTCTAGGCAGAATTTCGTAGCTGCAATAGTAGAGAATCACACCAGATTCATACCGCTATCTTAGTACTTACTATGTTGAAATCATTTGGGAATATAGCTGTGGCCCCTTTAGAATGGAAGGTGTCATTAGGCAGTGCTTATTTTATGTGTTTTTGTATCCCTCCTGCCTGGAACAGTATCTGAAACACTTTAGAAACTGAAAAGTGTATATATATATATATATATGTTGAACTAACCCAATCATGGTGGCAGGTGGACTAAAAGGGGAAAGAGCTTGGTGGGGGTCTGGTGTGGGAAGGCTCGAGCAGCACAAAGATCTATCCAGGAAATGGTTGCTAAATACAAAGAGACAAGAATTTTCTTTAGAATGTTTCCTGTCTACAAAGTGCATCACCTCCCCTGAAGCAGAGAGCACATTCTAAGAAGACAAGCATTCTTACCAGTCAACTATAATGCTCAAGGGTGGCGGAACTGGCTACAAAGTTATACACCTGGCATCCTTTTCTTTTTTTTTTTTTTTCCATTGAAATGATTCTCTTGTAAACCTGAACTCTACTTACAAAAGCATTTCCCTATTTTGTGATTAGGGCTTCCCTTCATCCCCCTCCCAGGCTTCTGGAAGTCTGCAAAGAGTCAGTATCTGCAGCCACATAGGAAATGGCATTTGTCTTGACCACACATGCAAAAACACAGTTCCGCCAGAATTATTCTGACTGGTGTGGTTGTGGTTTGGAACATCCAGAGAACACCTTCACACAAAAACACATAAAGTTTGTCTTTCTTTCTATGTGCATTGGTTGGACTGAAGTAAGAGTGACTGAAGATAGAAAATTTAGAAACTGTGAAGGGTTCTGGTGATCTGGAGAAAGGCAGATTTTTTTCCCAAAAGGCCCACAAGTCTAGAAAACAAGCTTCGAGCCCTCCCAACAGCATGGATTGTGTGCCGGAGTAGACATCTCTCATGTGTTTCCAGTAAACTCTCCTTCCAAGCACTCTGAATGCAAGATTGGGGGGTTACAGACAAGTCAAATTTCACTGAAGCCTCGGATTTTATTTTCTCCTGAGTTTTGCATTTTACTCCACATTAGATCCACATGCGTTCCAAAACGTCTGTCCCATCCCCCTCCGATTTTTGAACATACGGCAATTGATTCTCCTGTGATGCTGTATCCTTGACTGGCTTTGAGCAGCAGGGCTCTAAAATATAAATTCTGAGTGGAAATTTCTCCTTCTCACAGTACTTAGTTGCTAAAGACCTATGGCTTTCTCTTTGGAGGCCATATAGCCTATAACCGTGCCCACCAACTGTGGACGTTTATACACGTCACATTTCTGCTTTTCAATTAAGTGGCTGCCCCTTATTCATGACTACAGCCAATATTTATTGTGTACCTACTATAGGCCAGGTACTGAGCGGGGTCTGTGTTCGATGAAGTAATAAATCACAGTGTGGAAAACAGACAGGAAAACAGGCTTGACTTCCTTCCTCAGGCTCAAGACAGATTCTACCCAGACTAAAGCACTGGTGTCCCACCTCAACCCCTTGGTTGGAGACTTTTGAAACCACTTAGCCTTGATGGTTGAACCCACTTATTCCCAATCCCAACTGTGTTCCAAAAGATGTAAAAACATAGACTAATTTTCAAAGAATGAGGCAGAATTCATAGATATTTTTTATGTGTCATACCTTCATTCAAGCAAAGTTTCATTCATTTTCCCAGGTGATTAATTTTAGAGAATTCTGGTTGGTGGCATATTTTCTTCCCTGGCAGTCTTGGGAATAGCTGGAATATGGTTCTCTTACCATAAACCTGTAGTAGGAAGTTTGATTAACAGAAAATACTGGATGGCAAATGGACCCAGCAGAGCTCCATGGAGGAGGGACTACGAAATGGTGTCCACCTTTTTCACTGTTTCTACCCCAGTGCCTTTGTGGCACCATGAATATTTATGTATCCAACTCTTGAACCTTCCTGACCTACCTCAGTCTGTAAAATCATTTACTTAATGTACATGAAAATCCTGGCGTGTTCTGCTTCCCACTTCAACCCATGCTTTGCCATTTCCTTCCATGAGAAACCCACTAATGGTGGTCTCTTCAGTCCTGTCTGTGGTTGGCAACTCTACCATCACCAGCTGTTAGCCTGGGTGTTCCTCTGGTCTATGGACCATCCTGTTACCATAGAGGAGGGTGTGAGTCCTTCTCACCTCGAGTCCAGCCCAAAATTCTCCTTTAATTCTCCTTTAAAAAGCCATTGCCAAGCCTATTGAAAGGCTAGAGAGATGCTCACTTTACTTTTTCAAGAGGTCATCATTTTCTTCCTTTCTTTCTCCTTTTTTGTTCCTCTCTCTTGAGACAGTCACTTTCTGTGTCTCTTGAGTCTTCCAAGGGCCTCACTGTTTTTAATCTTCCCATTCTCTTTTTAGTATATTTCTGTATTATGCTTTTAATATACATACACAATCATTAATAATATTTTTTTATCATTTTCAATTTAACTTAACAAACATGCATGGAGTGTGCCAGGCTCGGTAGTAGGAAGAGTGGAAGATATAAGGGTGAGTAAAGTTACTGTGGAAGCTTATTTCTGGGGAGCCACCTGCTTAGCAAGAGAAGATAACCATGCACATCACTAGCTGTAGCCTAACATTCCAGGAGAGCATAAACACCATGAAAGGCTTAGTGGCACCAAAACAAGGGCTTATGTCCATCTGGAAGGATTGCAGATTGTTTCACAAGTTAAAGATTTGCAGTCTATATACATACATCAAATCGTTATGTTGTACACCTAAAACTAATAGTGTTATGTGTCAATTATATCTGAATTCAAAAGAAAAGATAAGATTTCATCTCAGCAGTGGATCAGAATTTTACTAGCAAAGGGGGTGGTTGAAGAATAGCACACCCAGCAGAAGGGAAGTGAAGGGCAGAGACATTTGAGCAAGTGAACCCAGGATATGTTTTAGAGATGACAAGTCATCTCTTGTGAATGGGGACTGTTTGGGAGCTTCAGTCAAAAATAAGCCTGGGAGGGTAAGTTAGAGTCAAAAGGGCACCTGCAGGTTAAATAAGGGAATTAAGAACCAGAGCTCTAGAAGGGTCTTAAGCTGTGTTGTAGAGAGAAAGCCTCACTAGTATGGTGTGCATTCTGGAAGGCAACTTCACCCTTCTGCTACAGTATATCCAGCTGACTCAAGGTAATTAGAGAGTTCTCCTCTCCTTTTAATCATTTCGCTAACAGTGGCTGTCAATTTATAAAGAGATTCCTCCAAACATGAAGGACTCAGTGTAGCAGTGAGCTTGGCCAGGGAACTATACAGGATTGGCACGTTCTACTAATGCATTCTGCTCCCCACATGCACAGAGCTGAAAACGATTGAGCCCTTACTGTCCGTCTAGAAGGGCTGCTTCAAATGGTAGACCTTTTAGAATTCTGAGAATAGTCTTTATTCTTTCCTGTCATAAAATAATAGGAATTATAAATAAAAATCCATCTTTCTGCCCAGATTTTTATCTCTCAGTCTTCCTCTTGGCTTTTTCCCATTTTCCCCCACCAAAAATAATCGTCTGTTGAACAAAGCAAACCATGGACAATCTAGAACCAGGAGAGAATAGTGAAGAAAAAAGTGCAGCATCTGAAGACAGAAGAAGAAAGTGGAATGGATGTTGTAAGCTTCAAGAAAATGTAAACACGTGCTGGATGAGAGGAAGCGAAAGGGCTCCTACAACTAGATGGAGATTCTACTCCAGAACCCCATTGAAGCAAGTCTTGTGGGTTTAAAACCAAGTGTGATGCTTTTGAACCTCCGGATCTTCCAATTTTACTCTGCTTGGCAATCATAAGCTCTGGGCTGCTGCACGTTGTGTTATGCTATTCCCCTGGGTGTCCTGGAATCAGAGAAAGGATCACTTTCAAACAAGAATTTTTATTGTTTTCATCACACTAGCTCCACTTGGGCCATTACAAAAGACTTTCTCTTATGAAATTTCTCTGAGAAACCAATGGATTATAAGATAAGAGGAAATGACCTCAGGCAAGTATAAAAATACTGGTAACACTGTAAGAAAACTTTCCAGAAGTTTCTCTAGATTTCTGCGTTTTGTCAAACTTCAACCACACTCAGTCTTTCCTTTCTCTACCTCCAGGCAGTAAGACTGTGGGCTGGTTTATTTCTCATCATCCTGAATGACAGCAGGTCTGTTCCTCCCTCACCTCGATAACTGTCAGAACAGGCATGGTTTGACCCTGTCTTCTGTAAGCAACTCCCTCCCTCAAAAATAAATAAATAAAAATAAATAACCTTTGAGAAGAAACCAATTTGTTGTTTTCTGCCATTTGGTAAACTGAAACCAGTGTCTCTGCCCCAACTGTTATCTAAACCGTAAGCAAATTTGCAGTGCTCTTTGGGGGTGAACCGGAGAATTTGGCAGAAGGCAGAGATGGAAAGAGATCCCATATCATTGCCTGAACTTTGTCCTCAGTTAGCTCCTCTCCCAGCTCTTTTTCTCTGGAAAGGGAGCTAGCAGGTGGCATGTTATGCAGCAAACCAGTAGCAGGCCGATTACAGCTGTGCATGTTTGGCAAACGTTTAATTTTGGATCGGTCTCAGGCCAGCTCCACTGAGTGGGGACAGGGAGAAGAGCCTGCTGTTGTTGCACTGGGGGAACAGAACATGTCCACAGATGCCAGTAACCCAGTTCACCCCACAGAGAGACACAAATGCAAAGTCAGCTCCGGTGCCGCTCTCAATGGCTTCCCACCCACCATCCCAAGCCCTGATGGAGGAAGAGGGTCCCAGGAGAGAGCCTCTTCTCAGGAGAAATAGCAGCCATGAAAAGAAAGAAGTGAATAACCCTCAAATTTCCCTCACTCGTTGCTCTTTTACAAAGAATTGGGATTCTGGCGTCAGACGGAATCTGCAGGAATTTCACCCCGCTATTGGGGAATTTCAAGTTATCGAGTAGTTCACGTTCCCAGCGCAGCTCCCAGAAGACCATGTGATCCTGTGGAAGGAACTCAAAAGTTAATGGCAGGGACTACAGGGTGGTTTTCATTCCTCCAACTCTGGGCAGCTTGGATGGAACATCTAATGTTCAAACATCTAATGTATTGTCTCCATTGCTCCATCTATACAATTGTTGGAGCTGCCCTTCTCCTTTTAGATTTCTGAGGATGGGATCTAATAATAGATGTAAAAGTGATATGAAATAAAAGCCCACTTACTCTTTATCGGAAAGGGTCCACATTTGAGGTGAAGTCAATTGAGAAACGTCTAATAACAATATCATTTGGAATCAGTGACTTGGAATATGGTTTGGAAGTAGTGTTATTCCAGAAGAGAACAACTAAAGGTGAGAATCCCCACATTTCTGAAAGTTAAACAACTGGAAAGTGCAAATAATTGATTGGCACGGTAGGATTCTATAGTCTGAATGTTTGTGTCCCCCAAAGATGATGGTATTAGGAGGTGGGGCCTTGGGAGGTGCTTACATCATGAGGGCTCCACCCTCATGAACAAGATTAGTGTCTTATAAAAGAGGCTCCAGAGAGTTCTCTAGCCCCTTCCAATCAAGCGAAGACACAAGAAGGTGCCGTTTATGAAACAGAAAGTGGGCCCTCAATAGACACCCAAGCTGTTGGCATCAAGATCTTGTACTTCTCAGCCTCCGGAACTATGAGAAACAAATTTCTTTGGTTTGTAAGCTATTCAGTTTGTGGTATTTTGTTATGGCAGCCCGAAGGGACTGCAACATGGGGGGAGAGAAAGGACTCTTTCTTCCATTCCTCTATTATGAGAAACACAAATGAATAAGTTGCTGTGAGGATCCATGAAAAAAAAGGCAAACTCCTGCACATGCTGTGTGGTGGGAAGAAGATGCTTCAAAATTTATCCAATCTCCTTCCCCCTTTTCATCTTTTTTACAGTCTGATCATAATTGATGCCCATAATGAGGAGAGAATTTCAATAGAGAGCTAGAGTAATTTCTGTACCACCAAATCATGAATTACTTTTAGGAGAGTTTCAGCATTTGGCATAAATCCAAACCTCAGTTGGTATTCTGTCACTCTTAGAAGTAACCAACATAACTAAACTAACCAGAAAACTCTTCAGTTATTTTAGAGAACTAGAAATAGATATTTTTGCACACCTGTAGGAAAACTACAAGTAGCTATCTTGGGAGAGTTCTACATTATACCACACATCTGGCAGAAAATGGAAAAAAGTGAATCCAGGGCTTCCCTGGTGGTGCAGTAGTTGAGAGTCCACCTGCTGATGCAGGGGACACGGGTTCGTGCCCCGGTCCGGGAAGATCCCACATGCCCTGGAGCAGTTGGGCCCGTGAGCCATGGCTGCTGGGCCTGCGCATCCGGAGCCTGTGCTCCGCAACGGGAGAGGCCACAGCAGTGAGAGGCCACAGCAGTGAGAGGCCCGCGTACCGCAAAAAAAAAAAAAAAAAAAAAAAAAAAGTGAATCCAGTAACCAGTTATATTTAGTATCAAAGATAGTTGATGACAAAAATTAGGAGTTTTGAAAATATCTAAATGTGCACAGAGTTTTAATTTTTTTAATCCCGATATCCAGTTTAAATCATTGGTCAGTGAATTTCTACTGCTCTTATTGTCATCCCAAGTGTCCTTGGGAATTCTTATCTGTCCTCTCTGTACCGTTCCAATTTTCTTGGCATGCTGACCACAACAAGAGAACAGTCTAATTCTCCGTATCCAATTTGCTGGTTTTGTGGAATGACTAAAATACGATCAGAACAGTGAGTACAGATGAGAAGCAGCTGTCAACTTCATGGTCCCAGCCTCTCGGTAGACATTCCATGAAATATCACATCTGGGAGTGAATCTCTTAGGGCCTCTCCTATCTATAGCTTTTGCTATGAAAAATGAGGGTTTCAAGCATCATCAGGCAGTGATGAACATGCATTTGAAATTTGGGGGTCACCAAATTACAATGAAGGTTCAGTATGTTTGTGAAGTGTGTGCCAACTCCCACCTCTCCATGTATGTGTTTTGTGGGGGAATCAGATCAAACGCTCATAATCTGAAACGATCTTGTTCACTTTGCTTTTTGCCTTCTTCCCATCACGGAAATGTAAACTTCCCAACAGGGCTTGGTTTTGCTCACCTGTGTCCCCAGTATCTGAATGGAATGTTCAAATATAGGCTCCTAGTAGAGAATGCTGCCATGAATGCAAATAGAAAAACAGATGAAGTGCACATATTTGCTTGAATATGCAGAAAATATCTCTGAGAGCACCATGCACACCTGACAACATTAGTTGCTTTGTTTGCCAGGAAGGAGGGAGATTTTCCACTATATACCCTTTTGTACCACTTGAATTTTGAATCATGTGGTTATATTAACTATTCAAAACCAAAGGAATAAACTTTTTAAAAATGGAGCGCTCTGTTCTTATAAACAGAGTTTGGCTGTTTTCTATTCTATGTGGAGCTATTCTAGAGATTATCGTACTAAGTGAAGTGAGTCATAAAGATAAAGACAAACATCATAGGATATCACTTGTATGTGGAATATAAAAAAATAGTACAAATGAACTTATTTACAAAACAGAAACAGACTCACAGACATAGAAAACAAACTTATGGTTACCAAAGGGGAAAGGAGGAGAGGGGAGGGAGTATGGAATTAACAGATATACACTACTGTACATAAAATAGATTAAAAAAACAAGGACCTACCGTATAGCACAGGGAACTATTGTCACTATCTTGTAACAAACTATAATAGAAAAGAATAAAAAAAAGAATACAGATATATATATATGTGTATAACCAAATCACTTTGCTGTACACCTGAAACTAACACAATAGTGTAAATCAGCTATACTTCAATCAAAAAATAAAATAATGTTAAAAAAATAGAGTGCTCTATTTTTGCAGAGCATGGCTGCCTCTGAAGGGTACAATTATTTTTTCATTCTTGCCAGTCCTATAAGACTTTAGTCTCTTTGCTTGGCTAGAGGAGCCCAAATCATTCTACACTCTTACATATTTTGCCTCATCGTCTTCAAATATTAGTCAAATGTAACAATATTGAAAGGCTCTGACCCCGAATTCAGTTTATTCTATACCATGAGAGAAAAAAATCGAATGAGCCAATTACACAGGAAGGATGGAATTGCATAATTAAGAACATTCACAGTGGTTTTACTGAACAGCATTAAAACGGTCCATTTTCCAATCATTCATTGCTTTTATTGGACACCATCCTGACTTAATAGAATGGTTCTTCTTAACACTGTTAATTTCTGGAAGGGCGCCAAAGCAAATGAAATCTTGATACTCATGTTCTGGGAATACAAGTTGTGAAATGGCTGAGGTAGGGAGTGGTGGAGGGGGTCTTGCTGAAGATCAGTTTCACTCCGAAATGTGATAGGACATCTCCTACCTCATCATGACCAAGTGAATTTATCTCAGAGCGTCTTCCCAGCCTCTAGAAGGATGTTCTGTCATGCTGAACAAGCTTCAGCTGCTAACTCTGAGAGGGTATGGAGAGAATCTAAAACCATTCTATAGATCAACTATTTCCTGTTTTTTACTGTCTGCTTCCCCTGCATAAGGGAGTTGTGAATGAATGACTTTAGCTTATATAATTATATTAAATAATTATAATCGCATCAAGGATATGAATAAGAATAACAATGTTGGATTGATCCAATATCTCATTTCAAGAGAGGTCAAGATTTTTTTCATAGTTATGGGTGGGGTCACTCTTGCCATAGGCCAACGGGATAGGCTAGCTTGCAGTTCTTGATGTGATCACTTCTTAAACATCCAAACCCCCATCTCTTGCCTACCATCCAGCTCTCTGCTCTCTGCTGCACCTTGGGCTGTGTCGGTGTGATCCTGGCTAAAAGAAGATGGGGTAAAAATATCCAACAAGTTTATTAAAAAACTCATGGTTGAACTGTCGGTCAGTAAATTTGAGACTAACTAATTACCTAAGGAGATGCATGTGAATCAGTCTGTAGGAATCAGACTCATTTTTACCAAAACCCAGTCAACATATTCCTGGGTTTATAACATTTCTTAACATATAACAAAGTTTTGATTCAGACGCTGATGATTCAAACATTGTGTGTGTTTCCAGGTAAGGTAGAAGTGTTTTTTTTCCCCCCTAGGGTGAAAAAAGTTTGCTTCCCCAATTAGAAGAGCAAAAATAATTTTGAAACCAGCATTTACCTCAGTGAATAAACTCTTTTCAAACAGTTTCAAAGCACCTATTTACGTATAAACAACAAATATGCTTGCTTAGAAGACATTCATAAAGAAAAAAACACCTCACTCTACTCACTGTGGCTGGCATGTCTGCGTTAGTGCCTACTTGCAAAATAATAAGTTCTGTATGTCTGGAAGTAGGGCCATGCAAAGACACGGCCTCGTTTCTGACCTTGGCAGGGATCTGCAGCAGTGGCACAGCTCCCTGGGATTCCCAAGAGGGCAATACATTCCACTGCTTCTCTTTATGTACCCAAGGTTAACAAATCACAAACATGGAAAACGACAAGACTGATGGGCACATAAATATTTGTTTATTAAAATGTGCACAGTGGCCATCCCATTTAGGTGTACAGATTAATTAAATTGTAGATGCATGTTCTAAGAATAGGATTGATTTCAAAGTGCTCTGTGGCTATTTCCGTATACTCAACCCACTCTGAAAAACCATCCTTTTGACTTCAGTCAATCAATGAATGACCAGTTATTTTCAGATTGCTTACAAATTCATCTCCTAACTCTGACTGTAATTTTAAATATGTGGAATATTAAAAACTCACCTCACAGGACTACTAACATCAATTTTTCATTAGTTTAATTCAGACAGTTATCACAGAATCTCAGATTTGGAAGAGACCCCAGAATTATTGAACCCAACCTCCCATCTTTATAAAAATCCTTTCTCCCAGATTCTTGAGTTAGTCTCTGTTTGATAACTTCCAGCTATGAGGAGTTTACTATCTATCATGAATACTTTTGTAATTAGCAAATTATATTACTCATTCCAGCTGTATATTGCTTTTAATTGGGGAGGTTTTGTTGGTTGGGTGGGTATGTTGTTACATTTTGCTCACATTATTTGTAACTTGTAAAATGACATCTACAGGTGGAAAATTACATTAAGTAATGACTACTTTCCAGCGTGCTCCCGGTGGGAGGAATAAGAATAAAAATTTCTTCAGAACACATTCTTTCACATTCTCTAGGGAAGTCCAAGTCTGAAGTAAGCGGCAAAGTGGTGAAAAGAAAGAGAAGGAGGTCAAAGATCAACAAATCAATTATTAATGGGTATTTATTAAACAACTATTAATGTTCTCAGAATTTATAAGTAGCTCAGTGGAAAATGACTTGGCCTTTAGCATTTAGTGATGGGTCTAGAATGGTTCAATAGGATAGTCGGGGTACCTGGAGTTCTGAACTGAGTCTTGAAAGACAGCTGACGTCTGGAGAGGTTTAAAGGGAGGAAAACAATTACATTCTGGAGTCACGTGACTCCGGGGTGTGAGAAATGGAATATATAGAACCTGTGGAGGACAGAGAGGAAACAAATCTGCCAGGACAGAGTGGGTTGAAGAGTGGAGAGGCAAGCCGTACTGCCCAGAATTATCAAAAGCTCCGGGTACAGAGCTAGCCAAGGTCATCGAACATTCCGGGAGATGGAGGGGAAATGCCTTTAATGAGTAAGCATTCTGACATCACTTGTTTTAGAGATGGGATCAAAAATGTAAGACATGACTCACCCTTCTTGGTAAATTCACGAAATTAAACACAGACGAGAATTGTCTTTACATGCCCATTCTGTTCCTTATAAAGACAAGAAGAATGATTCTAAACGTGGTCACAGCCAAATGATGCAAGGACCCTGCAGATTTATCCCAACCAGCCTTTCTCTCAAAGGAACAAGCTACACAAATCATGCGTACATTATGTCCCCAAACTAACGTTTTTTTTGAGTGGCATTTCCAGTTTCAACGTCATCTTCAGTGTGAAATACAGCACAGTTAAAGGGTTCAGGGAATATAATATCTCATGTGAAAAAGGTACATTCATTGAGACACTGGGAAAACTTTGTGAATAACGAACTAGTCGTTGACCATGTAACACGATTTATACATTCATCTAACTGCATGAACTAACTTCCAAGCGTTTTTCTTATTGTATTATAATTTCCAGCCAGGTTCTGATTAGTCAAGTCAATCCACTTTTAGCATGTCACCTAACCTGTGTGTGTGTAACCTGTTTTGTGTGTGCATGTTACCCGTTGTTTGCAGTAATTGGGACCACTTCAACAGAAGAATAGAATGCCTAAGACCCATTTAACAGATATGACATTTCTTCTATTGTTATCACTCTTTATCCAACGTGACAACCCACTGGCATTTAGCAAAACATAAAGATTTATCACCCGATTCCCCTGTTCACGGTCACTTGGATATTTTGATTTTTGGTTTGATGTCAAGACGTCTTCCTTCATTATGTGCCATGGATGGGGCATGCGTGCTCTGCCTCCTACACATGAGTTTTTTAGGTTTCAGGCCTTCTCTCCACCATAAAATATGAACTGTCACGGGCAGTGTTCAGTCTCTTTATCTCTGAATTACTGCCCCTCACATTAGAGTTCCCATCAGCTGAGTAGAGGGGGAGAGATGGCTGCTTGTTCGCCCTCAGGAAACAAGTGTCTGCAGCTGAAATGCTCTCAACAGCAAGGGCTGAAGTGGAGCAAGGGAGCTGTGTAGCGACTAAGAGAGCGGAAGTGTGGAGTTGTGTAGGTGACATGCTCAGGCCCTCTTTCTTAGCTCACTTAGCTCCTGTGCCACCAACTCATGTCCCCAAATAAACATGGGGTCAGAAGATGAACATAAGATCTGGTTTACTGATTCCAACCGCCCAAGACCCATTTAGATAAAAATTGCATGTTACCACTTCACAAAAAGGAGACATTTTTACACGCAAAAATGCTGAGTAAAACATAATCAAGCATTCGTGAAGGACCTCTGAATGCTTTCTGCCCCACTGGGAGTTTTAATTACCATGTCTCCCCAATTATCCTTAAGCTGAATTTTTAACCGTTTAACTCATCCAGGACTCTTTATACACTGGCTAAAGGAACATTTTGTCCCTGTGGTTAATACCTCACCTTAAATTGAAGCAAACCTGGCTATAGAGAGGGTGCAATTTATGCTGCCTGCCACATTCTCTGGTTGGGTGAGATTTTCAGTTAAAGTCACCCCTCCCTCACTCCCGTTTTGCCCCAGGGAAGGGAGATACGTAGGCATTCAGGCCTGACAGGTAAGTGCTTGCCACTTACAAAATCCAATAAATAAATTCTAAATAAATATATCTGCAAATCGAAACCATTTCGAGCTACTTAACCGACTGCATATCTAGTCCTTTGTACACATATTTGTACAAAGTGTTGCCTGTAATTTTAAAGATGCTTGCCTCCGGGAGGTTTCGTTTTTCCATTGAAGTCCCCTTGATTTACTGTACGCAATATGTTACAGCTTCCTTATTTGCTCCTTTGGGACAGTTACTGACAGTAAATCTCTATTAAAATATTCTTCCATATGGTTGCATGAAAATTTTATTGCAGTGAGCCTGGGGCTGAAGGTCACAGCTGAGTAGCTGCAGTTAAGTATTGCAGAGTCTATGGACTTGGAGGTACATCTGTTCTGGGAGCTGGAGCAAAATTAGAATTTTACTGTCAATAGCATCTCTCCAAAACTAGTTACATTTGTTTACTGTGGCTGGCTTGGCCTTTGCCTCCGCTGTCCCTGAAATGCATGTCATCTAGCCCAGCATCCTTATCTTTCAGGTTGGAAGTCTGAATACAGAATTTGCTGAACCTGAAGGTCATCTGAGAAGTCCCTAATGGATATTTCATTTATGATACATGAAAATTTAATTTTATCTCCTTTAATTTGAGTCTGTTGCTCGCTCACATTTGTTTTAGCCACAACTCATTGTTTGTTCTAAATGCTTCTTGGAAAGCAGATCATACAAACTTCATAAATGCTACCAAAGAATGATTTTTAATCTGCATCTTCAGAGCTAATGAGAGAGGACCCAGGCAACAAGTTTTCTTTGCTTTGTATGGGAGATTGGAAAGGGTGGGATGGATTGGACGCCATTTGCCTGGGATTGGGATGCTATTAGTTCAGGGAGTGAGATAGCACACACCCCTGAAAATATTGGGAAAACTGAGGGACTTTTGAAAACACAATTCCACTGCATAGATGTGGCTACATCGTAGTGTTTTATGGCTCTAAACACCACATGTAACACGTGGGAGCTGGGGCCAATCAGTGTTTAAAAAAAAAAAAAAAGGAAGCATTCCGCCATTCTTCAAGCCTATCTTTCCCAGCAGCGTGACGTCTAGTCTAATCCAAATCCAACCCAGCCTCTGGCATGTCCGGGCACTGTAAGTTACAAGAAGAAAGCCAGCCCAAGAAGTTCCAGGTTTATGGCCATGTCTCCACAAACTCACCAGCATCTCCACCACAGCTTTCATCCAAACAGTGGTTTGATCAGTCGATTTAGAAATTTGAGTGACTCTGTATCAAGTTTCTTCTTTGCTACTGATTCATTTCCAACATATTTCTGAGATTCTATTGATTATCTTCTACTATATCCAGAAGTTTAGTGAAATGTTCAAAACAAAATTTTGTATTTAATTCTTACTTTTTTTTTTTTTTGCGGTACGCGAGCCTCTCACTGTTGTGGCCTCTTCCGTTGCGGAGCACAGGCTCCGGACGCGCAGGCTCAGCGGCCATGGCTCACGGGCCCAGCCGCTCCGCGGCATGCGGGATCTTCCCGGACCGGGGCACGAACCCATGTCCCCTGCGTCGGCAGGCGGACTCTCAACCACTGCGCCACCAGGGAAGCCCTAATTCTTACTTTTAAGCATAAATCACCGTACTGAAATTTCAGGGGGCGGTAGAGGGGTATCCAGGGAAAAGAAGTGGAATATGCATTAGGAAAAAGTAACTACATTCACTGAGTGCCAACTATGAGTAAGTCTAGGGCTTCTCAAGGCACTAACGCTCATAATTCTCACAAGATCCCTGTGAGTTAGGCACAGGTATCATCCTCATTTTACAAATGGCAAAACTAAGGTACAGAGAGATGAAGGAAGTTGTTTAGTCACATGGATTCAAAACAGAGCTGAATTCAAAACAATATGGCTGGATTAAACAGAGCTGGATTCAAAACAATATGGACCCAGTGCCTGTGTTGTTAAACATTATATATGCCTGCCTCTTGTATGGATAACGTGGTGGAGAAGGCATTGAAGGTCCCAAATGACTCCCCAGTGGTAAATCAGGTTTCAGGTAAATGCATGGAACATGCTGTTTGGCCTCGGGATGCAGTCTAAGTCCATTCTCTCTGTCATTTATGATGACAAGGATCGTGCTTTTGACTCTCAGCACTGAGAACAGATATGGAGTCAGCTAACCTTTGAATGCTCTCATAGTATTTTCACAAAATATATAGTGAAGCAGAAGATGTCAACTTGATGGATCTGATGAACTAGGTAGAGTCTCTCCCCAGCAAGAAATTGTTCTTTATAAAAAGAAACCTATTTCCGAGGGCTTCCCTGGTGGCTCAGTGGTTGAGAGTCTGCCTGCCGATGCAGGGGACACGGGTTCGTGCCCCGGTCCGGGAAGATCCCACATGCCGCGGAGCGGCTGGGCCCGTGAGCCATGGCCGCTGAGCCTGCGCGTCCGGAGCCTGTGCTCCGCAACGGGAGAGGCCACAACAGCGAGAGGCCCGCGTACTGCAAAAAAAAAAAAAAAAAAAAGAAATCTATTTCCAAGATGCAGGTTACCACAGACTAAATCTCAACCTCACCCCTCATCATTTCCACTCTGCACATCCCCCACCAATACACACACACACACACACACACACACACACACACACACACACTAGCTGGGCAAAAGGGAAACTGGGTGCTTAGAAGGTCAAGGAAAAAGACACAGTGGTGGTGGAAAGAGATAAATCCAGGAGGTAAATTGAGCCAAAAGTCCTCATGTAGGGCTAATAGCCAAACTTTGGAAAAGATCAAATATCTTTGGCTGAGGACCAGAGGCAGAACCAGAATCTGGGCTCAAGGCAAAGGGATCTAGTGGTAAAGAGGTGCAATAAAACCTCTTAAGGTTAACAGTTACAAATGTAACTCTTCTCCTAAGAAAAAAATCATACAGGAGATTACTGAGAGGAGTCCGGAGGCATCAGTGCCTCAAATGGGTAGCATGTTCAGCTGGCTTAAAGGATTTAGAGATTCATTCTCTTTTCAATAAATATTTTTTAAAACTCTTTTTTGAAATCATTTTAGAAGTTGCCAAAAGAGAACAGAGAGTTCCCGTGTATCCTTTCTCCACTTTCCCCCCCAAATAACATCTTACATGAGTATGATGAGCAAAACCAGGAAGCTGACATGGATACCATACTTTTAACCAGGCTACAGACCTTCTTTGCATTTCACCAGAACAAATAGTGTTTGGAGCCCTCTTTTGGTGCCTAGCACAGACTGTGCGAGAGGTCGGGGTACAGTCTCTGGGCTTCAAGTGTTTTCAGTTTATTGACCAAAGCTGCAGGCCAGCCACATACTGGTTGACTGTACAATTTTTGTGGCTAGGATTTGGAAGAACTGTTATCTCAGTTGCCACGACTAGGAAAAGGACGACATAATTACATATCTCTGAGCATCTTTTACTTAAGCACAAAGACTGAATCTGGGGTCTTTGTGTCTTCAAATTGCAGTGGATGTACAATCATGAAGGATTTCCAGGAAGTTTTTAGTGGGGGAGAGAAGGGAATTGGGGAGTTTTCCTTCCTGGCCTCAAAGAACAGAATCGGAATCTTTGAACGCTGTGAACTTTGGAAATACTACTTAGAAATCCCCAGGGTATTTGTGTGTGTGTGTTGATAACTTAAATAGAATCCCTCAAAAGCTTTGAGGTTTTAGCTCTTCTTTTCTTGGTAATTTCAGATAGTTTTTATTTTTCATATTAAGTAGCAATCAACTATTAGAAACAGGACTAATTTGTACATTGTTAGGTTTGCCCCATTCTGAGGAAGCTAATGTATGTTGCTGTAATAGGGCTGAACAAATCTGACTCCATATTAGATCTGCTTCTTTTACTTTAACCTTTGTATTCTACTGCTTTTGCTTCGAGTTAAGAATGTTGCCTATAGCCTGAAACACACAGGATAGTGCATTCTAAAGGCTCTGACCTTTAAGAGTATAGCACTTTTTCCTTCACGTAGAGATAAAAAGTTGTAGAACGGAGGATAACATTTGTCTTGTTGGAGGTTTACAGGAACATTCTGACCTGACCTAAGTGGACAGCTGCAAGAACAAAGGATTCCGACACCAAGAAGTCTGCAGTAACCAACCATGCCCCTCCCTTACCTTGCCTTTAAAAATGCTTTGCTGAAACCCTTCAGGGAGTTTGGGGTTTTTTGGGCACAAGCCACCTGTTCTCCTTGCATGGCCCTGCAATAAACCTTTCTCTGTTCCAAACTCCAACGTTTTGGTACTGTTTGGCCTCACGGTGTGTGAGACATGTGAACTTTCACTCAGAAGCATTGCTGTATACATAAGATCAGGATTTTGACAATAACATAACTGGATTCACGGTAGGGGGAATGATTTTTTTAGAATCGGTTTTACTGTGTCATTATCTAATACTCACATTTTTTTTTTTTTGTAAACTAGAAGTCATTTCAAATTACTTTATATAAAACATAAGTGCTCTAAAAGAAACACGTAAAATGATTATAGCTGTGTCCCGGAGAGTGAAAGTTAGTCTCTGTGTGTGTGTCCACTTTAAATCCTATTAGTTAGAAGTAGATGCAGTAACACTAAGTAAATACATGTTTACTAACCCTCCGTGCCTCTCTCGGGTGCCTATTGCAGAGATGCGAAAGGAACAGCAGGCAGACTCCCCTTCCACTCAGCTTGTACCATGAAGCTCCTTCTATTTGCTTAGTTGAGAAGGGGGAAAAGATCATTTTAAAGTTAAATTGCCGGTGAACTCATCTATCATTTGCAAAAAAGTAATGAGCTGGAGCTGGAAGCCTATGTCTCTGCTTTCTTCCTCTTTCTCATGGCCAGGGTGGAAGACATAAAAAGCCATTTTTCTTGATGTGTGATCAAACGATGGATTAAGACTTGCCAGGAGCCGGTGATCAATTGTCTGATAATATGTGACAGATCTTGTCAGGGTGATGAAAAGTTACCCCAACCCGAAGGGAGAGAAGGCTCTGAGCTGTGAAGGTGCTTTCTTAAGCAATTGCCTGAGAAGCAGAGGCCTCCGTGCCATCGATTATCTTATGTATCAACACCAGACAGGATTTTTGCTGTGAAAGCTGCCATCTTGGGTTGACGTGTGTAAGTTAATAACTAATTGGATGCATTTCAGTAGTCACTTCACTTTAATTGGTTTTGTATCTTATTTTTCAAAGGAGGAAGGTATTGACTTGTTCAAATATTTTACCCTAATAATGTTCCATAACACATGAAATGAATTCCCCTCTCCTCTTCCCCACATTCTGACAGGCCAATAAAAATAGTATTAGGTGATTAAATAAAGAAAAAAAAAGTTAAAGAAGCAGATATAATGATACAGAGTAATGAAGTTAAGCAGGGGGCAGGCTCCTTGGTGAATCTGCCATCTGATGGCTGGCCCCAGGATATGGGCGGGGCTGAAGGATATGGGCGGGGCTGAAGGGTATGGGCGGGGCCTTCAGCCCTATCTTCCTTGGCGGGATCCACACTTTGGATCAGCCCCCCTTCGGGGGAGGGGAGGGAAAGGGAATCATGAGGAGAAGTACTGTTTACATCTTTCACAGCAGTTTCAAACTGGCACACGGATATCTACTCAGCTCTGGCCCCAATTTAAGGAAATGAGGGGAAAAAATACATTTCAAAATTACCTGGACTTATTTGGGAGCTCAGGGAAAGTATAAATCAGGGTTCGATTTTTTCTTTTACTTAGTCCCAAGCTTGGAGACAAAAGCTTTATTTTTACATGAGGCCCAGGAAAGGACTGAAATCGGTTTTAAATTCCTTTTTAATGCAAAGGCAAGGAATCTGACGACTCAGCATTTTCTCCCAGTTTTGCTGTAAAGGAGGACAGCGTGCTGAAGTAATTCTTCCTGTGTAAACAAGCTGTCTCCCCGTGTGGGAGACATTCACATTTGGTGTTTTAGATGCAATCTTAGGAAAGCTACGGGCTGAGTTTTTATGCTGTGCAGAGAAAAGTGGGGAGAGAGGAGTAGAGGGTAGGTGGTAAGAAGGGGAGGTTAACACTGAAAACCCAACTCTATCAGTCACAAGGAGCTAGAATCTGAAATGGATACATCTCATGACATCTGAAAAATCTTGTATTTACCCATTCATTATATATATATTTATATATATATATGTATATATATATGTAGTTTGTGTGTGTGTGTATGTCTGCGTGTGTGTGTGTGCACACGTGCTTACCATGTGCCAGAATCATGCTAGGCCCTGGGGATTCAGGGATGACCCAGGCAGAGCCTTGCCTTCATGGAACTTGAAATGGAGACACATAAGAGATGATTTAGCCCAAAGTTTTTGTGTTTGCCAAACTGAATTCCAGGGAGCTAACTGGAATTCTTTGAAAGAGTGGGATAACTAGAGAAATTTAAACAGATATGCTCCAACCCATCTCCAACACCCACCCACCCCGTTGTCTCATCCAAAGGTCCCATTCTGATCTTTTTCATATATTGACATTCCCTGTTAGACCTCCTTTTCTTAAAGAAAGAGTTATGCTAAAAAAAGGAAAACGGGGGTGGGGGGGTGGGGAGAGAAATCCAACTCTTTATTCTATGTAAAGAAAATTAAATTATTGAGCCTGAGAAGCATACGTGACATACTTGGTGACAGTCTGGGGAGTCCAGCCAGCCCGTGGTCAAGATGTCATAACGGGTTGCGCAGGAGGCCAGCACAGCCTGCCCTCGGCCACCTGCCACTTGCTCTGTTCGAGAGGTGGAGCTTGTCCATCTGCGGAGAAAGAGGCTTGGAGGCAGGAGACAGCAGCACGACCTCCGCCCAACAGAACAGAACCGGGAGCCGCACTCCTGCCATGTTCACCACGGGCGCTTAGGGGCATCTTGGTTTGCCAGTTGATTTCTGTTTTTCCCCTTTGGTTTTGGTGCGTAGGAGGGCATATTGCCCTGGTCGTAAGAAACGTTGGGGAGCTCGTCTGGGCAACCATAGCATTTGCTCACATTCTGAAGGGCATCAACTCTTATTACCATGAAAATCTGTTCATTTTCCTCAATATCTCCAAATTTTTTATGAAGCAGAGTTTGAAACTCTTGGGACTCCAACAATGATTAGGGCCAACCTGAAATAAGGCAGAATTATGGCAAAATGCTGATTCAGTAGATTGCAGTGACGGACGACAGTGAGAGGTCAAGTTCTAGGATAAGGAGCATGGGGGGAATAAATGGGTATAAAATTTGAGTTATGCAAAATTAGTAAATTCCAGGGATCTTCTGTAACACATCACGCCTATACATAACAATACTGTATTGTACACTTAAAAATCTGTTAAGAGAGTGGATCTCGTGTTTAGTGTTCTTACCAAAGCAAAACCCATCCGGGACAGGTAAGAACACTTTCCTTTCCCTTTGCTGTGGAGGGTGGGCGTTAAGTTGTTTGTAATTGAGGACTTCAGAGCCAGAGAGTGCCAGGTCTTGGTTTATTTGGTTTATCTGGTTTGAGACCAGCAATCACCCTGGCCCTTGGGCATTCTCTGTAGACAATGAGGAAATTCTACGTCAGCCAAGGCAACTGGGTCATTTCATCCCTGCCCACTTCCTTTCTGACTGGCCTCATGTGAAGGTCCAGCCCCTTTGTTCATTCTTATCATGAACTGTCCTTGTCATATCAAACTTTGAAATAGAACATCCATTCTTACGTCTACCCTAGAATCAAAAAAATTTTTTTCAAGGATGAAATCCCCAAGGTAAGATACTACCTTAGTGGGAAATTGAAGGGAAGAAGAGGAGGAACACGAGATACTATGAAGCAAGTATAAGAGATTAAAGATAGCAAAAAAGGTGTTTTTTTTCAGGGCCTAAGACATTGTATTAAACCATTCAATGAATATTTGTTGATTGAAAGAATGAAGGCTGAGCATGAGAGGTTTGTCCTTATCAAACTCTGATTCAGGATAACTGATCTTCAAGCCTTGTATCTGAACATCTCAGAACATTTCCCTGATGAACATAGTGACTCCAGCATAAGTCCAGCATCAGAGGTATGGGCGGGGAAATAGAGAAATCTGAGATAGGTAGAAATCTAGTTCCTGTAGAAACCCCTTATATAACATATGTTCCCCTGTCCTAGGTTTACCACATCATGGCACCAGGATCCAGTGGAAAGGACATTTGGATAGCTTTTTCAATAAGAAATCGTAGAAAAGGATGAACACCTGAGAAGCTGATCAGACAGAGAATGGGAACTTGCTAGAATTTTAACACAGATGGCTGTGGAAAAGACAGAGAATTTGGTACTGAGCATTTGCTATCTTCCCAAGACAGAATACTGCAACCTTAAAATAAGCAAAACCAAGTAAGATTCTGAGTTTAACAGAAAAGAAGGTCTGATCCGTATTCAATTATTCTTTTGAGAGCTAATATGGGAATTCACACAGGATCAGAGGCAAGCTCCTCTCTTGCCCTCTGCAAGGCTTTAGCTGAAGTGGAAAGGAGGGGAAATTGGTAATTGTCTTTAATTTGGCAAGAAAAGCAGATTTTAGTGTTTGTCAATAAGGATGAAGAACTGTCACATCCAGATACTGATATCCTCTGTAAGAAGTAGAGGACCAGAAGCTTCACAGACATACTTTCTTTCAAGCAAGATCTTTCTGCTTCTGCAACAGGAAGTGAGCTAGCTGGAGATTCCCAAAGAAAACTCATCAGGCTTCATGTAAATTTAGTACTAAGACACATTCTTACAGGTCCTCTAGCTAAATGACCAACATTGTTGTACAAACCAGAAAACACAGGCTTTCAGTGACAAATGAACACATTCAAAATTAGTGGCATAACAGTGACAAGAACTCCTTGACGTACCCTCACTGGGTCCTTTTTCTTCATGGGATTGCCTTAGTAAATTCAGGAAATATTTAACTTCCATGTTATGTATGCTAATTTTGATTGGGGGACCATGGAACCCCAGGTGGAAGATGACATGATACCAGTTCCTGGGAAGATGTAAACCTCATTGGGAAGAAAAGACATATGACACTATTAGAACTAGACGGCCTCGCACAGTGGTTCCCGTGGCGAGATCAGTGCCAGCACTAACTCCACTACACAGTAATTGATATTTGATCTTCACAATAGTTGTATAAACCGAAGAGACCCATTTGACAGAAATTAAAGCTTAGGGTAAATGATTTGCTCATGGCCAAACAGCTAGTATGGTGCAGAAATGGAATTTGAAGTTCGGACATGTTTAAAACTGAGGTTCTCACCTCCTAGAGAAATGGAAATAAAAACAGGCAATTGGGACCTAATGAAACTTAAAAGCTTTTGCTCAGAAAAGGAAACTATAAACAAGATGAAAAGACAACCCTCAGAATGGGAGAAAATATTTGCAAACGAAGCAACTGACAAAGGATTAATCTTCAAAATCTACAAGCAGCTCATGCAGCTCAATATCAAAAAACAAACAACCCAATCCAAAAATGGGCAGAAAACCTAAATAGACATTTTTCCAAAGAAGATATACAGATTGCTAAAAACACATGAAAGGATGCTCAACATCACTAATCATTAGAGAAATGCAAATCAAAACTACGATAAGGTATCACCTCACACCAGTCAGAATGGCCATCATCAAAAAATCTACAAACAAATGCTGGAGAGGGTGTGGAGAAAAGGGAACCCTCTTGCACTGTTGGTGGGAATGTAAATTGATACAGCCACTATGGAGAACAGTATGGAGGTTCCTTAAAAATCTAAAAATAGAACAACCATATGACCCAGCAATCCCACTACTGGGCATATATCCTGAAAAACCATAATTCAAAAAGAGTCATGTACCACAATGCTCATTGTAGCTCTATTTACAGTAGCCAGGACATGGAAGCAACCTAAGTGTCCATCGACAGATGAATGGATAAAGAAGATGTGGCACATATATACAATGGAATATTACTCAGACATAAAAAGAAACGAAATTGAGTTATTTGTAGTGAGGTGGATGGACCTAGAGTCTGTCATACAGTGAAGTAAGTCAGAAAGAGAAAAAGAAATACCATATGCTAACACATATATATGGAATCTAAAAAAAAAAAAAATTGGTTCTGATGAACCCAAGGGCAGGACAGGAATAAAGACGCAGACGTAGAGAATGGACTTGAGGACACAGGGAGGGAGAAGGGTAAGCTGGGACGAAGGGAGAGAGTGGCATGGACATATATACACTACCAAATGTAAAATAGATAGCTAGTGGGAAGCAGCCGCATAGCACAGGGAGATCAGCTTGGTGCTTTGTGACCACCTGTGGTGGGGGATAGGGAGGGTGGGAGGGAGGCGCAGGAGGGAGGGGATATGGAGATATACGTATACATATAGCTGATTCACTTTGTTATACAGCAGAAACTAGCACAACATTGTAAAGCAATTATGCTCCAATAAAGATGTTTAAAAAAAAAATGGACAAAGGGCTTGAACAAACATTTTCCCAAAGAAGACATACAAATGGCCAATAAGCACATAAAAAGATTTCAACATCACTAGTCCTTAGGGAAATGCAAATCAAAACCACACTGAGACAGTACTTGACACTCATTAGATAGCTACATTAAACAAACAAATAACTAAACAATACGAAACAAAAAATACAGAAAATAACAAGTGTTGGAGAGGATTTGGAGAAATTGGAACACTCAAATTTTGCTGGTGGGAATGTAAAATGGTTCAGCCACTGTGGAAAACAGTTCAGCAGCTCTTCAAATATTAAACATAGACTCACCATATGACTGACCAGTTTCACTCCTGAGTATAAACCCAAAGGAACTGAAAACAGTAACTCAGACAAATACATGTACATTCATGTCCATAGCAGCATTACTCACAATAACCAAAGAGTATAAACAACCCAAATGTCCATTGACAGTTAAATGGATAAGCAAAATAATAAAATAAATAAATAAAACTGACGTCCTTCCCACTCTATTTTGCTACCTTTCAATCTTGTAAAACTCTTGGTTTTTCATTAACAGGCATAAGAGGCATAAAAAGTAGTCATCTCTAGGATCTGGCTCTTGTCATAAAATTGATAGTGTGAAATAATTTTTTTAAGCATTCAAATTCAGCAAAACCACTGTTTGAGGAGTGAAAGATCTTTGAAAAAATTGCTGGTTTCACTGACATGTGCATTCTTTGACAGGTGTCAAAATATGGAGATGGATTCCCCATCACTTTGCTAAATGCCTGCAGAATCAGAATATTCTGAGAACTGTTTGCTAGTCAGTATTAGACCACAGCATCATTGCAGAATTCATGGAAACAAGTCATGATAGTGAATGTCCTTTAACAGGGACTTTTTTAGGTTTCCAGATGTGTTTTCTAAAACAGTGAGGGATTACCTCTCCCTATTAAAAAAATGGGGAGAGTTACTACAAAAAATGGGCATGATGCACGAACAAAAACAATAATAAAGGAAATACGTTCCTTAAACCACAGCTCTGCAATTCTAAAACTACGATGTTAAAAGCCAGCCACACACACAGTTATTGACAGTGAATACCTTGGGCTAAAATCTTACCCCTTGCATTTAAAAATACTATAGTCATAGAAGGAAACTTACAGGAATACATTCTTACTGTAAATAATACTATGAGATTTTACACTTAGAAATTTAAGGCTAAAATGCCTGAATAAACTGGAAATATCATGCTACAAAGCATAGTTGCATACAAAGGCAATCCTTAATCACTTAGAAATTCATTACTTTTTAATTTGTTTTCCGAAATTACCCAAGAGATTTTTCTCAGTGAGAACAAAACACATGGTTAAATTATAGCATCTACTCACCAATTTATTATTGTTTTTGTTTGTGGGTTGTTGGATTATTTTTTTGGCCTCACGGAAAGCCAAAACTCGTTTGGAGAACAAGCTCTCCAAAAATACTACGCTGGAGCTAAAACCAAGCATGGAAAATGTTGGCTTGTAGAATGTGATTATGAATCACTGTAGATGATACCAGAAATCCACATGAAATATTCACTCTAGAAACAAATGGGAGATATGAAATGCATGAGCTGGAAGAGCATAAATAGTGCCTCAATTATTTGAGAGTCAGGCAATACCAGAGAGAAAAAGAAACCAGAGTAGAAATTACTGCAGCTTCTGACTCATGGGGCAAAATGAAATAAAGTTCCCGTAGACAGGGAATCCAAGAATCATATTTATACGTTCTGGGTTTTACCAACTTGAATACTTGAGCTATACTGGATTGTGCCTTCAGACTAGATTCCAGCTGCCAACTTGCATTTTCATAGGAATAGTAACCCAAACAGGAAATATTGATGCAGTTCTTTTGACATGGGCCACGAGTTACTGACATTTAAAGAGGTTAAGTTAAAATAGTTATGTCCTCAATAGATATCTCTGACCATCGTTTAATTCCTCAGTCATCTAGAGGATGACTCTCCAAAAGTTTTTTTGATGTCTTCTTGGTAAAGATATTGTGAAGTCACCTGATAAAAACTTTATTTGGAATCTAAAACTTTGAAGCTTAATAACTTGGTTTTTAAGCATTGTCAAAATGTTCCCAAGTCAAAATGATGGCATCAGAATGTCTGGGTCAAAAAGTTATAAACTTTTTTAGAGTATAAAAGCCTAATGCTATTTAACAAAATATGTGTAAGATCTGCATGAGGAAAACTGCAACTCTGATAAAAGAAAAACTAAATAAATGGAGAGATATTGCACATTCATGGATAAGAAGACAATATTGTCAAGATGTTAGTTCTCCCCAACTTGATCTATAGATTCAATGTGATATACAATCCCAATCAAGAGGCCATGAAGTTGTTTTGTGGATATTGAGAAATTAATTCTAAATTTACATGAAAGTGTAAAAGACCGAGAATAGCCAATTCATTATTGAAGGACAAGAACAAAGTTGGAGGATTATACCATTCAACTTCGAGTTACTATAAAACTGCAGTGAACAAGACAGTATGGTATTGGCAAAAGAACAGACAAATAGATCAATGGAGCAGAATGGAAAGCTCAGAAATAGACCTGTATTAATATGGTAAACTAATCTTTGACAAAGGAACAAAGGCAATACAATGGAGCAAAGAGGATCTTTTCAACAAATGGTGCAGGAACAACTGGACATGCACATGCAAAAAAATGAATCTAGGCACAGACTTTACACCCTTCACAAAAAGTAACTCAAAATGGATTATAGACCCAAATGTGAAACATAAACCTATAAAACTCCTAGAAAATATTGTAGGAGAACACCTAATTGGCCTTGGGTATGGTGATGATATCTTAGTACCACATCAAAGGCACAATCTGCAAAAGAAATAATTGATAAGCTGGACTTCATTAAAACCTGCTCTGTGAAAGACAATCCCAAGAGAATGAGAAGACAAGCCATAGACTGGGAGGAAATATTTGCAAAAGACGCATCTGATAAAGAACTGTTATACAAAATATATAAAGAACTCTTAAAATTCAACAAGAAAACAAACAGCCTGATTTTAATTTATTTTATTTTTTATTGAAGTATAGTAGATTTACAATATTATGTTAGTTTCAGGTGTATAACATGGTGATTCAATATTTTTATAGATTATACTCCATTTACAGTTATTATAAAATATTGGCTATATTCCTGATACTAGACAGCTGATTTTTAAAAGGGGCAAAAGACCTGGACAGATACCTTACCAAACAGGATACACAGGTGGCAAACAAGCCTATGTAAATATATTTAACGTCACATATCATAAGGGAATTGCACATTGAAACAACGAGACACCACTGAACACCTATTATGATAACCACAGTCTAAAATGCTGACAACACCAAGTGCTGGTGAGGATATGGAGCAACAGGAACTCCCACTCATTGCTGGTGGGAATGCAAAATGGTACAGCTACTTTGGAATACAGTTTGGAGTTATTTTACAAAACCAAATATACGCTTATCTTATGATTCAGCAATCATACACAGCAATCATACACTGATATTTACCCAAGTGAATTGAAAATGTATGCCCACCTGCACAAGGATGTTTATAGCAATTTATACATAATTGCCAAGACTTGAAAGCAATCAAGATGTCCTTCAGTTGGTAAATGGATTGATAAAATGTGATATATCCAGAAAATGGAATTCAAGGCTAAAAATAAATGAGCTATCAAGCCATTAAAAGACATGGAAGACATATAAGTGCATATTACTAAGTGAGAGAAGGCAATCCGAAAATGCTGCCTACTATATGTTTCCAACTTTATGACATTCTGGAAAAGGCAAAATTATAGAGACAATAAAAAATTCGGTGATTGCCAAGGGTTGTGGGGAAGGAGGGATGAATAGGTTGAACACAGAGGATTTGGGGGGGAAATAAAATTATTCTGTGTGATACTATAACAGTGGATACATGTTATTATGCTTTTTTCAAAACCCACAGAATGTTCAATGCCAAGAATGAATGTTAATGTAAACTATGGACTTTAGGTGATACTGATGTGTCAGTGCAGGTTCATCAATTGCAACATATGTACCACCGTGGTACAGAATGTGAGTAGTGGGGAAGTTGTTTGTATTGGGGGACAGGGAGTATATGGAAACTCTCTGTACTTTCCACTCAGTTTTGCTGTGAGCTTAAAACTACTCTAAAAATATGTTTATTAATAATAATAAAAAAAAAGCCAAGTGCTTGTATGACTTGTGGGGAGAGGGTGCAGAGTGGTAGTGTTTCCAAAAGAAGAGAAGAGGGAAGGCTATTAAACAAGAAATCTGCTTATGATACAATTAACAAAAGGGATGAAATGACTTTAAAAGTGTCTATTAGAAGCATAGGAATTTGACTTGTTTTTTTTTGATTATTGGGAAATATAGGTTAAAAAGTTGTATATAATGTAAAAACAATGTAAAGTTCTTCAAGCTTGGTCTAGAGTTCCCTGAGACCTTTCAAGGGGCCAAAACTATTTTCATAACAAGACTGAGACATTATTTGCTTTTTTCACTGTGCTGCTATTTGCACCCACAATCCCAAAACGATGGCGGGTAAAAATGCTGGAGCTTGAACCAAGGCAATGGCACCGTACTGGACCAGTAGTCACTGTATTCTTCACCAGTATGCACTTGCAGATGAAAGAATGCCAGGTTCACTCAAGAATGTCTTTGGTGAAGCTGTGAAAATGATTGATTTTGTCAAATCTTGACTCAAGTACACGTAACAAAATGGAGTGTATACACAAAGCATTTCTGCTGCCCACAGAAGTATGACTGTCGTCTTGAGGTGAAGTAATGAGACTGTGTTGTGAGCTGGACTAGCTGCTTCATTCAAAGAGCAAATTTGTACTTGACCAGAACGACATGGTTCTTTCTTTTTTTTTTAAAATTTTTTTAATTGAAGTATAGTTGATTTACAATGTGTTAATTTCTGCTGTACAGCAAAGTGATTCAGTTATACATATACATCCTTTTTAAATTCTTTTCCATTATGATTTATCATAGGATATTGAATATAGTTCTCTGTGCTGTACAGTAAGACATTGTTGCTTATCCATTCTCTATATAAAAGCTTCCATCTGCTAAACCCAGCCTTCCACTCCATCCCTCCCCCAACCCCCTTCACCTTGGCAACCACCAGTCTATTCCCTAGACATGGTTTTTTCTAATCATAGTTTGTCTCTGATTATTCAAGCTTGGGCATCTGGCAGACATTTTCTCAAGGGTGAATGGATTGAGCCTGTCATTTCAAGGAAAACGACTCACAGTATTTGTTGCCAGTTGTAAAATTTGAGTTTGAAGCAAATAATTATAATTTTAGAAAACTTGTATTCAACACTATGAGCTTGGAAGTTCCCAGCATTTAAAGACTTTTCAGATGAGATCAGTGGTGATACTGATGAATGTGATTTTTCAGATGTAGAATGAAATATGTCAACATTTAAAAGATCCACATAACTCAGTGAACCATGATTTTCCAAATGACCAATGCACGGTGTCATAAAATTATGCTTGGATAAAAGACCCATTCAAAATGCAAGAAGACCAATAGATTTTACTGTAAGAGTATTAAAAATTCATTGATATACTTCTAGATACCCCACTGCAGCTAACTTTTAAGAAACTACCACCTGACAAGTTTGGATGTAGTATCAAAGAATACCCAGAGTTAGATGAAGAAAGGAAATCTATTAATATAGTCCCAAATTCTCCAAAGAAATTTGGAAAAAATGAAAAACGATGCCACTCTTCTCATTCATGTTTGTTTTGCTCTGTTTCGTTTTTGTTTTGAAAATACTCATTTTCATAAGTGATTTACGTTATCAAGTAATGAGCTTATTATTGTTATTTTCAAATAAGTAAGCAGAAATATTTTTAATTGCTCAGTTTTCATTCTGAATACAGTAAATGTCATTTAGACAAAACTCACAGAAACAGAAGTTCCTTGGAGTGTGCAATGATTTTTAAGAGTGCAAAGGGGTCCTGAGACCAAGAAGTAGAGAACCAATAATTTAAAGAGATAATGAAACAAAAGCCATGTACCTAAAACAAAGTTTAAAAAATAAAACATGACTAGTGCCTTTGAAGCCAATATGTGTCTCACCGAGAACATAACTCCTTTTATTAGCCATTCTCTTGTTTTCTTCATAGCTTATCTCACATGCATATCTCCCTATACAATATTTCATCTTGCTGTTTTTGAAATGCATACAAATGGAACTATACTGTATGTCATAGTTTGGGTTTCCCTCAAAGCAGGACCTGAGAGAAGGACTTGGGTGCAGGTAGTATATTTTGGAGGTGATCCCTGGAAGCAGAAATGTGGAGACAGGGGTAGAGACTAGAGAAGGGAAAAAGCAAATAAAAGTACATTAGCTGAGCTGGGTGTTGCTCTGGGAAGCTGAGACATAGTCGTTCTGTGCACTCTCTGCGGTAATGTGTAATAGACATTGCAGAACTGGCCCACCAGACCAAAGGAAAGGAGACTGGGTATCATTTACCGACTTAATCTCCATTCGCTAAAATTTGCTCTTGGGGGGTTAACTCTCTTGCCCGTTCAGGCTGAGTGGCTTCCCATGGTTCTGAGAAAGACCTGAAGCAGAAAAGCCGAGGCCCCCCTCTTTGAACTTGAGGTGTACTAGGCACGGCTAGTGTCCACCACAGCTGCCTGAAGTCAGGTGATCTAAAGGGATGGGGTGAGGGGCACCACAGGTGTCAGCCACAATGTATGTATTCTTTTCTAACTTTCTTCATTCCCCCCAGAGTATGCTATTGAGATATCTGGGGCTGATAGGAGTAGCTTTAGCTAATTCCACTGCTGCAAAGTAGTTTATTCTCTGACTATTCCACAAGTTAATTTCCATTCTATTGTTGGTCGTTTGGTTTATTTCTCCACGTGGAGGCTTTTGTTAATGCTACTTCAGGAATGAAAACACACAAACATTTCCATGTCTTTATATTCCATATACAGTTTTCATAATCAGCAGAAATGAGGTCTCTACCTCACTGCATTTGCATTTCGAATCTTGCATGAATTTGATTGGCCAACCTAAGTCACATCTGGCTGCAGTGGATTCTGGGAAATGGAGATTTTTAGCCTTCTGGCCTCTGCAGTACAGGAAGACACACTAGAAGGAGCACCATACCCAATCCACTAGGCAACCAGGCAACAGCTATGAAAATGTAAAATATACACACCCTTAGATCCCATGATTTCATTCTCATAATCTGTTCCATAGGAATAAAAGTACTAATACAAAGGAACATATGTACAATGACATTTATTGCAGAACTGTTTGTAATGAACTGAAAGTGAATGTTCTTTAATAAAGAAATGGCTGAATATATTGAAATATACCCATATATTGGAATATTATACAGCCAAAAAAATGAATTAGAGTAATACCAGATGACTTGGAGTGATTTTCCAATGCATCGTTGAGTGAGAGAAGAAAGACACAAAAATGTGCATGTTACATAATCTCATTTTTTTGGTAAAACAATGGCCAACAAAATGTTGTATGTGTGTGTATACATACATATATATATATACATATATATATATACATATATATATAGAGAGAGAGAGAGAGAGAGAGAGAGAGAGGGAGAGAGAGACTGTATAGAAGGCCACTCACTAGGCTATTAACAAGGCTGAAGGTATGGTTAGGGAAGTAGTATACAGCTAACTTGGGGCAGAGAAGAGAAGTAGGAAAAATGTATACATATAAAAGGATGGCCCCCTTAATGTGATTATTTTAGGAGGTTGCGATTTTAAGCAACCTTTACTTTCTTTATATTTGTATGTACTATTTATTTATAAATAAATTTAGAAATTTATATGCTGTATTAAAATTATTTATAGTGAATATATGTTATTTACATAATCAGAATAAAACAAGAAACCAATTTTTAGTGTGAAAAAAAATCTCTTCTTTCTAATGGAACTGGGAGTAGAGGAGTGGTGAAAGGGATTATTGTTTTATATCACCCTCTTCTGTACCATTAGATTTGATACCATGTGTATTTCTATAACTTTGATAAATGTATAAAGAAATAATGTTTTTAAGACAGCAAATAAAATACACTTCCTTGGGCTAAGGCACATTCTGGTACCTGTGCTCTGGAGTGCACCCAGTTCTACCTCCTTATTTCACTCATTAAACTTCTTTTTTATGGTATCAACCATCCTTTTCTGCTGGCTTCTTCTCTGGAGGTTAGAAACATGCTCACCTATCTCCTAGTTTAGAATATCTTGATTCTTATTATATCTAATAGACAGGGTCTTTTGACTCTCCCTCCTAAATCTCTCTCGAACACTTCCCATCATTCCCTGGCTTCAACTCTGCTTAGTTCAGTCTACTGTCCCTCATTTGGACTCATAATCTTTTATCTCTAGTGGTACCACCTTTAAGACATCCTTTATGTTGTCGGCAGTGTGAACTTTCTTAAATGTAAAACCGAATAGATCATCCCGTGTTTAAAATTCTTAAGTAACTTCCCATGACCTGCATGTCCAAGTTTAAACTACTTAGAATGGCATGTAGGACCTGCTCCACTTACCTCTCTGAAATCATCTCTTACCACTTACCCACATGCAAGTGACCTACTCTTCAACATACTCAATTATTTACATTACCAAGTTCAGCCCCCAAATCTAATCTATGGCTTTAGGAAGGCCTCTACCTTGTACATACTTCTCTGATACAGCATAGCCCTTGCACAGTTCCATGTTACCATCTGCTTCCCCACTAGACTGTGAATGCCTCTAGCAGGTGCTGTATTTTACTCCCATTCATAGTACATTATATTTGATATATATTTGCTGAATATCGAATGATCTCATATTTGCATGTACAGACACTGAATATTAACAGGGAAAAGTAAGTTTCTCAGGTCATACAACAAGAAATAAGGCTGCATGAAATAAAACCCCACTCTTGCCTGGAATTTGTGTTGGGTGCTTTTCTCACCACATTCCATGTCCTTCTTGTTAGTTATATAATCCTAATCAAGATACTTCCATTTTGGACCTTTATTTTCTCATCTTTGGGACAAGTATTTCCAATAAATCATTCAACTCTGATATTTTCTTTAGCATGGTGGTGAGTTCAGATCTCCACTCTATCATTGGGGAAAGTTATTTAACTTTACTGTGTCTTAGTTTCCCTATCTGTATGTAAATTGACGATAACAATGGTAACTTAATTCATGGGGGTCTTATGATGACGATTAACTGGGAGAATAATTTGAAAGGCTTAGGAGAATGCCTAGTCCATGACAAGCATTCAGTATGTGTTGGCTATTACTATAGTCTACATACGTATGGGGCCAAAACACTTGAGCCCTTCTACAGTCGAAGTGGATGGCCAGCGAAAGTTCAGCTAACTGGTTGTTTAAAAGCAATAGCTTAGCCAATTGATTTTTGAATGACAAACATAGATCATTATTCTTAGCTTGTGGTTAGCTTTCCAAATAACCTATAGGACAATATAATATAAGGAAAACATCCATAGCCCAAAATCCTGTGTTAAAAATAATTGTCAAAAACTGGCAAATACATAGCATACTTTGATAGGTTTTTCCCTATTTTGGACAATTTTAAGCTCTAAATGTATTGCTAGTTTTATCTCACCTAAATCATTGGCAAGGCAGTTTTGAAAGTTAAAGAAATGCTTAGTATTTTTAACAGTACTTTGCCGAAAATTTCTACCAACTTTAACATGTTTCCTCCCCAAGCCTACAATATACGTTTTCATAAAAAATATTAGGAAAAAAATTTAATTATATAGAAGCTGAGTTTTATAACCTCAAGATTCATGCTTTAGATTTTTTTCTCTTTGTTTGGTTACTTTTACAGAAGCTGGCTAAATGCTCATCTTTGAAAATGTGATGGAAATACAGAGAAACTAGCATGACTCCCACGTCCGATCAAAAGAACAAGAAAAAAGTGTCATTCAACACAATTATATGAGGCTATATGTCAGACCCTCTAGAAATACCCCATCTTCAGATTGGTAGTCTGGGTCTCAGGTGCTCTAGACAACACTAATTCAACACTATCTTTGCCAGTGTGGTCTATGCCAGAGTATACTCAGAAGAAAATTTAACTGTACGTGCCTCATTCATTTATAAATCATCAAATATTGATTTAACATAGCTGGTGTATCACCAAGAAACATCTAAGTTGTCTTATGATTCCTTTAACCAGCCACCAACCCCCAAAACAGAAAACTACATGTTGCCTGCCGTAAACAAAACAGAACGTTAAATTTTGAATCTGACTTAGAAAGGGCCAGCTCAGCGCAACTCAGGGTGGCATTTGATTTTGATGTTCCAGGTTTTTCTTGCTCCTGATGACAGAGAAGAGGAATCAAACATCAGAAAATAAATAAATAAATAAGAATTAAACAACAGCCATGGTGTCTGTCTTGGTTCTCTATTAGAGGAGTTGGACCTGGCTTGTCCTGGGACTCAGCAGAGCAGACAGTCTGTTTTTTCTGCCCGTGGATGTTGGATTATATTTGGCAGGCGGGGAGGAGTGGGGGCCACAGGAAAATGAATGGCGATCCAGGAACAGCTGCCTGGTTAGGATGCTGTAGGATGCCGCTTGTGCATTCCCAATGGGCACTCTGGGTCTAGATAAGCAGAGGAGGTGTCAGGTGGTAACCAAGACAGTATGTGCCTCCCGCATTCTCTACCTCGGGCAGATAACAGATGCTGCCAGAAATGGCAACTTTTTCCTTGTCAACACAATCACAAACATGAAATGCAGCTGAGTAACTGATCGCAAATGGGGGCTCGTGCTCTGCTGGCATCTGTGAGATGGGGCACAAAACGCTCCCCTGCCCTGCTTGTTCCTCACCACAGGAATGCCATATCTATCTGTTTGTTGAGTGCCAGCTCACCAGTACCTCTCAGGTACAGCAAACTACAGTTACCTCTGCTTTTAAACACCAAAGAGAAACACTAAAGACTACAGAAAGCACAAAGCAGAATACCTCCGAATGCCCCCAGGCTGCCTGTGATTGTCATTTTGAAGAATCGTTACTACACTGTTTTGACGTCAGTGGACATATTGAATGTCTTTCCTTAGTGCCATTGATGTCAGCAGGATCAAAGGTGTGTGTGCCCGTGTTTGTGTGTCTGCACAGGCCTGGCAGGGGGTGAGATGGTTGAAAGAGTAAGAGGGGAGGAAAAATGGGCAACTGAAGAAGAAATGAAAGATGAGGGTGGATGAGAGCCCTGATTTGAGGTTATGTGGTTCATGGAAGATGAATCGTATAGTTCAAAGAGGGGACAAGCGCACATATCTCCTTCAAAGGCATTCTTCCCCCAGTGAACCACATTCTCTGAGCTTATTGAAAGAACCAAGAATCCCATTTATTGTGGGCAAGACTGGTCCCAGGTATAGAAAATGGAGGCTTTGGGCAGACTTGTAGCTGCACCTTCTAGCTAGCTGTCAGGTCGTCATGAAAGCAGATGAATCTTTACGTGCTTCTCTGAATGACATTTGTTTGGTAACTGTTATGTGCCAGGCACTGTGATAAATGTTTGGCATATAAAGATGAATAACAAAGTCTAGGCCAATCCAAAGGAGATGTAGAACTATCCACTTTATAATACAACTGGATGTGTCTTATAAAAGCCTGAAGAATAGCAGTACTCCCTTAACCTAGAGGAAAGAGATACTTTCTGGAGGAAATAGAGTTTCCAAAGGACACCTGAAGATGACAGGGAAGCAGAATATAATCAAGTGGACAAAGGGGAGTTTTAAGAAGAGTAAATAGCCACAGCTAACACATATACTGTCTGTACCAAGAACTAGCCTAACCCTTTACATATCATTTAACTGTACTACTACAACCATACCAGAGAAGCCAAATCATCATGCACATTCCCATTTTACAGATAAGGAAACTGGGGCTGGAAGAGAGTAAGTAACTTGATTAAAATCAAGCAACTAATAATGGACAGAACCAAAATTTTAACCCAGGTTGTCTGTGTTTGAAGTCCATGCTCTTAACTACTATCATATACATACTGCCTTTTCTTGCTAGGGGAAAAAAGGAATAAAGAAATGAAGTGTTGAAGTGCCCTTGGTTTAGTTCAAACAGTTGATAAACTTGTGGATCAGGTGTTGTAACAAGTGCTGATGTTACAAAGATGAATAAGGCTCATTTCTTACCCCCAAGTTACTTAAAATATAACAGGGAGAAAGACCCTTAAACAGGTAATTACAATATAATGTGGAGTAATGTTTAGATAACTTAGCTGATTTTCTTTTCATTCCCTGTAATTCTTTTATACTCAGTGACTCTTCTCCTATCTAAACCATATATCAGGATTGTTAAATCATCAAAGCAGAAGAAAGGCTTTTTTTTTTTTGCAGTATGCAGGCCTCTCACTGCTGTGGCCTCTCCCGTTGCGGAGCACAGGCTCCAGATGCGCAGGCTCAGAGGCCATGGCTCATGGGCCCAGCCGCTCCGCGGCATGTGGGATCTTCCCGGACCGGGGCACGAACCCGTGTCCCCTGCATCAGCAGGCGGACTCTCAACCACTGTGCCACCAGGGAAGTCCTCATGTAACCCTTTGACCCCAGGTTAGGATGGATCTTTTTGAGGTATCCGTGCAGATGGGGCTGGGATGTCCTTGCAGATTTTCTCTGCACCCAGTGTGATGCAATTCCCAAATTTCCCACTAGAAGCTCCATGAGGGCAGGGATACTAACTGTTTTTTTCACCATTATACTCCCAGGACCTAAAATAGTGCCTGGAATATAGTAAGTGCCTGTAATTTGCGTAATGAATAAACGAATGCGCATCACCATATTTGTTCAAACAACAAGGAGAGGTTTGCAGTTTATTAATTTATTCAACAAATGACTACTGTTTGCAGGCACTGTTCTAATTGCTTGGAATACATCCATAAACAAGAAAAAAAAAAAAGATTCCCACCTTCTTGCATCTTATATTTTGTTAAGGGACACAGACAATAAACACTGAACTAGAATTATGAGTTTACTGTAGACATTTTTCCCTGAAAGATCAGGCTGAAATCACCCTTTCTGGGACTTGCCTGAAATTGTACCCCTCCTTCTTGGTTTCTTCTAGGAGCACTTCCTTAACACTTCCTTGCACCTAAATCTGCCTCTTAAGGTCTGCTTCTGAGGAACCCGATCTAAGAGAGGCATTGTGCTGGAAATTAAGCTTAGTTATAGGAAAACAATTTTTATTTCTTGCATCCTGAGTTTATAGCTTGAGCCTGGTACCTGCTGCAAATGCTACAATCAAAATTTGGACAAAGAAGTGGCATATGGTCCAGTGTGGAGGAATCAGAAAGAGCTTCCTGGAGGATGAGAAGAAATTAGCTGGGTGAAGAGTGGTGAAAGTTATGCTAAAATGAAGGGATATGAAGGACAAAGGTGCAGGAGTCACAATGCCTGGGGGCCTGTACCTGGCTCAGCAGGTCTGCAACTGAGAGTTGTGGCATATGGCCACAGAGAAGCATGCCTGGACCATAGTGGGTATATGGGGGAAGGGTGATGGCAGCCAAAGATGATGCCAAATGGGCAAAGGGACCAATCATGAAAATCTTCGAGGTTAAGAATGTGAACTTTTCCTAAAGGTATTCAGGGTCATGGAAGAGTTTTGTTATTAGGTCATATAATTGCATGGTGCAAAATTTAAAAGTACAGATAGTTCACAATCAAAAAGAGAGTCTCTCTCCCCCTTCCTCCCCTTGCCATGGAAACCACTGATACAAGTTTCCTGAGTATCCTTCAGGAAATATGCTTTGTCTATATAAGCAATATGTACATATAACCTTGTTTTGTCAGTGGTGATCCTTGCATATCACTGCAGAGTTTTAAGTAGAAGAATGATATGATCAGATTAGCATCTTATAAATATTATTATAACTGGAGTGTACAGAATAGATTGGGAGGGGAACAGGCAGGAAATAAACAGTTTCTGACATAAGATAGTAGGAATATAATGGAGAGAAAAGGAAGACTTTAAAACTAGCTTTTCTCATCAAATAATAATCTCCAGTGTTTATTTAGTGCCTCTCTTGTGAAGAAGAGCTCAGGGCATCTTCATTCCATCCCCAAATTATATCATGGCCAGCTGAGGAAAGGTTTTCAAGCTTACAATTTGCTGATGGAAGAGACAAGGTATATACAAAAGTGAGTTTAGACCCAATTCTGGGTCAAATAATCTCTCCCTTGAATATCCTAACTCTAGTGTCTTAGTGGTCCCAAACCACTGGAGCAATAAATGGGCAACCTTCACCAAGAACCATGAATCAGTTACTGCACCAGCAAAGTAAAGTAATGATCTAAAAGCTCCTAGAAAATGGAGGAGGATTTTTTTGTCCTGATGATTACAAATCCTTTAAAGACTCTGGAGTAACACAGAGTATTACTAAGTTACCAAAATTTCAAATAATTGGTTTTAGATGCAAAAAAAAAAATTTTTTTTAGACACAGGGCAGACTCTCCCATTAAAGGTTTTTGGACAATTAATTGATTTTGCTTATGTCATCCAAAACCAGTGCTCAAGACACATTCAAAAACCATGATGGATTCTCTTTTACAGAGGCGGACATGGAAGGTTTTTGTAGTCAGACTTCCAAGATGGCCTCCAATAATCCCCATCTCATGGGACTCTTGTCCTGTGGAATTCCCTCCCATTAAGGTAGACTGGATCTAGTGACTTGCTTTCTAATAATAGATAGGGTCAAAGAAACAGGGTGTCCCGTCTGTGATTTTGACTTCCATCTTGCTGGCAGATCCTCTTTATTGCCTACTAGGTTTCCATGTTTTGATAAAGCAAACTGCCATGTTGCAGAGGCCCAACAGCAAGAAACTGAGTTTGGCCTCCAGCCAATAGCCAGCAAGGAATTGAAGCCTTCAGTCCAATACCCCGAGAGTAACTGAATCCTACAACCAACTATGTGAATGAGCTTGGAAGCAGGTCCTTCACCAGTTCAGCCTTCAGATGAGGATGCAGCCCCTGAGCTAACATCTTGATTGTCACCTTGTACAAGACATTGGTGTAGAAGATCCAGCTAAGTCGTGTCTGGATTCTTGAACCATAGAAACTGAGATCATATATGGGTGTTGTTTTAAGCTGCTAAATTTTGGCATAATTTGTTACACAGCTATAGGTAAGTAATGCAAAAGCATTGCCAGCATATACAAAAATTAAATCACCTTATTTACATAGACCAGTGTTAAGCTGTTAAACATAACGTGTACCCTTCTCATGAACTCAACGGTACAACTTAGTGACCCAAATGCTAACCAGAGAGCTTACCTGACTGTGTCTTAGATATGGGTGGGTCTAGAAATTCACAATCCTGTCTTCAGGTCAACTGCTTCCTGTGATGTTCCCTTAAGATGTTTTTCAGGACTTTCCCATTGATTCAAGATCCTTTGAGGAGGACACTGAGGAAGCTGGTGTTACCTCTGTGACATAGGAAAGAAAAGAGGCTAGACTGCATGCTTATAGGCATGTCACACAGAGGCAAAGCTGTCAGCAACTCCAGCATCATTAGGTTCAACAGGAGAGCTCTCAAGACACTTAGGCAGCCCTATAAAAGCCCTAAATGGAAATAAGAAAATTGGAGTTGGGGAATATATACAGTCATTTCTAACAGATAATGTCTAATTATCCTAATTTATTTGGAAGGTGAGATGAGACGAAATTCCATAGACTAAGAGAGTTTTCTCTTCCTTTCATTCCAGATATTTTCAACCTGTCTTCACTTGAAGTTTATAAGCCTATATTTAATGAGCATTGACCTAGGGGATTTGAGAATATGACAAAGAAGTAAAAATCAAAGTCTCTGCTCTTAATGACATTCTAATGGTGAAAATAGGACACATAAGATAAAGAGCTACAAATACCAAACAGGAAGTCCTGATTTCACAAAAGGTAGTAAATATATAGTGTGCCTTACCTATGTGAATCCAGTAAGACTCTCAGTTCACTAACTTAGTTGTCTAAGAAATAGCCAATTAAGACTTTTTTCTTAATAAAAATGAATCCATCTGTGGCCTCTCTCTCAATTGGCTAGTGGGAAATTTGATAACAGCCATTATTTGGGGCCCTTCCCTTTCAAGGATTGCTACAGAATTCCACCTGAAAGATGGACAAAAGGCCTTTAACTTCAAATAGAGTGTAGCTGTTGCTGTTTCCTCACTGCCCAGGCCCGCAGTGGCCCTTTGAACATGGAGGGTGGGTAGTAGTCTCAGGGCAGCTCAACTAAGGAGCAGAAGACAGAAATCCAGACCTTCTCTGTCCATCACTTACAAAAAACTCACTCACCCATTTAAAGGCTTTGTTTTGCTTTCTGTAAAACTGAGGGCAAGCACATTTGTATTCCAACTGCCTCATCCAGAGGCACAGAGGCGGTTTTCTCTCACTTCTACACTTTTCAAAATGAGTTCTCATGTATTCCTTCCGGGAGGTAGGCTAGTCAGGACTTCTTATGCCCATGTGACTGATGAAGCAATTGGGACATTGCCATATGAGGTTCATCCAAATGCACACAGAGCAGGTCCACAGCCAAGTCAGAGTTAGAATGAAGAGTTCATGAGTGCACTGGATTCTTTTTTTTTAAATTTATTTTATTGAAGTATATTTGATTTACAATGTTGTGGTGATTTCTACTGTAGAGCAAAGTGATTCAGTTCTATGTATATTTACAATACATTCTTTTTCATATTTTTTTCCATTATGGCTTACCACAGGATATTAAATATAGTTCCCTGCACTATACGATAGGATCTTATATATAGAATGTTGTTTATCCATTCTATATATCATTGTTTAGTGCGCTGGATTCTTCATATTGCACTGTGGCTGCCAAAATAGTTGTCACCAATTTTTATACCCTAAGTAGAGATTAAAATATGCATATAGAAATAGTGCAGATTGTGGGTTACCTTGTTACTTGAGATGGACCATCTCTAGTTGGAGAATGGTATACACGTCTAGGTAGGGAATTAGGACTAACAAGACAATGGAGAGCAGAGGTAGGCTTTTGTGTTCAGTTGATAGGAATGGTTTCTACTGTATCTTTGTTTTTCATATTGGATCTTTCTCTGCAAATGTATGGATACAGCACAGGGTCATCTATAACCTGTTTCCGAATCATCATCAAAAGCCCCATGGGCAGCAGACTATAATGCAATGTGCCAACATGACAAGTGTGAAGTGTGTCAAGTCAGGGAACACCGTAAATCCTTTATTCAGTTCTCAAAGAATATGATACACAAATGTCCATTTGCCTTGCTCTCTCACACCTTCCAACATTTTCATAGAAGGCTCTGATAGGCTAGTGAGAGCTGCCTCTGTGCTGAGCTCCTGAGCGCAAGTCTCATTAGCCATGTGGCCATCTCGAAAATTATTACATCCAAACACTCAAGGAAAATAAGAAGCTGAGGTAGCACACCACCCCATGCTGCTATCATTTGTCAAAAAGTGGCACCAGGGCTTCCCTGGTGGCGCAGTGGTTGGGAGTCCGCCTGCCAATGCAGGGGACACGGGTTCGTGCCCCGGTCCGGGAAGATCCCACATGCCGCGGAGCGGCTGGGCCCGTGAGCCATGGCCGCTGAGCCTGCGCATCCGGAGCCTGTGCTCCGCAACGGGAGAGGTCACAACAGTGAGAGGCCCGCGTACCGCAAAAAAAAAAAAAGTGGCACCAGTTAGAAATGACACAGGATAACAAGTCCAGAAGCCTCTAGAACAAACAAGAATGATTCTTCACTGAAGACAGAGCGAAAACACACTCCCGTCCACCCATATATCAATTACACCAGCGTTGAAAAGAAGTACCAGTTCACATTCCCAAGGCCTGAAAAAAAGTCAGGCGGGCCATAAGGGAATTACATTATAGTTAAAATAGAAACCAGATCTGAGGAAAAATTAAATGTGTTGTACCCCGTCTCTACGTGTGCTCATCATGACTCTTATTTTTTCAGGGAAAAAAATTAGTTTGTGAAGAGAAACTCAACATTTGACTACAGAAAAATAGATGCTTCTCTCGCCCCTCATGTGGCAAATATGAAGAGGTAAAGAGAGGTGGCAGGGACATTCAAGAGAGAGGAACAGGACGGCTCAGTCGGGTTGGAGAGATGACAAAGAGGAAGAGGTACTCTAAGACCAGAGGATGGGCAAAATGTGAATAATAATAGCAAAAACATATGAAGTACACACCTGGTGCCAGGCCTTGCTAAACTTTTCCCATGTATATTCTCAATTTAATGTCACCAACAATATACGGATGATGGACGATACCATGATTATCCCATTCACTGATGAGAAAACTGAGGCACAGGAAGGGTATGTGACTTGAAAGTTAACTATTTGAATTCAGGCAGTCTGCCCCAGAGCTCATACTGTTAACGACTAAGTCAATAGTTTTCAAACTTATTCTTGAAGCAGAATTCCCCGGAGGGCTGTTAAAACCCAGATTGCTGGTCCCAGCCCCAGAGCTCTTTTTTTTTTTTGCGGTACGCAGGCCTCTCACTGTTGTGGCCTCTCCCGTTGCGGAGCACAGGCTCTGGACACGCAGGCTCAGCGGCCATGGCTCACGGGCCCAGCTGCTCCGCGGCACGTGGGATCTTCCCGGACCAGGGCACGAACCCGTGTCCCCTGGATCGGCAGGCAGACTCTCAACCACTGCACCACCAAGGAAGCCCCAGCCCCAGAGCTCTTGATTCAATAAGTAAGACCTGGGAATTTACGTTTATAACAAGTTCTCAGATGATGCTGATGTTGCTGGTCTGGGGACCACACTTTGAGAATCACTGCATTAACCTGTGCTGTTCTTTTAATGGGTGAGAGTTCTAGTTTGAGGGGAATAACATCATCAAACTCATAGATTAAAAAGAGATCAAATCAGGTAACAGCGAAGAAACACACCTCACTGTAGTAAACCCCTTTTTCAAAAGAATGTCACAGCTGAGACTTGAAAACCCTAGAGTGAATATTGCAGTATACAGACAAAGATATTACCCTTTTTATACATAAAGGATAAATGAGGGGGACCTACAGATTAGGTAAGAGCAAACAAACTTTTACAGGTGAAGTAAGGCAGACAGCTGCACCAGTAAAAGCTATTGGCATGCACTTACCCCAATTATGCTTAAGCTGAAAGGAAAAAAGACAAAAAGAATACTTTGATGCATGTGTGGCCATACAACCACATGCTCTATCTATATTCCAGCCAGCCTGCTAAAAAAGCAACGTGGGTAATCTTCAACTCCATGTCAAAATCTGAGAATTTATTTAAGTTTAGGAATCCAGTGGAATCCATTATCTTTGGAACGTACAACAAGAGTTAACTGAGACTCTCAAGAAAACTTTTATTTTGGGACCACAAGAAGCATATATTTAAACAGAGATGTTTGTCTTAAAAAAATACATATATGTGTGTATATACATATATATAAAAACCAGGCAGTACAGACAAATACAGCATAACAGCTCTTTTCAAGTGCCAATTGCTATTAGAATGGAGGGTCACAGCCTCTGTATAATAATGTCATATTTATTAGAAGTAAGCGAAAATGAAAGGAAAATCAGGAAAGCAATAACTACTGTCAATGCAATAAATAAATAAATAAAAATTTAAAAAAATTTTAAAAATATATAAATATTTTTAAAGCAAAGATTTGTAGTAACCAAAAAGCCCCCCCAAGCCTGGATACTACTTTTATTTCACTATACTGGTAGTTTTGACATAGAAAAGCATGTACAAAATAACATTGGCCATATAATCATTCTTTAGACACTTTCTATGACAAAGCTCAGAGGACACAAAGCGTTTGCTCATTGTGATTGTCATGATGTGGTTACAGCCTAACTGGAAAGACTTTACATTTTTTTATATATATGAATATGTCTTTATCTCCCAGAGTGTCTTAATTTTATTCAATCATGATTATGTACTGAATCCAGAGGATGGTGCAAAACATCCTTCCCCATGGAATCCCACGTACAGCCTACTTCACTGTGGTAGTTTGTGTCTCTTTTCCCTTGGATCATTGAGAGGGGGCGAAAGATATCAATGAAGGGAGAAGAAAATTATTTAGCCTCATAGCTAGATAGTCAAATATGGTTAAGTATCACATACATTGTGCAAACAATAGGTCCCTATAAGCTTAGAGGATGGAGGTATCATGGAAATCTTAGCAAATGTTCTGAGAGACCATGGGACTTTAGATTTGAAGGAAGCTTGAGAGATAATAGGGAGAGAACACAGGGTATTTCTGAACAAGGCTCAGCAGGAAGACTTGATCTAGTACATGCCATCATGAAGAAGGCATTAAGTACAGTCATGTGACAGGGACAGCAAAGATCTAAGGAGGGAAAGTGCCTAAGCCTAGCGTAGAAAACCAGCAGATCAGAGAGGAACTGGCTGTCACACCAAGGGTGACTTTACGGTACAAGCATTTGAGAGCAGTGACGTAAACAAAGTAATGGTGTAAACAGACAAGATGGCAGCATTTTATGGGACACGTTTGAGGGGAGAACATCACCTAGGAAACTACTGCAACAGCCCCGAGGTGACATAACAAGGACCCAGCCTCAAGTCAGGCCAGTGGGAGTGTAGGAAGGGATGCGTGACTGTGAGCTGGGAAACTAAGGAGACGTATCTGTGTTGGCTTCTGGAGGAGAAGGAATAGTCAAGGAATGATGTCAAGATGTTCAGTCTCAGTGACTGGCTAGAAATAGCCACGGAGGCCCAGATGGTTAAATCACTTGCCCAGGCTCAGGTTTAGCCAATGGCAGTGTAGCTTTTAGATGCTTGGGATCTCAGCTCAGCCTTCTGTCCAGTAAATCAGCTGCTTTTGAATGTTTCCTTCAAAGGTTTTGAGTCTTTACATTACTCCACATCACAATAACTCTAAAACCATGCGGCCTATCTTACAATGACAACAACAAAAAAGAATAATATCTTTTCTGGCTCCCAAGTTTTCATTGAAGTGAGTGGCTTTAAAAGAAATACTTTATATTTCAAATCTTAATATATTATCTATTTATAATGTCATTTATAGATTTTTTTCTAAACAGAAGCTCTGTTTCTGTACCTCATGGGTACCTCATGGTACTTCATTCCCTAGACAGAGTCATCTCTCCCAAGTCCTCATTCTTCATTCATTTTAAAGGTTCTTTTGAGCAGAGTTCCTCAATCCTGGCCCTTGACATTTGGGGCCAGATAATTCCTCATAGTTGTTGCTGTCTTCTGCATTGCAGGAAGTTTAGCATCATCCCCGACGTCTGCACGCTAGCTGATATTAGCACCTCCCACTCCAGTTGTTATGCCTCCAGACATTGCCATATGTCCCCTGGGGGACACAATCACTTCTAGTCAAGAACCACTGCCTTAGGGGTATTTGAAAAAATTTACATTAATGAAAATATTTCTATTCAGCAGTCTGCCTAATGGGAAAACCAAGTTCTGTCCTGCGATAGTGGTTTTCTTGGGTATGGATGGGGGAATTTGGGGGGGAGTTCGAAAGACAAGACTCAATCATCAGTCACCAAGTTTTACTTCAAATTCCCCTTCGTGGGATATCAATATATCTGGAGTCAAACAGACAGTTATTTGCTTACAAATAGAACGCAAAAGTATTCTGTGGTCTTTAAGAAACAGGACAAAGAACTGTTTTCTATAAACCCATAATGGGGAAGAACAAATCTGACTCCATATTAGATCTGTTTCTTTTACTTTAACCTTTGTATTCTACTGCATTTTCTTCCAGTTAAGAATGTTGACTATAACCTGATATATACAAGATAGCCCATTCTCAAGTCTCTGACCTTTAAGGGTATAACACTTTTCCATTCACATAGAGATAAATAGTTGTAGAATTCGTCTTGTTGGAGGTTTACAGGAACATTGTGACCTGACCTACGTGGACACCTGCAAGAACATAACATTCCAATACTAAGAAGTGTGCAGTAACCAACCATGCCCCTTCCTCTCCTTGCCTTTAAAAATGCTTTGCTAAAACCCTTCAGGGAGTTTGGGTTTTGGGGGGCATGAGCCACCTGTCTTCTTGCATGGTCCTGCAATAAGCTTTTCTCTGCCCCAAAGTCCAACATTTTAGGTTGTTTGCCCTCAGTGTGCGTTGGGCACATGAACTTGCATTCAGTAACAAACTCACTCTTCATTTACAGTCATTTAAAATCTTTTCTTTCTGTTTAGAAGGGATCTTTTCTCTCAAAACGAACAAAATTGCACCCACCTTCTGCAAATTTCAATGTTCAGGTTATAAACCCCCCAAAGGGGGCTCAGACTGGAGGACAGATCTGAGCTCCCTGTCACTAGTGGCCCTTGTCTATCAGACAAGACCAAGGAAATGGCTCTTCATCCAAGAAGGGCATGGCTATTACTGCACACTGATCGTCTACCCCAAACAAGCAGGCCTGGGAGGGAGGAACATAACTGATGAGACATAATGTACCATCAACATCAAATTCTATAACTTCATCTTTCTGGTTTGTCAGGCACTGAGTAAAGAAATAGGGACCTGTTAGGTTTAATCCTAAACTGACAAGATATTTGTATTTATGAGGCAAGAAGTTACATCTGCCAACCAGGCTCCTGGCTGCCTTAAGTAAAAGCTTCATGTCAGCTCTTCTGTTTACTCAATCGCAGGCTGCTTTCTGGTCACACTTGCCTTCCTATATATTTATATTGGAAGAATACATTCTCAGCAGCTTTTAGGGCCTTAAATGCATTTCAAGAGGAGACCAAGCCCAATCACTGTTACTTAATTAACACAATTGTGAAGACTTCAATCTAGCTACACAATAGCTTTCCTGACCTTGCAGAAGGAGGCAAGACTTCATTATTGAGTATATTGTTTCCTATAAACATATAAAACTCCTACAATAACAATCCCATCAGCCGAAATGAAGTTATCTGAGAACAGAATTAAACTCTAAATGACCTTTTGCTCTACTCCGTAGCCCCCTATTAATAATTTCTAATCTAATCAGTGTGGATAAATGTACTAAGGCTGGTCACGCCAGGCACAAGGCCAGCCCGGCCAATTGCCGTCCATCTGATTCATTCCAGTCCAGAGCTTGTCTGGAAAAGACGCATCCCTCGCGGAGAGGCCACTGCCTGATTTCCTCTTTTGTTATCTTTTAGTGGCAAAGTCATGTCCTTGTAACTGATAGACACGTTTCTTTGTAAATAACCCTGGAGTGACTGATAGAGCTTTAGCCAGACAAAGGCAGCAAATAGCAAGGCATTACTCATGCCAAGCCGGAGAACACTGTGTCATGGCTGACAAATTTATGGGAGATATGAGCTCACCTCTTGCACAAATATATACTTTCCTGGCAAATTCATCACATGCTTTAATGGCCCCGTGCTGCATTTGTCAGCTGTCTGTCCCTGTGCCTTGTTGCCTTTGGTTTCCTGTCAAGGATTGTTTGTTGAAATCATCTTAGTGGCCCCATTCTTCAGCGGTGAGACCCAAGAAAGATCAATGATGACACCTGTATTGATAATATTTTACATTCAACTATTTGGCTGATAAATCATTTTAACAATGCTGATATGTTTATTGAGTGTCTGCCAGTATCACAATTACATGGAGAGCGATGCCAACCTAAATCTTTGCTTTGTTGGTCTGGATTTTATTTCTTTCTTTTCATTTTCCCATAATTAAATGTGCCCTGGGATAGGTCTGACTTTCCCATCTCGATCGAGAGCACGTGAAAACAGGAAAAGAGGTGACCTTGTACTTCTCCACATTTTTTTTTTCCTAAAGAAAGAAATGGTAGCCTGTGGTTATCCTTGGCCGACAGGGGAGTCATTAGAAGGGAGAACAAGGGGGATTTTAGGGTCCTGGTAGTGTTCTGTTTCTTTTTTTGTTTGTTTTTGTTTGTTTGGTTTTGACCACGTGGCATTCGGAATCTTAGTTCTCCTACCAGGAATCAAACCTGTGCCCCCTGCAGTGGAAGCACGGTGTCTTAACCACTGGACTACCAGGAAAGTCTCACGTTCTGTTTCTTGACCCAAGTGTTAGGTATAAAGATGTGTTTGCTGTGAAAATTCTCTGAGCTCTTCTTTACCATATGTGTACTTTTTGGTATGTACATTGTACTTCAATAAAAAGTTACGCAAAAAATTAGCATACACAACACACACATATATATTATGAATATACAGGCTCAGATTCAGCGTTTGCCACCTTGAAACTCTATTACCTATAATCCCTTCTGTTTCTCCCTGTAAATATTGTATGTCTAACGTGGAAAAGTCTGACAAACATTCTGGAGGTGATTATTTTGCCACCTCTGCCCGAGAATTTCAAAGAAAATTTTAGGGTTCTCAAATTCCTTAGCCTTTGCCTTCTCTGTAAGACAATTGTGTCATGTCTTTGTCTCAAATTCCTTAGCCTTTGCCTTCTCTTACACATTGTGTCATGTGTAATTGTCTCTTAGTCTTAGAGAGACTAAGGCATCAATAAGAAGAGATAGAATTCTCCCTAGATTTCCCATTCAAAGTACCTTTGATGCAAGTCAGGTGCTCAGTCTATGTCTAAGGAAACATTCAGATAAATAAAAGCATTCAGATGAAAAGGGAAAAATCCAACCACCTGAATTGACTAAGTCATTATCAAAAACACCTAGATGTACGGGGCTTCCCAGAAGCCCTCGGCAGGCCGTCACATTCTTGTCATTAGCCAGAACTGCATCCTATAACTCCTCCATCTTCAAGGAGGTCTGGGAAAGAGATTTTTTTGCTTCTTCAGCCTCTATATTAGAGTCAGGTAATGAGATGACATTTGAGAATGGTTGTTGAATTGGCCAACTCATAGTTCTAGCTATATGAGTAACAGCCCAAGCAGGCCACAGGCAAAATAAATACATAGGGAAAGCCCAGGGAAGAATTCTTTAAATTAGTCGTTTCAACCTTGGATGCCTATTGTAATCACTTGGATAGCACACACAGAGATTCTAATTTAATCGGTCTTGGGTGTGGCCCTGGCATCAGGATATTTAAAAGCTTCTCTAAGTGATTCTAATGTACAGCCAAGACTGAAACTTCTGGCTTAACCAGATAGTTCTAAAGACTTGTATGCCCAAAGAAAGTAGCAAAAGTATTAGACGTATCACCAGCCATTACTTTTGTGGATTTCATGTTGAAGATTAAACAAAGGTTTAAAAAAGAGCCTATAATTGGAAAAAGTGTAAGAGTTTGGAAAAATTATCCTCTGATTTTGTAAACACTTGGGTGACAGATGGGCATTAGAACATGAACAAGTTTACTTTGTGGTGTGTCGATTAGTCAACACTCAGTTTAATACTTGGATCTATTAGCATAAAACGTAGGCAATCTTATTTCTGTAATTAATTGGAAAACTTGGGCACTGTTACGTATCCACATCCTAGCTCCATCACTTCCTAGCTGTGGTCTCATGCAAAGAATGAACTTCTCTGAAAGCCTCAGCTTTCACCACTTATAAAATGGAAGAAATGATTGGAACCACCCCAAGAGGCTTGCTGTAAGGAGTGACTGAGATGATCTGGATAAGACAGTTCATGGTAACAGCTCAGTATCATCATTGTTCCTGGCAACCCATCCAGCATGCTCACTTACAACATCCGTGTTCCTGAGAAAGAATTAAGAGGAGTTGGATCTGATAAACACTGAGAAGACAATTAAATAATTGTTATTATATGAGGCTGTGATCAGTTACCAACTACTATTCAGCTCTCCAGGAACAAAATATTTTAAAATAGATATAAACTGCTGCTGAATTGATTTAGGTTAACCATGATAAAAATAATTAACTATGAAGGCAACAAAACATCACGACCCATACTACAAGAAGCAATGGCCCCTCCTTTTCAGAAGGCCTGCTTTAAGAGGAGATATTTTCATCTTTTTAGAATCGTAGGAGCCAGGAATGTGGTGAGTAAATTAACTTTCAACATCCTTTTAAGCTTTCTAACTCAACAGTTTCTACTCACAGATATCAACTCAGGGAGATGAAATTCGGATTTCAGTTTGGAAATGGTGCTATTTCAGTTCCACTGAGATCACTGACTTGTTTGTGAAATGCTACAGTGAAAGCTGCATTGCCTCCAAAATGTGAAAGGTCTTGGCCTGAACAAACCAAGGCAGAACACTCACCCCGTAAGAGTGGCGCCCCCTGGAGTCTGTGGGCAGAATAGATGCCATTCAGGTTGTCCAGCCTGTCCCCAGGACACTGGCTCTTCCTCTCCATCAAGTTGCAGTGCACAGCTAGGGCCACACTGTCCCAGGTGATTTGGGGTTTTGCTCCCTCACTTCAAGCACTCTTTAAATAAGAGACCTTGTCGGTTTCTATTAGGTCTGGCTGAGAGTAGGTACTCCATAAATATTTGTTGAATGAGACTGATCATTCTGATGAAAAGAACCTCCTTTTTCTCTTGGACCATTGGGTTTACCATTTACTCAATGGCCTGTGGCTTCCTGGTCTGACAAATTTATAGCACCTGTTTATGTCTTTCTCACCCACAGGTTTCAACAGAATACCTGTGGCTGTACTTACAAGAGGTGGCCAAAAGGACCCATCCATTTTGGCAAGCACCTCTGGTCTGAAAGGTCCAAATCAGAACTTTCACCACATGCCATCTGGCACTCACTGGTGGCGACAACACCTCAAAAGCCCTGCTTGGGCCATTTCTCACCATGTGGACACACACAGACCACTGACGGAAAATGGAATTTTTGAACCAGTTTGAATGACCGGCCTATATGTGTAGACAGCCATGGTGGCTTTTTCTCCATAGTATTGAATGTGCTCATTCTAACGTGGTTCCTACTATGCTGTTATTTTCCTTTAAAAGTAAAATTTCTTTCAGAAAGCTGGAAATTTCTGACATAATTTCACATCCATTCTTTCCCCTTGCCTTCCAAAAGAGCCGCTCACAATCTGAATATTAGTCAGCACATAGCAAAAGAAAAAAAACCCTTATGATTATGATCATTGTTATTAGTTTTCCATAGAACCTCAAGGACTTATTGATATAATTTAGAGTATGCCATTAGAAGGAAATCCATAGCCCATTTTGTAGTTCATTCTATGTATGACCAAGAGCCTGTGAGGTCTTCACAGATGAGGAAAAAGTAAGAGGTCTGAGTCAGTCTTCCAAAGGCACAGAGCAACTGTGGAACGTTTTCCCCGCCCTCGGCTTGAGGTTGTCCAGGCACTCAGTGAGGGTTTGCTAAACCACATAGACAAGCCTCAGTAATCATGGTCAAGAGATTAGTACTAAGACCCTGGTATTTCCAGAATGTCTGTTACTTGGGTACTCCTGAGACTTCCGGAGTCACCTTTGACCCTAAGAACAGCCTCAGTTTAAACATCAGCATTGGCTCAGGCCTCCATCCCACATAGTTTGAGAAACTCAGCATCCTCCATCCCACCCCACTATTCATTAGTCATTTAAAGTCAATGTTCGTTGCGTCCGTCATTGGACACAACGAACACCAGGCTCTGAGCACCAAGCTTTATGCTACCTACTTGGGAGAAAATGCCAAACAGGAAGTCTCTTCCCACGTGGAGCTTACATTCCATTGGAGATGTTAATTATTCATTGCTGTTTCACAAATTACCCCAAAGCTGAGCCACTTCAAACAACACATATTTATTACTTCTTAAGGTTAGTTGGGGACCTCTGACTCAGGGTCATGAGGCTACAGAGCATCAGCTGGGCTGCAGTCACCTCAGGCCCAGCTGGGAGAGGATCCATTCCCAGTTCACTCGTGTTGCCATTTATAGGCTCAGTCCCTTGCTGACTGCTGGCCAGAGACATCAGTTCCTTGCCACATGGGTCTCTCCATAGGCTACTCACAACAGGGTGGTTTGCTGCCTGCAGAGACCCCAGAGAGAGTGAGAGAGGGCAAGAGACGGCAAGATGGACATCACAGTGCTTTTCGTAAAGTACTTGCATTACTTTTGCTGATTCTATTCATTAGAAAGGAGTTACTGGGTCCCACTGACACTCAAGCTGGTGGAAATTTGCACATGGGCACAAACAAGTAGCAGAAGACAGAGATCGTTAGCCATTTTAGAGGCTGCCAACCACAGAGAGACAGACTGCAAAAAATAAAGAAACATAGGGATAAAGAAATAAAAATGGAAGGTTATGAAAAGTGCTGTGAAGAAAAATGCAGTGGGGTAAAGAATATGAAGTACGGGGTTAAGGGACAAGTATTTTAAACAGGAAGGTCAAAGAAATTTTCTTTGCAAAGGTGACATGTCAGCTAAGGTCTGAGTGATGTTTGGGAACCAGAGTCTGGGTAAATAGCATACCAGGCAGAGAGGGCACAAAATGTAAAACCCTGAGATGGTAAGGAGTTTGGCACATTGGAGAGATGACAAGGAGTCCAGTGTGGGTAGATCCGAGGACGGGAGTTATGGGGTGAAAGAGAAGAGGTCAAAGGGGCAACGGTGAGCCAGGCACACAAGATCTTTTTGACACAAGGCAGAGAGTTTGGGTTTTATTCTAAAAGGGATGGGAAGTCATCATGATATGATCTACATTTTTTCCCCAACTTTATTGAGGTGTGACTGACAAATAAAAATTATATACATTTAAGATGTACACGATGTGTTGGTATACATATACATTGAGAATTGATTATCACAATCAGCCAATTAACACACAGTTACCATTTTTGGTAACTGCACAGTAAACATTTGTGTGTGTGTGTGTGTATGTGTGGTAAGAACACTTGAGTTCTACTCTCTTATCAAATTTCAAGTTTACAATACATTTTATTAACTATAGTCATCATTATGTATATTAGGTCTTCAGAATTTATTCATCTTATAAGTGAAAGTCTGTACTTTGACCAGTATCTCCCCATGTCTCCCACCCCCTGGCCCTTGGTAAGCATCATTCTACTGTCTGTTACTCTGAATTCAACTTTTTTAGATTCCACATATAAGTGAGATTATGCAGTATTTGTCTTTATGTCTGACTTATTTCACTTAACATAATGTCATCAAGCTCTATCCATGTTGTTGAAGACAGCAGGATTTCCTTCTTTTTTAAGGCTGTATAGTATTTTGTTGTGTACCTATACCACATTTTCTTTACCTATTCATCCTTAGATGAATACTTTGATTATTTCCATATCTTGGCCTCTGTCAGTAACGCTGCAATAAACAGGGGAGTGCAGATATCTCCTTGAGCTACTGATTCTATTTCCTTTGGATACATACCCAGAAGTGGGATTGCTGGATCAATGGTAGTTCTATTTTTATTTTTTTAGGAAACTCCATACTATTTTCCATAATGGCCGTACCAGTTTACATTCCCAGCAACAGTGTATAAAGTTTCCCTTTTCTCCACATCCTAGCCAGCCCTTATTATCTTTTGACTTTTTGGTAACAGTCAACCTAACAAGTGTGAGGTAATATCTCATTATGGTTTTGATTTGCATTTTCCTGATGATTAGTGATGTTGAGCACCTTTTCATATACCTATTGGTCATTTGTCTGTCTGAAAAATGTCTATTCAAGCCCTTTGCTCACTTTTAAAATGGAGTTATTTGTTGTTTTTGCTATTGAGTTATATAAGTTCCTTATACATTTTGATACATATTAACCCCTTATCAGATACATGGTTTGCAAATATTTTCTCCCATTTTGTAGGTTGCTTTTTCATTTTGTTGATTGTTTCCTTTGCTGTGCGGGAACTTTTTGGTTTGATGTAGTCTCACTTCTTTATTTTTGCATTTGTTGACTGTGCTGTTGGTGTCAGATGAAAAAATTGTTGCCAAGACTAATGGTAGGGAGATTTTAATCTATGTTTTCTTCTAGGAGTTTTATGCTTTCAGATCTTATGTTTAAGTCTTTAATCCAATTTGAGTTGATTTTTGTCTATGGTGTAAGAGCTCGATTTCATTTTTTCTCATGTGGATATCCAGTTTCCCAATGCCATTTAGTAAAGAGTCTATCATTTCCCCATTGTGTATTTCTAGTGACTTTGTTGAAGACTAGTTGCCCATATATGCACAGATTTATTTCTGGATGCTTTCTTACATGCCATTGGTTTGTATGTCTGTTTTTAGGCCAGTACCATACTCTTTTGATGACCACAACTTTGTAATATAATTTGAAATCAGGAAGTGTGACTCCTCCAGCTCTGTTCTTCTTGCCCAAGATGGCTTTAACTATTCAGGGTTATCTGTAGTTCCATATGAATTTCAGGATTATTTTCTCTATTTTATGGTAAATGCCAATTGATATTGTAATAAGAATTGCATTGAATCTGTAGATTGTTTTGGGTAGTATGGACATCTTAGCAATATTAATTCTTCTGATGCATAAACATGAAATATCTTTCCATTTATTTGTGATTTCTTCAATTTGTTTCATCGATATTTTATAGTTTTCAGTGTACAGATCTTTACCTTCTTGATTAAATTTACTCCTAAGTAAGTTGTTCTTTCTGATGCTATTGTAAAAGGGATTGTTTTCTTAATTCCTTTTGGGGATAGTTCATTGTTTTTGTATAGAAATGGCACTGATTTTTTTTTTTTTTTTTTGCGGTACGCAGGCCTCTCACTGTTGTGGCCTCTCCCGTTGCGGAGCACAGCGTCCGGATGTGCAGGCTCAGCGGCCATGTCTCACGGGCTCAGCTGCTCTGCGGCATGTGGGATCCTCCCAGACCAGGGCACGAACCTACGTCCCCTGTATCGTCAGGCGGACTCTCAACCACTGCGCCACCAGGGAAGCCCGGCACTGATTTCTGCATGTTGATTTTGTATCCTGCAACTTTACTGAATTCACTTATTAGTTCTAACAGTTTTTTGGTGGAGACTTTAGGTTTTCTATTTATAAGATCATGTCATCTGCAAAACAGAACAATTTTACTTCTTTCTTTCCAATTTGAATGGATTTTATTTCTTTTCTTTAACCAATTGCTCTGGCTAGAATTTCCAGTACCATGTTGAATAAAAGTGGCTAGAGTGGGCTACTCTCCTGATCTAAGTGGGTCTCATTCCTGAGCTTAGAGGAAATCTTTCAGTTTCTCACCTTTGAGTGTGATGCTAGTAGTGGGCTTGTCATATATAACCTTTATTATGTTGAGATATATTTCTTTTATACCTAAATTGTTGACAGCTTTCATTATGAAATGCTACTGTATCTATCAAATGCTTTTTCTGCATCTGTTGAGATGACCATATGATTTTTATCCTTTATTCTTTTATTACATTTATTGATTTGTATATGTTGAACCATTTTTCCCTCCTAGGGATAAATCCCACTTGATCATGGTATATGATCCTTTTAATGTGCTGTTGAATTCAATTTTGTTGAGAATGTTTGCATCTATGTTCATTAGGGATATTGGCCTTTAGTGGTTTTCTTGTTGTTGCTGTTTTGGTTTTTTTTTTTTTTTTCCATGTAGTTTGCATACTTCCTGTTCCCTCTTGAGGGAAAATTCTTAAGACTGTATGCCTTCTTTCAATCCTGCAAAGTCAGACTGGTACTGAGAGCCTCCTGAGTGCAGTACTCTGAATTGCTTAAGGTGTGTGATTTCTCCCAATCCCACAGAGTTGGCCAGCTTTCTGTTTCTTGTGTGTGCTTGGGAGCCATCTGTAAAAGCTTGTGGTGGGAGTGGCGCACTTAAGGAGACAGGGGGTGCGTGAGGCACACAGAGCATTGGGAGGGCCTGTGAGCACCCGGGGGGGTCTGCAGGTGATAAGCCCCAAGCAGCCTGTGGGCAGCTTCCTCACTACATCAACAGAGCAGTATAGTAAGATCTGTGACCCTTTGATGAGTTACAAGTCCTGGTTGCTGCACTCCCAGCCTCTCCCAAACCCTCAGCTATGCTGATCACATCAGCATAGCTCTTGGCCTCTTGGATAGCATCCCACGTGGTAGGGAAGCTGGGCATTCACTCACCATGTCCACACTTTCCACTGTGGGAGAAATCACAGGCTGAAAGAGTCTCTCTTGGCACTGAGCTGTGGTGCTTTGGGGAAGGGGTAGCAAGGATAAAGTGAAACTATTTTTCTTACCCTCCTCAATGCATCTATTCTTGAATTTTTTGCTCTAACAGTGTGCTGGACCTTCTCTACTGAACTACTGGCCTCCTCTGTAGGTGGCTGTCAAAAAATCAATGTTCTTTGGGGAATGATGGTAGAAAACTGACTCCTCCATCTTCTAGTTTACATTTTTAAAAGTTCCTCTTAGTTGCTTTTGTGGAGAATGGACTGTAGCAGAGCAAGGCGGGGGATAGCAAGACCCGTTAAGCCATGATCTTAGTAGACCTATGAGGTGGATGGCAACTGAGACAGGAGTAGAGAAGGCTCAGGGGCTTTGCTGTCTCTTAATTCCCTCCTACTCTGATATTCTGCTTTGTCTGAATTCCAATTCTCTAACCACACCTTTTTATGTAAGAGTAGTTCAGTGTCCCCCTTATTTTGCTTCCTTTCCTCTACATCCTGACTCGGGGCTTAACTTTTCAGAAACAAAATACCCCATCAAGGTGTTTTGCCAAGCAACATTAACAGCAAATATATTTTCTTCAGCAAGCTCTTGAATGTTTTCATACCTCTCTGTTATTTGGTTGGAAGGTTAGATGACAAGGGCAGGGATGGGATGAAAGGACTCCAGAAGGAGACTTAGAGCATGCATTGCTCCTTGGAGATGGAAAAAGTAATGAAAGAAGCTGAATGCAAAACATTTCCAGCAACAATGTCTTCTTGCCAATAAATACTTTCAGTGTTTGGTGCTTGTTATCACCCAGGGAACACAAAAACCTTTATGGACATGAAAGACATAATAATTCCACTTTGCCCATCCCCTAACTCCCATCCCTTTGGCAGCCTCATACATTCTAGTCACTGTAAACTCAATTCTCCAGAAAATTTCAAGAAAACGAATCTACTTCCCTCTTCAACCATTTATATTCATTTTAGCTTATTGTATTGAGTCCAGGTACCTGTGGAGTGTTCAGATTCTGTTAACTATGTCAGAGTTCAGAAGTATAAGAATGATTGAGGAAGAATTAAGTTCTGATTCATGTAGCAATAAATTGAGACATGTTGACTTGAGTACTCATTTTGCCAAGAAATTTGCTGCCAGATTTTATTTACAAATGTCAACATTTTCCAAAACATTGTCATTTCTTTTTTCGGATCGTGCCTTCTGATGAGAGCAGGTGACTTGGGGAGGATTTATACATAATGATAGCCTGAATCCTTTTATTTATAAAATTGCATAGTACTTGGCTCATTAATGGCTGTTAAAAATGCTAGTCTAATAAAATCATAAGAAGAGATTTTAATTGGTGCATTTAATTGTGGAAACCAAGTTGGACCAATTCCCAAACATTATCTTGAAACAATCAATCCTGGTACTGGGTGTTCCTCAAGGCAGATGTTGGGAAAGCACTTCCTGACTGGACCGGCAATGTGGTGTCTCGGGGCTCTAATCACTTGGAGCAATCACCAGCCTGTTATTCAACTCCATTTGGGCAATTGAGAAATTCCATTGAGGGCATTGACAAGATTCCACAAGGCAGGAAAATGTATATAATATAATCCTGGTTTAAAGGATTTGAACATCTGTCGATGCCTCGGCAATGACGCTGGACTTTCGTCATTAAGCACATAGTAAAGTTGTGAGCTAGAAGTTAAAGATTAAAGGGATACCAGGTGAACACTTCTCTTCAATTCTCGATCTTAATAGCCATCTGTAGTGTTTTGTCCTCCCAACTCAGGCTCTGAGTTGAGACCTGGTAGAAGAAATACTCTGTGCCCTCTATTCTGTAGAAGTAAGGCTGCTGATTTTCCTGAGATTTATTCCTAAAGTTTGAGGAAGGGCAGAGTCAGATTTCAGGGGATGAAGATATAGTGATGTAGCCCAGATTGAATCTTAATTTCCTCTTGATAATTGTGCATTTGTGTGTGTGTCTGTGTGCACATGTGTGTGAAGAGTTTGCAGGTTATTTCCAATAACTAAGCTTATCATCAGAATGGCTTAAGGAGTTTTTAAAAAGCTCCCAGATGCCTAGACCAACCCATCCTGAGACCCAGGAATCTGTACTTATGAAACAGATGTTCATCCAGGTAACAGGTTATTAGCCAGGTTTAGAACCACTGTTACAATATCATTCCTCACCTCACCCTCACCATTTCCTCTACTCTTCCAGTAGTTTAGTTTCTTAAGGTTTCTATTTTCTTGTTTCCTTTATACTTTGACCTGCATTTGATCCACACATACTGTTTCTTTGTTGGGCTTACAAAGATGTTCATCTTTCCATGTGAAACTATTATTCTTCCAATTTTTAAAAACTGGAAATAGCCTGTTAAGTAGATAACTAGATAAATGGATGTTCTTTGGGTCCTGGGGAAACTTCAACTACACACTGGTCAAAGATGGCCCAATGATCCAAAGACATTTTCATAAATCCTTATCCAAACTGAGGTAAACATGGAGAGACTGAGAGTTTGGGGCAATGCTTAAGTACTGTCAATGTCTCCAGCATCTTGAAGAAAAAACAATTTTTGATTTTCAGGTAAAATGTAGCAGAATTGTTTTCTTATATAAAGAAAAGAAAGGGCTTAAAATGGATTATATACAACTGGAAAGTACATGTTTTTACAAAAAAAAATGGCTTCATGAGCTAATTCTATACGTTAGCTATAAATGAATCAGAAACATGTGGTTGCAACTTTTCTCTAAACACAAAGGAGACTAAAACTTCAGGCAAAAGGAGTTAGAGACAAACATGAAGTAGATTTTCTAAAAACTTAGATGCTGAGCAATGGTTTAAAGCACTTTATGAAAACTCAAAGCTGTCAGGTTTAATCAAATCTATTTTTTAGTTTAGTTATCAGAATCTACAGACATCTAAGAAGAATCAGTGTTAAATGAAAGTTTCTAACAAATTCCAACTAGAGGCAGTTTTCAAACTGTAATCTACTTATGGTAAACTTGCTAAGGACAGGATATAAAGTAGATGGAGACATACTCAAAAACCCAGAGCTGAGCATCCAACAACTTTCAAGTAGTTTTTAATAAGCAGAGAGTACTTCAAATTGAATGATGGTTGAACAAATCAATTGTTGCTGAAGAATTTTTCCCTAATTAAATCCTGATGGCTTTACAATTCATAAAAGAATGTACTAGGCTTTTGACAACTCATTCTATTCCCTGTGAAAAGGGAAAACAGCCAGGAAAATCACTTAGGAAGACTGGGACAACAGATGGTACACCCAAACTGAACAATGACCTCAATAATGAGGCCTCAGAGACATGGTGAGACATTCTGCAACTGGGTATCATAAAGCTTGGGTACCAGTGGTGCACTGGTCTGACCATCAAAACTATATTCTTCTTGAGCCACAGGCCAGTATGTACGATTGGTCAAAGTCCAATCACAAACTGGACAAAGTTGTAGGAAGTATCTGGGGCCGGGGAGGAAGCAAACCTCCCCAGGTTTTCTAGAGTATGACTGTTACCTTAAACAAGTCAAAATCCCACTATCTCCATTGCCTGTGGAGTGAGGGTAACTTCATTTATTCAACCTATCTTACACAAGGATCCAAAATGAAAAGAGAAATTGCTTTTAAAATGTAAACATGCTGTAATCAAATCAATTGGTATTTTGTAAAAAAAAAAAAGACAAATTTTAGACAAATTATTGACCCTCCTATCATTAAAAAGAGAGACCTATGGCCTCTCGAAAATGAGCAGGCTCCATGACTATTAGACCAATAGAATATGGTGGAAGTGATGATGCTGGTTTCTAGGTTCAGGGCTTGAAGGGCAGCTTCTACTTTCTTTCACTTGACTTACTCTTAGAACTCAGCTTCCAAGCAGTGAAAAAACTCAAGAAGCCCCACTACAAGACTCAGATGGAGAGAAATGTGGCCTGCAGCCTACAGCCTTGGTTGAGCTCCGAGCTAATTGCAGCCATGTGACTGAGCCATCTTGAAAGAAGATCCTCCCACTTCCAGTTGAGATCCCCAACTGATGCCACTGAGTTTTGCCCAAGTTGCAGATTCATGAGCAAAATAAATGGTAGTTTTTAGTCACTAAATTTTGGGGTGATTAGTTATGCAGCAATAGATAGCCAGAATACCCACTCTCTTATATAATAATAATTATATAATAATATTGTCATATTTTGTATAAGGATAATTTAATTATACTATAATTATTATTAACAGAAATAATTATTTTTACTAGTTCAACGTTAACTGTGTTCCAGGCACTATTTTATGTGCTTCACCTGCATACTTTCATCAATTTTTAATTATATATTTATTTGTTTGCTTATCTACTCATTGTCTGTCTTACCCAGTAGACTGCAAGCTCCAAGAGGGAAGGGACTGTGTATTATTCACTACACAGTATACTAAGTGCTTAGCACCATGTCTGGCGTACAAATAGACATGTTCAATAAATTACCCTGCTATTTTATCACTTTTTCTTGACAAAATTTCATAAGATTTTTTTTCCTAAGGAAAGAATCAACACAAATCTTGAAAAGTTCAGGACCAAAAAAGGAGCTTGGAGATTAAGAGAAGCAGTGAGGGCTCAATCCAACTCAGATGGTTTTTAGTGACTGACTAAAACAATCTAACCACTTATGCACATGGGCATAACCAAAGAAAGAAGTAAACATCAAGAAGAACTGGACAGCTTTCACAAAGTGAGAATAAAGAAAGAAACACCCTGGTAGTATTATTAGGGAGCTTTTGCTTCTAGGCACCAAATTCTGCTGCTCTTGAAAAGATTACACCAGTCAAGTGACACCCTCTGGTCCTTCATGCTCATCCAGGAAATGAAGGTACAGCCAAGGGAAGGGTATGACCTGTACTAGACTCAAGGGTAGGATGATTTTGTCAGACAGGAGCTTGGTGCTCATGACCACATCCGTTATTTCAGATAATTGATCAGAGTGACTAGAGGCCGCAGAATGTTTCAAAAGAGTTGCCATCAGTGGGGGTGATTTATATCCTGGAAGACGTCACAACTTCACATTTGCGATATTGAGGAGAACACAGTGAGATTTTTAGGCACTTGGATGGTGTGAGGAGAATGGAACGACAGCCAACGCAGCTGAAAGGACCAGAAAAGTCACTGATGCCTGGGCTAGCACAGTTGCTAAGGTGAAACTAATGTGGAAATAAATATTTTAAAGCATGTAAGAAGAAGAAGAAACTGGGGGTAAACAATAGAACAAACAACTGGACCTTCAAATGGCACATGTTCAGGCTGTACTGATAGAGGTCATGTTGTATGGAACTCCACGTATCCTTAGGCTTTGGGAAGTCAGAAGCTTAGGAGAACAGAGGAAGAGGAGCACAGAGGCTATTTTTGGAGGAAATCATATTACGTCCTGGAGTTGCCATTCTCTAGCTCAGATCATGTACTGACATGGTCAAGGATTGCATGGCCACAAGTCCACTGGGCAGATATAATATGCTGCTAATGTGCAACAGTGGTGACGTACAGGGATCCCGCCCAATTCACACCCTTCCCAAAGTCCCTGAAGGGCAACACTTGGAGCACTGCTGCTCTGGATGCTTTGCCAAAAGAAACATTCAGATGTTAACACTGTCGGGAAACATGACTGAGTAAAGCAAAATACGCAAAGGTAGAAAAACTGTAAGACTCAAGAAAAGTCATCATTCTGTCCATCAGGCAGGACAAGGCAATAAATGCTCCACTGGGAACTGGGTTACAACAGAAATAATAGAGTGACTAGTTTAGGTTGGAGGCATATTCCCCTAGGTGACCTCCAGATAGATGTTAAAAGAGACAGCTGAAGAGAGGCTATGTGTACAATGCGTGTCAATTTCCATTATTTTGATAAACACACATTGCAGCTGGTAGAGCACAAATCTCTGGTTTACATTGGGCTATTATTTAATTAGGCCAACCCTTAATGACTCATGGTATTTTGTCATTTTAATGGTTCTTTATTTTTCTCGCATCTAATTGGTAAATCACTGCTTATCAGAGTTTATGGTCTCTTCCTTTATTTTACCCTCTTCTAGCCGCTGTCCAACGTAATGTGAACTTCAGGCTACTGACTTTCCTCATTCCTCAATGGAGCTTGTCATGGAAAATTAAGTTTTTGACACATCAACAGCCTATGTGCAGTGCTTCTTACTGGGTATAACTTTGAAGAATTTGGGAACTGTCTAGTTTTGGCCTGGAGTCACACAGCAGCTTGAGACCTTGTCATTTACATCAAGCTCGAAAATATACATCTTGATACATTGCAGTATTTCTTGGACTCTGATGGTATCTGTGAGGATGATGAAAAGGGTTTTCACCACCAGATTTGAAATGTTTGGCTTTTTTTTGTTTTAATCACAGACTTCTTTTGTTTAAAACAAGTTCAGACAGTAGTAAGAGTGAAGAGATTTCAGATTAATTCATATGATATCTTCTCAGAAGAGTCTCTTTTTAAAGAAGCAATTATTAAGCCATCACATTAGTTCCGTGCAAATGGAAAGATCAGAGTTAATTAATCTTATCCTGAGTAAGAGAAATGACAAATAGCAATTAAATATTTTGTGTTCCTCAAGGAATTTGCTTGCCTACTTACTCCTGGTTTCTCAAGGGAGGAAGTTACTCTCATAATATGGAATATACTTGGTGGAGAGGGCTAAGGCTAGTGATTCACATATCCTGATTATTTTTCTTCAGCATGAAGAATGTATAATGGGAACTTTGGAGTCACAGAAACCTAGCTTCTAATTTCTATTCTACCATTTTCTAACTATGAAACCTTGGCTAGTTTACATGAACTCCTCATCTATGAAGCGGAACTATAGGGCTGACCGTCCTCAGTGATCACAAGGCAGCCACCTGTTTCTCCATAGGTTAGAGCTAGTGTAAAATAAGGCCCCTATAAGAGTGCAACTTGAACCCAAAAAGGTTTTTTCAAGAACAATGGAAAATATAACTTATATTTCTAATATCACACTGCTTTGCACTTGATAGAGTACTTTGAGGCTAAGTCTACACCCCATAATGTTTGAATTTATTCAGATAAAACCAGATCAAATAATAGTAATACCAAAATATGACAATAATAATAATTGATATTAGTCTGATGGAGGATAGTGGTAGAAAGTACTCTTTTGGCTAAATGGCCTCAAGTCATTGGCTGGTTGCCTTCCTTACTAGTCAGTTGATCTTTGAGGCACCATTAGACTTAAGGACCAACTTTTTATTGAGGAAAATAATAAACAATTATATTAATTAGACATTGCTTACACTTTTACTGGAAGTCTAATGATTTGTTGATTTTAAGTTAGACGTCTGTCTTCATTAAAGTCATTAATACTCTAAGTGAACTTGTGTCTGAAATTCCATAACTATTTAGGAATTACACATAATTTTGCTTTATGCTGCAGACCCTTAGGCAACGAACATTTTCTGATTGCAGACATGTAAAACTAGAAACTGAGCTCTTTAGGAATTTGTTAATAAATGTTTCTCCTTCACAGTTGAAAATGGAAATGAAACAAACACAAAAGTGTAAGGGACAGAACCGTCAACAAAATTCTATGGATATTAACGTCTCTTGGCTGTGGGTACATGTCTTCTACACCTGGTCACAAATTAGCACAGCCAGTATCTGAGGTGTGACTGGCATTGACATTCACTATTCAGTCTTCACCAAAATACCAGAAGATGTAGGACCCATGCTTTCCCAAGCCTTATTGCCCAGTGAGTGCAACTATATTGCTTTTGATAACATATATCTTGAGACTATGAGCCCCATGCAGGGTCTCCCTTTTAAGTGATTTTTTAGGGGTCTTTGTGGTGGTGTAGTAGTGATAATTATAACTTTATTTCTAATGCCCACTGCTCTAGTGATCTTTGGCTCTGTGGACCACAGATGGACCCAGAGCTACAGTATGTGAAGACCTTGACCTTCCCTTGGACATCTGATCTCTAGGCAGCTTCTTCAACTATACCCAACAGGAAAGCACCTTTAGCTCTTGTGACCAGCTTTTTCACAACTGTCTCACAGCAGAATTGTCCAGATGTTATGGGGAAGGGAAATGAGAAGAGGAAATGACAGGGGTTGGTGAGGTATGGAAAGATTTTATGGTTACGATATAGTTTGTGATTGGCCTAAAAATTATAAAAATTGAAAAGGGTAAAAAATATCAGTATGGCTGTATTCATACAAGAACCTGTACACAGAAGTTTTAGTTATAATAACCCCAAACTGGAAACGACCCAGGTGTCCTTCAATGAATGACTGATTAAACAAACTGTGGTATATTCATACCATGGAACACTACTCAGTAATTGAAATTAAAGAACTACTGATATATGCAACAACTCCAGGGAATCTCCAGGGAAATATGCTGAGTGAAAATCCCAGTAGCAATCCCAAAATATTACATACTGTATGATTCCATTTATATGACATTTTTGGAACAACAAAAACCCAGCAAGAGAGAACAGATTGATGGTTATCAAGGGTTCAGAGAGGGAGCAGGAGAGAGATGGGTATAGTTATAAAAGAGAAACCCCAAAATTCTTGTGGTGATAGAACTGTTCAGTATCTTGATTGTGATGGTAGATACTCAAACCTACACATGTGATATAATTGTATAGAACTAAACACACACACACACACACACACAAATGAGTACAAGTAAAACTGGGGAAATCTGAATAAGATCTGTGGATTGTATCAATGTCAGATCCAGGTTGCGATACCGTACTATAGTTTTGCAAAATGTTACCATTGAAGAAACTAGATAAAGGGTACAGAAGATCTCTCTGTATTATGTTTTACAAATGTATATGAATCTATAATTACCTCAATTTTTAAAAATCAACTTTTAAAAAGTGGAATGTCATTTCAGATAATAAGGTATAGCATAAACTAAACAATTAAAATTTAGATCAGGTCTAAGATCACATTTCTATAAAGTTGGTTCTATAAATATTTCTTAACCTGCTAAACTACTTTGCCTCAATTTACAAGTCAAAATTTTATGAATAGAAAGTAGAATAATGCATCCAGAAAAAATTTAATAAGACATTCACACTTTCAGAGAAGATGATTTCATTTCATCAACTTACACTGATTACACCTTGGGGAGACCACCGTCACGTTGGTCTCATTGAAAGGGTCAGAGGTTGAGATGGTGTCTTGGACAAAGACCGGTATAGCCTAACCCTCAAATTAAAACTCCCACCCTCTAGTGTCCGCCTACTCTAAGGGTTGATATACATAAGATTGTATATCTTACATATACATAAGATTGTATATAAACAACGCTATACATAAGATTCATATCAAGATGTGAAAAATACAGATTTCTAGACCCACACCTGGAAATGCACATTCAGTAGGTTTCCATAGGGTTCTGGAGTTTTCACATCTTATAAGCAACCCAGGTGATTCTAATCTACCTGGAATCAGAAATCAGAGTCAACTGGAATGCTTATTAAAAATGCAAATTATTTTGAGAACCCACTGCTTTAGTTGCACCAGTCTGTTTTAACTTTATTCTGATGACTCAATTGAATTTATAGAAAGAGGTTTGGGTACTTAAAGGCCTGGGTCATGTTCCTGTATGGTTGGGGGTGGAAAGAGAGAAGGAAGCTGTCAAAGAATAAAACCTTCCCAGCCCTCTTCTTCCAATCACAACTCATCAGAGAGCATTTTGCACAGGGAGATCAAAGGCCCTTGCCGAGGAGAAGTTGAAAGACTTTGCTGTTGTAATTCTGGGGCAGAGGTGCTTGGATATAAATGATTCCTAACTGTGGGTTTGGGGGACCCTGCTACGTAGAAATGTAAACACAGATGTCAGGCCTTTTATCCCCACTATGTAAACACACCAGCTGCCAGGGAAAGAAGGAGAAACCCTTTGGAATTAGCTGCATTTTTTTGTCATCTAGAGCATAAAAATTGGCTTCACGCTTGAATTTCCACCAGCAACGCAAAGCCTGTTCACCAGAATAGGGTTGAACAATGAAGGAAACCTCCACTTGCTGATTGCCTCTTTTCTCTAAGTGACATTCAGTTCTTGCCTTTCTCCAACACGTGAGCGGCTGTCCCAGAAGAGGACGATGAGAAGAGATGGTAGCACCCTATCACAAAACCTCTGGACTCATGGAAAAAGTCCCTTAAGCAATATATGGCCTTTTGGTCCCAAGAGCCTAAGATTTATAGTCCTGTGTGACCCAGATTTAAGGAAAACGGAAGTTGCAAACTCTCGTGAGTTTTTGTGAGAAAAACAGAATGGTTTCCCATAAAAAAGGATGTGATTATTCCAATGCATGAATATTTGAAGGGCCACAACTGGTTTAGCCACACCCAAACCACAACAAACCTCTTCTCACATTATTAAATATTTTTTTTTAAAAAAGGAAACCATGAAAGGAACTATTTCTGAAAAAAACATTAAATGTGCAAAAAAGTATAATAGGAAATGTATTTCTAAACAAAACACTTTAATCCATGGAAAAATGTGTCTTCAATTACATCTCGAGCTAGCCTGCCAACTGGCATATGCGAGTAACTCTCGTGTTTTCTACAGAGCTTCAGTTCTGAAAGACCTGAAGAATCATAGCAAAAGCATATAAAGAAAATTCATTGGAAGGGAATTTTTTTTTCTGAAAACATTAATGGTGGTCAAACAGATCTTCTGACAATGGATAATAAGCTGGTTGTTGCATTATTAACAATACACAACAGTCCATGGTGATAAAAGTAATCTGAAATTACTAAGCAGCCCACACATGTGAACTTATTTGGCAGAGACCACTGTGGTTTAGGACACATTGGTTCTAACAAGTGGTCCATCAGAGTATTGTAAAAGCATTATCACAGCAAGCTTTTTAAAGGATTCTCTTGCTTAGAAAGGGCCAGCCAAACTGTCAATATGTGATAGAAGAACCAGTCAATTTAAGATAAATGCTTCATAGGTATTAACTAGAAGTTCTGTCCTGCTGGTGTTTGGCTTATAAGATACTATTTTCCATAGTCAGGTTATGGACCACAACTAAAGATCGGTGGAGACACTATCGTCTACTTAAAAATAGGTTAGTTCATAAATCCATTTGTTTCTAAATTCAAAAGATGAGAAACAAACAATCCATTTGTACACTTTTCTGCTTTTACAAGAGAGTTCTAGATGTTGATTAATTGCATTCCATCTACCTCCTCTTGCTTATTTCAAAAACTCATGTATATATGTATGGATGGATGGATGTGTAAATATATTTGTGTGTGTGCATGGATGTGTGTGTATGTGTGGTATCTATTATATGTATGTATCCAAGATTCAAAAACAGCACACAGACCAGAACATCTTGAAAATTCAGACTTCAAATGGCTGTGCATGGCAGCCAATACCCACTGTGAGTTCAGGCAATGTTGACCTTCCTTCATTAGGAGAATGAAGTTTGATAAACCAAGTAAGTAATAGAGCTTATATAATTCATAATTAATGTAATATGGCAAAAATACACATCGTGGTTTGTCCCTGTGTGACTCTCCAGGCTAGTCTCTCACCCATCCTGTGCTGTATTCAATCAAACTGGGTTTTTTGTTTGTTTTCAATTCCCTCAAAGCACCTTTTTTTTTGGTTTTCAGTCATTACTTTCTTCCTTTTGTTTTCTTTGAGTTTTATCTTCACAAGTTAAATAATTGACATATTTAGTTTCAGACCTTCTTTTAAAAAAATGTTTGGGAGGCTATACATTTTCTTATAGTACAGCTTTAGCTATATCCCCACGTTTTAATAATGGAGTATTTTGGTTAGAGTTCATTTCTAAATATTAGGTTAATTTTAATAAAATTGCTATTTTTGTAGGTCAAAAATTGTTGCATGTTGGCAATTCTGTGTTAAATTTAATATAAACTAATTTCCATTGTGATTTATTTACCCACAATTAGTGGAAAAGTGTACTTCTTAATTTCCAAATATATGAGTTTTTTTCCCAGTCAGCTTTCTATTGTTGATCTCTAAGAATTTCACTGTAGTCAGCAGAACTATATATTTTAAACTTTTATTAATCAGTTTTATGGCCCATTTTATGTGTTCCATTTTAGTAAATGTTTGGTTTGTGCTTGAAAAAAAATTATTCTGCATTTGTTGATTGCATTGTTCTATATGAACCCAACTGATAAATCTGCCAATTACGTTGTTCAAATTTTCTGTATCTAAGCTGATTATTTTTGGCTTGCTCTATGAGTTTTTGAAATAGGTATGTTAATATCTCCCATTATGTTGATGGATTTTTAAATTTCTTCCTGAATGTTGTTAGTTTTCATTTTATATATTCTAAGTCTGTGTTTTTAGTTGTTAAAAGGATGGAATTGTTGTACATTCCTGGTTAACTGAACTTTTTATTATTATACAATAATTTTTTAATACCTAGAATGTATTGTTTTTAATTCTATTCTTCAGTATATAATAATCTTTAATTATATGTAAAGTAATATACTTTATTATTATTACATATTAATATATATAATCTTTTAGTTAGAATTCATCTTAACATATTTTTTCCCAATTGATGATTTTCAGCTATTCTGTGACCTTATAGTTTTTCTGTATCTCTTGTAAGCAGCATATGCTATATTGTGGATATTTATCTGGTCTAACAATCTTTTTTTAAAACTGGAACTCTTAGCTTATTTATATTTATTGTAGCTAACAATATACTTAAATGTACTTTCAAACATCTAATTATGGACCATTTAATTATTCTACATTAAAAAATTTTTTTCTCTCCTTTCTTGCTGCCTTTTGTATCATTTGACAATTTTTTATCATTACTTTATCCCCCTTCATAATTTAGAGTAATATACACTATTTTGATTCTAGAAATTGTATCATCTAGGCCTGTATCATCAAAGTTTAAATTTATTCAATATCTTTACTTCCTTCCCCCAAATAAAAGAGACTCAACCTTTCAATCCCAACCTCCAGCTCTTGACTTAATTCTGTTGTTTTAATGTATTGTCATTTTATTATTCTGAACCACTTAAGACACTGTAATTGTCATTTCACATAGTCAATGAAATGACTATATCTATAATATATACAGTTTTATATATATAGATATATACATTATAGTCAATACTTAAGTTTATCCACTTATATTTTTGTTTTCATCATTCATCCTCAGATCTTACACCTGGGATCACTTTCCCTCTACTTGAAGTGTATCTGTTAGTATTTCCTTAGTAAGCTTCCTTTGGTGATAAATTCTTAGTATTTGTTTGTCTAGAAATGTTTTTACATTGGATTTACTCTTGAAAGATATTTCTGTAAGCATGCAATTGTAAGATAATATTGTCTCTCTGAATATATCTTCAAGATATCAATTTACTTTCTTGTGACTTGTTATTGTTGAAAAGTCAGTTCTCAGTTGAAATATTATTTCTTTGAAGGTAACTTGGCATTTTTTCCAGTTACTTTTAAGATCTTCTTGTCTGTAGTGTTCTGCAGTTTCTCTATAATGCACTTTAGTATGGATTTTGTTTATTTGCTGGTTTTTCCTACTTTCCATTTCTTTGGATTCCTATATAGGAGATTGGATCTCTCATCCATTCTAGAAAATTATCTGCCATTGTCTTTAAAGTGTTGCCTCTAGTACATGTCCAGTGAGTTACACTGTGGTAACATATGGACCCAAACATGCAGTGGCTCAACACAATAGATCTCTGTTATTTCTTAACAGTCATGAGCAGATGCATAATTAGGCAGGGTTAATCTCCTCTACATGGTCATTCAGGGAGCCAGCTGACAGAAGCACTGCTTCTTAAACATATGGCTTTCCAAAGGCATCTCCACCGAAGTCAGCCAGAAGGAGAAAAGAACCAGGAGGAACACACATGAAAGGTGTTTTATGAACCAATCTAGAACAGGCACACATAATTTTTGTGTTCATTGATGGAATGCAAGTGAGGCTAAGAAATACAGTCTATGTGTCCTGGAAATAGAGAGTTTGGATCCTTTTGAGTGGCTAGTAGATTCTGACATACTCTTTCTCCCCTTCTTCTAGATGATGCTAGATCACTTCACTCTATCCTCCACTTCTCTTAATTTCTCTTTCATTTTTTCCATGACTTTGCATCTTTCTTTGTGCTGCATTCTGGTTGCTAGAGATATAGTAATTGGAATATATCTCTATTTCATTAATTTTGTTAATTCAGCTGAATCTACTCTGCTGTTAAACTCAACCATTGAGATTTTAATTTCAATTGTTCTATTTTTAATTTCTAGAAACTTTATTTGGTACCTTTTCAGATCTGCAAGGTCACTTTTTATAGTTTCTGCACCCAAAACATATTTTTAATCTTGTTCTATTTATTTTGACTTACTAATGATAGTTGTTTTAAATAATTCTCATATATGAAGCGTTTAGGGAAGGGTCTGATAATTCTCTCTTTTGTTTCTGCTGGCTTTCACTCATGGTGTCTTATTTCTTTGTGTAATGTATAATGTGGATTAAAGGTAAATTCCCCCAGAGAGACCTGTGTTTGTTACTGCCAGGAATCTGAGAGCTGTTACCAACCTGAAATTGATTTAAGCTAACATCTCATCTTCAGAGGGTTTTTTTTGCGGGGGAGGAGGGTTGGAGTCACCTAAGTTTTGAGCATTCAGAATTCTAATATTTGGGGGGCTGGCTTGAAGTTTTACTATTTCTCAAGGGATTATTTTTCCTCTTCCACTCAGAGCTAAAGTTAAAAATAACAGCTTTATTTGCAGTCTCCTGGAGTAAAAAGAGAGTTGAGGTATGTTTATTTCTAGTTCACTCTACACTGTGGGTACATACCTTTGGTATCCCAGCTTAATCCTCATGGTTGACCTATTGGACTCTCCACAATTGTGGGGACAACACTGGGAAGTCTTCCGTCCCCTGTACACTATGTCTGTGAAAATATGAAGCTCAAGTTCACCCTGTTTGGAGAATGTACTTAGGGCAAAAGCTAGCTTCCTGCTGTGCTGACCTGAGTTCTTGTTTTCATCTAGTTTTTAGACTTAATTTTGTTCCTGCTCACTGACACATGTGAAAAAATACAAGATTTTTAAAATAGCTTATCAAACATTTTTGGTTGTTTTCAGTGAGTGGGTCAGTTAGAATATTTCATTTCTCCTGCTGGAAAAGGAAGTTCACTTCTACTGGTCTGGTGCTGTCAACTCATTTCCTCATACAATTTCCTCTCACAAGCTTCCTGACTTCCCTTTCCTGAGTACTCCTGTAGCATTCAGAACATACTCTTATTGTAATAGGGAAGAACAAATCTGACTCCATATTAGATCTGTTGGTTTTACTTCAACCTTTGTATTCTATTGTTTTTGCTTTGAGTTAAGAATGTTGCCTATAGCCTGAAATATACAGGATAGTCCATTCTCAAGGCTCTGACCTGTAAGGGTATAACATTTTCCCACTCATATAGAGATAAAAAGTTGCAGAACAGAGAATAACATTTGTCTTGTTGGAGGTTCATAGGAACGTAGTGACCTGACCTATGTGGGCAGCCAAAAGAACAAAGGATTCCAACACCAAGGAGTTTGCATCAACCAACCACACCTCCTCCCTTTTTTAGTATAAAAGAAGCCTGAATTCTGACTTGGGTAAGATGGCTCTCTAGGACATTAGTCTGCCATCCTCTCAGACATCTGGCTTTCCAAATAAAGTTGTTATTCCTTTCCCAAACACCTCGTCTCCCAATTTAATGGTCTGTCATGCAGTAAGCAGAATGAATTTGGATTTGGTAACATTATCTTACTATTTACTACATGGCATTGTAATTTCTAGTTTGTCCATATTCTTGGTAAACCGCAAGTTTTGAGAAAGTAGGAATCATGACTGTTTTGTTATCTTTTATATCTCTAGTAAGAATCAGAGTGTTTCAGGTATACAGGAAGCACTGAATAAGTATTCATTGAATAAAGGAATGCATATGTGAATTAACCTCTGTCTCCCACTTTCCCTATCTGCTTTGAGTGGCTCCTGGACATTTTCTGGGATCTTTTTGTAATGATTTACTGTTAGTTTTAGGATAGTTTGGCCTTTAGGTAATATGTTGGCATACCAGTAGGTACAGTGAACTTGGTAAATATTAAGTATGTGTTTTTGAAATCAAAAACATCTCCTGAAATGTATTATAATTATTGGTTAAATAATTTTCAGATGGTTTTTAAAATATTGTATGACTACTGAGGTACTTCATTAACTAACACTTAAATGATATGGTAAATACTTAGAGGAGTCTAGAGAAAAGCAAAGAATGCTTTAACTGCCCTAAATATCAGTTTTATTGTGCAATGGAGACTCCAGGAACCATATCCTGAAGTTGAGGTGGTAGTTACCCTTCCCCACTGTCAAGTCTGTTCAGAAACATGCAGTCATCATCCTCAGCTGCTGCTGATTAGGCTTGTTGTCACTTCCTGTCTCTTCTGTGACTCATTCCTGTTCACCTTCGCCTCTAAGCCTCCAGCTTCCTTCCTAGTCCTCTGCGTACAAGAGGTTGTTAGGAAAGTTCCACCCAGTCATTTCATTCATCCTGTGGTGAATGCTGTTTTCAGAATTAAAGACCAGAATGTCCTGATTAAACACTTAATTAGACATAATAAAAAATATTGCCAGTTTTAAATAATTGATTCACTCATTAGTTTAATATGCTAATGACAGAGCCTTGAGAAAAGGAAATGGAATAAAATTTACCCTCTAAGAAAGTGGGTTGAAATTAGATTTTTCAGAGTAAATTACCAGCTCCTGATAGATGAGAGCAGTCTAACTAGTATTTCATTCACTGCGTGGACCTCTAATAGCTAAACTTTTTGCAAATGACAGCATTCAGGACTGGCCTTTAGTTATTTACTGTTATAAACTTCCATATGCTGTGAGATACAATGGAAAGAACCCTGCACTGGTTAACTGGTTTAACTGGTTTGTGTTCCAATCACATTTGTCACTTCCCTAATGTGTCTTGGAAAAGCCTCCCAATCTCTTTGAGCCTTCACTTGCCCTGATGTTAAGATGAAGACTGAGATTGTGTCCTAGACAACTTTTTGTCTCTAACATCTTCCTTGGTACCTACCGAGAACTAGGCACTCAGTATATATTTATCGAATTAATTAGAGAAGGAGAGTAGATCAGGTAATATCTTAAGTACCTTTCAATTCCAAAATTCCATGATTCTAATATTTACCTTTTCTTGATTTTTGTCCCAAATTTCTAGGCAAAATGACTTTTGAGGCCTGCGCAAACCGATGATTAGAGGGAAAGATAGAAAATTCTGATTCAGCACCAAGAGTGAGCTGAACTTGTAAAAAATCATTTATTAATTATTTCTACTGACATCCATGATCTGGAATATTATATCAGAAAATTTTAGGAGGACTCACTTACATCACAGATCTTATTCTTTGCCATCATCCTCATGAGAGGTGTAAGAAAATGAGGAACAACAAAATGGCAAGATGGAGAAGATTATGTTAGATGTCTGTTGACCTGGTGCACAAAATATTGTTCCACAAATAAAGCAAGATGCAGATACTAGTCCCTAATATAATCGTATTTTAATAAGAATAAGAAATAATTATAAACATACATACATATTCTATGTGTGTTGCAGGGAGGTATATATTTGTATGAGCTTAGGAAAGATGTATAGTTGACTACCCAACAAATTGTTAATTTCTGTTTCTAGGAGTGTTTAGATGGGAGAGAATGGGAGGAAGGTATGGAAGGGAGGAGGTTTGCATTTTTCTTTGCCCACTTCTGTTCTGTTTGGCTTGTTTTATAAGCAATTATAATTTTCACTTCCTTCTTCAAACTAAGAAATGAGTAAAACATGGTGGTTCCCCAATTTAACTTGTGATAGCATTCCAAATAATTCATAATTCAATCAAAGTGCCTAGATTGGCCTCCATGACCCTTATGTTCTGGCCTCTCACTACCTCTGAGACCTCAGCTCCTGTGAGTCTTCTCCTCATTTACTCCCTTCCAGCCACTCTGATTCTCCTTAACATTCCTCAAACATGCTAAGCTTGCTCCTACCAAGGGCCTTTGTACTGGCTGCCATCTCTTCCTCTAGATGTCCACATGGCTCTCTCCTCATGTTGCTCAGATTTCTGCTAAAATGTCATCTTTTTGGCCATTATATATTTTGTCCCTCTTCCCTGGCACTCTTTTGCCTGCTTTATTCTACTTTCTTTTTTTTTTCCATGAAATTTATTGCTATCTGAGAGGCTATATATTATTTACTTGTCTAGTTGCTTACTGATCTGATCTCCTTATATTGGAATGTTTCCCAGTGCCTAGAACAGTGCCTAACATACACGTGACATTCAATTAATACATACAAAGGTGAATAAGTCAAGTGTGGTCCATTCTCGTGGAGCAATCTAGTGCCATCTGGGACACGCCTTCTGGTCTATACAGTTGATATGGGTTTTTACAAAGAGGGAACAGAAATAGGAAGAGTTTAAACCCAGGTTTCCTTCTGCTCCTAGCCCCCGACATCCAGTGACATCACTCAGGTTACTCTGCTAATCTTGACCTATTACCTCTACCCTTTACTTAGTTGTCCAGCGTCACTAGACAGGATCAGACTCAGCAAAATCATGTCTTTCAGTTTGTCTAATCACCTAACATTTGTTTATTTGATGTCTCCAACTAGATTGTCTCAATCTTGTTTTAATATACCCAATATGGAGCATAGACCCATTTAAGAGGCAAAGTGAGCAGTATATTCTCACCCCTGGATTCTTCACTGAAATATTCTATCTCCAGCTTTTCTATGTCAGTAGGTAAGCATGTTCCATTTATGCTAAGATGCTCTTAGAAACAAATGAAATAAAGCACAATTCATTTGGCTTAACCAATCAAGATTTGTTGGCCCTCAGAACAAATACAGTCTCAAGGAACGGCAGTTTCATGGTTGATAGATCCAGCTTCTCAGTCATGTCTCCAAAGAGCCAATTTCTTTTCATCTTTCTGCTCAGCAATCCTCAACCTGAGTTCCATCCTAATACTTACTCTCCTAGTTGTAGCAGGATAATTGTCTGACAAAGTCAGGGATACAATCATCCTTGCTCAAGTCCAGTAGGAGAGATTCCTTCTGCCCCAGTATTGCAACAGTGCTAAGATACACACTGATTGGACCAATGTGGGGCATATGTCTTCCCCAGAATGAACGGCCATAACCAAGGGAATGGAATGCACTGATTGGGTTTAGCCAATCCAAGACCACCCCTACATCAGGGAGTGAGGTCAGCTTCCTCTAAAGTCTATTGGAGGAGAGGAGAAGAGAATCCAACAGTGAAAATCAGGATACTCTTAGAACAAATGTCCACTACAAATATCACTATAGGGAGGGATGTGAGGGCAAAGGGAAAAGGCTCATCTCAACTTTCTATGGGCCCCAGAAAGTCCACAACTACAGCTTTTTCATTTGGATTCCCAATGTCTTAAGTCTCTCTAGAGCATATTTATTGGTTGGAAATTACATGGAATCCAGGAGAATTAAGTCTGAGTCTAAATGATGGGCCTGGTCAGTGCACAGGGGATGTTCTCAGTTAGGGACTTGCCTCTACAAAAAGGCCAAAGGATTTCCCGATAGAGATGGCAATGCCAGAAAAATTAAGTTGTTTTTTTTCCCTCCTTATCCCAGTTTAGAAACTGAGGATGAGAAGGAAAGGGGGAATCCATTAGAACAATAAAAACTAAATTTTATATCTGTTAGCAATTCTTTCCCCATTTAAGCATTAATAATCTTCTACCAAAAAACATCAGTGTCTATATCACATTCTTGTAGGGATAGTCCAACCTGTCACTGAGGAAGTACTAAGAAAGCTCCAAGAATCTAAGAAAATGCTCAGTGTAAGTCGATGGCATTAATTTTTTTTCTTATTGTGGAGAATTTTAAGCACATAAAAGTACAATGAAATGCTATGTAGCCATTATCCAGCCTCAACAATAATCTACACATGGCCAATCCTGGTTTCAGCCACCCCTCCCCCCATATTATTTTGAAGCTAACTGTATACCATGTAATTTCACCTGTAAATATTTCAGTATGTAACTCCTGTATCTCTAAAAGATGATCAAATCTTTAAGAAACCACTATACCATTATCACAGCCTTTAAAATTAGCAATATTTTGTAAATAATTATCAAATATCTAGTCAGTGATCACATCTACAGTTCGCATGAACGTCATAATTTTTAAATTTGTATGTTTGAATTAGGAGGCAAATGAAGTCCACATATTATAATTCATTTATAAGCATTTAAAGTATCTATGGGTTCCATCTCACTTCTCTTTTGTCTTTCTTATAATGTGTTTGTTAGGCAATCAGGTAATAATGCCCTGAAGATTTTTCCACAGTCTGGATGAAGCTGAATGCAATCCCATGGTATAGGCTAACACTTTTCTCTCTTCTCTCCTGTAAATTGGTAGCTGGAGCTAGAATCTTCATCAGACTCAGGTGTGGATGGCATTTTGAACCATCAGTCAAGGAAATGTATTCATATATCTTCTCATAGATATATTCAAAAGTGCCTGAGAGATTCCAAGCTACAGCGAGGTGTCATTTTGTTTACAGCAAATAAATAACCCAAATGGAGGGAGTTCGCATGGCAGGTTGTTATTCTGAAACTCACACAGCTAACATTTCCAAGTTGGAGGAAAATACACTGCACAAGTGTGGGTCTGCAAGTCTGTACTGTACTCTCATTTGTAATGATGCAAACACGTTGCTGTATATTTCATTGACCAACCTACTGAAGCAATGGTGTGCCGAAACCCAGTATAGAACACAGAATATGAAAGCTTGCTTAGAAATTATTTAGTCTGTTCCTTCTGTTTTTTCAAAGCTCAGAGAAGTTAATGATGTGCAGTTAAAAGACATGGCAAGTGGAGACCCCAGAGCACCTGATTTCCAATCAATGGCTTTTTTCACCATCTCTCTGCTAAAAGGCTAAAGATAGTTCAATTCACCTGCCTCAAATCTATGTAACCTTAAGTCTTCCCATCATTGTCCAGAGCTGGACCCTAAAGAGAGATTTCTTTGGAACTAGGGAGTAGAAGATCTCCCACCCACCTACTTTCATTATCCGCTGGGAGTATAGTATTTCACCACTCACCCTTCTTACCTGGGGATGGAACAAAGGTGAATCCTTGCTTTCCCCTGAGGCTCCAGTATCATCGACAGTGTCATCCTCTCATTCCTTAGCAAGTCTAAGCAGCTCGCTCTGCTTCTCATTCGTTTCTCTCCCTTTTTTTCCTCAAGACCCTGCTCAGATTCTGGTTATTCCATCCATAAGTGACGGTAACCTCTTTTCCTGTTCACTTCCTCTTGCATTTAATACAATCCTTTACATGTACTGAATGGAGGGCATATCTCAGTTATTCAAAATCTTCTAAGGACAATTGTCATCTGTCTAGTCCAAATGCAAACTCTTTTTTTCAGATTAATTTTTTTATTGAAGTACAATTGATTTACAATGTTTCAGGTGTACAGCAAAGTGATTGTTTTATATATATATATATATATATATATATATATATATATTCTTTTTCAGATTCTTTTCCATTATAGGTTATTACAAGATATTGAATATAGTTCCCTGTGCTGTACAGTAGGTTTTTGTTGATTATCTATTCTATATGTAGTAGTGTGTGTCTGTTAATCCCAAATCCCTAATTTATCCCTCCACTCCCTTTCCCCTTTGGTAACCGTAAGTTTGTTTTCTATGTCTGTGAGTCTATTTCTGTTTTGTAAATAAGTTCCCTTGTATTATTTTTTTAGATTCCACATATAAGTGATACCATATGATATTTGTCTTTCTCTGTCTGTCTTATTTCACTTAGTATAATTTCTAGGTCCATCCATGTTGCCAAATGCAAACTCTTGACCCTGATTTTCACTAATATCACTTCCTCTTTGTGCTGCTGGTTTAACTCTCTGATTTCACATTTACATCCTCCTCATAGCATCTTCTCTAACCCTCTCAACAGAGTTTGTGAAACTTACATGTCAAGTGCATAGAACATGTTAAAACCCAGGCCAAGTCCCTCTTCTTCTGAGAAATCACCTCCACTTAATACAAATTCCAAAGTTCTTGACCTCTTTGCACCCTTCCTTCGTTGACACTCATATTCCCTGTCATGAGCGCCTACGGCACAGTCTCCACAAACTTATCTGGCTAACTTAATACCACTTATAGGGATAGTTGGCCATGAACAAATTCTCCAACTTCCCTATAAAGTTGCGATCATTGATAACTATTTGTTGACTATTTATTAAGTGCAACATTTAATAAGGCACTAATATAAATAATATGGTATCTACACCAGTGTACAAAAAACACAGTCTCTGCCATCAAACCCTCATATTCTAGCCGAACCAACAAAATATGCACACTTGAAAAGATGGCTAACAACCAAAAACAATAATTACAAATGAAAAATTATTAACAGCCAGACAGTGGCTACTATGAGGAATTCAGCAGAGAGGCCCTAGAAAGAGGAAGAGACATTCGACCTTGGGCTTGGAGTTCTAGGTAGTTTTTAATGTGCGGAGAGGGGATCAGAATTAGCTGGGACATGAACATGGAGGGCAGGCTCTCAGCAGATATGGACCACTATTCATCTTTAGTGTACTTGTAAAAGGAAACATGACTGCCGACTATAAACATGATGAAGATGATGTTAGCCATGATGCTGATGATATGAGGAAGGTGAGGATATTGGCAGTACTGACAAAAGACAGCGATGATTCTAGAATCAGTGAACCATGCTTTACAAAAGAAGCCGTTCTCTTTTTTCCAGTTTGGCCTTGATTGGTGTCACTTGGTGTGAAATTGTCTCTCGTGTCACTCTACCATTCCAATACTAATTTTGATAGCAAGGCTGCGGTTGACTATTCTTGCTTTATATCAATGGCTTAATGAATTTTTTTTTTCCAGTGGAACAGCAGCAAAACTTGTGGGTTGATGCTAATTTACCTGGCTAGGGTCTTATTAATATACTTTGGCTGGGGACAGATGGAGTGCTCAGGCAAGGCACAAAGAGTTTTCTGTGCTTTGAGAGTTTTCTGCAGAGTTTGTTTTCCTTTAGTACCTGTTGCCCAATTTCACTCCTAGAAGCTTGGCTTCTGGACAGAGGATAATACAAGCCTAACCTTACCTCCAACTGAAGAAGCCGCCTGCATGTATCCAACATTGAGATTATCTTGACAATGCACTGCTACATCTAAACTCACAAGAGCACGTGCACACACACACACACACACACACACACACACACACACTCCACTGTATCCTGCCATTTCACTCTTAAGTTTGGGAAAATTGAAGGCGCAAAGGCAAGCATGATCTCAGTTCCACTCGGTAGAGGCTTGAGCTAAAATGACGCCTGGAAAGCAAATGCGGTGACCTTTAAAGGAATCGAGAAGAAGCTATTTCCAGCACATTACTAAATGCTATATTTTAAAGGTTCTAACCTTATTTGCTACAAGTGTATAATATCGGGAAACCCTCGTGAAGGAAGGGTCTGCATTCATCACAAAGGCACAAGTCACTTACGGAAGGGATGAGGAAAGTTATTACTTCCCAACTTGCAGACACTGTTTAGCTCAGCTCCTTCTGTGGTTTGCTGCATTAAATAAGGTTCAGAGATCACTTGGAGAATTACAGCCTTCTTGACCTAAAAAAATATAAAGTTTTCTGCAAATAACAATAGTCATATCATCATACAGAACAATTTATGACACACACACACACTCCACCTTTTACAGTTCACACCAGCTGGCAAGACTGACCCTTCATGTGTCTGTGGTATTAATTTCATTTACTCTTCTAGCTGATTAATAGTAGTAATTGATCTATGAGACTCAGTATCAAAATAAAGAATGGGTAAGCAGAAGAAATTACTCATTGAAAAAAAAAACAACAACCTAAAACACAGTCTTTGAAACCAAAGTTGGTCTCCACTGTACAGGTCTGGAGGACTATTTGCAAAAAATAAAAATATGTAACACTGATTATCTTGACATTTAATGGAGTCCTCAGGTTTAGATGTCTTAGAATAGATAGGTAGATGGATAGACATAGAAAGATAGATAGCTGGATAGATAGCTGGATAGATAGATAGACGATCAATCAATCTTGATAATGCCGACAATATTGCCTTACATTTGTAAACCGCTTTACAAAACACTGGTGTTTGGCACTCTTTTTTATTCTTAACCTTATTATATTTTATAGATTGGAAGTAAAGATTTCCAGCAAGCCAGCTTCAGTAGCTCTTTTTCCCACCCTGATTGCATAACTCACATCTGTGAAGGAGTGTGTTGCCAATTATCTCATGGATATAGGATTTATAAGTCAGCCAAGTCAATAAAACATTGTGTGAGGGCCTATGTGGTCAGAAGTGTCTCCAGTTGACCTTTATGCTAAGTGGAGCTGTCAAAACATTAGTAAATAACCCTGATTACCTAACAATGCGCTGGCCTCCACGTGATGGTCTAACTGATTTTTGATTTTTTAATAGCAGACTGGAGAATCCCTTTCAACCTAGTTAGCATAAAACCATTTGTTGCCGTTTTTTGGTTTTCCATACTTAGAGTTGAAAGATTGAGGCCACCAGGAGAAAACAACTATATGGGGCCTAGGGCATGGGTTTTCAGGCTAGGGGGAGTGCTCTGAAGCAAGATTCTCTCATGGTCAGAGAGTAACTGTGTGAGGGTTTTGAAAGTTCTCATTTAGCCAAAGCCCCAGGCAAAAGAAACCGACAAGGGCATCGGTCTCCAAAGCAGCAATAAGCAAAGTCAGAGAAGTAAAAGAAACCAAATAGTTAAAAGTGGCAAGCAGGGGCTTCCCTGGTGGCGCAGTGGTTGAGAATCTGCCTGCTACTGCAGAGGACACGGGTTCGAGCCCTGGTCTGGGAAGATCCCACATGCCGCGGAGCAGCTAGGCCCGTGAGCCACAGCTACTGAGCCTGTGCGTCTGGAGCCTGTGCTCCGCAACAAGAGAGGCCGCGATGGTGAGAGGCCCGCGCACCGCGATGAAGAGTGGCCCCCGCTTGCCACAACTAGAGAAAGCCCTCGCACAGAAACAAAGACCCAACACAGCAAAAATAAATAAATTAATTAATAAACTCCTACCCCCAACATGTTCTTTAAAAAACAAAAAAAAGTGGCGAGCAAACTACATTCAGAAATCAGTTCAGTTTCACAAATAAGGGTAGGAAAAGTGGAGAAACCCTAAGACGTTAAATCAAGAAGTCACTTAAACCTAAAGATCTTACCAGTAGTTCCCCTGTGACTTGGGCCATTATGGCTACAAAATGTCCTTGACTGAGTTACAGGAAATCTAAGGTCTACTGGCGGTGGCTGACTTCTAATGGCACAATGAGTATCCTAAAGCAGTTTAGGCTACTGTTGTTGAAGCACTCTAGAATGAAACAAAATGCACATTGATTTTCAGTACGGAGATCCCAAGATTACCGTTAAGTCGAAAAATGTTTCTGCGAGATAATTCCTGTAGCCTGAGACACAATAAAATAAACACGGGGAAATTCAGGTCTGTGAGTCCCTCATGCTAGCGCATCCTGAATTATCTTGGGTGGTTCATTTTTATTTTATGCTGCCGTGCCCTTTAATCTGCCTCCATCTCTAGGTGAAACTCCATGCATAAGGTGGTTGGATTTAATCCAAACTCAATCAACATAATCAAAAGTAAGTACTGAAGAACACACATGACAAGTGTCAGGACTCCCTTCATATTCTCGTTGGCAAGATTGGTTGTGGGTTTGCCAAGGGAGACTGGAATGGGATGTTTTCGGTTGAACTTGAGGGTTATAAGACTTCAGTGGAAGGATGTGTTCATTTATCTACTTAACAAATATGCTGGATATTCTCACGCGGGGATACCCAGCCTATACACCATTTCTAGGTTTCAGATGGCTGTCACGCCTATACCCCGCCGTTGTTTTGTTCTATCTTCCTCTATAATGACAATGGCTGACTGTTACTGACTGCTTCTAATACACCAGGCACTGTTCTATTGATACACACTCGGTGTGGGATCACTCATTTAATCTTCCCAATAATCTTCAGCAGTGCATGCTGTGATTATTCTTAATTTTCCTAGTAAGGAAACTGAAGTACAGAGAGGCTAAAGGATTTGCCAAGTTCACACAGCCAGTGAGTGGGAGAATTGGGATTTGAGCACAGTTTATCGATTCCAGGGTATTTGCTACCTCACAGACTTTTGTGAGGATTCAAACATTCCTGACACACAGTAGCAAATAACTGTCAGCTATTATTTTTTATTATTTAGGCTCATCCTATTGCTGTTATCCTACTTTTTTATTTTTCGCCACAGGAGAAAGACAACTTTTATTCTTTCAAGAAAATGTACCAACAGGTTGAAGGAAGAAGCATGCTGGCCACATCACCTGTCCTAAGCAGGGGTCTGAGATGATGCCAGGCCTGACCAGGGCTTGGGAGAAGCTAACGGGGCCCCCTGTGGTACTGGGGGGAGGGCTGGACCAGCTCAGAGGTGAGACTTTGTTCTGTTAGCAGTGTGATTCTCAAATTCACAGCCTAGACTCAGTCCCCCAGCCCCCTGTAAACATGAGAATAGGCTCGTGACTGCCAGCTTCTCCCTGGGTCTCCATCCTGATGGTCCATTTGGAGATTTTGGACTTGCTAGCCTCCATAATCATCTGAGCCAGTTACTTAAAATAAATATTTGTATAATTTTTTAATATACACACATGCACATCCTATTGGTTCTGTTTTTCTGGAGAACCCTGACTAATACACCCATGAACTGAAATGTCAAAAACCAGACTGGGCATTTTTACCAGCCTACACAAATTACATCACTTCTCCCCATCCTTACTGGAACTTTGAGAGTTAGAAAATCCCCAAATTTCTCCCTCACGTGTAGACTTTCGAAGTATTATTAGTTTGCTGCTCCTTTTCAGTTTGCCTACAAAGAAGAACTTCAGGCTACACAATAAACAGAAATGCCAGCAGTGCGACCGGATTGTCCAAGGTTGTGGCTTGTTCTAGAACACACCGGGACACAGCTGACCACAGCGCTCCCATTGGCTGAAACCAAGATGTGATTGATTAAATATCCTGCCAGAGATTTTATGCCTAATTATTTAAGTTCCCTAAGGCTAATCTTTAAGAAAACAGTGGAAGAAGAATACCAATAACTCACAAAAGATAACTTTCACACCATCAAAAGCAAGTGTCCCATTTCACCCAGTTCCACCTGTCAGTCCCCCCCACACCTCCGCAAGGATGTCCTTTTCATATGTTAAAGACTTCTTATAGGGTGGAATGATGTGTTAAGTTATAAACAGCTGGTGGGCGGTTTAATATAGTTACATGTGATTGGATCTTCCCCTTGCATTTTCTCACCCTTGTCGCTTTAAAAATAAAAAAGATACACCCTCCAGAAAGCACAAGATAGATAAAACCAATATGTTTGCCTTTCAGTTAAAGACCTCAGGCTCTCAGCTGGAGTGCAACACCCCAGCATCAATGAGAAGATTTTTCTAAGAACTGTGAAATGCAGGACCAGGACCGGGAGTGCTTCTGTAGGAGAATCCCGCTAATGAGCTTTAATGTCCCTGAGAGCTCAGGTCACTCTGAGCTGAAGCATCATCTACACGTTTTCACCTTGGAGGTGTCTTTTTTCCTGAAATCCTAATCTACTAAGACATACTTAAGATCTAACAATCAAAATGTTTACATGGATTCAAATTTTTTTTTTTAAGTTCTGGCTAACGGAACTATGAAAATGACACGCAGGTATAGTCCAAACTTCTCTGTCTCTTTTTCTAACAGACCTTCTTTTTTTAGAGCAGTTTTAGGTTCAGAACAAAATTGGGCAGAAGGGACAGAGATTTCCCATGTACTCCCTGCCCCCATACATGCATATCCTTCCCCATTATCGATGTCATCCCCCAGAGCAGTACCTTTGCTACAATCGATGAACCTATACTGACACATCATTATCACTCAAAGCCCATACTTTACATTATGGTCCACTCTTGGTGCTGGACATTCTATGGATTTGGACCAACGTATGATGTATCCACCATTATAGTATCATGCAGAGTAGTTTCACTGTCCTAAAAAATCTGTGTTCTGCCTATTCATCCCTCCCTCCCTTCTAACCCCTGGCAACCACTCATCTTTTTACCGTATCCATGGTTTGATTTTTTTCTAGAATGTCACATAGTTAGAAGCACACAGAAAGAAGTCAGCCTGGCTTCTTTCACTTAGTAGTATGCATTTAAGTTTCCTCCAAGACTTTTCATAGCTTGATGGCTCAATTCTTTTTAGCTCTGAATAAATATTACATTGTCTGAATGTATCACAGTTTATCTGTTCATCTACTGAAGCATAACTTGGTTGCCCAAACTTGCCAAGTTCTCTTTTGAAATATCTCTGAAGAAATAAAGGGATTAGTAACTCACTTCACGGAAAAAGAAAATATTAATTTTTTAAAAGATGTATTTATTTATCAAAGGCCACAGATTTGCTGTGTGGTAGGCAAACTGGGTGGGAGTAGACTTGAGTGAGGAAAACCACTGAGTTATAAACATACTAGTCTTTGATATGATTTAATCTGGCTTAGTCACACAATGTTAAATATTGCATAAAATTAGGAATTTTGAGCATATGTTTAAACATCTCTGAAATCTATAGCATTATTTAGAAATTTCAAAGTTTACCCAGTTAGCAACTTACTTTATTCAAGACTTCAAGTTATTTCTGTTGACTACCTCATTACCTTAAGAGAAAATAATATTGACTTTCATCTTCAGAAGAAAAATGAAGCAAAGTAACTATAAAAAAATAGATTCCTGGCATGGTGTATTCTCAGGTATATGTTCTACTTACATTATGCCTTCCTTACAACACACATAGTAACACTGTTAGAAGTTTAACTGGCTGCCTAGTTAGTTGTTTGCATCATACAATTCAACTTAATTTTTTTTTTTTATCAAACCAGTCCATTGTTTCTGAACTGTTCATACATCTCCATGATAATGTGAGCTCCATGAGGGCGTCCATAGTTTCCTGGTTTAGTTCTTGAATCGTGGTCCTCAGTAAATTTGCTGAATGAATGTCCATCTGTTTGTTTGTTTTAAATGAATAGGAACTGTATCTGGTTCACAGTGTGGCTATACCTGCCACCATATTATAACCAATACAGCAAATCTGCGAATCAACCCTTGCAGACAATTCTCAGTCAGGGCCAGAGCTATGTTGGGCATGCTCCAGAGGGTACCGTTTTTATAGATGACGATGATGGGAATTGCGGCCCCTGGAGTTAGTGGGGCAGCCCCGGTTTGTTTTACTGATTATCATCAACATCCCTTGAGAATTTCTGTATGGTCGATGTTTACTTCTAATCAAGAATCAAGATGAACAGTACTTTCAATGTGTCTTGAGAATTTTACATGCCATCTAATTAACTAATTGAAGGTGCCTTGGAGTATTACAAGGCTGAGAGCCCTTGTTATTAGCTTCTCTTAAATGGGGATAAAAATCCTGCTCAGTCTGCCTCACTGGGGTGGGGTGAATTTTTGACTTCTGTTTGCTCATCTATAAACTAAGCAGGTCTAAAACCGGAGAGCTGTATGGATTCTTGTAGTTCCGACATTCTGTAAATTTAAAATACACAGAATCCTGAGAATTCAGGCTCATTCTGTGATCATTGCCTCTGGCCTCAAAGTCTCGAATCACATTGTAAATAAAATCTTTGTGTTTTTTATTCAACAAATATTTAGAGAACACCTGTGATGCTAGTAGTCACTGAGAAGGAACTAGATATGCCCAATCACCTCCACCAGTAATAACTAACAACCATTATTGAACAGTAATGCCAGCATGCATTAAGTATTTACTATGCCCCAGCCACTCTTCTAAGATTTATATATCTTATTAATCCTCTTAACAATCTTATAAGGTAGGTATAAATAAGAAAACTGAGGCACAGAGAGGGTATGACCACCACGAGTAAGTGAAAGAGCTAGGATTCAAATACAGGCAGTGTGACTCCAAAGCCCTCGCTCTTAATCACTGCACTATCGTAAAAGAATTACAAAGAAATTACAAAAGAAAACAAAGAATGTGAAGAGTTACTTATAGAGTCTGCATTTCTTACATTGATTTAACTTCTAAACTGAAAGAAATTATCCACATAATCTAAAGTAGATTCGGTGGGAAGAATCGGGATGAGAAACAACAATGACAACCACCAAAGCCCCCATCTCTTAATATACTCATTTGTGCTAATATTATTAGGTTGGTTTAGAAGGAACACACTGGGAACAGACTCAGGAATTTAACTCTGGGTCGATGTGAATTACTTCCGGTTCGGGGCTCACTCCAAATAACCTGAATGAAGGCCCAAGTCCCACTTCCGTGTGTAAGTGGGAAAAGTCCAGTGATGACTCCAACCTTCACAGGTCTTTTTCTCCTCGCTCCAATGGAGCCGACTCTGCACTCTAGAGGTTGGCACTGGAGAGATGCTATAGCATTGAGTGAAGATGTGGAGCTTTGGAGCCCCAGCTGGCTGTGAACTCAAAAAGAACTGAGTGGGAATCCTGGCTCTCCTGGAAGAGCAGTTCTGCCAAGTTCCTCAGTCACGCCAACTTCAGGTTCTCTATTTGAGTAATGGGAGAAAGACAGCACCTACCTAATAGGATTGTTGTGAGAATTAAATGAGATGATACATTTCTAGGTAATGCTATTCTGTAATAACCTAAATGGAAAAAGAATTTGAAACAGAAAAGATATATGTATAACTGAATCACTTTGCTGTACACCTGAAACTAACACAACATTGTTAATCAACTATGCTCCAATATAAAATTAAAATTTTAAAAAAAGTATACACTATATGACCCCCATCCCCCCCAAATAAAGATAACATTAAGCCTTGGCACAGACTCAGCACTCAAAAACTGTTTGCTCTTACTATTATTAACACTACTCTGTACTAGTCAACCATATCTCTCAACAGGACCATATGCCTCAAAGGTGGGTTTCTAAGACTTTTGCTTTTTTGTATCTACCTTGGTGCCTAGCACTTACGATGTGCAATAAATACACATAGACAGATAAACTGGCAAGGAGGGCAAAAAAGGAGAGCTCAGTTCTCTGCCCATAAAGTTCCCAAAACAAAGACAGCAAGTGAGTGGATTTGCCGTTTGGTGTTTTGATCATTCTCTTCAGATTTGTATGATCAGATTTCTTCTCTTTTGTAAATCACAGGAATAACTTCAGGAAGCCTCAGACATCCTCATATGAGGTTAAATATTTAAAACAGAGCTGCATGAGCCTTGAAAAGATCCAGACAAACATATGTTGAGAAGCTCTGGCAAAGCCCGGCGCAGCACAACGAGCAAAGGGAGGCCTAGCACCCCTGCACCCATCGTCAGGGGCCGTCCATCTTGAGCACAGCTTGCAGGCCTCATCTCAAGAATGAGGTCACCCAGAGCCCAGATGGGCAGGCGGGTTGCAGAATAAGATATGTCTGGGTGCAGATGTGAAAGGAATTGGGACTAACAACCATAATGGAAACAGGAAATGAGACTTAGGTCAGCCGAACTGCACAGTTGTTGAAAAAGCAAAACTTAGCCATGTGGTATAATTTTCATGCTCCATGAGGTTTACCACCGATCAGCCAACTTTACCAATAGATTAAGCTGTCACTATGAAAAAAAAAAACCCTCAAAGGTGTCCGTCAGACCCCTTCCCCCCCAGTCTTCCTCAGTTCCTTCCTGTACTCCAAATCAACATTCACTAGAGCTGAAGGGTCATCCCATTCAAATGCTTCAACCCACTACTTTTTCCCTACTATTTAGAGCCATTACAATGAATCTGGCAAGGCCTTTGAAGACTGGCGGGGCTCAATGATATATGAAACAAGAAAGAAAAAAATAAGGATTTATTATAATAAAAGAGCCAGCCTCTTCCCTTATGGTACACATAGGCATGTATGTTCATAATAGGGATATACTCACAAACTCACCCATACACATGCACAGACACACACAGTGCTTCTGCCCTTTGTACAGGGAGTTATTTTGAGAAAATTGTTGCTGGGTCTCTGGGCTAGGAGAGCAGCGAATCATTAATCTCTCAAGATGGTTAGGTTACGCTTGCTGCCGTGATGTTACTGACCTAACCCTCCCAGAGTACATCCAAGGCTGTCTGCCGACCTGAAAACTTTAAACATCTCTGCCACTCTGCCCTTGACCTCACATGGACCCTGATGTCTTTTTGGCTGATGATAAAATTCATGCACAGCCAAGACATGTGGTTTCACAGAAATACCAGCACCAAGTTCTGCTATTTCTTTTAAAACTATCTATAACATTACCATTTCTAAAAATCTACAATTCTACTCTTTAATATATACCAGCATGTTTAAGACTTGGGAAGCATCCTACACAAAATGTTTCTTAGTTCTTCAGACTCATTTCATTTTCTGAAAGGCCTAAAGTCTATGTGCTATATCACCTAATCGTAAAACATCTTATACAATTCTCTCGTTGTTTCACTTTTATTAAAAGCTCTTCTTTTCCAAAGGAAGTGGGCCCAGAAAGAGGAAAACTACAGGGAAAATGCTTAGGAAGGAAGTTATTTTTTTGATTTGCTATTTTAAAACAAGAGTAGGAAGGGAGACAGAGCCTGCTGAGTTCATTAGCTGGTAATACATTAACGTATCTCAAAATTAAATAAAATGTCCCAGATTTCATCTTTGTCAAAGAGAAAGATGCTGAGACTAGAAAGGAGAGTATGGACAAACTTAAGTGAGAGAAAATAGAGCCGAAGTCAAGAGTCAAATATAAGACTAGGAAGCTGGAGGGAATGAATTTAAATCCTGTAGCTCAGAAGAAATTATGCACTCGAGACAAAATTACTGAATCCTTTAGGAAACCCAAATGCATAGAGGAGATCTTAGGAAAAACGAGGACTAAAGAGTTTGTCTGGCTACAAACTCAATACAACCTATTCATTCAATAATTCATTCATTAAAAAATGTGAGTCGGGAACCTACTAGTGACAGGGACTACCTAATGTGTGTCTGAAATTATTTGGGGCAGCGAAAAACAAGGCAAAGTTTCCACTTTGATGGAGCTGACATTCTAGTGGTAGAGTCAGAAATTAAACAAATAGGGCTTCTCTGGTGGCGCAGTGGTTGAGGGTCCGCCTGCCGACGCAGGGGACACGGGTTCGTGCCGTGGTCAGGGAAGATCCCACATGCCGCGGAGCGGCTGCGCCCGTGAGCCATGGCCACTGAGCCTGCGCCTCCGGAGCCTGTGCTCCGCAACGGGAGAGGCCACAACAGTGAGAGGCCTGCGTACCGCAAAAAAAAAAAAAAGGAAACTTAAACAAATAAACATATAATGGCAGTTGGTGATAAGGGCCAAGAAGAAAAATAAAGCAGAATAAGAAAACAGAATGTGAGTGTGGGGAGAAATAAGTGTTCTATTTTAGGCAGAGTAGTCAAGTATGAACTTTCTGAGTAGGTAGCATTTGAGCAGCAATGAGTTAAGGGAACAAATGAAGAAAGGATGTAGGGAGATGAATATTCCAGGCATAGGAGGCAACATGTACAAGAGTCTTGAGTAAGGATAAAGCTTTGTGTGTTCAAGAAACAGAAAGAGTAACCCAGTGGCTGGAGCAGAGGAAAGCAGAGCGTGCAGTAGGATAGGTAAGAAAATCACAGAGGGTCTTGGGGCCACAGTGAAGAAGACTAGATTTTGTCTGTGTGAATTGGAGGATCCTGAAGAGTTCTGAGTAGAGAAGAATCATGATGTGATTTACAGTTTAAGAAGATTGCTCTGTCTGCTTTGTGGAGCACATGTTAAATAAGATCCCAGAGAGGAAACCCTAAGACAAGTTAAGAGGCTATCCTATCAGCCCAGAAGACAGATGAAGGTGACTGGAGAGGTATGCTAGAGGCGATATCCCTGGAAGGAAACGCAGATGGGACATACCAGTGTGTTGCCCTGAGGACTCAAATATGATAACCAGGTGTTGGCTGGAGCAATTGAGTAAATCATGGGGATACTTACTAAGATGAGAAATAATGGTGGAGGAACAGAATTGGGAGTAGGGTAGAGAATCAAAAGTTACATGGGAAATGAGATTAATAACTATGGAATGGGATTGCTAAAAAAAACCCCCAGGGCTTCCCTGGTGGCACAGTGGTTGAGAGTCCGCCTGCCGATGCAGGGGACACGGGTTCGTGCCCTGGTCCGGGAAGATCCCACATGCCGCGGAGCGGCTGGGCCCGTGAGCCATGGCCGCTGAGCCTGCGCGTCCAGAGCCTGTGCTCCGCAACGGGAGAGGCCACAACAGTGAGAGGCCCGCGTACTGCAAAAAAAAAACCCCCAAAAAACCACTAATGGGACTTTTGACTATATTGATAGAAGTGTAACATCCAGTTCAAAGGACACCATACATCCCATCTACTGTGAACTGTTTGTACCACATCTAACATTGAACAACCCTGTTCAATGTTAGACCCTACGTTTTAAGAGGGATATTGACAAAGAGACCCACGTTCAGAGAACAGAGTCCAGGAAGGAGAAGGGGCTCACATGACAAACGCTTCAGGGAAGTGGGGACCAGAGAAGAAAAGAGATTTCACTGAGAAAGAGGAACGCAGCACATGGTGGTTGTCTTCAAATATTTAAAAAATGGAACTTACCCTTTGGGACTACAAAAGGCACTTGAGTAGAAGTGGGTAGAAGACGCCAGGAGACAGACTTCAGAAGGGACTCTCTCAATTAGAAAGCTGTTCTAGAAGAGACCAGCCAAGCATTCATCAGGGGAGCATCAGTTAGGAGCAGGACCAGATAATATTCAAGTCCCTTCCATCCCATGGCTTTCATCACTCTAGATGTAAACTCTTTCTGGTTAGAAGCCATCATGATATTTTTAAAAAGCCTCTAATAGGGTACATAGCATAGGATCAAAATATACTTAAAAATTCAACTTCTTTTTAACTTGGCATGCTTATCTAGCCAATGAAAACTTTTAAATAGTTGTTAACACTTTTTTTTTTTTTTTTTTTGTGGTACGTGGGCCTCTCACTGTTGTGTCCTCTCCCGTTGTGGAGCACAGGCTCCGAGGCCATGGCTCACGGGCATAGCCGCTCCGCGGCATGTGGAATCTTCCCGGACTGGGGCACGAACCCGTGTCCCCTGCATCGGCAGGCGGACTCTCAACCACTGTGCCACCAGGGAAGCCCTAACACTTTTTATTACTGTATTTTGTTTTTTTGTGTAGGGGTGCTGATGAGAAACCTGTTCTTGGCCATAAAAAGCCTGGCTCAACTCTTTCAATTTTTAATAATAGACTAAGACTCATAGTAACTAAGGCTAACACAGAAGCCTAAGAAGTCACTTGCTAATATCCTTCTGCCTCTAAGAAGAGCTGGATAGAGGGACAGCCAGAGTATGAAGAGGACAGACATTCCAGCTAAACACATCTGCCAATAATCTTGAAAAACTGTATTTCGAATGATTGTCGTAAGAATAAAACGAGTTGTTCCATGTAAAGCACCTAGCACAGTGCCTGGACCTTGATAAATGGTTACTGTTATTTTATCACTATAATTATTCACAAATGTTAAATCATTTCTGTATGTTGAACTGTCTGATCTTTAGTTTAAGAATCTCCAGGAAGATGGGGTGGGGCCTTTCCAAGGCCTTCATTTCATAATGTTTGGCGCTTGTTGCTGGGGCCCCCTAATGGATCATCTACAAAATGAGAGGGTAAGATGACCTTGAGAATCTTCCAGCTCTCACAGCCTGTTTCTAAAAGATTTACCACCACGGAGGATAGTCTAAAAAATGTGCTAAGACTCCAAAATTGGAATTAATGACAAATTTTAGTAAAAGTGGTTGAAGATGATATGATCATGTAGAAATAAATAACTTTTCTTCATACTAGTTAGAAAATATCATGAAAAATGGGACCTTTATAAAAGCAAACTCCGTAAAATACTTTCAAGTTAGTAAGACGTGCAAGAGACCAATGTAAAGAAAATGGCAAATGGTTCCTGAAAAATATAAACTAATTATTGAATAATTGGAGACAATGTTCTCAGATGGCAAAACTAAATGTTGTAATCATATTAATTATTGACAAATTGAGTTGTTTGTTTAAAGCATATGCAATAAAAGCATCAATGGCATTTTTCTCTCTTTTAGCTTGCTTGAAAACTGTTGCAAAAGTTCATATGGAAGAATACATACGTAAGAATAGCTAAATATATTTTGAAGGAGAAAAGAAAAAAGACTGGGTGCAATACTATAGAGTTCATATTTCACTCCACACACACACACACACACACACACACACACACACACACACACACACACACACACACACACACACACACACACACACACAAAGTTCTTAATATACTCAAGGGTTAAATGTAAAGGCCAGACTTTAACAATCAGCAAAAAACCAAATGGGTGAATATCTATCATCTCTCCAGCAGGGAAAGACTTGAAAGCAAGAGAGAAGGAAGGAAATGAAGGAAGGAAGAAGGGGACTTCCCTGGTGGTGCAGTGGTTGAGAGTCTGCCTGCTGATCTAGGGGACACAGGTTCGTGCCCTGGTCTGGGAAGATCCCACATGCAGTGGAGCGGCTGGACCCCGTGAGCCATGGCCGCTGAGCCAGCGCGTCCGGAGCCTGTGCTCCGCAACGGGAGAGGCCGCAACAGTGAGAGGCCCGTGTACTGCGAAGGAAGACGCCCTGAGAAGGTTGAGTATTTAAACACATAATAGTTTTGACAGAGGTTTAATATTCAATATATTAAAAGCTCATATAAAGCTTATCTTAGTTCAGGTGTCCAAGAAGCAGACAATAAGACAGGATTAAAAATGGGAGGATTTTATCAGGTGTATTAGTTACCTGAGGCTGCCATACAAAATACTATAAACTAGGTGGCTTAAACACCAGCAATTTATTTGCTCACAGATCTGGAGACTAGAAGCTGGATACCCAGGGGTCATCAGGGTTGATTCTGAGGGCTGAGAGGGAAAGTCTGTTCCATACTTTCCCCCTAATTTCTGGTGGTCTCAGGGGTTCCTAGGCTCGTAGATGGTTTTCTCCTCATGTCCTCATTTCATCTTCCCTCTGTAAGTGTCTGTATCTTCACATGGTGCTCTTTGTAGAAGGAGACCAGTCATTTTGGATTAGGGGCCCATCATATTTCAGGGTGAACTCATCTTAAGTAGCTACATCTGCAACAACCCTATTTCTGAATAAAGTCAGCTTCTGAAGTATTGGGGGGAGGGTAAGACTTCAAAATACGAACTTGGGTGGAACACAATTTAACCCATAACATTAAAGAACAGCCTGTGTGGAAGGAAATCAGGAGGGAGCCCAGCAGGCTGGAGGCGGGGAGGGCATCAGAGATGGAGAGAGAGGGTGTAGACTGCCTTCTAGTCTAAGAAGGGGTCAGGAAGTCATAGGGGAGTCAGAGCCAGTCAACAAAGGCGTTCTGCGTCTCCTAGGAATGGGTCTGCCTCAGTATCCTCACCACACTCCATACGCGGTCATTGGCAGGACGCAGCCCAGGAGGCGTGGCCTCAGCGTAAGTAAGGCCACAGGTTTCAAAGTGAGAGGCCTGGGAGGCACCTTCTCATGGCTGCCACACCAGGAGAGATAAAGGGATAGGGGGTGATTTACAATAAAGGAAATATAAAACGTTCAGTTTCCCTGGTAGTCACAAAAGTGAAATGTAAGATAGCAGACCATTTTGTTTTTTATTTTAAAATTATCAAAGTAAGAGTTTTGTATTTTTTGTTGTTTTTTTTTTGCGGTACGCGGGCCTCTCACTGTTGTGGCCTCTCCCGTTGCGGAGCACAGGCTCCGGATGCGCAGGCTCAGCGGCCATGGCTCACGGCCCCAGCTGCTCCGCGGCATGTGGGATCTTCCCGGACCGGGGCACGAACCCACGTCCCCTGCATCGGCAGGCGGACTCTCAACCACTGCGCCACCAGAGAAGCCCAAGAGTTCTTTTTTTAAATGAGGATGTTCAGTGCTGGTGAAGTGAGGTGGACAGTCTGTTATTAATGTAAATTGGTATATCTATTCTGGAATGCAATTTGGTAAAAAAAAAAAAAAAAAGTGTCTTTTTAAGTAACCACATGTGTCTTTTTAAGTAACCTTCAGTCTCCTAGGGCTCATGTGATTATGTGGTACCCACCTGCTCTCTCACTCCCTCAGGTCAGGAAGAGATGGGAACAAAGGGGAATGAGATAGTGCTTAGAGGTCTCCTTCTCATCCCCTTCATTTCTGGCCTCATAGCCACCGTCAAACAGAGCCATAATTCTCCTCCTTCAGAGGAACCTCACAACACCAAAGTGATATCTACAGTGGAGAAGCAGGACATCTACTTGGCCGAGCGACCTTCCATTCAGTGGTCGGTTAGCCGCTGCCACAACCTAGCTTGCTGAAGTCAACAGTTCCAGGAAGATGCTGTATTTCGCACGTCAGGCAAACGGACAGTGAAAACTCTTTTCTTTCCTTCCTTCTCCCAACCAAGAAGAAGATCATTAGGAACAGATATGAGAACTTCCTTGCAAAATGTCCAATCTAATTTTCAACTCAAATGGTTCAGTGGACTTTTCATTCACCTGACATGGACGAAACTAATTTATGTTCAATTTTGGAGACGAGGGAGTCAAAAGAGAAGGGGAGGGGGCTTCCCTGGTGACACAGTGGTTGAGAGTCTACCTGCCCATGCAGGAGACACGGGTTCGTGCCCCGGTCAGGGAAGATTCCACATGCCGCGGAGCGGGTGGGCCCGTGAGCCATGGCCGCTGAGCCTGCGCGTCTGGAGCCTGTGCTCTGCAACGGGAGAGGCCACAACAGTGAGAGGCCCGCGTACAGCAAAAAAAAAAAAAAAAAAAAAAAGAGAAGGGAAAATTCACCATCCCAGGAACAATTGCTTGTGAACAAGCTTTAAAACTCTCATACTGTTATGGTGGTATGCCTCTGAAACTCCACTTCCAGATGCCTCCCGACCATATTACTCATATGATTTCACCCCACATCCCTCCGACTCATTCCAGTTTGTCAAGACATCTCATCTTTTAAGTTCTCCCCAGAGTGCCACTGTATTGTTTCTTGGATTTGACTAGAGTGCCTTAGTTTGTCCCATCAACTTTTTTTCCTCTGGGAGGCAGACGGCACATTTTAGAGGACTTTACAGCATTCAAGAAAAAAAGGGGAAGAAAGCCCTTCCTGATGTCTGCTCTGAATTTGTTTGTGTTCTATTCTGTGTGTATCCCTCCTTTGTTCTGTCCTCTGCATCAGATGGAAAGTAATCATCCTGCCTGAAATGTATCTATAGCCAAGGCTCCATGTAAATTACAGAGAGAGATGACAAATTTCATGGCCTGGTTATGGTAAAAATGGCAAATTTCACAGTTTGTCATGGATTAATAGAAAAGGAAAACAAACACAAATGAAGTCATCCCAATTGTTAGAAATAATTCCAGAGTGACTATTTGATGAATTTAAACAATGGGATGGAATGCAGGCCATTCAACACGTAACCCACGATTTTAAATTTAATAAAAGACCTTGTAGCTTTATACTCAAACATCCTCATGCTGAAGGTTGAATTCAAACACACTTGCACTTCAGCCTGAGCCCGTAATGAGCAAACTCCAAATTCCAAAAACCTGAGTTTACCCTTTTTCATGAGAAATAATAAAGCATCCATGAAATGTTTTCACGATGAACCGTGGATCGCAGATTTTCAGGGTCGTTGGTGACATCATGATAGATGAGGAGATTTATCTACATGTTTGGAAATGTTACACAGCTCAGTCCCTCCACCTGGAAAATATCTTTAAAAGATTAAGGGACTGAGCCCATCTTCATAGTTCATTCCCTTTCGTTCTAGTTTCAACTTTATTCCCTATCCTTGCTCGTTCTCAGTTACTACCGCAACCTTGTGAAAAACGTGTTGACCAGGGCTTCATTCACCATGGGATTCTGAGAAGGGTCTTAGGGAAGAATTGGGTAATCCATCATCATCTCTTTAAACTCAGATTCTGTAGCCTGGGCTTAAGGCCTGGCATTCCTGCGGCTTTGGTAACTGTTTCTCCACATTGTCCAAAATCCCTCAAAAGAATTCCTCATTGTTTCAGAACCTGAGCAGTGTTATTGCACTGTACCTCATTTCTATGTCTGTATCTGGCTTTTGATCCGTGCAGTCCTTGTGTTTTTCTATAGCATTCATGCCTGGAGCCTGAAAAACAAATCCCAAGATTATAGTAGAATTACACACAGCCAAAATTACATTCATTAGAGCTAAAGTTTTCAGGTTGCCTGATACTTGTCCATCCAATCACACTGACCATAAAAATTGAGTCTGCATAAACCTGTTAACCACTTTAGGTTCTTCCACAAAAATGAAGACCTCTAACTAGACTGTAAATGCTAACGTATATGCAGGTGAATAAAAGTAGGAAGATAAAACAAGTGGTGACAATTGATGCCTTCAAGCACTAAGGTTTAGCGACTGTCCAAAAGTCTCAGGTGGAATAGGCACAGGACAGGATTTATATTGTAAAAGTACATTCTAAATCCCTAATAAAGAAGGCATAGCTCATTTTTCACCTCTGCATATTCAAAGCAATCACATTTCGTTTATTGTCAGCTTTGAAAATCATGACTAAGTCATCTGGAATTTAGAAATAAACAACAAAGAGTAGTCAGATACGGATGCCTCTTTTTTTACTTTATCGGGAGATTTTTAAGTCCATGGAAAAAAAGACAAGCAGAATGACCCCGGCTTCACCTTCAATCCCTTCAGTGCTTCCATAAACATTCTGTCCCACACTTTCACCTCGCTCACATATGTCACCTTGTAATGTTCCTGTGTGTATGTCTTACCTATACAACTAGACTGTAAGTTCCTTTAGGGGAGGGTCTTTATCATCTTTTAATCCATCCTGGAAGCACTGAGAATAATTCAAGGCCATAAGTTCTAGCTGACTCGAGAGACACTCCTCAGGACCCCATCAAGGCCATCAGTTGCACAGCTTACCAATTTCACTGTAGTCATCTGCAACGGGTCTTCCTAAATCACTGCTAAGGACTCAGGTCTCCAGAGCTCCACGGAGTATCACCACTTAATATTCCCAGCACTGCCATAGAAAACAGTTTCATATGCAAATATAGCCACTCAGCTTTCTGATCAGAGAAGCTTCACATTAAGGAAAGGCTGCTGGAACATCTGGTGTCCCATCAAGTTTCGAATATCACCATCAGGAAAGAGTGAGCCCCATTTGGAGCGTCAGGATAAAGGCACTAGCCTCTGGCTGAGCCCCCGATGCATATTGCTGATGGAATCTGAAGACAAGAGTCATTTGCTCTAAGTCTGTGACAAATGATATAGGTTCTGGCAGATAAGAAAGAACAGAAATTTGAACCTGTTTTAAGGCCACAGGATCTTATGTTCACTAGTGCTCTGTTGTCTTCATTCTCATTCCCTGATTAAAAAAAAAGTCTCTGCAATTTTCTGGGGGGTGAAGTAGGGATTGGTGGGCAATACCACTGAGCCACTATAGACGAAGGAACTTCCAAAAATCAGAGGTTGAGCAAAGAGTTGGGTGTAAAGCTGAAATCTAAAGAATCCAAAGCAGACCTTGAAGCAAAGGCTAAAACCAAGGGGCCCGAAGCAGGAATGGAAAGTAGAAATCCAGAGTTAGGAGCTGAAGCCCTGGTGGATCAAAAGTGATCAATCTAATACCAATGAGCTATAGTCTAAAATATGGCCTTTTTTTTTTTTTTTTGCTTGCTCTCATATACCCTTTTAAGACAGATGCTTAGATAAGCCATAAAGAACAAAGGAAAAATGTACATTGCCTCTTCTTGGTGTTTCTTTCATCTCACAGGAAAAATGACAGGGCTTTCTAAACTTATCCAGTGGAAAACTCAGACCCAATGTGAGTCTTCTTGAAGTAGGAGGTTGGATCGCTTGACCTCTCTTCTTAACCTCATCTAGTGCATCAAGTTGAAAAACTAGCCCTGACCTTTTGCAACAAATCCTTGAATTCCCCATTTTGGGTTTTGTGGCTGCATGAGAGGCAGGGCTTGGTCTTATTAGGCTGGGTGAAGGTGGAAGTGGTAAAGATGTGGTTGATACCCTTCAGTGGGGGTCATTAGAGGTGCAAAATGATACACTCAGGCTGAATGAATGGCCAGAGGTTCCACAGAGCTTCCTCCTCCTCGGCCTGATACCTGTCAGTTACATTTCATCTCGTATTGCTCTTCAGTCTGCCAGTGGGCAACTGGTAGACCTTTCTAACTGACCTAAAACATCTCCAGGCATCCTGATGCCAGAGCTATGGTGGCAATCAGGTTATAGGTTAATGGTCAGCTGTGAGGTTAAATTAACTTAAATCTGATAATGCAGACTTGGGTTGGCCACTTACCAACTCTGGGGCTTTGAGCAAACTACTTAATCTCTTTAAGACTAGGGTGTTAAATTTGTCCAATGGTTTTCTTCAAGATGTATGTATTCATTAGAGATTTGTCAAATGGTTTTCTTCAGGATGTGTGTATTCATTAGAGAGGCACATAAGGCTGATGATGGTGATGACGATGATGATGATGATGATGATGGTGGTGGGGGTGGTGATGATGATATCTATCAGTCACTTTACCCAACAGCAATTAATTTTCTCCTGGTATAGGTCAGCCAGCTCTGCTCCAGGCAAGACTCAGCGATTCAGGTTGTACCTAGTAAGTGGTTCTGACTGGAGCCCCATTAAATCCTCTGCAACTGCACAAGGGAAGAGGAAAGCAAGAAAGCCAAGAATCTCATGGAGATTTAAGAGGTGGAGTCTATTCACACCCCATTGACCAGAATCAGTCCCACAGCTTTACCTAGATTCAGTGGGCTTGGGGAATGTTCCAGAAAGAGGAGGGGAAACACACACCTTGGTAAGTATTGCTAGGATCTGCCCTAGCCACCGTGGAGGCAGTTCGTCTAGCTATTGGCAGCAGTTCGTGGAACTGGGCATGGAGAATCTGGAGCAGTAGAAACCAGGCTATGAATCAAAGAAGCAAGGGCTATAGCAGAGATTAGGAGGACACATCTTCATAGATGGGGAGCTGACGAGGGATAAATGTAACCATTTTAGTGGGCCCGCTCATCATCACCTCATTTATCCAATACTTTCCTGGATAAATGAGAGTGGGAATCCCTCCTTAGTCCAATCCTAACTAACATGATGTGAAGCCTGGATGTCTTTGTAAAGCCACTTTCCAAAAGCTGTTGAGATTGCTATAAAGTGGTACAGTCAGGAAGAGCTTCAAAGAAAGTTAAGAACTTGATCTATGTTTTCAAATAGGCAAAGAACTAGACAATTGATACAAGGGTGAAAAGTTCATATGCTGTTAGCTGTTTTGTCCCCTAATTACCAAGGAAGATGATGAAAATTAAAGAAGGGAGGGTCACTAAAATTTTTGGTCATAGAATGAAAATGGTCATAGGATGAAAATATATCCTTCCATTTAAAAAAATTTTAATGTTATAGGCAAATTATTTTTTAAAAGATACCTTCTTCAGCCATAAGTTCTGAGCTTGATGGTACAGACTTCATGTTTACAGATGAAGGGAGAGTTGCAATGTAGAAAATTGCCAAAAAGCATCCCTAATCTTCTTACAAAATTGTCTAAGAGTCTCATGATACATGTGCTTTCTGCTTTAACTGAACAAAGAAGAAAAAAGGGAGGGTGGGGGGAGGAAAGTAAGTATTGTGACAAGCAATGGACCTAAGGGAAAAGAAATACTCAGAAAGTGATCAAAAATTCTTCCATATTTTCTTCTAGGGTACAAGGGAAAAAGTCAAGGGCTTTACCACCAAGTTTAGATAAAGTCTAGTAGCCTGAGAACTTTTCATGCCAAAGCATCAGTGTTCCAATCCCTAGAGATACTATATGTGTGTTATAAAAAGAAAATGGAACAAACTTACAGTTCATGCACCTACAGATCTTCCTCACTTGAGTGACTTCTCAATTATTAGAGGCCCGTAGATGAGTGAAAATGTAAGTCTGTTATGTAGCACCTGATAAGAGAAATATGGAGAGGCTGATATATACACATTACCCAGTTGTTATATTTATTATTCTTTAATTAGTTTTCCTTTTAAAGCTAAAACATGATCATAGGTAATGGAATTTAATTAATGTTTACAGGTCTGTTCCAACAAACAATGTAACTTTTTTTTTTTTTTTTTTTATGGTACACGGGCCTCTCACTGTTGTGGCCTCTCCCGTTCCGGAGCACAGGCTCCGGACGCGCAGGCTCAGCAGCCATGGCTCACGGGCCCAGCCGCTCCACGGCATGTGGGATCTTCCCAGTCTGGGGCTCGAACCCGTGTCCCCTGCATCGGCAGGCGGACTCTCAACCACTGTGCCACCAGGGAAGCCCGTAACCTATTTTTAATGCATTTCTAAGAGCAGAAGCATTTACCTTTCTCTGTGATATAAGTTATCTATACCGAAACAACTTATTTTCTCTAAAACCATTTCTTCCTCCTGAAGCTCCTAACTCTTATAATGTTTCCCCCCATGTTGGTTATTTATCTTTTGTTTCTCAGGCCCACAGCCTTCCCTTCTACACTCTGCTGGGTATCGCTGGGGCTGGAAGCCTGCAAACTACATTTCCCAGATTCCTTGCCAGCTGACTTCTTATTCATGTCCTGTCAGTTGGAGGAACTGTTTGAAGATTAGAAAGTGGGAGGAAAGACAGAAGCAGTGGTTTGGTTTTTTTTTCTCTGCTTCTTATTTCAACAGCACAGCAGTCGCTAGGAATTTCTGATGGTATGGTGACAGCAGGCGCAGAGGAACTACAGCCACTAGAGCCCCAGAGTGGGCAGCCCTGACCATGGTTCTGGTTACCCTGAGGCAGCATTCCGTTGGCAGTTTGGGCAGCAGCAGGTCTGGGCTCCTAAGCTCCAGTCCAAGAGCACCAGAAGCTTCCTCCTTTTTCCATTAGTCTGTCCAGGTATAAAGCCTTGACGTCATGCATGACCATTCTCCCTCTCTGGTACAGCTTGTCAATCATCTTTTGCTTCATAATATGCTTCACACACGTATAGTCTTTCTTTTCTATTCTCATTTACTCTGCCTTGGCCCACTCCTCATTCCCTGCTTCTTTCACGGGACCCCACAATATTCCCCCAGACACGAAACTGGGAGAGACCTGCATTTAAATTTCAGTTCTTCCAGTTACTTGCTGTGTGGCCTTGGACAAGTGATTTCACTTCTTTAAGACTCAGTTTCCTCATCTGTAGTAATAATAAGCAAAATTCGTTAGGTTATTGAGAACTACAATGTACTTGGGGCTCTGTTATCATTCTCTATTTTAATACTTATCATAATCCCATGATGTATGTGTTATGATTCTTTCATTTTTATAGTTGAAAAAACTGAGGTTTAGCAGAGTTAAGGAACTTGCTTAAGATCTCACTGCTGATTAAGGGAGGAAGTTGGGGTTGAACCCAGGTACCTCTGACTTAAAAGACTGTGCTCTGAAGCTTATTTAAGTGCAGATCATAATATAGATGTTGTGAGGTTATTGCAATGATTAAATGAGATGTGTAAAGCGTGTATAGGGCCAACATATAATAAGCATGTAATGAATGATGGATTTTATGTCATAAAAGTACTATAGTGTTCTTTATATCTTATATAGTTTTCTTTATATCTTATTACATGTGTATATCAATAGCCCTGTATATCCTGCTTTGATCATCTTAACCCAAATGATTGGGTGTTTATCCCCCCTAGAAACTTATATGAGAGTTAATAGGAAAAAAGGTTTTGCCTTACAGTTAGTTTTGCTGGAACATATAAGTTTTATAGACAGACTCATACTCGCATTAAAGTACCCATATATTTCCTTATGTATTAATCTGTTCATACATGAATATACACTTTTCTTTTTGTGTAGGCATAGTCTTAGTTGACACTTAACAAAACTTACTTACACTTGAATCTTTAATGTTTTTGACATTAGAAGAGCAATCAAGATAAGTGGAAAAGCCAACTTCCGGGAAGCAGGAGTTGGCCCAAGGAGGTCAAGAGCAACCCAATTAGAGAAAAAGGGGGAAAATCCTAAAGGCAGATCCCATGCAAGCCTAGAGTTAGAACACAGATCCAGTGAATTCTGTTTCAAAATACAGTATATTTTTTCACGTAGTCTAGCTATGTTCTTCACCGAACCACTGGTTTTATTTGTTTCAATAATAATGTTTTATACCCCAAAGTCAAAAATTAGCAAAATTAGGAACCCAAGCAAACTTTGGGTATCTTCTGTGATCAATTCTTAAAGTTTCTGGAGCATCACCTCATCTTCAAAGGATTTTGTTTATTTTTAAAGCAACCTGTCTCTCCTTTCTTACCATCCGTGGATAATTAGAATTAGCTCCTCAGGAGGCTCATGGTATAGCAAAAAGAGGAGTGAATGGGAGTCAGGAGACCTGGGGTCTGATGGTGACTCTGATGCTAAACACCTTTGTGAACTTTTTGAGCCTTCATTCTCTCCTTTGTACAATGAGACCTGCAGTTCCACCTGGTGCAGAAATTTTTATTTTAATTAAGAATGCTGGGGCTTCCCTGGTGGCACAGTGGTTAGGAATCCACCTGTCAATGCAGGGGACATGGCTTCGAGCCCTCATCCGGGAAGATCCCACATGCCGTGGAGCAACTAAGCCCGTGTGCCACAACTACTGAGCCTGCGCTCTAGAGCCCGCAAGCCACAACTACTGAGCCCGCGTGCTGCAACTACTGAAGCCTGCGCGCCTAGAGCCCGTGCTCCGCAACAAGAGAAGTCACAGCAATGAGGCCTGTGCACCGCAACGAAGAATAGCCCCTGCTCACCACAACTAGAGAAAGCCCGCGTGCAGCAAAGAAGACACAACACAGCCAAAAAGAAAAAAAAAAAGAATACTATTCCATTCTGATTCATTGCAATGAATTGAAGCATACCCAAAGCGTGAATTTGGCCGCATTCCAAAATTCTGCCTCTGGGAACTCTAATCTTAACAATTTCACAGAACATTCAGTTGACCAAACGCTCTGAGCAACCACTCCATGTGCATTTGCTTAATGTTCTGGAGGATGTGGGACCCAGTACCAACCTCCAGAGAGCTTATCGTCGAACTGGTGAAGCAACACCAAAGAGAAAATGCAAGTACAGGGTGAAATAGGACATGAATCAATGTTTTTGAGTGCTAAGCAGACAATAGTGTTGGGAACAATCACGGACAAAGGAGAAGGCATGGGCCATTTGAAGAAGAGTTTAAAGGCAAGTTTGACCAAAGTGGAATGAGTGAAGGAGAGGGAGAGGATGAGCAGAAAGCAGTATGGGCAGAGAGTGAAAACTCTCGAATGCCCATATAAGAAAACTTGACTTCATTCCCCACACAATAGGGAACCATCATTAGGTTTTAAACAAGAAAATGGTAACTTCTAAAGAATCATGAAGGCTGTCAGAATTGTTATTGGTCATGACATACAGATGTTTCATACATCTGAATGAACCGCTAAACTTTCAGAGCTTGGTCTTTATCTCATTTAATTGGATGAGTTGGACGGGTTCTCACAATCCATACGAGTTTTATCTCAAACATACAAGTCACACTGACAGACATTCTTTTAAGTGTCTTTTGCTTCAATTAAGATACCTCCAACTTAAAGTGAATAAAGATCAAAACTAGTAGCTAGCGACAAAGTAAAAGCATCAAAGAATCCCAGTCTCTAGAACTTTCTCTTTCTTATTTAATTTTTTAACTAGATGTTATTTTACAAGGGGCTATTGAGCCTTTACACTCCTCTCACATCTTTATACACATGTTGCTTATTCATTTCTTCAGTTTTGCAGTAAAGTTAAAACTCTGTCTTCATCCCAAGAAGGCAATTGGTTACATTTTAGGGGACGACAATGCCAATCACTTGGGTGGCTGGTGGATATTTCCTTGTTTTGTCATAATTAAAAGAACCAAACAGAAAACTTCCAGCATTCACCACCAAGGATTGGAGAGAGAAGAAATATCTATCTATTAGCATGAAACTTTGCTGTTTTCTCTACTGAATTAACTCCAATCATTTTTAAGAAAGAACATTTCAATACATTTTTCTGACAGGTAGGAAATTAACTACATACCAGAAGCTATTGAATTCGACTTTAACAGTATCAATAAACATTTCTGATTAAATTATGAAATTGATTTTATAATTTTGACCGTTATGTTTTTACATCAATATCATCATATGGCAGTAAATGTAGTTACCACTTCCTTATTGATCTCAGACATGGCACTCTAAAGTATTCATTTGACTATATTACAAAATCAAACTTGATTTCCTGTAGTACTGCAGTAACTTCAGGTCGTAATCTAGTCTGAAGAATCAAAATAGATGAATTATTCAGTTATTAAAAGACATATTTTTCCTTGGAGGAAAAGGAACACTTTGGTCAAGTCATCCTTAATGATTGTGTTATAGGATATTTCTCCATGTGGGATTACTTTGTGTGGGTCTCACACAAATATACTATTGCCTCCCACTTACGTGTTATCAATCATGTTTCTTGTGAATAACATAAACACCACTCGAAGAGAAAGAAATGTTTATCCTTCCTACTTAGGGATTCAACCAAAATGCAATGTTTCCATGACTTTAAAAACCAATGTCTTGGTCTCCCCAGCGCATCCCATCAAAATAATACTAATATATTGAGCCGTTGCATTTCCTGGGAGAGTTACATACCTTATGTGTCTTTCACTGGATACATTTTTTTTATTAGAGTATAATTGCTTTGCAATGTTGTATTAATTTCTGCTGAAAAGCTAACTGACTCAGCTCTATGTATACATATATCCCCTCCCTCTTAGACCTCCCTCCCACCCACCCACCTGCCCCATCCCGCCTATCTAGGTCATCACAGAGCACTGAGCTGAGCTCCCTGTGCTATAAAGCAGGCTCCCACCAGCTATCTATTTTACACATGGTAGTGTATTTATGTCAAATCTAATCTCCCAATTCATCCCACCCTCCCCTTCCCCTGCTGTCCATATATCTTTTCTCTACATCTGTGTCTCTATTCCTGCCCTGGAACTAGGTTCATCTGTACCATTTTTCTAGATTTCACATATATGCATTAATATACAATATTTATTTTTCTCTTTTTTGACTAATTCACTCTGTATGACAGACTCTAGGTCCATCCATGTCTCTACAATTGACCCAATTTCATTCCTTTTTATGGCTGAGTGATATCCCATTGTATGTATGTACCACACCTTCTTTATCCTTTCATCTGTCGTTGGACATTTAGGTTGTTTCCATGTCCTGGTTATTATAAATAGTGCCACAATGAATATTGGGATCTATGTGTCTTTTTGAATTATGGTTTTCTCAGGGTATATACCCAGTAGTGGGATTGCTGGGGCATATGGTAGTTCTATTTCTAGTTTTTTAAGGAACCTCCATACTGTTCTCCATAGTGGTTGTATCAATTTACATTCCCACCAACAGTGCAAGAGGGCTCCCTTTTTTCCAGACCCTCTCCAGCAATTATTGTTTGTAGATTTTTTGTTGATGGCCATTCGGACTGGAGTGAGGTGATACCTCATTGTGGTTTTGATTTGCATTTCTCTAGTTATTAGTGATGACGAGCATCTTTCATGTGCCTCTTCGCCATCTGTATGTCTTCTTCAGAGAAATGTCTATTTAGGTCTTCTGCCCACTTTTTGATTGGGTTGTTTATTTTTTTATTTTGAGCTGCATGAGCTGTTTGTATATTTTGGAGATTAATCCTTTGTCTGTTGCTTCATTTGGAAATATTTTCTCCCATTCTGAGAGTTGTCTTTTCTTCTTATTTGTGGTTTCCTTTGCTGTGCAAAAGCTTTTAAGTTTAATTAGGTCACATTTGTTTATTTTTGTTTTTATTTTCATTAATCTAGGAGATGGGTCAAAAAGATCTTACTGTGATTTATGTCAAAATGTGTTTTTCCTGTTTTCCTCTAGGAGTTTTATAGCATTTGGTCTTACATGTAGGTCTTTAATCCACTTTGAGTTTATTTTTGTGTATGGTGTTAGGGAGTGTTCTTTTTTTTTTTTGAATTTTATTTTATTATTTTGTACAGCAGGTTCTTACTAGTTATCTATTTTATACATATTACTGTATATACGTCAATCCCAGTCTTCCAATTCATCCCACCCCCCCCCCCACCCCTGCTTGGCCCCCTTTGTGTCCATACTTTTGTTCTCTCTATCTGTGTCTCTATTTCTGCCTTGCAAACCAGTTCATCTGCACCATTTTTCTAGATTCCACATATATGTGTTAATATATGATATTTGTTTTTCTCTTTCTGATTTGCTTCACTCTGTCTGACAGACTCTAGGCCCATCCACGTTTCTACAAATGACCCAATTTCACTCCTTGTTATGGCTGAGTAATATTCCATTGTATATATGTACCACAACTTCTTTATCCATTCATCTGTTGATAGGCATTTAGGTTGCTTCCATGATATGTCTATTGTAAATAGTGCTGCAATGAACATTGGGGTGCATGTTTTTTTGAATTATGATTTTCTCTGGGTATATGGCCAGTAGTGGGATTGCTGGGTCATATGGTAATTCTATTTTTAGTTTTTTAAGGAACCTCCATACTGTTCTCCATAGTGGCTGTATCAATTTGCATTCCCACCAACAGTGCAAGAGGGCTCCCTTTTCTCCACACCCTCTCCAGCATTTATTGTTTGTAGATTTTCTGATGATGCCCATTCTAACGGGTGTGAGGTGATACCTCAATATAGTTTTGATTTGCATTTCTCTAAAAATTAATGATGTTGAGCAGCTTTTCATGTGTCTCTTGGCCATCTGCATGTCTTTTTTGGAGAAATGTCTACTTAGGTCTTTGGCCCATTTTTTGATTGGGTTGTTTGATTTTTTAATATTGAGCTGCATGAACTATTTATATATTTTGGAGATTAATCCTTTGTCTGTTGCTTTGTTTACAAATATTTTCTCCCATTCTGAGGGTTGTCTTTTCATCTTGTTTATAGTTTCCTTTTCTGTGCAAAAGCTTTTAAGTTTCATCAGGTCCCATTTGTTTATTTTTTATGTCCATTAGTCTAGGAGATGGGTCAAAAAAGATCTTGCTGTGATTTATGTCAAAGAGTGTTCTTCCTGTGTTTTCCTCTAAGAGTTTTATAGTGCCCGGTCTTACATTTAGGTTTTAATCCATTTTGAGTTTATTTTTTGTGTATGGTGTTAGGGAGTGTTCTAATTTCATTCTTTTACATGTAGCTGTCCAGTTTTCCCAGCACCACTTATTGAAGAGACTGTCTTTTCTCCATTGTATGTTCTTGCCTCCTTTTTCATGAATTAAGTGACCATACATGTGTGGATTTATCTCTGAGCTTTCTATCCTGTATCAGTGATCTATATTTCTGTTTTTGTGCCAGTACCATATTGTCTTGATTACTATAGCTTTGTAGTATAGTCTGAAGTTGGGGAGCATGATTGCTCCAGCTCCGTTTTTCTTTCTCAAGATTGCCTTGGCTATTCGGGGTCTTTTGTGTTTCCATACAAATTGTAAAATTTTTGTTCTAATTCTGTGAAAAATGCCATTGGTAATTTGATAGAGTTTGCTTTGAGTCTGTAGGTTGCTTTTGGTAGTATAGTCATTTTCACAATATTGATTCTTGAAAATGTTTCTGTTATATGGCCAACACTTAAAACCAATGGAAATTTTTATTCAGCAAAAAATAAATATAATAATTTATACATCAAATAATAGATTTTCAATAAATAGACTCCAGAATCTTCAAGTTGGAAGCAATCATAAAGCTCAATTCATCCAGTGTTCCCCAGAGCAGAATTGTCCTGTGTACCATCCCAGAAAATGACCAACTGATCTATCTTAACAGCACTGGAGCCAGAGGACTTTCTCTTTTGTAGATAGGTCATTCCATTCATGAATAATAGTGAACATTGGAAGTTTCTTCTTATAAAACACTAAAATTTATTTACTGATTGATTTAATGCTTAAAGGGGGAAGGCATTATGAAAACTGTCACTTCAATAAAAGTGAGTCTAGCCCTAGATATTAGTCTCCTATTTTATTATAAGACTATCTTACTGGTTTAATTTATGCAGGATAAGAAAATCTTTGAAAGGAAAGATATTTCCAAAAAGTTTGAAAGAGATAAAACAACAGAAATCTAATATTTTTATTAAACTGACCAAGATGTTGGATTTCTACAGAGCTGGAGATTTGAAAAGCACGTGACAGTACATGACTTATTGCTCCAAACTCATTAAAATGAGCACTGCTCTCACTAGGATGATACCTATTCATTATTTTAACAATTAATGGATAGGCTCTGAGATAGAATGATTAATTCAATAATTTATTTGTTAGGCAACTCTATGGAGTGTATTCTTCTCTGTGTCCAGCTCTCTACAAGACTGTTAAGAGTAAGCTGAGCATAATCTCTCCTCTCACAAGCCAGTGGGAGAAACAGACAGCAACTAAGAATGCAGAGAGCACATAGTGTGCAAAGAGAAGGTTCTGTGATCAGAAGGAGAAAGCCCAGGTTCCACCAGGAGTTCTATCCTGATTTGCTTGTCTTGCCTGGATTACTGCAACTGGCCTTCTAACAACCAATTCAATTCTGCTTCACTCAAATTCACCTTTCATACTTGTTCGTGATGATTTTTCTAAAATACTAACCTGACTATGCTATTCCCTTGCCTTCAAGCAAAAGTGCATGCTCCTTGGTATGATATACAGTCATGTATAAGAAGTTCCTACTGTCCTCCAGCCATTTCTCTCAGGACCAGCCCCACCTCATACCTTGTCCTCCAGCCACACTGACCTCCTTGTGGATGTCCAGACACTCAGGGCTGGCTCACCTCTGGGTCTTCATCCACAAGGATCTCTTTACTGAGGATGACTGTCCTTCCTTGTTTTCTTCGTAGAACAAATTCGATTGAAGCCTCAGATCCCAGCCCAAAGTATCTTTTCAGGAAGTCATTCTGAGTCTCCCAATCGGGGTCTGGCATTTTTCTTCTTAGTTCAAGAGCACATTGTGTTTACCTTAATTATGGATAGTAAGTCATTGAAAGCCTGTAGCGATTATGATCCATATACCACTTAGGTTTTGTGATCACCTTATCCAAAGAGAGAGAGCGAGAGGGAGGGATGAGGGAGAGATGGAGGAAGGGAGGAAGGGAGGAAGGAAGGAAGGGAATGCGCCTATTTCATAGGTTATTATTAAGCAGTAAAGAAAATTTTTGTGTAAATAAATTATTTAACCTACATCTTCCATAGATCTCAACCTTTCTTGAGTGTCGATAATTATTAAATTGATAAATATTTAAAAGATGGGTGAGTTAGTGAGATTCTGTTAGTGGCTTTGAGTGGCCCAAAGGAGTATTTACAATGTTCACAGATTATATTCCAAGCCTTGTCTGCTCAGACATCCTTTAAGTAACTTAGTACCATGAAAGCTCCAGGTTGACTGCAGGTAAAGGACAGTCAGCATGGGCTTCCTTGGAGCAAAAGTAGCTCTAGTGCTGACAGAGGGAAGGTTTGACTCATCAGATTTGAGTAGCACAATCTCATTCTTTACTGGTTACTATACTGAAGTTCATCTAAGGATAAGAAAAGGTAGACAGACTTGCATGGAGGCAGATTCTACAATAGCAACACTGACAGGCAACCTGAGGACATTTATCCTTAACATTGTTCAAAAGAGAAGGTTCATTCTTACAAAAACAATCATCGGTACTATCCCTAAGCCTCAGAACTTGAACTCAACTTAAAAAGCAACAGGGCTTTCTTTTCCTTCTTACTTCACTGTTTTTAAACTTTTGATGTTTTAAAAGTTTTAAATAAACTGCTCATTTAAAGTTCACAGAAATTTTTTCTCTGATAGTGAAACTTCAATTCCACCTTTGCAGATTAAAATAACATTACTTGTGTCTGTGATGCCCCCATGGAGAGAGGGTAATAAGCCACATGCACTTGGGGACATTGGAGACTCATTTTGGAAAGTAAGCAAACATTACTCAATGCAAAACTTCCTCAGGCAGACTTATAAGATCTAAAATGAAAAATTAAGTGTTCATGCTCTATAGATTCATCACGACTCTTGGAACAGGAATTAGAAGAGTGTGATGTAGACCAGGGTTTGGCACACATTTCTGTAAAGAATCAGAGAGTCAATATTTTAGGCTTTTCAGGCCATATGATCCCTGTTTCAGCTACTCAGCTCTGCCATTGTAGGCAAAAAGCAGCTACAGACAATATGTAAACAAACGAGTATGGCCGTGCTTTGATGAAACTTTATTTATGGGCACTGAAATTTGAATTTCATGTAATTTTTCCATGTCACAAGATATTCTTCTTTTGATTTTTTTTCTTAATCATTAAAAATCATTCTTAACTCCCAGGACATTCAAAAACAGGCAACGGGCTGGATTTGGGCTGTCAGGCTATATTTTATCCAGCCCTACTCTAGAAAATATAACAAGGCACCTCTGGGCTATTAGGTAGAAACCGAGCTAGGCTGCAGGTAAAGTAAAGGATGAGGATTAGACTGCTCCTTCCCAGGAGTATGGGTACCCTTGGGGAAGCTTACAGGGACTCTCTGGGTAATACTCTGCCAATTCCCAGGAAAGGGATGAGAATACATTCAAATATTTTTACATGCTTGCTATATTTTTCACTTTTCATATATTGCCTCATTTAAGCCTTAAAATGGCCATATGAGGGCATTTTTATTCCTTTCATCCCCATTTTACAGACATGTAAACTGAGGCCATAAACGGTCATATAACCTGGCCAAAGTCACACAGCAGCAAGCAGCAGGCATGAGATTCTCACTCAGTCTGCCTAACTGCAGGGTCCGTATGTTTTCTATTCTACTACCCACAGCACAATGTCCCTGAATCTGCCACTACCTTTGGAATTCACCATGTATAACCGGCAAGTGAATGAACGGTGTGGGAGTCACCGACAGTGGCATTCAAGGCCTTCCATACCTGCTTCTTTGATACACATGATGAGGCTTCAATCTTGCTGTCCAACTCCTCTCCCACTCGTCCCTTACATGAACTCTTTGAATCCTGAAGATGTCCTGCCTCTGTGTTTTTGCCAAGGCCATTTCCTATCCAGAAATTCCTGGCCTCCCAGGCCCAGTTCAGATATTACCAGTACCAAGAGCCTTGCCTGGACCAGAACCTGAAAGGGACCCTTTTAACATGTGATTACCTTGTACCTCCCAGCTGCCCTCAAGATTATAGTCATTGATGTTTAGGTCTTATCCACCTGTTATTAGCTCCCTGAGGACAGATAAAGTACCACATGAATCTTTGAACCTTCGTATATATTACATAGGTTGAGTGCTCAGTATTTGCTAAATGAGTTAACAATAAGATTCTTTATCCAAATAAAAAGCTACTGTCATCCTCAGTAAAATAAAGGGTAGATCCTTTAAGATGGACAATGGAGGGATGCTCTCCAACAGGAACGAGTGATTAGGCCACTTGATTTTGTCCCTCACATTGGAAATTCAGCTCTCCCTGGCTATCAGCTCAACACATCAACCCTGGGGCAGAGAAGGAACTTCTGCCTCTTTCACATTCTGTCCCAAGTATGGGAACAACCTTTTCCTGAATTCCCCGTAGTACAGCTGAAATGAGGCAGAAGCATTTAAACAAGAGTTTACTAGAGGCTAGAGGATGACAAAAGGGAAATACACATAAAGAGGGACTAGAAAATGGGATTGTATGAGTAACATATAGTTTACAGTCTGCAGCTGAGTTCAGCCACAGGGAAGCCTGCATGTGGCTGACGCCACCTCACGTCCCCACTCCTGGGAGTGCGTGTAAGTGTCCCTGGATTCTCTGAAATTGAGATTCAGGAAACAGGGTCCCAAAGAGACAAAAGTTCGCTTTGACTCTGGCTATAACTTGCTGTCAAGACTTTCAGGTCTTTTGTTAGAGAAGCTACACTTTATCAGAAAAATAAGTTCCAGGGTGTTAACCTCCTTTAGGTCATAAATCATCTTGATGTGATGCAAAACCTCAAATCTGGGGAGAGGTAAAGGGCAGGAAATCAGAATCTGATACTGGATACAAAAAGAGAAGGGCTGTTTGCTGACTGTGTTGAGAGCAGAAGGTGCAAGTGGCTGAAATTGCAGAGGAAAGGACTTGGGTATTTATGACAGAGACTTCTTACCAAAAGGATAGTTGGACCAGAGAAAGGCTATGGATATGGGAAAGGCTATGGATATGGGAAAGGTGTTCCAATGGAACTGAGGTCAGTCACCCTCAGAGTGTCCCAGTTTATGACGGTTTGAAAGTAGGGACAAAGAGGCCAAGGTATCGACTGAGGGACATTTAGATTTCTTTTCAGCACTGGGTGTCTTTAAATCATGGATTGTGGAATACGGCACTTGAGAACTCAACTTTTAATATAAAATCATGGGCAATTAATGATTGTATTTTAATTTTTAAAAATTTTGTACTAAAGTATAGTTGATTTACAATGTTGTGTTAGTTACAGCACAGTGATTCAGTTTTATATTTTATATATATATATATTCTTTTTCAGATTCTTTTCCCTTATAGGTTATTACAAAATATTGAGTAGAGTTCCCTGTGCTATACAGCAGGTCCTTATTAGTTATCTGTTTTATATATAGCAGTGTGTTTATGTTAATCCCAACCATAAGAAAATACACTGAATGGTGTTAAGTAGAAACACGAAAAAGATGCATAAACTTTAGTGAGTTATTTATAATAGTTCAGAGAAAGAAAGATAGAGGGAAGGATAGAGAGAGATACTGGAGAAACTTGTTGTGTGACCATAAGCAAGTCAATTTCTTCTGGATTTCCCCATCTGTAAAATGGGAAATGTTTCCAGGGCTGAGTAAGGATCAAATGAGATAATAGAGGTGAAAGAGTTTTGAAAAGTAGAAGGCACTCTCCCAAATGGAAGGGATTATGATTAGCTAAATGCATTACAGACCCAGCAGCATCAGGAAGGCTCAACCTCTGGCAAACAGCAGTCCAACAGGTGATTTGAGTAAGGCTGAGGTTACATTTTGATTAACCCATATGAAGCCCTTACATCATCTAATGCAATGTGATACACCCAAACGGAGCGCCTTCAAGCCAAATTGAGCCTCTAGTTTCATGTTGTCATGATTGTGTTTTTCATTAACTTCAGTGACCCTTGCAGTTCCTCATCTAAGGAATGGGGGAGCGGGGGGTGTCTGTAAGGAAGCCCGGGAAAGAAGAGAGAAGTTTGGATGCTAAAGCAAGGGGACATTAACTTTCGCAAAAGAGTAACTTTAAAAAACATAAACAAAACCAATAGGTCAGTTAAGCGAGTGGGTCATTTAGACTTGCCAAAGCATGTAATGAAATAGATAAGAATGAGTCTGGGGGGGTGGTTTTGTTGTTTGTTTTGTCCCCCAAGGGAAGTACCCGGCAGGGTCATGCCTCGTTATTCATTTATCCCAAGGTTGATATCTTTACTCGGTTTTATGTATAAATAAAAGAAATGAAATTCACTTGACCATAGAGAATAAAACTCTTATTAGAAAAGCAAGAGCGGTGGAGAATATTCTTTGAATACTGTTTTTGTAAGTCCATTATTATAGATTTTTTAAAAGAAGGAGGGAGACTATTTGCAGAGAAAACACTCACCCAAGACCAAAGCAAAGAGTCCTGGTTTGGACCTCTTTGGTTGGAAAAGTAGCATTCAGTTCAGCATGACTAACAAGATAGCCAGGCAAATGATTCATCAGGCTCATAACTCAGCAGGTGTATTGCTGCACGCCAGCCAAACAACCATTCACGGCTCGTCTCAAGCTGTGACCTCCCCTGTGTGGCAAGAACAAGAGAGGAAGATCAGGCCCTCGGGTTTCCTCCTATGGGTGTGTGCACATCATTTTAGTCCATTCCACTCAGAAAATATTTATCAAACACTCCTTCTGTACTCCTAAATGACACTGGTGGTGGCGGGAATGGGAATGGAGGTAAGGAGAGGAGAAGAATATAAAGGAGAAACTATCCCTGCACTCAAGGAATTTATGAACTAATTAGAAAAGTCCATGGAAGCAATTATTGAACTACAAGTTAAGTTATAGTAGTACAAACCCAAAAGCCAGCACACAGGAGATAGCACTAAACGAAAAGAAACATAAAACTAAGAATACACTCAAAATGAAAATTTGACTCAACGATTTTATATATATATGTGTGTGTGTACATGTATATATATGCGTATGTGTGTGTGTGTAAGAGTCACATACACACTAACAATAATAATTATAAAATTACATACCCAAATGTAACCCAAACTGGTTATTTCTGCATATGGGTTTATAGGTGATTTTTTTTCTTATGTATACAATTTTGCACTTTAACTTTCCTGCAGTGAATAGAATTCACTTTTAAAACCAGGAAAATAAATTACTAAAACACACACACACACACACACACACACACACATGTATCACATATGGCAAATGGGAACGCTGTGAGAAGAATAAGGAAATGTCCTAGAGGAATTTTGACTGGAAGGGGCAGAAGCCCTGGGAGATGGATGGATGCTCGTAAGAAGCCCGAGAGGGTCTGATTTTCCACCTGAGACCCACGTGAGGGAAGTGGACAGTCAGCACTGTAAGGCTACATGCAGGAAGAGAGGGTGCCATGGAAAGTTCTAGATTCAGATGAAAAGGCCAGGACTGCATAAAGTTGAGCTGTTGGTGAGCTTCACCTCAGGACTGTGACTATCATCAAAATGATTCATTCTGTAGCAGAAGCAAATTGTATGATTTTGACCAGCCTATCAGCCTTCGCTTCACACACCCTCCTAAGGAAGACCCCTGTGGCATGAACCCTGAACCTTCTCTTCGATTGTTTGGGATAAACAGTAGAAAGCACTGAAAAATGGAATGAGCAGAGTCAGGGTAGAGTTTTTGTATTTAGGGGGAAAAATTAGAATTACTAGCTGGAGAGAAGGATTTGATTTAAAAGAGGATAAGTGAGAATGGAGGAGTTAGGAGCTACCTGGGCTGTATTTCAAGGAGTTTTTGATGGAAGTTGAGAGAACAAAAAGGATCATTTTCTTCTTTGAGAGACCTGCTGTCTCCATGGTGATCACAAAGTGTGGCAGAAATAGGAAAAAAAAATGTTTTCCAGTACATTAAGAATGATCTCCCCACTCTGGCATCTTCTAAGATGGGGGTCAACAAACTTCCTGGAAAGGGACAGATAGTAAATATTTTCAGCTTTTAGAACCACACAGTGTCAGTCACAGCAACTCAACTTTGCCACAAAAAGTGGACATAGATAAAACATAAACAAATATGGCTATGTCTCAATAAAACTTTATTTAAACAAACAAGCAAAAAACTATTTTAAAAAACCCCAGATTTGGCCTGGGAGCCACAGTTTGCCAACCCCTTCTCTTTGAGAGTAGTAACATTTAAACATCTTTCTATTATTTTCCCCTGACATACTGCTCTTTCTTTGACTCTATACTGTGCATAGACAGGGCCATGTGGTATGTTAGTTATATTCAGGTTACAGTAATAAACACAGCAAGTTCTTTCATTGGCAACTTCAGAGGCATTAGAGCTACAGAACAGAAACAGGACTATCAGAACATTGCATGATTTTGTTTGTTATTTTTGTATGTGATTTCCTACAATAATCAGGAGGGAAAACCTCATGAGGAGAGAGGGCTTATTTTCAGGAGCTGTCTTATTCATTACACCTGCTATAACAGAATACCATAGACCACGTGGCTTATAAACAACAGAAATATATTTCTTCTGGAGTCTGGGGAGTTCAAGGTCAAGGCACCAGCAGAATGGGTGTCTGGTGAGGGCAGCTTCTTGGTTCATAGACGATCACCTTTTTTCTGTGTCCTCACACGGTGGAGAGGACAAGGGAGCTCTCTGGGGTCTCTCTTTTTTTTTTTAATGTGTGCATCTTCATTTATTTTTTTAATAAAGTATAGTTGATTTACAATGTTTCAGGTATACAGAAAAGTGATTCAGTTATAGATAGATAGATGACAGATAGATGATAGATAGATAGATAGATGACAGATACATAAATAGAATATAGATATCTAGTTATCCCTCCTTGACCCCTTTTCCCTTTGGTAACCATAAATTTGTTTTCTTTGTCTGCAAGTCTGTTTCTGTTTTGTAAATAAGTTCATTTGTATCTTTTTTTAAAAATTCCACATACAAGTGATATCTTATGATATTTGTCTTTCTCTGACTTCCTTCACTTAGTAAGATAATCTCTAGGTCCATCCATGTTGCTGCAAATGGCATTATTTCATTCTTTTTTATGTCTGAGTAATAGTTCATTGTGTATATAAATAAATATATATATACACATATATACATCTGGGGTCTCTTTTTATAAGGGTATTAATCTCATTCATGAGGGCTCTGCTCTCATGACCTAATCACCTCCCAAAGTCCCAACCTCCAAATAACATGACATTAGGGATTAGTTTTCAGCATATGAATTCTGAGGGGACACAAACATTCAGTCTATAGCAAGAGCAAAAAGAAAGAGAGGAGCTGGAACACTGTGTCTCCTTAGTCTAACTTGCATGAAGAAGAACTTCAAGGGGCAGAAAAGGCGGTGACAGATAAAAAGAGGAAACTAAAGTGATCTAAAGAAGAAGAGCAAAGGACCTGGAGCAGGCTGGTCTGACTTAGCATGGAAAAGTCTATGTGGTTTCTTAAAAGAACATCATTCACTCAGTCAATATCTATAAATCACCTCCTATGTGCACAGTACCCAGGCAGTCATGGGAGAACAAGGCAACAGGATATGGATTCTGTCCTTTGAGAGGCTAGTCTGAGAGGGAGCAAGGGGAAGAGACTGTCGTGGGTAGGGGGGAAAAATTATTCATAGCTGGTGAGGAGTAAGGCTCTATAGAGAAGAAAGTCAATGTCGTTGCTGCTCCTTGACCAGGAAAAGGAGATCTGAATTGCCTGGCACTGCTCACTTTTGCATCGGCATATATTTCTTGAGCCACTGAACACACGAGAGTTAGGAACGAAAAGCCAGTCTTTGACCAAAGATAGCATTGCAATTCAAGGGCAAGACCGGCCTGACCTTCCAGACAGCTCATGTGAGATGAGTTTGGATGGGTTGTTCCTACCCATTTACTCACAGGGACTCAAACATCTATGGTGGCAAGACACCATTATTTCCTCCAAGACAAATGTGCTAACTGGCTAAACAGAAGTTTGCCGTGCATGTTGCTAAGGATCCAGAGAGTTAGAAAAGTCTGCTTGACTAGCTGACATTTTCACTTTTCAGCTTACTTTTGGCATGACTTAGAAACAGGCTGCGATGAGATGACTTCTACACAGGTCAAATCAAGTGTATTATTGGCCAAGGGACTTCCCAAGAAAGTGCTGTTCCCTATCTAAATAAGAGTATCCCCCCTTGTTAACCCTTCAAAGAAAGACACGGCCATGTCTGTGCCATTTTGGTTCAGCTTGGTGCCAGGCTCACAGAAGGACCTTTCTGTTTGTGATGAGTGACTATAGCAGAGGACACATGGGCTTTTTCTTCATTTATTTTCCCTCTATTAGGACGCTTTTCCTACACTGTGTGGTCATATTTTGTGCTGCCCAATGTAGACACTGCTGCTGCAGAAAATTCCCAAGGGTCAGAGAATCCTAGAGCTTCTAAAACCAAGGAATATATCTCAGGAGGCTTCTAACATGTGTCCACATAATACTTGTTTCATTTCAAACTTTTCACTTCATACTTGTGGCAGAGTTTAGTGAGATTAGAGAAGAGCAGAACAAAGAACAACTCTGCACTGGACTGACCTGCTGGGTCATGGCTGAGGCCCCATGCTTCCCGACACAGGCACAGATGCCCAGGCAGGGTCTGGCCCAACACTGTGATGTTGCTGTAAACTACGTCTCATTTCCTTCTCTTTCTGGATCCAGTCACCACAAAGACCTATCATTAAGGCAACTTTGTGTTGCCTTGCTTTCTGTGTCCTATCAGCATGGGGATGACGGCCATCTGTAGAACAGAGAAGTTAAGCAGTCGCAATTTCCAGTCGTACTTCCGATTTTAAGGGATGTAGGCTTTAACCTTGTCCTCCTGAAAATATTGGCCTTCACATCCAATTTTTCTTTTCCTCTGTTCTCTGCTTCCCAGTGAGTTCAAACCTCTTGGAGAGAAGAAATGACTTTCAGATCACTCAGCGGGTCAATGGTGGATAGACAACGAATTCATACCCATCATTATACTCCAAGACTCAAGAGCTATTGGGCCAGAACCACTTTTGGTCTCAGATTATGAGCTGCTTTTAATTTTTTATTGAAGTATAGTTGATTTACAATATCATGTTAGTTTCAGGTGTACAGCACAGTGATTCAGTTGTAGATAGATAGATATTCCTTTTCAGATTTTTTTCCCTTATAGGCTATTACAAAATATTGAGTATAGTTCCCTGTGCTATACAGTAGGTCCTTATTGGTTATTTATTTTATATATAGTAGTGTATATATGTTAATGCCAACCTCCTAATTTATCCCTCCATCCCTTTTCCCCTTTGGTAACTATAAGTTTGTTTTCTAGCTTGTGAGTCTCTCTCTGTTTGGTAAATAAGTTTATTTGTATCTTTTTCTTTAGATTCCACATATAAGCGATATCATATGATATTTGTCTTTCTCTGTTTGACTTACTTCACTTAGTGTGATAATCTCTAGGTCCATCCATGTTGCTGCAAAAAGCATTAATTCATTCTTTTTCTATGGCTGAGTAGTATTCCATTGTATGTATCTATACCACATCTTCTTTATCCATTCAGACTATTAACTCTTATTCCAGTATTTCTCATGCCCCTGACCAGAGCCTCTTTGAAAGAAACAGTGTGGAATTCAATTTTTATACTTTTTGGGTCTTGAGTAGAGAAGCATATGATATCAGCTTCCTCCTGTGTCATGGGTGTCAAGATCTGTTCACAGGAAGCCACAACCATTCAGGTATTTTTATGTTTCTTCCATCCTCCCAACCCGTTTCTCTCCCTCCCCATTTGTAAGAGCTCCCCCTACACTTGGTTCAATTATTATTCTCCATTTCCTTGACTCCTCCACCAACCTCCTCAACTCTCTGATGATTTTGTCTACCTTCTCAGTAGGTTTTCTGATTAACCTTCATTCCTCCTCTTTTCTCCAAAGCCTGCTGTCTGGCTGGTAAGGTAATCTCTGTTTTCCATTCAAGGCTAGCTATCTAATGATTCTTCTCTGGCTTTCAGATTGGAATCCTGGGGTCATTTGTCTTTAATAGTAGGGGTAACATGGCGGACCCTTTGTCTGCTGGTGTCCGCAAGGCAAATTGCTTCTGATCCCACTTGGCCTCTCACCTTTCCCCTCTGGCAATGCTAAACTAGCATCTATAGAAATTAAGATTCCTCAGGAACTTAACTCTCCAGTTCATCTTCACCTTAGACAGCCACTATCTCCCTCTTTAACATATAACGTTTATTCATAGAATTATTAAACCTTGAAAAGAAACCATTTAATCTATTCTGCTTGTTTCATAGTAGAGGGAACCAGAGTCCAGATGGTGTAGTGACTTGACCAAAGTCACACGGCCAAGACTATTTAGAGACATTCGAGACGAGAACCTGCTCTCCATCCTCTTCCTGCGTGGTCTTCTCACCCAATTGCCCCCCCCCCCACTTAGTCTTGCCAGTTCCTCTTCCAATAAAATCTCACATCTGGAATATTGACATACTAGTTTTACCCTTTCTAGGACCTTAACATAAAATCAACTAAACTGAATGATCAAATTTTTGATTCAGTAATTAGATAACAGAATAAACCTGACTTCTAGATCTTTCCCTGACATCTGAACACTTCTCACCCTTCCCCTCTTTGACCGATTTACCTTCATCTGAGGTAGTAAATGATGGTGTTTTTGACCAGCATTCTCCCAAGGGTGTTGTCATGAGATGGTTTAGTCAAGAAGGGCCCTGTATCAAACACGTTTGCAAATGCTCATGGCATGTCTGATCCCTGCCTTGGCAATTCGTACTGTGTGTCAAAGCCTCTGGGAATGCTGTAATCAGAAAATTTTCATGACATTGTTTAATTTAATATGTATCAAGCCTCTCTGGTTATGGAACTCTTCAGCTGACAATATACCTATTGAAATCTTGCAGTACACATTTTAGGGAAAAGGAGTTCTAGATTCCATATCTCTGTTTCTGTCTGGATCCCCTACTTTCTCGAACTCTTGGCATCCTTACACTGCCCTACAAAAACATTCCCATTCTGTGGACTATCCTTTTAAGTTCCTACCATGTTAAAGTATTAATAAGGGCTCTCTATGTGCAGGAAATCATTGAGCTTGGAATCTGAAATGGGTTGAATCCCAGCTGAACTGGCCACATGACTTTGAATGAACAGCTTTACTTTCTGTGAGCATTGATTTCTTCACCTGTAACCTCAACATCGTAATTTCTGTCTTGCTTATATCAGTATTGCTTTAAGGATCGGCAGAAATAATAGACGGGAAAACATGTCATTCACTCTAAAAGGTGGTATAGATGTTAAAAATTATTATGATGGTAATGACAACGATGCTAAACCTCTTTCCTGAAGTTACACATTTACATTAGTGTCAAAAGTTCCCAAAGAGGTTTAAAAACTGGTCATATTGGGTTTAATCTGTCAATTGAGTATAGGGAAGTAACAGCTGAAGGATCAAAAGCAGAAATTTGCCAGTTGCAAAAGAGAAGGAGAAGGAAGGTGTAACCCTGGTGGGGAGAAAGGTTAGGGGGAATTTAAAATCATTCTCCGAGGAGGAGACAGAGCTTACATGATTTTCATAAGAGATTTCTCCTGACCTAGGGAAAGGGGTAAACAGTCAGCCAGGAGCTAGGTGCCTGGTGGAAACATACATGAAATTGCTGAAGAAGTGGAGGGCTTTGGCTCAAGCAGTAGAGACCCCCTCCTCAGTGACCTGAAGGAAGCCAGAAACCCTAGAAGAACGTGCAAGAAAGTCTTTTCTGAGACATCCCAGAGATTTATCCATTTTGCCCCAGAGGGAAGGAGGCAAATAGGGCTGGATGTCAGCAACGGCAGTTCAACAATTCAGAGCTGAACCAGAGAAATACTAGTTTCTCATAGATAGGTTTATATGAGTGCATCCTTCTCGTCTGCCAGGCCGGTGGCCAGAAAAACATCTGTTACACATTTTAATAGGGGTCTGTGGAACACATCACATGACGCTATAACCCAAAGGAATGATGTAAATGATAGGGAAATTTAGAGATCACAGCTGGCCAGAAACTAAATGTGACATTGGCCCTTTAAGGCTTTGTCCTTCTGACCACTCCAAGTTCCTAATCCTCCTGCCAAGTGGGCTGGAGGCCAAAATATTTCTTAACTTTGCATTTATTTCAGGGTGTTAATCTCATAGGCAACCAACTCCTATTTAATAAACTCAAACTCCTCAGGCCCTCCCCCTCAGGGATGCCTGTGTCTGCTCTCCCAAAGCCTTAGCATACATGCGCCTGCCCCTGTCTTTTCCTGCCTGCCGAGGGTGTTGACACAGCAGTGTCAGGGCATCGTGCAGCTGTCATCAGCCCCATGCCACAGATGGTACCTCAATTATGCATCCTTCCCACAGCGTCTGCCTTGGCCACACGAGCCGTCTACCTGCCTCTGAGTCTCACTTGGGGCTCCAGAGGCCAGGAGGTGAGGCAGAAGAGCTGAACTCCAGATGGACTCAGGAACCTTTAGCTCTAAGACCAATCTCAGAAGGAGTGGGCTTCCCTTGCCCCATCCTCAGCCCTATTTTTAATCACTAACCAAGGAAGGTAATGAGAAAGTACTTGAATTACAAAGATTCCCATTTATTACTCTGGCCGCCCCTCCACAAAGCATCTCTTTTCCCCTTCGGCAAGAACAGATCACTATTGACACTTTTAGAAGGCCCTGGGCCCCTCTCAATTATTGGCCTAATCTCTGCCTGCTCTGAAAGCAGAATTCTTTCCTAACTAGATTTTTTAGAAAGTTAAGAGGCCATTCTTTGCTTTATTCATTGGAATGACTTCGTGAGCTAATGTATTCTCCTGTCAGTACATTTCATGGGTTCAGCAACATCTGCAGGATATGGAAAGAGCAGAAATAAACCAGATGTTTCCAAAAGGTAGCTCCACTAAGCCTTCTTAACATAATTATTGCAATAGCGCATCCACATTTTATGGTACCTCCTCTATCTTTATACGCTGCTAACTTTTCCTGTAGAACTCCAAACCCGTGGACCTGAGTTCCTTCTAAACAGATTTGTAATCTTAAAAAAAAAAAAAAATTGACATATATCCTCCATTAAATCCAAATTTCCTTTATCAAATTTTAGAGGGGAAAAATAGATTAAGGAAATGCAGATATTTATCTCAGCCTTCAACATTTACACTCATTTGGTTAATTACCACTTAATTACACCGTCAAAGGGGAAAATTTTACCACAGACAGACCAGTGCCCACCCTTCAGGGCCTCACCTCTTTCAAGAGGCAGACCTCTGCTCGGAGCCAACTCCTTTCTCCACGAAACATTTGTAATGATTACTTGACAAGAAGTGCAGATACAAAATTGCGCAAAGGAGAGCCATCACTCACCAGAGGCTTTCTCTGAGTTCTCAAGCTAGAGCAACAGTGCCCCCCAAAGCAAGCAGCCAGCAACATCCTGTAAGCTGACACTGGGCTGCCCAAACTTCTATTTTCTGCTTCATAAGCCGAGGAGCTATTTTAAGAGTTGCTGGCCGAAAAGCAGGCTCTATTACAACCAGACGAGCATTCCAACCAAGCTGGGGAGCCTCGGCTGGAAACAGAGACTATTTCCACCTATTTTAACTCAGACGCCAGGAATTCTCTATGGAGGAGATGGGGTTGGGGAGCAGGAGACACAGTAGAAAATCGGAAAACTTCAGAAGTTTGCCAAACTCGAGGGAACAAAGTATAACTAGATTAATGCATAAATCTTATTAACCGAAATGCAGCTGAATAGAGTCATTTGTCATCAGAGTTTCTCCATCTTTTAACAAATGGCAATATTTTGGGGTCTCATAGTTCTCTGCCAAGTGGAAGACCTCATTAAAGCTGTTGGAAAATAACAGTATTTGAATTAGTTTAATTATGATATGATGAACTATCAACCCAATTTTTTAAAACAATATGCAAGTAGCCTTTTTAAGCCAGAGACTCTGTTTTCCAAAACAGGAAATGAAGCATAACGCCCTTAATTTCTTCATGAGGGCAAAATCCTAGATACTCCGATGCAGTGATACAATGAGCATGAAATGAAACCAACAATCCCCACCCCAGTGACTCCCTTTGTGCATTGACTAGAAGGTCTTTTGGCTCCAAGAATGGAAACTGCATTAAGCCGGAGCCTGACCCAAATTTTCTCTTTCAAGTTCTAAGCCCTGTTTTCTATTTTCCCTTCTATCTTGGAATAGGGTCACTCTATAAAAAATGAAATTTCACATTCCTGAAAGACAATGATGATGTCATATCAGCCTGCTTGGCTTTTATGCTGCTCTTTGGGGGTATTACAAGGGGGAAAAAAAATAATAATGTGGTGTTGGGAAAAGGGAATGAAAGCCAGGAAGCCTGAAAATCGAAGTTTTAAAACCAAACTGTATAATCAACAACACAATCATAAACACCTACAAGAAACAACCCCTTCCACTCCCCTGCAAGAAGCCACAATGAGACCTCCCCCACTATACTCCGACCAAAACAGAATTAAAAGGACTGATAATACCAAGTGTTTGTAAGAATGGGAAGAATTAGAATTCTCATGTATTTTAAGTGGGAACGTAAATTGGTACAACCACTTTGGAAAACAGTTTGATGGTTATCTACTAAATATATAAATCCTAAGATGGAGCAATTCTACTCCCGGGTATATATCCAACCTAAATAAGCATATACGTCTACCAAAAGGCTTGTACAAGTAGGTTCATAGCAGCTTTATTCATAATCACCCCATCCCAAAAGTCCATCATTTGTAAGATAAATTGTGAGATATTCGTTCCATAGAATGTCACATAGAAATATTTTCCAGACCAAAAAAAAAAAAAAAAAAGAGTGCATACTATGTGATTTCACTTATATTTTGTTCAAAAATAGGCAAAACTAGAAGTGATAGAAGTTATCATAATAGCGGTGGAGGTAATGGCTGGACAGGGCATGAGTGAGCCCTTGGGGTGTGTTGGGATTGTTCTGTATCTTACTATGGGTGTAGTTCCACAGGTATATACATATGTAAAAATTCATGCAGCTGGACAGTTAGTTACTATATATGAACTTTATTTATGGTATACCCCTCAAAATAAAAGCAAAAGGAAAAGCAAGACAAAGAAAAAAAAAGAAAGTAAAGAAAAAAACCCTCCCCGAGTCATCAGTTTCAAACATGTCTCACATAATGTCACTTCCTACATCAAGCCTTCCTGAGCTTCCTGCTTCTGATGACAATGACTTGCAAACTCTTCACTTGCTTTACCAAGGTCATGCATGTTCTGGGACCAGCCTACCTCGACATCTCTCACCACTTTTGCCCTACTTCCTCTTTCTGACTCCCCTCCAGCCACACTGATATTTTTCTTCTCGAAAACACCAAGCTCTTTTCTGACCTAGGTCCTTGGCATTTACTCTTCATTCTGAGTGGAACATTCTTCTCCCAGAACCCATCCCCAAGACTGCCGCCAACTCACCATTCCAATCTCAATGCAAATGCCATCTCCTCTGCTTGACGGCCCTAGTAGCATTCTGCTCTCACCATCCCTCTCTACCCTACTGCCCTACTTATCCTCTTCAGTTTTATATATTGCACTGATTCTCTAAAACTATTCTGTTTGCTTACTTTGTTTATTTCTCTGTCCTCCACAAAAATGCATGCTCTTTGAGACAGTGGTCAAGGTCACTCTCTTAAGGTCACTGCTATATCTCCAAGTGTCTAGGATGGAGCCTGGTATCCAGCGGACGATCAATGACTATTTACTTAGTGATGCAGAAATGACTCAATAAATGTATAAATCACTGCCCTCGAGAGTTAATGGGCATGGTAAAATTAATAAGGAGTAGTAGGACTCAGTCAAAAGAGCACTGGATCAAAAGTTTGCAAACTGAGAAGTCTGCAGTAGATGATCACCTGCTTTAACATCTTTACTATTCATCTATATTTAGTTGGGAGACTGGATAGATAGACATGAGAAGGACATAAACAACCCAGAACAGCAAAAAGCCCAAATAGAGACCTCAGAGAGAAAGCCATCAGGTCAGGCTGGTGTGGTCAGGGGGCCCTGCAAAAGCTGTGAGATTTTCACTGGGCCTGGAAAGCTGTTTGGAAGCAATGGAAGTAGATTGAGGGGAACAGAAGGTCCTAAATAGTAAACTTGGGTCAGCAAATATGCAGAGGTGAAAAAACCCAAGGCATCACCAAGGGCTGGAGCAGATGAATATCACTCAAGAAGAGGGTTGGTATTGAAGAGTGGGTCCCCACCAGTGTCCAAATTTCTTCCTCCTCATTTTTGAACACACCAGCTCTTAGAAGAGGGATTAGCAATTACCAGTGAACCAACCATCTCCCAAAGAGAAGCAGCTTGACTTATATAATGGGTTAGATGAACACTGACCTCCCTTGAAACTGCAGCCTGAAAAGTGATATGAATCAATATCAGAAATTTGCTTTATTGCCTCTGGAAAGATAGAAATTTAAATGTATTCCCTGTGTGGAAGTGAGAGGTTTGTATACAGAACCACCAACCTGTGGAAATACATTCTTTTATTCATTTGCCGTAATATTTTGGCTGTACTATAGAGCTAATATTATTGTTTATTTTTGAGAGTTAAAATGCTATCTCATTACCTTCAACTGCTGTCATCAAGCCAGTCATAAAGTTTTTAAAAATATAATTAATTCTCAAACTATAAACTTTCCAAATAAATACTTTGATAGAGTAGGAATCATTTGATTAAACTGAGCATGTTGTCTAGGAATTGTGAAGTGTGTGTGTGTGTGTGTGTGTACAAAGCCAGAATATGATGAATAACACACTTGCCCAATAATTTATAGGTTAAAAAAAAGTATTTAGAACCTAAATAAGTTCAAACTACTGGAAGTGGGATGCAAGCAGAGATGAAAAGGAAGATCATTGATGCCAACTATTCCTTGTTTGAAAAGAGTTTGGAGTTTGATCTGGAAAAAAGAAAGAAAGAAGACTTGAGTCTAGTGTTATTTTTTCAGAACTGATTAATTTCTTCTTACTGCACAGCTGGAAACACATGGAAATAAGTAAGGGTTTCACTGCAGAAGGCTCAGTTGGAAGTAATTTGCCATTGAGCTAGTAAATTGGGAATTTCAGACTTCCATTCCTCAAGTTGGGGCCCAAGATTGGCAATGGCCACCTTTTGGTTACAGAACCAAACCAAAGAATTCCAGTGGATCATTTCTCTGAGGATTCTCTCCTTGACTCCATAAGACTGGCAAAGTTGAGGCTGCTTTCCATAGGACCAATCTATTGGGTTAATCTTTGGTGCCTCTGGAGTCTGGTAGAGATTTCAGAATACTCTCAATGGGTAGGGCTACTGCCATTTACATCTATACATCCTGATAATGCTCAAGGAAGTTGCAACTATCACAGCTCACAGGTGACCACCACAGTACTAGGAAAAACACTAGTATATTCTTATTTAAAGAAGAAGCTCAAGGAAAGAGAAGGGGTAAAGAAATTACTTTTCATTTATATGAAGAGGTAGAAAAACCTCAAACAAACCTCATAAATCCCAGATCCACTACTTACTCGATTCTCCCTTTCAAATTCTGCTTTCACCATTTGTCTCAGGCTGTGCCTACATGCTTAGCAATGAAACACTGCTATTCCTAACTTTTACTTAAAGTGATTGTTATGTGCATGTAATGTATGACATCAATTCTCCAATCTTAATCAATAGCTCTGCGATGATGATAAATTGATCTATCTGAAGGTTGCCATTTAAAGGTTTTGCACTACCATTCAATCATTCTGAGCTGTCCAACTCCAGAACTACAGCTACCTATTCAAAGCCAGTTCTCTTTCAGGGTTTTTTGTTTTACTATTAAGCCATCATAGTGTAGCTATCGTTCCCTGAAAACTCTGTGTAAATTCCCAACTCCAGGTCTTTGCTCAGGTCACTGACCCTCACACAATGCTCTCTCCTTCCCTGTGAAAGCAATCTCCTCTGAGTCTGCATTCTTTGATCCATCCTCTTTCTCTTCCATTGGATTTGTTGGTGTCATTTAGGTCCTAGCATATGTTTCTTTTATTGTCAGTTATCTTTGTCCTTAATGGCAGAGACTATGGTTTTATGCTTTTTGATATTTTCATGACTGATGAGATACACCATTCATAACAGGTGTTCAACATATTAATGGCAGCACTGAAAACAAATAAAAAAAATTTGGGACTCAGACAGATCTGGGTCATATCCCAGATCCACTACTTACTAGATTCTCCCTTTCCCTGGCCTCCATATTCAATCATCAAGCCTTTCTCTTCTTCCAAAATGTATATCTAATCTAATTACTTCTCTTGTTACTGCCATTGTCTCTATTCATACCACCATCACCTCTTCCCTCAACCACAGAAATAGGCTCGTGACTAGCCTCCTTGTTTCTATTCTTGCCCCTTACCTTCCATTCTTCATACTATAACAAAATTGCCTTGTTGTTTAAAGGAAACCATACATCCTACTCCCTCGCTGAAACTCTTCAACGTTTTCCCACTGTGCTTAGAATCAAGCCCAAATCCCTGACCTTGACCACGGCTTCAGGACCCTGCGTGATCTGACCTCTGCCCCAGCATCATCTCACACCTCTCTATCCCTCTCTCACTATATTTCAGTCACACTAGCCCTTGGACAGTTTCAAGAAATGGCTGAGTTCTTACCCACCTTCAGGGCCTTTGCCTGGAAGTTAACTCAACCTGGAATCCTCTTCCTTGATTCTCAACTGGCTGGCTTCTCATCTCCCCGATCTCAGGACAAATGTCCCCTTGTCATTTCAAAACCTTCTTGATCACTCTAACTCATTCCTTATACCTTGTTATCCTCTATTATAGCATCCTATTTATTTCCTGTATGGCACCTGCAACGGTCTATAATTCTCCTGTTTATTTGTGTACTTGTCTGTTAACTGCCAACTCACTGAAATGTACAATCCATGAAATCAGGGATCTTTTCTGTTATCCATAGTATCTGTAACCACTAGAATAGTGCCTAATACATAATAGATGCTAAATAAACAGTTTTTCACCCTTATAAACAGTAAATGTTAATTTATGAATGGATTCACAATGCATATACTTCCATTTCTCCTCTCCTGGCCTTTGTCATATGTTTTACTGGTATGTATGTTATACCGTATACGGTGTTATACTGTATTATTTTTAAAACAGTCCATTGTCTTTTAAAGAGATTTAGCTAATAAGAAAAAAGAACCTTACATATTTACCTATGTAGCTAATGTTTTTCATTATCTTGTATAGATCTATATTCCTGCCTGGTATCATCTCTCTGCTTAAATGATTTTCTTTAACATTTCTTATAATACAGTTCTCCTGATGATGCATTTTTCCAGTTTTTGTATTTCTGAAAAAGTCTTTATTTTATCTTCATTTTGAAAGCTATTGTCACTGGTTATGCAATTTTTGCTTTTGTTATTTTACAATTTTAAAGACATTGCTCCACTGTCTTCTCTCTTCCATTGTGTCTAATGAGAAATAAGCCATCATCTTGATCTTTGTTCCTCTGTGTGTCTTTTTTTCTGTTTTTAAGATCTTATCTATTGGTAGCTTTGAGTAATTTGATTACAATATGTTTGGTGTGGTTTTCTTTATGTTTCTTATGATTGGAGTTCATTTAATTTCTTGGATCTGTGGATTCACAGCATTCATCAAATTTGGAAACATTTTAGCCATTATTTCTTCAAGGTTTTTTTTTTTTTTGGCTGCATTGGGTCTTCATTGCTGCACGCGGGCTTCCTCTAGTTGCGGCGAGCGGGGGCTACTCTTGGTTGCGGTGCGCGTGCTTCTCATTGCGGTGGCTTCTCTTGCTGTGGAGCATGGGCTCTAGGCACGTGGGCTCAGTAGTTGTAGTTCGAGGGCTCTGGAGCGCAGGCTCAGTAGTTGTGCTGCACAGGCTTAGTTGCTCCGCAGCGTGGGGGATCTTCTCAGACAAGTGCTTGAACCCGTGTCCCCTGAATTGGCAGGTGGATTCTTAACCACTGCTCCACCAGGGAAGTCCCACTTCAAGTATTTTTATGTCTCATTCCTCTTCCCTTTCAAGACCTCCAATAATATGCATGCTAGGCTGATTGCAGTTGTCCCAGAGTTCACTGATGCTCTTTTCATTTTTTCTTGAGCTTTATTTCTCTGTGTTTCCTTTGGGATAGTTTCTATTGCTATGTCTTCAAGTTCACTAATTTTTTCTTTTGTAATATCTAATGTGCTGTTAATCCCATCAAATGTGTTTTTATCTCAGGCATTATATTGTAGTTTTCATCTTTAAAAGTTTGATTTAGGGTTTTTTTTTTTTACATCTTCCATGTCTCCAGTTAACTTGTTCAATCTTTTTTCTAGCTTCTTGAACAAATGAAATATAGTTATAATAACTGTCTTTAATGTCCTGTCTGCTAATTCTACTACTATTGTCAGCTCTAGGTTGATTTTGATTAATTGATTTTCAACCCAGATCGGTTATATATTCCTGTTTCTTTGCATGCCTGGTAATTTTTAATTGGATGCTAAGCATTGTGAATTTTATTTTGTTGGATGTTGGATATTCTTGAATTCCCATAAATATTTTTGAACTTTGTCCTGAGATATTAAGTTATTTGGAAAATTTGGTCTATGGTTGACTTGCTTTTCAGCTTTGCTAGGTAGCCTTAGGTCTAGGGCTATTTGTTTCTCATTACTCTAGCAAAAACCTTCTAAAATTCTACCCAATGACCAAAGAATTGTGAAGTTTTCCAATTTGACTGGTGGAAACAATCACTATTCTTTGCCTTGTATGAATGTCAGGTCCTGTTCTCTCTAATACTTCTGAGTGATTCTTTCTTCTTCCAGGGTAATTTCTTCATTCACATGTCCTGATTAGTACTCAATTGAATATTCATTCAGGGAGTCCTCTCTCCTTGAGCCACAGCCTGTAAACTTTCTCAAGACTATAAGCTGTAGCAATTGTAGGGCTCAATTAAGTTTTTCTCATCTCTCAGGGATCTCTGTCCTTTGATACCTGATGTCCAATGTGTTGATTTTTAATTATTTCAGAGGGAGACCATATCCAGTCTATGTTACTCTATCTTGACTGGAAACGGAAGTCCCAGAGTACATGTGAACATTGCCTAATCCTCTCCCTCATAGAGATACTCTCTGGGGAACAGGTCTAAAGTATGATAGAATGGTAACAACAAGTAAAGCATGAAAAAAAATCAGAGAAAGAAGAAAGTACAGTGAAATGCCACACCACAGTTATGCTGGAGTTGGATAGTAGAGAAAAGAGAAGGAAATCGCCTTTACTGATTACTACCTTATTTGGAGTATATGAAACAGGCCATGCTATATGAAATTCTCTTCTCTTTTGGTGGGGAGGAAAAAAACCAAGGTAGAGTTAGTAAGGAAAAAGAAAGCCATTCTTCCAACCCATCCCTCCCTCTCACACCACACACACACACACACACACACACACACAGCCTCTTATCTCATTAAGCGATGTGACCCTCCTCACAAAGGAGGGTCATCAGCAAATACAGTGGCTTGTGAACACATCACGGGATGTGCTCATTATACCACAAAGACAGAGTAGGGACCAAGCAATCACAGGGCAACATAGAAAATTGTTTTATAAGCCGACTTTTACAAATTGATTTCAAAACTGGGGAGCAATTACCATTAAGCAAAATAATTTGCTGCCCCGAAGAGGGTAGGGCAAGGCAGTAGGTCCAAAGATAACCTAAACCATCATTAGAGAAATCCAGTTATTTAGTCAATTTTACTTATTTACAGGACTAAAGATTAATGAGTTCAGATACTCACTCAGACAGTAATTAGGTTTCAAAAACATACTATAACACAATCAATCATGGCTCTTGAACATAATGGCATTAGGGCAGAGCCCTCTTTCAGCTCCAGTTATTAGCAAGTGATTGGTGAACACTGGGTGAAGCTGAGAGGTTACCCCAGGGCCCTGCAATAAAATGAAAGAAGACCCTTAAATAAGAAGAAAGTATATCTTTGATCCTTTGTCCTTCGCTTGGATATTCTGAAATATTGTGCTCAGGATGTGAGGTTTCATAACAGAACTTCAAGTATTGGTGGCATTTAAAAATACAGTTGGTGTTTCACTTGAAATATATCTTTACTTGATAATCTAGCTATTTACAGTCTTTTGAATCTAATCTTTAGGGGTATTAACATTTTCAGATTTTTTAAAAATTTACTTTCTCATGACTTTATGAGTAAAGATAACTCGAGAGTTTTATAAATATACTGGGACCTCATGGCACCAAAGAAAAAGCCAAAAAGATAAAAAAAACAAAGAGCTTTAAATGAGGGAGAATTTTTTATTGTCTGCTTCTACTTAGCAAAGAACAGCTTTGCCTTTCATGAGACAGAGAAATTAGATAAAGGTACAAGTCCTACACTCATGGAATCTAGGATGGAGAATAGACAGGAGAGAAAAGAAAGAGCAGTAATCATTTGGAATAATTTTAGATTTACGGAGAAGTTGCAAAGATAATAGAGAGTTCCTATATACCTTTCACCTAGCTTCTCCCAGTGTTAACATCTTACATGACCATGATATACTTGCCAAAACTAAGAAATCAACATTCGTACATTACTATTAACTAAACTCCACACTTCATTTGGATTTCACCAGTTTCTCCAATACTGTCCTTTTTTCCATTCCAGAATTCAATCCAGGATACCATTGTGTATTTAGTCACACCTCCACAATCTTCTGGCTGGTGACACCCACTCAGTCTTTCCTTGTTTCCCATGACCTTGACCATTTTGAGGAATATGTATGTTGCAGAACATTCCTCAGTTTGTCTCATGTTTTCTCAAGACCAGACTGGGGTTGTGGATTTTTGGAAAGAATACCACAGAGTTCAAGTACCCTTCTCATTGCATCATATAAGAGGCTCTGCGGACATCAACATGATTTATTACTGCTGATATACACCTTGCTCACTCTGTGAAGATGGGATCTGCCAGGTTTCTCCTCTGTAAAGTTACTATTTTTTCCTTCCCATACTCTATTCTTTGGAAGCATGTCATTACATCCAACACCCACTTGAGAAGGAGGGGAATTAAGCTTTATCTCCTAGAGAGCGGGTATCTACTTACAGTATTTGGATTTCTTCTTTACGGAAGATTTGTGCATTCTCTCCCACTTATTTATTTATTCAATCTCTTTCCTCACTTATTTTAAATAAACATGTCCTCCTAGCTGCTTCTCTCTATATATTGGATTTTATGTCAAAGTATAACAAGCACATTAGTTCATGCTGTATTGCAAAGACTCACCAGACCTCTTTGGAAGACACATGCTTGTCCTTCAAGAAGCCACTGTGCAGTTTATTAAATTTGTAATTTTATTCTTCAAATGCTTTTCTTGATTTTTTGAATGTAACGTTTATTTTTCTGTGGTTGTTTGTGCAGACTCCATGCATTTCCTTTTAGAATGTTAGGTCTATCTCTGAGGCAGTTAATTTTTTACACAGGTTATGGAATTAATCTAAGACTGTGTAAACTTCTGCTATGTCTCCACAAGTTTCTAAGAACAGCTGAAAAAGAAAAAATATAACATTAGGATCATTCAATTCAGCAGTTGTTTTGTTTCCATAACAGCAAACAAAGGATTTGACTGACTTTCTCTAAAATAATCGTGTTTCTCTGTTTCAGTTTGGATCTACAATTCTTTTTACCTTGTGAATGCCCTCCGAAAAAAAATGAAGAACTGACTTCTTTTCCTTTACATAGCTTCCTCTCCACTTAACTCTTCCCCAAGGGGAAAAAATCCCTTTAAACCTTTAAATTTAGTCCTGAAATAGACAACCTCAGAAGAGCATAGGGATTTGCATTTTATGTTTGGTTTATCTGAGTCCCAATCAATTGGTTTCCTGAGTGAGCCACACCAAATTCCTTGTGTCCTATGCCAGGCTCCTGGGAGTTACAAGTCCAACCCTGGTTTCTTACCAGCTTTTCCAGGGGAGAGCAACATGAGACCCATGGGTCTTCCTGCATTCCAGCTCCAAGAAAAAGTTCTGTCAACAAGGCATTGATTTCAAATATGGGTAAAGGCACCCCCTTGGTGTGTCATCCTGCAGGAATATTACCAATGCTAACATGTGCTGTAAGCCAGCCTTTCCCTCATTCTGTCAACAATAAGAGCTTAAAGGAGGAACAGGAAAGGGTGCCTCCCTGTAGGATGCCCATCCAGTCCTTGGCCCCCAACTAGATCCGCTGAATATAAAGAGGATGCAGACCCCTTTATTCTCATCCCTGCCCACTGATGCTCCTCCTGTCAAGAACCCCTTCCCTCTTCCCTTCTCAACCTCATTCATCTTTCAAGGCCCAAAATACTGGATCTCCTTTCAAAGTTTTCCATAGCTCATGGATTTCTATTCTTCAGAAGTTCTGAAGTGTTCAAACATATGCCCTTTTTATGATATACTATCTCGCCTTTGCTCTTTCAAATGTGTTTCTTTTCAATCCAATCCAGCTTGTAAGCAATTTGAGGCTTAGGAAAAAAAAAAAAACAACTCTTCATGTTTTATCAGTTCTTTCTGCTAGAATGTAAACACCATGAAGAATCTTAAGATGTGTTTACTGCTGCGTTGGTTGCACTTTCCAAAGGACCTAGAAGATAATACGAGCTCCATAAATATTTTTGCAGGAGAAAAAAAAAAAAAAGAAAGAATCTTCACAGTGCCTAGTGTATCTCCTGGACCCTATAGCCTATTGATTGTCTGATTATCTCATGCCTATTCTCAAGAGGCTTAAGATCTAGAGTAGCAATAAGAGGACCATCTCATACATTTCCAGTAACCAGTAACTGAAAATATTTTATTTTATGTTTATAGAGCCATTGAAAGCCCTCTCTCTCTCAAAATGCTTTCTTTTTTTTTTTTTAACATCTTTATCGGGGTATAATTGCTTTACAACGGTGTGTTAGTTTCTGCTTTATAACAAAGTGAATCAGATATACATATACATATGTTCCCATATCTCTTCCCTCTTGCGTCTCCCTCCCTCCCACCCTCCCTATCCCACCCCTCCAGGCGGTCACAAAGCACTGAGCTGATCTCCCTGTGCTGTGAGGCTGCTTCCCACTAGCTATCTACCTTACGTTTGGTAGTGTATATATGTCCATGCCTCTCTCTCTCTCGCTTTGTCACAGCTCACCCTTCCCCCTCCCCATATCCTCAAGTCTGTTCTCTAGTAGGCCTGTGTCTTTATTCCTGTCTCAAAATGCTTTTCTATCTCATTCTCTGAGCAGTGCTGTGATATAGGTTTAGTGGCTGATTTCTTAGCATTCTATCCTGGGAGAATAAATTGAACGGCCCTCAATATTTTTGATCCATTGGCACTGACAACACCAAGCATTAGCCACAAAAGGGCTGGTTGAATAAGGAAAGTTAATTTCTGTATCTTTTCTTTTTTATTCTCGAAATGTGAAATCATAACAACAACAAAATCAGGAGTCTTTCTCAAGTGAATTTTTGGTTTAAAACACAAACATTTTCTCTACATAAATTTTGTGTCTCTTACCACACACCTTGACTTGTTACCTGTCGGTAAGCAAGTTTTTGTTGAGCATACTTTGTTTGCTGGGTTTTTTTGTTGGAGCCTTGTTCAAGCCTTCACATCTCCAGATGGTCCAAGCATGGTCATTTTGTGAGCATTCAAAATTCTTCATATATTTAAATACGTTTATATATTTATACTTTTAACGTGACAAAATGATTTTAAAGTGTAATGAAACTTCAAAGATATGTATTATATATTGCTACAGATACACATGGTTTCTTCTCAAAATGTGTTTCCCTCAGTTAAAAAATGATTACAAAATCTCTCACTCAACCCTTCTATGCAAGTGGAATTTCTGTGGATAAAGAAAACCAAAAAAATTTTTTAATAGTTTACATAAGATTTGTTCTGGTTAAAAGTTACATTAAAATTTAGACTCTCAAAGGTAATTTGGTGACAGTTAATTAACCTGTTAGGGTTTGGGCTGTGTGTTTGTGCATATATATATTTATAAAAATATATACCCATAAATGCTTTACTGCATTTCCTTATTCAAGATTGTGGTTTATCACTTGACTTTCTTGTTTGTCCTTTCTCATTTCTATTTTTAGCTTTCCTTTTTATCCCCCTTACCTCTCTTGTTCCCTTATCCCCCAACCTTACCCCACTCCTATATTCCTGGGATCTAGGACTTGTACCTTTACTGATTTACCTAAACCTCCACTTTAAATACGTGTGTATTACATGGGGAGGATCTCCCAACCCTGTCCCATCACCACAAACTTATCAGAACAGCCAGCTGAATCTGGGAAGACCAGAGTCAGAGTATGAATATTTTAATGGATAATAGTGGTCAGGTCACCAGGATCAACCTCCTTCCAAAGTTAAGAGGACCAGCTGGCAGGCATGACAGGGGCAGAGGTACAGATCCCTGAACGGAGGCAGAAACTTAACTACGAATCTTCCATGCTCTCATGGTTCTATCTGGGTAGTCCCTGATTCAAAATTCCTCCCTGCTCCCCTTTCCATGCACAAAAAACTCAGATTCCATGGCCAACTATGTTTCCCTTTGTGAAAAAGATTAACCCCTCCACCACCCCGGTGGATGCAAAGCCCGTTGACAAAGACAAATGAGTCGGTTGAGAATCCCAGCGTTTGGCTTTCTCTCTGCTGAGGCCACTGGAAAGCCTTTCCAGACACAGCACTGACCCTTGGGCTGAAACTTATGGTCAGTCCTTCAGGTCATCTATTTGGTGACAACTAAGCCTGGGGCGGGGGGTAGGGGGAGCAGACGAAGGAGTGTGAGGAGGCGAAGGCCGAACTTTCATCTTCAAGGCGTAAGAGATGAACTTCAGGCCGCCAAATCCAAATCCACAACCTAACTGAGGCTGTGTCCTGGTTTGAGCTATTACTCAATGTTCTATGTTTTCATATTTTAAGAAAAGTTTATTATGACAAGTCAATGACAGCACTTTTAGTAAGTCAATAAATCACAGAAGTATCATATCACAGAGATGACAGCTATGTAAAGCATCGCAGGGAACCTGATATTATTTCAACAAAATAGCAACTAAAGCCTCTTGGCACTTACTGTAATTTGAAGTCAAGGTTTAAAAATATATTATTATTAATATTACTGAATGGGAGATTTTCTTGGATGGGGTACTGAGAAACAAAACAACTCATCGCAAAGTTTTGTGTGAGAGGGAATAAATTATTAAGTGGGGAAGGCTTCCAAAATGCTGCTTCTCATATTGATGTCCTGGTTATATTTTATAATTTGCTAATATTGGGGTGGGGGAGGGGAGAAACCCAAACCAGATGAAAAACAGGATAAAAAGATTGTCGAGAGCTTTCTTTCATGGCCTCTTTCCAAGCATATGGAAAAAAGAGATGTTAATTTTTTAATAAGGTTTGGATCACGGCAGAGTAGAGACTGGGGGCTGACCCAACCCTGTTTTGTTACTTTCAGAGTGGAAACTTCGAAGCAGCTGTCAGAGCTGGGGTGACAGATGTTAGCATGAAGGGTGCAAAGGCAACAACTTACTTCTCCTTCCAAACTGTGAACATTATCCTGTGCCAACATTTTTTCTGTTCTTTGAGAGGAGAGGGCAGTGGAATGGCAGGATTAAGAAAGAATAATAAACCCTGATATTTGGATAGGACTTTCCCATTTCCAAAATTCTTTCATGTATTTTATTTCATTAGTTCCTCAAATCAACTCTCTATAGGAAGCAGTTTGGGTTCGGCCCTAACTCTTTTCACAGAAGGCATAGGGAAATTAAGTAACTTTCCCCAAACTACACAACTGCCCATGGAAAAGGGACAATGCCCAGTCTCCCCACCATCAATTCACTGCTTTTCCCACTGTGCATGTTTATCTTATTTTCCATCTGGTTTGTGTTTCTCTCCCTCCCTTACCCCGATATTAGTAAACAATGAACCATAACCAGAACATCAATAAGAGAAGCCGCATTTGCAACCCCTTCCCTACTTAATACTTCATTCCCTCTTACATTCAACTTTATGACAAGTTGTTTGTTTCCAAGCCTATGCTAGTCTCAGGTCACTATTCCTTTTAACCTCTGTTAACCTGGTAACACTGGGATTCAGTGATGCGGTGGCCATGGTGCCATGAATGCCTAGAGGGAGGGGTGGCCCCTCACATTCCTCCCCAATCCCGGCCTCAGGGTTGGCTCTTTCGCTCCAGTTTTGACCACAGAGGAGGGTGTTTCACATCAGGGAGGGCGTGGTGTCCAGAATGACATCCCGGCAAAGGAGGGCCTGCCTGCCCTTGGCTCCTGGGAGGTACTAAGAAAGTTTTCAGGGAGAGCCCAAATTCATCTAACAGCCATCAAATTCAGGGAAGCCGCTGGTTTCCACAACTTTGAAGCAGAGATGCAGAAGGAGGTATAAACGGAACGAGATTTAGCCTATCGGTACACGCTTAGACAAAAACCCCCAATAATCAAAGTAAAGTAAGTCAAGCTGCTGTTCGCCCAAGTTATTCCTCCCTCAAGTTGCTTTTTGTGGCTTCTTTTCCCCTCCACAACTACTCTAGAAAATCATTTCGTGAACATATATAAATCTATTTTAAACACACATCAGTCCAGAGCTGTCATCATCCCAGCCCCTGGAGGTGCTGGCCCTTGAAGCACGGCATTCTCTGTTCTCTAGAGTGTGCCTCCTAAAAACAGTCAGAGTATCCTTTGCTTGATTCCATTTTGTGGACCAGGCTTGGGGAACAACCTGAAATAATTCAGCATATAACTGTCAACAGCCCTGCCAGCCAAATCCGTGTCTGAACAGAAATAAACCCAAATTGGCAGAGAGGTAGGAAGCATAGTGATGTGATTTCATCGCAGCGTCATCCTCCCAAGAGATCTATAAAGAAGCAGCTCTATCTAGGTGAGGACTAAAGAACCCAGAGAGAAAGAGGCAGCAGGAAGAAGGGACAGAACACCAATGGGCACAAGGGGTTAAAAAATAAATGAATCCCAGCAGTCAGTCTGAGGCCAGTACTGAAGCCACCAAGGGACTGGGTCTAGGACACGACGATTCTGGTGCTAGCACCACCCCTGTGCACCAGGATCCATTTTCCTTGTCTGTTTCTCTTTTTGCAGATCCGTGAAATGAAAATGATAACATCGACGTCATAGCTTGTTGATTTCATATGATGGGAGGGCAGGACATAGCACAGTAGATATGAGAAAATGTTTTGAAGCCACCCGGTGAGTTTTTGCTTCTACTTCTTAATAGCTCTGTGACTTTGGTTAAGTCTCATCAGCTCTCTCAGGCTCAGACTTCTCAAAAGTGGATAATAATGCCATATTCGTGGGAACAGGGAACAGATTAAATAAGATAATGAACATACAACTACTTAGCATAATGCCTAGCTTAGAGTCAGTGCTCGATAAATGGTTAAAAATACAAGCGCACTCACATATATCCTACATTTGGTCTGAGACCCCAACTAAGATTGAATATGGAGGAGCTTGGAATAATAGAAAATATTCTATTATTTTATAATTTACCATAAAAATTAATGTATGCTATTCTTATTAATATTTACCCTTTAAAAGTCCAGGCACTTTTTTAAGTGTCTTAGTCTTTGAGGATGTCCAATAGTTTTAATGTTATTTGATCAGAGCCGGCGGTATATTTAACCATCGGCCCCGATCTCCTACAGTAGTATTAAATAGTCACACCCTCAACATGGCCTCCTGGTCAACAAAATTCTCTTTCCCACCCCTTGACTTTGGGTTTTGTCATGTGACTTGCCTTGGTTTCTTGGAGTTTTCTAGAACAACTGGAAATTGGCTTGCTAAGCAGGCTTGCTATCTTTATGTATGGCCATAAGAAGAGCTTCCTGGAGCTGCAGGTCCCAGGATGACAGGAGACACATGAAGCAGACCTGAACCCAGATACAAATTAAGCCACACCCAGCCGAGCCTGGACCAGCCAACCAACACACATGTAGGCAAGAAATATTTTTTGTGTGCCACCAGGTTTTGCGGTAGTTTTTTATGGATGGTATTGAGGCGATAGCTGACTAATAAAAACAGCTCATCTTTAGAGGTAAGAAGGGAGATTGCTAGCCCTTCAAGGTGTGTTGGCCCCATCTGAAACTTCTGTGCTGAGTGGCAGGAACAGAAGCCACTGGAGAAACAGGGTCCTCCAACCCCTTCCTGGCTGAGGGGGTGGGGAAAGCTCGGTTATTTTCTAATGATTCTCCCACAACACTCGACCCATCTTCACCAGTCTGCTCTGTGGATCTTGTCTCCACCTTAGTCAAAAAGTATAATATCATGGAATCTGAAGAATCAAGGGCTCTGCAAAGCAAATTAAGGCTTCTTAAAAGTAGCTTAGATCCCATAAAATCTTTAAAAATTGTGAAGCACTATGTTGTACACCTGAAACTTATATAATACTGTAAATCAACTAAATCTCAATTTTTTTAAAAAGTACCTGGGATAGAGTGATAAGAGGGACTGAGAAAATGCAAAAGGCAAAATTGTGAGGATGACAGAATCTGTTTTCAGGTCTCACTCCTACATTTCAGGAACCTAGGATGTCTCCAGATTAACCAGATCTGCCCAGAAAAGAGTCCAGTTTCACGTGTTTAAACCTTGGTTTAAATGTAAATCTGTATTACTCCTCCTAGGGCTATTTTCATACCATCCTATATTTAATTGTGGAATAAAGTGTTTTTCTTGTAAAAAAAAAATATCAGGAACTACGATAAGGATGGGAACGTTGTTTACTGGTTTTCCTAGGGAAGGAAAGGGAAAATTTCCACACTATATGTGTGCTACATATAGTCACCTTTGAGAACATGATCCAAGAATTAACAGTAAGAACATAGCATTGCATATACCCAAGGTACACTTTCAAGGTTAATAAATGATTCAGCATCATATTTCAGAGGTGATCATTTTGAGTGTGTAACTGGGACACAGAAAAAAGTGGAAGGGATGGCCATCAAATAAATTTTAAAGTCCCTGTCTTCTAGAACACTCTCTAAGATGTTAGGACAGGTAAATCTATAATCTCTGCATCATATGTTGGGAATTCCAGAAGACTTCAGAGAGTAGAGCTTTCAAAGGAGCGGTGATTCGAAATCTACCAGGCAAGGCTGTTAAATCTAACATCGTAAGTGCAAATCTACTTAACCAGTACTCGGCTCTTCCTTTCAATTGCTTCCTAGGGCCATGTCCTATCACTCTCAAGGCATCACTGGGAGCCAGAGAAAATGAAAAGCACTGCTCTTAAGACATATAAACTGAAAAAGAGACATCAACAGTTAAGTCATTTACCCCACGGTGACCTAGGCGTGGAGCCCAGAGAATAACCCATGTCTGCTGATTTCTTTCCAAAAGCAATGGATGCTCTAATGACTACATAGGAAATCACAACTCAGGAAACCTCTCAGTCAACAATAATCAAGTCAAGACCTAATAACCAGGTATGGACCACAGCCTTGGAGAAATTAGTTCTACCAAACTGTGTGAACATGGACTGGATCAAAGTGATGATACGGCCAGCGTTGTTCCTATCCTCAGAAAGTCTTTGGAATGAAGAACGAATCAATGAATGAGTCAATCACTTCAATCAGCCAATTAATTACAGAAGTTATCTCCATAATATACACCACACCAAAGTATATTTAGTGCCGATTTTTAATTCCAAAGCTGTTCTATAACATCTCTGGAGAAGGATCAGGTCCTAAGGGACCCCATGCGGCTGCCACCAACTGCTTACAATGCCCTGGCTTTGCACATGAGTGGCTGAGTTTGAGGCAATGTTACAGTATTACCACTGTGAGCACTGTAGAAAGTAGCCCTGCATCCACTCACACAAGACCCCAGAAACAGAATCCACTTAAATGAAATACGTCTTTTTGTTTTAATATGAGCTTTGATTCATAAGTTAGAGTGAAAAAGAGCTTAAAGCCTATATTTATACTAGGATAACTCCTCTAGCCCATGAATTGAGGAAAACAAACTAGGTCAACCACTCAAAATTGCCTTCCTTAAAAAAGAAGCACAGGCAGAGGTGGGCGTCAGGCTAGTAAAGTTGTGACACTCTCTATAATGCTGTTGAAAAGTCAAGTCTCTGTGAGTAGAAGAAATATTCTAGAAGTAGAAAGTGAATTTTCATGAAAATACGCACTCCGTAGGGATTTTAACATCTTGGACTTCCCAAGCTGTGCTGGGGAAGTGAAAACTTGTGAGGAGCAAAACATTGGGGAATTTTTATTTGCAGCCATAAGTTAGGCCATATGGTTGGAGAGTGATTTCTTATACGATGGGTAGGCACTTGAAATAACGTGGCTCTTCATTGCAAGAAGAAAGAAGAGACAGGTGGGCTGGATTTCTGTGTCACACTGCGCCTGCGGCAGAGGCAGCAGCAAGTCATCTCAACTCAGAAGAGTCGTAGGTGGCTGAAAAATTAATGCAAGAGTGACAGTGGGATAAAGCAATAGGGTGCAAGGGAGAAGAAGAAAAATGGAAAAGCAATGTAAGTGATTCCCGGCCAATAGGCAGTGCCTGGTAATAAATAAATAGGCAGTGCATGCAAGGGAGAGGGAGGAGATGAGGGGAGAGGAAGCTGGGGTCCGGAAGATCATTCAAAGGCAAAGAAGGGGCATTTAGGCAAGATATAAAATACAGGTGGAGGAGCTCCTTGACTATTACAGAGGAAAACCAAGGCAGTGGAAAAAATGATAAGACGCGCAAAGGTGCAGAATGAACGCAAGATAAATTATAAAAGAGGGTGAAACAAACAAGACATTTTTAAGTACGTAAGGAACAAGGGGTCAGGGAAATGGCAAGGGAAATTTACTGCCAGAAGAGGCAAAAAAAAAAAAAAAAATCAAATGAATTCTCTGCCTGAGTGTTCATAGAGAACGGGGCAGATGCCAGAAACGGGCATAAATTTCCAGAAGAAAGAAGAAGAAATAGTTAAGGAAATCAAGATCAATAGTAGAACCAGTCACCAGGAAATTGCCATGGTCCCAAGCCCCAAAAAACTCCAGGGACAGAAATGGCCTCTAGCCCAGGGCCTGAAGGGAATGGTGGAAGAGAGGTCTGGAAACTTCTCACAGGGCTTTTGCAAAACTAGAAAGGGAATGGCAAGTGCAGTCCGGCGGAGGCGACTTGATAGCAACTGGGGGTGACCCACGATCCATTCTTGGGTGACCATGTGATGAGGCCTAGAAGCAGATTGGGAGGTGACACCCAACTCTTTCATGACTGGCATTTTCCCTTTGAAAAGCAGTTGTCAGTAAGTTCTGGTGTCAGTAATAAAATGGCTGGTATTTGGACACTCTCCAAAGGCCAGCTGTTGCCACCCCAGCTTTTAGCTATGGCACCAACAAACTGTTGACTAAGTGATCACAGTGCCTTTTGACCCTTGAGCTCCGGGAAGTCTTCTCTGACGTGCTTCCAGGGAGAAAGATCACCAAAGAAAAGCAAGAGGAAAAAGCAAGGAGTCCCCAGGGAATTCGACTATGGCTGAGGTTGTGTACTAACCTCACTTCTCATTCACATCACATTTTCTATCCCAACTCTCTTCATGTCTCGCTCTTAAATTTCTTTCTTTAATTCACTCTATTGAAAACATCTTTGCAAGCTGCTTTAAATGCTTTTTGAAAATAGCTGAGAATATAAGAAGGCTCAAAGAAAGAAGAGGAGGAAAGAGGAAAGAGACAAAATGGGGGCAGAGAGAGATGAGGGGAAATTGTGAGTTCAATTCTCAGGAGAGACGATGCAGTGAAGAAAAAAAGCATTTTTCTGAATGGGGAAGAAAAATGGGTTGGAAGCAAGAAAAAGATCTAAGAATTCAAGAAATTAGGTAACAAGGTGGGGCTGAAAGACAGAAGAGTATACTAAACTGTAAGGAATGAAGAAACGGTTTGAAATATAGGGCTAAGTAGGAAACATTCAGGGGAAGGAAGAAAAAGAAATATGATGGGAAGATGGCCTCTGATGGTTCAGAAGGAAAATTTGGAAGCGTAAAACTAGAGAAAAAGAAGTCAATCATTAGAAGATTTACACTTGGCTTTGAAGAGAGTCCTAGGAGACAAGTCACTAAGCTGGTGAGAGGGAAAATGAGGTAGGCACGAAACGAAAACAGCGAGCGAGGAGGAAGACAGAAATTAGGGATAATCGATTAGGGATAATCGCAAGAACTGTATGCATCCCTGAAGGTGGGTGTCCTGTAATGAACTTTGGCCACAGCATTGAGTCTGTAAATATCAAAAGCTGCTCTCTGGGAAGACACACACACACACACACACAGTTCCATCAAAATAAACCAATTTTGGCTCGCTTTCAGAAATAAAGATGGGTAATCTAAGAAAGCTGCTAGTGGGAGACACAGATTATTCTAATATTCTAGTTATTTGATTCCATAAAATTTAACATCCACAGTTATAAATTGTACACAGGAATGATTATAATTCTATATACAAATAAATGATAATGGCTTTATTTACTAACTTGATCAAAAATACTTAGCTTAGACTAAGAGCTCACCAATAAGGAAAATAGTTCATAAATCCTAAGAAGTCAATTATTTGATTTCATAAAATTTCAAGGTGAAGAATGATGGGGTCACTTAGGTCATTTCCCCATTAAAATATGCTCAGTTCCATTATATATGTCAGAATGGTATGCAGAGCTTTTATGTTGATTAAGTCAAATAATAGCCAGACAGTTATGTTTTTCCCCTCTTCTCCATGTGGTCCTGTTCTTTGCACACTGCTCAGTCAGAAATGTCTGTACCTACTGCTTTCTTTTCTAATCTTCAATGTGAAGTAAAGACCAGGAGGTTTTCACTCCTATTTTGTAATTAGGCAACTGGAGTCCACGAATAAGGAACCATGTGAAATTCGAACAAGAAAAGGGTGGCCCCATAACCTAATGAAAAAGGCATCTGTTTACTCTAGCTGATGAAAACAAATTGAGTCTGGAAACAAGGTCCCTAAGATGTCTTCCTTGCTCTCTACTCTTATCCATGCCCCAGGCCACACAAAAGAACACAGGATACTGGCTGAAGATGGGTAACCCATGGCAACATGTAGCCATAGATGCTTGTTTGCTTTTTGGACAGTGAAATTTAAAAATTTTTTATTCACAAGCCAACATTCCAAATCTCTCGGTGAAGACGACCTACACTTTGTGAAAAATCAGAACTTCTGACAATGCTATTCCCTCCGGTCAACTGTATAGGGCTGGCCACTTGAGACTGGACATGGGTCTCCAATTCATCCCAGTCCCCTCGCAGGCACACACCCATTTTGTTTGCCCATGTGGCCCCTTGTAGTTCCTTGAGTTTTTGACGTCTGAAGAAAGCATAAAGACCCCCAAACACATCACTCAGTCTTCCAAAATGAGGGTCAGCATTCTGGTCTGCTTCTCTGCGAAGGCAGAGAGCAGAAGACAGGTCAAAACTACCCAGCCATGCCTAGCGCTCCATATATATTTACAAACAACAGTAGAGCTACAGAACTAGATGACAGGGCTTAATTGGCCCCTGCCTCACTCTAAATTACAGAATAAAGTAGACTTCTGGTTTTTGACATTCCTTGACAAATGAGATTAAGAATTACATTATCCTTTTTTATAACTTAACTACTTATGTTCTTCCCGTATTTTATTGTTATTTTTCTTCATTGTAGTATCTTAAACCTGATGTTGATAATCTTGCTAATAATTATAATTGTATTATGAAATATTTACTAATGTCTTCTTTCAAATACTCAATATATATTTTATTATGACTTTACTGAGGATTAAATGGATAAACTAATTTGTTACGATGTTGGCATTTTTCAACATTTACCTTGAAAAATAACACTGGGTCTTTTGAATGTAATGACCTGAAATTTCTAGAAGTAATTTGATGATTTATTTTAATTATTATCAAGTAGAAAGATGATAAACAAGTCTGAAACTCCTTACTTTATTAGGAAGTCTCATTCTGTACCCACAGGGAAAACAACAGATGAAGCATCTGGGCCCTGACCCATGGTAACTTCACTGCCAGCAAGGCAAGCACTGGTTAGAAAAGGTCATACTTTGGAGTCTCGGGATCTATAAGCCAAAAATAGCACAAGGCACTGAGAAATGGCTAGTCTTTTAACTCACAAAGGTGAGATACTGAATTCAGTACAACCACATGCTTCTCATATAGTACAGATTCTTTTACTCAGAATTAAACACATATTCTTATGCTAGAACGAGTTTTTATAAAAAAAAAAAAAAAAGGCTGCAAACCAGAATGGGTCATAACTCCCTTACGAATACAACTTTTCTATCCTACGCTCACCACAAACACACACATCCCAAACTGGGCTGTAGATGAGACAGGCAACGTGATTTACAGGGCTTGGCGCGAAATGAAAATGCCAGACTCCATGTTAAAAAATCATTAAGAATTCAAGATGGTGAATGCAGAGCATTAACTCAAGGGAGGATCCCCTCTGAGCTCAGTGCCTTATACAATTGCCCAAGTCACCTGCCCCTGAAACAAGCCCTGGCTGCAAGGAAGAAGTTTTGAAAAAAAGAGTAATTCTTCCTTTCAAAGATATAAAACCATTTAGCCTTTCCTTCTGGATCCTCAGATCCAGGCTTAGGGAAGACAGCATCCATATTTGGGAACAGAGCATGGCGCTACAAAAGAGAATCAACCAACAGTTGGTGAACCTACATGGACCCGTCATCATTGCCCAAACTCTGCTGTTTACATAGGATTCACTCTTGTCATTGTACATGCTATGTATCCACCATTATAATATCATACAGAGTAGTTTCACTGCCCTAAAGAACTACTGTGCTCTACCTAGTCACTCCTCCCTGCCCCCCAACCCTTGTCAACCGCTGATCTTTTTACCATCTCCATAGTTTTACCTTTTCCAGAATATCATACAGTTGGAATCATATAGTATGTGGCCTTTCTGGATTGGCTTCTTTTACTTAGTAATACACATTTTAGGTTTCTCCATGTCTCTTCATGAGTTGATAGCTCATTTCTTTTTAGTGCTGAGTAAATTTCCATGTTTGGATATACCACAGGTTAATTATCCATTCACCCACTGAGGGACATCTTCTTTGCTTCCAAATTTTGGCAATTCTGAATGGAGCTGCTATAAACATCAAAAAAAAAAAAGAGAGAGAGAGAGAGAGAATCAACCATCCCCCTCCCCAGGTAACTTTCCAGGTGTTGCCTCCACCCTCTCTATCCAAAGGGACACTTTCACTCCCTCTCCAGACCAGGGAAGATTTGCTCAGGCATGAAGACTTTGGACACTCATAGTGGGCAGTGGAATAAGTAACTAAGACTAAATTTCAGTAGGACTGCCTGCACCTTTTTAACCTCAGGGCAGATTTAAGTCCTTTGAGGGAGTTTGAATTAAAAATGTCAAGTTCCTTTCTTTGAGGAGGAGGAAGTCCACTAAAAGGAGGAAGACAGGGGCAGTGAATTCCCCTTTAAAAAAAGTGTGGAATAGCTCTTCTAGAAGGGCTCTTAGCACAGCAAAGCAAAAGAAAGCAGACTCCGAAGTGTCAGCAGGGCAGGGAGGACACGTTAGCTCAGACCCTGAAGGACGCTGCCTTGGTAACAACCAAAACCGTGTGAGAAATTCTAAGAATAAATCCTCGGGCATTTGGTGGGCATAATTTTGGGAAATCAGGCTTTGGCCTAAACAACTGTGGCATCAGCTGTTGGCAGGGACGTGGAAGGGTTGGTGCCACTTCCCAGTTGTGTCAAAACTGTGTGTTTCCGTAGAACATTCTAGTTATTCTTTGGGCTTACTCTGTCACTTTTTAGCTCTGAGAAAATTGTACAACAGGATTTCAGGTGCAGTCAGGTGTCTTGGTGTGGCTGTTTGGGGGTTTGGAGTTGGCAGTGGCCTGGGAATCAAGATGGGTGGACTCTGGTATCAGTGGGCTATGTGACCCTGGGGCAAGGCCCAGCACCTTCAAACACAGCTTCTCAGCTTCATCAGCCAGGAACATGAGGGAACTTCACAAGATCAGGAGGTTGGCTCCCTTTAAGGGCCCTTGGGTGAGGGGGTGAGAGGTGTAGGGTCAGGTCTGGGCTGCACCTCACCCCAGTTCCAACCAGAGCAGTTCCCTTATTTTCTGTTCATTTTATTCCCCCACTAGGGCACAGAGGTGACATGTAGGACATCCCCACCATGTCCAGTTTGGGTCCCACCAGCTCTGACGCCAGTTGCCAGGGTCCCATCCCAGCTGCACCTCTTCCTAACTCTGTGACCTCACGTGTGTTCTTGAACGTCTGTGTCTTGGTTCCTTTGCTTGGAAAATAAAGACAATCACACTACCTACCATTGGAGATTTTGTGAAGGCTGAATGAGGTCATATGTGTGAAACCTTTAGTTCACTCCTCAGTTTCTAGTAGGAGCTCAACAAATGTTAACTATAACAATTCTGTTTGAACAAAGGATTCCACGTCCAAAGAAAGGCTGAAAAAAACACTGAACCTGATATCTTTAAAAGTCTCTCTAGGACTAAAGTTCTATGATTTTCCTACCATTTTGCCTCTCATTGCCTTTATCCTTTCACTCCCTTCCTACCAAAACCCTCAGGATGAACCGAAGTCAAACAGGAATCTTCCCCTTGGCCATGGGTGGTGGTGATGGTGGGGTGAGCAGGAGAAGTGGGCAAGTCCACCAGTTTTCAAGTGTTCCTGGAAATGCTGTTGGAAAGGCCGGGATCATGGAATTTCCCCTGGCATGTTTTAATGGGTGTAACTGAACCCTCCCTCCTATGAGAGGAATTGTGATGGCCTCTGTCTCTGTACGGGCAAGGCCTAAATCTCTAATTACCTCTGCAGACAATAATACTAACACCAATGGCAAAACCATCACAAAGAAAAAATCTAGGACAAGGCAGAAGCAACGGCTAAGGCCTTGCGGAATCCGTATAATTTATGTCCACTTCATGGCGCCAATTCACAAATGACCTCTCAGCTGGCAGTCACCTTCCCAGGCTTTTGTCTTCCACTTGCTTAGTGAGAAAACAGCCATAGATGACAGGAGTCCAGGATAAATCTGTCAACGCGACTTACAGGACAAAATCTCCCAAGAAAGGCTTGAGGAATCCAGAAAATAAATCTTTGTGTCCCAAACAGTAGCAAGGTTACCCAAGTTTATAACGTCTCCTTTTAACCCCTCAGGTATGGGCCTTATTGACCATAATTATCACCAACCTCAGATGACACCCAGCAGTAACACAAGGACTGCCCCACACAGGCCTGCTTTCCAGGCAATGGCCTCAAACATGCAGGTTTTAGACAAGGGGCTACGGTTATCTTCTACCTGACAGGTAAGTTGGATGCTTCAAATCTTTCAGGACGGGACTGGACATTGAAAATGGAAGTCAGGCATTTAGCACAAGCTGGAAAAGGATTTCAAGAGACTTAGAAGACAAGAGGGCAGCAGGGTCTCGGGCTACAAGATCATAGCAGTTCCTTAGCTGTCACCCAAGCATGCAGACTTGACCAGATACCCCCCCAGTGATTCTAAAAGAGGTTTGAGAACACCCAGAAAGGTTCAACCCAGTCTCTTAGAATCCCTTCAATTTCTTCCTGTGGACATCAAGGATGCTTCCAACAATACCCAAGCTTCAAGAACAGTGAAAGTCAGCAGGAAGACAAGAGCCCCTCAAAAGGCTACAGCAGTTAGACAAGCACAGGAAAGGGTGGAAGAGTGTAGGATATTTAAGATTTCTCACTGCCTAGGAAACAAAGTCCCAACTCCTACGCCTGACACTCAAGGCTCTACCCAACATAGCCAGTTTTCTCTCGCCAACTGTGCCGTCACGGCTACCCAGATGCAGCTCCAAAGTTACAGTTGCAGACACCAAGAGGACCTCAGAGTCAGTCCAAGGGGCCACAGATTCTGATACACTAAGGTTGTCTTACCCATATCTGTCCATATATGTGTATATATATATATATATATATATATGAAACTGCTAGAGTTTGTATGAAACCCATATAGTAATGGTTCATTTAGAAATATTACTGAACTTTTCCTTGTCTTTAGTATTGAATGAGCAATTACTTTCCTAGAAGCTTTTTTTTTTTAACACAAAAAAGTCCGCCTTGAGAAGTCGGGTCCTGTGGTCTGCACAGACCCATTTCTTCAGCTAGGCCGTCCCTTCCCTGACATCTTTCTTTCTCCCAGTGCTGTCTGATAAAAATTGAATGCAAGCCACACATGGAATTTTTAACTTTCTAGTAGCCACTTTTTAAAACACGAAACAGGAAAATTGATTTTCATAATATAATTTAATATATCCAAAATGTTATCATTTGAACATGTGATTAGTATTTTCAAAATTATTAAGGAGATATTTTACTTTTTTCATGTTTTTTAATTGAGGTATAGTTAATTTACAACGTTGCGTTAGTTTCAAGTGGACAGCAAAGTAATTCAGTTATACATATACATATATATATTCTTTTTCAGACTCTTTTCCATTATAGGTTATTACAAGATATTGAGTATAGTTCCCTGTGCTATACAGTAGGTCCTTGCTGTTTACCTTTGTTTCATATTAAGACTTAATCTCGTATGTCTTAATCTCGTATGTATCTTATAGTGACAGGATATCTCAGTTTGAGCTAGCCATATTTTTTTTCCAATGTATTTATTTTATTGATAATATACCTAGGTACTACAGTTATAAAATACTGTGCATATTACACAGTATACATTTGTAATAGAAATTTTTAAATGGATAATCTATGATAAAACATTTTAAAATTGTATCTTTTTATTATTAAAGGGACATCCATCATGACGTCCTCAAAAAATACACGCACACTTCTAAGAAGATGTGGCAATTTGCACTGATATGAGCTGCAAGGTAATTATTCCAGGAATACTGTGATATGAGCTAGCCATGTTTTAAGCGCTCTGTAAGCACATATGGCTAGTGGCTACCATATGGATATGAAATTCTATGCAGTTATACTTCAAGGTCTTGGTTTTTGCTGCTCCCATACCTTCCTACCGTCCACGCTCTCCTTTCTACCCTCTCCCTTCCATACCTCTCTGCCTGTCTGCAACACAGCCATCCGTAATACGTAGCATATGAACCATTGTATCCTGAGGTCTCCAAGCCGATGGGGTTTTCCCAATCCTCATTTATTCTAGCATTCAAGGTCTATGCCACACACTTACCCCAACAATTCTATCCAACCTGGTCTCATAAATCAACTGCTTCCTAAGTGTGGGTCATGTCTCCCCAAGAAGTTTGAAGCCTATTTGTGGATAGTAAATGTGCCTTTTATCTTTTATCTTCTCCACAGCACTAAGCAGAATGTGGGACACACAGTCCCAATTGGCTCAACTGAATCAATTTCATTTTCTTAGACACTCTGCTCTATGTTACAGGAGAAGTGAGGTTTTTCTTTGCCAATGAAGAAAATATGGCAACAAAAAAACCCCAAAGAGATGTGATACTCTTCCTTCAGGGGCCAATTTTCTCACTTTTGGATGGATGCACTTTGTCATCAAGAATATCTTAAGGGGACTTCCCTGGTGGCGCAGTGGTTAAGAATCCGCCGGCCAATGCAGGGGACACGGATTCGATTCCTTGTCTGGGAAGAGCCCACATGCTGCGGAGCAACTAAGCCCGTGCGCCACAACTACTGAGCCTGCGCTCTAGAGCCCTCAAGCCACAGCTACTGAAGCCCGTGTGCCTAGAGCCCGTGCTCCGCAACAAGAGAAGCCACCGCAGTGAGAAGCCGGCGCACCGTAGCAAAGACCCAACGCAGCTATAAAGAATAAAAGGGGAAAAAAAAAGAGTATCTTGAGACTTCCCCTGGCCTTCTTTTACACTACCTTGGGCCTCTCATCAGCATTCTCTGACTCCAAATACGTATCACCAGTCTACTTTCAAAATACTTTCCAATGTGTGTTTCCATATGCCTTGTACTGCTTCTCCATTTTAGCCCCATTGAAATAGAGAAGACAGGGGCCACTTTGAGAAAAATGAGCAAATGACAAGAAAAAAAAAAAAAACTCTTTCCCCTTGGAGGTCTGAAGAAGAAAGGGCATGGGGATGGAGAAGTAGGCAGTTATATGTGCCTGTGTCATAGACTTTGAATGTACAGCCATGGAGACCTTGCAGGAGTTAGGGTCTGTGGTGGATGGCCTGGTCCAGGAACCTTTGAGGACTTGACAGAGACTCACAGTGAACTACAGAAGCGGAAAGAATCAGGACCATGAGCTATGAAACATACCACAAATTCATCAGCTGCAGAATGCCTGGAGGAAGCAGCCAGCTAAACTAGATCTCAGCAGACACCAGTCAGCACTCACCCAAGGAGAATCATGGGGCAACCCCTTCTTCCTGAACCTGTGAAGATCTTTCTCCTTTACTCTGACGTTTTAAGAGAGGATGAGGTGTAGGGAGGAATCTGAATAATAACTCAAAGAGATCATTTACCCTAGTGGGTTAAGTTTTGAACCAGCCTACAAATTTGGAAACTATACTTTTTCTGCACATCTCAGCGTAGGCTGAGTCATTCTGTGACCCGGATATGGACGAAGTCATAGAATAGATGAACCTAAGATAACGAAGTATGGAGAGCAGATGATGTGGCTGTGTAGGAGGTGAATGACTTTCAGACAATGTTCACATTCTCTAAAGACTTTGTGGTCACAACATTTACTTTAATTAAACAGCACTGGCCTTGAGCAAAATTCATTTTGGACATCACATTCAAAATAGCGTTCATTGAGGACTCGTGCTAATAAAACATGCTCCCAAGGCACCTACAGAAATCTGCTCTCAAGAAGGTTCTAGTGTTTGTCATGCAAACCTTAGTGTAAATTAAATTAATGTGGTACCTCTCCATCATTTGTGGTTTGTTTGTGGCGGTGGTGACTGTTTACATTTCTAAGTCATTCTCGACTATAAAAGCAAACCTTTGATTTCTGCTAGAGCAACTTGCAAGCAATAGTAAACACCTAAGGAGCTTTTCCTACCAGGTCTTCTTGCCTGAAATTAATTCAACAGATCCTAATGGTACTGATTCTGTTCTAGATCCAGAATTAAATGCTGGAAAGACATAGATGCCTTTCTGACATCTCTACTTGGAAGCCCCACAAGCATCTCAAATTGAATACATCCTAAGTAGAATCCGCCCACCCAAACCAGAGACTAGCAGAGCTGGGTACCCAATGTGCTCAAATTGGAAATCCTGGAGTAATCTAACTCCTCCCTTTTACCGACACCACCCCACAGAAGAACAGAAGAGTGCACACACACTGACACACATATCCACATGTGTCCTGTGAAATTAATTTAACAAGGAGGCTATTAGACTCAGGTGGTTAATAATAATAATGCAGGTGCCGCCTATGCAGAATCTAAGCCCGTAAATACCTCAAGGTTACGAAATCAAAACCTAAGGATAACCGATCACAAACAACGAAGTAGGCTTTAAGCTGTAGTCAGTCAATCATTTTCTTGTTTTGCATCCACCTTTTCTCTATAAAAGTCTCTCCCCAGCTCCTGTCAGCGAAGCGCTGCTGTTCACTTCCAGTTTGGTACTGCCTGGTTCAAATCAATTTTTGCTCAAATAAACTCCTAAAAAAATGTAATATGCTTCAGTTTATCTTTTGGCAGTACACACACACACACACACACACATACACACACACACACACACACACGCGTGTCCAAGGAACCATTCCTTTTGGTCCTGTCTCCAAATCAGATCTTGTGTCTGTAGGAGAGTAAAAATAATTTTCCCTCCACCCTTCTGAGTTCTTGGCCGAGATGCCCAGTAATAAAAGTTTAACAAGATGCAAAGCAATAGAAGTTTGTTAACATGTATACATCACGGATACATGGAAGATACCCAGGAACAATGAATAAACTCCCCAAGATGGTCCAAGCCACCAGCTTAAATATCACCTTGAGCTCAAGACAGACAAAAGAAAGATGTTGTGGCAGAGGGGAAGCCAATTACATGAGAGGCGACCAGGAAAACACAGTAAACAAGGGTGTGGTTGTTATGCAGATTTAAGTGGGATGTGGCCTTCCCCAGGGATGTGTTTCTAGTGCTTTAAAGTCATTCTCTTCTTGGGACAGAGAAGGAGATGGCCTTATAAATGGAGATTTCCTTTATAAGCGGAGATTTTCCTTACAGAAGGGTAACTTCTACTCTGTTTTCCGAGCTTCTCCTGTGACTGCTGGCTCTCAAAAACAATCAGCTCAAAATAATTTCTTTGTCAAGAGGCATATTTGGGGTGGCATATTCTGCTCCCCTTCAGATCTGTGCTCTCCTCTCTGTGCCATCTCTCAACCGGACCGCTCAGATAGACTCTGGATGGCTTCTTGGACATCTGCTGCTTCCATGCTAGCTTCCTTCAGTGCAGGCCCATCTCAGCACTCAAATGGGCAGTCAGACCATCTCACTTTCCTGCTTAAACCCTTACTGGTTTCCCAGGTCACCTCGAATACTATCCCAACTCCATCCCTGTCCTCCAAAGCCCTGCATCACCTACCCTGCTTACCTCCCCAGGGACTCTACTCTTTCCACCTCCCCAGCCCTCACCTCTACTGTCTTTCTTCACTACCCTCATGTTCCAGTCATGATGGTTTCAGGAGGTTCTCAGAACAGACCACATCCTTTCTACTTCCGGTCTTTTCCCTTGCTATCCCTTCTGCTTCAAAGGTGCTCCCCCTGTTGCATGACTGGGTCCTTCCCTTCCCACAGGTCTCAGGTTAAATATCATCTCCTCACAAACATCTTCCCTGACCTGCCTAGCTAAGTTTTAAACCATCACTAGCATTCTGTTTATTAAAAGCAAAATCACAGGTTGTAAAGAGTGGATTGAGTTATGCTGGCATAACATCATAGTTAAGAGCCTGGACTCTGCAGCCAGACTCTCTGGATTCAAATTCTGGCTCTGCCACTTCCAAGCTGTGTGGCCTTGGAAAAGTTACTTAACCTCTCTGTGCTTCCATTCCCTTACCTCTAAAATGTAAAAAATGATAGTACCTGCCTCACAGAGTTGTTAGAGGATCAATGGGTCAATATACATGAAGTACTTCAGAGAATGATGGTCTGTAAGATGCATACTATGTCTATTTTTTCAAGAAATTTTAAAAATAAAATATGATGATGGCAAGAATCCTGTCTTTCTTTAAGACCTGTTAGCCCAGGGCTTAGCCTCATGCCGAGCACAAAGTAGACATTCAATGAATCCTCGTTAAATACATAAATAAATAAAAGAATGACGAGATGACATGATTTCTATCCCCGAAGCATTTGCAGGAGAGCCCAAGAGGTTGCAAACTTGAACGTGCAAACAAATCACCTGAGCATCTTGTTAAAATGTAGACTCTGACGCAGTAGGTCTGGGGGAAGCCTGAGAGTCTGTCTGCATCTCTAAAGCGCCAAGTGGTGCAGATCACAAACCACACTTTGAACATCAAGGTTCTAGCTGACTGTCGGCTGACGTAGGTCTAGAAACTGGCTTCTGAAAACTGGCTTCCAGAAACGCCTTCCTACTGCGATCCGTGTATACCTACCTTAGAGTCACTTCCTCATAAGCCCATCCCAGAGTTAGCACCTTCTGGAAGTATTGATGGAGTCTCAGTGGACACTGCTCGTGATCTCACTCAGGTGTGGGGTCAATGATCATCTTACCTTTACTTCTGATCACCTGGGAAGGTCTGGAAAAGGTCTCCTTATATATTTCCCCTTTATCATCCACAGGCCATCGATATATTTCATCTGAAAAGACTCTTTTCTCTTTAAGGTTCTCTTTGGGGTCTTACAAGGTGTCGTAAATATGTTCCCTTTACACCAGCATTTTCTGTAATTTATTCCAGATACTGGTCTTGTGTTATTTAACTCTTAAATGCTTTCAGATTTCAAACATGCTTTATATCAGAACATACAAACTATGTATGGTGGCACTGGCATTTTAAGAACAAGAAGGTTAAAATTTCAAAAGCAACACCCTGATTTCTCGGACACGATGATGGTGTGATTTTTTTTTTCCGGGGCAGGGAGGTATGAGGCTAGAATTTCTCAGAACTGCTCAACGGTTGCTTCTCAAGGACTGCTTGAGTTTTAAATATTGCCATTGCCTCTACTGTAGTGTGTGCTCCAGAAAGGCAGTCTTGCCCTTTTCCCAACTCCCAACTGAAATAATCCCGGAGGCACTTTTGAAAGTAAGCCTGATCTTCAGGCGACAAGACATTTCACAGAGCCACGGCTGAAGACTGCAACCTCACTGTATATCTTCTTTAAACAATCACAGCCTGCAATGCCTAATTATCTGCTTCCAAAAGCATTTGGTTAGGCGCACGACACATCTCAGTAATGGAAATGGACTTGAGTCTCCTAGAGCCAGTTCATAAAAGCAATGGAGTCGTTTTAATACTGTCGATTCCCTCTCGGCAGTGCAGTCGAGTAATGTAGCAGAACTGTCTGATGGCCAAGGTAATAATCAGAAGAGATATAACAGACAGACCCATCTACTGGCTGATATCATAGAATTAGCTCATTTATTCAGCTGGAAGAGTTTGGCTTGAGGGGCCCCTGGTACTGGTTTCACGTGCCGCTCTCCCCTCCACAGCAACGGTTGGGCTATGCAGGGTCAACGTCCGAATCCTTACCTGCTTCCTGGAACCATGACTCCATCTGTCATTCCAGCGAAATCCCGTTCTCTTGCCCACATGTACTCACAGCCTTTATTACTGAGCACCAATTATTTTCATATTTGAGGATGCTAACTCTAGCTAAAAAAGAAAAAAAAGCAGCTGTTAGAATTTCCTTCCTTAGAGATTCTTCAGAACTGACAACCAAGAGTCCAGCTCAGCTAAGCAAGATAATGAGTTTTCCATTGTCAAGTCCTAAAGTCCTATCATGCCACCCTGCACTTTTGGAAGTTAGAAAACTCTGACGTACTGAAGCATCTCTCACTCACTGACCTCTCATGGTCCTTGTTTTATCCCAAACAAACTTCCCTCCGAAACACGATGATTCATCATTGTTCTTACGGCTACTGGTTAATATCCATGTTAATTATTCATAATTCCCTGTCAATAATCATGCCCCCAGGGAACCCGCTTCTCCTTGCTTCTATTCCTCTCCCTTAATCTAGAATTGAAAGAGATCAGCTACAACAGGAGGACTATACTGAAGTTTAATGTTTGTCCTGCCCCAGATTGTTAGGCATTAAAGGATAAGTAGTGGTACCCTCCCCCGTGCTCCTGAGTCTCGGGCAGGCTTTAACAACTACACAGGAAGAATCACGATGTCCATACTTCTCTCAAGCAAGCCATCAGATCACCCCCCAAGAGGGGAGTTTTAGGTGATTTTTTTCCTCAACAAACATATCTTAAAATGGAGGTCACTGATTTTACAAGGAGAATGAGGACACAGCACACTCATCAGAGAGCCCCAGTTACAGCCCCAGCTCAGCATTTGCAAAGTATATTAGATATTGGTTGACAAAGATCCCAAGCTTAAAGCCTGTGCTTTTTGCAAAAGAATGAGCAAATATTCAGGCTCAGTATTTGCTATCAATATTGCTTGGAAGTAACAGGGAGACATCCTTGTTCAGAAGGTACTGGGCTCAGAGAAGGTTCTAGACAAGGTGTCAGGTCATTAATGCTCAACTTCTTATAGCATCACTAGATAGCAGTGCATGGGACAGTCCCTAAAATAAAGAATTACCCTACCCAAAATGTCAGTAGGTTGAGGAATCCTATCCTCTGGGATTATGGGAAGGAAAGAAAAGGATATTCTCACCCCATTCTCCACCTGGGACCTGGGTCCAAGTGGGACTGGGTGTAGCAACAAAGCCCCGCCTTGGGATTAGAAGATGGGCACTCACCCTGGCCTCTTTGCAATGGTGTGACTTCTGACAAATCAAAATTCCCAAGTCCTAATATCAAGTATTCTGTCTCTGTTGTCAAATATATCCTAGGCTGGGACTCACAGACACGTTTACCATAACTCAAGCAACATCATAATGCATCTTCCATGTTTGTGAGTGAAAGAGGTGCTATTAATAACTATACTGGGTCAATAGACATAAATCTGGATTGTCCTGGGCAAACTAGGACATCTGGCCATCCCACCAATAAGAAGAGAGCAGCAGAAACTAGAAAGGGAAACAACTTTCTCTTGTGTTTATCTGGTATTCTGTCCATTTCAGGAGACTTGCACATTCACTAGCTTGTCTGATTATTACATCCACTCCTTTACACAGAAAGTATGAGGATTATTTTTACTCTGATTGAAGGGCAAACAAACTGAAAAACAGATTGGGAAGCTGGGTGCCCACGTGTCCCTGGTCTCTGGATTTCTAGCCCAGTGTCCTACCTTCCGCAGAAGGGTCTGCCCTCCCCCAGCAGCGTGGCGATCTAAAGCAAGGAGTCAGGACGCCATGGTGGCAGATTTGTGGTCCATGCCTATTTCCTTAACGGCTTAACAAGCCTGTTATATGCATTAAGTATTGGCCGCATAAGAGAGCCTGTGACACCATCTTAATACTAACCAGGAGAGAAGCTGGTTAGCATTAAGCACCAAGAGAGCCCTGAGCCAGGACAGACAGCCATATTTTCTTCATTAATGCTCAACTTCCTATAGCATCACTAGATAGCAAACCACATCCATCTTTACGAGCAGTTTAGGGAGAATAAAGGAAGAAAGACACGCATGGGTAATAGAGAACATCCTCACGCAGAAAACTGACAAATCGGGTCACCTGATTTAGATCTGCTTTTCTTTCTTTTTTTCTCTGTATTTCATTTTATTTTATTTCATTTTTGCCATGTGGACAATACATTTTTATTTTATTTATTTTTTTAATGTGACTGTTCTTTTTTTTCTTTTTTCCTGATCTCACTTTATACTTGTTGCAAAACCTGATCTCTTCGACTCTGATCTAGAGCCATAGATGAGATTTTCCCCCTGCAGTTCAAAGTAACCTAAACGGATTATTCTCTTGATACGCCCTCCTGGTACAGAAGTCTCAGTGCTGGACCATATTCTCACTGCAGTGGCCACATAAAATGGTCTCACTCCTTTGTTTTAATATAGGGTTACCAGATAAAATACAGGATGATCAGTTACATTTGAATTTCAGATACATAACAAATAATATTTTAGTATAAGTATGTCCCAAATATTGCAGGGGACAATGTTTTGAAGTATGGTAATTTTCTCCCAATGTAAAGGTGCACTGACTTCCTCCACAAAACTACCGTCCTCTGGCCTGGCATCATTTGAAATATACTATAGTGCAGATGACCACAGACCCACTTAAAATTAGAGACCCTGAATTATGCAGAGCCATTAAAAAGAGGTTTTTCGAAAATATGGAGACCAAAGCTGGTGGTCTTCGGTGTGAAATGGGGAATTTCTACTTTCCACTTGAAGTTATTAACCAAGTAATCATTAGCACTCTCAGGCTGACCTGAGGCTCAGGATTTCACCTAAGAGAAAAAAATGAGCTGAATGAAGAGACACCATTTGCTGATTTGTGGTTAATGACCAAAGGCACCTCCCAGGGCTGGCCAGAGAGTTTGAAAAAAAAATCTAGAAATAAAAAGAGAACAGTCCTGGTTCTGGCTTGGGTGGAAAAAAAAAGAAAAATATCTATCAACAGAGAAATCGTTGGTGATGTATTTGGGTGGGGAGTTAATGTCTGTGGCAAAGGGCAAGCTTCAGGGGAGAGCCCCGTCTCCGCTTGTAGGTGAAGGATGCAGTGAAATAGAGCGGTGGGAGAGGTACCCGGGATGCTTTTTAAATTCTGGGTTACAGGGTTTGCAGGCAAACTGAAGTCTTTTGAAGTTTCCCCTCCTATACCCTGAGCAAATAACTATCTCTCATGTCTAAGGAGAAATATGTATTTGTAAAAGCCTGTAAATGGCTCATCTGGCTTTTCATACTTTTAAGAACACAAACAATATTTTAAATGTTTTAGTAGAATTGAATAAAAACCAGATGGGGCCTTTTTTTTTTTTAAAAAAGGTCTGAGTTTTTTACATAGATAACATGTAGCAGTCACCACACCCCTGCAGTGGAGGAGTAGCATGATTTCCAAACAGGGAAAGGGGAGGGCTGACAAATGAGACAAAATTCCATCCTCCTTGTAATTAAATCACCCACAACTCTAACAACGGACTCTTGATCCAGCTCCGTTGTAGAACAACACGGGACCCGTGCTTCACTGATTTTCAAGGAAGTCCCTCCCCTGGCAGCCCCGGCCTCTCCAGGGTGGAGGGGCAGCCGATGGCCAGCCCTGGTCCCACACCACACCGCGCTCCTAGAGGTCTCCCATCTGCCACCACCAGGCCCAGGCCAGCTGAGGCAGTAGGACAGCCTGCTGCGGGTCCAGGGATGTGCTCCTTGCTCACCTGTGTACGTTGGAAACCATCTCTGGCCACAGTCTTTGCTATAACTGAAGTCAACTCGGAACTTGATCAGCCACTTACCTGATTCTGTTTGGAATCAAACTAGCTCCTCTTCTGTCAAATACAACCTGAATTAAAATCAACCCTACCACATGAAACATGACATTTAAACAGAAACGAATCACCGCCCACTCTCTCTCTCCTGCCTGGTTGAAGAACCCAGCTTTTTCAACACCGGTGGACAGCTGTCCCAAAGCAGCACTTCACTACCATTATTTTATGATTCAGCCCCTTCCATCATTCTGCCAGGGAAGGTTTACCAGCCTGTATGTATGACGGACACTCACATCATGGCAAGGCCCTCATCACCACCTGTGATTAAAGCTGAGAAGCCCCAACGGTACGTCTTTTAACGATGTTCTCAGAATTGTGGTATCTGATCTTGGTTGTATGACATGTCAAAAGCGCTTTAATCTGCCCTGGGTTAAGGGCTCACACATCTATGCTGGTGTCTTTCCAGACAAACAGTTGGTGATTTTTCACTCCCTGCTCCAAATATTCATTCTTCTTTCTATTTGCCTCATAACACAGAAATGAAAGAAGCAAAGAGAGTGTGTCCTCTGGAATCAGTTGTAACTATTGCTATTACACAGGTCATTTGGCCCAAATTGAGGCATCCTGCCTAGTTTCTCTATGGCTTGACTTTAAGGCAACAGAAAATGGAAAGAGGAGCTCACAAGAAAACAAAGTGCTCTAGAGACACTTCCCCGGAGAGGTCACCAGTACACCCTCGCTACGTCAGGGCCAATTTTTAGCCTATTGTTAACAGGACCAGAGACAGAAACCTCCAATGCCACTTGCTTATTCAAAATGTCCTCCTGTTTTTAGTGTGGGGATGCTTCTCACAGCAGGAGTTGGGGACCAGAAGGTTAAGTGGCAGTTCTCGGCTGCATACCTGCTTGTGTTTTTTAAATAAAATGCATTCAATTGCAGGACTGGCGGTCAGCACACATCCCAATGTTCTATTTAGCAAAGGGAGACGGTATCACCAAGTTCTCCTCTCATCTGATTCCCACAAGCCATGTCATCCCGGGCAGAACAATGAAATCTTCTGACCCTCAATTTCCCCATCTGTCCAATGAGGAGGTTAAACGCCCATGATCTGATTGTTAAACGTCAAGTTCTGATTCACGGGGGCTCCTGGCCCACAATATTGCCTAAAGAACACAGAGTATGCCTCAAGAGTATGTCTCAAGCATGTCCTTTTTTTTCTCAAAGACAGATATTTTTTAAACTATTAACCCCAGTCTATTTGTACTTCAGTTAGGTCCTATGGACATATCATAGTACAGGAATTACTCCAACAAGGAAGAGTGAAATCACCAAGCTAACGATAGTGACTCAACTAATTAGACGGGACACCTGAGCTCCACAGAGAGAAACGTTCGTTGGTATAGTGTGTGTATTCCCCAAGTTCATCTAATAATTCAGACAGAAGGGGGAAAGTGTGAATAATCTGAAATGATATCACTAAGAGTCTGCACTCTCGAGTTGGACTCATGAGAAGCGGTGATAGCAGAAATGGGGGTAACACAAGGGAGAGAATTTGGATGTAAGTACTGCTGGAATTCAGTTTGGGGGAATAGACATAGAAACGTAGGATGACATTAATTCACTTAAAGCCCTCTACTTTCTCTAGATATACAATGTCCAGTAGGGACCTAAGTATTCTGAGAAAAAAGAGCAAGGATAATTAAAATCCAAAGCACTATTTTTGCTTTTGCTCTGTTTGAAGTTCTTTCCCATAAGTTGCCCCTGAATCTTAAATTGCATAGACTCATTTTCTGATATTGTGATTTCAAAAGGTGACTTACACAGTCTGAAAATTAGCAGATCTTTTAGAATAAACTGGCTTTCCAGATAAAATGCAAAATAACTATTGTAGTCAAATTATTTGTATGGACTAGAGTTTAGTCTCTGAAATTACAATAGGATAATTGTACCTAAAAGTTGGGGAAGAATAAATTATTTAAATGAGTGAATACCTTAAGCTAATGTTATCAAATTTTACAGTATGCAGTGGACTGAATGTTGGTGTCCCCCAAGAATTCATATGCTGGAATTGTGAGGGTATTTGGAGATGGGGCCTTTAAGAGGTATTTAGGCCATGAGAGTGGAGCCTTCATGAATGGGATTAGCGCACTTATAAGAAGAGGCCAGGCAGCTTGCTAGCTCTCTTTCCACCACGTGAGGATACAACAGATACAATGAGAAGTGGGCAGTCGGTAACCTGGAAGAGACCCTCACGAGAACCCAACCACACTGGCACCCTGATCTCAGATTCCCAGCCTCCAAATCTGAGAAATAAATCTCTGTTGTTTATAAGTCACCCAATCTATGGTATTCTGTGATAGCAGCCTGCACTAAGATAGGGTGTATTTGAGTCTCTTGGAGATCTTTTCAAAATGCAGCTTCTGATTCAGCAGGTCAGGGATAGGCCAGAGGAGGCTGATGTCACTGCTTGTACCCAGAGGAGGCTCATTTCTAATGAGCTCCCAGAGGAGGCTGATGTCACTGCTTGTACCCAGACCACACTTTAAGTGACCCTAAGTGACCAATTTTCGAAGAATTTCACTGCAGCCATCTACACTCAGATTATTCTAAGGACAATTTGATATTTGAGGATTTGGAAGGGACTCAACTGAATGCTGGGCTTCAGTTTCATCAATAATTATTACAAGAAAACACTGCTATTCTTTCAGCTTTCTTGTTTGGAATCAGGTCCTTAAAGTCTATGGTTGATGGAGATGAGTAAAAGGCAAGGCACATACGTGAAGAAGAGTTTTTATTTCCCTTACCCTTCTTCTTTCCCTCTAGCTTAACTGCACACATAAATTATGACTTGAGGAATCTGCCAGCATCGGACTGGGGGCGGCAATGAAACATCAGGCTGCTGTCCTGAGAAATGTGTCTTAGGACCCCTCCCATCAGCCCCTGTGAGAAAAGAACTGAGACAGTCCTATTGGTGAGGACCACAGCCAAGTCCCACCTGTGTACTCAGCTTTTTTTTTAATGTTGAGCCTTCTTTTAATTTATTTATTTTTGGCTGTGTTGCGTCTTCGTTTCTGTGCGAGGGCTTTCTCTAGTTGTGGTAAGCGGGGGCCACCCTTCATCGCGGTGCACGGGCCTCTCACTGCCGCAGCCTCTCTCGTTGCGGAGCACAGGCTCCAGAGGTGCAGGCTCAGTAGTTGTGGCTCACGGGCCTAGTTGCTCCGCAGCATGTGGGATCCTCCCAGACCAGGGCTCAAACCCGTGTCCCCTGCATTAGCAGGCAGATTCTCAACCACTGCGCCACCAGGGAAGCCCTGTGCATTCAGTTTTTAAAGTCATTATCTGATTGAAGAAAGAAAGGGACCTTGGTTCGTAGGTGACCTGAAGATAAGTGAGATAATATAACTCTTATATTTAGAGACCATTTAATACCACCTTGGTTAATTTCAGGTGTACAGCAAAGCAATTCATTTATATATATATATATTTATATATGTTCTTTTTCAGACTCTTTTCCATTATATGTTATTATAAGATATTGAATATAGTTCCCTGTGCTGTACAGGTTTTTGTTGGTTATCTGTTTTATATATAGTAGTGTGTATCTATTAATCCCAAACTTAATTTATCCCTCCCCCACCCCTTTCCTCTTTGGTAACCATAAATTTGTTTTCTTTGTCTGTGAGTCTGTTTCCGTTTTGTAAATAAGTTCACTTGTATCATGTTTTTTGATTCCACATATAGGTGATGTCATATGATATTTGTCGTTCTCTGTCTGACTTACTTCACTTAGTATGATAATCTTTTAGGTCCATCCATGTTTCAGCAAAAATTTTTGAGTACCTACTATGTTCCAGGTGCTTTTCTAGGAGCTGGGAACATAGCAGAAATCAAAAAAGACAGAAATTTTTGACCTGATATTCTAATGAGAGATACAAACCAAAAAACAAGTAAGTACTTAATTTAGAATAAAAGTGAAAAATACTACGGAGACAAATTATTAACAATAGCCAAAGGATAGAAGCAACCTAAGTATTCACTGATGGATGAATGGATGAACAAAATGTGGTATATACGTGAAGTGGAATATTATTCAGCCTTACAAAGGAAGGAAATCCTGGCACATGGTACAACATGGATGAACCTTGAGGCCATTACATTAAGTGAAATAAACCAGTCACAAAAAGACAAATACTGTATGATTCCACACATATGAGGCACCTAGAGTAATCAAATTCATAGAGACAGAAAATAGAAGGGTAGCTGCCAAGGGCTGGTGGGACGGGGAGAGGGGAGTTATTGTTTAATGGGTATAGAGTTTCAGTTTTGCAAGACAAAGAAGTTGTGGAGATTGGCTGCACAATGATATGAATATACTTAACACTACTGAATGGTACACTTAGAAGTTCAGTTAAGTGGCTAAGTGATAAATTTTTGTTACATGTGTTTTATGTTATGTCTACTTTTTTTAATGCTATGGAGAACAATTAAACAGAGAGGTAGGTTAGTTAGGCCCAGGGTGGTTTTAAATAGGGTGGTTAAGAAAGGTCTCATTAATAAGGTGATCTTGGTGCAAAGACCTGAAGGAGGTGAGAGATTGGATTCCGTGAGAGAAGAGCCTTCTGGCAGAGAGATGGCAGGAATGACAAGGAGCCCAGGGCTCCCACCCTTTTGTCCCATCACCTTCACCAACTAGATGACTGACTTAGAGCCGCAATCTGCTCCCATCTAGATTGCAGGGCCACTCACTGGTCCTGCTGGGAGACCTGCCAGCGAAGACCTCTCAGGAGCAAGCAAGGATGCCATGAGGAACACCTACACTTTTCTGTTGCTCAGGTAACTCATCATTCCTTTTCAAGCTGTTTAATATTTAAGAGCTGAAGAAGGAGGGCCAGCAGAGTGCTATGCACTCTGTGTACCTAAGTCAAACTTTGATTAACTGGTGGACCAGAGACAAGGAGAGGACAACGGAAGAGACTGAGATCTGCACACAGCTCGGGCCCTGGGCAGAGAGAAGGTTCTAAGAAAAATGTGTTAGTCTAAGACTTAGGGAGTACCTGGGAGACAGGAGGGTCTCGGGGAGAAGGACTGTCCCATTCTGGACGGATCACAGCCCTGCTCCAGCACAGTACAGCCAACAGGGTACAGGGTGACAGGCCTGGCACTGGAGCTTCTAGACGTTCTCAGCAAGGAAAGGTACTCATACATAAGGCAAGGGTGAGGCGCATGGCTTCAGACATCTAAAGGGAAGCGGAGAATCAGAAAGCCATTGGTGAATATACCTGATACATGCCTAGGGACTATTAGAAAGACTACAAGGAGGGCTAAAATCCCATAAAATCTGGGAGCTACTTATGCTGGGACCTCTTTTATTGGTAAAGGCTGGGAAATTCGGTTTCTTGAAGGAATTCATTTCAGGGTTTTTTGTGTGTGTGCTCAAAGACTAAGATTCCATGATCTGTCTTCAAGTTCTTATCTTCACATATGGCTCAGTTTTATTTTCAGTCAATTTCCTTATCTTGTGTGTGCTTCAATTTCTTCATAAGTAAAATGGGGGCAATGATACCTGTTCTCTTGGCATAGCTACAAGTGTCAAATAAAATAACAGAGAGGGGGACTTCCCTGGTGGCACAGTGGTTAAGAATCTGTCTGCCAATGCAGGGGACACGGGTTCGAGCCCTGGTCCGGGAAGATCTCACGTGCCGCGGAGCAACTAAGCCCGTGCGCCACAACTACTGAGCCTGCTCTCTAGAGTCTGTGAGCCACAGCTACTGAAGCCCAGGTGCCTAGAGTCCGTGCTCGCAACAAGAGAAGCCACTGCAACGAGAAGCCCGCACACTGCAACAAAGACGTTCGCGGCAACTAGGGAAAGCCCGCGCACAGCAATGAAGACCCAACGCAGCCAAAAATAAGTAAATTTATTTAAAAAAACTAATAATAACAGAGGGAAAACTACTTGGGGTAACTAAACGTCCTAGCTCAATAAACAGTCATGATTATTATTATATTCTTTTCATTGTCATTTTGCTACAGAATTCTTCTTCCCCCTCTCCACCCTGGGGGGGGGGAAATCTGCCAAGAGTCTGAGCAAAGGAAGGCTGTAAAGTTATGTGTGCAGTTTATTTGTCAGGGACCCGCATGAGGAATTTAAAGCCTTTTGAAACATCTGTTGCATTTCAACACAGTAAGTGCAAATAACAGAGAAATAGTAGCATCTGGGTTAGAAATGAAAAATATCTCCTCCTATTTTAGAAGAGAGAGAGGGAGAAGAGAGAGAGAGGAGAGAAGAAGTAAGATTGTTATATTTCTTAAGCTACAGACTGAGCACGGGATCCCTAGGAATCTCGCTCACCTGCCGCTCAGGAAGCTGCATAATGAATGGGCCCTGCGCATCGCCAGCTGCTCCGGAGTCAGCTCTGGTCCCAGTGCCCCTCGCTGGCTGGGTCAGCACTTTGCTCTGTGGGTGCTGAGAAGTTGACTTTCTCCGTTTTCCGCTCCCTCCCTTGTGCCAGCCTTTGCTCTGGGAAAGAAGGAAGAAATGCTCCATGAAGTTTCATTTGCCTTGAAACAAACAGAAACATCTTGGGAGATATTACAGGCCGTGGTGCCCGCAGAGGGTAAGGGCCTGTGGCCCGCAGAGGGAAAGGGCCTGTGGCCAGGCCAACCCACTGCCTTGAAGAAGCAGAGAAGGCTGATGGGCACACAGAGGAACTGGACCATTCGTGGGGAAGCAAATGCCTTAAAGAAAGAGAAGGACATCTCCTAAGTTTCATAGGTTTTGTGTTCTTCCCTGCTTGAGAATGAGTTTCCTGGAGTTGTTTGGGGCCTGGCCTACAGGAGGTGGGCCCACAAGCAGAGGGCAGGTGGCCAACTCCCCACTTCTGTCCCTAGCCAGCCGTCAGCCCCAAGAACAAGACGTCAGGACAGGCAGCCGTCGTCGCAGACAGAACTGAGCCTACAGCAGCGAGGCCAGAGACAGATGCTGGTGTTGGTCTGGGAGCTCAACAGCAGGCACTGAGGTCTATCCTGGCCAGTCACAAACTCAGCTCACCCCAGAGTCCTTTTACCAGGCCCCTGTGAGACCTGACGCATCCCTTCCCAACAGGCACAAGGACACCTTAATCATGGTTTTTGCTTCACAAGTTCTGCTTTGAAGCCATGCACTGTGCTGAACTTTTATGGTGGCTCTGGGAGTGGTTTCTCGTTATACTGGGGATTGTTTCTTTATTTTCCACTGAATTTCCTTTTGTTTCCTCAAAATAATTATGGACAAATGTGTATAAATGTAAAACTGGGTAAGTGATGGCACTGCCCCTTGAGTTTTCTCTCTCAAATGAAGTCCTCTGCTTTCCTATTCTCTTATTTATGAAATAAGAGAGAAAGAAAGAAAGAGGAAGGAATGAAGGAAGGAAGGAAGGGAGGAAGGGAAGAAAGGAAGAGAGAAAGAAGGGAGGGAGGGAGGAAAGAAGGAAAGAAGGCAGAGGGAGAGAAAGAGAGAGGAAAAGTGAAGGGGCAGTGAGAATACCTTTTTAAAAAGTCAACTAAATTATTCCAATATTTAATGATGCTTTTTCTTCTGTGTAGGGATTGAAGGCTGAATTATGCCAAGGTGTGACAATTAGAAAAATTCTGAGTCAGGGAAAGTTTACCTTAGCCTGATTTTATGCCTCTAATACATGCTTATTCTAAGATCTAAATTTAGAAAGGGGTTGTGAGATATTAGAGAAGAAGTTAGGGAAGCCATAAGACACATTTTTCTTTAAATCACATAAACGGCACTTTTTTTTTTTTTTTTTTTGTGGTACGCGGGCCTCTCACTGTTGCGGCCTCTCCCGTTGTGGAGCACAGGCTCCGGACGCGCAGGCTCAGCGGCCATGGCTCACAGGCCCAGCCGCTCCGCGGCACATGGGATCTTCCCGGACCGGGGCACGAACCCGTGTCCCCTGCATCGGCAGGCGGACTCTCAACCACTGCGCCACCAGGGAAGCCCAATGGCACTTCTTTAACTCACAAAGATGTCCATGTGAAATTCATGGAGGACTTACTAAGTATTAAAGCATGGCAGCCACAGGGGTAGGTTTCATGGACTAGAAGAGAGAAGGGTCCACCTGAAAGACTTTGCAGGCCCCAATCCATCTTCACCATCTTCCTCCTCACCTTCATCCCTCCCCTGGACAAAGGGCAGGAGCCTCCCCCAACCACCCATGTCTCTGTTTCCTCACTTGCTTCCCTACAATCCACTCCCCCTCAAAAGTCAGTGATCTTTGAAACTACACATCAGAGGACATAACTCTCCTGCTCAAAACCCTCTGATACTGCTGCTGCCCAAGCTAGAAATAAAATCCGCACTCCTGGCCCAGGACCTGGCCAGCTCCCATCTGAGTTCCCACCTCAGCTGCTCCCAGGCTCTCTCCCCTCTTCCCAGGAAGAAAGGTGACCATGGTGCTTTTGGTTTCCTGTTCCCTCAGCAAACCTACCTTCTTCTGTCTTAGAGCAGTACCCTTCAAATACCTTGGAGATTCTTCTTGTAACTAAAAGTGGGAAAATGATGCTGCTAGCCCCAGGTTTTGTCCACAGGATGAGGATGAATAGTGCAAGAGTCAGTTTCCAAGGAACAATGGTAAGAAAAACTACGAAGTCATATTCTGTTTGCCACCTTCTGAGTTCAGCTCATTGAAAGCACTAATCATGCACTTGCTGCTTGTGTCTCCCCTTTGCTAGAAAGAAAGCCCCAGGGAGCAGCAAGCTCACCTGTCTCGTATTCTCCCCACCTAGAACCATACCCGGGACATAGTGGATACACCATAAATAGTTGAGTGAGTAAATGATAGAAAAAAGAAGGACACTCGCCCATTACAACTTTACATACTTATTCACAGCTATTCCACAATTAGGTACAAGAATGAAGGATACAAATTCTAAGTTGGAAACACATTTTTCTCTCGCTTAAAAGATGCAGAAACAAAAATGGTGACCTTGTCAAGCCCTCATGAATCTACCAAGACAAGCCCAGCTCCTGGAACATCCTCTGGCTGAGGCATTTGGCGCACCCTAACTGACTACTCAAGGAAATCCTCACTTCAAAAGAAAATGCTTGGGCTTCCCTGGTGGCACAGTGGTTGAGAATCTGCCTGCTAATGCAGGGGACACGGGTTCGAGCCCTGGTCTGGGAGGATCCCACATGCTGTGGAGCAACTAGGCCCGTGAGCCACAACTACTAAGCCCGCACATCTGGAACCTGTGCTCCGCAACAAGAGAGGCCGCGATAGTAAGAGGCCGGCGCACCGCGATGAAGAGTGGCCTCCGCTTGCCACAACTAGAGAAAGCCCATGCACAGAAACGAAGACCCAACACAGCAAAAATAAATAAATTAATAAACTGCTGTTGTCATAAATACACAATCCGCCTATGTCATGAGACTCAAAATATTTAGAAAAAAAAAAAAAGAAAATGCTTGACCAATGGCCTTGTCTTCGTTCGAGGTAGTGATTTAGCTTTCTGAGAGGCTTCCATTTGCAGCAAGGCCATGTGGCCGAGTGGAAAGAGTTTTTCAGCAGTATCTGCAGTGGTGACTGTTGCTTGGTGACTCAGGAAAAAGCCTTTGAGTCTCAGGATCCGTATCTGTCAAACACAGTACGATCTGCCTCAACTTCCCTCTCTAGCATTTCTGGAGACGTTAGATGCCTATCAAACCCTGTGAGCTTGCCTGGGAGAAAAAGAAACGTAGCACAGGTACAAAATGTACGTAGCTTTTTTCATGTTCTTATCTGTGTGATTCAGTTAATAGGTGATAGACTCTTATTGCAGCAAGATGTCCTCTTCCTCTAGGAACATGATTTGATTATTATTCCCAGCCCACAGAAATCTGAGGTCTGAAAGTCAGTAAATCTGGGAGAGAGACAGAGAGGAGCTTAGTTGAGACTCTGGCCTTGTAGAAACCTAGGAGATAATTCTAGCCAAGAATCAGGTTGAAAATGTGGATTCAGTTTCCTGTCCTTGCTGAGTCAGCTCTCCCTGGTATAGCCTTGTGGTTTTGCTTGATTTGATACAAATTCCCGAACCATCTAATTCATTCCTATTAAAAAGACCATGTAAAGAGAGACTACAGTGGTGTCCCCGTGGCCCCCACTGTTGACATCATTTGAACCACCTCTTCCCTGTGATTATGTGAGATAGCACAGTTGTCTAACACTTAGTCTCCTTCCACAATAAATCTTAAGTAGATGGTTGTGGCATCCCCTGCTCATTGCCCAACTGATAAGTATTCTTTTTTCCTTCATTGTTCACAAAACTCTGATTGTTTTTGAGCAGCAATATGCCCAGCCGCAGGTGAGATGCTCACTTGTGCAGCTTCTTGGAAGTTCAAGATGTTGATGCGACGCCGTTCTGGCTAATGGGATGAAAGTCAAAGTCTACTGGGAGCCTCTGGAGCCGGTTTGCTTCTCCTGATGTGAAGGGGCAAATGCTGATGACTCAGTCCTTTTCTTCCCATCTTGCACAGGAGGATATAGATGTGGTGGCCACCTGGTGACCACCAGAAACAAGCATCAAGACAAGAACCCTGGTATGGAGGGCATAGCACAAAGGTAGAAAGAGTTTGAGTCCCTGATGACGTCCCCGGGCAGCCGGGTCCACACCAGAAAGTACCTGCATCTGATCTTCTTGATATCTGAGAACAAGGAACATCTATTTGTTTATCATTAAAATTAATTCATTCAACAATCATCATCAAAATCACTACTAAGTGATACTATGACCATATTATTTGAGAGTAGAGAAATTGTTCTGTAAATAGAAATAGCATCTTGGATCAGTACAAAAGAAGAGCCCTGAAACATCCCCTGCTTCCAGGGGAAAACATCTCTAAATCATCTCCATCATTTAGTCTCTAGTCTTCCTGGTCTAAATACAGAGATCAGAATTATTCCTTAGAGCCTGAATCCTTGACCCCTACGGCCTCACTTTTTCCCACCAGCCAATTCCCTCAGCTGTCCCACATCCACCCTTTATTATTTTTCCAACCATAAATCACTTGCTTTGTCCAGGTTTACAATTTTCCAAACTCTGCCCATTTCAATTAGTTGCCAGGGTCGCAGACATAACCCGGCAGCCGCGCCCTGTGGGCCGCTAACATCAGAGGCAGCTGGATTCCTGCAGGCTCTATTCCCATGTATGCCATCTTGAGTCCAGGACTAGATAATTTCACTCATCTAGAAAATTAAGGTGAATGAGAGAATAGAAAACTGGAATGGCATATGGTCTAGCTTCCTGAATTTGTGTGATTATCCATTATCAAATAGCAGGCACTGAGTTATTAAGTCTATTGACAGATGCAATGTAATTTTCTTCAAACAGATAACTGATCCTGGAGCTGATAAGGTCTGAATGTGCAGTGCACGCTCCCTCATATCTGGATCATTCCTCACTTTCTTCATTCAGTGCCCTATGTTATCAAATTACCAGTACCAATATATACACAGAAGTAAAGCAACATAGAATGCCTTAAATTTACACTCAGGGCTCTCATTTTCTTACTTAAAATTTTCTGACTCTGAACAGCATTGCTTTCTAGTCTTAGGAGCAACAGAGATAAAAATAAGTAGGAAAATACAACACGAAACGTTCAAAATTCTGGGTCTGGGAAAGGTTTGAAATAAATTGCACAGAAATGGGAGAGAAAGGGCTCTGAGCTTAGACCATTTTGAAGATTTCAAAGTTTAGAGTCAACACTGTTGTGATACTGCTAAACGTGCGAAGGGTTTGCCTTTTCCTTTTATAACCACTGGCAAGGATTTTCATGTTCCAGTAATAAATCAGCACTGAAATGTAGCTCAAATTACAAGAGCAAAATAAAATCATTGGGACAATACCTGATACAAACCGACTGGAGAAGATATTTTGGAAACATCTGAAAAACACTGCTCTGCGTACACACAGTAGGCACTTGGAGGACCTGCCGTTTTCAGCATTTGGGAAAAACTTTCTAAGCTTGTGAAACAAATAAACAAAATCCTTCTTGTCTCACAATTTAGCCTCAGGCTGTAATTCAAAACTGTTCTATTTCTGGGCTTCCCTGGTGGCGCAGTGGTTGAGAGTCCGCCTGCCGATGCAGGGGACACGGGTTCGTGCCCTGGTCCGGAAAGATCCCACATGCCGCGGAATGGCTGGGCCACTGAGCCATGGCCGCTGAGCCTGTGCGTCCGGAGCCTGTGCTCCGCAACGGGAGAGGCCACAACAGTGAGAGGCCCGCGTACCGCAAAAAAAACCCCAAAACCCCCCCCCCAAAAAACTGTTCTATTTTTTTTCTGATAGTTCTTCCTGACTAACATGACTTTGTCAATGCTCTGGGTTCCAAAGAGTTAACAACAACAAAAAGAGAGTATCTAGGTGTTTGCTTAACAGATACACACTACTGTGTATAAAATAGATAAACAAGGATCTACTGTATAGCACAGGGAACTATGTTCAATATCTTGTAATAACCTATAATGTAAAAGAATATGAAAAAGAATACATATATACATATAACTGAATCACTTTGCTGTACACCTGAAACTAATACAACACTGTAAATTAACTGTACTTCAATTTTTAAAAAATGGGTGTATATAGTATACACATTATGGTTAAGAACAAATACCGGAGATTACGTGACCCCTTTGTGAGGAAATACGTGTTTTGGGGAGGGGGGAGTCTAGTTCTTCTTCGTTTGTGAAGATGTAGGTGAGACCCCATGCCTTCACTGTAGACACTGTAGATTGGGGTTCAGTTCTTACTGGAAACCAAAATATTTTAGCAATTCAAACATGTTCCCATTTGTTTGACAATAATTCATTGTGTTCTGAACTCCAAAATAAATCATCAGTTATATCTGACTGTAAGAATATACTCAGATATAAGATCAGATAAGAACCTTATTTAATAAACATAGTGATCATGATCTTGGGATTTCAGATGTTCAGATTTCATCGCACCTTCAGAAGACACTCCCCAGGTATCCTCTTTGTTTTCCTAGCTACAAGCCTTTGATATTTGTTTGAGGATTTAGTTGAGTTAAGATTTCCCCTTTTCTAAACCTACTAGGGAAACATTCTATTTCTTCCTGGCTGGTCATTTTCAAAGATGAAAGCAGTTAGGCTATTCGTTTTCCCCAATGAGTTGAGTCTTTATTCTGTAGGAGTGGCGTTCCAGAGCACACTTCAGTTCTCAAACTTCTTCGTGAAGTGCTGTTAGTGTAAAATAGCTTTTGAAATGACTTTGCTTGTTTCAGAATTCCTCTTCCCTCTTGAAGGGCCACATTCAGATGTGAGTTCAATGGAAGGAGAAAATAAAAATATTAATTACCCAGAGCTGCCTGAATCCTAACAGCCATGCTGAATGTGTAGGACACTGGTGGAGGCTTCCAAGGAACATCAATATTTATTATGAAGATGTGTGTATTGATTGAGCTGTAAAATGATTCAAAGTAATATATGCCATCCCAATAATTGAACTCCATTCAAAAGAACACCAATGTAGCCACTATGAAAATTGAAAGAGATGATTTTGATTTATTAAATTACTCTATGCAGCCAGAAGATATTGAACAAAGAGGGGAAAAGTTAATATAAAACTATGGTCCTGCTGCCTTGCTGTTAGAAAGAAGGACCAGAGGCATATTGGGCATCATGAGTAAGAGGACTGAAACTGAATAGGGGGACTTCCCTGGTGGCGCAGTGGATAAGAATCTGCCTGCCAATGCAGAGGACATGGGTTCCAGCCCTGGTCCCAGAAGATCCCACATGCAGTGGAGCAACTAAGCCCACGCGCCACAACTACTGAGCCTGCACTCTAGAGACCGTGAGCCACAACTACTGAGCCCATGTGCTGCAACTACTGAAGCCTGCGCACCTAGAGCCCGTGCTCCGCAACAAGATAAGCCACCGCAATGAGAAGCCCCCCGCTCGCTGCAAGTAGAGAAAGCCCACGTGCAGCCATGAAGACCCAATGCAGCCAAAAATAAAAATTAAATTGAAAGAAAGAAACTGAGCAAGACCCTGTGGGGGTCCAGGGCATGGAAGCCCTTCTGTCCCCCTCCAGCCTCCAGGACCTTCCCTGAGCTCCAAAGGGCAGATTTGAACAGCTGCTAAACAGGGAAGGGAGGGGATACAGAGACAAGAGAGGAGCAGTCAAGAAACAATAGTGCAGCCTTGGGGCAGGTTGTATATGTATCCAGCTCAAGGGATACACATAACAATGCCTTGAAGCCCTTTATAGAATTAAAGCCCAACAAATGGAGGATGCCACCATTCTTCACACCAGGGAAGACCACCTGAGGCCAGACTAAAGGAACCAGAGGAGCTCATCAAGGAGATTACCTGAGACCAGATTAGAGGAGTGCAGGCCCTGCAAACACCCTAATCTCACCAGCGAGCCCACCCTTGAACTGTTGCCATAAAACTCCTCAACAAACTCCCCTGGGTTGGGACACATAGTTTTCAAAGGCATGAGTCTGCTCTGTCCACTTTTGCCTGGCAAAGCAATAAAGCTATTCTTTTCTATTTCACCCAAAGCTCTGTCTCGGAGATTCAATTTGGCACCGGTGTACAGAGGCTGATGTTTTGGCATCAGGATCCGGCCACACATTTTTAGAGAATGAGTGTTCTTTTGAATGAGGATTTGGTGGCCCTGAAGCTGACTGCAAGGCCACACCTTCTCTCTTGAATAGCCTGTCCCCTTCTCATGTCACCTCTCTCACAAGGGAGAGGTCACTCCAAATTTGTTTCTCTCCTCTCTGTAGGTGGATATGGGCATAAGGGTAGGTAATAGGGATGAAATTCACATTTAGGGAAACTTTACATACTCAAAATCATCAACTAGCCAGAATCTCTCCATACACTCTGTTTAAACACAGGACAAAGCCCGTGTATCTCACACACATTCAGGGAGGACATGAGGTCAGTTGGCATGTTTTAAAGGACTTTAAGAGTCTATATTGTAGTCAATAAACGCATCTCAGCTTTTTCCATTCTATCTTCAGTTAATAGTGCAAATTCATATTCAGATGAGGAAAGCTGCCTCTGATATTACAGAGATAACTATTATTAAGGAAATATATAATCAACTTCATAATACTATCATTACTAAGATGTGAAAGTAAACAGAAAAGGTTTTCAACACAGATCAAAACAAAGAGATTTTATGAAACGGTCAACCCAAAATGTTAACCTCCCTAACATACCCCCATCTTATTATTTTTGTTAATTGGGGTATATGGGTCGAATGGTGGCCCCCCAAAATAGATATCCACCAGGAACCTGTAAATACAACCTTATTTGGAAAAAAGGGTAGTTGCAGATGTAAATAAGTTAAGGATTTTGAGATGAAATCATCCATCTCGAGGTTACCCAAGTGGACTCAAAAATCTAATGACAAGGATCCTTGTGAGAAGGGAAGAAGAATTTGTAGAGACATGGATGGATCTAGAGACTGTCACATGGAGTGAAGTAAGTCAGAAAGAGAAAAACAAATACCGATATTAACGTATATGTGTAGAATCTAGAAAAATGGTACAGGTGAACCTGTTTGCAAGGCAGAAATAGAGACACAGATGTAGAGAACAAATGTATAGATGCTAAGAGGGGAAAGCAGGAGGGGGGTGGGCGGGATGAATTGGGAGATTGGGATTGACAATATATACACTAATATGTATAAAACAGATAACTAATAGGAATCTGCTGTATAAAAAATAAATAAAATATTTTTTAATGAAAAAAAAAAGAAGAGAAGAAGACACAGAGACAGAGAAAAAGGCCACGTGAAGACAGAAGTGGAGCTTGGAAGTATGAGGCCACAAGCTAAGGAGCTCTGGAGCCACCAAAAGCTGGAAGAAGCAAAGAAGCACCTGCCCCTAAAGCCTTCAGAGGGAGCTTGGTCTTGCTGACACCTTGATTTCAGATTTCAGTCCCCCAGAACTATGAGAGAATAAAGCCACCACGTTTGTAGTAATTTGCTGTGGCAGCGCTAAGAAACATACATGGTGCTTTACTCTATCTGATTAATTGCCGCTCAATAAATGCAAATAAAGTATAATTAAAGATAAAGACTCTTCAATAAGTCATTTAACAAACACATATTAAGTGTTACCATGTGCCAGGCACTGTGTGAGACTCTGCAGATACAGTAAACATTTTAAAAGATATTCCACTACAAGACCCTCATGGACCTTAGAGTGAAATCTGAAAAGGTGTTTTTTCCCCAGTCTTTGGAGAACGAGGGAAAGAAATATCAGAGATTTTAAAGAGAATATTAACTGGGGTGGCTGGATGGAGTTCTTTTGATATAAAAGTTCTGAAGGCAATTTTAATGTACAGAAAAGATAGTGTCACTGAAGAACTGTACAAAGACTTAGAGACATTCAGTTCAAACTCGGAGTTTATCAGTCCCCAAAGATGCAATTGTTTTCTACATTCCCTGCTAATTACGAAGGAAAGAGCAGCAAACCCAGACAAGACCTGAATCCTTTCCCAGGTGACTATCCTAATGACGCAGATCTTTTCCACCATCACATTCAAAGAATTCGGAAGTAAAAGTGGCTTCGAGTCTTCTGTTGTTTTTCTACATTTTCCAGATGATATTTTGCATTATGATGTGTCATCCCATGTTGTATCAATCACATTACAATGTGTCACTTAATGTAACATGAGGCAATATGATTGACACAATCTACTAGGGCTTGTCACAACATTGCATGTCAACCAGGACATTTTTATGGGTTTTGTAAAGAAAAAAAAATTCAACATATTTCACAGAACATTGCATCCAAGGTACAGGGAGGAGGGGAGAAAAGTCTTCTTTGAAGATTTTTGCAACATTCCCATGGCGGGAACTGATAAACATCTGCTAAGTAAATGGAGTCAAATGTCGTCCTTATACCCATATCAAATGGGTGCGATAAACTATTGCCAGCCTGTCTCAGGTTCATGGTCAGCTCTTACGGCTCCCTGTTCCTGCTTGCTGCATTTAATCCAAGACACCTTATAAGATCACCTTTAAAAGAGGGAACAGGGGCTTCCCTGATGGCGCAGTGGTTGAGAGTCCGCCTGCCGATGCAGGGGACACAGGTTCGTGCCCCAGTCTGGGAAGATCCCACACGCTGCGGAGCAGCTGGGCCCGTGGGCCATGGCTGCTGAGCCTGCGCGTCCGGAGCCTGTGCTCCGCAACAGGAGAGGCCACAACAGTGAGAGGCCCGCGTACCGCAAAAAAAAAAATAAAAATAAAAAATAAAAGAGGGAACAGAACCATCAAATGGAAGGCTCACGTCTGAGCCAAAGGAGGCAGTAAAGGTAGGCAGGACTTGGGAATGTTCTAGAAGCCATTACTGGTGCACATGTGGCTGCAGGTAACAACACAAAATGACTTAATCAAAAAGGGGGGTGGTTATTATAAGGACATGGGGAATTCTCAAGGAACAGAGGGTAGGATAGAACTAGACCTTGAAAGCACTAGAAGAAATAAATACAAATTCATCAGTATTCTCTTCTCACTCCTGTTTCTGCTTCTGTGTCCCACCTGCTTTCTTTTTGTCGTTCTACTGCTGCTTTACCCATTTGGTAGAATTCACCCCCCATGACAACCAGTTTTACAAATTAGAGTCCCAACCACAAGGGAGATATTAGTGCATATTTGTTGATTTCCTCTGTGGGATGTAGTTCCCCGCTCCTGACATTATTCCAATTCCCCAGCAGTGCAGTGGGTGAAGGATGGACCTTACCTCCACTCTAGAGGGAAACTCAAATTGGCTTCAGTCAACCAGTGGCTTCCATTTCCATGGCTAGTGATTGGTTCAGGGAAAGACACAGGCCTAAGTAGATGCAGTTAGAGTGAATCCAGGGAAGATTTGTCTAGAAAGCTAGGACACAATGTCACTCTTCTCCGTGTCTATCTGAGTGAGAATGTGAGTTTGGGGCTGCTGTAACCTGCGACCATGAGGGAAGCCAGCTAGAGGGTTGAGCCAACTCAAAGGAAAGGAAGCCAAGACTTGGATGACATCATTTTTGAGTCCTCCATCAAATCACTCCAAGAGTCCAAGTCTCTCCTCGAACAGTTTGGGTATGTGAGTCAACAAAATACCTTTATGCCTCAGATGGTGTAAGTCAAGTTTTCTATTCCTCGAAACCAAAGAGATACCAGCTTATGTGAAAGACCAACTTACTATCTTCAGGAAAATCTCTAGCCAACCTAGCTTGAGCCAGCCAGTCTAATCAGCACAGCAGGGGTACAGCCATAGTTGCTAGGTGCCAACGCTCATGGGCCAGGTGGGAGAGCAGTTCTCAGAAAAGGCGGTGGGGTGGCATCTTGAACAAAATCTATTACCAGTGAAGATATCCATTTACTGGGTGAGTGAGTCTGGATACGCAGCCCTCTGTGCTTTGGTTCTTTTCATTTTTTAAGCTGGTTCATCGCATCTCTGCACTTTAAATCCTTCCTGATATGCCGATGAGGGATGAGTTGGCTACTCGCTCCGAATAGGTTTCATACCTCGCAGATAGGTTCTCATAAGAACAATACATTCAGATGGCCTTTGCCATTTTTCACAACTCTTTTCCTTCTGTCCCTCTGCTGCCGCTGTTTGTGCATGGAGGAAAACAATTTAGATTCTTCAATTTTATGACTCTACATTCCCTCCCCCACCCTCACCCCAAGTTTCTATGGAAATACTCCTGTAAGAACATCCTTTTTCAGGGCTGGTCATGTGGCTCATCTGTGCTGGTGGGAGTGCAAGTGGCTTAGCTTCTCTGGCCTTTCTGGATGAATCTTTGATATGAGGTAACAAGAGAATTAAAACTGCTCATACCCTTTATTGAAAGAACTCCTCTTGGAAGTTAATAGGAAGCAAAAATCAGAGCCATGCATACAGATTTATGTTCACTGTACATACAGAGTTATGTTCATTCAAATGTTTTGCCTTTCTATTTTATTTTTTAATTGAAATATAGTTGATGTATAATATATAAATTACAGGTGAACAATATAGTGATTCACAATTTTTAAAGATTATACTTCATTTATACTTATTATAAAGTATTGACAATACTCCCTGAGTGTTTTGCTTTCTTCAAATAATGTTTAAAGCCTGGCTCTGTTGCACATTGGATAGCTCATTGGTTTTCTAAAATAATGATTAAAAATTGGAAACAATTGAATGCTAAAAAACACTGACCTTGTTAAATAAAGTATCATTTATCCATGTGACAGGTTTCTATTAAAACGGAAAAATGCATGTGAAACGTAAGTGAAAGAGGCAGTTACCAGAGTGTATATATAACATGACAACCATCAACCCACACACACACACACTCTAACTGGAAGAAAACTAGTCTTGACTGTGGTTACCTCAAGATTCTCAAAACAGTAGAATTATGAATGGATTTTTTTTTACACACTTTTCCACATTTTCCAAATGAATCCACAGTGAATAGTATCACTTTTATAATTTGGGGGGGTATTAAGAGCTTATCCTATTTTTGTAGATGTGAAATATAGTTCATTCTCTGAATTTCAGTTTTAGAGACAGTAAAACGTGTCGACATAAAATAGTTTTGAGACAAAGTCAAGGCCCTGTACCTCAATCATATTGAAGAAAATGTAAGAAAATAACCTGAAAAAAGACAACAAAAACAGACGTTACCCACATAACTAAGGAAAGGTATTTTGTTGTTGGTTTTGTATTTCCTAGTTGAAGAATTTTATTTCTAGCAGAAGAACAAAGTGTTCACTTTAATTTCTACCTTTCAAACTCCTCCAAATCAAAGGTCAGAACAACTTCCTTTCTGCATCACCGTATTGTGGCAGCTGTATGATTTATAACTCTGATTATATTTTTGTCTCCTCCAATATGCTAAAGTGAGTGAGGTCAGAGATTCTGCTTTCACTCAGTTTCCTTGTTTTGGTGGCTTGAAGTCAAATTATTCATATTACTTTAATGCAGTTTTGTTTAGCTTAATTATATACTGAAAGTCTGGCACACATAATTAATCAATGTATTGCTAGTGACTGTTGAACAACCCGTATCTGTTGGAAATTTTATTATGAAATACCGGATGTTAGGGGAAGGAAGACAGGAACAGATGAGAGAGAAAAACCATGCCATCTTTTCCTCAGACCAGCGCTATCAAAGTGGTCATGTGTGTTGAGAGAAATCAATTTAGTTTTACAGATTTGTCCTCACTTCTGGAAAATCCAAAATATATCTTCCGTTGTTCGTTTTTTTTACATCTTTATTGGAGTATAATTGCTTTACAATGTTGTTAGTTTCTGCTGTATAACAAAGTGAATAAGCTCTATGTATACATATATCCCCATATCCCATCCTACTTGTGTCTCCCTCCCACCCTCCCTATCCCACCCCTCTAGGTCGTTACAAAGCATCAAGCTGATCTCCCTGTGCTATGCGGCTGCTTCCCACTAGCTATCTATTTTACATTTGGTAGTGTATATATGTCCATGCCACTCTCTCACTTCGTCCCAGCTTACCCTTCCCCCTCCCTGTGTTCTCAAGTCCGGTCTCTACACCTGTGTCTTTATTCCTGCCATGCCACTAGCTTCATCAGTACCGTTTTTTTAGATTCCATATATATTCATTAGCATATGGTATTTGTTTTTCTCTTTCTGACTTACTTCACTCTGTATGACAGACTCTACGTCCATCCACCTCATTACAAATAACTCAACTTCGCTCCTTTTTATGGCTGAGTAATATTCCATTGTATATATGTGCCACATCTTCTTTATCCATTCATCTGTCAATGGACACTTAGGTTGCTTCCATGTCCAGGCTATTGTAAATAGTGCTGCAATGAACATTGTGGTACATGTATCTTTGTTCTTTCACCTGCCAGGCAAACACATCAAAAAGACCTGCCTCAAATACTTTTACATCACTTTATACGGCTAAAAAGATGCTTTGTTTTGCAGGTCACACAGGAATACTGGGTATAACTGGTGATTATATAATCCAGGGTCTGCCCAAAGCCTTTATCTTTGCCCCAGTATTCAATCATTACTCTTATACCTTCTCCATCATTTCATATGAGAAAGCAGGGGGGAGAAATGGCACCCCAAATTTTTTTCCCAGTAAAGGTCTTTTATTTTTTGTTTCCTTAGACTTCATGGACTTTTTTTTTGTTTTACTTTATTTATTTATTTTTAACATCTTTATTGGAGTATAATTGCTTTACAATTGTCTGTTAGTTTCTGCTTTATAACAAAGTGAATCAGCTATATGTCTACATATATCTCCATATCTCCTCCCTCTTGCATCTCCCTCCCATCCATGGACTTTTAGGAAACTCTATTTTAAGAATGTGTGAAAATTGATTTAAAATTTGTTTCACCATACATTGCCATGAGGAGCTGATAGACATTAGCTTCTAGTGCCTTTTTGAGCACCGCTTTTAATGATAGAGTTCAATTCATCCATCATTTGACTGCCTTTACTGGGAGCCAGCCACTGCGCTGGGCTCTAAGTTTCATTTGATACAAGATGAGGATCGTTGTTTCTATCCTAAAGGAACTTACAGGCAAGTGGTGGAATAGCCAAATAAACCCAGGGCTACATGTAGTGAGGGGAGGGGAGGGGGCCATTCAGCCCCCAAGTGGTCCAGGAAGGCTTCCCTGAGGAGGTGGCACGACAGCATTTCAAAAGATAGATACCAGGCAAACGCGAAGTAAATTGCATTAGTGAAAGTGCAGTCCTTTCATCTCCTGGTTCCTCAGTTATTCTAACAACATTATTAACTCCATTCCAGAAATGAGAATCCTAAGTTGCAGAGAGGTTAAATGATGAACAGTGTTGCACACCCAGAGAGTAAAAAGTCTGGCTGCAAAACAGTGTCCTGCAGACCAACTTTTGCCCTTCCCACAGAGGCAAAACAAAGAACCCATCGTTTTGCTAGGGTGTGCAATGCCCACACAAGGGCACTTCCCAGAAAGTGCATTATTTGTAAATAAAGATCTTTATTACCTCCCAGACACAACAAGTAAACTTAAAGAACTGCTTCCTCCAAGCACTTTCCTCAGCCATAACCAATGCAGCACATGTTAAATACCTGGCCCAAGACGATGATAACAGAGAAATTGGGAATCCCAACGTACATGTTCTTTTCATTCCCCTGAAATGCTCATCATTGTATGATGGGCTCCTGGGCACTGACCTGGTTATTTCTCCATTTTGCATAACCCCAACCTTGCACCTACGACGAAGTCCCTTTTCTCTTCTGTTTTCATTGTTATGATCATGGCCACCGTTGAGTGAAAAATAAAATAGCTCTATGCTTACATGTCACTTTATTTTGTTCTGTTCATTAAACAGGAAAGGGAGAAAGAGAGAGAGCAGAACTGAAGGCAGAAAAAAATAATTCTGTTAGGCAAAAGGCAACAAAATTACAGAAGTGGTCAGATTCCACAGAAGCCAACCCCAAAACGAAGAAACTGGGATCCGAATATGCTTCTAACAGAACCATTGGCTTTAAGCATTGGCTGTGGCCAGAATGATTCACTGTCCCAAGTCCCGGACACATTTCAGCAACTTCGAGAAATAGAGACAGGAGCCTTAAGTAGGATGCCTGGATTTGGTCACCAGGGAGGTGGTGATTCCCTGTCATTATTGAGCTGGGTTTTGAAGGTGAAAAACCCATCAAAAATGGAGAGCACACAGCAGAATGGGAGGTCCTGATGCTCTCAGCAGCACATAGAGGATGTCTGGAGTCTACTTCTGGGCTCCCCATAAGTCAGAAATAATCCAGTCTCAACCTCATCTGGTCCCACCTTCAAAAAGACTATAGGAAAAAGTAGCAGCATATTAAAACTTTTTTTAAAAAAAATAAAAATTGTGATAGCTGGCAAAGAAAAAAGAGTTTCCAGAGACCAAGAATAACATCTATATTGAGGCAATTGGCTTCCATTCTCTCCCCAATACAAATTTCATCTCATAGCTGTTGTTTGTATCAACTTTACCGTCAAAAAATTTTAAGCAAATATAATTGAGTCGAACTGCACTTTGAACACAATCAGTTAGAAATGAATATGGACAAGATCTCTCAAATATTTGTCTTATTAAACAATTTGTGTTTGGGAAAAAAAAACAAAACAGGAGAGGATTATTTACCAGAAAAGCATTCCCTGTATGTTGGAGAACCACAACGCTGCCATCCAACACTGTTAAACATGAATACACTGCCATGTAAACCAATGAAGAGACACTCTGCCCTATCTTTGTGGTGTCATTCATAGTTCTTGCCCAGTACCCAGACACTGTTTACTTCACTGGATGATGCTGTGTCTTCAGCCAAGACATTTTTACCCTTAACTTATTGGGCATCATTTATAACATGTTGATGTTTTATAATCCCTCTCGTAAGAGTTGAAATGCAATTGAAGATTAGAAAAATCTTCTAGTAAAAGATTGAAGATTGAAATGCAATTGAAATGCAATTGAAGATTAGAAAAATCTTCATTAGATTTTTAGAAAAATGCAAGTTGAAATGCAATTGAAGATTAGAAAAATCTTCTAGCTAGTGGAATATCATTCACTAGCTCTATCCATCCCAGAATAAACCCACACCTGAATAAAGAAGGAAGTGATCTTACTTACAAAACAGAAGTAGACTCAGACATAGAGGACAAACTTATGGTTACCAAAGGGGAAACGTGCAGGGGAGGGATAAATTAGGAGTTTGGGATTAACATATACACAGTACTATATTTAAAATAGATAAGCTAAACAACAAGGTCCTACTGCATAGCACAGGGAACTATATTCAATATCCTGTGATAAACTATAATGGAAAATAATATTTTAAAAGTATATATGTATGTAAAACTGAATCACTTTGCTGTATAACAGAAATTAATGCAACATTTTAAATCAACTATACTTCAATAAAATAAAATTTTTTTAAAAACTAGATAACCAACAAGGACCTAATGTATAGCTCAGGAAACTATACTCAATATTTTGTAATAATCCATAATGGAAAAGAATCTGAAAAAGAATAAGTTTATATATATATATATTTATATTTATATTTATATATATATATATATATCTGATTCACTTTGCTGTACACCTGAAACTAACACAACATTGTAAATCAACTCTATTTCAATTAAGAAAGGAAAGAAGGAAGGAGGGAGGGAGGAAGGGAGGGAAGAAAGGAAGGAAGGACAGAAGGAAGGAAGGAAGAAAGAAAGAAAGAAAAAGAAAGAAAGAAAGAAAGAAAGAGAAAGAAGGAAAGAGAAAGAAAGAAAGAAAGAGACAGAAAGGACAACAGCAGAAAGATATTTGGGGCCATAATGGGAACGGGGGAGGGGCGTGCACACGCATGCCCACGCGTACAAACGCTCCCTCCTTCGTGCATGTGTTAATCCTGACCCCTGGTCCTGGGGAAAGATAAAACACGATCCTCACTCATTTACAGTTAATCTCAAAGGTTAATTTTGTTGCCTCTATGCTGTAAACAAAGAAGAGATTTCTTTCCTGTCACAGGGCCTTTTGCCATCAGCGAAACAGAGAAGAAAGTCAGTGCGTCCTGAGGATTAAGGAGAGGTCGGAAGATCCGAAGGACCTGGTGCTGACAGATCTGCTTATTAAAAAGAGAGCTCTGGTGGCCGGGCTGCCGCTGACGGCCTGACACGGCCGGACTTCAGAGGACCAGCACACAATCAGCGGACTGTGCTGCTCTGAGGACAGCGGGCACGGGGGAGCCTTTTCTAATTTGTCAAAGTTGTATCTAATTCCATAGAACAAAGTTGGCAAAGAGAGATGAGCAGAATCCACAAATTATTGTTCATTCACGGAGCCCGAGATGGAGAGATAGAAGCCCCGCACAGCTAGGGTTTTGTCAAGTAACTCGACCCCTGCCAGGAGGCTTTGGGTAATTCCGCCTTGTGGGCATAACAGTTTCCCTTGTTTTTTGTTTAATAGGATTATTTCTCAGAATATTAAAAAGATAGCATCAACATCTTTCAGTGGCCCCATAAACTATTTCTGGAAATATAAAAAGAATGATTCAGGTGGTTTCGTTACTCCTGATAGGACTTTTGTTCTCTCATAAACTCAGAGGTGAAGAATGTGGTTTGGGGAGGGGTGTGCCTGGAGCAAACAAAACAAAATGTGAAGTTTTCTAGAAAGGTAACATTGTGCAAACTTATGTTGCCCGTTGAAACTCTTGCTTGCAAGTTTGGAAAAGGAGGACCTAGAAGTTCAAACTCTGAAAATTTAGGGGCTGTTCAGGGGGAAAACAGAGACGTCTTAGTGTCCTTCTAAGTTTCCGCCATTTTCTGGAATGGTGACCAAAAGAAAACACATTCTCCTGAAGAAAATATATTGAACAATCAGGAAGTCTCTAAGAAAATACGGCCTTCTTGCTGGTAAGGAGCAGTGCATCTGAATAAGAGCAGACACAGATCTGCCAGGAGCTCTGTTGACACAAGTCTGCCCAGGAACCAGGGTGGTGAAGGCAAATGGTGGCCAGGTCCACCCAAGTCACTGGCTTTTCCATAGCAATACCTGAAGGGCTCTTATAACTCAGTGTTTTATAAGGATAACAAAAGGAAGGGGTGGGGAGAACTAAACTCACACGATGGAATACACCACATACCACCACTAAACAGTTCACTTACACATAAAATACAATTCGCAGATGGGTAGAACCAGAGTCTAAGTCAGGTTTAGATACTCATCCCTCCCCATCAGGTGTTTGATGAAACTCTGCCTGGAGGCTGTCTTGGTCTCCATGAAGCCCCATCTTCATTTGTTGGGCGAGTCTTCATCCCACACCCAGTCTCACTCAAACTGGTCACATTTATTTTTACCCAATAGCCAAGACTCTCAGGTCAGATATTTAAAATTCATGAAAATTCACTGCTTGCCTTTTTTGAACTCACTACTGAGGCTTTATGGCTCTAGATGGGTTCTCGCTGCATAGACCCATGAAAGTACAGCCATGTCAGCAAAGGTGACTCTCTTCCAACACCGTGGGCCCAGCTGACTGCTGTTGCAGAATTTTTTCAGCCAAACCCCTTTCCCAACTATGAAGAGACTGACATTCAGGTTCATCCTAGTTTTAGACAAGAAAAAGACAAACCTCCAGATGAAATGTACCTGAAAGACAGTTCTTACTTAGAAACCCTTGGCTTTCTCCTACCTTCCTCCATCAAGCGATCCTTCGGATGCAGAGCCAGAGGTTAAAGGAGAACCTTGCTTATTGCACTCGAGAGGTTAGGCCTTGGGAAAGCAGCCTGGAATAGTGGACAGAACATGGGATTTTTAATTAAAATCTATTCTAAATCCTGACTAGGGCATTTTCTTCCTGAGACCTGGAGCATGACTCCAACCCTACCTGAGCCTGTTTCCTCATATAAAATGGAGCTGAAAATAATGCTTCTTCATTTTCAGGGCTGATGTGGAAAATAAATGAGCTAGGATATATGAGGATACCTTGTAGAATATTCTATAAATGTTAGCTGCTGTGTTTGCTTGGTAGTTCGGCTTTGTTGTATCATTATTATTAACTGTTTGGGTTCATTAGCAAGTTATGTCCCTAAGAGGTCAGCTTACATCACAGCAAGACCCCTTCCCCATTGCAATTAAATAGCATGTGAAGGTGGGACTTTCACATCCCATTCTTTGAAAACATAAAATAAATGTTTATATAAAAATCAACTTTGCCATTTTGACTGGACTTTTGGTCAAATAAAAAGATGTTTCAAATCAGGTGTGGTGTAGAACTGGTCGTAAGACTTGTTTATAAGAAAAACCACCTGCGTGGTAGTGTTTTGTGGTATTTACTTAGCTCTCTCTCCTCCAGTTTATAAAAGTGTTTTGAGAAAGCTTAAAATATAAGACAAATATCATAAAACTGAAAAATCATTAAAATGAGTAAAAAAGACATAAAGAAAATAAAAAGCCAGTCTATGTTAAAGCAAATTTCTGCAGCTAAGCACAAAACTTAGCAGCGGGGTTACTGACAGTCAAAATAAAATGGGAGTGAAGTGGCTTTCCTTTCCGTTAGAAAGCCTCAGAGGGAGAGAGGCATTTCCTAACTCTAATTCCAGAGGAGATTTTTCACAGGAACCTTCCCATGACTGATTTCAAACAACATAATAGTCTCCATAAAAGGTTTTCCAAACACGGTTATCTGCCCTTCTGAGAGGGACCCTGAGTTTGGAAACCCAACTTGGAAAAGGAAGTTTGCTATTTGCAATAAACAAACACTATTAACTCTTGATTCATTATATATCTTACTGTAATTTATATTTTCAATAATGATGAACTTATACAAGTTTTACAATGAATTTATTTTGTTCGTTAAAATTAGCTAAGATACACTGAGTTCTCATTATGAGCCAGGCAAATGCTAAGCCCTTTATCTGCAATGTCTCATTTAATGCTCCCCCAAATCCTATGATACAGGGATTATTATTTCACTGATTTTACACAGGAGAAAACTGATACGTACGGAGGTCAAGAATCTTGCCCAAGGTTACACAACGTGCAAGTCATCGTGGAGTCTGAACTTGAAGCCATCTCAAGGTAATCTGCCAGACCCCTCACCACTGTGCAAACCTACCTCACACACATTCAGATCGTCCTTATGAGGACTTTAACTAACCATCAAATGAATGCAAAAGTGTATTGGATTTGATCGGAAAAGCGAGTTGCCAGTCAACACAGATTCTATATTGTACATTAAGAATTTATTGGAGGTAAGTTTATGGAGAAAGAAAGGGATGTTATTTCTGGTCTGCCAGTGGCTAAGACTGAACGGCTAATCAGGGCACCTTAGGAGAAATGTAAGCACTTCATCTGAAAGTTGGTTCAGAAGTCCCCTGGAGGTCCACTTTGCTTCCCTAGAAAGTCAAGTAGACTTTCTCCCTCGTGCTACAAGGTTTCCTTCCAGAGTTAGAGCCCTGTGTTAAATAAGATGTGTGATCTTTGCTTCCTGGTCCTTGCCCACGGTGGGGTCATAGCAGCAAGCTGGCGGGCGTCATTCTGCCTCTCTCCGTGTACATTGATCACCTCTAGCAAACAAATATGTGATGATTTTAACTGACTCTTAGTCTCAGCTCCCTCACCTAAAAAAATAAAAAATTATTATGGGGCTTCCCTGGGGGCGCAGTGGTTGAGAGTCCGCCTGCCGATGCAGGGGACGCGCGTTCGTGCCCCAGTCCGGGAAGATCCCACATCTGGGACCGTGAGCCATGGCCGCTGAGCCTGCGCGCCCGGAGCCTGTGCTCCGCAACGGGAGAGGCCACAACAGTGAGAGGCCCGCATACCGAAAAAATATATATATATATTATGAATGAGAACTAGATCACGGCTCTTTAAAATTCTAAAATTGTATGATTCTATGACCCAGTCTTTTCTCCCCGGCAAATTTAACACAGTTTTACAAATTCCCTTTCCTCAAATCTAAACAAAATACTATTTTCTACAGGAACACTCTAAGGTGGAATACCTCTTTTCTTTTACCTTCTCTTATCGAGACTGATTTTGGCAAAGAGATTAAGTGCAAAGGCTCTGGGTACCACTCACTTACAACTGTGTGTCTTGGCAAGTTATTTACGTGTAATGCCTCAGTTTATTCATCTGTAAAAGGAATGTAATAATAAGATCTACTTAATAAGGTTCTTATTAACTTCAGGTGAGTTCGTAGCTATAATGTGCTTACAGCCACGTGGATTTGCAACGTAGTAAATGCTCAGTAAATGACAGTCCGTAGCCATCTGACTGGAATTCAACCCTTCCCCCTCTCCTCCCAAGACGTTATGCTTATTGTACACATTTTCCCATCTCCCATTCTCTCGGAGCTGTGACTTATCCCAACCTGACGCACAGATCATTCCCACCACAACCACAGCCCACCAAGCCATCTTGGAAGAAAAAAATGTTCTATGAGATTTTCCCAGATATTAGCATTTCAGATGTTTAACCCCTCCGGATTTTTAATTCACCACGTCTCCTCCACACCCTTCACTCGCTGCAAATACATTCACTCTTCATATGTGTCGCATGCACAGCACTTATTTTAGAAGGCACCTACTTGCGGACAGGGCTTGAGGCCAGTAGGTTGTTATCCTTTGGGGTAGCCTTTAGTTTTTCTATTCGTTTATGAGGACATTAGATAAATCAATATCCCAAAGTGTAAACAAAACCAGAGTATGTTGTCTAGAATGAGAGGGGAAAAATTATAAATTTTATCTGAACAAGGAGCAAAATGTGTGTCTATTATTCCATCATTCAAAGGTACTGTCTTTAAAATGTAAAAGTCATCTTTGACTTTTCTAACTGTCTAACTCCCTGGATCTAATCATGCTAAGTCCTAAGAAACTCTTCCTTCCTAAATCTCTCTCTCAGATGCACTCAGAGCCTGTGCGTCCTCTGACTCTCCCCAGCATCTCTCGCAGTCTGTTTCATATTAAAGTTACTTATGCACGTGCCTGTCTTCCATACTAGATCTTTGGGGCTGGGACGCCCTGGAGCCTGACTTGTCTTTGTATCTCCAGCAGCATCTAGCACACAGTGTCTATACTACCCTGCACTTCCCCCTCCGCGCGCACACACACACACACACACGTGCAAGTGCACACACAGAGCTAGTTCCCTCATCCAAGCATTTTTATTCCTGTTCCTTTCACCCCCAATGCCCTTACCTCCTACCTCCTCTACATGGTGAAACCCTTCTTATCCTTCCAGGCCAACTCCTGCCCACACTTTTCCTGCAGGATTCCATTGTCTGTATGATAGCACAGTAAGTATCTCACGCTACCAGACTTTTTCCAGACCCTACTGTCCTCCCTACCCGATTGTAAAGTCCTTGAGGGAGAGAACCATATCTTCTTCGTCCTTCTAGTCCAAACAGCACCTGCTATAGTGCTGTGGACCCTCCAAACTACTTGTGAAATTGAACTAACTTGAATCGTAAGGACCAACTTCAAGCGTAAATGCTCCCTTTAAGCAATTATCCTGAATTTCTCAGGTCTATTGCCAGAAGAGCAGTTAGGACCGTTTGCCTATTTGTATATGTCACCCAATGGCTTGGACACATGAATGCTGAGCTGAGGACAAAGCATGGGCACGAATCAACAGGAAACTCGTTCCAAGAAATCTGACTCCAGTCTGGGTTGCACAGCCCAGTGGCAACATGACAGAAGAAGGAAAAAGACCAAGCCTAATGCTCATAGAAATTCAAAATCAGAAACGTAAGAAATACCACAAGATGAGCCACATGTTGGTTTCCAGTAAATCATCGGCAACTCTGCTGGGAGGAACCCAAGATGCTGCTCCATGGCAGGACATCAGAGGGGCTCAGATACCCTAAAGAATATGTTCTGTGTCCTCATTGATGACATGGAACCTCCTGGGACACTGGCTTCTCTGCCCCTCAGGTAGCTTCAACCCTCATTTCTGAAACGCCTTCAGGAAGAAGGGCATGACTCATTCCCCAAGAACAGAAGCTGTTCCCCTGGTCTCCAAAACATGATATTCATCTTCCATTTCTCTGTGCACTACAATTTAAAAAATCTGCCCCAGAGACATCTGACAGCCGGACAGCTGATTCTGTAATTCTTTACTCAGATGAAAAGAAAAGGTTGTGTGAAGTCTTCCGGTGGAATTTCCACCCCTTCCCTTTTTATTTTATCGGATTAAAATGGTTTCAGTGTTTTTACAGAGGGTTCCTCTTAAGAAGATGCAAATTTATACTATCTTTCTGTGTTCTTAGGATCACATGCTCTGCTAAAAATCCACACTCCACTTCAGTTACACACACGTTAATTCTTCTTGACCTAGATGGAGCGGAATACTCGCAGCAAATTGAGAATTCAGATCGGCTTGAAAGCCAAGCAAAGAAAGCTAATGGCCTGCATGTCATTCCCACGTACAGGATTCTTGGGGACTTTTTTTTTTTAATTGTGCCTTCTTTTCAAAAGAAAATATGCTGCTCTTTCATTTCTTATTAGAGTCTAGGAAAGATCAGCTCCTAAAGGGAGAGACACATGTGGAAATCGCTTCCATGATGGCCATTTCCTGAACTGTTTTCAAAAGCCCTCTTTTGGCTTAAAGGGTCCATGGAGCCCTTTTAAGATTTTATACAAAGAAACTGATCAGTTCCATCATGTCATGATGAAATTAGAGCCCATACTGCTTAGCGGGACAGACCTTACACACAGTAGCTCTCCTTCTCTTAGAGATGGGGTGTAACTGTCTTGGGGGGAATCGCCTCCCCAAGAGGATTTAAAACGAGGCAGGAAGGGCATGGAGTGAGGACAGAGACCTGAACCTCCCTTGCAGTAATTCAAAGATTCAAACAGAATATTGACTCTCTTACTGTGAGCCCTGCTTTGATTCCCACATTCAGGGAAGTCTTTTCGATGAGGGAATGTCTGGTTTTCTCTCCTCTTGTTTAACAGGAGCGAAATACACTTGTATTCCCTGAGGCTGAGGGGCTGAGGACTCAATGCATGGTGGGTCCTGGATTACCAATGTAACTCTCCATTTGACAAAACCCCTCAGACTTTACCCAATCCCAAGACTTTTTTGACCTGATGGCAAATAAATCCCAGATCACTTCTCTGGTAACAGGATATCAAGGACAAACAGAAGTAGCTAAGAGACTTTCCTGCATTCAGAGGCTGGGTCTCCTTACCTACACCTGCCTCCCTGACATGAAGACATTTTATTTTGGTGACTGTCACCAGGTCCCCTTGCTCAGAAGTCACCAGGTTTCAGCGGTTCTGCTTATCTGTAGGGAATTTCCTTCCTGGTTCATGAAAGAAGATGGGAACTTCTCTTTAAAATGGTGATACGGGGGCTTCCCTGGTGGTCCAGTGGTCAAGACTCCGCATTCCCAATGCAGGGGGTATAGGTTTGATCCCTGGTCGGGGAACTAAGATCCTGCACGTTGCACAGTGCAGCCAATAGATAGATAGTAAGTAAATAAATAAATAAAGTGTAAATGGTGATATGTGCATTAGCCGCTGAAATTTTCAAGACCACGGTCATGAGGTCATGGCCAATTATAACCTTCATGGGTCATACAAGCACTTTTGTCTTCATGGTCCCTTTCTCCATGGACAAAAAGATTAAAAATTATATTTTGTAACTGCATTGTTATAAAAATGCATATATTGCTATTAGATATTAAAACATTTTCTCCTATCTTCAACTTTTTTTCTTCTAATTTAATAAAAAGAAAGTAAGGTATTTTCAGGGGCCCTTAAAAATATCGTGAAATCTAGGCCCTGTACCTACTGGGTAAGTCGGCTCTGATAGCAAATACTTTTCACCAATTGGATGCTTCTGATTCTCAGATGCCACACCTGGAGGTGGCTGAGTGGGGCCTCAATTTCTTTCAGTGTCAGATGACAGGACTTGGACCTCCTAACCTATGTTATCTCCTTGACTGTCCCCCTATCCCAGTGGAGTAAGTATTATTATTACTATTTTCCACAGACTCAGAGATTTTTAAGTGATTTTCCCAAGTTGCCTCATCTGGTCATTGACAGTGTTTCTTGGGAAAGTGAAGGGAATGAGCGCCAACGATTCCCTGTTACCCTGTATTAGGTGTTTCACACACAATCCACCATTCGATTCCCAAGAGCCGGGAGGTGATCTCTGAATGGCCCATCCAAGCCGGCCAGCTGACGGAGAGCCTGGCCAGGGGTGAGGACATAGGTGTCACTAGGAAATGTTGGGAAAACCTAAGTCCAAAGGATAGAAGCAGGGCTCCAAGCAAGAGACTGAGTCAAGGGCCTCAAGACAGAAATGGAGGGAAATAGGAGCCTGGGGGAAATGGGAAGACTGGTGACCTATAGCTGCAAACAGGCCAGCATGTCCAAGGACCCACTTGTCAGAAATATATGAAGGGGAGGCAAGATCATATCCCTCCCATTTTGCAGCTGTAAAAACTGAAGCACAAGGGGCTTTAGTTGTCTCAGGTCACACAGCTAAGTGGCAGATCTGCATTTGACTCCTAATGCCACGTTCGCTCACAGAGCAGACATCTATAGGGACTCCAAATCTCCATTCTGAGCGTTGCCAGCGGCCTCCTAAGAAGATATCCCATCTAGCAATCTCACTCCTGGGCATATATCCAGAAAAGACGAAAACTTTAATTCGAAAAGATAACATGCACCCCAATGTTCATAGCAGCACTATTTACAATAGCCAAGACATGGAAGCAACTTAAATGTCCATGGACAGAGGAACGGATAAAGAAGATGTGGTACATATATACTATGGAATACTACTCAGCCATAAAAAAAGAATGAAATAATGCCATTTGCAGCAACATGGATGGACCTGGAGATTATCATACTAAGTGAAGTAAGTCAGAGACAGAAAAACAAATATGATATCACTTTCACGTGGAATCTAAAAAAGTGATACAGGGCTTCCCTGGTGGCGCAGTGGTTGAGAGTCCGCCTGCCGATGCAGGGGACACAGGTTCGCGCCCCGGTCTGGGAAGATGCCACATGCCGCGGAGCGGCTGGGCCCGTGAGCCATGGCCGCTGAGCCTGTGTGTCCGGAGCCTGTGCTCCACAACGGGAGAGGCCACAACAGTGAGAGGCCCGCGTACCGCAAAAAAAAAAAAAAAAAAAAAAGTGATACAAATGAACTTATTTACAAAACAGACCAACAGACATAGAAAACAGACTTCCGATTACTAACAGGGAAAGGTGTGGGGAAGGATAAATTAGGAGTTTGGGATTAACAGATACACACTACTATATATAAAATAGATAAACAAGGACCTCCTGTATAGCACAGGGAACTGTATTCAATATCTTGTAATAACCTATAAGGGAAAAAATCAGAAAAAAAAATATATATCTGAATCACTTTGCTGTACACCTAAAACTAACACAACATTGTAAATACTTCAATTAAAAAAAAAAAAAGATGTCCCATTCTTGGGCATTTCCAGCAGGAGTAAAGCCATTGCCTGAAAATGTGCCAGATTGGTCTCCACTAACTTGAATAACTGTGCATATATTCCCAAGACAATACTTGTGAATCAAACTTGTAAAGAAACCCATAACCCTTGCCAGCATTCTATGCTCAATGGATACACAGAAACAATGGAGAAAGGTACAATTTCCCCTTTACATCTTTTCAAAGAAACACTTGGGAGAAAGTGGAGAGAAAGAGGCAGAGAAACCTGACCATCCAGTCTGCAGTAAAAAGAGAAAAAGGGGCCCTGGGCCCTTTTAGTTATCTATATTTTAGTTATCTATATATTATGTGTTTGATATTTCCCAATCACTGGAAGCCCTCAGGATCCCTGTTTCTGTGGAAGGAGCTAGCTCTAATACTGGCTGGAGGGAAGCTGTCTGAACAAGAGTCCATTTCACCTGCCTCCCTCCAACCAGCTTTTCTGAATCTGAGTGGCCCGCCGCCTGCCTGCAGCCCAACAGACAAAGCGCTACAGGAGTCGTCATTAGGATGGGCCAGCCAGACATGATGGCCACACAGAGCTGCACCTCAAAAATTAACCCCATAAGGTCTCTTCCACTCCTGCCAACAACCGATTTTAGAAATGAAATACAGTTCACTAGGTTTGTTTCTGAAAACTCTGAATTTCTGTTATAAAATTTAAAATATGCATTTCCCCAAATGCTCTGTGTGCGTGTGTACTTATTCTTTCATACGGTTTTCCTAAGGGTCTCTCACATATCTGGCACGACGTTCATTCTAGTTTCGTAACCACCCAGAATGCATCACCTGATTAATTCAGTCATTTAACTGCAAACCCAAGCAGGGAGAGGCCTTTCATCAATTGTCTACCCACTCTAACTCAGCTTACATGCTAAGTGATCTAGCTTAATCACTCGAGAGCTATGTCACATCTGGAAATACACAAATGCATTTTTCACAAGTCAGCCAAGTCCCTGGAGCCTGGTAAGAACTTTTTAATAGCCAAGAGGAGACACACAGCCCCATTCTCAACTGCTTTCAGGAGGAGAGGTGGGTTCTAGCCTGTGTCAGAGCACTTTTCCTTGCATGATTGCCTGTTGAATAGGGTTCCCGGAGAAAGCTAGCAGGAGGACAGTGCATGGCCATTACAATGCTAATTATGAGAGCTTGAGAGCTCCCTCCTGGTAGACCCCACAAGACTTTGCAAAGTTAGTCCTGGCCCAGTCCCCGTTTCCATGCCAAACAGAACCTAAGTGGTCCTGCAAACCAGACTTTTCAGCTCCCCTGAAATCTGATGTTCATTTACTTAAGTATTTATTATACATCTGCTAGCATATGTAAATCTCAGCTTTGGCACTGAATCACGAATACAGGCTGGGAACACTTAATGCACTAACATCCACGTAAAATAGGAAAGCGTCCACCACCAAGACGATCTCCACAGAATCTTCTCAAGGCAGTTGGCCCACAGATGCTCAGCCTGCTCTGACACTGTGTTTACTTGATGTTCTAGTTGGGATCCAAATTCTAACAGGCCATCCAAAGCTACATTAACTTTTCATAAGGAAAGCTTGTGTGTGTGTGTGTGTGTCTGCACTCGTGAATTTTTGAAGGAGAAGGAACTGAAGTCATAGTTGACAACATCTGAAACCTTGGGTTGTGTCACAGCTGTTCCAACTGGCACTCATTCCCTCAGCAATGAATTCTAGAACATCACATTTTTAAGGAGTCCATTTTCACCGTGCACTCCAGCGTCTTAGCATGCTCTCTTGGAAAGCAAAGTCAATCCTAGGTCACCATTTCAATGTAGTTTCCTTTGTACTAAATCCTACTTTCAAGAAAATTCTTGCCATGGTTCACTGGTGTTTAACCTATCATATAATATCCAGGTTTACTGTGTTAGAAGAAGCAGAACAGTATTAAGCTTTTTCCCACAAGCCTGTGATTGCATTTGACCTAGTAACCTGTATTAGATTAACATTTATTCTACAACCGCACAGCAAGCCCTGCACCTTGGTGAGCTACAGTTTATAGAGGACACTTACCATTTTTACAAGTGGAGCAGGAAAAGGGAATTGAATCTGAGGGAGTAATTCCAGGCAAGTATGTTGCTGCAGCAGTTAAATTGTTTATACGAGGAGTAGGGGAATTACTTCTGACTGACCTCTCTTTTTATCTGCTTAAAAGACAAAGTGCAGGTCTCCATCACTGGGGCAAACTCTGGGGAATGTAGCTTTAAAATGTATAGGAGCCATAGGGCCCCACCAATCCACCAATGAGAAGCAGCTTCAAAGGCAAAACAGATCAGGAATGTAAACAAAATAGAGTCTCTGGGATGAGGATGTTTTAACAGTAGCCAGGGTTCAAATGTTCTCCCATCCCCCCCTCGCAGGCCCTCCAGGTCAGGTGGGACACAAGCGAAACACAAGTTCGGAATGGGAACAGGCTTTCCCATCACAGATATTTTGATGGAATGGCCTCTTGATTTGCCTTGGCCCCAGCTCAGTGTGTGGCAGATTCATTAAGGAACAAGTCAGGCTTTGAGGGAGGCTGAGAATGGCAACGAGGGATCGGTGGAGGCATCTGTTTGGGACCAAAAAAAAAAAAAAAAGGGGCTGAATCCATGAGGAAGCAATTACCAGGAAATAAAAATCAGAACTGTCTAAGCATCCACCCAACATAACAATGGGAGGAGGTCACCCCACATTATACACTATCGTGTAATGAAATCCAATTTACTCTTTCAGTGAATGCTGGATTCGCCAACATATCTGAGATGATGGCTGGGGAGTGTCCCTTCTCACGGAGTCCGAGGGAAGCTGTATCTACGTGATGGGCTCCTCCAAGAAAGTCCAGGTGTTCGTTGAAATGAAGCAAGCAACACAGCAATAAAAAAAAAAAGAGCAATGTCCTTACACTTGAAAATGACACAGAGTGCTAATGCATCCCTCATTGCATATCCCCTCCTGTGGAAAAAGAGGCGCCGGGAGTATTTCACAATTCCAGCATCTCTTGGTCCACTTAACTTGGTAACTTCATCTCTCAGTTTGCAATGGAACCCTCTAGAAGTTTCTGGGTATTCGTGGATGCTCATTAGAAGTGCCTAACAAAAGAGTTTATTAAACATTGCCTGGCTTCCTCTCCAGACACTGAAACAGAGTCGGCCAGAATGATGCGCCACCTTCTGTACCTTTAACCTCTCCCACAGGGGAGTCTGATGAATGCTCTCAGCTGAGGACCAAAGTTCTAGAACCCAGGGAATGTGAAAAATCTACCAAATGAGGGTCTGTTGAAGAGGCGTCAGTCAGAGCTCGGTCACAACTACTTAGGCCCAGCGGCACAGCCAAAGCTGACCCTGTTCTATTTAGGAATCAGCTCAATTAAAGGCTGATGAAACATTGGCTTCTACACCGCAATCAATAAGTGCAATTCCGCAGCCGTCAATGTCCTGTGGTAACTTGGTTCCGGGGCTGCCCGCCCTCCAAGATTTCCCTTCCCATCATCTGTGAAGGGAGGTGGGTCCTGGAGTCTTCATGCGTAAAGCTGTCACTCCTTGGGCCCCTCTCACCCAGCAATTTGGGGTTTGGCAGGTCTTTTTAAGCTATTTCATTCAGAACAACAGGAAAGTCTTTCTTGAATTCTCAACCAGAAGCATGGATGATTTCCATAACCAGACACCCCAGAAGGGCTTGCTTTGTTGTTTTGTTTTCTTTTCTTTTCTGAGGGGCTAGGAAAGAATAAGGACAGGTAAGGGGGGCTTCAAGGCAGGTGAGAAGGAAGAAATAAACAAGGTGCACCTGGGAATTTTAAAAAGCAGCAATGAAGTCTGAGGCTGGGATAAGAATGGAATCTGCCCTCGGGACGCCACCTACAAACAGGCCTGAACACAGAGCGAAAATGGTTCCGCTGAAGCAATGCCTGTCAATAAGATGAGTACTGGAGTGAAAAATTCGTGTGCGTAAGTGCCCTACTTTTAAGCCCCTCTTCTCCCATAGATGAACGGGGAAGATTCCAGGCAGCCAAAGGAGACGGCTAAACGTACAGGATGGAATGTGATCCCCATTCCATCCCTCACCTGCCGCTACAAGATCCTTAGCCTTATTCTTCCGCCTGGGGTGTTCAGAGCAAGAGAATGACACAAAAGAAGGTGCTTTTAGGGACAGATAATCCTGCAGCCAATGTGCTAAAGGAGCTTTTACCGAAGTTCACCTTAATCCCAGGTGTTTTAATTCAATAGGTAACCTCACTCCTACTAGTTTACCCTTTGGGGAAAAAATGGGAGAAGGATTGAAAACCCTGAGCATTGCTAGTAGAAACAGAAACTTCCTTGAGCAGACATCTCTATGGTTGTGTCATTTCAAAGTCACCACACAATTGCCTCCTAAGTACACATATGTGCCACAAACAGGCAAAGGTAGGTAAATGTTCACCCCCTTCTGTATTTATACCTGCAAACTCCCACCCAGATATACCCACATTTACACAATTACAGGGTAGGTAAGTGATAACGGTAGTAGGGCAAAGAAGTGCAGGGAATCTCAGAATTCAAACCAGAAAAGAAATATCCAGTTCAGAAAAAATGGTCCCAATTCAACCCCTTCATTTTACAGATGAGGAAATTAAACCGAGGAGAAGCAGAGAGTAACTTGCCCAAGGTCACACATCACCTCCTAGTAACTGAGTCTGGGCTGTAACCCCTTCTCCTTTCTCCCTGCCTGGTGCTCTTCCTGCAATACCACACCAACTCCATGAGGAAAAGGGATAGAGAACGTGACCTCAGACGTCTCCCTGTCAGTATCAGGGCAGGTCATAAAGCATCCGGAGCAGCCTCTCTGTATGGTGTGCAGAATGTCAAGTTGTCGGCTGTGTGTAATGTGTCCATTTACCCAGAGTCTCTAGTCTTAATTACCTCTGCAAGATACAATATGGCATCACGCAGTTTTGGAATCTGTATCCTTCATTAACCATTTCCCCATCAACCTTGACTGGAATCACATTCCCCCTCTAGCCGGTAAGATGTGTTCTATTTGTACGCGTTCCCATTTTCTCTTTGAAACCATTCTCATATTCTTATTTCATTGTAAATGGTCCTCCTTGCAATAAAGTGCCATTGAATGTATTTACTATTTGCTGCTTAATTTTGTCCTCTTGGAAGGAGATCAATGTCAGCTCCGACATTAGTTAATATACCTTTGAGCACACACTGTGACCTTTCTCCTGATCGTGCCCGACTTCATTCTCAGATCTCATTAGACAGCAGAAATTATCTTTGGAAAGAGCAAAACCAGAAATCGTGCAGGTTTTGCGCTCAGCTATAGAGAAGAATTTGATTTAAATAGCCCCACGATGGCATGCATATAGAAAATAAAAGAGGATGAGACTTCCAGCTAAAATGGCCTGTTCTCTCTACCAGCAGGGCAGTATTACATGCAGTGACCTGGATGTGGAGAGGATTTGAATGATTTTGTGTACCTGACTGTCTTACCTTGTAGAGTACAATATGCGAAGCCTTCCATCAATACACACACAAGTTTGTTAGTTGTGAAGCTTGCCTGACCACACCCCGAACCAGGTTTGCATCAGTCACGGACTTATCAAGAAAGTGATGAAACAAAGTAATGATGCTTTAGGAGTTATCAACCCCCTAAAGAGCCCTGAGAAAGTGGGGCAGAGGAAAGGAATTTTTTTTTTTTTTTTATGATTAGAAGAAGAAGGTTAAAGTTTGGAATGGTTGAAGGATAGAGTCAGCTCTTAAGTAAAGGAGATGTGGGTAAGAGCAGAGGTCCTGAGTTATGTGGTTCCCCAAACCCCAGCAGTGTAGACAGGTAACCCTAAAAACAAATAATGAAAACCAAAGACAGAGACATGTTGGGAGAGGAGGGTAAACCAAAGAGAAGTTGACGGAGAGACAGCCTAGCCCCTGGACAGTGACCCTGTGCTAAGGGGAGAGAATAGGGCCAGAGATTTGGCCCAGAGGAAGTAAAATACCCAAGCTCTTCCAAGCTCTATCAACCTTCCAGGTTTCCGCTCTGACTCACTCAGTTCCTCCCACCACAGACTCTGCTACCGTTCTATAGTGACTTTGATGTAGGTGATTCTTCTAAGACTCTGGCCTCTTGGTCCCTTGACCTCTGGTTGCTAAGGACAATTTTCCTCTTTCCACCCCAGCCAACCACTCCCGCGCTCACACCCTGAACTGGTGATTCTCAACACTGCCACACATCTGAATTATTCGAGACAATTTTTTAAAATGACAATTCCTAGGTCCCACAACTGTAGTCAGAATCTCTGGAGGGGAAGCCAGTCATTAGTATTTTTACTAGCTCCCCTGGCAATGTTGATATAGAGCCAGGGCTGAGAACCAATGACATGGCTATTGTTATTATCAATAACTGCATCAATTACAAATTTTCTATTTTAAGCACTCACTCTACTCTCTGAGACTGGTCCCCAATTTTCAGCTCCCTTATGCCACCTCCAAAATCCTTGGACCCCATTGGGACTTCCCAACAACAGACTCCACCATCTTTGCAGTCTATCCACCCTGCTTATGCCCACATTTCTCTCTTTCCTCAGCTTAGAGTCCTTTTTCCATCATCATCTGTCTCTCTCTCTTTTTTTTTTTTTTGCTGTACGCAGGCCTCTCACTGTTGTGGCCTCTCCCGTTGCAGAGCACAGGCTCTGGACGCGCAGGCTCAGCGGCCATGGCTCACAGGCCCAGCCGCTCCGCGGCACGTGGGATCTTCCCAGACCGGGGCACGAACCCGTGTCCCCTGCATCGGCAGGCAGACTCTCAACCACTGCGTCACCAGGGAAGCCCATCATCTCTCTCTTGCTCATACTCACGAATACCCTGCTCTTTCTCCTCTGTGAAGCCTGCCTGACCACACTGCAAACCAGGTTTGTATCAGTCAGGGACTTACCAAGAAAGTAATAAAAGAGGGAGCGTATGAAGAGAGTTTAGTAAAGGTACTGTTTCTAAACATGTAGGCAGATAAAGGGAAAACAATAAAGAGTGAGGAAGCATGACAAATCTAACATCAGTGGGAAGCAGTTACCAACCCTACCCTTGAAAGAATAAGAAGAGGGAGTGATTTCCAGGACCTAAAAAGAACCCCAGCCATGAGAGGGCTGCCCCAGAGGAGCTGGGGCCTTCATAGAGGGATGTAGCCAGGCCTACCACGGGCCACTGGGGAGAGAGTAGAGAAGTAACACAAGCACCTCACTGCCTCCTGCCAGCCAGTCTCATTTTGTGCCTGCTGCCATTGGCCAAACCCAATCCGGAGACCAAGGAATCCAGTGAGTTCTTCCTGAACAGCAGCCTCCCAGAACACCAAGCCAAATGAAAAAGGATGGAGAATGGGTCCAAACAGCCAAATGGACAATGCCCAGCACATGGTTAAGTTCACCTTTCTGCTTACATCTCCCTGGCATCCAGGCATAGCTGGAAAAATTACACAGTAACATTGATCCGTCTCACCTAAGACTAAGATGGCAGATGTCAAGCAGGCCCACAGCACTGCCCAGTAGCCCTTCTATGTTAGCTAGTAAGTTCACGTTCTTACCACCCTGGAGGACATGAGTCCCTTCCCCTCCTTATACCCACCTCACTGTCTTCACCTGATGTTTTACTAACAAAACAGAACCAACCAGAAAAGAAATAATTCATTTTCCCACCAAATCTACCACCCCTTCCACATCTGTTCTCATCTTCTCCACCTTCCCTCCCATCCCAATGATGACCTGTCCCTCCTCCTGGCCGAGGCCAACCTCCCCACTTATATGCAGAATCCATCCTCTTGACTACTCAGAAATTTTGCTTCTGGAAATTAGCTACCTTCTCTCTCTCCTGCATCATAAAACAAAACAAAATAATCCTTAAAAAAGCCCTTGCGTACACCCCCAGCCCCACTAGTCACCTTGTAATCCCATGACTGTGCTGAGCACACTAATTATGTATCTACTCTCCCATCATCTTGGGGAGCTCTTTCTCAAGATACCTGCATGGCTCACCCCTTCCCCTCATTCAGGTCTCTACTCATATGTAACTCAACCGCCCGACCAGCCAACTAACATAGACTCTCTGCTCCCACCCTGCCCTTCTCATCCTGTTAGCCTGATTAAGTTCTCTTTATAGCAATTATCACTATGTGAAAATACTCCGTGTGTTTAGTTATGTTTTCATTTTTCGTAGCTCCCACTAGAATCTATTTTTTAATGTTTTTTTTTTTGAAGTATAGTCGATTTACAATGTTGTGTTAGTTTCAGGTGTACAGCAAAATGATTCAGATATAGATAGATATAGATATATAGACGTAGAGACTTCCCTGGTGGTCCAGTGGTAAAGAATCCGCCTTCCAATGCAGGGGGATGCAGGTTCGATTCCTGGTTGGGGAACTAAGATCCCACATGCCACAGGACAACTAAGCCACGACTACTGAGCCCACAACTACTGAGCGTGCCACAGCTACAGAGCCTGCACTCCTCAACTAGAGAGCCCAAGTGCCACAAACAGAGAGCTCATGCTCTCTGGAGCCTGCTCCACAACTAGAGAGAGAAAAAACCCGCATGCCACAACTAGAAAGAAGCCCATGCGCCACAACAAAAGATCCCAGATGCCACAACAATGCTGCCACATGCGGCAACTAAGACCCGATGCAGCCAAAAATAAATAAATATTTTAAAAAATATAGATGTAGATATAGATATATAGATTCATATATATATATTCTATTTCAGATTATTTTCCATTATAGGTTATTATAAGATATTGAATAGAATTCCCCGTGCTATACAGTGGGAGCATGTTATTTACCTATTTTATATATAGTAGGGTGCATCTGTTAATCCCAAACTCCTAATTTATACCTCCCTGCTTCCCCTTTGGTAACTAGAAGTTTGTTTTCTATGTCTGTGAGTCTATTTATTTGTTTTGTAAATAAGTTCATTTGTATCACTTTTTTAGATTCCACATGCAAGTGATATCATATATTTGTCTTTCTCTGTCTGACTTACTTCACTTAGTATGATAAATCTCTGGGTTCATCCATGTTGTTGCAAATGGGACTATTTCATTCTTTTTTACGGCTGAGTATTATTCCATTGTATACATGTACCACATCTTCTTTATCCACTCATCTGTTGATGGACATTTAGGTTGCTTCCATGTCTTGGCTCTTGTAAATAGTGCTGCTATGAACACTGGGGTGCATGTATCTTTTCGAATTAGAGTTTTCGTCTTTTCCAGATATATGCCTAGGAGTGGGATTGCTGGATCATATGATATCTCTATTTTTAGTTTTTCAATGAACCACCATACTGTTCTGCACAGTGGCTGCACCAATTTACATTCCGACCAACAGTGCAGGAGGGTTCATTTTTATCCACACCCTCTCCAGCATTTATTATTCATAGACTTTTTGATGATGGCCATTCTGACTGGTGTGAGGTGATACCTCATTATAGTTTTGAATCTCATGTCTCTAATAATTAGCCAGGTTAATTAAGCATCTTTCCATGTGCCTGTTGTCCATCTATATGTCTTCTTTGGAGAAATATCTATTTAGGTCTTTTGCCCATTTTTTGACTGAGTTTTCTCTTTTTTTGATACTGAGTTATATGAGCTATTTGTATATTTTGGAAATTAATCCCATGTCAATCAATAAATAAGTTCCATGAAGATCTTGTAGGTCTTGGTTACTACTATATCTCTAGTACCTGAGATAGTATCTGATATATGATAGACTTTTGATGGGAGCTGAGAAGGAAAAAGGAAAGGAGGAGGGAGGAAACATAAGAGGACTCAAGCACAGAGGCGAGCTGGTGAGACTATTTGCTTGCTGCTCCTGCAGAAACCAGGCTCCCAATGTGAAATGGCTCAGGTCTCAGTAGCTTAGGGATGGGTCTTTTTACCCTAGTGATGGGTGTAAGAAAATATAGGGAAATGGATGTGTATAGTGAAGATTCCAAAGTCCTGTGTTTGATCCTGTTTATAGCACTTCTTTTTTAAATTTATTTTTTATTTTATTTTATATGTATTTTTTATTGAAATATAGTTGATTCACAATATTGTGTTAGTTTCAGGTGTATGGCACAGTGATTCAGATATATGTGTATACATTCTTTTTCAGATTCTTTTCCCTTATAGGTTATTACAAAATATTGAGTAGAGTTCCCTGTGCTATACTGTATGTCCTTGTTGGTTATCTGTTTTATATATAGTAGCTGCTACTAGCACTTCTTAACTGTATCACTTTGGACAAGGTCACTTTACCTCTCTGTGCTTCTATTTCTTTATCTGTAAATGAAGAAGGATCAAGGGAGGGAATAAATGCTGCAATGTTTCTGTGAATTTTAAAGCATTATGTAATTGCTTCTTCCAAACTATAGGATACCGTTGACAGTGTAAATTTTTCAACTCTGGCATTTTCCTCGTATTTTCAAATTAAACTGTTTCCTTGAAAACTATATGGCCAAGGCCACCACCCATCATATAGGAAAATCACCCAGTAGAGTCTCAGTATTTAACATATTATTTAATCTCTTCTTTCTGAATTATGAGCATTTTGATTCTGATGGTCTAGCAGAAGTGTAAAAACTATATTTTTTAGCCCCAAATCTTATACAGATAAACAAAGAGATAAAAACATACATAGAGTAAGGCACTATGGTGGGACTGCCTAGTGGGGCATGGAGTTTAGGTTACAGAATCCTTGTTTTCCAACAGCTCCCAGAACTCTGAGGAATCCTGGGGCTCTCAGGACATGGTTTGAAATCCTCTGGTCTACACATTATCCATTCGGGTACTTTGAACTCTAGGTCAGCCCTTTACAACCTGGTATTTTCAAGGAGATGCAGAGGTCAGTGGAAACTGGAACTTCCCATATCTTAGAAAAATAAATACTAATAAAGGGAGTATCAAAGTGCCAACCATTAGACCGGGGGCTGCCAGGCTTTCACCTCTGGACACTATGCTGCTCAGGCTCAGCCATTTACCCCTGTAATAGAAATGTGTTTGCTGAACCCCAACTAGTAGCATATGATTTCATAGTTCATTAAACACCTTACAGTTAGTTGTATTCCAATATTCATTCTTCCATTATTTTTCAAAACAATAGAACCCAGTATTTTTATCTAGATACATGACATAAAAGAGAGACTGTATTTCCAGCCTCCCTTGCAGCTATGCATGGCCATATAACCAAATTCTGGACCAGAGAACGTGAGTGGAAGTGATTTAATGTCCAGGCTGCGGTCTTAAATGATGATCACCCTCTTCCCTCTTTCTTCCACCTGCTTACCTGGATCATGGAGGTAGGGAGCCATTTGGGATCATTCATATAAGGGCAACACCCTAAAGATGGAGGAAAACAAATAGGAGTTAGGTCTTTGGACAACCTTGTAGAACAGAGCTCTACAACAGCCCTGGACCTCCTGCTTCCAGACTATTATATAAAAGAAAAATAAAGTCTGTCTTATGTAAGTCCCTTTTGTTTAGGATCTCTATTTTATGTAGGTGAATGTTTATCCTAATTAATACAATAACCAAGGTCAGAATCAGGAAAGCATCACCTCAATCCAACGAGTCCTCCAGCCAAAAAAAGTTCAGTCCTGAGATCAGTCACCCAGTGGGTAATTGTAGGCCTGAGGCAACCCCTGGGAGCTACCACCCTCTAGCATTCAAAATCTAACCCCTACTTCTCACAATGCAGGTGCAGACAAATGTGCAACCCCAGCTCCCCTCTGTTCTATCTCTGCATGTTCTGCAGGGCCTGTGGAGGCTGTCCACTTCCAGAGCCAGTGGTCACGGCCAGGTCACAGTACCCTACACTTGGGGAGGACCTTGGAATATGCTAAACTCTGGTGAGAGAGACTTCTAAAGGTAGCAGCTGAAACAAACCAGGGCCCCTGTTTCTAACTATGCACAGCCCCTCTGCCAGCAAAAGGAGGGCTGTATCACTCCCCACTGCCGAGCTTACCCACCCACCCCCAGCCCCAGCTCCCAGTCCCACTCCTCCAATACATCCTATCAGATCCTGCCTCCAGAAGAGATTTGTTTCAGACAGGAGGTGACCAGGGTAATACAATACATTTTCATGAAATTTTAGCAAGTTTCAAAATAATTATGGCCTGTGAAAAGAATAGTTTTAAAAATCTTTGTAGCATTCTTTGTTAACGTCTTATGTACCATGTGGTTTTCCCAGGATTGTCCATTTGTACGTTTGAAATCTCAACCAGATGCCATACCTTAGAAGGATGGAAGGTGGAATGAAGCCCCCAAGCTGAACAGAGACTGGTGACCAGCCACCTTTCACTGCCTTGACTCACCCCTCTCTGCACCCTGCTCACTCCTCCCTATACCTTGTTCACCTTGGAAGATTACAGGGTGTTAGAACTACAGGGAATCTTGGAGGTCATCTGATCTAGTGGTTTTCCTTGCAGGAAAGTTACTCTTGATACAAATTTAATCTCGTGTGGAATATTAAAGTTTAAGACAAAAGCAGAAATTCACTAGAATATATTTATTTCATGAGTTCAAATATGGTATACATATATGGTATATACACCTTTTATATATATAATGTAAAGTATATCTCTGACAACTCTGATGATTGATTTGATGAATGTAAAAATTTAGAATAACCACAATCATATTGTCCTTAGCATCTGATTTTTATTTTATTTTGGTTCAGTTGCACAACACTTAGAGAATACTGATTCATCCGGCTAAGTAGTTGCAAGTGGTAATAGGTTTTGTACTGTTTTGTTTTAAATCAACTTGCCTTACAGCTTGGGTTTCTGCTCAACTAAATTCATCCAGAAGCTTACAGGAAAAGTAGTAGGAAATATCTGTTTCAAAGTTGAATTGTTAGTAACACCTAATAAATTCTTGAGTTTCTAATGGTAAAGTCAGACAGGAAGCATTCATTCTAGTTCTAATGTGATGTCTTCAAGATGTGAGAGAGTCAGTGGTGAGTGCACAAACAAGGCTTAAGCCATGGGGAGAACCACTGCAAATAAGCTTGAGCTGGCCCTTAACAGAGCAGGTGCAAATGTACTGTGGTCATGAATGCACTTGTGCAATTTTATGTCAGTGGAGACATGCAGCGGTCATGTCAGAATTTAAGAGAGACAAACAGACCAGTGCAGAATATCAGCATCCCTCATCAAATATGTACATCCACAGGCAAGGTTTTATTCTGATGTTCATTCCAGATAAGTTAACCTAGCAGCGTATTTTTATACGCTGATGTTCTTAGATAAATTAAAATGTGAAATAAAACACATCTGAATGTGTGTTATTTTAAAACAGTTAAAATGTATTCTACAGGGGAAGTTCAAACGAAAAGTCTGCAGAGCTACTAAAACCCTTCCATGGAACCCTGGTCTGAAAACCACTTATGAGGCCCACATAAGTATTCTAAGTCCAAACAGGTAAATTTCGTTCCCTGAGTCATTGTGGCAGGTTCAAGACTAAGGCCTGGGTCTCTGACTCCCATTCTAGTGCTCTTTCCACTAGACTGCTCTATGCCCATCACATCTCCCATCCAAGGGCATGTTCCAGACATGAGATCTAAATCCTGGTGGCCCAATGCAGGAAACCCATTTAGATGGGTGTGTGCCCAGGAATGCCTAACTATGACTATGAACTCTAAGGCTTTTACATTCTCTAAAATTGGGGAAATTATAAACCCAAAATGTATGGCTTGGAATTGGGCCTTCTCTTCATTCATGAGGTGCTGGACATGAGATGAGTAGGGTGAGACCGCATAGCTCAGGGCAGGTGTTTTTTAGTCCATGGTTTCCTATGTTAGAATTTGATTTCCAAGCCAGTTGGTGAAGGTTATGGTACTTTCCGTAAGGCATTGTATTCGTTTCCTAGGCCTGCCATAACAAAGTATTGAATACCACAGACTGGATGGCTTAAACGATAGAAATTTACTTTCTCACAGTTCTGGAGGCTGGAAGTCTCAGATCAAGGTGTGTGCAGGGGTGGTTTCTTCTGTGGCCTCTCTCATTGTCTTGCAGATGGCCGCCTTCTCCCTCTGTCCTCACATGGTCTTTCCTCTTTGCATGTCTATCTCCTAATCTCTTCCTATAAGGACACCAATTATATTGAACTAGGACCTACCCGTATGGCCTCAGTTTTCCTTAATTACATCTTTAAAAGTCCCATCTCCAAATACAGTCACATTCTGAGGTATGGGGACTTAGGGCTTCAACACGTGAATTTGAGGGGATACAATTCAGCCCATAACAGCCATAATGGTCAGTTGGGGTTGTCAAGTTCCATTAAGGGGATCAGAGTATGAGGACCAAGAGGGAAAAATCTGCCAGAGATCTGATCTCTCAATATTCCTCCTCCTTTACCTCAATCTGGGCACGATCTTAGATGCTCCAAAGGAAAGGCTGAAACTGCATTCAAACACCTCCTTAGTTTCTATTTCCGTGCAGATTCAGAGACACACAGATTTGAAAATCTCTGGATATATTTTTGGTACTTTTACTTTCCTAATTTAGCACTCTAGACTTAAATACTAAAAAGAAAGAAAGGGTTGAAGATTAAGAAGGGGAGATTTTGGAGACTTCTAAACATCCAGAATACCTGCAGCTTGGGGAGTGTGGTAATCCATATAAGCTTTACAATCTATGAAAATTTAGTCTTCTAAACTCAGTTTGGATGAACAAAACCTAATTTTGTCATTAAACAAAGGGCTTTTATAAGTGAATAAAAAGGACAAAGGATCCCATTATTAAAATAGACAGAGGGCAATAACAGGTGTATATATAAAAAGAAATATGAATGGCTAATTTATACATAAATGGTGTTCAAGATCACTCGTTAATGAAATGCAAATGAGATTAAAATAAGATTCCATTTTCTACCCATCACTGACAGAAAAATTAAAATGTTTGATAATATGCAGGATTGGAGAAGGTATGAGAAAGTACACACTGTTGATAGATACATAATTTGGTAGGGAAATTTTGCAGCATTTTTAATCCAGAATCAGCAGAAAAACTTCTAACATTTTCTGCATCAAAGAAAAGGTTTGTGTCCGAACTGCTAAGATGTGCCTGGCCAGGGCTCCAGAATCATCTATCATTCAAAACCTGTCTTCCCTCACAAGTTTGGTCTTGACAGTTGACCATAAAAGAGAATTGTTGTGGCTGAGTATATTTATTTATAACATACTTCCTCCAACTTTTAGATGCTCTTAGTGCCAAGTCAATAAAAAGATTCTTAGCTCTCCTGCACTCATCCATAACCAAGTCTGGCATTTCTTCCTTTAAAATTCCTCCAGGACGAACCATCCCCATGCCCACTGCCCCATTCCCACTGATTCACAGTGGTCCATTTTACGCCAAGCTCTACTCTCCACCAATGTAGCTGCCACTAACTCCCCTCTCTACCTGCTGAACCTCAGGTTATTTCCTGCTTAAGAACTTTCAATGGTTACCCATTGCCTATTTCAGAATTCTCAAGGGATTCAATTCAGTGATATGAGCCCTCCAAATATTATTTCCTATCATTTCTTTCAATAAATCTTCCAATCTAATTAGTCATATCTCCTCTTTATCCAAAACTCATGCTCCTCTTCATTTCTATGCCTTTGATCCCATGGTTACCCCCACCTGTAATTTCTTCTCTCCTGCCTTCCTAAATGCTATTTCTCTTCCAATGCCTAAAAATGAATTGTTTGATTTTACTGAGTATTATTTAGTGTTTTTATGATCCATGATTTCCCATGTCAAAGATCATAAAGTCTTCCATTCAATCAAACATTCACTAAATTTTTCTCTCACTTGGACACCTGTGATATACTAAACGTTCTGATAGAAACTTGTGATACAGAGATCAACTGAGTGCAACCCAGCCAGACAAAGTGGAAGGAAGGCCCTCCAGGCAGGAGGAACAACATGAACAAAGGCACGCAGCTATGGGTGTGGCTTATGCAGAAAATAACATCTGATGAAGGCTCATGGTCGAGTGGGTCAGAGGGAGATGACTCCATTTTTACTTGGAGTCTGTACATGTTCCTCAAGTTGCTGCAATAGGCATATTGGCACACATCAGAGGAAAAGACTTTAATTAAAGTGTGAGGTCCCAGGATTAGGCACTCAGAAGATTGCTCCAGCTCCATCTTTCTGTGGTTTCAGCTGGGAAGGGTACTTAACAGATTTCCTTCAATCATTAATGTGGCTCTAAGATTTAATTTTTTTAAAAAATATCAGGAGTTATTTATATGAAGGGTAAGACTCTAGCGAGGCAGGACCAATCACGAGCTGGGACTGAGGATGGGGAAGGCAGGGGAGGTCTGGGAGGCAGAGTCAGCAGTGACCCAAGCACCAGGTGAGGTGTGCTCTCACCTTGGGAAAGAAGCCAGGCAGATGTGGGACAGAGGTTTTATTCTGTGTGGTGCCTTCCTTCAGGAGGTTTCAAAGCTTTATGCAGGCACTACTGACTGTGTAATTTGATAATTCCTATGCCCCTGCCCTGAAGCAGGCCCCCAAAGTGCCAGTCCAACCTGCTGTGGCCTCTGGTCCAGGGCTTAAAAGATGAAGAAAGGGATAAGATTAAGTGTCACTGGGTCTGATCCATTCCACCCAGATGTGTAGAAATGTAATTTACATTTCCACATACATCTTTGCCCTCCAGGGCCAAGAAAATTCCAACTCTGCCTTCCTAAAAGCTAGGCCTTCAATGCCCCAAATATGACAGTTTATAAAGTAATCACCATGCTTTTTTTTTTTCTCATTCTATCTGTTTTGCCTTTAAATTTAGGCTCTATGACTTCAAAACTATCAGTTCCATCTTCCTCTCCTTTTAGCCGGTCTTGATCATTTTTTCCTGTCTTAACTGTTAAAAATCGTATTTTCAGGGTCACTGAAAGGCTCAGTAATATATTTCAACCAAATAATTCATAGAAATACCTGCCAAGCAGCTCGAATTTTCAACAACCCAAACTAACCCAAATTTACATTTTAGGAGAACATTAAACTACTAGAGAAAATGTTCTCTCTACACTGAGTTTTTCAGATGTTTTCTAAGGCCATGCATCCAAGGCGATGTGCAAATCTAGACTAGTCCCTTCTTTCATTGGAGATGTTCTCCTCAACAGCGAACGCCATTAATAACGCTTCTCACTGGGATAAAAATGAACATCTTTTCCACTAGGACGCAAATCTCTGAAACTAGAACTATTCAAACCTCAATAACAACAAAAGATTTCCCAACTTTGTATTTCCTTTTTTTTCTATTGTTGTTCCCGGTAGTAAAACAAAACCACCACACAAACAAAGAACACTGGGATCATTTGACTACATTTGTTTTCTTCCTGAAAGCATTCTTCCAGAGACATATGTGTTCCCGTTGTCACTGTCCTTTTTCCTGACTGCAGCCTGGTGTCTGGATAAATAATGACAAAACAGGAGCTAGAGAAATGGCAGAGCATCTGCTCAACATGGTCTAAGCCCTCATCAGCTTTGCCCGATTGGCCTTGGATGGAGTGAGGGACTCAATCCCTACCTCATTTCAGTTTTTAGTGAAATTCTTTGGATAAGGACAAAAAAATCAAGTGAAACAGCAGACTGGAGACAGGCTACAGCAGGAATGGAGCATTCCCATACTAGAGCATATTTACGCTCTAGGGAGAAAAGAGACCCAAGACAACATAAATTCAGAAATCCATGAGCCCTGGGAATAAATCTCACGGTCATTGGCCTCTTCGCTGTCTTTGAGTCAGTAGTAGCTGCAACCTGCAAGACGTCTCTTAAAGCTGCAACGAATCCAGCTCTCCTGAGGTTTGGGGCTCACAGTTTACTCTTGGAGGAATCAAAGACCTTTAGATGGCTAAGGTGAAATAGATGATCGCCGCCCTCCAGCTCTGTGGGGTAGCCAAGCACCCTGCTCTGAACTTTATTAAAGCATTCATCACACCATTGTAATTAATGTTTACATCTCTCTCTCCCACTGGACTGTGAGCTCCCCAAGGGCAGGAATCATTTCTCATCCATCTGTCTATTCACAGTGCCTAGCTCTGTTCCTGACACAAAGAAGACTCCCTACAAATGTTTGCTGGTGGATGGATGGATGGATGGATGGATGGACGGAAGGAAGGATACATGGATAGTTGAAGGAAGTGGCCCTGGAGTTTAAAAAACAAACAAACCCTGAAACAAACATACAAGAACAACAAACAGACAAAAAATCCTATCCCCTATCTTTGCTTGTAAAAGGAAATCCTTGCACTATGCTAAAATCTGTATTGAAGGACATTTTCTTGGGTAGCTTTTTCAAATACTATTCAAATAATGTCACTCCAAATCTTTCTGCTTTCTCTTTGGAGGAAAATTACTTTGATTAATTGTCCAACATGTTCCAAATATTTCCAAACAAGATTCTGGGTGATCAGCGATGATTGGAAAGGCAGAAATCATTTTCCCCTTCGGTGTCAGGATGGACAACTGCATCCAGCAAACATGACCCCATAACAGGAAGAAGGAGGCAGCAAAGTGAATGGGGGAGAAGACAATCTTGGGGGTTTAGCTGGTTAGTCTCTGTGCCAGTTACCACCATCCCACCCCTGGCATCTTGACTCAAGGGAGTTCCCCAGGCTCTATCAACTCTGATCTGCCTCCCCCACCCAGTAATTTATACAAACAACTCTTTACCCCATGAGAATAAAGCTGTAGGAAAGTCTAAGCACTTTTAAAAATCATATGGCAATCCTGCTTTAAACCAAGGATAATGATTTAACCTAAAGTAGAGCCAGAAGTTATTGCTGGTTACTACTAGTTTAATCCCTAGTGGACACTTTTTCCTGTATCCCCTTTTCTTTCCTAAGTATCTACCTCTTTGTTTCCCTTCAACCCATCTACTTCGCTCCTTCCCCCATGACCTATACTTCAGCCCCGTCACTGGAACCTACAATCCCCATAGACCTTATTTAACCCCACTAATGGCCCTGAGAACTAAAAAGAGTTCTGACCTTTGGTCTAGGCACATAAATATTCATTGCTATTTATTTCCACTGCACTTTTCTAAAGGGTTTCTCATGTTTCACTGTAGCCAGATATATTCCATGAATCCCAAGAAACCCAAGAGACATGAACCCAGATGGGCCCAAATATCAACACAGCTCCCCAAACCCTCCCAAAGCCTACGTTCATCACCTCCCAACCCTTGCACAGGGACCCTCAGGTACCATAATTTAGAGGGAAAATGTGGTTCCTATTAAAGAGAACTGTTGTCTCATATTGTGGAAAGTTGTTTTTCCTTCTTCTTTTTTTCCCAATTTCTAATTAAATATGCACTTTTGTGGGGAAAAAAAAAAAAACCAAGGCCCTTTCCATGTGAGGAGAGAAGAAGAACACGGTGGCATTATTAGCCTACCTGTGAGCTCACCCATCATCTGCATGGCCTCATGGCTAATGGGAAGGGGACAGGGGACATGGGAGGTCTCATTGTGCTTTATTAGAAACACATCTGTGCAAATGGCAAGCTGGGAACATGTCTTCTATCTCCTCCGCTGGGAAAATAGAAAAGGAACTCCCCATGCTCTCATTTAAGTTCCATGTATATCTTAGAAAATTATGGATCTTTTGATAACTAAAGTATAGAAAATGGAATCTGAAGAGACAGCCTGGACTTATAGGAGGCTGTTATTTTTAAGATTGCTGAGTGTTATCTATTCAAATTTTCAGTGAATAAGGTTTCCATCACAGCATCAAGGGTGACAGTCAGCTTCTGTCTCGGGCCATTTTGTGTTTCCCCTCTGGAGTCTGATTTGTAATCAAACAACCAATAATACAGGCAGATAGAAGGGAAAAAATTGAGAGGGGAGGGAAGGAGAATATCTTAACGTTTTCTAACGTTTCTAAACTAAATAAAGTTCCAAGCTACCCAGGAAACCTTTTCAACCGCTCCATGAAATCAGACTCCTTCTGCACTAAAGCCAGTTCAACACCACTTAGCATTTAATTGTTCTCTAAGTGCTTGGCATCTGGGTGCCTTATCTTCCCAACCACACGGAAGGCTCACTCAGGATGGAGACCATGTTTACATTTCCAGCAGAGAGCTTGTGCGACCCAGCACAAGGTCAAGGCATGTCTGTTGATTGATGGCAAAGTGTGCCTCTTTTGACTTCACTTAGTAAAACAAGATTGGCCAGAAATGATCACAGCAATGTATCTTATATTCAAGATCAAATTCCAGTGCTCATACTAAATAAGAAGTTTAATGAGAAAGTGCACATTGGAAGACCACAAGGGAATATGACCATCAGAAAACTAGGTTTTTGAATAGATCGTATAGTCCCTTCGAGTTCTTATATTTTTGTGCGTACTGTCAACATTTGAGAATTTAATATTGTTCAGAGTTGTCATGTTATTTCATTTATGTTTTGCCAGATTATAACTTGATCCCCAACTTTAAAGCCATACTTTGGAATAAATGCATTTGGGATGATTTTGGAACAGGACCAAGAATGCTGGAATTATATGCAAACAAATCAGAAAAATAACCAGAGGAGTTTTGAGTCACTGGCCTTTCCTTCTGATTCAGCTTTAACCATTAGTGAGAACACGGTGGGGCATTTAGACCCCAAGACCCATAGGCGGCCGCATAGAGTGGATGTAAAAGGACAGCTCAGTGGCTAGAAAAGCTGCCCATGTATAGCACCTTTACCTCCTCACACCACACCTAGCAGAGACTTAGTGGAGACCTACATGCAAATTTAGGGACAGACCCAAGAAAGAGCCAGGTAGGAAGCAGAGTCTAAGTTTTACAGCACAAAGACTAATACCTCTGGAGAGACTGAGAAGAAATCAAGTTGAAATCAAAAAATTAATGATTGCTAGTGGTTACAGCAAGCCAAGGGTCTGAAACCAAAGGAGCGGGAAGATACTGTATTAGTTTGCTAGGGCTGCTGTAACAAAGCACTACAAGCTGTGTGGCTAATACAACAGCAATGTATTGCCTCACAGTTCTAGAGGCTGAAGGTCAAGGGGAAGTCTGAGACCAGGGTTGGCTCCTTCTGAGGGCTGAGAGACAGAATCCGGTTTGTGCCCCTTTCCTAGCTTCTGGTGGTTTGCTGGCGAACTTTGACGTTCCTCGGCTTATAGAACCATCATTCTGATCTCTGCATCCATCTGTGCATGACGGTCTTCCTAGGCATCTGTCATCCCTGTGTCCGGATTTCCCCCTTTTATAAGGATATCAGTTGGTTTGAGTTACGGCTCACCTGAGGACGTCATTTTAATTTGATTATGTCAGTAAAGATTCCATCTCTAAATAAGGTCACATTCTGAGGTCCTGGAGTTAGGACTACAACTTATATTTTGGCGGGGAATGGGGAATGAAGATACAGTTCAACTCATAACTGACAGAAATTAAAAAGCAAGGATCAGTGGTCAGGAGGACATTGGTCTAGAGCCCAGGAGCTCTGGGAGAAAAACGTCAGAACCAATAATAATTGAAACCATGGTCTGGAGCTATGCAAGAGTGCCTTAAATGTTCTTCCTGTCTTCAGTCTCTCCCCCTTTCCATCTACCTTCAGTAATGCTGCCAGGTTTCTTACTGCACATAGAGATGATCGTGGCCACCCCTACACTCAGAGCCACCCATGGCTATCCACCGTTGCTCTTAAAGTATAGAATGTAAGTCGATTTGAAGGGCGAACTCTCTTCATTCGGCACCTTAGGAAGTTCAGGCCCAGAAAGAACAAAAGACTTGGCCAGTCTCTCATTTGCCAAACGAGGGATCACTCAAATCTCAACTCCTGCCCCTAGGCTGCCCTGCGCCTTGAGCCCTAATTAAAATGAAACTCTAACTCAGATTGGTCAAACTCACACAGCGAAATCAAGTAATCACAGAGCAGACTATGTCTCCTCTGTAGTCCAGAAATATTCCCTAAACTGGAGCTAGGCAATGTGGAACAAGCAAAGCTGCAGCAGCCAGAAATCCTGTTCCTGGCCTCAGGAAGAACTATACCAACTCTACGTTGGGAGTTACATTTCCCTCTGGGCAACTGCCTCCAGCGGGGGCTTCCCAGGATGGACAAGAGCAGGTGAGACACAGATGGGCAGGAGGGGGGAATGACACAGTCACGTCAACAGGACATCCCTGTTGGGCCCTAAGTGAAAATCCTCACCAAGAGAATCACCACCCTTTGGATGGGGCCAAATGGTACACATCTTACACCAAGAACCAAGGCAAGGCTAATGCCATTCATGTTTCTGCCCTGGCCTCCCCAGAGCATTTATCTCAGTGTCCCACACTCAGGGAGGAGGGTCTTGATCAAATGCTGCTTGGTTTTCTTCCTTGGCCCCCTCACCTCTCCTTTCACACTTACTTTCTTTCTCTGTCTTTGCCTCCACCTGCCATAGTTCTTGAACCAAATATCAGGACACTCAGTCTGCTTAGCATTATTTCTGATGAGTTGATTCATTTCCACCAAAAGTCTCACTCAAGTGGAGGTTTTCATCACACTTAATTAACATAATTAGTGGCTTGACCTTGATGACCAGAAAAGAGAAAAACAGTCAGAAGCTGAGGAGAAGTCTGGTTTCAAGGATGGAGGCCATTTTCCTGTATGTACAAGGAAGTCTCCTGAACCCGAAGTACAGCCTTAAAACGTAGACAATGCCCTAGCTGGACCAGTCAAGAGTAAACTCCAGGACAGCTGCCAGCGCCTACCCTGCTTTAGGGTGAAATCCAGCCAAAGGTCCATAAATGCATCTGTTTTCAATTCACATGCACCGTGAAGGGGAAGGCATCACGGAAGACAAAGCCGACTCCGTCCCGCTGGCTGCACTCCGACGCGGTCCCCATTCGGAGGCCGATAATTAGGCTGGCTAAATCTTTTAATCTCAAAATTGGAAAACATGACTTTGCATGGCTCTGTAAATGTTAATGACCAATAAAACCAGCTGTAGCACCACATTTGGTTCAGTTTATTAATGTGCTATTTTAGATGAGCTGAAGTAAAAAGAGATTCCATTATCCAACTCGAGACGCCTCCCCTGTGTGCAGCCCCTTAGACAGTGCTTTCACCCTGCCAGAAACCCAGATTCTCAAGCTGCCCTTTTCCTTTTAGGGCTAAGTTCTGTTGTTGTTTCATTTTGGTTTGGTTCGGTTTGGTTTGGCTGGTTGGTTTTGGGCTGTGTGCGTGTGTGTGCATGTGTGTGTGTGTGTGTGTGTGCACGTGTGTGTGTGTGTGTAGCATCATTTTGGCCAAGAAGCAATTAAGTAAAGATGAACAGTCCTTAGGGGCCAAGATAACTGCAACTCATCTCCAACCCCCGCAATCATCGCTTCCCAGAACTCAGACAGACATCTTCCTCTACTGCTCGCTCAAAGAGCTACATTTTTCAATCATGAAGATCAATCCGGTACTAGTGGGCTTGACCCACGGCAGAAACAAACAACTGTCCCACTAACAGACATCCAGGGACTGCACATTGAAAAACCCGGTCAATGGTTGCCTCAGCAAACGCTTAGGAAGCACTTACTCTGTCAAGCATGGGGTACAGAGCAATTCAATGAAGAAAGAACAATCCATTTATGCTTTCATTCAGCAACTACCTGAAGCCCTAGTATATGCCAAGCACTGCTCCAGATGCTGGAGATACGGAGCAGAACAAGTCAGACCGCCCTCTGCCCCCACGGAGCTTATTTTGAGTCAGCGAGACAGACCACAGATAAACACTTAATAGAATGTTAGGTAGCAGGAGGTGCCGTGGAAAACATAATAAAGCCAGATGAGGAGGTAGACAGCGAAGGGATTGCTACAGTAGATGGGAAAACTGAGAAACAGACTAGAGTAAGCCATGTTCTTGCAGAGGGAAAACGTACAAGAGGCAAGGGGGGTGAGCGCTGTCAGCAAATGACAACAGGGCCATATTGATAAGAGTTTGAGAGAGAAGAGTTTTATGATCTGATTTATACTATAAAAGAACCACTTGGCTGCTGGCTGGAAAAAGGACCACTGGAATTCAAGAGGGGAGTGGGAGAAGGGACAGGAATAGAAGCAGGCAGACCAATTAAGAAGCTACCGCGATCATCTCTAGACACGAGACATGACGGCGGCTTAGCCAAGGTTGGAAGTGAGGGAGGGGGTCCTAAATGGCTGGATTCAGGATACCTTCCCATCAATGGGATCTGATGATGGATTTGAAGTAGGAATTTAAAAAAAAAAAGAGACGAGGGTGATTTCAGGTTTAGCAATGATAGAGGGACTTTTAGTTCATAAGACACTTACTTTCACATATATTATCTCATTTAAGATTCACAAGGACCTTGCTTCTCAAAGTGTGACAAGCAGACGAGCATCATCAACATCGCCTGGGAGCCTGTTAGAAATACAGAACCTCAGGCTCACTTCAGATCTAGAGTAATCCAAATACACGTTTAAATTTGAAAAGCACTGATCTGAGTGGCGGAAATGATGGTGATGATGGAGGCGTTGAGGAGGCAGAGGATGAAGCAGGCTCCTAGAGATCAAATAATTTACTAAAGACACACAGGATTGTAGGATTATGACTGCAAGCCCTGTGCTCTTCCCATCACTCCATGTTTTTGAGAAGTAATTCCTTCCCTCGGAGGAATTCACATGCACTGGGAATGGGGGTGTGAACGTGGCAGGGCTTACAGCCTATCAGGGAACCAGAACCCACAGTAGGTAACAATTATTGTCTGAAACATCATAGTTTCCTTGGAGGTCACGGTTTAGGGATCACAGGACAGGCTTCAGAGAGGAGACTGAATCATCTTGGTCGTAAAAGTGAGTAGAATTTAGATAAGGAAGAAAGCAGAGATTGTGTGTGTGTGTGTGTGTGTGTGTGTGTGTGTGTGTGTGTGTGTGTGTGTGTGTAGGGGGGAGTCACCGTGAAGAGGAGAGCCACTTGAACACAGAGCAGAGCTCCTCCTGACACTGAAAAATCACCCTCCGCATCACATTCTGCCTACCAGACATATTGATCCTGAACTAATCAAGTAGAAAGAGTCACTGGAGAAAAAATAACAGGCTTACAAAAATAACTCCCCCTCACATGATTACTGCTCCAGGAAGAGTGAGCTCTGCCCAGCTGATGGCAAATTTGCCAAAGGGCACGGTGGCCACGCAGGGCAGGAGGGAGGGGCGAGGGGGTAGGAGGGCGAGCACCCACCAGAGAGAACCGGGTGCCTGCGCTGTTTGGTTTTAACCTGTATCCACTGTGCGTCTCCAGTGTAACATCTGGGCTCAGTGCAGACCTGATTTAATAATGTGTTGGGAGTTGGCATTTGCTGCAATCCCGCAGCAGCAGTACATAGTGGCAGGGAAGATGTGTACCAGACCTATGCTGCCCCCTTTTTCTACTTAGAAAGGCACATTAATATTTAATAGAAGAAAAATAATTCTTGCAGATTTGAAAGGATAATCCGTGAAAAGGCACATTTAAAAAGCTGGGGGGAAATGGGTCTGTTTCAGGAATGCTGGATTCTCCGCCTAAATGAAAGAAAGCTGGTGATTTATGCCCACAGAGGCAACCTAGGCAAATTTCGCCCACCTGCTTCCTCCTACATTTTGGTTCTATGGCTATAAACATCCCGTAACTTCCCACCCAGGCCTTGTGTTTCTGCCTCCTTAGTCTAGTGCTGGAAATTCACCAGCAAAGGCAGGACCTGATGATCAGAGTATCGGACGGGGAGTTGGGGTGGAGCTGAGACTTCCTGTGTCATAAACATTTCTTAGGACAATTTTGGGGCCCAGGCTTAGGGGCTCCATTTCTGTTAACTACAGAACAGGTGTAAGAAAGCAGTTTTCTTGGGGTCCCTTAAGAAAGAACTGTATACAGTGGTACTGATCTGGGTAGGAAACAACATAACTCCATCCAGGGCAGCTGAGAGAGAGAGAAGACAAGGCTCAGACCATTCTCATCCTCCTTTGGGTAGCTTTCTTCCTGAGGATTCCTGGTGGCCAGTGCCCTCTTGCTGTGCTTTCAACCTGCCCTTGACATTGTGACAGCCCTTAGAAAGCAGATCTATGCCTAGGGCTTTCCCATCCTCCCTGCTCTTGTCAAAACTTACCAGTTTTATATCTTCTCACTGCAAGAGCCTGCTCTTGGCATCTCAGACTGACAGTTGTCAACCGATCCATCCTGTGTGTTCATCAGCTTATTGGTGTCACATCCAAGGAAGCACACTGGTACTTTACCAAGAGTCCTTTAGCAGTCAGGCCTTACTTTTAAAGACTGGCCCTACATATATCTGGACAAAAATATAATTCAAAAAGATACATGCACCCCTATGTTCATAGCAACACCATTCACAATAGCCAGGACATGGAAGCAACCTAAATGTCCACCAACAGATGAATGGATAAAGAAGATGTGGTGTACATATACAATGGAATATTACTCAGCAATAAAGAAAGAACAAAATAATGCCATTTGCAGCAATAGGATGGACCTAGAGATTATCGTACTAAGTGAAGTAAGTCAGAAAGAGAAAGACACATATCATATGATATCACTTACATGTGGAATCTAGAAAAATGATACAAATGAACTCACCTATGAAGCAGAAACAGACTCACAGACATAGAGAACAGACATGTGGTTGCCAAGTGGGAGGGGGGTGGGAGAGGGAAGGATTGGGAGTTTGGGATTAGCAGACGCAAACTATTCTATATAGAATGGATAAACAACAAGTTCCCACTATATAGTACAGGGAACTATTATGCAATATCCTGTGATAAACCATAATGGAAAAGAATATAAAAAAAGAATATATATATATATGGATTGGAATCACTTTGCTGTACAGCAGAAATTAACACAACATTATAAATCAACTATATGTCAATTTAAAAATATTAAAAAAAAAAAAAAAGACTGGCCCTAAAAGGGTGACTTGCGGGTGCAGTAGCACGTTGGCAGGGGCACGTGTCAGAGCTTTTGTGTCCCTTAAATTACACCATGTAGAGGGGCCTGGCCCTGCTTCCTTGAAGCATGTCCTATAATACGCTGAGGTGAATTTCAACCAAGGACCCCCCACCCAATCACTTCTCATTTCCCATTAGCCAGCAGGGTGGGTTCTGGTCCCTCTGCCACACCAGTGTCTCTTCTCTCTGCATCCTATAAATTACTTCCAACAGAACTTCCACTTCTACATCTTGGGCCTTAATGCCCCTCAGCCCATGACATGTGCCAACTTGATTTGATGATGAGAGGACAAGGGAATTTTGGAAGCAGACAGGTGGGCCTGTCCTGTCCCTTTGAGACAGCGAGCAAATCCCCCAAGCAGAGGGCAAAAACAGCCCCACGGGCACGGGCAATGTAATGGTTAGTCCTTTCCCAAGCCCATAGGGGTAATTCCCAAGCCACATCGCAGGTTTTCGTTTAGCCCAAATTTGCCTCATTTCTTCTAAAATCATTACCACCATGATTTAATGTTCAGTGCTGAGACCAACACATCTTCTCCTCTCTCCCTTTCTTACCACGGGCTGCCCTCCCCTGAGGATGTAATGGAGACTGGCAGGCCAGTGCCATTTAATAAATGCAAAGCATTTACAGGGCAAATATGTGATGACATTTTTTCCATGTTAAAGTAATTTTTGTGAGGAAGGGACCTTGGACTTTTTTTTTCTATGAATAGTCCCATTATAAGCTGCACCTGACCAAGAATCATTTTAGAATTGTTCTTCCCTGAGCTTTCTACTTAGCAAATATTTCCTGTTGCTAAATCACCCTAAGCTACATTTTATGTCACTGTGAATTTGCTCAGAATAACTTCTATCCACTTCCTTGGATTCTACTTGGAGAGGTCCCTCAGCAAAGATTTTGGCTGTTGAAGAGATTTTTGTTGTTTGTTGATGTTGATGTTGTTGTTTTAAATCTAGCATGACTTGGGGAGGTAGGGTAGGGTTTAGAAAAAGAAGGAAAAGTCAGAATCCCTAGGAGTTTTGGCCACTGAAGCAAAACTTATTTAAAATTTGCTTATTTTCTTAAAACCAACAGGAAAGAAAGAACTGTGCTCAGAGGGTGGGCTGTTCTCCAGCTAGAGGCTCAGTGGAAGAATTAGCAGAGAGACTGGGTCAGCTCAGCCTGTCTCTGCCTCCAAGAAAAATACTCAGGAGAAAGCTCCTCCTTCTCTAGGGGGTCATATCAGCAGGTAACCACGGACGGAAACAGAGTATTAATTATCCCTTCCTGTGTTTTATATCTTCCTATTTAACAACCATTGGAAAGCCAGACATTGATAAAAATGACAGGGAATATTCTTAGTCAATTAAATTGCCACAATGTCAGGCCTAACATCTGTTCTATGAACCCCGCAGAAATATGTGGCATTAATATTTAATAAAAAAAAAATAGCTCTGGTTTGGACTCAACAGCCATTTCACGCTGTCCTCCCAGGACAATCACTTCAGATCTTATAACCTTACAGAATTTAAATACATATGGCTCTCCCCAGCCGTCCTTCTCCTCAGCATTCAGAGGGATGCTCAGAGGAAGCTTTGCTTTTTCTCTTACTGGACCACACACCTTCCGATCCTACTGCGTTCCCCATCAGTTTCTGCTCAATGAAGGCAGCTGTCACAGGACTGACCCTGGACCACACTCACCTAAATGGAAATACATCACACGAGGAGATAGCAAGCTCTGTATTCTAGAGCTCAGCCCCACCAGCTGCCCCTTGTCCCTGTGGGCCCCAGTGCTCAGTTGTCTCCCTCTATGAAAGGCTGAGTTCACCAGGGTATCTCTTCAGCTGCCATTTTCTTCTCTAGCCAAGCCAACAGGAAGTGGCCTCCAAATGGTTCCAATGTACCTGGGCACCTGTCACCAATGTGCTTTCCCTGTTCTAGGGAATCTCCATTGCCATTTCCCTTCAGTATCTATAGTACCTTAAGTGGGATTCTAAGAAAAACCCATTGTGTAGACTCTTACCCCTCTCCTTCAACACTGCCATCACCTTTTCCTTTTTTCTCTCTTACCTGGAATTTTATATACAGTGGGTGACCATAGCGTCAGCCCCATGTTACTCATGGCAGCCCTAGGATTTTCAGATGAAAAACTCCACTTCCCAGAATGAGTACAAGTATCCACCTTTTTCCCAACAGGCCTGTAGGGAAATCACTTTCTCCAGAAACTAGTTTTTTCTCCCTTTCCAGTCAATCCTGTTTCCTAGAAGCTCCTCCATAGACTCAACCCAAGTTTAGGAGAGTGGGATGGAAATCGTCAAGGCCATCCTTTTGGAACAAAAACAAAGCTTCTTTACACAAAGCCTGCCTGGGCAGAGAGAAGGAGGGGCAAGGTCCACACCTGGCTGGAGGTTAGAGCCCCTGAGGAGGTGGAAACAACGCTACCCTAGGTTCAGATCTCGCGAGAGGGTTTGTGGTCATGGCCTAAGTCTCGCTCCTCTTCCCTCCGGGGTTCTCAGCAACTGAGCCAATCTACTCAAGGATCATAAGTGAAAGGGGATGCCAAGGCATTCGTTTTATTAATATCCAAACAAATGCTGAATCAGCCCCAAAGACTGGGTTGCCTGATAAAGCTTGTGGGGAGAGCCAGCTTCCTTCTCCAACTTCAAATCTAGTCCTTGGGACCTGTCTGTAAGAACAGTCTAGAGAACCTATCCTAACACATGGCCCAGTAGTAGGCAGAGATGCCAAAGTCTAGAGTGAACATCTTGTTTAGTCTGATGATCACGTGGAGACAGGAAGTACGTGTACCCACCGGCTCTGGACACAGGCAGAGGCACCAGGCCACACTGAGCAATGACCTTTCATATAGCCCCGTGGATGGCAGCCTCTCAGCAACGCAATTAACGACCTCAACCCTCGGGGAGGAGAAAATGGAGTGGGGGAAATCCAAAGTGTTCACTCAAACTCCCTGTTTATACACAATGGGGAAGAAGTCTCTTTATGAGAAATGTGAGGGGGAGAAGAGCCCTACTTGGATATGATTTAAAGACAGACAGATAGCTGGTGGGAAGCAGCCGCATAGCACAGGGAGATCAGCTTGGTGCTTTGTGACCACCTAGAGGGGTGGGATAGGGAGGGTGGGAGGGAGACGCAAGAGGGAGGAGATATGGGGATATATGTATATGTATAGCTGATTCACTTTGTTATACAGCAGAAACTAACACACATCGTAAAGCAATTATACTCCAATAAAGATGTTAAATAAATAATAAAAATAAAAGAATACTGTAAACAAAAAAAAAAAAGAAAGAAAGACAGGCCCCAGAATTCCCGGGGTCGATTAAGCCTTGGTTAGAAGGAGAGAGGCTCTCCAAGTCTTGGTATGACACTGGGGGAACAGTCCCAAGGAGAAGGAACCAGTCTCTGTACAATCTAAGAAAATTCTGGAGCCATAATCCACTTTACTTGAAAGAGAGCGGGGGTGCTGAGAGAAGCCACACCCTAGAATGGACCTGCCCCCGACCCTGCCTCCTTCTGCTAGCCCTCTGCTAGTGAGGAAGCATCGGGCAAAGGAGAGGATCACGGGAATCCTTCATCTTCATTCCAAGAGTGGTAACAACACTTGGGAAGTATGATGAAAGCCTAATTCTAGCCACAGTTCAGGAAGATTCTAGGGATGGAGATAGCACCCCAGAAAATAGAATAAACTCTTTCCTTTCACACAAAAGTCAAAAAACAGGCTCTGGGATAAAAGGATAAAATGTATTCTGAGCTTATATAGTACATGTGATTACAACTCACTTTATTATAGTGTACAGATAAATGAAAATTAGCCAAACAAATGTCAAGTGCAGAAGAGTGTTTGCTTCAGTTACTTGAATTTTGACAAGTAACTTTTCAGAGTCATCATTTATAAGTGGCATCTTTCTGCAGTGATAGCATGGTACTATATGGAAAACAAAGCATCAGTGGAAATAAAGATTATTTGAAAGTCTTAAACCCTTGACAGTCGACTACTCCAATGTTGACATCTCATGCATCCTTTTGTCTTGTCCCATAAAATGGGGAGTATCTAGATTTAAGAGGATTTTTCTCTCTCCCTCATATTTCAACACAACAATAGAAAATCCATCCCAAATTATCCCAGAAAGTCAAGTAGGTACAGAGCTGCCAACACAAGGGCTTGGCATCTTAATGTAGGTCTGGCACCATTTTGTAGCAGATGAGTTTCTGAAGTTAATATCAAGATCAGCTTTGTCAAGTTCCATTTTCCCATTGTCGTAAAGTATTTAACACCAATAATGCTTTATGTTAGTTTCAGTTTTTATTTTCCATAGGGTCCTAAGTCTCCAGCCTCAAGTTCTCCAGCCACAGCCTCTCTCAACCAAGGAGTTAAGGATCCTTAGACACTCATAATAGCTGACAGTATTGAGTATTCACTGGGTCTGAGTCATTTCACCTCATTCATTTAATACCCTGTCTGATGAAGGCACAGATATTGTTCCCATTTTGCAGATGAGGAAAGACAAGTAGCAGGAAAAGATGCCTGCCTGATATCACAACAGCAAGCAATACTAGAGTCAGGAATAGAACGCAGAGGCCCCCCTCCATCACAGGACATGTGCTCCAGCCTAAAGCATCACACGATCCTGTGTCCATCAACACCTGCAGAGGAGTCATGCTGCTGTGCCCCAGGTAATCCTCAGCTCAGCCTACAGAGGCTTTCAAGTCTCAACAATCAGGTTTGATTTGCTCGGAAAGTATACTCAGGGCTCAGCAGGACCTGGGAGAAACTTGAAAGGGACTCAAAAGGTATCCCTTTTACAAAGGATAAAAAAATCAAAGGGAAAAACGTTAGCAGAGACTCAGCTCTATTTTTTCACTCCTTGAAGAGAAACTAACGGCTGTCCATAAAAAGGTTCCACTTCACAGGTGAAGATAAGACTGAACAGGAAGAAAGCAGTTTCTCCTGCAGTCATGCCAATGCAATATGCACCTCCCAGAATTCCTTGCTAGTGACGAGAGAGAATGAGCTAGTTTCCATGTGGTTGGTTGTCTACCCCAGCATCAATATGGTAACTCCTCACATTTGCATAGCATTTTGCCCTTTCAAAGCAGCTTCACGTTTCATCTCTACAGCCTTCCTTTTAAATGTACAGCAGGAACATTCAACCCATTTTACAGATGAGAGAATGCAAAGTTAAGATGTTGATTTGCTCAAGGTCCCCTCTCAGGGAAGATTATGACAGGATGTAAGAAGTCTCTGGGGCTTCCCTGGTGGCACAGTGGTTGAGAGTCCGCCTGCTGATGCAGGGGACACGGGTTCGTGCCCCGGTCCGGGAAGATCCCACATGCCGTGGAGCGGCTGCGCCCGTGAGCCACGGCCGGTGAGCCTGCGCGTCCGGAGCCTGTGCTCCGCAACGGGAGAGGCCACAACAGTGAGAGGCCCGTGTACCGCGAAAAAAAGAAAAAAAAAGAAGTCTCTGAAAAAAAGGTAAAAGAATTTTCTCTTTCCTAACTTTTCCCATGACTCCTTTCTTGGTTGGTATCAAGGACCACTTTAGGCAAATGTTAAAAGAGAGTTTATTGTTGATAAAAAGTTTCTTTCTGACATCTTCCACTTCTTTATACCTTTACTAGTGTCCCTCTCCTCTGGCCTCAAGATGCCCTCAGCCGCCATGCAGGAATCTGCCCAGGTCTGTTTGACTCTGACAGTGTTCCAATGATCCAAAGTTCTCTCGCTGCCTTCCCATCAATCAAAATAATAAGTTCTTCAGAGACAAGGGAGCCAAGCTAGCTTTTCAGAGGAAAGGAACCTAAAAGAATTAGTTCACAGTAAGGCATGGATGTTTGTTAGCCTCTAACATTTTCAAAAGTTGTGGCATTTTTTAGAAGATGAAATTGGTTAGCCCTCCTGAATCTCCATTGCTCAACTAACTGAAATTCTCTACAGTAAAATGAAGAGACTCAGGCAATAAGCTGACCCTCCTGGGTAAACGGCTACCTCATACAGGGTAAACTTCCTAGAAGTCTAAACTAGGAACTGATCATAGGAAACATCGAGTCTCTCTCATGAGTTCTTCTTTTTCCTCCCCATTTCTGGACTTAGATATGTTAAAAGCTCGAAATTACAACCCCCATGTGTAAGGCCAACTGGCCCGAGGCAGGGGAACACAATCAGATTCACAGGTTGCATCAGACCGAAACTCTCCGGACCACCCAGTTCCAGGAACTGACCTGGGGACTTTGAACCCGGCCCAGCCTTCCCGCCTTTCGAGGGGCGGGACTAACGGTCCCCCAGGATACCCGAAAAGACCACCAAATAAGGAATACCCTGCGCCCTCCCGGATTCACCACACCCCTTTCCCTTCTTCCCCTATAAAATCTTGCCCAACCCTCGCCCGGGTGCGACTTCTCTGGCCCCTTTCTCTCAGACCAGTGAACCTCGCCCGGGAGCGCTCCCTAATAAAGCTCACTTGAAGCTTTCCTCTGTTTCGCGGTGCCATTTGTTAAGATCCGACCTTACACCATGAGGGTAGCGCCATAGCATTGGTGAAGGCCAGGACCCACAAAGGATGACTTATGGACGCCAGTTTCAGAGTTTACAAACCAGAGACTGCTCTTCTTGGGAACTCCTTGGGACAGAGTAAAGAACTCCTTGGGACAGAGTAAAGTTACTGACAAAACTGGAAAATGTCAAGTATAGATTATCATAGTGATAGCTAAATGTCTCCCAAAAAATGGAGAGAAAAAAAATATATATAGTATATGCATTTCTGTACTTCAATAAGGAGAAAATAGACACCTAAAACATTTTCTAAATAATACCCTTGATTATTAAATAATTCTTATTTCTAAACAGGCTGTCTATATTTTTCAATCTTACACTTTCAGAGAATTTCCATCTCAACTAGTCTACCAAAGACTAATGCAGCTGACCAGGAGATTAGCTGCTAAAACAAAAGCTGGATCATTTTTAAGGTTAATACTATGCAGATAGATATGTTTTTTTCCTCCAAGGCTCAGAAACCACCTTAGGAATGATAGAATAAGAAAACAAAATGAAAGAAAACAGACTGACCCACCCAGACAGACTGATAAGAAAAGTAACTAAGCCAGGGGAGTAGCAATTACGGCTTCCATTTATTTAATGACACCATATGCCATGTGTTGAACATGTATATCTCATCAAATCATCCCAATATTTCATAATAAGTATTATGTCCACTTTACAACAAATAAACAGGGACTCAGTCAGGGTAAGTCATCTGCCCAAGGTTATATGATGACCTCAAGATTAGATTCCAGGTTTGTCTGATTCCAAAAGCCCAAATTCAAATATTGTACTAATTAGAAGTCCATAAACTCTTAGTTCTTTGGACATATTCTCAAAGGTCCAAAATAATGATCCATGAAAATTTTGTTCTCTTTTACTAGAAAGACGATAGGCTTTTGGGCACGCCTAACTCAGAAGAGCCTTGCTCTGGCACTCTGGACAGACCCACTGCAAGCAGATTCACTGGGTGGATCCTGAATTCCTGTGAACTGCTTAAAAATGCTGATTAGGAAGAAACAGTAGCAAATACACAACAAATACTCTGTCTTAATTCAAACAATAATTGGATTAGATATCCACTTAATGCAGGTTTAACTAACAATGCAGTACTAACCTTTCCCTCTAATGAATGAGACAGCTAATAGAATGAGTATTGAAATAGGCATTTGAGGTAATAGAATGAGTATTGAAATAGGCATTTGAGGCATTTGAGGATTGCCTCCAGGCAGAGTTTGGGCTAAGAGAAAAGTCCAATTATCCTGAGCTAGCAAAGAAGGGCCTGAAGTTTTTAAAGCAATTTTCTACAGCATTCTTATGCAACCAGGCTTTCTCTGCATAAAAGTCATTTTAGTCAACACAGAGCAACAAATAATATGTAAAATTGAACTTGACATTGTATTTCTCAACTACTAAAGATAATACACATGCTTTTACTTCAACACAAATGTTATCAATTACAAAATGAATTGATTTAGCCTTTCTATATGATTTTTAATTGGGGGGGGGCGGAGAGTGTTAGATTTACATAAAAGCTATAAGCGTAAGAATTTATCCTTAATTTTATGTATGTACTTACCTAAAACAATTATTAAATAAAATGGTCCAAGAGGCTTTTTCTTTTTTCCTTTGAGAAGTGCTCTGTACATTCTCAAGTTTGGGAAACACAGGTGTCATATTCTCCTCAACTATATTCATAAAGAGAAAGGGAAGTATTTATTACTCAGTGTTGGGGAGGAAGAAATTTTCCTCTACTCTTCTAGATTCTTCTGGCTGGTCCAAGAATTAAATTGACATGAGACAGATTAACAGGAGAAAATCAAACAGAAGTTTAATAACATGTCTCCATGGGAGAGACCAGGAAAACCGATTAACTCACCAAAATGGCTGAAGCCATCACCTTAAATACCATCTTCAGTTAAAGACAAAAGAGGATGTTGGGGGTAGTGGTTTGGGACTTCAAAGGGGAGGGAGGCAGCTGACTTGGATATGGAAAAGCAAATGTTTGGTAAACAAATGTTCTCTGGGCCATGCAGAGACAACTGGACACGGAGAAGAATTTTAACAGACAGACTTTGCTAGGTTCTTCCCTGTCTACACAAGTAGTTCAAACTCTACCGATCTCTGATGAAGCCTCCCGTTCTGAAACAGATCCTCTATCTACATTTTTTAGGCAGGTTGGGGGAAAGTCAAGGTTTCTTCCCCTTTTGGGTCTTGATTTTTTTCAGCTCGAAATATTCCACATGCCAAAGAGATATTTTGGTGTGGGAAGTTTTGCTCCCCTACATCAGGATAGACTAGGTTCTACCATACTGGCAAATAAATCCTGAAACCTCTATGGTTAACACGGCAGTGATTATTTCTCACTCATATCCCTATTTGAGGCAAGTGAGGCCGTTCTCCTTATTTCTCTTCCCACAGTGACTCAGGGAATCACAGTTTCCCTGGGCCCACCTGGCCACCTCCTCTGCTGCCACCCCACCCCTTCCTCCGCTTGGGGAGAGGGAGAACACGAGAAAGTTCCCACCAGCACAAAATTGTCCCCGACAAGAAGCGACACCAATCGCTTGTGCTCATCTCTCACTAGACTAGATGGAACCATTCATATGGTTTCCCATCAAAGAAGGGAAGCACGGGGAATATTTGGGAAGCACGAACTCTCTCTGCCAGGACAAAGAATCAGAGATGAAGAGAAAAGAAGGCTGAAACTGTAATATGGATTCTTTGTTAAATCATATTTCATTTATGAAGTTTGATTTATTCACGCTGCCAGCGCATACCTGATGTGTAAAAAGTACTTTACTGAATGTTACTTGAGGGTGTAGAGATTAATCAAACAGAAATAAACTGAAAGTTACATCTAGTAACTCCGATGTAAGAATTGGTGAAGACAAAATTGTTCCTTTAATTTTCAAATCCATTGCTCCCCTGCCTTGGTCCAAGCTTCTGTTCCATGGAAAGGACTTCTCTGAGGTAAGGAAGAACTAAGAAAAAGGTAAACGCAGATGGATTAGAGTTACATGAAGTAAAGTCTATCTCATGGTTGTTCAACCAAAAGCTTATGTAAAATTGCCTAATTATTCAAAGTTCAGTGGAAATTTAGAAGAAACAGGAAGTTCTTGAAAAGGACTACTCAGGTAAGGAGCTTTGGGTTCTGGACCCCTATAACCACCATCACATACCAAACCAGGTGGGTGATCCCATTCCCACTGGGCATCAACCACCTTTGTCTGTGAAATAGAGATAATGCCTCTTTGCCTTCCGCGCCTGCAGGTGGGCAATGGGCTGTGGTGTTGCAGGGAGAGACCATGGGAGCTGATGATACGGTTTGACCTGAGACGAATTATCCTTTACCTGGCTGCTAGCATGCTTCCTCCTTTCCCCTGACTGTCTCACATGGTCAGATCAGAGGCAAAGTTCGAAGGAAGACAACATCGCCCTATCCTCCCCAGCATCCCTTTTCTGTGTCCTTCTTCCTAGTGGACCCTCTTGCCTCTCTCCTGAAGGCACACAGCACTGCCATTACTCTCCAAATTGATAAATAATACATGTTCTTACTAAACAGGGTGAGACAGATATGAATAAGTGTTTACTAAGCATCTACTATGTGCCAGATAACACACTGGGTGCTGACTTATAATGATGAGTAAGATATATCTCTGATATATAACAGTTATATATCCCTGATATATAACAATCTCATGACAGTGTTATGAAATTATCAAAAAGTAAAAGTGCTGCTTTTTCAGGTGAAAATGTAGAAGGGTACCCATAGGAGACTATATAACCTCATCACAGGGATGGGGATATGATGGGTGAGTACAAACAGAGTAAGAACGTATTTCTGGAAAAATTTATATTCCAACAGAAGCAAATTCTTAGAATAAATTTCTAATCATGAAATTTCAGGAATCTGACAATCAAGATAAAGTGAAATCTGAAGAGACAGAGATGGTCTTCCTAGAAAATGCTAAGTCAGTGAAGGACCTGCAAACCACCTTTTCTAGAATCACCTGGGAAGCTTGTTACACTGCTAGGCTCAGTCCTACAGTTAACAAATCAAAATCTCAGAGAGACTGAACTCTATAGGCAATGTTTGTATCAACTGAAATTTGAGGACCAATACCTAAAATCATGTTATGTGAGCTACAACCTACTCTTCAGAATAGACCAGAGGTGACTAAACCTACCTGTTCACTGAACTAATTTAGTTTTGTTTGGGTTGTTTGTTTGTTTTTGTTTTTAGATATTGACTCCTGGTTTCCATCCTTATGGCTGTTGATTTTACTCATCTGGTATTGGGCATTTGTTTTTTTCAAAAGCTCCCCATCAAGTGATTTTAATGTGAAACAATTATGTTCTCAATTCATTAAGAAAGTCTCTGCTTTCAGAATCAACTCTCATTTCTGTAGTAATTTGCATGAACCAATTAACAGTGTTACAGCATCCATCTTCAACACGTAACTGTGTGAATCCAACTCTGAGGCAGTAAAATCAGCTAAAATCCACTCAAAGAAAAAACAATTAGTAAATTCACAGGTTGTGGATTTTTAATTAGCTTTATCTTCACAGGTCTATTAATTTCAGCAGGAACTATAGCTGGTATTTACTTTTTAAAGAATATCTTCCAAAACATAAACAATGAACACAGGCATTTGTTTCTGTACCTTCCCCAAAACCAAACTAAAAATATAGTAAAGGAATAATTCACAGGGAAAAAGAGAAAGGGAGAAGAAAGTAGTGGGTAAAAGATGCCAAAAAATATTTTTGGAAAATGTTAAGAGCATGGATAAATTAACTGAGAAATCAGAGTACCAAGTGCCCATGGATGGAGAAGAAAGAGAAGTATCATCACGCAGTAACTCAGAGACATTTAGTTATGTGTCCACTTTACATACAGAAGACAGACTGTGTCAAATAATAAAGGCAAAAACAGAATTTCTAAGAGAGAGAAGAGAGAAGAAGGAAAAAATATACTGCAGACTGTCTAGGAACAGTGAACCTTGTTTGCACATTTTGGGGGTAAACTGATAGCTGGCAACTAGAAAAGAGGTAAAGTAGGATCAGACCCACTAAATTACTAAATTTAGTCACTTAGATTTTGTATCCTAGGGTGATTGGGATATTAAAGAAAACAACTACAGTTGGTAGGAGCTCTTCAGAAATTCTTGAGCCTTAGCTTTGTTACTGACTGTCTCTGATGGATGCCTCAAACATAGCTCTACCACCTTAGTTAGATTAGATCTGCCTCATTCTCCTCCTTCTAATTTCCCAGAAGTAAGTCAATTGACTCTGCAGAGCTAAGAAAGGAAAGGAAGAGTCTTGACTCTGAACAAAACAGGTACCAAACTTATAGGTGCAATTACACTCCCAGATCCTCCCCGTCAGCCTCTGTATCCAGGCAACCATCCCTCTCCATTCTCTGAAAACTTTTCCCAGAATCTAGACTCAAAGACGTAAGTGAAGTCCCTTCCATCACTCTCTGGTAAGAATGCTAGCAATCAGTCCCACACCACCACCTCCTCTCGAAGAAGATTGATGGATTCTCCTCTAGAGAAACTTACCCATAAATAAAACCAATACATACTGGCAACTGGCATCCCTCTAACAAAATGATCAGGTCTACCTGATCATTCTATGGTGAAAACCACTAGCTGACAAAAAAAAAAAAAAAAGGGGGAGAAAGAAAGACACCAAACATCCAATCAACTCGGTACTACCTCACTTAAATATGACTAGACACCAAAACACCATGTTGACTTGAAACAAATAGACTGCCAGATGAAATATCAGTAGAGAATTGCAATTCAGGGTCTGCAACCTGGCAAGCCATGCGCAAGTCCCCTAACAGCAATGGAAGGAGACCGCTTTTATAGACAGGAGAAGGAAGTGAGGAGGCTATAGTAAACATAGAGTCCATGCCTTTTCATTGGCTGAGTCTTTGCCAGGAAAGAAGCCGTCTTTCTTCCTCCCGTTGGGTTCTGCTTTTGTGGCAGGGCGTGAGAGCGCCCCGTTAGTCTCCCAACTCTATTTAACTGAGGTTTCTGTTTATTAATTTTTTATATTAATATGCTTAAGAAAACTCTCTAAAATGAAAAACAGAATAAAAATGAACAAACCAAATAACAGGAACAATATAAGGGGCAGGAGAAAACTGAAAACGAGGACTATAACTGATATCCCCAGAGAAATGGGTTATGTTGCATCCCTATGTAAAACAAGAAGCTATAAAAAGGAACAATCAGAGAATAAACACAAGCACTTAAAAATAAAAAATAATAGAAAAATTTTAAATCCGGTAAGAGTGGTGGAAGATACATTTGAAGAATCTCAGAAAGTAGGAAAAAAAGGTGAAAAATGGAAGAGGAAAGCCAAGAAAATTAGACAATTGGGTCAGGATTCCTAACAGTAAAATAACAGAAGTAACAGAAGGAGAGAACAGAGAAAATGAGAGGAAGAAATTATTAAATAAATAACAAAGGGAAAATTATCAGACCAAAAGATCATGAATTTCTATATGGAAAGAGCCCAGTGAGTGTTTAAAATAGGTGAAAATAGACCCACATTAAATCATATCATCATGAACTAACATTAAGGACAAGAAAAGTTAGTAAAATATTTCATGGGCAATAGCAGGGGAGGGGGAATTAGGACCGAGCATGGCAGTAGATTTTCCAGTCATGATACTAGAAGTAGAGACAATAAAGCATTTCTGAGGGAAAATGTTTGCAGATACTTGCAAGCAAGCAAAATGTACCAGTTGTCAATTTATTGCCTCTCAGCTCCAAACCCACCCTTCTTTGCCCTACTTTGCAATAATGGAGATGAACCCTGAAACACTTTGCCTTCAACACCCACTCAGGCTTCATCAATAAAGGGTGCTAGAGAGACATTGCCAGGTAACAAATGAAGGGGCTTCTCTTGTGCCCAGTGTGCACTGTCTTCGTTCGATGACAAAGCTTCCAGGAGCATGCAGAAGACCCACTGTCACTTGCCCTGCAGCAAACCTTCTCAGCATCCCAACGGACAGCATCCCAATGGATACCAACTGCAGCCCATGGCACCCCGTAAGCTTTTCTGCCACCAGAAGCCAAGCCACAGTCTCTCCAGTGAGCTCTGACTCTCAGCCTTGGGGAAGGGGGTACCCTTCCCAGTTTGTTCCTCCTTTGGGTGCTCTCCTTCAGCCCTAGCGGGAGTAGCTACTCCCTACATTTGCTATTCCTACATTCTTTAGCGTCCTCTCTTACCCTTTACTTATTAATCATTCCCACTATTAAACTTGCCCTGTTTGAATTACTGATGTGGTTTTGGTCTCCAGACTAGACCCAGGCTGATAACATAGTCTCAACTATTTCCTTTCATGCATCCTTTCTTAGGAAGTGTCTAGAAGATACAGGCCACGAAAACCAGATAGAAAATCACAAAAGAAAAAGAGAGCAGATTCAGGAAGCAGAGGTTCCAACACAGGAGAAAAGTCAAGGGAATTCTCAGGACGAGGCCTAGGGAGCCACCAGCCTGGAGTGTAGCAGAAAGACAGAACACCTGAGGATTTAAGTCTCCAGGGAAGGAAAAATGGAACTGATACATCACCTGATGTGTTTCAAATAAGTATTAATTCCAGGAAACTGTACACTTCATGGTTTAGTGGTATAGACTGTTTACATGGTCAAAATAATGTAAACGTTACTGTGATATACAATGTTGATTTGTAATTTTTATTTATTTTAAATTTGAGTTAAATAAATTAAAAATAAAATATTAAAGTAAAATTAAATAAATAAAAGTGTTTTAAATTCTATATAAATTTGTGTTTGTGATATTGTGATTTATAATAAGAAATATATATTTGGTCTTCATTTCCATTTCTGGCACAGAGCTCCTAAAACCATAGGAATGTCCTAAGTGAAGAAAAGGATTGATAAAGGTATGTTGTTGTGTTAATGTGGTGGCTTTGGAAAGCCCTGGGTAACTTAAGGATGAGGGCTGGCTGCCCGAGGAACCAACCTTGCGATTAGAGGGTTGCAACTTTCAGTCCCACCCCCTGAGCTCCAGGGAGAGAAAAGGGGCTGGAGATTGTGTTCAATCACCACTGGCCAATGATTTAATCAATCACGCTCACATAATGTAGCCTCCATAAAAACCCAAGAGGATAGGTTCCAAGAGCTTCTGAGTTGGTGAACACATGGTGGTGCTGGGAGATGGCATGGAAGCTCCGTGTCCCTTCCCCATACCTTCCCTATGCATCTCTTCTATCTGCCTGTTCCTGGGTTCTGTCCTTTTCTAATAAATGTGTAATCTAGTGAGTAAATGTTTCTCTGAGTTCTGTCAGCCACTCTAGCAAATTAATTGAACCCAGGGAGGGGGTCATGGGAACCTCTGATTTATAGGCAGTTGCTCAGAAGCACAAGTAACAACCTGGACTCACGACTGGTTTCTGAAGTGTTGGGTGTTGGGGGAGGGAGGGAAGCAGTCTTCTAAGACTGAGCCCTTAACTTGTGGAATCTGACACTATCTCCAGGTACATAGTCAGAACTGAGTTGAATTGTAGGACATCCAGCTGGTGGTGAAGACTTGCTTGGTAATATAGGGAAGTCCCCTCATACCCACTGGAATTGAAGTCAGGATTTTTGTATTTATATATGAATTTTGATTTATAATAAAAGGTACTGGTGGGAGAGGAAGTGTGAGCATGTGTGAGTGTGTGTGAAAGGGCAGAGGGGCTGTGAGAGACCTAAATCCCTACCTAGTAAGAAGTCAACAGGTAATGTCTACATTTGGGAAATCAAAACTAGCACATGAAATATCATTTACGAATATGGTAATAAATACCAGCAGTGACAGCTAAAACAGTTGAAAGCAGTTTCCTCTGGGAAACCTGACTTGATGATAGGCCTAGAGGGGGGATCTGCTGCTCTTTATCATAAGTCTTGTATGACTACTTGATTTTTAAAACTATGTACATGCTTTGCTTTGATTTAAAAATAGGAGAGATTGAAGCATATCTCTAAATCTTGACAGTGGCTACTTTGAGATGAAGGGATGATTTTTTTTCTATGGGCATTCTGTATTCCTCAAGTATGTATTATTTTTGTAATTAGAAAATAATCAGTATATGTTAATACTTTAAAATATTTTAACCAAATAAAGATAAAACATGACCATGCATGCCCGGTACATGTATGTGCATGTATGTATGTATGTGTGCATACATATATGTGCACATATACAGATGTATATGTACACATATGTTTATTTGTCATATACAAATACTTTAGATGCTTCCTCTCTCATGTGTCCAAATGTTCATTAAAACAAATTTTAAGCTTGGGGATATTTGCCCAAAGAGGCCCATTTTCTTTGCATGTTTCTCCTGGCCTTCCAAGATGTGTGCAAAGGGGGGAGTGTCAGAAGCAAGTTCCCCTCCTGGAGGTGATGCCCTGTCCCTCACTCTGGCTCAACTCACAACTGCCCTAGCAGTGGCCAACTGTGAATTCTCTCCTCTCTCCCCGTCATCTCATTAAGACAGGTACTTCAAAGACTCCCTGGTGCCTAAATAGGTGGGTCAGGAGGGAACAGCTGGAAATCAAAAGCTTTGAAATGAGGCCCTTAAGTGTCCTATTCAAAGGTGCTTAGAACAAGGTTGATAGATACATACATACATGCATGCATACGTACATACGTGGATAATAGAGAGAAACATAGATAATTATAGATACATACATATATACATAGATAATAGAGAGATATGTAGATAATTGCAGATAGATGGATTGATAGATAGATAGATACAGAGATAGGCCCACCTCTGCCTGAGAATTGATCCTATAGGTGTTTTCCACATGATTTGGCTTCTTTTTTTCAAGTGTCTGGCTCTACGTGAGAGGTACCGATCATCTTACTGAGGTCATAAGCAGCCTTCCCGGAGGTGGCTGGAGGGTGTGAGTGGTTTGGAACTGGTCTCAACAATCATCATTTCCCAAAGCAGTCACCCCCCCCACCCTACTCCCCGGTCCTGAGGAGAAAAGTGTCATGCTCATCACCCACCATGCAACGTGCTGTCTGAACTGGCAACTGGCCATACAGGGATTTGTTCCAATATGGATCAGAACAGAGCACGGAGAAGTCAGGGAGATGGTCGCTGCTCTTGCAGGGCCACTGAAAGCTCAAGATAAATCACTGTAGTGTGCTGTTCAGGTACATGCTCGGAGCTGCCTTCAGTGAACCCCAGCACCTGCTTTCACAGCTGAACAATCTCAGCTGTTTTAAGTCCAGTTTCCCCATTTGTCAAACTTGCCAGTGGAATTGTTTCAGGATTGAAAGAGCAAATGTACCTGAAGTGTCTAATTAATGCCTGACAGGTCAAACATGTTCCACAGGTGTTTGCTATAATTGGTGATTATCTTTTATATACTCTATTTAGTTGCCAGAGTTGTCACAGCATCTACAGGAGCTCTGCGTGAGAGGCCTGAGAGGTCAGCAATGAAGGTATCATTACCATCTCCATTTTACAGATGAAGAGACCAAGGCTCATACGAGTGAGCGAGTTGCTTGGTTTTGCACACAGTGAAGCCAGAATTTTCCCCCAGAGCTTCTAAATCCACTGCTACACCTTTTCCTGAGCCTGAAGAAGCACGTGCACTCCAGCTCAACATATCATGATATTGCTATCGAAATCTTGTACTGGTCTATAGTGAAATTAAAATCACCAAGGATCTTTCCATTGCCCAGGATCTGAGCTGCTGACAGCCTGAGAGCTGGGATTATGGCCCAAAGGCAGACAAACTGGAGTTAGGTCCAACTCTGACAATGTACGGAGCCTTGGGAAAGTGATTTACCCTCTCTGGGCTTTGGGCTCCTAATCTGCAAATGGAGTTAGACTAGAAATCCGTAGAGATTGCTAGGAGCTTTATCAGCTCTGAAACGTACGATTCTTTACCCTGTTTTTCCTCTGTTAAACAACTTGGTCTTTGAATGACAGAGATGCCAGAAAAGATACCTCATCAAACCCAGACAACTCTTGCACCCTTTACCAGGCAGCATACTGGAGAGTGGTGAGCTAGTAACTAGATAGGATCAACGGTATCCTGGGAAAGCACTGTGGATGCAAATTCAGAAAGCCAAATCCCAAGAGCAAGAGAGCATCTCTCTAAACCTGAAGAGTTTTCCCATTCGCTCTCAGAGGATCTGAAAGTGACTGAGGGATCCATCCAATGCTCTCATTTAATAGATCAGAGGACTGAGACAATGGGAAGTTCAATGCCTCACCCAAGATGACACAGTTAATTAGCAACAGGGATGTGACTCTGATGCCCAGGGCTCCAGGCTCCTCGCCCATGTTCATTGCACTGTGCCGTGCTTTATTCTCCAGGTTTAGAAAATCCACATTAATGGTTCAGATGTCTCCCCGCCAGGAGACAAGCCGTGTAGGGATCAAAGCACATCTGTGAAACTAATGATAGTCTAATTCACTATTGGCAGAAACGTGAGAGATTTGGGGAGAAAATTGCAACAGACTGTTACAGACCGTTCTGCAGCACATTGTTGAAAACAGAAAAACACCTCTTAGATCACAAAGCATCATTGAGAGGGGGAGCCAACATTCCCTGCTCACTTCACATTCAGTTCCTTTGGATGGCTGGTGGACCCCCAGACCAGCATGTTCCAAATGCACATCTGCTTCCAGGCTGGAGAAACGATAGCCAGGGCTCCACTGCACTCATCATAAATTTATTTTTTCAAAAGCAGAGTTAAGAGCTTAACTGGATAAACTACAAAAATCAAGTGAGCATGATGCAATCAATCTCTTCATGTTCCAAAACACAGCCATGGTCCCTGACATCTAGATAGCTATCTTTCCAGACTTCTCCCCGCTTTGCCAGCTGTCATCTGAGTTTAAACTCACTTCCTGCAAAGGAAGAACACAGCAGGATTCTTACTTCGTTGACTGAACAAGTTTTTACTGACCACTTTGCAGATGCCAGAGATGATGTTAAATCATCTCAGGGGCTCATTCTATTGCCATTCTAGCAATAGTTTCTGGACTCATTTACCAAGACCACCCTAAAGACCTACTGACCAACTTGAAACAGAATTCAGGTATAGTGTTCAACAGCCCCAAGCCCCGACCCAAAGCCCTTTCCCCTTTCTGGTGACAAAATTTTATTCTCAAGGGTCCTTAAAGACCACGTGATACATATTTTTTTAAAACATCATCATTATCTGAAAAGGTTGTATTAACAGTTGTACACAACACACACATATGTATATAATATGTATATATGAATCAATTAAAATTTCAATTTTAGGTACTTTCTTTCCTTATTTAACTTTATTATGAAAATTTCAAACCCACACAAAAGCAGACAAAATAGTATAATGAAATTCCATGTACTTGTCACCCAGATTCAACAGTTATCCACATTTTCCCTTGTTGCCTCTTCTATATGTCGACTTACAAAAAAATATATATATATATATACAGTATATATATATATATATATATATATATATATATATATATATATATATATTACATTTCTTAATGATGCCCTAATCTAGGGTAACCATTCATTTCCATTTACCTGGGACAGTCACAGATTACATTCCTGTGTATCATCTAATAGCTATTAATAAATTCCAGAGCCCCTTTATTTTCAGAAGTGACCTGGATTGGGTAAATTCTGTGATCACCCTACCTGTAGGCAACATTACCAGTTTGAGACACTTAAGAAAATGGCTGTACCTTACACTATTTGTTATTCCTCGGTGCCAGCCGGCTCTTCCAAGCCCTTCCCTATACTTATAGAGTGGAAAGCTTGGGAACTACAATTCACAGATTTCCTTGCTAAACCCCACCACTGAAAGAACTTAACATGAGATTTGGAGGCAAAAGAGAAAGAAAAGCATTACTCTCCAGCTTCAGCAGGCAAATAGGAATTGGAAGAGAGCGGATGACAGATGTGGATTTTGCCCGTGCGTTCAATGCCACAGGCAGCCGAGATAATAAGGGGCAGCTCCCACCAAATCCCTAACTTCTGATTTCTTGACAGTGGCCTGACCTTTGTTCCCAGAGTCCAATCAGTATAGAGGCCACCGATTCCTCACATGAAACTTCTTCCCTCTCGAAATGTCTAGAGTGGATTCCGTCTTCCTGATTAAATGCTGGCTGAAGCAGTGAAAGGGAATCCTTGCTCTAAGTATTGTCTCAGGAGCTCCGAACCGTACTGGGTGCTGATCACCAACCTGCACCCCAGCCTCAGCCCCTACAGCCACGTCAACAGCTGATCACTGGCCACAACCCCACGCTGTTTTCATTTCCACGTCTTTTCTCAGGCTCACCTGTAATTCCTTCTTTGCCTTAGCCCACTGCCCTTGGCTAACTTCTACTACTTGTACAAGAAACCAGGCAGTTCCTTCTCAAGAAAGTTCTCTGAACCCTCACCTGGTTGTGTGTCCTGCTTCTGTGCCCCCACAGCACTCCAAAATCTCTATCCCCGGATTCATCACTGTGTGTTTATGTTTGAGATGTCTGCTTACATATCCTCACAAATGTATGCATTTAGTGTGTGTGTGTGTGTGTGTGTGTGTGTCCTCCTTGAGTGTAAAAACCTGGTTCTGGGGACTTCCCTGGAGGTCCAGTGGTTAAGATTCTGTACTTCCACTGCAGGGGGCATGGATTTCATCCCAGGTCTCGGAACTAAGATCCCACATGCCGTGCAGTGCAGCCAAAAAACAAACAAACAAACAAAAACCTGGTTCTGTATCCCCAGTGCCTAAAAGAGTTTGATCAATAGCAGACACTCATAAAATACCTGGGAAATAAATAAATGAACGAGTAGTTTCTTACCAGCTTCAGCAGCTTGAGAATAAAGAATTCTGTACCTAGAGAGGAGAACGTCCCCTCGGCATTGAACTCCATGCCCAGGTCTCCGTAGAATTACACTGCCCAATAATGTATGTGGTGGCACTACCCCCTCAGGCTCTTTTAAGTTTAATTAATTACTTTAAATTAAATAAAATTTAAAATTCAGTTTCCCAATCACACTGGCCACATTTCAAGTGTTCAGTAGTCATCCATGGCTAATGGCTACCATATTGGATGGCACAGATAGAGGACACTTCCATCATTACAGAAAGTTCAGTGGGACAGTGCTCGTCTCTAGAAGTAGTGGAACAAGAGAACCGTCTTAAGAGACAAAGCTGGTAAAAGTCTTGTCATCTGGATACACTTGGAGATGACACATTTTTACAGGCTGACTCAGGGACAAAATGACCAGCCAGAAGACTCAGAGACAAGCTAGCAGTAAGGATGTGGGCTCTGTGAGGGGATGAGAATCCCTACCCTAGCTAACATTTATTGGGCAGCTGGTGTTACAGAAGCCACTTCGATACGTACTTGACACACACCTTATTGAAGAAAAATAACTTTATGAGTAAGTACAGATTCACTATTCGTATCTACAGTTCCAAAATCCAAAAGCCCTGAAAACTATCTGGTTTTGTCATAAGTTTGCCACAAACTCACTTGGCAATAAAATCTGACCTGAATTCTAACTGCTGTAAGTCTATTCCTGATCTTTATTTAATGTCAATAGTCACGCGTGTTGCCCCAGATATATTAATAGGTTACAGGATACCACACAGATTTTGCCCTTGCTGGGGGGTTTACTGTAAAATACGGCATATGTACTGGTGTACTTTTCTAAGATATGAAAGAATCTGAATTCTAAAAGACATCTCGCTAGCCCCAGAGGTTTCAGATAAGCTATTGTGGACCTGTCTTTTTATTTTCCTATTTTACAAATGAGAACACAAAACTTGGAGAGGTTAAAATCATAGAGACAGTAAGTCGGCAGCAGAGATTTATTTAACTTACACAGTCTATGCCCAAAGGCCAACCCCTAATATTGCCTCCCTGAGCTGTTGTTGAAATAGCAAATTCATAGCTAGCCTCTGCTACAAACATATAGCAGAGGCCAAGCCACAGAACCTGCAATTAGAGTTAAAAAACTACATGTTCCGGAGGGTTCCTCAGGACCCTAACCAACCCCATAGCCACAATCACAACTGAAGGCATTAGGATCACCATTGCTTAATACATAAGAGACGCAATGTGTATTTCAAAGGAAACTAACTCCTGATTTGAAGTTCTCCAATAAATTACAGTAATTAACATCTTGGGGACCCAGCTATTTAATTCAAAATACCTCAGCACAGGGGGTCCTCAACAAGAGAGAAACAATGAAAACAAAATCACTATCTCAAGAAGCGTAGCTTCCTTAATCACAGCAGAGAGCAAAAGCTCTCTCGTGCTAAGAGAGGCCAACTCCGTTTCCTTTTTCACAGCCCTGCTGAGAAAGAGAATGCCTGGAAAACCCTCGAAGCCTGCAGAGGCTTGGCAGTCGTCTTCCAGAGGGCAGCCTCCGGGGCACATCAAATCCCCAGCATGGAACCCGTGTCAGGGCTCCCAGGCAGAGCAATGGAAGAAGTGTCCAGGCATCCTCGGGTTTTGTTAAGAAATCATTCCAGAACAGGAGAAGAGCACCAGTTACTTTAGCAATATTTTGCAGCATGGATAACTCTCTATCTGAATTGTTTAATTAGTTAATGAGGTTGGGGAGCAGTTCTTCTTAGGGATCATTAGTTAAGATTTAACACATGAGACTACAGTAAATTCTCATTTGTAAGAGTCAGCAGATTTCCCTTCTCTTTGATGGCCAATCAGAAGCCACCGCAGTGAGGTGATGACACCCTCTCCGAAACCCTCGCTTGGGGCCATCGTAAGGGGTTTTAATGCATGGAACTGAGAAGGGGCCGGTAAGGTCTGATCTAGCTGGGGCTTAAACTCCTCTCTCACTCCTTTTATTTTGGCTTCTGATGATGAATATAGAGTAGCCTGGTGCCCCCTGACACCTATCACAGTAAAAGCATTAGCGAAGTTTGTTCACCTACACCCGTTTTATGCTCTTGCGGCTCGAACAAGGAGAAGACTGCCTGATCCCCACTGAACCAGGGATTGGCACCCTAAGTCCAAGTAAAGCGCTCCTGCCTCCCTCCATCTGGAAAGTTCTTTACCCCAAAAACCACAGTGAAAACTCACACATCACTCGTGCACATGCCCTTGAGTCCTTCGTGTAGGGAAATGACTTTAAAAGATTCTATCAGTTGATACTTCAGGAAGCCATTAGTTCCAGATAAACACAAAATCTCTATTCCATGCAGCAAGTTCAGATGCAGGCATGCAGATAATTAACTCCAGGGAAAGATACTACATCCCTCACCTGTAAGGACTATGGGTCCACAGAACTCAGTTCTGCATAATTCTGTGGGAGAGGTCGTTCAGAGAGCTGCCACTGTTAGCGATCCTGCCCGGGGTCAGCCAGAGTGAGAGCCTCAGGACAGAAACCCAAAGTCCCAATGACGAACTCATGCCTGACCAGGATGTTTTATTCCAGCCGAGGCAGAAATAACAAAAACAACCCAAACCAAAGGACACACGCTTCCAGACAAGAACCAGCCTTTCTTTCGTACAGAATTGTTGAGTTTCCTGCCCCATACTGCTGTCAGAAAGGAACACAGAGAAGAGACTTAGAAGATGCATCTGGTCTAAAGAGCTTGGATGGCTCCCTTTCCTACTCACCATCCTTCCTGGCCACACCCACAGGCCAAGACTATTAGGCTCCTCTGAGCTAAAAACCAAACCAAAGGTTTAGAAACATAAATCCCGTGGTGTTCACTATGACGATTTTCAAATGATGGTGTGTAAAAGGTGCTAGTGTAGGAATCGGAATCCATGAGGGATCATGGCAAATCTTTGAAGGTCTCTAGGCCTCATGTCCCTCATCATATGTACGTTATGTCTGATGCAGAGCATCAACTCTGAATCACACATCTGAGCTACATTTCTCAGGCTCATCTCTTGACATTACTACTTTTTTTAAATTGTTTTTTTAATTTTTGGGGGCTATTTATTTATTGTAACGTCTTTATTGGACTATAATTACTTTACAGTTGTTGTGTTAGTTTCTGCTGTATAACAAAGTGAATCAGCTATATGTATACATATATCCCCATATCCCCTCCCTCTTGCGTCTCCCTCCCACCCTCCCTATCCCACCCCTCTAGGTGGTAACAAAGCACCGAGCTGATCTCCCTGTGCTATGCGGCTGCTTCCCACTAGCTATCTATTTTACATTTGGTAGTGTATATATGTCCATGCCACTCTCTCACTTCGTCCCAGCTTACCCTTCCCCCTCCCTGTGTCCTCAAGTCCATTCTCTACATCTGTGTCTTTATTCCTGTCCTGCCCCTAGGTTCTTCAGAACCATTTTTTTTTTGATTCCATATATATGTGTTAGCACACGGTATTTGTTTTTCTCTTTCTGACTCACTTCACTCTGTATGACAGACTCTAGGTCCATCCACCTCACTACAAATAACTCAATTTCGTTTCTTTTTATGGCTCAGTAATATTCCATTGTATATATGTGCCACATCTTCTTTATCCATTCATCTGTCAATGGACACTTATGTTGCTTCCGTGTCTTGGCTATTGTAAGTAGTGATGCAATGAACATTGTGGTACATGACTCTTTTTGACATTACTACTTACTTTGCAGCCTTGGACTTAGGACAGCACCCAATTCATATTTCCTGCTATATACGTGTTACTATTATTGTTACGGGTAACTTGGGAATGAAAATATTGGTCCTTCCTATACCATAGAGAAGTAATAAGGGACAAACGAGATGAGACTTTTGAAAAACATTTAAAAAGAGTAGGAAAATTACTGCATAAGAAAATTCCCTACTATAGTTTCTATAACATTCTACTAATGTGGTGTTTCATTGCTTCTAAGACGCATTTTTTTTTAACATTTTAACATCTCTGAAGTTAGATGCATCTTACAATTGACATAATTAATTTGGCAATCTTTTATTTCTAATGATACATAAAATAATGGTGTCTTATAATTAATGGTATCTTCTAGTCAATGAAATAAGATAGTACGTTTTCAATAAATGCAACTCTATTAGTTATTTCTGGATTCAGACCTCCAATCCTGCTGACCACAACGATTTAATTTATTCTTCAGATGGCTTCTTTTTTTATGTCAAGCTAATTTCGTCTCGGAGTACTGAACACTGAGGTAGAAGGACTGGGGTTCAATCTCAACAATCAGAACAAACACAGGGGTAGGGAGTGGGGGCATTTGATAAAATGAACCCAAAAAATCTCATCTAAAGAAAAACATATGAAAGAAAGCCAGGACATTTATGAAGATCAGTCCTAAAATAAATTCAGATATGCATTATGGGATAAAAATGTCATTTCAAATCCATGGGGAAAGAATAAACTTACTGATCAATAAATTGGCTGAAGACAAAAAGGCAGCTACTGGAAGGGGGAGAGAGGAAGTACAGTCAAAGATCCACTGTACTCCTTACAACAAATTCCAACTGCATTTACATTTGAAAATAAACCATAAATTATTTCAACATCAAATACTTCCTACAAACCTACTATGGACAAAGTACTGTAGAGGACAAAAAAATCCCTCCTCTTATAACACATTCCAATGCGTGGAGAATAATAAGTGCTGTGAAAACAAAGAAAGGCAGAGGAGACAATGACAGGCATTTACTAATTTATTCACAAGCCCTTCTACGGTACACAAATGCACTAGAAGAAAACATCTTTCAAAATAACCTTGAAGCACCATAGACATCCCTAAATATGACAGAAACACGAAGACACCATAAAGGAAAGCACTAATAAAGTCAATTTTGTTTATATTTTTAAATTTCCGAATTGGGAAAAAAATATATAGACAAATGGCAACAGGGCGGGGATGGGGGTAGGAATTGCAAAGTTAAGGAGAAAGGGCGCAATTTTCAAAATCCAGTTTAAGAAAGGAGAAGCAGGATTCCAGCTCTGCCACCAACTAATTTTGTGAGTTTGGATAAATCGCAGTCCGCCTACTCCCCACACCGCCGACTCTAAATCCCCGCCCCAAGCCTAAGATCCTCTTCTGCACTAGCTCGTACACAGGGTCCTTCCAAGGCTAATACTGTGCAACTGCCTGCAAATCTCCAGGTCTGAAAAAAGAGAAAAGGAACAAGGTGCAAGTAAAGAAAATGAAATTTCACAGACATACACCATGGATTACCAGATAGGTCGTTTTGTTTGAATTCCTAAGCAATTACTCTGCACAAGTACAAAATGAGACTCCTTATTTGTAACTTAAAATTCTTAGAGAAGGGCTTCCCTGGTGGCGCAGTGGTTGAGAGTCCACCTGCCGATGCAGGGGACACGGGTTCGTGCCCTGGTCCAGGAAGATCCCACATGCCGCAGAGCGGCTAGGCCCATAAGCCATGGCCACTGAGCCAGCATGTCCGGAGCCTGTGCTCCGCAACGAGAGAGGCCACGACAGTGAGAGGCCCACATAACGCAAAAAAAAAAAAAAAAAAAAAAAAAAAAAAAAATTCTTAGAGAAGCATTATGGGTGAAAAGTCATTCATGTGATTCCAACACAGAATCACATTATGAGCCAGTTCACGACCAGCGGTGTAAACCGTCTCCCTCCGTTTAGGGAGAGAAATAAAGGGTCATTCAGGGGCTACCTTCCCAAGAGTGAAAATTATATTCCAGTAAATCTGGAAGGAGGGCGGCATGTCCACTGAGTGAACCCAACACCTACAAAAACCACAGAGGAAGTGAACGTGGAGGGCGGTTTTCGTCTGGAGCGGTGGGGAGGTGAGGTCCCGGTAGGGTCGCTGTACACAGCCGGTCCCGCATCTTCCCACGAGCTTGATTCACAGTTAAGCGACTCCAGGACCTGAACAAGGAAGGGGATGGGCCCCAGCTGGCTTCTCATAGTTCTAATCTCCAATGCTCTGCTTAATCCCGACTATGTCACTTTTTACTCCTGGGCTTATCTGCAAACCCCAGACTGTTAGCAGCATCTCTCCTCCAACTGCTCCCAGCCTTTCTAACGCATGACGTCATCCCCACAGCCCCGGGGCGGCTCCCCGAAGCTGCTCCCCTACCCTAGCGACCCCACAGTTCCAGAACAGTGGCAGGCACATCGATAAAACACAGCCGTCCTGTGATTCGGGTTTCATTAGGCTTTTGAGGAAATCTTTCGCCGTGGACAGTTAGAAAAGGAAACAGAGCAAGGAAATAAAACAGCAGCTCATTAAAGCTTCAGCAGAACCTAGGGCTGAACTCTACTCACTTGGAAAGTGTTGCTTAGGGGTCTGGGGAAGTCTGCAGGATCTGTGGGAAAGGAGCGCTTCTCTTGTGAGCAGGAAATGGCAGTGGCGTTTAGATGAAGGGCAAGGGGTCACATCCAGGCACTAGGATGTGAAAGTAGGACAGTACAAAATTGTTCTAAGGATGTAAGTCCCTTACCTCACAACTTCCAAACCCCAGGGACCGCCTGGCTCACCTGAGACTGCTTGACCATCCCAAGACTCTTACCCGGCAGGCCTTCCCCTTTCTCCAAGAGATTCTTCCTTGAAAGAAGATACACTTTGGGGAAATAGCTTTTTACACATGCATGTATTGAGTCTACTTCTCACCAGGTGTCATGCTCCATGCTCTGGTGTACATTGCCCTGTTCCACGGGGATCCAGTTGAGGTCAGAAGGAGGGGGTCTGAGACCTTATGAGAGCCTGTAGAGAAGCCTCTGAGATGAGGTCCGTTTTACAAGCTGAGGCTTGGAGCAAATGAAGGAACCCAGATGCCTTCAGTGGAGGAGCTTATTAAAGTGCAGACCCTGGTTCCGCAGGTCTGTGCTGGGGCTTCAGATTCTTCATTTCTAATAAGCTTCTGGACCACTCTTCAGGCAGCCGGGCCCCAGGGCCTGGAGGAAGAGATGCCATCTCCACAGGTCACCACAGCCCTGGCCTTGGTGGGAAAGGGATGTAGCTGCCGGAGATGATCAGAGCTGTCAAAGGATCCTCAGACTGAGAACACTCAGCCCCCTACTTTTTCCCAGTCCAATCCTCTAAAGAGATTTTTCTTTTTTAATAAACCCAGTGATTAACAACTAGCTTGTTAGTTAAGGCCTGAGGGACACAGAGGGAGGCTTTTGCTCTCCTACTCAGTTCATTAACTGGAGTAACAACCAATTTCAAGGTGATTATTGCTATTATAAGCTCTGATCAATTTTTTAAACATGTTTCCAGGTTTTGAACTGAAAGTGGGAATATCAGAGCAAGGAGAGCAGCTGTGTTGAGAATTAGTCATATCCCCAGATTAATATCTGATCTCTCCATCAAAGGGAACACAGGACACATTTAGTTAGGGTTCTAATTGTACCTCCAATAAACCTCCATCAGAGTGAAATATGAGCGCCCATAACTTTTAGTTTCAACTTCCTATACATAATCCATCTGACTGGATGGTCTCGAGCAAAGGCAGTTAAAGCAATTTGTTTCACTTATATAAAGGAATAAATCAGTGCTTAATTATGTGAGGTTTATTATTAACAGTGCTGGCAATCTGACCATATGCCATGACTTCATCTTTTTACATCAAGAAAAAATATGAGAATATACTGATTGCTTTTATGCGCCTCTCCAGAGTGGCACATGGGGAGGAGGGTGGCATGCAACATGACCCAATGAGGAAAAGAAGGGGCCGGGAGCCTGCTGCTCTGAGCACCCAGCGGGGGGCCTGGGATGCATGCAGAATGGTGAGTGAACAGTTGCCATGCAGGAGCAGGGAAACTTCACACCATCCTAAGTACCGCTTCCCATCATGAGAACAAGCCCCTCAAATCTCTTTCTATAGGACCTGGATGTCTTTCCTAAACCAGCGTCCAATCGCCAGCATGCAGCAGAGGAGAGGAACACGGATTTGTTGTCCGAGATGTGTGTCCAAATCTCTACTCCAGCTCTTACTAACTGTGTGACTTGAATAAGTGATATAACCCCTCTGATGTCCTGTTTCCCTAGCTGAAAAACTGGGATATCGGTGCCTCCTGTGCAGGGTCATATGAGGATTAGACATAATGGATGGATAACACCTGGCCTATATTAAGTGCACAGAATAAGGTGACTATTACTATGAGAATTCCTCTGCTGTGGATAAACTGGAGACTGAGAGTTAATCATATCCACATCCTGTTGTCCTTGGTGAACTGGTGACACCAGTGACAATATTTCAAATTGTGCTTTTAACACTCTTGCCTTTCATGTCAACTTCCAGGATCCGGGGCCAATTTCTCCACCTCTTTAGATTGCTGTGTATCCCATAGCAAATTGGTGAACCTCTCTGAGGTCTACGTATATTATAGGTGAACCAGTTCATTTCCTTGTCTACAAACACAGGATGTTGAGAGGCTCTGAATGTATAGAGAAAGGGTGCTAAAGCCTTTGGGATCAGAACTGGAAGTGTGCAGGCTTACGCAGGAAAGACCTCACACCGGCTTGCTCAGGAGCTCCTACTGTGGCCCACAGACAGTTGCCCAGTTACTGTACTTTCTTCCTTCTTCCTCGGTACAAGAATCCAGTTGCAGATCTTAAGCTAAAATATGCCCTTGCGAGTGGGAGTGGCCAATGATATGCAGATGGACACGGTTGAAGGGGAGCTCCAGAAAACCTCCCTGAGGGAGGGATACACAGCTGGCATCTCCCCCTTTTGTCCTTCACTCCCCATCTAGGTGTGGAAAAGATGAAGACCGCAATCCAGAAGCTATATTGGACCATGAGGCAGCCCTGCAGACGAAAGCCATGTGCTAAGGATGGAGGAACAGGAAGATGGAAAGACCTGGGACCCTCATGACACCATGGGGTCACCGTATTAGCATAGACTGCTTGTCTCTTCGTCTATTACACATGAGAGAAAAAACTCATAACTTGTATAAGCTAGTGTTGTTTCCAATCTATGTTACTAATAGCCAAATGCAATTCATTTTTGTATTTTTGTGCATGTTCTAAACAGACTTTCCTCACTCCCAAAGGACCCTGGAAGAACAGTGTTCCAGATCTGTGCTGGAAATGCAAAGAGCCGTGCATTTTCCAACCCAAAGTTCTTAATAACCCAGTTTGTTTCTCACAGATGGCTGTAAATGTGGATGTTCCTTCCAAAGAGAAGGATTTTTTAATTTCATATTACTCTAGATTGTCATAAACACCCCAAAGGCACACCTTCCTCAAGATTTCTAGCTTAATTGGCTCCACGTTCTGAAGCTTATGAAGTCACCAGTCACCGGCTCTGCTTTTCATCCCTCACCAAGGCAGCCTGAAACTCTCTACTAGACACTGCAGCAAAATAAAACATTCTTGAAAACATTAAGGGCTGATGAACCGGTTTGGATTTTCTCCAATCCTCTAGACTTTCTCTCCTCCTGATAGATCTAAAGCAAAGGCCAGTCACTTTGAAATGAAGGCATTTGATTTGAGGCCATCACACATTGATTTATCTAGCAGAAGGGGCTTGCATTTTTCAACCAAGAGCAAAGAGTTTCCATACTGCTCTACGACCCCTTGGTGTAGGGCAATGGGTCTTGGCAACAAAATTGAATATACTGCCCCATTTCTCACTCCCGTGGAGAGGGAACAGAGATGGCCTGACTTGAAAAAATAGCTATTCAGCACTGGAGAAATATATAAATCCAAAGAAATCCAAATCCTAGTTAGTTTCCTTCACCATACCGCACTTTAGGAAACTAAAGTAGAGAGAGAGAGAAATAAAGACAGAATCCATCTGAACTTTAATGAGTCATTCAATACCCGTCCACGAACATTTCCATGTTGTCTTAAATTTGCTTATGTTATATTGCTGATATAGTATATCAGCAATATAATCCATGGATATAACATGGATTGACTGACACTTAACAGGTAGAAATTGACTGTTCAGCAAACTTCAAGAGGGCAAACAGGCTGGTTCCCTATTTTTGTCCTGGTGTTATTTAAAATCTTTATAAAGTTATAAAAGAATAACTTTTTTAACATGGGCAAATGCAATAATAGCTGGGTCCAATTGTTCATATCTAGAAAAGTAGACATAAAATTTACGATACCTTTATTTGATTAGAGAAAATGGTTCATCTGAACACAGACTGGTATATAACAAAGAAAAGTGCAAAGGGATAAAAACACAAAATAAAGACACTGCTAGAAAAACACGTGGCTGGAGAAAGAGGCAAAGGAGACCATTAGCTGCTCTGAATTCTCCAGTGATAATACAAGACTGTATTAAATGGACTACCAGCTGGCTACTAATTCTTTCCCCAACCAAGGTAACAGGTAAACATTCTATTTGATATCTAGAGCACACTCTGAAAGCTCCAGGTTCTGAATTTAGGGGTCAGTGATCCAGAATTCCACTTCCTACCTCTAGACAACCAAAAGGTGATTAGTGGGACCAATAGACCCCTAGCAAGAAGATCCCAGTCCCACCTTCCACAGTCTCTGGCCGGAATTTAACAAGGCATGAATTTACACAGCAAAGTAGATTTTTTCATTAAGTAGTTAATTAAACTCCTTTGAAAAATTGATCAACAGAGCTGATAAATTCAACCCAAATTAGAGCCTTAACTAATAAAAACAGTAGCCTTCAGCTCAAAAATACCAAACAACAAAAATCTTACAATGCCTACCTCCTCACGTACATTCACACACACACACACACACACACACACACACACACACACACACACACACACACACACACACACACCCTTTGGGCTATCAAATGCGTACAAATTGCTACTCAGCACGAAGGCCCATCCTAATGACTACAGGTCTGTCCCTTCTCTGTCCCCTCTCCTGGGACTGGGCACCCCCATAGACTCTCACCTACCCCCTCCATCGCCCAAAGACACACACACACACACACACACACATATTAATTACCCAACTCTAGTCCTAAATTTCCTCTATGTGATTAAATAGGTTGGAGGGGGACTTAAAACCTGAAAATGTGACTATAAGAGAAGCCAGATCTCTGTCTAATATGCACTGGAAGGCATGGAGAGTCTGGGCCACCTCTGCTTCTGGGGGTGGATCCACTTCTGGGTCAAATTAACATCTTCTCCACTTTTTTACACTCATGTGTTCAGTAAATTAATAGCTCCCTGCCTTTACCTGGAAATCTCAAAGCAGAATTTCCTCTATGTGCGTCTTCGTGCTCCTTAGAAAGTATTAGGTTTCCCAAAACTATAATCATATGCTCAGAAATGGCAACAATATTTCAGAGGATGAATTTTGTAGCACTTGATCCTTAGCCCTACCCCATACACAAACACACCATGTCTTAGTAAATTATATCAAAAATAGGCTTTTTAATATTATTTTGTTCTCGATTACAAAAAATACTTATAAAATATTTGAAAATTATAAGAAAACATACCAAAGATTTTATATCCATATATATATATATATATATATATATACCCTTGATCAGAGAGGTAGACCCTATTAATATTTTAGTGTTTCTTTTTCCATTCATTTTAGGAAAGGTATAAACGTGTGATTTTGGTTTTTTAACGTATGCCGCGCTATAGCCCATTTTTCCCCAAGGAATACATACTGAACATTTTTCTGTGGCATTAAATATTCTTCTACAAAGTTATTTTGAGTGACTGGATAATATTCTAGCATATTCCTTACCATTTAAATGAAAGTTAAAAAATTTACTTTAACCCAGCTTCTCTTATTGAATATTCAGATTATTTCTAATTTTCTTACCATTAGAAACATTGCTTCAATGCCTGTCCTTAGAGATAAGTCATCGTTCACATTCAGTACGATTTTCTCTGGGACAGATTGCTAGATGTAAAATGATTGAGACAAAGGATGTGAACAAATTTAAAACGTTGATACATGTTGTCAAAGTGCCCTGTAGATAAATTGTACCAATCACACTCCACCATTAATATAGGAAATCATCCCAAAGTAAGGGCAATCTCCCTATGTCCTCACAAGGTTTATTATTTTTTCTCTCTGTAACAATTTTTTAATTGTCAATTTTAATATCAATTAAAATTTATTTTTTTATTGCTAGTGAGGCTGAACTCTCACTATTCATTTGCACATTGTCCATTTGTATTTCTTCTTTGTGAATTATTTATTTGTGGTCTTTACTCATGTTTCTATTAGAGGAAGAGAGTATCTGTCTCTTTATTTGGTTGGTAAGACTGTGGTACACATCAGTTTAGTAAGAATATGCACCTTTTAGCCGACATAAAGAATATGCATATGTTTTTCCCAGTTGTTTGTCTTTTAACTTTCCTCACAGTTTTCATATATAGAAATGTTGGAAGGTTTTTGTAGCCAAATATCCTTTTTATCTTTTTTAAAAGTTATTTTTATAAAGTTTTCCTCTGCCTCATATCATCATTTATTATATTCACCATCTTTTTCTCCCATTACATTTATGGGTTTGCTTTTAGCCTACACATTTAATCCATCTGAAATTTATTTTGCCAAAATGAAAGGAAAGGCCCTTCTGCTCCATTCTAAATGACTATCCACGAGCCCCAACTTATCCCACTCATAGACACGCATTCACTACTTTATTTATATGGCACTATATTGGGGCTTTAATTTTAGCATAATGATTAAGAGCTTGGGTTCTGGAGTCAGACACACCTGGTTTGAGTTCACCCCTCCTACCCCTAAGATCTCAGGCCAGTTCCCCAACCTTTTTAAGCTTCACTTTTCTCCACTGCAAAGCACTTAGCACAGGACCTTGCACATATTAAGTGCTCAATAAATATTAGGCAGCAGCAACATTTTCAACAAGATCTTGGAATGACCACCCAAATTCTACATCTGCATCTGATTTGTTGTCACCACAACATTGAAGAATAGTTTGGGCAATTTCCCCAACAGCCAGAAGCAGCCTTCCTCACTTCAACCATGCCATGTAGAGCCCAGTGACAATTCAAGAGGAGCCAGACTCACTGCATTTGTTCACAAAGCTCCTGGCCTCCCTTTCTCCTCCTGCCTATCAGAATAAACCACCACAGGCCAACAGCAGAGCAGGCGGGATTCCCAACCACAGGTCAACACCTTCCCACCTGCAAAACCCAGGCTCTGCTCCAGCTCTTCTTCTCCCTAACTCGGAGCGGAACACTCGCTTCCCTCCGCGGCTTAAAGGATTTATTTTTCCTTAAGGAACAACTCATGTCATTATACTTGGAGAGCTGGAGAGTTTGGAACCCAGGAGAAAAGGGAAGTGGGGGAGATAACTCCAGGGAAAGATACTCAGAGAGTTTTCAATGGTTGTGCAATTAATTCAGTCAACTGTCTTGATCTCGGATGATTTCTAAAGACTAAAAAACCCCTACCTGGCTACCGAAGAGCCGAGCACTTAAATCTGAGGCATAAATCAGATCTTGGTAATGAAGTTCCCCACCTCCCTCTTAAATCATTACATTCATTCTGATATTTCCTTAGCATGGAGGTGGGAGGCAGCCTGATGTATGGTGCAAAGAACTCAGTATTTGGAGTCAGACATAGCTGAGTTTGAAGAATCCCCATTCCAACATTCACCTGCTGTGTGAACTTGAACAAGAGAATGAGTTTGCCCGTCCATAAAAGATGGAGATAAAGCTCTAACCTCACAGAGTTGTGGTGAGGGTTAAATCCCCTAACATAACGATGCTCATGAATGGTAAGAGTTGTTACCTATAATCATTGGCACTTCTGTATATATTCTCTGAGTTAAGGTCCTAGGATATGAGAGCTGGGAGATTGGTCCAATCATCGGACCCTTCATTCCACACATGAGAACTTGAGACTCACCAAAGAGGTCAAAAGATACTTCTAAGCCATACAAATACCTGTCCAACCCCATCACCTGTCTTCTAGTCTAGTTCAGTATAGCATTTATTTTAGCATCTACTATATGCCATGTGATGAAGTATAAAATGAAGATAGAGCCTCTGCCCTAGAGTGGCTCAAATTCCAGTTCCCCGCTGGGTGTGCACTCTCCCCCATTAGATCATAAATTCCTCAACAAGGAAGACTATGCCTGCCACCACCTTCTAGAACCCCATGGGAGCCAAAGTCCTATGGTGCATACAATAGGGTCCCAACGCATTTTGGAAAGAAGAACTGAGATACGTCTTTATCGCATCATGTCAGGTCTGCTCCAGGTGGAGAATATTACTTTCCCAGGTAACCTAGGGCCCACAGTACATAACTTGTCTTATCCTCTAGGGTTCCATTCTCTCCTTAGCCTCTGTCCAGCCCCACAAGAGGAACAGTAAAAGAATCAGACTTCGTGGCTTCCAGGCCTCTCATCACACCATCTCTTCTGTCTCTCTCTGCTAACCTAGAAAAATATATCAGATAATGTAGAACAGCCCACTCTCTGACTAACAGGCAAGAGCCTCCTGAATGCATTCCCCCTCTGGGTACCAGTGGCATGAAGGCATTATAATTAAGCGCTTGACTTCATTATCTCCTCTTTCTGAGCCTTCCCTGCTTCATCACTTTTATCCATCAGCCTTCGATTGCCTTTGCTTTCAATGTCTACCGCACTCTCGATTAATGCCTACAAAGAATTCTCTAGAAGCCAGGTCTTTCTGGCCAAGTATCCTGGGGTCCAAGTGGCTCCTTCATTTTGGCAGATGGTGCCCATGACTTCCTGAGTCCTCTAGTCAGCACCAAGGGGATTGCAAACCACTTCCAAATTGCTTACTCCCTCTGTGCATATTCTCATCTTCTTCCTCTGGCTTCAGTTGAGAGAGCCATGGAGTGAGGTCTCTCTGCCTCTGAAGAGGATCTACCTCTGCCCATAGCCATAATTTGATGCCTCTCTCTGGGATACATAGAGGGAGTTATTGAGCCAAGAGTTTATTATCAAGCTTAGCATAAACATACAGTGAGGAGAGCTGAGTACAAAACCAAATGTTCCAAGTGTTCCTAATTCCATGTATTTTGAAATGCCTGAAGCAGAAATTTTATGGAAGAGGGAGAAAGACTCTTCCCTGGTGGTAAATTAAGGATATATCTCTTTAGCTTTGGATCACAATCAGGCCCTTACAGTCAACTAATCCCATTCTCTCTTTATTTTCTCATTGTATTCTTACCAACAAGGCTGAGCTTCATTTTCATAGTCTAGGAAGCCTTGCTGAAAAGCTTCTCTGTTCTGAGGCTTCCTCTGCAACACGTCTTCGCTTCCAAGGGTAATGAACTCCTTGATAATAAACGCCTCGCTTTAATGCACGCTCTCTGGTTTCCAGGAACTGCCTTATAATTACACGGCTCTGGATTGCATGTCAGAGGTTTGCTTCACCTTTAATATTTTATGAAGAAATTCAGATTTTGACAGTAAAAATATTTAACCCAGAGGACCCGAAACCCAGACTATCATTTTGTAAAGTAGCCATCTAGCTGCACACTTGTGCATGGCTGACTCTCCCCATTGCATACTCACTCTCTTTGATACTCTCTGAACAGACCCAACCACATGCTGTCCAGATGGAAACCTGGCTGTATCATTACATTATACTGAAATAACCCAATACCACCTGTTTCTGTTGGGGCTCGTGCCAACACTTTCCCATAAAACATTTATTTTGCTAATATTTTAGTTGGTCACCACAGAAGGACACTTGAAGTTAAAGATTTACCATGTGTTGCAGCCACTCAGAACCACCAGGAGAGGCAAAAAAATAAAAAGCCCTTTGAAACCAGGCAGCAGGGTTTAAGAACAAATGTCTATGTATTGTTTCCAAAGGTGGATGCCTCACCTAGCATGATGTCATCACGGGTGTGGGGATTTCAAAACAAGGTTTTCTTGGCAATCTTCACAGAATGAATTATTCTAGTGTCTTTGGTGCTCATCCTTGGATCGTAAAAATAGTTTCCGCTCTGTAAGGAGACTTTCCTGCTTCTTGGCAAATTTTCCTTCTCCAAAAATGTTGCATTTGTAAATAAGTTCATGGAGATAGGGAATTGATTCATTTGACATATAGGAACACAGGCATATATTATTTTCATTCCATCAACAAGAATGGGATGGAAACTGGTGTTACCTATTAAGAACTGATACGAACCTGAGGTTAAAGTCATTAGGTGCCCTTGGAAGCAGATACAATGAACTTCAGGATTGAGCACCCGGTTGGAATCCTTTGGTCAGGAGACATAACCTCAACAAAGTTATTCAGGGTTTTGCTCCTCTTCTTCTGTCCCTTGCAACTACATATTTGCTTGTCAAAAAATATGCAATTAAAGCCTAACTAGCCCAAAGCTTGGGAGGCCACTGGAATAGTTTGCCAAGGGTGTCACTTGGAATTGCTTGTACCTAGTGGCACCTTCAGAAGAAAGACCTTAACCGTCTACCTCCTGTGCTGCTGCAACTGAACCCAGCTCCCCTGCTGGTTTCAGCTTCCACCAGAATTACTATTTTCATTCTCCTATACGCTGAACTCCCTCTCCAAAATGAACCCTGGAGGACTACGGAAAACACACAAAGAGATTAATGGGGTTTGGCTACATATGCTCAACTTCTCCAGTCTTTTGGCTCACATGGTGCCTGGAATCTCCATGAGATTTTCCCAGAATTCTGATTCACTGCTAGGCAGTCTTCCTTTCTATTATTGTAATTGGCGATGCAATTAGAAAGGTTAACTGCATGGCCTTTCCAACCTTTTCCCCTGAGTTAATTAGGAGGTGGGGTCTTCTCCTGTCCTTCTAGACTGACTCCTCACTTAAAATCAGAGGAAGGAAAAGGAAATGATGCTAGCCTGGAGTTCCACTCATGCAACATGTCCATTTTTTTCAGCTCATGGAGCTGTTTTACACCTAAGTGCCCACTTTGCATTGTAAAAATAATTTATATTTTAGATATTTGTTTTAAAAGTCAACTTCTAACCTGTAATGACTGTAGATATAATCACAAGTAAAGCAACGTACCTCTCTTGACAGATCCCATTCATGTTCAAGTAGCCTCCCTGAAGACAGATAATCATATGATTAAGCGATCCATTTTTCAGCATATATGTGCTGTACAAAAGATAGTGATACAATGAATCCTGGTGTGTGCTTTGGTTCAAAGTAGGAAATACTGAATAATCACTATTTTTTATGAGAGCACTTGACCTTTGAATTGATATTTCCTGCCAACAGATTATAATTATTGTTCAAAGAGGTGTTGAATAGAGTACAGATAACCCAAAGATGGTCCATCTGTTATTCACTGTTACAGTTTATGTCCAACTGACAACGTCAGCTGACTGCCTTAGAAAGGGCAGAAAGAGTCACTTTTGGCTTTCTGTCAATACCAGCCCTGATTTTATTTTTTCCTTTTCTAAGATCGTGAATTTAAATTCTTAAGACATGAACTCACAAATAACACGTGTGAACTTGCATCTTTCTACTTAAAGAGAATTTCAACATTCTGGATGGCATGAAGCAAGACAAGTGGTATCTCGGTAACACTGAGGCTACTCCCCAAACAGAAAAGTTTCCCTTGAGTAGTGTTGCCAGATTCAGCCAACAAAGATACAAGATATCCAGCTAAATTTGAAGTTCAGAAGCGGGTATGTCCCATACAGCAAATAATTCATTGTCAACCTGAAATTCAAATGTAACTGGGCATCCAGCAGCTTATCTGGCAGTTCTATACCTGAGAACTCAGTCTCTGATTCTGATTTGCCCTATTTATCTCTTTTTTACCGTTTCTACAAAGAAAAACATCAAATATGGGCAGCTACAGTAACCAACATCCCCAAGTTACTGATGGCTGAAAACTAGGAGTGCTAAGAAGTCAGTATCCATCATCCTTCCTGTTGTTTATTAGTTACTGATTGGACTGTTTCCCTTTTCGTGATTACACAGCTCTCTTAATCACTGCCTCAATTCCTGGAATCTTTTATCAAGAGCAAGGACAACTCTGTCCCCTCTGAACAAGGAAAAATGTGAAACTGATGCTAATATTTAAAAGCTTTTTGTTTACCGTGCCAGCATCTATCATGGTGGGTGCCTTATGTGGATTTAGCATGAGAAAATCTCAAGGAGATGTAGCGGTTTCTGACTCAGTCAAAGCTGTTCTTTCTGAGCACTGGAAGTGTGCCCTTCCCTTCCCCAAATTGTCCTCCCACCGCTCTAAACTCAGACCTAAACCAGGGAAAAGGAGCTGCAATGGTGGGCAGAGAGCCTTGAGGCTGGAGGCTGCAGAGGGAAGATACCCCACGGTAGGGTCACCAGGGCAGAAAAGCATCCTGGCATTGAAACGGCAAAAACTCCTCCTTCACCATTGGCCACCCCGCCTTTCCAAGACAGCGAGCAAAAGAAAATCTTCCTGGCTCTGCCCTTCCCCCGTGCCACAGGGGGCCTGCCATCGACTAAATCTGAAGTGATAGCTTATCACGGGAAAGCAAAGTTAAGAATCCACATTAAAGCAGGAAACCAAGAGGCGGGACCTGAAAACATGACTCTCTTCTTTATTGAACTATTACATTGATATGAATCGATCGCAATTTGAAATGTTTCCATGACACATTTCAAACGTTTTATATTCATCTGTACGTTCAGACTTAAGAGAGTATGTTCACTTACTTCATTTTCTCTCGCAGGGATTTATGGCTCAGAAGAAACTTAAGAGCACTTGGATCAATCTCTAAAAGGCATGGAATGCCTTTGCTGGCCAAGTGCTTCTCAAAGTGTGGTCCCCAACCGGCAGCATTAACATCACTTGGGGGTCTTGTTAGAAATGCAAATTTCTGGGCCTCACCCCAGACCTGCTGACTAAGAATCTTGGTTGTAGCAAGACCTCCCAGGGATTCCTATGCCCCCAGTGGTTTGAGAACAATGGCCCTAGCCTACTAGAGACTGCCAGAGTAGCTTGAGTACCTCTTCACTATCTGACCCACTCAGTGGCACTTTCAAGCGCTGTTTGTAGAATGTTCATCTCTCTCTGCCAGTGTTGGGATTGGCATTTCAGATTTCTGTGCCACACTTAAGAACAGACCATTAAGGTAGTTGTTTGCCAAATTAAGAAAATGGTCTCCGTTTATCGCTCTTCACACCCCCCTCTCCATGAGACACACACACACGCTGCCTCTGCCCATTTCGGGGTCTCTCCGCCAGCCCCTCAAGCCCCACTTTGGGGACATCCTGCCTTCCCTCTCCACACCCTCTTCTAGAAAATGCAGCCCCCGTAAGCTGAACTCTCACTCATCCCCCATTTACCCGTCTTCTGCTTCCATCTTTTTCCGTTTCCAAAGTGCCTTTTTCTCATGTACAGCCTCACACTTTGCACCATTTTTCATCCCAAACCCAGCATCCGTCTCAGAACCTCTATACCCCAGCTCTCACTCTTTCTCACTCTCACCCTGTGCCCATTTTCTCTCCCACATACTATCCCCTTTCCCACAGGGCAGCCAGAATCTCCATTTCTGGCTGCCCATTCCCAATTTCCACTGTTTTCCAGATGGCTCTTTTTCTCAGTCCCTGGAGGGCGACTGGCCCCCGAGACCCAATTCTCTCTCCCCTGCTCTGATATCACCAGTCTCTGGCTTATATTTCTGCTTTGATGGAAATATTTTTCTCTGAGGCCATGGTCTTCTCCAACTTTCATACTCTTCTCTTTTTATTATTCATCCACTAGTTCCCTTTTAAAATATATTTAAGTAAATAAGATAGTTGATTTTAAGGGAAATATTAGCGAGATCATTATTCAGGTGATCTGAGAATAAACCACAAATTTTGGAGGTGGTAACAGAGCAAAATACGGTGTAAAACACTGATGTAGCAGGAGGGAAGGGCATTTCAGGAAGCAGGAAATGTTAAATATTGTGAGAAAAGATCCCGAGGTAGAGACCAGCATGTTTCTTTTTTTCTTTGTAACATCTTTATTGGAGTATAATTGCTTTACTATGTTGTGTTAGTTTCTGCTGTATAACAAAGTGAATCAGCTATACATACACATATATCCCCACATCCCTCCCTCTTACATCTCCCTCCCACCCGCCCTATCCCACCCCTCTAGGTGGTCACAAAGCACTGAGCTGATATCCCTGTGCTATGCAGCTGCTTCCCACTAGCTATCTATTTTACGTTTGGTAGTGTATATATGTCCATGCCACTCTTTCACTTCGTCCCAGCTTACCCTTCCCCCACCCCATGTCCTCAAGGCCATTCCCTAGTAGGTCTCCGTCTTTATTCCCATCCTGCCCCTAGGTTCATCACAATCATTCTTTTTTAGATTCCATATATATGTGTTAGCATACAGTATTTTTTTCTCTCTCTGGCTTACTTCATTCTGTGTGACAGACTCTAGGTCCATCCACCTCACTACAAATAACTCAATTTCATTACTTTTTATGGCTGAGTAATATTCCATTGTATATATGTGCCACTTTTTCTTTATCCATTCATCTGGACACTTAGGTTGCTTCCATGTCCTGGCTATTGTAAATGGTGCTGCAATGAACATTGTGGTACATGTCTCTTTTTGAATTATGGTTTTCTCAGGGTATATGCCCAGTAGTGGGATTGCTGGGTCATATGGTAATTCTATTTTTAGTTTTTTAAGGAACCTCCATACTGTTCTCCATAGTGGCTGTATCAATTTACATTCCCACCAACAGTGCAAGAGGGTTCCCTTTTCTCCACACCCTCTCCAGCATTTATTGTTTGTAGATTTTTTGATGATGGCCATTCTGACCGGCGTGAGGTGATACCTCCTTGTAGTTTTGATTTGCATTTCTCAAATGATTAGTGATGTTGAGCATCCTTTCATGTGTTTGTTGGCAATCTGTATATCTTCTTTGGAGAAATGTCTATTTAGGTCTTCTGCCCATTTTTGGATTGGGTTGTTTCTTTTATTGATAATGAGCTGCATGAGCTGCTTGTATATTTGGGGGATTAATCCTTTGTCAGTTGCTTCATTTGCAAATATTTTCTCCCATTCTGAGGGTTGTCTTTTCATCTTGTTTATGGTTTCCTTTGTTGTGCAAAAGCTTTTAAGTTTCATTCCCATTTGTTTATTTTTGTTTTTATTTCCATTTCTCTAGGAGGTGAGTCAAAAAGGATCTTGCTGTGATTTATGTCAAAGAGTTTTCTTCCTAGGTTTTCCTCTAAGAGTTTGATAGTGTCTGGCCTTACATTTAGGTCTCTAATCCATTTTGAGTTTATTTTTGTGTATGGTGTTAGGGAGTGTTCTAATTTCATTCTTTTACATGCAGCTGTCCAGTTTTCCCAGCACCACTTATTGAAGAATAGACCAGCATGTTTCTGCAGACCACAGTGGGCAGCCAGTATGGGAAAACTAAAGAGAAGGTTCCAGTAAAACAAAGATTTTGAACCTTTTTTAGGTCAAAGACTACTTTGGAAATCTGATGAAATCCAAAGACAGTCTTCCAAGAAAAAAAAAAAAGCCCAAACAAGCAAAAGTTTTCATTTAAATACAGGCATTGGGAAGGACTCATGAAGTCCAATGGTAGGTAAGGTCCAGAGACCCCAGGTGAAAAAATGTGATAGGTTTGGAAAGGTAGCTTTAAGTGCCACTCAAAAAAGGATCAATGCTAGAAAGTGCAAGAGAACTTGGGCTTCATCCTGAGTACAGGAAGGTTTTTGGAGGGATGGTGTGTGTTTTAGGATGCCCAGTTTTGTTTACTGTATTTAACACAACTCATGTCCAACTTTCAGTATGCTTTTGTAAAATCCATGTTTTGATTTCAGAAACTACAGGCCAGCTATGTTGGCTTGAAGCCAGAAAAACTAGGCACTAACATATTTTGAATATGATGTCACAGATAGAGTACAGGAAACGATTATCACTGGGCAGATAAAAGGAAAACATCTTAAAAGGGAATATAAACTTCTTAACCTACTCTAGAGGCATCATGGTGAAAAGTTCCATGCATCAGAGAAACAACACTCAGTAATGTGTGTAAGGAGTGGTTTGCACGTGTGTGAGGTTAGAGGAAAAGCCACACCTGGATTACAAATGTACTGCTTCTGTCTGTGAGTGCTCTTGTACCAATCCTGAAACAAGAAAATGATCGTTTTTGTTTCTTCAATGTGATAGTCCTGGTTAACACATATTAAGACATTGCTAGATGCCAAGCACTTCACATGCATTATCTTATTTAATCCCCTCTGTTACCCTATGAAGCCAAGGAGACCCAGAGAGCTTAAGCAAAGAATGGTTAAATCATTATCCTGGTGATAGTGATTCTGAAGGTGGTGTGGGCTAGACCAAGATGAAATCGGGTCTCTAGAGGTCCCGTTCTGAACACCATCCTGGATCCAGCAATGGTTGTCTCTCCCAAAACCCGATGTGGCTCAAAATCTGAATTCCCTGGTCAGATTGTTTTCCAACCAGACCCACAATCCAGAATTGGATTACGCTGTTGCAATCTGAGAAACAGGAAAGTGCAAATGGTCGATATAATGAGCACTCATTAAACTCCTCAGGAAGAACAACATAGTCTTTCAAGGAATTCCTATAAGCAAGTTTCATTTGAAGACAAGAACTGAAAAGTTAAGGCAGTGCATCAAGGACATGATCATTGTCTTTACAGCTTGGTTGTTTTCCCCCAGTATTTGCTCCTTCACTTGTTTTCCCAGAGAAAATATGCAGGTACTCACTTATTAAAAATCCACTTGCACCCTGGTCCACCCCAGAGTAAGACCAAATGGCCACCACGGGAGTGAGAGGAAAATGGAGTCATTTCCGTGAAATTCCCAAGAGTGCTTTTTGGCTTTTAAGAGCAATGAAATCACTTTATGCTGGTAATTTATTATTTCCACCACTTATTCAAATATTTGTCTACATGTTGAAAAATTAGCCCTTATTCAAACAAGTTACTGCTTTTAGAGCAAAAGCATGCTAAATATTCAGTGAAGCTGGGACTCTAGCAAAAGGATCCGCAGAGAGAGAAATCAAAGACACATGCTTTCTTTCTCCTTAGGTAAGCAAACTAAAAAATAATAATAATAAAAAATAAAAGCTTGTGCCTCTCTCTGACAGACATTGGGTTTTACAGCCTGGACTAGATGTCTAAACTCAAGGAAGGAGGTTGATTTCATCCGAACACCACTTACTGGACCATCGCCCTGAGCTTCCATGCTAAGTGGGTTCAATCATTTCTGAAAATGATGGTCCAGGCTGGTCTTTGTTTTTTTCCTGGTATTCTTAGTCTCAGACAATAACAGTATGAAGACGTAAATCTTAGTAAATGTAGATTGTGGCTGATGTTATCCAAAAGAAGAAAAGTTCGTTGTTCATCCAGTTATCATGTTATAGATATTTTCTATCGCTACTGTTCTAGCTGTCATGTTTATGTGGATCATTTCCTCCTTTCCATCCAAGTCATAGATGTGCCGTTAGATGGGAAGAGAGGGGATGTGGGAAGGGACAGTAGGGTGCACAGGAGGAGGAAAGGACTATTTGCTGGGTGCTTCCTGACTTACTGTAGGGAACAAAGTGAATGCAAGAGACCGAAGTATTATACCCAGTAGTGTAACATTCTCCCTTCTAGAACTTCTGTGCTCTTGGTAAAAGCAGATGGAGCCATGACTGAGATTGAGTAGCTTTTCCTCCTGGAAAACAAGGTCAATGATACATTATATACCTCTTACTAAACTAAATATTTCCACTATACCCAGCAAGCAGTCCTTCAACAGGGAAAATCTTGTCGAAGGAAAAAGAGTTATATAACTTCTTCAAAACTGAGGGAAGGTCAGAGAAAATGTGAAAATACTCAAAGACTTAAACTGTGTAAATAAATACAATAATTCATACTAACAGCCTCTGAACCCTCACTCATACTGTAGCTGATGCCTGGAAACTAAAGTTCCCACTCAGCATTAGCACCAAACACATCATCACCTAGGGCATTATTTTCCCCCATTGTCTGTTTATCCTCAACTACCCTCAGTATTCAACACAGGAAGTGCACAATAATTATTTTTTGAATAAACAGGAAATGACCTCATAGAACATCTAGCAAAGACATGGGATTCTTTTCAGTGATTATCAGGTTTTTGGATGTGTTAAAGTTATAAAAAAAGATCTGGTTTGGGTCAGCAAGTTCAATAAATCGGCCTCATAAAAGGAGTTTGAGGAGAGCCTTTTCCATTGACCTTTTCTTCACATTAAAAATGTCTCTGGGCTTCCCTGGTGGCGCAGTGGTTGGGAGTCCGCTTGCCGATGCAGGGAACACGGGTTCGTGCCCCAGTCCGGGAAGATCCCACATGCCGCGGAGCGGCTGGGCCCGTGAGCCATGGCCGCTGAGCCTGCGCGTCCGGAGCCTATGCTCTGCAATGGGAGAGGCTACGGCAGTGAGAGGCCCGCGTACCGCAAAAAAAAAAAAAAAGTCTCTGAATTCGGCAGTAGGTATCAAGAGATTTGGAAAAGGTCATGCCTCTTGCCCGAGTAGCTCAACTTCCAGTTATCTACCCCAAGAAGTAATAAGAGGTATGAATAAAGATTTATGCGTAGTGGTGTTCATCACAGCACTATTTAGAATATCCATGGACGTACATGTCCAGCCACAGGTCAAGTTTAAATTAATCTGGGATCAGGGCACAGCCATGCAGTGGCATATCAGTGACCATTAAATGTGATGTTTTGTAAAGATTTTCAAACAGCATGGAAGACATATAGTGATAAAAAAGCAGGACACAAGGCAATTGACATACAGTATGATCCCAAATCTACAGGAGAGAGAGAACTCTAGGAAGAGAGAGACACATAAAGACAAAAACAGAAGTTAATATTCCATGATATGAAAAGTTATGAAGTTATGGGTGATTTTTTTTCTTTCATCTTTTTTTTTTTTGTATTTCCCAGTTACCCAAATTGCTTTCATAGTTAGAAACAATGGGAGTTTTTAAAGTCTGAGTTGTTAACTGTTTAAACCAGGTTAGGAAGTCTAATCATGGGGGAAAAAACATAATTCTAAATTCCAGTAATTTCAGTTATAATGATTAAAACCAAGGTTCCAGCAACCTCCCAACGACAGAATCTCTACAGTTTTCCTATGTTTTCTTCAAAGCTTCTATACAATCTCCCAAATATCCAACCACTTATGATCTGTGTGAAAACAGGAGCTAATAATTACAAGGACTTGCTCAGGAAGGGAAGGTGGCAAGGGCAGTTCAGGAGAGTCAGATCCCAGCCCTAGCTTCCCATTGATTCACTGGGTAAGTCCCTTTACCCCTTCAAGCCTCCTTTGTGTCATTTGAGTGTCAGACTAGGTGACTTCCAAGCTCCCTGCAGCTTTAAAGTCCATGAAATAATTACCTCTTTTCCTGCCCTGTCCATGCCTTCCTAGGTGGTCACCACTGAATAAATTGCACTTGAAACATGGTAGACCTCAACTGTTCCTGAGTGAAAGAATGACTGTCCGGTAACCCTAAAGGACAAGAGAGGCCAAGCACACACCCTTTTTTTTTTTTTTTTTTTTGCGGTACGCGGGCCTCTCACTGTTGTGGCCTCTCCCGTTGCGGAGCACAGGCTCCGGACGCGCAGGCTCAGCGGCCATGGCTCACGGGTCCAGCCGCTCCACGGCATGTGGGATCTTCCCGGACCGGGGCACGAACCCGTGTCCCCTGCATCAGCAGGTGGACTCTCAACCACTGCACCACCAGGGAAGTCCCCTACACACTTTTGCTATTCAACAGTCTTCCTCCTGCCTCTGAACCTAAACAACACAATCTTCTTATAGTTCTGTTCTCCCCACAGGTGTGATTTTTAATGGACTGTATTCACTTTTATCATAAGGGAAAACAGATGTGTCCTCAAGGACAAAGACCCTCAGCCTTTTCTGGGACACTGCCACCTTTGAGAACCTGTGAAAAACACTGACCTCTCTTCAGAAAAGTGTTCTTTCATATCAAATTTTTGCTAATCACTTTATGGACTTAGATAGCCTAAAGTTCTTAGTGGCCCTTGGAAACAAGTTAAAAATCCCTGGTGAAAGATGAGTGGATAAAGAAGATGTGGCACATATATACAATGGAATATTACTCAGCCATAAAAAGAAACAAAATTGAGTTATTTGTAGTGAGGTGGATGGACCTAGAGTCTGTCATACAGAATGAAGTAAGCCAGAGAGAGAAAAACAAATACTGTATGCTAACACATATATATGGAATCTAAAAAAAAATGGGTGTGATGAACCTAGGGGCAGGACGGGAATAAAGACGCAGACGTAGAGAATGGACTTGAGGACACAGGGAGGGGCAAGGGTAAGCTGGGACGAAGTGAGAGAGTGGCATGGACATATATACACTACCAAATGTAAAATAGCTAGCTAGTGGGAAGCAGCTGCATAGCACAGGAAGATCAGCTCGGTGCTTTGTGACCACCTAGAGGGGTGGGATAGGGAGGGTGGGAGGGAGATGCAAGAGGGAGGAGATATGGGAATATATGTATACGTATAGCTGATTCACTTTGTTATACAGCAGAAGCTAACACAACATAGTAAAGCAATTATACTCCAATAAAGATGTTAAAAAAAAAAATCCCTGGTGAAGAAAATATTGACCTATTCAATAGACACCCAGACAATTTTCAAGTATGCTTCTTTTTCAGCAGGGACATAGAAAATAGTCTGATGGTTGCCAAGGGGGAGGATGATGGGAGAGTGTTGGACTGGGAGTTTGGGATGAGCAGATGCAAACTGGTATACATAGAATGGATAAACAAGTGAATAGCACAGGGAACTATATTGAATACCCTGTGATAAACCATAATGGAAAAGAATATGAAAAAGAATATATGTATAACTGAGTCACTTTGATGTACAGCAGTAATAACACATTGTAATTCAACTATACTTCAATAAAAAATAAATTAAAAATAAAAGTATGCTTTTTTTTTTCAAGAATAGGATAATCTTGATGACTGCAAATGACCCATATAACTGAGGAGGCTCTCCCAGGCCTTGTGACTTGGGAGGAAGGAAGGCACAGGGACAGCCTAGGAGGAAAAGTCTAGGAGTAAACAAGCCTTAGTACTGCCGTGAGAAGGGCAGCATCCCTGAAACTGGCCCTGGCTCCAGAGCCCAGCTACAACTCATGATGCTGCAACCATCACCATGGCAACCTTATCCTTAAGAAGAATCATACCATGCATTGAGTGTTTACCATGTCCCCCGCCATTATCTCACTTGATCCTTGCCACAGCACTCTGTGTATTGTACTTTCGTGGTACTTGATCTATCTCCATTTACAAATGAGGAAACAGTATCAGGGAGGTTAAGAAGCATCCCCGAGTCCACAGAACCAGCAAGCTTCGGGAACAAATTTCTCACAAGCTCTGCCTGGCTCTATTCCACCTGCCTAAGGCTAACCATTGCCAAGCAAGTCTCCTGGCTCAGCTCAGTGACTGGGTTGAATTAGTTTCTTAGGAAACGCTGATATAAGTTGAGCCCAAGCGACACAGAGTAGACTTGTGGAAAGTTAGCAACAAGCGGCAGCTGAATGGTAATAAAGCCTCGATGCCCATTGTTTCCCAAAGGTCTGTTTGAAGGAGGAAATGAGGGGAGAGATTGGCTGGCAGTTCCTGAAAAATGGCATCTTTGATTTTTCCATTTGCCAAGTCACCGTTTCCCTGTCCAACGTTGTGAGTGAAGAGGTAGAGCTGGGGGAACTCTATAGCTCCAGACCATCACCAAGGCCTTTGCTGAAATCCCCAGGGCCAGGGAGCCACGTGCCTGAACACAGCAAGCTTGGCTCTGAGTTCCAGCCCTCTTAACAAACCAGATGTCCTTGTCTCCTAGTGACCTTGCTCAAAATCACAGAACTTCAGAAACAGAAAGAATCTCAAATGTCATTAGGCTTAACTCCTTTCTCTTTTTCATCACACCCACCTTTCCTCTACGCTGGACTTGACCTTACCAAGGAAGAAATTCCAGGAAGGAGAAAACCAGAGAGAAGAAGCAACTTGCTTGAGATTATACAGATAGTTGTTACAGAGTAGAAGCTGAACTCAAGTTTACTATGGGCCAATGTACACTGATATTTTATAAACAAAATTCCATTTAAACTTATGACCATTCACTGAAGCATGCATAATTATACCCATTTTATAGATGGAAAAATAATGACCAAGGATATAAATAACTCACCAAGGTAAAACTAACAAACAAAATGTTATTTGAACACAGATCAGCCTAAGCCATAAAGCTGAAGCCCTTTTCAAAAAACTCTATTGGCCACTAGGGTTAAGCAAGGAGTTACCCTGGTCATAATACTGTGAGGTATATGTTGTTATGTTTTTAGTTCCCTCGTACTCTCCTTACCTCAGTGCTCTGTCTCTCAGTCCAGAGGATGCACACAGACATGATGATGGAAACCAAAGTGAGACCTCTTCCATGGATACTGAAAATGAAGATTTTCAGAATCCTTGACCAGGTATATGTCTAGTTTTTTTTCTGTCACCTTTAGGAAGGCCAGTGTACAGAGACACATGCCCAACAGAATTCAAGACGGAACCATCTTGGGTTGGATATATGCCAGACTGTATGGAAGACATGCTCAAGGGTCAGAAGAGACAAGTGGCATCTCAAAGATGCCAGAATAGCAACAGACAGATGGAGATTAAAAAACAAACACATTGGGCTTCCCTGGTGGCGCAGTGGTTGAGAGCCCGCCTGCTGATGCAGGGGACACGGGTTGGTGCCCCAGGCTGGGAAGATCCCACATGCCGCGGAGCAGCTGGGCCCGTGAGCCATGGCCGCTGAGCCTGCGCGTCTGGAGCCTGTGCTCTGCAACAGGAGAGGCCACAACAGTAAGAGGCCCACGTACCGCAAAAAAAAAAAAAAAAAAAAAAAACCACACTTTCTCTGCCAACAGTAGTGTGTCAGGTGCTCCCATCCAGTGTAGCACCAATACTTGGGGAAAGAAGGGGATAAAGGAGAGAGAATCCTAAATTTGACAAGGACCTACAGTGAAGAGATTAAGTTTTTTGCATTACGCAAGAAAGAAGCTGAAAGTCAGAATAAAGTGACTTATAGATAAATAAAGATGGCATTTTTTACACTCCTAGGTGAACATTGATATGTGCTACTTCTTAAGATCTTTTTGTGACTTTAACACAAAACAATTATACAGTAGTATTGTCCCTGTAGTTGGGTTAAGCTGATTATTCTATCATGCTATCAAGTTGGAAATGCCCTATAGAAATGTTGGAAATTCTTTAAAACAAGTGTGAAGTAGATTTTAGTTGAAGGAAGAAGGAACCACCTAAAATGGTGTGTCCAACTCCCATTAGAAGCCTTTCCCTACCACCCTCTTCCCACTCCTTATTGTTACAGACTTGAGGGGAAACTGGAAGAGAAAAAAGAAGAGGGGTTCCAGAGTAATTGGTTTTTACCTAAATGGAAAGGAGGAGCAGTGGAAATAAAGTTGTCAGAAGAAAAGACAGATTGCACTTCCCCATATCCCTCAAGAAGAAATGAAGATTTTCAGAATCCTTGACCAGGTATATGTCTAGTTTTTTTTTTTTTCTGTCACCTTTAGGAAGGCCAGTGTACAAAGACACATGCCCAATGAAATTAGAAGTTCCCCAAAAGAGGAAATTCTAGAGTTACCCTCACACCCTCAGAATAGCTTACAGACCCATTTATTAGGTGTTCATAAAACTAAGCATTGTTTTGTTTTGTTTTGTTTTTTTTGCGGTACACGGGCCTCTCACTGTTGTGGCCCCTCCCGTTGTGGAGTACAGGCTCCAGATGCGCAGGCTCAGCGGCCATGGCTCACAGGCCCAGCCGCTCCGCGGCATGTGGGATCTTCCCGGACCGGGGCACGAACCCGCGTCCCCTGCATCGGCAGATGGACTCTCAACCACTGCGCCACCAGGGAAGCCCAAAACTAAGCATTTGAAACCTATTATCCTTGTGATCATTTCATTCATCAGTCTCCCCACTGAATAAGTCCCATGAGGGCAGTCTGTGGCAGTGTTATTCACCAATGTGTCCTCAGAAACTAGCACACTGCGTCACATAGAATGTGTTGCATAGTCATGTGTTGAATGAATGAATGAATGAATGCTACATTCCAGAAGTTGGCAACATTCTGTTATTAAATGCTTGCACTACACGTGAAGTGGGATAGTGTTATTTGAAAGTGGACTTAACTTAGTTTAAAATGAATATTGCAAAATCCAGAGCAATCATAAAATTTTTTTAAAGAAATATACTTGCTATGCAAAGAGATGAAATAAGAGGAAATCATATAAAATGTTCAATTAAAAACAGAGAAGGCAGACAAGCAAGGCAGAAAACGAAACAAGGAAAAGAAAAGGTGTAATGAAGAGGAAAAGTTATGAATATGGTGGATATTAATCCAGATATATCAATATATCACTGTAAATGTGAATGGCCTAAATACATCCATTAAAAGACAGAGATTATCAGAGAGGATTAAAAATAAAACAAGATCCAGCTATATGTTGTCTACAATAAACCCACTTTAAATATAAAAATAGATTAAATACTACATCCCAGTCTTCCTTCTCTCCTACACACACACATACACACACACACACACACACACACACCCCTGATAAAATAGAACTAAGAATGAGTTACTTCCTATTCTCAATGTACTAGATCCTTTGTGATTATTAATCAAGACATTCGCAGAAAGGGATTGAGACTTCAAATGATCTCATACCTTCTGTAAGCAGTTTTCCAAATCTGGAGCAAAAATGAAAGAAGCACTTAACAAACTTGTTGAAGTCTTGCTCTTACACAGCCAGGATTTAACATGCAGTTGAAAATTAGTTACAGTTTCTTAGGAAAATGATGAAAGAAAACATGCAAATATAACCCATATGTTAGCTTTGATATTTGTCCCCCAAGGCCCTGTCACGTTGCCATTTCACACTTAGCAAATGACAACTTCTCTTGCTATGTTGATTAAAGAAAACTGAAGTTTTTCTTACCTAAATGAAAGTAAGGTTGTTCCCACCTACTGATGCCCAAATTGGGCATATTATTCACCCCCAAACCTATTACTCTTAATAATTTGCATGTTTTTTTTTTCTAAAAAAGAAACTGACATTCAACTTTCTGAACCATATAATCTACTAATTGAAATAAATTTTAACAATGCATACAGAAAATGTGAAGGAGACAATATAAGCATTTTTAATTCAAACAATAAATGCCATATGATTAATAATTTGTCAGTCAATTTCCTGTTAAATTAGTTAATACTTGACCTTTGGGGTGGTACTCTAATTACATGAAGCAATTACAAAAGCTCTCCATAAGAATAATAACTGGTTACAACAAAATTTGCAAACACACAATTGACATGCCATATATGTCCACCTAGGTTTACTTGCCTCTACAGTTCTTTTTTAAAAAATGAATTGGTTGTCAACATATTCTAAATGAGAAACTTCACATGTACACTCTGATTTCAGACTTCTCTTGGAAAAATAGATCTGTGACACCAGGGCTTATAATTCAGCATGGCTAATAGTAACTGCTAGGCTAATAGTAACTGCTCCCTTTAGTCAAGCAGGCATGAACAATCCAGTTTGCCACAGTCACCACCATTCCATATTGCTTCCCTGACAATGAGGCCCAGTACAGTTGCCATTCATCATCATGCTTCTGCTGTTGTTCTTCTTGTAGTAAAGAATTATTTCTCTGTATTTATTCTTCTATCAAAACTGGGAAGATACACCAAGAGGATAGCAAGCGTTTTATCTTATCTGCCTGCTTCAATCATGCATATTCACTGACCAGGACATGGAAACATTTGAACTTGCAACCTATGTCCTATAGAACAGCAATGGAATAGTTCTAAGCTCTGCAATTCAAGAGGTACAGGTTAGCAATAAATCAGGGTTCATAGACATTCCCTCATGTAACAAGAATAATCAAGAAGATGGCACTCCAAATAGGAAGAATGAAAAGGGATTTAGGGTCAATAACCATTTTTGGAAAAATTAAGACCCTCCAGAACACTCCCTGTATTAGCTTCCTAAGGCTGACATAACAAAATACCACAGATTTTGTGGCTTAAACAACAGAAATTTATTTTCTGACAGTTCTCACTGAAGTGAGAGGTCCAAAATCAAGTTGCTAGCAGAGTTGTTTTCTCTTGCAGCCTCTCTCTTTGGTCTCTTGCTACCTTTTCAGATAGTTGTCCCTCTGTGCATGCATGCAGCCCTGTGTCTCTCTTTGTAGGCCCTAACCTCCTCTTATAAGGAAAACAGTCAGATCGGATTAGGGTCTATTCTAACAGTCTCATTTTAACTTAATTACTTCTTTAAAGGTCCTCTCTCAAATACAGTCACTTTCTAAAGTACTGGGAGTTGGAGCTTCAATATGTGAATTTGCGGGGGCGGGGGGCAGGACACAGTTTAGTCCATAACAGTCCCTAACTCAGTCTTTGAAACTAGCATAATCTTTATCTCTTCAAATATTCCCTCTCCTCCTCCTCCTCTCCCTCTCCTTCTCTTTTCTTCTCCTTCTCCTTCGCCTTCTTCTTTCTTTCTCTCTTTCTCCCCACCCCCTTTTCCCTCTCCCCTAGGATTCAAATTATACATATGTTACAGTGTTTGATATAGTCCCAGAATTCTTGGGTAGTCTGTTCTGTTTTATTTTCATTTTTTCTCTGTGTTTCAATCTGGGTACTTTCTATAGACATAGCTTTAAGGTCACTAATTCTTTCCTCAGCTGTGTCAAATCTACTGATGAGCCTGACAAATGCATTTTTCATTTCTGTTATTGTGTTTTACATTTCTAGTGTTTCCATTTGACTTTTTTATAGTTTCCATCTCCCTGATGAAATTATCCATTTGATCTTGTATGCTGTCTGCCTTTTCTATTAGAGCCCTTTAAATATTATTTATACTTATTTTAAACCTCTGTCTGGTAATTCCAATATCTGTGTCATATTTGAGTCTGGATCTGATGATTGCTTTGTCTTTTGGAGGTGTGTTGTTTTTCATTGCCTTTTCATATGCTTTATAAATTTTTCTACATCCCTGAATAGAAACCAGAAGTCCAACATAACTTTGATATCAAAATCAGAAAAAAAACATTCAAGGAAAGGACTTTACAGACATTGCTAAACAAAATATTGGAAAACAAAATTTTAAATGTATAAAAAAGATAATAAATCATGACTTAATTGGGTTTAATCCCCCAATACAAGTGATTTAACATTAGAAAAATGACTTAATGTAACCTACCACTTTGATAGAAAAATAATTTAATTATCTCAATAATTGCAAAAAAATCATTTGATAAAGTTAGAAACCCTTTAATGATGTAACATAAAAACTCTTCATAGGGCTTCCCTGGTGGCGCAGTAGTTGAGAGTCCGCCTGCCGATGCAGGGGACACAGGTTCGTGCCCCGGACCGGGAAGATCCCACATGCCGCGGAGCGGCTGGGCCCGTGAGCCATGGCCGCTGAGCCTGCGCGTCCAGAGCCTGTGCTCTGCAACGTGAGAGGCCTGCGTACCGAAAAAAACAAACAAACAAACAAACAAACAAAAAAAAAAAACTCTTAATAAAATACAAAAAGAGGCCATGATGGAAAAAAGAATATATATATATATATATATATATATATATATAAATATAAATGAATCACTTTGCTGTACAGCAGAAACTAACACAACATTGTAAATCAGCTATACTTCAATAAAATAAATTTTTAAATAAAATAAAATAAAATAAGATAGGAAATTTTCTTAACTAATTTTTTAAAATAATAATTTTTAAAAACACACATATATAAAATACCACACTCAAGAATGAAATGTTGAATTTATTCCCTTTGTTATTTAAAATAAGATAAAGATATCCACCCTCACAAATTTTATTCAATAATGTACTGGAGGTCCTAGACAGTACAGTAAAGAAATAAAAAACATAAAGTTTAGAAGAAAAGAAATAAAACACATAAAGGTTAGAAGAAAAGAAATAAAACTGTCATTCAGATACATAATTAGAAGTCAGTTTATCAAAGTTGTTTGAAACAAAATTAACATATAAAAACTTTTGTATTTTCATATTCCAGAAACAATTACTTAGAATATAAAATTTTTTAAATACCATTTATAAAACATATGGATAAGAATAAAAGATCTCCTTGGAGAAAATAATAAAATTACTTTAAAAGAGATTATTAATATAAATATAGGAAGACAGAGTATATTCAAAGACTGGAAGACTCAATGTCATAGAGATGTTCATTCTTCCCAAATTGATCTATAGATTCAATAGAAAAATTCCCAAAGGTTTGTGTGTGTGAGAGGGAGGGAGGGAGGGGAAATGTGGTGGGGAGGTGAGGATGTGTATGTGTATGTGTATGTTTGTTTGAGTGTATTTTGAAACTTGATTCTGACATTCATGTAGAAGTATCCAGTATTGGCTATTCTTGATCAAGACATTCATGAAGAAGAAGAAAACTGGGGAACCTTGTCCTACTAATTACTAAAACTTATCATAAAGCTACAATGATTAAAAAGCATGCTATAGGCTCAGAGATGGAAAAACAAATTAATCAAACAAAATAGAGAATCCAGAAATTGAACAATACTCATCTGAACAACTGATATATAATTGAGTTAGCATTACAAATCAATGGTAACAGGATGAAATTTCAAAAACTTGTGTGGGAACAACTGGGAATTCATTTGGAAAATAAAATAAAATTTACCTTTACCTATAATTATATAAAAATCAATTCCGGGTTTTAATGCTAAACAGCTATATGTGAAAGCAAAGGAATAATATTTTAGAACGTAGCATTTTCTTGGTGTACAGAAGGACATTTTAAACAGGACACAAATAGCAAACCCCATAATGAAAAAGATGGATAAATTTGCCTATACTAAAATTAAGTACTTCAATCACCAAAAGACACCATAAAGATGGCAAGAAGTTAAGCCCCAGCTGGGAGAAAATGTTGTAATTCATGTAACCAAGAGGAGTGCGATCCAGACTATAGAATAATTTCTGGGAGGGAGGGAGGGAGGGAAGGGAGGGAAGGAGGGAGGGAGGGAGGGAGGGAGGGAGGGAGGAAGGAAGGAAGGAAGGAACGAAGGAAGGAAGGAAGGAAGGAAGGAAGGAAGGGAAAGAACAAAGAAAGGAAGGAAGGAAGGAAGGAAAAGAAAAGAAAAGAAAAGGAGGGAAGAAAGGAAGGAGGGAAAAAAGAAAAGAAAGAGGGAGGGAGGGAGGGAAAAAGAAAAAAAATGAAAAGAAAAATTATTGAACTTCAAAAGAAGAAATCTGAATAGTCAACAACTTATGAAAATGTGCTCAACTTCCCTAGTAATCAAAGAAATGCAGATTAAAAGTACAATGAGCTAACATACTTGCACCAAATTTGAAAAAATTATAAATTTGACAATACCAAGTGTAGCTGAGGATGTGGATGCAGTGTCAAATTTCATACACTGCTGGTAGAGGTATATATTTGTACAACTATCTTGGAAAAAACATTGGCCGTATTTAGAAGAGCTGAAAATGTGAATTTGTTATGACCAAGCAATTCTAGATATATATACTGGAGAAACTCTTGCCTCAGAGGATTTGTACCAATTGTTCGTTGCCTAAAACTGGACACAACCCAAATGTACATCAACAGTAGAATGGAAAAAATAACTTGCGGTATATTCATGCAGTGGAACAATACACCACAAGCAAACTGGGTAAACATCAATATCATGTGTCAGTGAATTTCACAAACATAACTGAGGGAAAGAAGCAAGTGACAAAAGAATATTTACATCATGATTCCTTTTTTGTTAAGTTCAAGAAGAAAAGGAAATACAATGCAATTTTGTGATGCATATATTAGGGGTAACATCAAAAACTCTGCAAAGGAAATAACTATCACAATAAAATAGTAGTTATGTTTAACGGGTAGAGGGGGTTATGTTAGAAAGGATCATGAATGAAATTTCTAGAAAACCAGCTATGTTTTATTTCATAACCTAGGTGAAGAGTTAAAGTGTTTGCTTTAATATTATTATTGTTGTTTTATTATTATTTAAATTTACGTTTTTAATCAATCTTTTGAATGTATGCCAATTTTTTTTAAATTAAAGTCTTCAGTAGCCCATAACTATCTATAGAAGTCAGAGAGGTAAAAAGTCTAAAGGGGAGAAGCTTAAATAAATTATAATATATCCATATGAATATACTATGTAGCAGTTTAAAAGAATAAGGTAGATCTATTGGAACTCATATGGATATATCCAAGATGGGCACTAAGTGAAAATAAGTTGTAAAAATTCCATTTATACAAAAATTTTAAATCCTATAAAAACATATACTCCCTTATATATACACATAAGTTTTTAAATTTATAGAATGAGTTCAGAAACACACACACACACACACACACACACACACACACACACACACCCTTTGTAATAGTAGTTACCTCTACCAAAAAGACTGACATAAGTGTAGAGGTGACGTGGGGTGGGAAAAAGGTGGAGAATTCTAGAGGGAATTTTACCTAACCAGTATTACTTGCCCCTTTTATGAGGGATGTACTCCTGCATCAATTGTTTTTTGTTGTTGTTAAAAGTCTAGGACTTCATCCTCCACCAAGGAAGGATAAACTGCCATGGGAAATGTCTTCCCTCTGTAAATAACTGAACATCAGACAAAATATATGAAACAACAGTATTCAGACATTGGACAGCAGGTAGCACAGGACTGTAGTCTGTGAGAGAAAGGGAACAAAGGAGGTGAGTCCTAATAATATCCAAGATTACAGACTAAAAAAAAAAGATAAATTGAACTTCATCAAATTGACAACTTTTGATCTTTAAAATAAACTATTAAGAAAAGGAAAATGAAAACCACAAAATGGAAGAAAATATTTGCAAAATATGTATCTGATGAAGCACTTGTATCCAGGACTTAAATTTTTTTTAAAAAACTCAATGATAAGAATACAAATAACTTGATTTGTAAAATGAGTAAAAGATGTAAACAAATATTTCACCAAAGAAAATATATGGATGGCAAACAAGCACCTAAAAAGTTTCTCAATATCTTTAGTCATTAGAGAAATGCAACTTAAAGCTGAAACTGCACAACTCAGGTGGGACTTGAACCCACTGTCTTTTTAATTGAGATCACACACTTGGTCTCAGGACTTAATGAAGCTCAGGTTCTTCATGTCTCATCGCAGAAAGAATTCAGTGAGAGATAAAGTGATAGGTAAGAAGTGGATTTATTTAGAGAGATACACATTCCATAGACAATGCAGTCCATCTCAGAAGGCAAGAATGGCCCTGGGAGAAACACACTCCACAGACAGAGAGTGTGGGCCATCTCAGAAGGCGAGAGGCCCTGAAATATAGGCTGGGTAATTTCATAGGTTAATGACTGGGAGGATTATTCCAACTATTTTGGAAAAGGGGCAGAGATTTCCAAGAATTGGGCCACTGCCCAAGTTTTGACCATTTATGGTTAGTCTCAGAACGGTCGTGGCACTGGTGGGTGTATCACTTAGCACGCTAACGTATTACAATGAGCATATAATGAGGCTCAAGATGCACTGGAAGTCAAATATTCTGCCATCTTGGACCTTGTTGGTTCCTACCAGTTTATGTCGTACCTTCAATGGCTGTGTCATTCTTTTAACAGTTGTGCCCTGCCCCCTTCCCTCCTGTTTCAAAACCACAATGAGATGCCACTCTACTTTCCCTGAAATGGCTAGAATTTAAAAGACTGACAATACCTAGTGTTGGTAAGAACATGAAGTAACTGGAACTCATACATTGCAGGTGGAAATGCAAAATGACACAGTCATTTTTGAAAACATTTCGCATACATACCATCTAGCGATTATATTCATAGGCATTTACCCAGAGAAATAAACACATTTCCATCAAAGTTTTGTAGGCAAATGTTCATAGCCACTTTATAATAGTCAACGACTGGAAAAAAGTCCAAATGTCCATGGACTGGTGAATGGATAAGTATATTATGGTATATCCATACAATGGAATACTACTCAGCGAAAAAAATTAATGCTACATGCAACAACATGCATGAATCTTCAAAACAGTCCAGAAACAAACAACGACATAACTGCAGTCAGCAGAGAAAGAATGAATGCTCTCTTCCTCCACCTTTTGCTCTGTTCAGACCCTCAACAGATTTGATGATGCCCACTCACACTGGGGAAGGCCATTTGCTTAGCTGAGTCCACCAACTCAAATGCTAATCTCACTTACACACACTCTCACAGACACACCCAGAAATAACGGTTAGCCAAATACAGGCACCTCGTAGCCCAGTCAAGTCGACACATAAAACTATCATACCTTCCCTAAACCCTCCAATCCTAATCTGGGTTAGAAAACCTTCTTTTGATCTCCCAGTGCTCTCTGAGAATACAACCATCATTACAAGTAAAACCGAGTCCAGCTAGGTTGAATTACCCCAAATTTCTGCCATCCCTCCTCCCAGTTTCTGTGCTCCAGAAGTCCCTGATGATTTCATGCTCGAGTTCCAGTTCTTTTCCTCCAGCATCAGCAAATCCCAAGCCTCTCCTGCCCTTGTGAGCTTCAGGGCCTGCCCTGTGTTATGGTCTCGGCTATTCCCTTCCTCCCTCCCTTCCTCTACTGCTGGAAGAAGGGTGCCGGGAGCTTTGGGTCCCGGGAGATGAGGGAAGAGGGAAGGTGGTCCACCACTCTAGTTCGGCTGGCTCTTGATTTCTTTTGTTCTTCTCAAGAACCTAAAAACCGTTTTAGATGCATCTTCCACTCGCATGGGGGCCAGTCTCTTGCCAATACCTGCTCATTAAGTCTGAACTAGACATTCCCGCCCAGCCCCATCCTTGGCTAGTGTCAGACATAATTTTACTCGATAATCCTAAAATAACTTTTGTGCCTTCCCAACCATAAGTTACAAAATACTCTCTCCTAGCTTGACATTGCAACAAGCCCAGTTATCCTGTCCTAATTCCTGGAGTCCCCATCTAAGCAAAGGGGTGGGAGAAAGAAAATTCTGCCATATACCTAACACTTATTACCATGGAATTTCTGCTTATTTTAACATCGATCCCACAAGTCATCTTGAGGGTAAACAAGTCATCTTGAGTGTAAACACCAAGCCTTGTTCGTTGCCATCCTCCCAGTGCCCAGAACAGTATTTACCACGTGCTGAATAGATGAAAAAATGAATGCCTCATAGTTTACTTGAATTGGAAGAATAATACAAGAGGTATGATTTACCCCATGCACAGATCTTTAAGCAAGTCTATGAAAAGATGGCTGTAGAAAGGCTTCAGGCATTCACCATCCTAACCCCATCAAATATTATTTGAGGTACCAAGAATGCCCAGATGTTTTGGTGCAATGCTGAATTTGTACTGAGGGCAAAGGCTTCTATTTTCATGGTAGGACTTAATTTGGAGGTTTGATGGTCGAAAAAAGGAAGGTAAAGGGGGCAGGACTGAGAAGTGTTAGCTAAAAGATGGGGGAAGGGAAAAGTGGTTGGTAGAGAGACACCGATTGAGAAAATACGCCCCCCACTCTCACCTCTACCTAGACTTTGAAATCATTTAAGAAGCAGACTGGTTCCTGCCCTTCCTGAGCTCACAGGCTCAGTCTCTGCGGCCCACCTTTTCCAAGTGCTTCAGTCCTCTGGCAGACAGACCACCACGGTTCTACTGCAGTTCTATGTCTGTCGTCCCCTGCAATGAATACCCTCCAGCCTTCTTCCACACCATATGAATTAAGAGCATAGCAGTGAGAAAAGGACTGGAAGGAATACAATTTCAACGCCATTTGGCAGCTGTGTGGTTTCAGTGGCACCAGCAGCAGCTCACCTTTGGCTGTGGGCTTCAGATGAGCACCAGCATGCTCCCACGAGCCACCAGCCAGAGCGGCCACAGCGCCCTTCACAGTGACGGCCTTCAGAATACAAGCAGACCCAAAACGCGGGGAGCCCATCACTGGAATGCCCTCCCCTCCAGCCTACTTTCTTCTTCTCAAAATCTCCAGCTCTCAGTGCAATTGCATCCCACAGATCTTCTCTCAGGGAAGATGAGAGGGAGGCACCACCCCTCCCCCTTCTCCATTTTTGAAATGACTCCAGGAGTACCAGATGTACAGACTCTTCCAGAAGGGTGTTGGAGGAGAGTGTGGGCGCATTAAGAGCACCGAGGCGCCCCGATTATGCAAGGAATACGAGAGCCCCTCTATTCATCATCTCGAGGTAGACCATTAAACCTCTGGAAGCCTTCCACACAGTTTAGGAACGGAGATCCATTATGCTTTCCCTCAGGTTCCACTGAACACCAGCGAACAAACATATGGTGAGTCAGTTCTAATGGAATTCCACACCACATGCAGGCTCTGCGCAGGGGGCTGGGGGGAAGCTGGCCCCAAGCAGCCTTTGATGGCAGCTTCTCCAAGTGCTTTCTGTGACAGGATTTTCCTGCTTTCACCATGTAGGGATGGGAGGCTGGGGGAATTCGTTGTCTTTTAGTAAAGACTTTGGCAAGGAGGGTAGACATCTCTTTCTGCCCTCATCTCTCAGAAGAACTTATTAGCCGAACTTGGGCCGGTCACTTGGTTCCCCCGGAACCTCAGTCTTTCTCTCCTTAAGATAACCACAGACGATACCAGTTCTATTTCACAGGTGTTGCAATAAGGAAACACTTCAGTGGACAGAACCATGTTTTGGAAAGCGTTGCAGATTCGTATAATTTACCATCACCATCCTCCTCCCGGATTTCCTGTCTCCAACGCATGTCTCTAAGCTGCATGTGATACAGGAGCCAACCACATTCTCCTAGGAGGCTTAAAACGAAAACAACGAAACTGAAGTATTAACAATATTGATACCAAGAAAAAAAGATTCTCTAAAACCACTTGGAGATGAGCTCTAACTTCCTCTTCCGAAGGTAGAATTTTAAAAACAAAAACCTGTCTTCCCCCTTGGGCCTCCCTCCCCCATACTCCAAAAAAAAAAAAAAAAGTGATTATGGAGTGAGAGCCATACTGATGATTTTGACTGATCAACTGGAGAAATTTAGATAAATTTGGCTCTTCATTAACTGCAGCTGTTGTTTCTTTCAGTGCCTTAATGCAATTTATCATTTGAACGTGCTGGCCGAGGAGCGTTGCTGGAGTTTTCTTTTGCCTTCCATCGTTAATCCTAACAGTATGAATCCAATTTCTATAGTTAGCCTTGAAAAAACTCCCTTTCCTCTCCTCTAACGTTCTTATTGAAAAGTTATGCTTTTAGGTCCGTTTCTCTTGCTCTCTCTCTGTCTCAGACACACGCATGCACGTGTGCACCAACACATGCACCACCATCAACAAATTTCTATTCAAACCCAAATCCAGCTCCCGTGCCGAAAAGGACAAGTGTAAGAAGCTCTCTCAAGGCAGGTCCCAGATTCCCCACCCACACCCAGCTTATCACAGTCCCCGCCTACTCCCTTATTAAAATAATGTTGAGTGTGGCCTCTGAATTCAAACGTGCAGAAGTAAGGCCTCCCAAACTAAATGGGATTTCCAGCTCCAGTGCACAAAAAGAAAGTTTTGTGGTTCCACATGACTTGTCTGTGAATGAGGGCTGTGAGGTGACAGATGACCTCCAAACAATATTGGCTTATTTAAATTAAACTATTATTCATTTATATAGAAGGATGACTCATGACGATCTGGATTTAAAAAAAAAAAAACGGCCTCAGAACTTGTTTCCTGTTGATGCTCTAAGAATAGCCTGATGCTGGGCTCTGTGTGGTTTCTCCTTATTCTTAGAACTTTACTTACTGTCTTAATTATTACATTGTTTCTTTTGAAGAAGAGGAGGAACAGACAGACTGTATTTTCTCTCTTCATACCATGATGGATTCAGTGTCAAGAATAATGCTACAGGGTGGTAGCCACCAAAGGATGCTGGTATGTTTCAGGAAAACCCACCCAGGAAAGGAGAAAATAGAAACATTTTAGCATCTCTGTGTCTTTCCTGACTTCATTATGTAGGCTGGGATCCCAACATCTTAAAACTAAAATGGAAAAGAGAGCAGAGCCTCCTCTGCAAGCTAAAAATTATCCTGTGTTTGGAATGAGAGTGTTGAGAAGAACAGACACGGGTGTTGTAACATTTTCCAAAGGAGAAGGAGCAGGGACTTTACTCCTGTGCAGGCTGACAAAAGGAAGCCACAAAGAATGGGGGTCACTCCAGAGAAGTGAGAAACAAGTTGGGGCCATCTTCAAAGGTCTCCATTCTGAGTTTTTGAGGGAGCAAAGGTGGGCAAGGAAGCAAGGGAGATGTTACTGGCTAGTTCATCAACAACTGATTAAAAGGTTCTACTTCTAGTTCTGTTTAAGAACCAACCACACACACACAAAAAATCACACATATCTGAGGTAGATGGCACTGAGCTAGGCTCACTGAAGCACTAAAATCTTTTCAGAAAATCAGGAAACAAAGGTCAGTCATGGGATGAACTCTGAAGTTCAAGTTCACCTTGAATGCTAAAGCCGATCGGGGCATTTTACTCACTCTGGCAAGAAAAACATCGTCACAGCACACACCCATCAGTGATTTTAGTCCAGCAGAAAAGTTGGCCCCTCTGGCAATAGCAAAATCTGTTAGACAAATGATACCCTAGAAAATGCATGATCCTCTATAAGCTCCCAACACTCAGTGAAGAGCTTAGTAATTTCCATGTGTTGAGCACATCTCAATTCTCCACACAACTTGAGTGGTAACTAATAGCTCCACAACATTACCAACCACACACGTCCCATCTCTCTTTTCATTTTTGAGGAGGGCTCTCCTCTCTCCCTGCCCCTCCCCCCCAGTCTTCTTTAATATTAAGAAACTGTTTTTTGATTCTGTATTCCCTTGTCCATCTTCCTTCAATACCACATACCTTGAGGAGCCAGTCACTCACCCCCACGTCACATGAAGTACACAGATAAAGCAAAAGTCCTGCCAAGCAAACTACCAGAACCAGGTCAGATGCTGTCAGCTCTTCTGAGGGAAGCTGGGATTCACTGCCCTGACCTATGAGGGAGACTGATGGGAATAGAGAGTGCAGCCCTGTCATCCCAGCTGCAAAATTTTTAAACACCAGCCCCCCAAATCTTCCTTCTTTTTTCCTCTGAAGAGCCACCACTTAAACACTTGACCACAGGATGTGCCACGAAAACCTGGAGCTCTACAGCAACCCTGAAACCCAGCACATCTCCAGGATGTGTCTCATGCTGAAGCCCTTTCCTAATGGCTCAGAGTGGAGGACCAGTGCCATGGGTCTCCTTGAGGTGTTAGAATACCCCCTCCTCGCTCCCAAATGAGTACAGACCACACCAGAAACTCCAGCCCACAAAACCAGGTGTGGGACTTCCCTGGTGGCGCAGTGGTTGGGAGTCCGCCTGCCGATGCAGGGGACGCGGGATCCTGTCCCGGTCCGGGAAGATCCCACATGCCGCGGAGCGGCTGGGACGGTGAGCCATGGCCGCTGAGCCTGCGCGTCCGGAGCCTGTGCTCCGCAACGGGAGAGGCCACAACAGTGAGAGGCCCGTGTACCACAAAAAAAACCCCAAAAAAAACAAAACAGGTGTGGCAGCACAGCAACAGTGCTCCAAGAAAGGTCCATTCCACATCCCTCCATCCCAACCACCTCCTTTCCACCCCTGCTCTGTACTCTCCTCATCTGTGAATGAGGGTGAGAAGTCAGAACAGAGCAGACAGGACCCCAACGTTAGCTCTCACCATCTTATGCCAGAAGCCTGTTGAAAGAACATTGCCATCACTCCACACCGGGATAGAAAACAAAACATAACAAATGCCAATAGTCTGTGTATCTCTTACCATCCAAGAAAATACTGTCATCATGGCTACCACCCCGTGCCTTGCTGGAAAATACCTACTCAATATTACTGTGCGTAAGTCTGCAGTAAATGAATCGATAAAGTTATTTGAACATCTACTGTCATAGCTGTAAAATGCTTTGTAGCCCAAGTTCAGTTTCAGTGCCATAGTTCAAATTCCTGACCTCCAAACAAAATTTGCAAAGGGGCTGACCCCCCAACCCCCAGACCACTTTCCTCGGACACTCTGGCCACCTTGGAGAAGCAGGCCGTCCCCCCCACCCACTGGGAAATCAAGGACTTTCCACACTACTCAACCTCCTCAGTGAGAATTATGACTCTAAGAACTAGAGGGGGGATAACGAGATGATGTACTCTGTCAATATCTATCGAGTCCCCAGTATGTGCCAGGAAGTGTGTGGGCGCCAAAGCCGTAATGATAAACCGGGCAACCAGGCAGTTGCTCTCACGTATTTCACCATCTAACCTTCACAGTCTCGTGAGGTCTATAGCCACACGATTTAACCAACAAAGAAAGGTAAAGAAACTCATGAAAGCCCCCCAAACAGAAGTGGATAGAGCCAGGGTTGAAATCCAGGTCTGCTGTCTCTAAACCACTGTTCTTTCCAGATTTCACTGACCCCTGAGTTAATGAGGGGTGAATGGGGGATCAAGACCTGTCCTGCTCTTTCCTGTTATTAGAAAACTGGTAGGAGATCACCCTGCGTGCCAATCAGGCCCACTCCCTGTTCAGTCCAGGGCCGGAGCATCATCAATGGGAAAGGGGACCTCCTGCTGGTCTCAACGATGGCACACGGCCACGTGCTGATACCAGATGGTCCAACAGGCCCATCTGGCCCCTGGGCATGGGCTTAAGCCACCAGCAATGCCAAGGACTCCAAAATAAAGTATGAGAAAAAAATTTTCGAAGAATTAATTCTTAAAAAAAGGAAACATACCAACATGGTAAGATATGAATTTTGTTAGATTTCTTTGTACATATTGTAGAGTCTAGTGTTATTTTTCTCTGAATTACATAGAGACAGGGGGACACTAAAATCTTTCAGTACTTAAGGCCTCTAAAATTCTTAATCTGACCTGTGAGGTGCTCCTAGAAGATTCTGCTCTTATGCCTCTCTTATGCCCAAAAGAGAAGGCACACATTTGGCCTTGCTGTCTTTAGAAAGAGAAGGTTTTATTATCCTCATTTTACAGTAGTAACTGCAATACACAATACAGTAAAATGACTGAGCCAAGGTCGTTCACACAGGAAGGGCCAATAGTAGACCAGAAGCTGAGGTTTCCTGCTCCCTTTGGCACTGTTCTATGCCTCCCTCCCTAGGAGTTGTGAGGATGAGTGCTATCATGAGTAGGAAAACTGTGACTTCCCTGGTGGCGCAGTGGTTGAGAATCCACCTGCCAATGCAGGGGTTCAATCCCTGGTCCGCCACATGCCGCACAGCAACTAAGCTCGTGCTCCACAACTACTGAGCCTGCGTGCTGCAACTACTGAAGCCCACGCGCCTAGAGCCTGTGCTCCGTAACAAGAGGAGCCACCGCAATGAGAAGCCCGCGCACCGCAATGAAGAGTAGCCCCCGCTCGCAGCAACTAGAGAAAGCACACATGCAGCAACAAAGACCCAACGCAGCCACAAATAAAAATAAATTTAAAAAAAAAGTATGAAAACTGGGAATGTTGTCACCAAGATGGTGAAGTGGGAGACTCAAGCTTCTGTCCCCCAACAAAAATCAACAATTAGACAGCTATCCATGAACAAAAAAGCTCTGGAAGGGCTCAGGAGTCCATTTAAGAAAATTCAGCAACACAGCAGAACAAAACACCTAAGAATAATCACACCAACATAGCAAGAGAAACAGCTTCATTTTGCCCGCAGCATCCCATCCCCCAGGCTGGCAGTGCTCGGCTCCAGGAGAGAATTTCCAGCTACCAGAGTTCCTCTCACCAGAAAGGGAGAGAAGGATGAGTGACCAGCTTCCCCAACCTTTTGGGGCACCCCACAAAGGACCCACTTCAGTTTCATCCCACCCAGAGACCAGTAAAACTGAGACGAATAGAGACAGCTAGGAACAAGGAAGAAGAGCAAGGGCCACTAGTGTCAGCTATGCCGTGGGGGTCCCCAGGACTCCTAGTGACCTGTTCTGCACAGGAGCACAGCAGGTTTTGCCACTGAGAAACCAATGGCCGGCACAGCAGCTGCAGACCCTCTGCAGATTTCACCCCACGGCTATTCCCATTTGCAGATGCCAGCCCCCTGAGCCCCTCCCGCTCTCTTCCACCACTACCCCCAGCAGAGCCCGGGACACACACCAGCAGCCAGCCCAGGCCTTTGTGGTTGCACACATGGAGACATGAGCTAGATGCCCACAGCTGACTCCTACCACCTCATGCATACTTGGGGCTGCCCTTCCAGCTGTGCACTTGCACACCACCAGCCTGATGCTCACTGCCAGCCTCTACTGCCATGTGCATACCTATGGTCAGATCCTGTAGCCACAAAGGTGTACACCAACAGCCAAGGCACGCACGGCTGCTTGTGGGCCCGGATCCAGCTGTGTCTCTTGCCACTGGCCTATACCACTAGGCTCACCTGCAGCTAGCCACTCCAGCAATGTGCCTGCCTACCCCCAGCCCGACTTCCTTCACTAGCCTCCACTGCCAGGTGTGCCTACGTGGAAGACCCTGCAATCACAAGAGTACCTATCCAGAGCCAGCACCCCTACAGCTGAAAGTATGCCTGCAGATGCCCCAGGACCTTGCTTCTAGTCCTAGCCCCCATCACTATGTGAGTATCTACAACCAGCCCCTGCTGCTACATAAGCATCTGCAGCCAGAACTCACAGCTGAATGTGCGCGCTCAGCTGGTTCTGGCCGCCGCTACTGCCTGCCTCGGACCCTAGCCACTGGACCTGGAGATGCTGCTGAGGACACCACTCAAGACCCCCCCTTGTCTGCAGCACTAGACAAGCACCACACAGTTGTTGATGCTGTGGACCCCAGTGGCCTGAGCCAAAAAGACATTATGTCCCTCTGGAATCAGAGTTGCCACATTCCCCTGCACTTGGCACTCTCTGTCACTATACCCAGGGTGACAGCATGCTCCAGAGTGCCCCCTCCTGCATGTGAAGGTCCTTCTGGAAATAACAAAGCCAGCAAATGCACAGCCACCTACATGAGGCTACAGAAACCACGGAAAATCAGGGAAACACGATACCACCAAAGAAACTTCCAATACCTGACCACAAAGCAATGGAGATACATGAACTGCCCAACAAAGAATTCAAAACAATTGGTCTAAAGGTGCTCAGAGAGCTACAAGAGATCAGAGACAAGGAATTTAACAAAATCAAGAAAGCAATACCAGAACAAAAGGAGAAATTCAACAAAGAGACAGAAAACATAGAAAAGAGCCAAACAAATTTTGGAGATGAAGAATACAATAACTGAACTGAAGAATTCAACAGAGAGCTTCAGCTTAGTAAGCTCAAAGACAGATCAATCAAAATTATCCAGTCAGAAGATCAAAAAGAAAAAAATGGAAAGGAATAAAGAAAGTCTATTTGAATGAGAAGAAGAAAGGAAGAAAGGGGAAAAGACCTTATTTACAGAAATAATGGATGAGAAATTCCCAAACTTGGGAGAGAGATTTGGACATCCAAGTTCAAGAAGCTAATATAATAGGTCACCCCCTAATCTCAATACAAAACTGCCTTCTCCAAGACACATTATATTAGAACTGTCTAAAACCAAAGATAAAGAGAGAAGTTTAAAAGCAGCAAGAGAAAAAATTAATTCTCCCATACAAGGGAATGCCTATAAGGTAACTAGCAGATTTCTCAGCAGAGACCTTGCAGACCAGGAGAGATTGGGATAATACATTCAAAGTGCTAAAGAAAAAAACTTCCAACAAACAATATTTTACCCAACAAAACTGTCCTTCACAAATGAAGGAAGGATAAAGATTTTTCCAAACAAACAAAAGCTGAGGGAGTTTCTTACCAAAAGACCTGCCTTACAAGAAATGCTGAAAGGAGCTTTTCAAGCTGAAATGAAAAGATGCTAATTAGTAACATGAAAATATACAATACATTGGTAAAGGTAAATATGTAGTCAGATTTAGAGTATTTTAATACTGTAATATGGTAGTGTGTTAACCAATGAACTCTGGTATAAAGAGTAAAGGACAAAAATATTTTTAAATAGCTATAAATACAATAATTTGTTAATGGATACACAATATACAAAGCTGTAAATTGTAACATCAAAAACAAACCATGTCGGGGAGGGGAGGGAAGTGTAGAATTTTGTATACAATTGAAGTAGTTATTGGTTTAAAATAGACTGTTATATCAATAAGATGTTTCAAGTAAGCCTAAGAGGTAGCCACAAACCTAAAACCTATAGTAGGTACACACAAGATAAGGAGAAGGAAATCAATTATACCACTAGGAAATTCACAAAGGAAGGCAGTAAGAGAGGAACAAAACAGCCAGAAAACAATTAACAAAAGGCAAGGGTAGGTCTTTAACTATCAATAATTACTTTAAATGGAAATTCTCCAATCAAAATGTATAGAGTGGCTGAATGGGTAAAAAACAAGACCCAGCACTATGCTACCTACAAGAGACTTGATTCAGCTTCAAGGACACACATAGGCTCAAAGTGAAGGATGCAAAAAGATATTCCATGCATGTGGAAAACAAAAGAGAGCAAGGATAACTATACCTGTATCAGAAAAAATAGACTGTAAGTCAAAAATTGTAGCAAGAGATAAAGAAAATCATTATGTAATGATAAAGAGGTCAATTCATCCAGACGCTAGAACAGTTGTAAATATATATACGTACCCAATATTGGACTAGCTAAATATATTAAGCAAATACTTACAGATCCGGAGGGATTAATAGACAATACAATAATAGTAGGGACTTCAGTACCCTACTTTCAACAATGGACAGATCATCCACATAAAAAAATCAATAAGGAAACACTGGACTTAAACTATACTTCATATCAAATGGGCCTCACAGCCATACACACGACATTCATTGAACAACAGCAGGATACACATTCTTCTTGAGTGCATATGAAATACTCTTCAGGATTGATCATATGTTGGGTCACAGAACAAATCTTAAAAAATTTAAGAAGACTGAAATTATATCAAGTATCTTTTCTGACCACAGTGGCATGAAACTAGAAATCAATAACAGGAGGGAACCTGGAAAATTCACAAATATATGGAAACTAAATGACACACTCCTGAACAGCCAACAGGTAAAAGATAAAGTCAAAGGGTAAAATGAAAATAGAAACGTAGCATACCAAAACTTATGGGATGTAGCAAAAGCAGAGGAAATTTTATAGAATAAATGCTTACATTTTTTAAAAAAAGAAAGATCTCAAATAACCTAACTTATACCTAATGGAACTTGAAAAACAAAGCCCATAGTTAGCAGAAAGAAGGAAATAACAAAGGTTGGAGCAGAAATAAATGAAATAGAGAACAGAGAAATAATAGAAAAGATCAAAATCAGTTGTTTGAAATGATAAACAAAATGGGCAAAACTTTAGCTAGACTTACCAGGAAAACAAGAGAGAAAAAACTCAAATAAAATTATAAATAAAAAAGGAGACATTTCAACTGACATCACAGAAATACAAAGGATCATGAGACAACTGTGAGCAATTATATGCCATCAAATTGGACAATCTAGAATAAATAGATGAATTCCTAGAAACACACAACCTAGCAAGTCTGAATCACAAAGAAATAAAAATATCTGAACAGACCAATGACAAGTAAGCAGACTGAACCAGTAATTCAAAACCTCTCAACAAAGAAAAGCCCAAGACCAGATGGCTTTACTGGTGAATTCTACCAAACACTTAAAGAGGAATTCATGCCAATTCTTCTCTAACTCTTCAAAAAACTGAAGAGAACACTCCTAAACTCATTCTATGAGGCCAATATTACCCTGATATTAAAGCCAGATAAAAAAATACTATAAGGAAAAAAAACTACAGGCTGATATCCCTGTGAACATGGATGCAAAACTTCCCAACAAAATCCTAGCAGACCAAATTCAGTGGCACATTAAAGGATAATACACCATTGATCAAGATGGATTTACCTCTAGAATTCGAGGATAGTTCAACATATGCAAAATTAATACACAAACCACAGTAATAGAATGCAAGACAAAAAATCATATAATCATTGCAATAGATGCAGAAAAGGCATTTGACAAAATTCAATGTACTTTCATGATAAAAACTCAACAAACTGGGTACAGAATAACTATACATCAACAAAATATGAACTATCTAAAAATGAACTAAAGAAAATAATCCCATTTACAATAGTATCCAAAACAATAAAATACATAGGAATGAATTTAACCAAGGAAATGAAAGATCTATACAGTGAAAATTATAAGACATTGATAAAAGAAATTGAAGAAGACACAAATATATGGAAAGTTATCTCATGTTCATGGATCAGAAGAGTTAATATTGTTAAAATGTTCATACCACTCAAAGCCATCTGTATATTCAATGTAATCCCTATCAAAATTCCAGTGGCATTTTTCACAGAAATAGGAAAAAACAATCCTAAAATTCATATGGTGCTTTGTGACCACCTAGAGGGGTGGAATAGGGAGGGTGGGGTGGAGGGAGATGCAAGAGGGAAGAGACATGGGGACATATGTATAGGTATAACTGATTCACTTTGTTATAAAGCAGAAACTGACACACCATCGTAAAGCAGTTATACTCTAATAAAGATGTTAAAAAAAAAGATTAAAAAAAAATTCATATGGAACCACAAAAGACCTCAAATAGCCAAAACAATCTTGAGAAAGAACAAAGCTGGAGGCCTCACACTTCCTGATTTCAAATTATATTGCAAAGCATAATAAAAAAACAGAATGGTAGTGGCATAAAAAACAGACACATAGATCAGCAGAATGGAACTGAGAGCCCAGAAATAAACCCTTGCATATAGAGTCAATTTGAAACGGGAGACCAATTATACTCAATGGGGAAATGATAGTTTCTTCAATGCATTGTGTTGGGAAAACTGAAAAAGTTTTCCCAACACAATGTATTTCATGCAAAAGAATGAAATTGGACCTCTACCTTACATCATTCACAAAAATTAAATCAAAGTGGATTAAGGACTTTTAATATAAGATCAGAAAACTTAAAAACCCTGGCGGGGGGTAGGGTGGAAACAGGGAAAAAACACTTTGACATTGGTCTTGGCAATGATTTTTTGGAGATGAAACCAAAGCACAACAACAAAAGCAAAAATCAGCAAGTGGGACTACATCAAACTGAAAAGATTCTGCTCAAAAAAGGAAACAATCAACAAAATGGAAAGGCAACCTACAGAATGGGAGAAAGTATTTGCAAACCATCTATCTCATAAGGGGTTAATATCCAAAATATATCAGTAATTCATACAATGCAATGGCAAAAAAAAATCTGATTTAAAAATGGGCAGACTTGAATAGACATTTCTGTGAAGAAGACATACAAATAGCCAATAAGTATATAAAAAGGTGCTCAATATCACTAATGATCAGGAAAGCATAAATCAAAACCACAACATCACATGTATCAGAATGGCTATTATCAAAAAGACAAAAGATAGTAAATGCTGGTGAGGATGTGGAGAGAAGGGAACCCTGGTGCACTGTTGGTGGAAATGTAAATTGGTGCAGCCACTAAGGAAATGGTCCTCAAAATATTAAAAATAGAGCTACCATTTGATCCAGCAATTCCACTTCTAGCTATATAAAGGAAATGAAATCACTATCTTGAAGAGATAACTGTACTCAACTGCTTATTGCAGTATTATTCGGAATAGCCAAGGCATGGAAGCAACCTAAGTGCCCCTCAATGGATGAATGGGTAAAGGAAATGTGAAGGATGCATTAACTAAACTTATTGTGGTAAACCTTCCACAAGGTACCAAATCATCACGCTGTACAACTTAAACTTACAATATTATGTGTCAATTACATCTCAATGAAGCTAGGAAGAAAAAAAAAGATATGAAAACTGGTGTTTTCTCTCTATAAACCTAGAAAGCACTGTTGAACCATGACATATCCTTTTTCATATTTATCATGGAATTCTCAAGTGGAGAATGCGGCACAATCGCTCATCCAATCCCTGGGCCAACACTGACTGCAGGAGATAAGAACCTCTAGGGGGATCACCTTCCTGCACAGCTGTGGTGGGTTCCTCCCTCAAGCACGCAGCACAAAGAATCCTAAGGCTGCTTGGGTTTGGTCTCTGTACGTGACCTCGGCTTAGCGAGAGCATCTTCAATTTCCCCCACAGTTTTCTCCTTAACACCTCTCCCAAGAGGTATCATCAGGGCAACAGACTTCTTTAAGACCAGAACATTCTAAGATTGTGGTTGACCCAGGCCGTTGGTGGGAATATTTTTCAAGTCTATCTTTATTACCATAATTATTCAACTTGTGGGCACAAGGTAAGCCAGTGACCTCAGTAATCATGTGCACCAGCTCTCCTTGCTACCTGTCCACCCAAGAGAAATTTCAAAGCTATAAATCTCTGGGGAAAGGAGCCTCAACCACAGGCTCTTCCCATCTGTTCATTTTAGATGGCCAACTCCCATTTATCTCTTAGACCAAGAGCTCTCACCCTTGCCTATTTCTCAGAAACATCTGGGGAGTTTCAGAGGCACCTTGCCTGGGCTCCACCTCCAAAGATTCCGGTTCCTTTGCTCTAGGGTAAGGCCCAGCATCAATGCTTCTTAAATGCTCCCCAAGTGATTCATGGCTGAAAACGACTGCTCTTCCTAGGTCACCTCCCAACACACACATTTCCCTTTCAGTCTCCCAGAAGCTTGAATGTTTACAGTTCAAGTAAACTGCCTCTGGATCTCAGGGTGAGAGAAGTTTAAAGCCTTTCAGTGCTGTAGGTGTCTTGGATTTCTGAGATAATTTACAACTAGTTAACGTAAAGTGCAACTCTCCTCTTCTGCTTTCCTCTCACTAACCCAGGTCTCTTAGGGACTCCTAAGAAGGTTTATTTGTGGGAGAAGCTCTGGCTTAGGGATAAGGCTAAAATTCAGATATGAAACTTTTTCCCTCAGGGATTCTCAGCAGAAGGAAAATGGAAGTGAGTGAATCTGGGCACCCAAGGACCCTTGGAAAAGATCTATGGTCATGACAGGGATTAGGATGGCTGAAAACCGTGCTGACCTACATTATCTTCTCAACCTTCACCTAAGCCTTCAAAGACAAAAAAGAAATAAAGAACCTTGCAGCAAAAAGCCAATGGATTCCAAACATGACATCAGGAATGGGTGTCTGCAATTTTGTCTGTGGACAGGGACTCTGACGCACCCTTCACAATCTCGAATAAAAACGCCTAAATTGAGCACCTAAATGCATTTGGGATATTGGATGTAAGACATGTCCTAAGAAGGAGTTATAAATACTATTGACAGATTTTTGCACAAAATAGCAGGAAATGTTAGGAAAAGGTATCAAGCTGTGAAAAAACAGGCCTGTTCTGTGTTATTCTGGTTTCAGGACTTAGTATTAATAATATCATATGTTAAATATGGGCACAAACACCATCAATGAATAACCAAAGGTCACAGATTAGCCACAAGCATAGTCTGGCTCAGGAAATATTTTTAGATTGATAAAGGCTAGATAAATATATAGATGCATGCATGCATGCATGGATAGATGGATGGATGAGTGGATGATTCGATGTGTGGATGCATGGATAGATGGAAAAATGGATGGATGGATGGATGGATGGATGGATGGTTGGATAGATGGATGGATGGATGGATGGTTGGATAGATGGATGGATGGTTGGATAGATGGATGGATGGATGGTAGGATGGATGGATGGATGGATGGATGGTTGGATAGATGGATGGATGGATGGTTGGATAGATGGATGGATGGATGGTAGGATGGATGAATGGATGGATGGATGGATGGATGGATGGATGGATGGATGGTAGGATGGATGAAGTCTCTGGTGAACAATGTTTAAGCCAGCAGTGGTGAGACTGTTAATAAACAGGAGAGGAGCAGCTCTCTCTATGGCACCTTATTGATCCCTATGGCCACCTTCCACCCATCATTGTAGTTGAACCAGTGGTGTATGCCTCAGTCCCAGGAGACTTCTCTAGAAGACTGTTTTAATTAAGACTTTCTCAGCTGCAAGTGACAAATTCCCATTTTTTAATGGCTTAAACAAAAACAGCAATTTGTTGAAAAGATACTGAAATATCTGAGGGAATACAAGGATCAATGCAATTTAGCCTCAGAAATCATTTAGCACAAGAACAAGAATCATGTAGCGAACCAGTTTTCTTTCTTTCTGTGCATCTGTTTCATTTTTTGCAGTGTATCTGCTTCATCTTCCTCTGCCATATTGTAGAGCAGTTCTTCCTATTTGCCAAAGCATGTAGCAGAAAACTGTCAATGAACCTTGTGTTTCACATAATACAGATCCTGGTACTGACAAAGAATCAAATTGACTCTCAAGCTCAATTCCAAATTCCTGGGAAAGGAGCACAGTGGTCAGTTTGGGGTCAGCTGTGTACTGCTGGAACCATCAACTGAGGCAAGGGGCTGGAGTCATGTCAGGGAATGTACATGCTCTCTCAGTGGCCCTGAGAATGGAGGGAAGAAAAAAAAAGTTCTAGAAAATTATAGGTGAGCAGACAATCCAAATTCCTACAAATAGATTGACAACACTGACAAAATTTGCGAGCAACCCTGGACAAACTGTGACACCTGACTCTTCTTTAGCCTCCACTATTTCTGCCCTGCCTCTCACCCCACAAACTTTTGTCTTCTTCAGCTGTCCAAGGCTTTCAAGTGATCTAAGTGGCAATCCAAGGTGCCCGCTATGAGACCCTACCCAGATGTACATCCCCATCCAAACTCCAGACTTTTCTTTTTGACCCGGAGTTTCAGGATTCAAAAACTGAATCCTTGAAGGAACCTTGAAAAATATTTCAGCAGCCAGGCCTGATGGGATGAATAGGAAGCAGAATTCAGCATGCCTGGTAGAGACAGGAACCAGAAGATCACTCAGTGTTCAAGATCCAGTCTGACAGCCCATGCCCTTAAAAGACCATCTTCGTAGAATCCTTTTCTCATATTGTCATTTAAAGGAGTCAGGCCCTCTCTGTGATCCTTGAGATTTTTCTACTTCTATTCCTGAAACCACTGCCTTTCTCTTCTCTTTAAATTTGTGATTGGTTCATCATGCCCTTTTGATCAGAGATCAGCTCACAGATTGGCTGGCTTGGAGTCAAATGCCCAACCCCTGCTGTCCAGTTAGCTCTGTGCAGGAGACAGGGTCATGTGCTATAGATGCTTGTTACTGTGGGTGTGCTCTGGGGACCAGCAGTGTCACCAGGGAGCTAATTAGAAATGCATATTCTCAGGTCCCACAGAGACCTACTGAAACAAAATATGCATTTTCAGGAGATCCCCCTAGGTGATTCATAGGCTGATTAAAATTTGAGAAGAGCTGGTATAGAATATAGCCCTTCAAGTTGGGAACTGCCTTGAGCTGTATCACAAGCAAGCAGCTGTGGACAGCACTGATAACTCAGTCTCTTTTCAAGCCACTAATCCCACCAATAACAGCATTAGCTATCTCTCCTTTCAGGAACACTTCCATCTTTTTATAATAGATTCTAGAATCACAAAATCTGTAAAAAGAAAAGGAGGGATCTCTTGGTGACATTTCAGGCACCATGATGGGTAGCTGGAGAAGAGAGTACTGTTCATTTATTGTGGGAGAGATTTTTATTGGAAGGGTGTGTTATGTTTTGCTTTGTCTTTTAACAGAGTCTTCATCATCTATTACAGCTTGCCGTCAGAGAAGCTACTTATTCTGTTGACTCTTCTGTCTCTCTATAAAAAACAACCCTGCCAAAGCAAGTGTCTCTACCTCCTGCTGTAATCAAGTCCTTCCCTGGAAACATCACTGCCAACTTCCTACAGAAAGGGGATTCTAAGGTCTTCTGTCCAAACTCCTTACTTTACAGATGTGGGAACTAAGGCCAAAGAGAGAAGAGGTTGAGACAAGTTCACGGAACTGAGTAAAGCTTCAGCTGAGGCCAGAACCCAGGGATCCTGACTTCTCTGTGAGGGTTCCCTTTGCTAAACGGAGCTGCCACCAAGCAAATGCTCCAGAATATGGCTTGTGGGCGTGGGATGTTGGGAGGACATAGTAAGGGTGTTCTGGGAGAACACATTGCTGGTGAAATTTCGGATGAGGGCCTGGAATCCAAGGGTCTGCCTCAGACTCAGTCCCTCAGAATATGGATGCCACAGGACCTTCCAGAACCTTCTGAAAGGGCTTTTAAGAAAACAGCAAGTACAAAATATGAAAACAACTGCCCCCAGCTGCTCCTGGGGTCGTTGTATTCTGACTGCAGCTGTGGAGAATTGTTGTTGAATTCCATTCTCAATGTTGCTCTAAAAGCATTTCAAAGAGGTTCAGAGAAAGCTGTGTGCACTTTGGTAAATTGGAAACTATTTGCGACTAACCATCCATCACTGTCTCTCAACATTCGCCACCAGAAAGAGGTGGGGGCCAAGGGGGCAGAAGGCCAGACCCAAGTCAGGGGGAGCTGCTCACAGTCCCAGTTGCCCCTGTCTTTCCGGGACACCCTAGAATAATACATGTCCCTTTCGGTCCTTGCCAAGGAGATTTTAGAAGAAGGAAAAAGAAAGATGAAGAAGCAGCAGACACATCTGTTTGCCATATACCTGCTTCTCAAGAATTGTAAGCTTTTGTGAAGTTAAAATAAAAATCAATCCTTCATGAACATCCTTCCATAAATACTAATGACAGCGACTCTGCATTGTCTTTAATACCCGCCCACGTAATCGCCTCCAAGCTGGAGACATTTGTTAAGAGTCACTGTTATTCAACTACTTTTTCTCATTATTCAGTCTTATAATGTAGAAATGTTATTGCAATCTGTCCTAAGATTTACAGAATGTATTTCTGGGGGGGGGGGCGTGGGGTGAGGGAAAAAGGAAGATGATGACATTTAGCAAAAGAAGCCATATTTTATTACTCCATTAAGATAAATTTCAAAACCAGGCAAGACCAAACTGTAGTGGTTAGGGAGGCCTGCTGAGGTGAGAAGCCAGGAAGTGATTACCATAAAGCTTAGGATAGTGGTTAATTTGGGAGTGGTGATGGGAAGAAGCATGGGGGAGGGGAGGGAACTCAGGAGTACAGGCTAAGTTCTAGCTCTTGACCTGAGTAGTGGTTACATGAGGACTCACTTTCTGATCCATTTTTGAACAATGCAATTTTATATTTTTGTACCTTTTCATTTGTGTCTATTTCACAATTTTTAAAAATTAAAAGAAAATAAAGGGCCAAGATGAAGAAATGTGTCTCAGCCGCCAAGCCCTTTACTTGTATGAAACCCTATTTGGTTGTGTTCCCTCTGAGTGACAGGAACAGACAAGCTCCAAGAAGGGCATGCTGTGGACAAGATGAGAAGCAGGTAAAACCTGCTTCCCTGTTCCATTCCTGTCCTCTAGGTTATTAGAGGGTAACCAAATAGGCCCAGTCGCAAAGGTTTTTAGTCTCAGGAAGCAAGACCCTTTTTTTCAAGCAAGACCCTTTAAAGGACCCTTTAAAGGAACACTTACAAGGAGGTAACCGTATATAAGATACACAAATGGTGCTGCATAGGTATAACCAAATTGCAGATCTGGGGACACCCATCCTGGTTCCTTGTTGGCCTCTATGGTGGCCCCAAAGGTACTTTCTGGGTGGCCTCCTGGGCTCTTGAGAACACAGTTAAAAAGCCCCAGATCTAATGAATAGCCATTGGTTAGCCATGACTAACCTAGAGGCCAAGACAGTGGTCAGGGGAATTGGGATGTAGGACAGATAAGTCTTAACATGAGAATGAAGGTCAAGCACAGTTAAGTGTCAGCTGGCGAGCGACCATGGAGGGACTCAGGACAGCTGGAGAGCAGTGGGTGCCGGCCCCAGGCAACATGGTGAACAGGGACCCAGTCATGAGACTAAGTTGTGCAAATGAGCGTGAGAACACGTCCAGTCAGTTAACATGAACACAGCTCCCAAAGATCCCCAAGGAGTCTCGCTAATGGGAGTGGCAGGGACTCCAAAAGGCCCGCAGGGAAACACTTTGGGTCACGCAGACCTTTCTGTAGCTTTCACATCACAAGTAAGCAACGCGTGCCCCAAGTTCCAATGAAATTAAAGAAACAAAATAGCTGTGATTTTTCAGAAGGGCACGTCACCAGGAAGATGTTCTGCTGCTATGCGGCCAAGGCTCTCCTTCCCTGCCCCCTCCCCTTATTGAAATGAAACAGAGAGACAGGGAAATTCACTGGGCCGTCCTCTACTTTTCTCCACGTGGAAGAGAAGAATGTTTCATGTTGGCCTTTAAACTACAAGGCTTTTCAAACCAGATATCCCCATGCTGAAAATCCTTGCTTCAGGCTGGGCTTAGTTTTGCTTTGTTTTTAAATCAAATAAGACCAAGCAGAGAAAGGTAAGCACCTCTGCACAGCTCTCCGGTCACTGCCAAGTGCTTTCCCATTCTGTCCCACCCTCACCCCACTCAGCTAGACTCTAATCAGCTGCGGGGGCAGCGAGCTCTTCCCCAGCCCCTTGGTGACCTCTGGTGTCTTGCGTGAGGTGGGCCCACGTATAGGATTTGGCAAACATGATGTACTCAACAAATGTGAAGTCAGAGTAGTAATAGTAATAGTAGCAGTAATAGCAGTAATGTTTGTAAACAGCCGTTAAACGGCTGAACTGCCCAGTCTGCCCCTATTAACACTGAGCACGTGGGTAGGAATCGCTGGGGTCCCCACAAAACATAGTACTGAGAGCAGAGGATTCACTAAATCTGTGACTAAATCACTGGGTATTTGAGGATCCATAAAGCATCACAATGGATACTGCATTATTACAGCTGACACTATATACTACAGTGGCCTGTGTTTGATGCAAAGCCAGTTGACAGGCAGAGGTCCCCCACTGAAGACAGGATATCCGCAGAATCACCTCCAGCAGCACAAGCAAAAGTCACCTGCCAAGCACCTGACGGTGCGTCCTGAGAGAACAGAGTCACCACAGTGAGTGCTGAATGTGGGAACTCCTAGGTTACCCTCCTCTGGACCAGGTACTAGGCATCTCTGGAAAAGTCCCTTAGCTTCCCTAGAACGCAATCTCTCATTCCTGAAAACTTAGTTGAGGTTGGTCTTCAGAGCCCTGTCACCCCGCCCCCCCCACGCATCCAGGAAAGGTATTTATGCCCTTCCCCCACCTCCCCTCACCCCCAACCAATGGCACCTGGGCAAACAGTGATGCTGGGGTAATCCAGAGGTTCCGCTTAGTCCCAGTACCATTTTACCAACAACTGACATCCCCACACAATTTCTATTTCTATGGGCTATGTTTATCACATTGATCATATTAGAAGTTTAAAATAAATGTTTTAAGTACTTATTAACTGGTTTGAAAATAACAATAAACACGTTATGTATAAGCATAAATAGCACTGTCATAAGAATAACTATATTTACCAAAACAAATTAATGAGAAGAGTGGTGTTGTTTAGATTTTTTTCCTTCTTTTTGTCTAGCTTTATAGAAGATAGCTGGAGTCCCCCATCTGCTTCCACATTCAGTCTGTTGTGATCTGTTGCTTTGCTTGAACTATATGAAGAAAATCTGATCTCACATAGAAATGTGTAAGGAGAGAGAAGGGAGTATGTAATAAGGTAGTCTTTTCAGATAATTACAGATACTCTTCTTTGATATTACATCGAAATTCAACAGTGCCGATTTAATATTGCACTAAAACTCAGCAAGTGCCAATGAGGGATGGGAAGCCATATTAACAAACTTTTCAGATTGTTATATTAAAGTTCACTAGTGTATCTTGTACTTTGAATGGAACTTTTTCCCACACATAATTTTATAACATCATGCCTTGGCCATTTGGAAAATTTTGGTTTATTGAGTTATACAGATCTTCCAAATGTACAATGGAAAACTCCACTACATATTCATGAGAAACTAAGAGTGGAAAAGGGAGATAACATCTCAGTATTATAATGAAAGTAATAGTTTTGACCTTGGGGACCCCCAAGAGTCCCTGGACCACACTCTGAGAATTGCTGAGTTAACCCACCACATAAAGTAATAGTTGTGGATGTGTCATTTAGAGAACTGTCACCTCTCCCAGGTGAATGACTTAACCCATTTAGGTAATGCCTACTACTTTTCCTTCGAAACCTGTCAAAATAGGATGGATAGTGAGTGTGGGTCAGAAGGGAGGCCTGGAGCCCATCAAACTCTGTATGAACTACTCATCCCTGCCCCTACCAGCATCTTGGAAATTTTAAGTACAAGCAGTGATGTGCCTGTGAGTGTTGAACAACCAGCTCTCCAGGAAAAAGAAAAGTCCTGTTTTTCAGCATTTGCCAATTCCTATGGTATAAAATCTTCCACCATGTCTGATTTCAAGCGACCAACAGGACATCACTGAACAAGCTGCTGGGACAAGAGGCACACGATTGGTTTTCACAAGCTGGTGTGAGCCAGCTCCAGCACACCCCTGAGAAAGAGACAGAGACCCACCTCTCAATGGGAACAGTGCCAAAGAATTTCCAGTCATTTGGTTTTAGCTTCCACACTCTACCCTCTGGCTATAGATGATTTACATTCCTGCGACATGCAAGAGCCAGTCTCATCCCATTACAATATCAGACTTAGGCTCAGGCCCAGTATCTAGTTCACTAGACCAGTCCCAGGTGTGAGTGAGGCTTCTCAAGTATCATTGTCAAGGACAGTTCCTGTTGCTTGGAAGACCTGTGAGCTAAAGAGGCAAATTTCCTGCCTCTAACACGCCCAACATACTATACACCCTACATGCAATAGTGAAACCTGGCTAGGGTGACCAAATAGACGTTCCTGTTCAAAAACCATGGGAATGCGAGGCACACAGCCATCACTGGTCCGCAGCAGTTCTGAAATCCAGCCTGGCACGAGTCACCAGTTCCTTGATTAAGACTGTTCCTGGGGAATAATTCTTTACAGACCCTGGTTCCACCCGTGGGTTCTTGATTCTGCCCTCTGGGTCATCTTTTTTCTGTAAGAAAAAGCCTGCGTTTGAACCTGAGTGGTATTCGTAGCCTGCTTCCTGCCTAAAGTAGTTTGGGTTCCAAAGGTCTCTTCTCATAGTGTACTATCTCTTTCTGTTTTGGTCCCCAAAGGAACAGAGACAGCAAAATCAGGTTAAAGTGAGTGGTGTGGAACAGCATGAGAAGAGAAAAGAGTCTGGGAGGTCAAAGGGTAGCCTGAGAAACATGTGAGGATAAGAGAAGCTGTGCCTTAGGAATAATCCATGGACTGCTGATTAGATATAAGATTCCTATGCAGAAGAGGGCCGTTCCTCCACTCCCAGAGGGCCCTGGAGGCATGGCCCCCCATTACCTGAAACCTAAGCCTAACCCTAGTTTTACTATTTGTCTTTTAGTCTGAAAAGATTTATAAAGATATGTATCTTCTCACTTGGTCATTTTTCTAGTTCTTTTTTTCAACTCAAGAAATAATAAATACTCATAAATTTTAAACTGTCCAAAAATAAGTGTTCTTCCCACTACAGTTTGTCTGACCAACCCCCAAGGCAGCACTATTTGCAATCTCTTAGTGCATCCTGCCTAAAATAGTCTGTGAGCAAACACATAGATAAATGATGATAGATAGATAGATAGATAGATAGATGATAGATAGATAAATAGATAGATAGATGATAGATAGATAGATAGATAGATGATAGATAGATAGATGATAGATAAATAGATAGATAGATGATAGATAGATAGATAGATAGATAGATGATAGATAGATAGATAGATAGATAGATGGTTGTTTTACATAAATGAGGACATGCTGTGCATGCTTGTCTGCCCCATTGCTTTTCATCATTAATTATCTACCTTGGAGATTATTCCATAAGAATACATGTAAATCTACCTATCATTCTTTTTCCCCCTAGTTTATTTTGGATTCATTCCCCTCCCCGCTTTATGGAACTTCACTTGCTTCTTTCTTTGATACATTTCCACAGCATCTGATCTTCTCCCTTTTAAAGCTCATCACACTCAATCGACAGTTATAGATTGCTGACACAATATACGCCAGACATAATTCTAATACTGTATAAGTATTAATTCATTGAATTCTTGCCCCATGAGGTCAGCACTAGTAGGGTATGAGGCTTTCCAAGGGCCATACAGCTAGAAGTAACAGAGCTGGATTCAAACCCAGGCACTTTGGCACCAGCATCCACGCTCTTGACCACTTTGCTCCACTTCCTTCCCCCACTCCCATACCCCATGCACTGCCTTGACATAGTAAGGCCTCATTGTCTGTCTTTCTCACTAGACCTGAGGGTAAGGAGCATGTCTACATTGCTAGCTGTCAAATCCCCTAGTAGGTGCTCAATAAATATTTCTGAATTGAATGTCAGTAATGATACCATGTTCTGGAAATTCTTTACTATGGTCACTGTGCCAAGCATCTCACCATACAGCAACTCTAGGACATTGCTGCCATGATTGTCCCAACTTTACAGTAGAGGAAATGAGAGAGCCAGGTGTGGACCCACGTCTGTCTGACCCTAAAGACTACACTTGGCCTCCAGACCAGCCATTCTCTCTGACCCACCAACCCCCTTCCCTCACCGAAGCCCACCACAGAGAGCCCTGAGCGCCCAGAACCAGCTATGGAACAAAAGCCTCCTGCAGCAGACTCGCTACAGTTCCTACTGCTCCAGAAAAGATTTAGAAGGTGCCTGGGTTATTATGATTTTTAAAGAAGTGTCTCTCCACACACAGTGCTGCCTTAGGACCCAGTGCAGTTCAGTTTCCATGGGTCGTAAGGCACTAAATATCCTCTCGATCACCATCACGGGGATTTACATGAGACACTCACACCCCTGAAGAGAAGAGGGTTCGTGTCTGCCACCCAGCCAGGCATAATACTTGATGTCTTGAACTGAGGAAGAGGGGAAAATCTTAGAAGGACTTTCTTCGGAGTGAAGCTAACTAGCATACATTTACTGTAAATCCAATAGACCAGTTTCCCCATCTAACATAATTTATCTTGAAACAACACAGGTGGCCTCTATTAAGAGCAGCTCTGGCCAGGCCACTCGGCTCCCAGCGCTGCAGTCTCACACTGCCCTCTGCAGTCTGACTCCGGTCTTCACACGGCTCCCCGCACCCTCCGCCCCCTGACCAACCCCAAGTGTCACAACTTGGAACATCCTGCACACACCTCTAGTCCTTCAGGTAGAATCACCATGGACCTTTGGTCTGGAGACAAAAGGTAAACGATTGTGGAACTTGCTGCCTGAGCTGTTGCATTTACGGCCATGATGCATCTCTTCAGAGCTGGTGGATTTGGAAAGCACACCTTGGGGGGCTCCATTCATAACATTCTTTTCCCGTAAGAGGGCTAAAAAAGGAAAACAATATTTTACCCGGATTGGTGTGATTTGTTCACTCCAACCTCTCCCAGCCCATCTCCTTTTCACCACACAGCACACAACCCCTGAAGAGAAGGCAGATGCTATCTAGGTCAAAAACATACTGGGTGAAGAGAGAAGCAATCCAAGGGAAAGAAAGAGAGTCTTGCACACTTGACCTATTATTTAAGAAGAAAAATCCTTAACAGATTTTTCTTCCTGAAAGAGGATGAAGAACCTATCCTAAAACCCAAAATGAATACATTCGTGAAGATCAGAAAAGAACTAGATCTTTTTTTTCTTGGATATATTGTGTATATGTGTATCTTTCTATGTGTATATGTATATGTTCTCCTGGAAAACTCTTCCTAAATTGGTTGGAAAAGAGTTGTCATTGTGTTTCAACATCCCGGCCTCCAAGAAAGACAGCATCAATTCCCTTGGCAAACTTACCACTAGCCTGCCAGATATTCTTAGAAATCTGCTTCCACCCCCTCCCCCCACACACAAACACCCTGCACACACATGCATTCTACAAAACCCTCTCTGTGAGGGAGCTTTTCTGGGAAACCAGCTCGAGACCACAGGCAGACACTGGTTCCACACCACTCTACACCAAGTTCCGGGCCCGTCCCTAACTGGGCCTTTAACCCAAAGCTCAAGCTTATTGTTTTTGGACTACACATTTGGGTGTCTGATGGGGATGGAGGGAGATCATTATCTGAAGGAAGGGAAAAGAGAAGATAATGCCCAAGTTTAAAACTTCTAGGAATGGGGCCAAAAAGGGCCTAAGGAAGTCTGTGAACTCAAAAGTTGGCATCATTGGTTTTAGGATCAAGTTCAGGCTCCTTGGTGTATTCAGCGCTCTTCAACCTCTGTCCAGAGTCAACCCCTTGTGTCTTCCACCTCCCACTATCCAGCCCAGGTGTCCTCGGTACATTTACACCACGTCTCCCCACTCCCCTTCCCTGCAGCACCCACTTGCCCATTCCTCCAGCCCTGTCTTTCTAGACATAGTCAAACCCCTTTTTAGTGATGAGCTGGATGCCCACTCCAGCCAGACCTGTTCTGCCTGTGGCCAGTCCTTGTTCACCTTCTGCCGCTCCCAGGGGAGTTGCATTGCTTAGGGAGCAAAGGCACAGCCCTCACACTGAGTAGACTGCACGTTGCTTGAGGCTGGGCACTGTGTACTTGTCTGCTGACCCACCGGTTCCCTGGCTCCTGCTGGCTGGGCAAGCTGCCTTATGACCACATCAGAGCAGAGGGTCCCTGGAGCAGCAACAGATCTGCTCTAAGTGGCCATCATCATGGCCAGCACAGTTCCAGGCATTTTCTGGGCACTCGGCACACTTTAATTAAATGAATTGAACTGGCAGAAAAAAAATGGAGAGTGACCGCCCGAGGTCACATATGCTAGGAAATATGTCAGTCCACTGATAAACTCCATCCGGTCAGCAAACGGGAAAATACTGAGAGGCCAATTTAAAATGATTTGATAGTCCTGCCCATTGTTCTTATTGTACAATCATTGTCATAAAAGGCTAGTCAATTGCTATAATTTAAACATACACACACCCAATCACTCCACTGGCAGGGACAGATCTGTCCAGAGTTTCTGAAATGTCAGTGATTCTCCAGGTTACCAGAATTTCCAAAGCTCTAAAAGGAGAGAGACATTTCAGACCAGGAGAAAGGATGTTTTTGCAGGGTCAGTTAGATCCTTTAGAACGACAGCACCGGCCAACGGGTCGAGAGAGGGCACAATTTACAATTTATCCTAATTAGTGAGGCTGTGTCCTTTGTTTCTCAGTATGGAAGGCTTCCTTGGATTGTAAGGAGGGTACCTCCCTCTAACCCCCCAATGTTTCCCTTTTTATTCCATAATTTATACATAGATAGGTAGGTAGGTGGATAGGTATATGGTAGATAGATAGAGATAGAGATAGGGAGATAGATAGATAGGTAGATAGATAGATAGATGATAGATAAAAGCAAGAAAGGAAAAATAAAAGATCAGTAATGGCCCAAGATATCCAGCCAGGTTTCTAGACATCCTTTGGAGACTGTCAGCTTTAGACATAAGGTTCTAATTTTTATCACTTCTGCAGCATTCATCCTGTGTCTTTGGAGGGAAAAATCTCAAGACATAGGTGAGAAGTAGGAGGCCTTTGAGGTTTTCTTGGGTCCTTTCTTTTAATTTTATCAAAGAAGACCAGAGAGCCTTTTTCCCTGTGAATACTCTACTCTCTGCCTCCAAAATTGACCATACTGACTCAGCTAGGGCTGCAGGAACTCTTATATCCATTCTGCCCTTTGTATCCATCTGTGTATATGGTCACCCAAAGCCTTGAATCAGATTCATTGTGTCAGATTATCCAAACTGTCCAGCATGGTGAGGAGCTAGTTTTTACAGTGTCAATAGTTTAAAGGGGAAAAATGTTTTTCTCAAAGATTCCATAGGTTCAGAATCATAAATGGAATTATGCCACATTTCAACCCAGCAGCCCTACATGTCGGTAGAAGAGAAGAGCTAAAACTTTTGTCAGTGTCCAGATTCATTTTTATTATTAAGCTACACGGATGTGCACAGCATCGAGGGATGTCTATCTCCAACTCTATTTGTTGTAGATTGTATTAGTAACCAAGTTAGCATATACAAAAATTAAAAAGAGGAAGAAGGAGAGAAAGAAAGTGGGGGGGAGATTTATTAGCAGAATTCTTATTTGGGGTATCTTTCCAAATGCAAAGCCAAGAATATATAGTCAGACCTAAGAAAAGACTGGAGCTAAGAACTGGAAAAGCATGAGGAACCCAGGGAACAATTCTTGTCCATCTCCCAACTCTGTTTTTTTCCGTGCCTCTCTCTCTCTCTCTCCCTCCCACCCTCACCCACAGTCACTTCTCTGTCCTATAGTAGCACATGGCTCAGTCTATTTCAAGCATCCATACATGGTCCCATCAGAAGTAAGGTCGGCAGGATGGGGGCAGCAGTCACATGGTCCAGCAGGGCAATAACTTACAGATTGAGGAGATCTGACTATTGGGCTTGGCAGGCTTCTCAAAAGATATCTACCCCATTAATACCTTCAAGCTATTAGAGGGTGAGGAAATGTATATAAATTACAAATTAGTCTGAAACTATGTATATCTTACACATGTCTAGACCATAGCAATTAGGAATTTATGTGTTAGAGGTTGAAACATTCTGCTCTAAAATGATAAAAATAAGTTGCATTTGATGTACTCATCTAAAGAGGCTCTAAGGGGCAACATCCCAGAATCAGCCTTATAAGACGGTGGAATAGATATTTATGTGAGGGTATTTGAGGGAGCCCATGATGGTGGAGGGGTCGTCCTGGGAAAATAACAGAGGCAAGAGGGGTGCAAAAGTAAAGAGAATACACTACAAAAAGGAGGGAGCCATTACAGCCTGAAAAATAAATCGCCTTACTTGAAAATCCTTCTGGGGAACAATATGATATTATGTGCTAAAAAGCCTTAAGTATTCCTGGCCTGGGGATTTATCTCAATTAATATTTCTTCCCCAAAAGAAAGAATTTATGGTATGAAGATATTCATTGTAATATTATTTATAACAGTGAAAAATCATGAGCATTCTAAATCACCAAGAATAAGGAACGTGACACGTGAATTGTCATATATCCACTTGGAAGACTGTCCATCTACAGAAAACGGTGGTTATAAAGATCAGGTGGTGACTTGGAGAAAATGCACGTGAAAGGATGCTAACCCCCAAAAAGCAAATTACCAAATTATATGAATGTTATGATTAAACCCATATTAAAATACATTTCTATGGAACAAAACAAATAAGGACTCCTTATACTTGAAAATACTTATATGGGGAAGTCTCTGTTTCACAGACTTTGTATGATGCTATTATGGTATTTATAAAATATATATTTTAAAATTTATTTTATTAAAGTATAGTTGATTTATAATGTTGCGTTAATTTCTACTGTACAGAAAAGCGATTCAGTTATACGTCTACATACATTCTTTTGCATATTCTTTTCCATTGTGGTTTATCACAGGATATTGAATATAGTTCCCCGTGCTGTACAGTAGGACCTTGTTGTTTATCCATTCTCTATGTAACAGTTTGCATCTGCTCATCCCAAACTCCCACTCCATCCCTCCCCCACGCCCCGCTCGCTGGCAACCACAAGTCTGTTCTCTGTCTGTGAGTGTTTCTGTTTCATACTTACTTCATTTGCGTCATATTTAAAATATATTTTTAAAATCTACATGCAGTGAGCCCTGCTGGTTCCCCATCTTCAGCCTCTAGTCCTCGCCTAGAATGTGTCTTTTGCTCAGAAACGTAATTTCCCGTAACAGGCTGGAATTCCTGCTTCCCAGGGAAACCCACTAACACCCCAACTCTCCGTCAGCACAACTTCCTCTACTGTGAGTGCCAGCCTCTCTTCTGTTGTGCCTGAGGACCACTTGGACGGGTCAGAAACTGAAATGGATTTCTGGAAGCTCCAGAGCAACCAGGAAAAAAGCCAGACACCTCCAGAGGCAGATGGTTTAGTCTTACAGTTTTTATTTATTTTCTCTGCACACCAGGAGAGGTTAGCTGATCTACTGGGCGGGAGGGGGTGTGTGGGAGCTGTGTGTGTGACAAATACGTCTCTGCTTTAGAAAACGTCTGTTTGGCAGGGTGGCATTCACACGGGGCGAAATGTCACATCTTTTGTCCCAGCGTTCCAGGGGATGCTCTATCAGGAGAGTTTTATCGGTGCAATTAACACAAAGGCCCCCTTCTGTCTTAAAAACACAGGCCCCGGATACATGGTGAGATGAAATAGCCATTGTTTCTGCACTGCACAAAAACTCCCCTTCTCCACCCCCCAGCACCCAACCCATTTATGGGGTTTCATTAAGGCCCACGGGTGCCCCCTGACTTATTTATTTAGGAAACACTGTTATTGTCTTAATGTAAACAGAACTCAAGATCAGTTGACAGTTGGAATGGAGCAGCAGAAAGGTTTTCAAAGGCGCCTCCTTGGAAAGGGGTCCCTGCATTCAGGCCGGGTTCCTGTATCATACTGCCAGCACTGTTCACAAAATAAACAAATGTTTGTTTTACAACATGGCAAAGGGGGCTCCCATTCAACGCTGGCCAGATATGAAAACAAACTTTCACATATAAGGGCTTTTGATACACATGACTTACTTGGATGACAAGGGGCTCGGCTGGGGAGTGCTTAAAGCTTATTAATATTGCACAAAAGACTTTTGTTTATCATTTCGCCGGACTGCCTGGGAATCACAAGACTCAAGCCGCCACCCGGCTGGTGTCCTAGCATTTCAGCAGCCGTAACGTGTGGAGATTGCGAAAGCACTGCTGGTTTGGAGCCAAAAACAAACTCTCCGCAGACCCAGGTGAAAGAACTCCGAGCTTGCCGGCGTCTGAGAACCAGATTTGGAATTTTATAAAGAGTGAAGTGACAAGAGCTCCCCCTACAGGTGGAAAAAATGAATGCCTTGCACCTTCCTGTTTGGAAGGGGGTAAACTTCCTTCCAGAAAACCTGGAAGCCGTGGCCTGCCTAATTTTGGGACATTTCCCCTTCTGTTCAAAAGGACTGGTTCTCCAGAAGCTCTGGGGGACTTTCTCTTTTAAGTTGACAGCTCCACTCCCAGAATGTCTTATGAGATGTTAGCTCTCTGAGCAGAAATATGAATGTGTGAGGGTGAAAAACTCAAAATCAAAAATCAGTTCTTTAGGCACTGGTTTGTTTAGCTAGAAAGGGAACCGTGTAAATCCGACACAACCCCTCTCTCAAGACTCGTTCTGCCAATACAGAGGCCACCAGCCACTTGTGGCTACTGCCCACTTAAAATGTGGCTAGCCCAAACTGAGATACATTGTAAAAGAATGTCAAATATCTTGACAATTTCTTACACTGATCACCTGCTGAAATGATCATATTTGGGATATATTGGGTTAAACAAGATCTATTAATTTCACCTACTTCTTTTAATGTTTTGTAATGTGGCTACTAGAAAATTTTAAATTAAATACACATCCTACACATCACATTATATTTTTACTGTGGTATATTATAGAACTACTTCAGGCTCATAAAATAATAATAATAAATTTTGACTCTATAACATTAGTGATTTGTGCCAGGTGAGATGATTTTTTTTTTCTTGAGTACATGTATTCAATCCAGACACCCTGAATCTCCTAAAGAAGGTGAAGTTGAAAAACACTACTACCAACTGCCTTGCAATGATCAGTTTGTTATATTTAAAGTCTCAGAAAAATTAAAGTCTTCAGTGTGGGTTACGTTCATATATGTTGAGAAAAAGTTCTCAAAAGTAAGGACGTATTTTCACTCCACAAACTCCTTCCTTCTCCTGGCCATACCTTATGTGCATTTAACTACAAATCATTCCAAGAGAAAGAAATTCCTTCTACCATAACAGTGTTGCGAAAATGTTTTCAAGTCACTAGACAGCAGATATTTGCTTAATCCCCCCCATATCTGACAACCTCACCCACCTAATCAATCCTCCGTGTAAGCAATGTTTGGGATATGTGAGGTATATGGGATTATGTGAGAAATATGTGACCAGCAAACTCACCATAATATTTATATAAAACTCCTCAAAAGTCACTTACAGTGGACAATGCTGTCACCCTAATCTCTGAATTAGATTTCAGTGATACCAGCAGCTGCCTCTGATAAACACACTCAGAGCTGGCCCATGGTCACCAAAACACCTGTAAAAGGAAGACCAGCAGAGAATATTTAGCCTTGGCAATCTGCTGCCTTAGATGTACCTTGGGTTTTTTTTAGTCTCAGGAATGTGCCAAGATCTCACTGAAAGTTTAACTACCTCAGTAATCAGACAGCAATTTCGGAATTATACAAATCTTCCTGAAATCTTTCCCTGGAATTTTGCCTTAAAACTAAGTCAAAGGTGGGTACAGCACTACAGAGCCCACAGCAAATGGTCAAGGGGACACTGCTGTAAAACAGAGACAGAGTGAGCTGAGGAAGTGTCCCCAAGTCCTCTGAGCCCCTCCAGTGCAGTGTCACTCAGCCAAAGGTGGGTGAGATTAGCAAAGCAAATTGCAGCTACCATCTCGGAGATTACAGGTGAAATTGCCAAGGGAAAGAAACTCAGACAAACAAGGGTTTCAGTTACAAGTCAGGACAAATATAGGCTCCTGCTGAACAGCTACACAGGGAAAAATTTGGAGTGGTACCGAAGACCCTCACCGTTCTCCCAGACAGAAATGATGGCTCTGGGGAAGAGAGGCTGCAATCCTACCGCATGAACTGTGGATTTGGGCGATGGTATTTGGAGGGCACTGGAGTGGGACAGGATATTCACTGAAGATATTTACTGGTATGATTTTCCATCTGACCTTATTATTCTGGCACGGCTGCCAGCACCTTATAATCCCAGCATTGTGTTCACAAGCTGTGTTCACAGCCTCTGCTCATTAGCAGAGGCTGAGTCCAACATTGCTCTTGTAGGGGCTTGTGCGTCAGCATGGACCAACAGACAGTGTTTCCAGGAGCTAACTGCAAAGAAACAAGGGCACTACTCATTGGGGGGAAGGCACATGTATCAGTTAGGAAAGACAGTGACTGCCAGTAGCAGGGTCTGGAAATAACAGTGATTAAATAAATTCACTTCCTACTCATGTGAAAGAAGTCCAGAACAAAAGTCTAGGGTTGCCTGGCAGGGCTGTGGGGTAAGGCTCCTTCTGTGCTTATGTTCCATCACCTTGAGACGTGGTTTCCACCTTCACGGTTGCCCCACGATCTAAGCTGGCTGTGGGAGAGGCTCCTGTAGTCACACCCATATCCAAGCATGTAGTGGGGAAGATGGAAAGAACAAAGGCGAGACACATGTCCGCTGTTGTTCCCTTCTCCAGGAGCTTTCCCGAAGTCCCACCTAACAACTTCCTAATCTAATTGCTAACTTCTAGCTACAAGGGAGGCTGAGTGCATTGTCACTCAAATAAAATCCGATTTCTTTTACCAAAAGGCAGGAGAGAATAAAGCAGGTCGCTTCAGAAGCAAGCAAAGACATCTCTACAGGAGAGTTAGGTGCAGCTTGAAATGTTTATTTCAGCCTTGGTAACCAAATTAACTACAGGCATCGTAACCTCTGGGCCATAGTATGCCTTCATGACTTTTGCCTTCTGTTGGATCCTGGAATTCATTTTCTTAAACTCATTTGCAACTTGTGCCAGTTCTCCGTAAAATTCCTTGATATGAAGGACATTATTTCTGGGCCCACAACACTGTCAAAATCTACAACAGTCAACATGACATCTGTGGACTTGATAGAGAAAAAAGTTAAGCCCCATCATTAGGTTAAGATTCTCCTGACTCACCATGTGGATAAAGAGGAAAAAAAAACCTACTGCACAAGTTGCCACGTACAGATACCCAAAGTGACGCGGACAACGGCTCATCTAACCAGGTGACGTAAACCCTGACGAGTCACCATTACCTGAACATGGTGACTGAAAGCGGCTGTTGGTTTGTAGGGTCGTGGAGAGCAGGAAGATGCTACATGCAAAGAGGTGTCTAATGAAAACTCCTGGAGGATAGTAATTAAGATAATGATGAGGAGGACAATAAGTAGAATGATTAATTACTTTAACTCTTCACTCTGAGAGTATAGTCCTATAGAGTAGGATCCCTTCCATTTCTATTGATCCCTTCAGTTTCTACTATACGTCACAATTTATAGGCAAATGTATGATCTCATTTGTTCCTCAAAATTCAGAAGTAGGAGGGACAGGTATTGTCATCCGTGTGTTCCAATTGTTGGGAGAGAAGCTCAAAACTACCAAGTGACTTAATCAGGTTGTCACAGTAGAGGCAGAAAGCCAGCATTAAAACCCCACCCTGGCCCCTGGGTTGGGACGCTCAATTATACTTCTCTAGCAGAATATCTGTAAGCTTTAGACTGCTTTACCGAAGCCTGAGGTTATTGCTTAAAGATTTTAAGGTCTTTAAAGGCAAGGGCCATGTCTTACTTATCATGAACTTTGTACACACTAGGCTAGACACTCAATGAATGTTTATTAAAGATAATCATGTACTAGCCAGCATGCAATAAGTTCAGCAACATGTACTGTTAGCATAAGCGAGGGCTGAAAAATGGGGCAACGCTGACCTTTTCTACCAAGAATACAAGGACACTGGCTCCATCCTGGTGGGGGGAAAGAGGAGGGGGAAGTGTGATCAAAATTTGACCTCGTTTTGTTGGAGTTGCTTTGTCTGTAACAGAAGGCGATGGGAACTGGAAAAAACCTCTGTGGTACCTCTTGTACTACAACTCTGTGATTCTAACTACCACTCAAACATTTCTGAGAAGAGATCCAGGTAATGCTAGACAGGTGAGGTTTACAGGTCAAATCTCCTTTGGTCCTTTTGAAAGAGCTGCAAATCTCATTTAGAACATCTGCTCTTCCTCCTCTCAGTAAGTTACACCCCAGCCAATCCCCATTCTCTCAATGTCAACACAATCACTAAAAATAAAGACTACTACCGGGCTTCCCTGATGGCGCAGTGGTTGAGAGTCCACCTGCCGATGCAGGGGACGCGGGTTCGTGCCCTGGTCCGGGAAGATGCCACATGCCGCGGAGCAGCTGGGCCCGTGAGCCATGGCCGCTGGGCCTGCGCGTCTGGAGCCTGTGCTCCGCAACGCGAGAGGCCACAACAGTAAGAGGCCCACGTACCGCAAAAAAAAATAAATAAATTAATTAAAAAAAAAAAAAAGACTACTACCCACCGGTGAGAAGTACCACAAATATACACTCCAGAGGTTCCCCTCTCAGGACCCTGCTTCCACCTAAACCCTTTGTTCCTGAGCCTCTGCCATCACTGAAACTGCAACAAAAATTTCCAAAGTTTAGGATTTTCTAAATTCAGCCCCCTTTAAATCCTTCCCCCAAATCTAAGCAAACTCCATCTACAAAACTTCAGATTCCTAATCCCAATGCTTGGTCCACCCCATTGAATCATCCACCATTTACAATATGATAAAAATCTTGACTTCAATCTTCCCTCCTTCAATAATAGTCAACCCAACCCAACGAAAGCCTCACAAAGCATTCCATTCTCTGAGACGTGTTTTGGCTGGTGGCCTATGAGACTCTCCTTTTGGGGAAATAAAAGGAGAGTGGGAGCAGTCAGCCTAATGAGTTCCACCACTCTTCATACTAACTCAGATAAATCACCAATATCCAGAAGTCCCTTCTACTCCCCAATTAAGATAGCTGTGTATTAGAGCTGGAGATGATGTTATTGATGACAATGGTGATGACAATGGTGATGACATGAGCTATAACAATAAACATATTTTGAACATTGTCTGCACTGTCCTGAGTGCTATAGGTACTGTTTCTCATTTAATTTTAACAACCATCTCCAGCAGTCTCATCAACCACACTAGTTTCCTCATTTTACAGATGAGGAAACTGATATTTAATGGCTGACCATTGCTCCACAGCCGAAAATGAGCTTGAACCCAGGTCTGTAAGATTCCAGATCCTATGCACATTGATTACCCTGCTTCTTGGAGATGGGAAGCAACAGTGAATCTGAGAGTCTTGTCCAGAGCCAGGGTGGATGCAGAAGACCCTCAGCCACGAGAGTTGCAAACAGAGGATTACCCCCAAAAAAGAGATAAACAGGGCAATGCCATTTAGACCAGATTTTATTCTTAAACCAGATTGAACCCTGAAAAATTTGTTAAATTGAAGGCATTGCTCTCTCTATTTTTTATAACCAAATTTAAGAATGCCATCATTTAGGGAATTTCCGCCGTAATATGGGAATACTAAAATAGTAACAATAACAACTCAAAGCATCAATTTCCTTTCTTTTACCACCTGTGGACCTCATGGGATAAGGGGCAGATGGTAAATTTGGGGGGAAGCTGGTCTATTTTGAATGCTTATTTACAAGGCTACATTCATGCCATCCACCAAACACCATCTGCTGGGCTATTTCTTCCATGAGACTAAAGCATTTTTTTCCATAGCAAATAAAAGTGCGACCAAAATTCTATCAGCATGCTGTGTTTGGGTGAGCACCAACACATTTCAAAACCGGCTTTAATCCTTCTCCAAGTCCAATGCAAAGAAGGCTCCCCTAAGAACAGTAACCCAATCAACACATTCATTCATTCATTCGCAAACTCACTTTGAAAGAAAGCTGGCCCCGTGTGGACCAGCAAAATGTGGAAAGTTAATTTTACAATGGGAACTGTTTTCACCCTGGGCCAAGACACAGGTATAGGCACACTGCGACCTGGGCGTGATTTAGGAGTATCTCAGGACTCCGAGACATGAGGGCATTTCAGCAAGGAGCCCCCTCCTTTTCTTCCTGCCCCTCCTCCCCAGCCACTAAAGCTCCCAAAGAATGTCTTTCATGTTTGGTGCACTCACTTCATGATGTGCTCCTGCTGCCCATCCTTGAATTCTCAGCTCACTGCCCCTGAATCAAGGGAAGTCAAGTTGAATCTTTCAAACTGAGAGCCAGCAGTGAGGACACACATCAGCAACGCAAGGCAGGAAAATCCACCCCCAGCTACTTTTTTGAAACTCCAAGTTCCGTTTGTTATCCTTAAGAGATGGAAGGCCCTGTCATTTCCAGGGGAGTGCCTTGGATCAGGAATCAGATCTCAATTTTATTTCCAGCACTGTCACTGACAGGCTGTGTGGATCTGGACAAGTCGTTTAATCTCTTAGGACCCCCAATTTGCTCATCTATTAAATAAGGAGGCGGTGCCACAATAAATACCTGGTAATAGCACTAGAGCCTGTATGGCTGTAAGTTAAGAAGCAAAATCTCCATAAAGTGAGGGAGGGTAAGAAGGGCTAGCCCAGGAGCCAGAATACCTCCAAAGAAGTTCTACAGTGAACATCATACATGACGTACAGGGGAAGCCCCAGGAAACCAGAATGGGTTTTACATCAGCCGGAGTCGAGCTGCCTGCTTCCTAGTTTTGTGGCCACTCTGACAGCGTGGGAAGGAAGTTTAGGAAAGTAGTGCAGTGCAATCAGTGGTCAAGAACATCGTGTTTTGGAGGCCTCCTGGACCTGGATTCTGTCCTTTACTGTCTCCGTGACCTTCACCTGTTACTTACTTCTTGCGCTTCATCCTCTGCATCTGTGAAATGGTACGATACCTATCTCTGGTGGTGTGCTCACGGCAGCTTGCCAAAGCCAGTTTTTAAGTTTTCTGGAATTTCACCAGCTGGTTGGCTGCCATCACATTGGTAGTTTGAAACAGGCCATAGTGGGAGTATTTACCACAGAAATTAGCAAATGCCACAGATCTGGGCAGCCTCCCAGAACTGGTTGTGAAACACTCACCAGCACACCACTGTCTACCTCTCGGCGAGGCTAGAAGGACCAATGGGAGGTGATGCATACAAAGTGTTTAGCATGATGTTTGGTGCATGACAAGAAAGGAGAGTCAGCACGGTTGTTAGTGACTCAAGACACAGTCTCTCTCATCCTCATCTCTCACTCTTCTCTTGCCCACAGATCTCATGCTTTTCTCTGGAGACCCAGAGAGGGATGCCCTTCAGTAAAAGCTTTTCTCATTCATCCTAACTGTTTATGGCCACTCATTCAACAGACGTGGACTGACTACCTACTGTGGGCCCAATCTTGTACCCGGCACTACAGATACCAACATGATTGACTACAACCTAGCCATGGCCTTGAGATGTCCACAGGCCCTTTGGTGGACAGGATGCAACTGAGTCTAAGAGGGGCACCTTTTACCAACAACATGGAAATCAGAGGAAGGCAAAGCATTCCCAACACTGCCAACTCTCCTGCCACCTGAGATCTCAAGACCTTTGAAGCCTTCGGGGTAACTTCAGCTACAAAATGCAACCACCTTCTCTAAGATGGCATAATTATCAGGACTACAGGGCACTCAGCTTTCCTGCTCTCCCTGCCCTAATGGCATCACCCTCCGATTGGCAACATCCTTCCCCGCTGGCTATGATGGTTGCTTGTATGCCGCCTTGAAACCAGAAGTGTGGAACATCCAGCCTGGCCCCTCGCCAAATTTCTACAGGGCATTAGTAACAAACTGGTGAAGCTCATTAAAAAAAGAGAGAGAAACCTATAACCATTAAAAGTCCATTAAGCAGCCTGTCATTTTGTAGAGCTAAATAGCCCACAGTAATCAAAAGCATATGAACCCCAGCTGGGATACCCAGTGAATTGTTTCGATTTAGGGGAGAATTCATCAAGAAAGATTGTTCTTGGGATTGGGTTGATTTTTCTCCTTCAGTTCCTGGCCCCATGTTCCATTATAATTAAAGTGATTGATGCACCTCCCAGACAGAGGTGAGCAGTGACCACCAGAGCCAAAACATCTGCTCCTTCCAAGCAAACAGCTAATACGGAACTTCAGTCGAAAGGCACGTAACCTGAGGTTACCCCTCCACTGTCAATTAGGCATGGCACAGTCAACTCTTTGCTGTCCGGCTGGGTTCCCTCTCAGTTAGCTGTGAAATTTCTCTTTCCAACCATACTTGGACTTTTATCCACACCCAGATTATGGTCAAGAAAGAACTGAGTCTGAGGCCAACAAGGGACAATCCCTAAAGTGGATGATGGAAGATGCACCCATCAGTTGAAATGTCTTCCTGTCAATGGACGGACACTTGTTCATGTTGGAAATATGGGTTCGTTCCTTCAAATTTACCACAATCCCTCCCCTTCCTGTTGCCCATTACCCCTCCCCTGTGTGGTGTGCCCCTGCCGTGCCACTGCCGTTAGCACCTCCGTAGGCGGCCACATGCTGAGGACAGAGGTAAAACTCAGAATGACAGTTTATGGTAGCACATTAGCAGTTCTGGCTCTGACATCATGATGGTGAGAAAAGAGAGAAAATGAATGATTCAACATGGGTTTAGGAGGCCATGGGAGGAGTTACTTCTTCATGCTTACCTATCCCATGACACTAGGTGAAAGCAAAGTGTTGAAAGAAAATGACAGAATGAAGGTATTCAAAGTCAATATGAAGTCTTCTGAGAGCAATCACGTGTTCCCTTGATCTATCTTTATTATCATTGCTTCTCTTAAAATTTTCCCCTGGACTTCCCTGGTGGTGCAGTGGTTAAGAATCCACCTGCCAATGCAGGGGACACAGGTTTGAGCCCTGGTCCAGGAAGACCCCACATGCTGCAGAGCAACTAAGCCCGTGAGCTACAACTACTGAGCCCGTGCCACAGCTACTGAAGCCAGCACACCCAAGAGACAACTACTGAGCCTGCGCTCTAGAGCCTGCGAGCCACAACTACTGAAGGCCGCGTGCCTTTAGAGCCCATGCTTCACCGCAAGAGAAGCCACCACAATGAGAAACCCGCGCACCGCAAGGAAGAGAGCCCCCGCTTGCTGCAACTAGAGAATGCCCGCACACAGCAAGGAAGACCCAACGCAGCCAAAAATTAAATAAATAAATTTAAAATAAAAAATAAAATAAATAAAACTTTTCCCCCAAAATGTCAATAGTTTGATTTTAAATACATACATATATATATATATAGACACACACATATATCTGGGACTAATAGATACACACTACTGTATATAAAATAGATAAACAACAAGGACCTACTGTATAGCACAGGGAACTACATGCAATATCTTCTAATAACCTACAATGGAAAAGGATCTGAAAAATTATATATATATAGCTGAATCACTTTGCTGTACACCTGAAGGTAACACAACACTGTAAATCAACTATACTTCAATATAAATAAATAAAATTTTTTAAAAAGTCATGCTCAGTATAATCAACACTCTTCCCTCCTCCCCCACTGCCATCTATTCCAACTCCTATAGTAGTTTCGGAGCCCTACCTATTTATATTGATCCTTTGAGAGCCCTGCACTGTTAAATGTGTTCTTGTGTCCAACCCCCATCATTGACTCTGCAGTTCTCAAGGGCAGGGACAACGTCTTCTTTTACTCTGTATCTCCCATTGCATCTCCTTAGTAGAATCTTTGCAAGTCAGAGTTCCTCACTAAATATTGATGGAGTCACCTTTCAGGGTTGCCAGGCTCAGCATTCCAGTCTCTCAGAACCTTCCGATTCACCAAGCACTTAATGAGCCCCCGTGCTGCCCACACAAGTTCATTTGCCTTGGGAATAAAAACAGATCAATGTCCCCTTTAGGCACTGAATCCACTTAAACACACATCACAGATTTACATACATATGGTGTGCACGAAGGCAATTGCCCCCCTAGCCTCTTCTCGCCCATCCACATCCCAATTCTGCCCAACTTTCAAGGCTTGGCTGTCCTCCCATGACCACTGCGAAACCATCACAGAACACCCAGTCTGGGCCAGCAATCTCTCCCTCTGAATCCTTAAACTTCTAGTAACTAACAATCTACTGATAACTCTCAAAACCGCCTTGAATTGATTTAGTTAAAGGAGTAATTTAATTCCTTAGGTTAAAAAAGTCTCCTCCAGTAAATTCTTCGAGGGCAGCTATTGTAGTTTATCCTACTTCGTCTTCTCACAAACCAAGCAGAGGATGAGACACACAGTGAGTGGCATGAATAAGTAAGCAAGAGAGTCAGGGAGTGACAGTGGGCATGGGTGGACGGGTGGGACCGAGTGCAATGGAGTCAAAATGAGTGTAGGAGGGTTGAACCTAGATGAGGAGTGAGGCCCACTGTTGGCCCAGGTCAGTGACAGCATGTCCTTCTCCCGTCACTTCTCCAGGGAACCTGGGGAGATGTGGCCTATCACTAGACAGAGGGAGTCTCTGACCCTTATGTTCTTTCCTCCTTGGAGGTCTAATAGTGAAGGAAAAATAAACACATAAAACACCATAAATCCTCCTGTAAAAATAAAGATCCCTTTTTAAGGCCCAATAGCTAATGACTTAAGTTAAATTCCAGACCCTTACAAAAAATGATAAGACGTCTTCCACCTCTCTGCTGTCTTGACCCCTTCCAGAGTCAGGAAACTCCCTATGTGTCTCTTTATTGATGGACGTCTGTAAATGGTGCTTATGGCCATATTAAGGGCTTGAAAACAATCACACACTTTCAAATCAACTGGAGAACTGTCCTGGGAACCAGGACCCAGGTCCTCCATCTCGGAATATTTTCTCCCAAATTCAGTTGGGAATGAAAGAAGCTTTTCTCGGCAAAAACCTGTTTTGTTGAGAACCAGCATGCCGAGTGTGTCCGTGGCACTCAGGACCACCTGTTGTTCTAGGAGAGAGAAAGAATCTACCTTCTTCTTGGTCTCTTGCTGGCACAGGACTTCCTGGGAAGGAGGATGTTCAGTAACATCCCCTCCACCGTCCAAAGCCCTCACTCTCGTATGGCTTTCTCTCTGCAGGTGACCTGGCAGCTTAGGACAGCAACGAAAGACAGAAGCCATGAAGAGAGCTGCTCCTGGTGTCAGCTCCATGCCTTGCTAGCTGAGCGACTCCAGCTCTGAACCTCTTTATAATCTGTGAGAGGAAGGGGTCCCACTATGTCATCCCTACATCCTTCCTAGCCTGGCTTCTGCCATCCTTCCTATTCATCCTGTTACTCTCCACCTCGAGTTCTCTTGCTTCCGCTCCACACCTGTGTCAGACAACACACAGTGCTGTCTCCTTTGTAATGCCCATTCCCTCCTACGTTCAGGAGACCACTTCTACTGCTTCTCTCCACGGTTATACCTACCTCAGCCTCCCATCCCACTCTAGTACTTTCAGTCTCTCCCTCTCATTAATCTCATCCCCTCTGACTATCCATAGGCTCTGATTTCTTCTAGTCTAAAAAGCAAGCAAACTTCTGTGACTGTATGACCCTGTCACTCTCTTGAACTTTCCACCATCAAACTTCTCCATCGAATGTTCTCTACTGAAGTCTCCAGCCAGCTCCTTATCCAGTCCCTCCTCAACCCTTTCCAACCTGGCACCTACTTCTCAGCACTCTACCCTCTAAGCACTTACTAATGGTTGTTCCACCCTCAGGAGTGTTCTCCCAAGACCACTCAATCATAGATCCCATTCCCTAGAAGCAGACCCTGCAATGAGGATTCATAGACAAGTGATGAGAGAAAGCAATGCTCCAGAGAAAAACAGGGTCAGGGAGTGGGGGAAGCAGGGCAATGTGGGAAAAGAAAACAAGCAAAGTCTCAGGGGGAAGTTCTAGAGTATAAATTATTCCTCGGGTTTGTCCTGACTTAAGACAAGGGAGCGGGGCTTTCACACTCCCCAGCTGGCAGTCATGGGCTACGGGCTCGGGTGGGACGGTAATTCCAGGCACTTGCTCCCCTCCGATGTTGCCAGCAAAGTCATACCAGGAGCCTGAAGGCGGTCTTCACAAGAAACGTCACAGGGGCCAGCAGTTGGAGCCAAAAGCACATCTAGGCTGGGTAAGGGACACCCAGAGACCCTGAGGGAGACCCAAAGGACACACAGGGCATTAAAAGTGTCCGCTACCCATACACCTTTCATCCTGCTGCAGCTTCTACCAGCGCTGAATGTGCTCCCTTTTGGAACATTCTCCCCCCGGTCTTGTGCAAGGAGAGCATCCCTGTGTTGCTCTTCTTCTGTTCGTTCCTTTTCTTCCTGCCTCATCCCCATCCCCCCCCAGCTGTCCCATCTCTCCTTTATATTTGTCACTTAGTGACCTCAGCTCCCCTTACAGCATGGATTACCACGTGTAAAATCTCTCAGTCCCCATTTCCCACTCGGAAAGGAGCTTCTACTCAAATGCCCACCCAAGCACTCCAAAATCTAGAATTAGAACACAGGGACTTTTCAGTTCAAGTTCAACAAAGCCACTGATATAAAGTGGATATTCATATGCTTATTGCTGTACCAAGCAATACAAAGCAATAAGGAGTCTTCAGAAAATATATGTTCACTTTTAACAGTTTTGCTTTTCAATATTTTTTGAACAATAAGTAAGTGACCTTTAGAAGAAATGTATTACCATGTTGAACCCCACTCACAATTTTAAACAGTGCACTTCTATTTCAGATCCTGCGGCAAACTGAAAATAACCATCAACAAGAAGGTAAATGGTACCTTGCAGCTTATTAACACAATTAGACGTTCATAGCATGTGAGAAGAAAACTTCACTGTGCCTTTAAATGCCATCTCACAGATTGTTCCCATCATTCCTATGAGCTTCACTATTAAGTTTTAAAATTCTAACATCTCTAAAGTACACAGAACCTTATAAAGTCCCCATTTTATAAAACTCTTCCATGTGTGAGAGGACCCAGCACACTCTTCCCTTCCCTTCCCAGACACCAACTCTGCTCCTGGGCTTGGATTTATCAGGACAAGTGCTCTGGCCACTCTGGTCTGAAGAACACCCAGGATAGAAAATGATTTTGATGACTAAGCTGCTTCATTTGTGTTGATCAAATATCATAGAAGACTGTGCTCAAAGTATCGGGAGCTGAGACAAGTGTCAGAAATCCATCCAGTCATTCGTTGCCCACACTTCCCCCTTAAAGCCATCCCAAGGAAAAGAGCATGGCAGGGTGTGGCTAGTCCACAGCTTTCTTCCATCAGAAAGGAAAGACTCAAGCTCAGGAGAAGAGTGCAGCCCCGAGTGTTGTCCATGGACCAATCCTGGTTACACATTATCTGTTACCATCTTAGGATAAGTAGAGAAAGTAGGAGAAAGCATTTATACACGTGTATAGCAATTTGACCTTGTCAGGACACCCAAGCACATGAGCTTGTATTCTACAAATTATCAGTCTGCAATCCACTGAAAAAACATTTTTAATGGCCCATCGCCACAAATCATTTGTGAAGTGCTGCCTGAGAGAGAACAGTGTATATAATCCAGTGCAGCCTCCATACACGCAAGATGGTGAAGATGGTGCCCATTGGGCAGAACTTGGACTGCTTGTGTTCTGACTCCCCTTCTGTCTACAGGAAGCTAATGCAGTGAATCGGAGCTAATAGGACCAAAGGCCCAAACCCACTCTCTCAACCTCATTCCTTCAAGGGTACGTTGAGAGAAGTATGTCCCTTATTACTGGCTCATGATCTAGCAAGAGCAAAGAAACCAAAGCAAGGGAGACTGAGAAAGAGATTTCTCAGGAGGGCCCGGCCTCATTACAGACACATGTTGGACTGTGGGTGGGTCAATCACATGCTCTTCCAATAGAAAAGTCTGTTCATTTCTATCACAGAGACAATAATCTCTGTCCCATCCCCTCAGCAGACATAATGCTGCCTCAAACTGTGATATTTTTAAGCTATTTGCATTCCTTCTTCAGAGTAGGAGATTTTATGTTTCAAGAGTGACTTTTTCAGGGCTTCCCTGGTGGCGCAGTGATTGAGAGTCCACCTGCCGATGCGGGGGACACGGGTTCGTGCCCCAGTCTGGGAAGATCCCACATGCCGCGGAGCGACTAGGCCCGTGAGCCATGGCCGCTGAGCCTGCACGTCCGGAGCCTGTGCTCTGCAACGGGAGAGGCCACAACAGTGAGAGGCCTGCATAACGCAAAAAAAAAAAAAAGAGTGACTTTTTCTTTAGGACTTTTCACCTAGTTTATTCTGGGACCAAACTCTACCAGCATGCATTCATCCTTCAGGATCAAAAAAAATGAATTTTAAAACATTCATTCATCCATGGACTATAGAAGAAACAGTCCTAGGTAAGAGGCGCCATGAGCTGAGAGGTATCGAACTGATTAACAAGAGCGACAGATCACAGGAAAAATGAAAAACCAGCCAGCAATCTGCATAAGCCCCCAAACAGGGGAGGAGATGAGAATGGATTGTTTAAACCAGAAAGCAGAAGTTAGCACCTGTTAATGACCAGTTTGTTGGCTCACAAGCTGTTAACACTCAGACAAACTGGTCGTTAAATGTGGTCATTACTTATTTCAATGCAAAATTTATTAGAGCCCCCATTGGAAGATTTAATGGAAGGGCAGCTCTCGCCCTCCACACCTGCTATACCCGGAGGAAGCTGGGAGCCAGCCTCTAGCTGCTATGTCTGGATTTAAAAAAATAAGTAATAATAATAATAATGGCCATCCTGTCACATCAATTACCGATTTCTTTCAGCAATCAGAATGTTAGATGAGACCTGATTCACAGCTGGATACCTAATAAGGACCACTTGAGTCTTCATTACTTTGTGGGACCATTACGGTTAAGTGCGCATGGTCTGCACTCTTTACAACCACGCTGCAGGACTCACTATTATTAGATAGACTTTCGATTAAGCTCGGAACATTTTTTTCATCTTTTCAGGCTTTTGCAGATCACAAAAAATATAAAATAAAATAAGAAGAGAGAGGGCTGAGGATTCACAGTGCTTACAGCAACAGAGGCGGATGGTGAGTCCTGGGAGAGGAGATGTGAGTAGCATTATTTTGTCTCAGGCTGTCCCCAGGGTGATGACAGAAAGGGTGGCCACCTGGAACCTCAAGGGCCGGAAATTCTCAAAGCAAAATCTTTCCCACCACGACACCTAAATCTACGTTCATTTGTGGATTTTGCAAAATAATGCCTGGGGCGGGGAAGAAGTTAGACCTCAGGAGCCTCAGCCAGCAACTCGTGTTTTTTATTGAGGGGGAAGTTAACAACTCGTGTTTTTTATTGAGGGGGAAGTTGACCTTAGAGCACTCTGTGCATCTCAGAGAGCGATCGAAAGTGCATGAAAACACCGGCCCCTTTTCCTTACGTGCCTCTCATACTATGGCACCAGAGCTGCCGAATCTAGCCAATAAAAAATCCAGGATTTATTTATTTAAAAAGATAAATAAATATTTATTTCAGATAAACATTGAATATTTTTTAGCATAAATATGTTCTGTGTAATATTTGAGACATACTTATGCTAACATAAAATAGTATTCATTGTTTCATTGAAATGCAAATTTCACGAAGCCACCCTATATTTTATCTGGCCTCCCTAGAGAGGACACTTGGCTTTTGGAGAAAATGAAACTCCTTGGAGTTAGTAGCTCTTCAAACTGGTGGATCACATAAATCAACTGGGAGATTATCAGGTGAAGACTGTGCCTAGGGAATCTGTTTTGTTGAAGGCTTTGAAGATGATGATGATGATGATGATGGGCCAGTTGAGAGGGGGGACCAGTGTTCTACAATATATCTGCATGACTCCTATAATTAAGGAGAAAGTGGAGGGTTAATTGGTGAACTAAGCACTGACAAAGGTTGGCCTCCCAAGGCCCTACAGAGCCCTATTCATTAATCAAAGTTCCTGAGTTCCCACCAGGAGCAGGGATATGTCCTTGGGGAACTAAAATCCAGTAGAGGGAAGAGACAAGGATTTAGAAGACAGACATTGATAGAAGGTCTTCTACGTGCCAGGTACCACACTGGTGCTTCTGCATCCATTATCACATTTAATACTTACAGCAGCCCTTTTTATGTAGGTGCCACTATCCTACTTCTACAGATGAGGATTCCGTAAAAGCTTAACTTGCCCAAGATGAGGACATTAGCAAGTGCCAGAGGGCACGTTCATGCCCAGGCTGGTCTGGCTCCAAGCATTTGCTGTTTGTACTACAAGCTCATCATATCCAATAAGCGCCAAGTGAGTGGAACAAATTAAGTACAAGAGACAAGCATCTTGATACTTAGTTCAAGTGTCACTCTGGCACTTCCTAGCCCTATAACCTTGGGCAAATGACTTAACGTCTCTGTGTTTCCAAAGTTGCTGCTGCTTTGCAACTGCCATCATTGCCGCTCAGAGAAAATAAATGAAGAGAATTGGGGTGTAAAAATACGTTCACATCATTAAAATACAGAAGAGGTCAAAACAATGAGATCAATAGAAGAGAAACTTCTTCAAAACCTGGGCTCACGGAGCCAGGATCCCTTCCATTTTGAGCTCATCTGCTGTGTGACTGTGAATAGCAGAGTCCCCACTTAAGCCTTCTTTGCAGAAGATGTCCCCACAGGGAGGGCTGTCTGTGTCTGGACATCCAGTGGTGGCCCCCAAAGCCTCTCCTATATCTTAGCAGTGGAAGAAGCGTGGAAGTATATAGGAATTAAACACACAAGCACTTGGGGTTTTATGGGATGGAGCTTATCAGATTTAAGGCTGATGGGCTTTAGAAAAGCACTTCCTAAAGTCAAAGTAGCCTTCGTATCCAACATTTCTAGCCCAGCAGTCATTTTCCTCACCTGTAAAAGGTACTTCAAAAATTTCTCTGAGGATTAAATGAGATAATATATTTTAAATGCTTACTGCAATGCCTGATATATAGTTAGAGCTCAATAAATGTTAGCTGCTATTATTATTACAAGTTCTCTCCTACCAAACTGTGAGCTCCTTAAGGGCAGAAAACTATACTATTCTTCGCTTGGCCAACATTAGCACAGTTGCTTACAAAGAGGAAGCACCAGGTGGGTGGGTGGGTGAGTGGATGGAAAGAAGAAAGGAAGGAAGGAAAGATATATGGGTAGATGAATGGATGGGTGGGTGGATGGATGGTTGGATAAAAGGATGGATGAATTCAAGAATGGATCTTCTGGCAATGATGACTGGGAAAATCTTCATGAAGAAGGTAAGAATCAAGCTAAACTATTAAAGGTAAACCATATGACAATTTCATGGTTTCATACGTGCGTAACACTTCCATTCTTCTTTTTCTTACTTCTATAGATGGATTATAGGATACCAGCCTTTTCGAAAAATACCAGTCAAAAGGTGTAGACGATCAGCATAATGCTATGCACCTAGGAGATGCTCAAAAGATATACTAATTCATTCAAAACTATTGGTAATTTACCTTTTTCTCATTGGGAAGAAGAATTTTAATGTGACTTATACCATGTTTAAATCCATAATATTCTTTAAGATAAAACCATATCAAAGCAAGTGGTCAGGAAGGAAAAGAAGAGTTGGTGTTTTTATTCTGTCCTCAAATTGCCTGGGTTTCCGAGATCAGTGCGATTGCTGCCCTGACTTCATTTAACATAGAATAATTGGGCTAGTAAAATTTTAAAAGTATATTTTAATTTGCTCCAGTCTGTGCAAGCTCAAAGAAGAGGGAGAGTGTGAGAGAGGATATGACCGGTATAGAAAAGAAGGACATAGGGAGGAGAAAGGACAGACTGTAAAACAAGGGCCAGCCGGCAACAGACATGAAAAAGGGCCTGGCAGAATTAAAATAATCAGGAACTAAGAGGAAAAACCAAGGGTTCAGAAAAAGTGAAGAGGATTCCATTAATAATCATTTCAGAAGGCAGTAGCGGGTAGAACTCTTGCAAGGGAACGAACAGGAGGGAGTGAAAATAAAGTGAACAGCTGCACATTCCTCTCTCGATCCGCAGCGGTCACCACAGCCCCAAGCTCTTGACCTTGCCACGGAAAAGGCTCCTGAAAGCACTAGCCAAGGCGGACCAGCCCCCGGAGAAGGGAGCTGAGCCCAAGGAGCGCCGAAGACATACTGGCCCCTTACGGGTCGAGGACATCACCAACACGCTGGGGCTTTGTGTGTACTTTGTGTGTAGACAGAGATGGTAGCCTACCCTAGTGATTTTGAGGGTCCAGGCCCTGCACCCCAGAGAAAGAATTCCCTAACTTGCTGTCTGACACCTGCAATTCCACAGTTACAGATTTCTGTTTTGTCCAGTTTCTTCTTCTCAGTTACAGTGAAGATGCTCCTAGCAAAGAGATATGAAATGTACCAGCCATCCATACTTACTGTGAATGAGTCCAGCAAAACATTTTCTGAAGCTACCTTGTTAATAAGACGGTCAAGAGATGCTGAGCCCCAGGATGCCTGCACCAAGGTCCAACAGGTCAAGGAGAAGGTTTGAGGCACCCAAACCTGCCAGGATCCTTTTCCATTCTGCCTGGCCACCATCTGGTGCTGACGTCTCATCCCTAATGGGGCCCAACCCCAGCGGGTCTTGCTAACTGCTCCCTTAATTGTGCCAACTTTTGCTTCCTAAAAGAGAAAAATAACCCCCAAGTATCTCTCTGTTGGATATTTGGGGGCTATTTTGATTTAAAAGAACAAATGAGATTGAAAGGTAGACACAGGCTCTTCTTCAATACAAAAACTCATTAAAATTCCCCTGAACTCATCTTCGTAAAATGAGTATGTATCAAGCATGACAAACTATTGATCATTGTTAGTACTGAGTCATGGGCACCTTGGGGATCATAATATTCTCTCCACTTTTGTATATGTTTTTAAATCGCCACAATAAAAAAGGGAATAATAATCATTTCTTAAAGACTATGTTTCCAGTGAATTAATTCCACTGAATTAAAATGAATGATTGAAGAGTAAACAATTCCTCCATCTCTTAGATGTTTTACCCACTCTCACCCCAACACAAAATGCCTAAATGATTGGAAGTACTCGGTTGCTTCTGCTTGGGGGAGGGGGATTTTGCTTTTCATTTCGACGTCTTTATGACAGGTGGACGCTGCCTGAATGCTCCTCCCTACTCAGCCGGGGCTCCCGCCTTTTCTCTGATTCGTTCATGGACTTTGCCATTTGCCATCCTCAGGTCTTCACTTTTAGCCTCTTATTGCTAACTCCATTCTTCCAGTTTCCTCATCCCAGCCTCCAGCCTTTGCCACTGGCCACTCTCTTCAGACGTCAGGAATCTCTGTTTCACAGATTCCCTGCTTCTCAGCCCCTCGCTCTCCTGCTAAGGATGCTTGTTCTCTTTTTTCTCCCCTCAACGGCTGGTTTGTTCATCCTGTGTGATTAATTAATGCATCGGCTGGCTCAATCTTATCACATGATCGCTGGCATTAATTAACCCTGCGGAGTCTTTGCCTTGTTAGACGCAAAAGGAAAAGGATTGCAGCACTGATGCCTCATGTTAGAGAGAGAGAATTTATGCTAATTTCTCAAAGAGAGAACTCACAACCAAACCACATCAAAAAGGATTCCTAAATTAGCACTCATGATTCCTTGGGGCATAGAGGGCAAACATATTCACAAAATTCACACTCAGCAACAACAACACCTTTAATAAGGATACTGTAATTTCTGTATTTCATTTGGAGTCTTCCACAAAGAGTGACTGTTTTGGGCTAAACGTGAAAGTCAAACTGCAAAATAAAGACCAGGCGTACAATCTCCACATGTGACCCAGACCAGTTCTGACTGAGCAGGTGTCAGTCATAAAGGCCTCAGAGAACCAGGGTCCAGTCTGACCCATCTAAAATCTCTGTGACATCAACACTTATGTTCACGCTGGTGGTTGGAGAGTAAAAGGACCTGCAAATGAAATAAAAGAAGCCAATTCTATATTCTATTAGGGCTTATAAAAAGAAACCCACCTCCGAATGTAAATTGGGGCAGCCGCTATGGAAAACAGTATGGAGGTTCCTCAAAAAACTAAAAATAGAGTTGCCACATGATCCAGCGATCCCAATCCTGGGCGTATATCCAGACAAAACTCTAATTTGAAAAGATACAGGCACCCCTATGTTCACAGCAGCACTATTTACAATAGCCAAGACATGGAAACAACTTAAATGTCCATCAACAGATGAATAGATAAAGAAGATGTGGTACATATATACAACAGAATACTACTTAGCCATAAAAAAGAATGAAATAATGCCATTTGCAGCAACATGAATGGACCTAGAGATTATCATACAAAGTGAAGTAAATCAGAAAGAGAAGGACAAACATTATATGATATCACTTATATGTAGAATCTAAAATATGGCATAAATTAACTTATCCACAAAACAAAAACAGACTCACAGACATAGAGAACAGACTTGTGGCTGCCAAGGGGAAAGGGGGTGGGGGAGGGAAAGAGTAGGAGTTTGGGATTAGCAGATGCAAACTAGTATATACAGAATGGATAAACAACAAGGTCCTACTGTATAGCACAGTGAACTACAGTCAATATCCTGTGATAAACTATAATGGAAAAGAATATGAAAAAAGTATCCCCAAAATTGGCAGAACTAATCTATGCTGTTAGAAGTCAGAAGAGTGTTCCTTTGGGGGAAGGGGGAGTGGCTAGAAAGGAGCATGAGAGGGGCTTCTGGGGTTCTGGTCATGTTCTATTTCTTAACCTGGGTGCTGGTGATGAAAGGGGATGTTTAGTCTGTGAACAAGTATTGAACCGGGTGCTTATGATCTCTGTACTTTATGAATATTATACCTCACCGTAAAGTTTTCAAAATGAAAAAAAGCAATAATGGTGATTGGAAGCACACTGGAATTTCTCTTCCCTTAATTGGATAAAGGTTCCTGAAAAGCTAAAAGACACAAAAATAAAATCCACCTCCAAGGCAGCAGCTGGGAGGATAAACTTGCTATAGATACTCCAGAGAGGAGGACTGGAATTCCAAATGTCTCTTCCAGGGAGAAGATAAAATCAATCTGCTTCAGCTTTCACTATCTCTATGAATTCTTTTTTAAAACTCTTTCATTCAACATTATGTCTGTGAGATTAATCCATCTTGATGCAGGTATAGTATTTCATTTTCTAATTGCTGTGTACTATTATAATTATGTACAATTAAGTATGTTACAATTTATTATCTGTTGGGCTATCGGCATACACATGGCTATTAGGAATAAGACTGCCCTGAAGAGTCTTGTATGTGTACAGGTGTGTGCCCATACATACCCATTCCCGTGGATGCCGAGGCTGAGGTCCAAGGTCACGTGAGTATGCATGCATGCTCAGCTGTGGTAGACACTGCTCCTAGCCATCTAACAATTGAGTAGGCCCTCTTAACAATTATCCTGCATAATTCCTCTTCTCCTAGCTTTGAACACCTTCACCTTCCCTTATGCATACCTCTTCCTCCCAAGATTCTTACCTTGATTGCCCCCTTCCCTCTGTATCCTGTGCCCTGTAGTGACCTCACTTCTAACACATGTAACTGACCTTCCATTTCTTTCGCCACATGCCGACTTCATGTCAAAGCATCAGTCATGTTCTTGCATCTTCTAGCTCAACATTCACCCCTGGATGTTCTTCCAGTGTTTGAAACATGTCCAGTCAAACCCCTCTTCCTCTCCCTCCCACTCGTCATTTCTCCTTCAGACCTTCCTGGTTTGATTACCCTCGTCTTGGCCATCTGGGCTGGTAACCTTGGCAGTCCAACATCTAGATGGAATTTAAATCCTACTGGTGGCCCTTCTACCACGGACCTCAAAGGGGAATGGATTTCTCCTACAAAACAATTCCAACTGTTAGTTTACTTGAAATGGCTACCAAACTGAGAAATAGCAGAAAATGATTTTTATGTTTCCTATGTCCCAAATCATAAGGAAACACCATTTAACAGCTGGGAACCTAACCCACCGTCTTCAAATTGCAATTTGTAAAGGAACATTTCTCTTTAAGAAGTGATGTCCGGAAAAGGGAAAAGGCGGTTTATATAACATTTAAGAGCATGGCTTTGGATCAAATAGACCTAGGATTCAAGTCCGGCTTCTGCCACCTTCTAGCTGTGTGACTTTGGGTAACTTACTTCCCTCTCTGAGCCTTGGTTTCCTCATCTATAAAATAAACGGAAATATTGCTATGTTGCCCATTTGCTGTGAAAATTAAATGAGATCAAGAAACTTAGTACAAGGACTTCCCTGGTGGTGCAGTGGTTACGAATCCGCCTGCCAAGGCAGGGGACACGGATTCGAGCCCTGGTCTGGGAAGATCCCACATGCCGCGGAGCAAATAAGCCCATGAGCCACAACTACTGAGCCTGGGCATCTAGAGCCCATGCTCCACAACAAAAGAAGCCACCGCAATGAGAAGCCTGCGCATCACGACGAAGAGTAGCCCCGGCTCGCCACAACTAGAGAAAGCCCGCGCGCAGCAACGAAGAGTCTATGCGGCCAAAAATTAAAATAAAGGAATAAATAATTTTTTTAAAAAAAGAGAGAGACTTAGCACAGCACCTACCGCGTCTCTACTCATTAACTGTGGTTGGTGCAGCTGTGTTGCCAATTCTCTATGTGGGAAAACTGGATAAATCGCAACTCATTCTGTGTCCCAGAGAGGTTACCACCGGACAAGCAGCAATTTCGAAGTTCTGATTTCTTTTACTTTGCTCTCTAAATAGCTCAGAAGGGATGGCTAGGCGGTGAAAAACGTTCTTGGGCTGGTCAGTTTGAGGTATTTCATTTCGCGGATCTGTCTGGAAAGTGCCAGCTCATTTCATTGATCAGCGGCCATCCCAGTGTTGGAGTTTAAGTTACTATCATCCTAAACTAAAGCTGAATGGGATCCTTAGGAGCCAGAAGCTCCGACAGTCTCCATCGGAGACACAGCTGTGGTCCACAATCAGGCTTCAATCCATCGGAGGTGCAATGTGCATTTGTGCCAGACTCCCTCCTCTCGTGATGGGACTTTCTCCACTGGCTCATGGATGGTCTTTTGCAGCTGCCTCAGATGGTACTTTCTGCAGAGCTATCAGTGCATCCGTCTGTAGCTGTCTGTCCTGTCTCACCCTCAAAATGCCCTGTCTTTTAAAGTATAAGCAGAACCCAAGCAGATACTGTGTCAATCCATCAATCAATCAAACGTACGTCAAGCATCTGCTAAGTACAGTGCCAGGAATCTCACGGCAGGAAAACACAAAGATTCTCCATCACAAAGCTTGGGTAACTAACAATACAGGTGAGCTTGTGGCTCAAGCAGTTACATGTCAAGATACTAATAGGAAGGAGAAGTCACTTCCGGATTCAGGGATTCCAGAAACAATGGTAACCAATCCCCACTCCAGCCCCACTCCTCTGACACAATCAAGAGCAGAACTCTACACAGAGTGGGTGACTCATAAACGCCAACAAATAAATGCTAAGAGTGCATTCTCAACATGTTCTTGAATTATTATTCTTTCTTTCAGAAAATCTTTCCTCCTTGTGAGCAGAAGTTTAGATGCTGAGTCCTCACAAACTAAAGTGATTTATCATATGACACAGTAGAAATATCATAAGTTTGTAGCTAGTGGGTAGGTAATAACTGAGCGTCAAACCCCATCCTATGGGGGGTGGGGGGATCATAGGATGAGGTTTGACTCAGTTACTACCTACCGACCAGCCATAAATCCTGAGCGACTTATTTAACCTTCTGAGCCTCAGTGTCTCCATCTGAAAAAAACGAGTGAACAACATCTCTTTCACAAGATGACGGTTGGGTTTAGAAACAGTGTAAGTAAAGGATGCAATGGTACAGAAAAGTGCTAAATAAAGTATATCCATTAACATTACTCTGTTGAACAAAAATAGTCCAACTCCCACCCCCCCAGCTCCCTTCCATGGTGGATGAAGCTCCCAGCTAAGCCATGCAGGACTCTGAGCTCGGAAGACACCCACAATAATTAACAAAGCTCAGAATTCTTTTGGCCCTATCTCATCTGGCTTTCCTAAAAGGAAAAAGATAAAACGCAATGACAGGCATTCAGAAACTGAGAGAAACTGAACAAATTAAAACTCCCCCAAATACTCCATGAATCCCTGCTCTCGTAGAAGCTTCCCTGCCCAAGTTTGCACCCACACTCAGTCTTGAGTTACAGGAACCCACCTCTGGCCTAGGGCTATCCATACGTCCTCTTTGTAAGTGACTCTGTGCGCAACGGCAATTACCTCTAAGAGCTTGTATTTTCCCATTGATAATTGTTCACGAGACCGACTGCACCGAAAATCAATAGAACCCATCAGAAGGATGGAAAGAAGCAAATCTCTTCCATTCAGTTACATCGTCAGCCTCACACCAAGATTTTTCATCTCTCTAATTTTCCCAATTCCAACAGATCTTGCAGGGGTTGAAGTGAAATGATAGGAAAATACACGTGTTCCACCACAAGTCACATGGATGCTACTGGCAGAGGCCGAAATGTGGAGGCACACACATAAAATACACATTTTCTTCCCATTTGTGCATCTAACCAGCTCTCTGGGTTGTTGTTTCAGGGCCGGGCTTATACCAGGTCCAGTGAAAGACGGAAAGTCCCACTTTCTGGAAATGAACTTGGACAAAGTTCTGGAAAGCAAGGCCAACACAGCGTGGCCAAGGTTCTGATGAGCCAGAAAGGAGAGGAAATGGTACTTTCCTCCTCGGATTCATGCAAAAACCATTCACTCTCGGTCCTTCTAACTATTCATGGTCTGAAAACATGGTGCAGCTGTCCTCATGAGCCATCCCACTCCCACCGTGTCACTCCCAGTCCGAGCTGACACAGAAATCAGACCCAAAGTGAAAGCAATGGGGTGGCCTCTACCCTAACCGTTCACAGATGGAGAAGGGCCGCACCATAAGTGCTCTCTCTTGTTTCAGCACTATAAAAACGTCGGACTGACCCATGAAAGATGGAGACGGAGGCTCACGCTGCCACGAGGAGGCATGCCTGCCTCGGAGCAATAAACTCATTCCCACGGTATTATGAAAATGGTTTTATTGCAGTGGGTTACATTTTTGCCCCCTCTGCAAAAAATTACGGCTTATCAGCGTCACAGAAATCACGCTAAAAAATCCCCACCTTTTCTCTCTTCTAATACAATCCCTCCCTCTGGCCAGGAACTTAATAAAATGGAACATTTCATTATTCCAGTTTGCATACCTCTTTTGAAGCTGAAACTGTCATCTCGAGTGAGTGCTCGGAAGTGGCCAGTGTTAGGCTAATTTGATTGCCCCTTGCGTTTGCTCAGACACCACCTGAAGGCTTGAAGAAGCCACTTAGCGTCCAGGCCTCTTGCTGGACTGGATTTGGGAGTTGCCATGGGAAGGAAGTCATTCAAAAGCAGTACTTTCTGATTCCTTCAAAGTACAGTTTGGATACGGCTCTTTCATGAGCTATTAACTGCCTGTCAGATGCCTTAAGAGAGGAAAACAAAACCAGGTGTACTGAGAATTCATATATTCACAAAGAGCTCAGCCCAGAGAGGCCTCTTCTTCTCTTAAGGCTCAGTGGTCTGGGCAATAGGAATAACCAGATTGAAATGATCACCTCTGACACCAGCCATTTCCGAGGAAAACCTTCTGCTGTGTTCAGACAACTGAGCCTCAGTGGATTAACACACCCAACTGGAATCCTCAGTTAATACCTTTATGTGGAGTACGAAATCTCAGGAGGTGTGCAGAACCTCAGGCTCAGCCCCAGATTTACTGAACAGGAATCTCCAGTTTTACCAGATCTCTAGGTCATTTGTAAGCATAACAAAGTTTGAGAAGTACTAGTTTATACAACAGAAGCAATACTGATGGCCTCACTCTGGCCGCCCAGGTTACTCAGCTAGTACCCAGTTAGTACTCATGTTACACCCTGCTGCAGTCACAACAACCAGGAAGGCATGGTCCTGGCCTTCTGCGAGTTCAGCATCTGGGCAGACCACATACAGAGATGGTTCGTGTCTACGAGGAGTTAGGCAGCCTTGGAAAGGGGCCTCACAAATCTACAGACTTTAAGGGGTGAGCATCAGACCCTCCAGCACACCTGCCTCCCTGCGTGGTAGGTGGTCCCCCAGGAAGGCAATCAGACCCTCTGCCTGTGGCCTCGAAATGTCTCCCACAATCGTGTCTACCCAAACCCAGCAGTCCAAGCAAGCAAGAGCTGACTCCAGCTCTTCTGCCTTTGAGAAGGCCTTGACCATTGCACCTCCCAGCAGTCCAGCTCCCTGCAAGCTTCTCTAGAACACTCCTACCACACAAATACAGGTCATTAACAAAATGAGACCCTCTTAACATAGCATTCGTCCCAGTTATGCTTTGAGGCAGAGACATTTAGCCCTCACTACGTGTTCCCCACATCTCCCAGTTCAGATGCAGTTAAGAGGAGCACTGTGGCTAATTACGGTCAACGAGTTGCAAGCGGAGATGATGTATGTCACTTCTGGGATGAAGCACTGAAGAGCTGGTATGCTGAGCCCTTCCCATGCCTCAGGAACCAAAATGGAAGATGTGTTCCAGATAGCAACAGATGCAAGCAACCTAGATCTCTTGGAAAGGAGCTTCCTGAAGAGCTCCAAGTTGAACCACTAGTAGAATTTTCATGAGGAAGAAATGAGTCTTTATATGTTAAGCCACTGAGATTTGGGGATTATTTGTTACCACAGCATAACCTAGCCTATCCTGACTTATACATCTTTGAGTCATCCTTTTTTTCCATATTAGCTTCACATGAAGAATTCAACTTGACTTTTGCCTAAAATGTGGCAAGAAGTGATTGAACATAGCAAGGACTTTTCTTCAGGTTTTCTCAGCTAAATGCCTTTTCTATTTTCTAGTCATTATTTTTTCTTAAAATAATATTAGAAAATAGAATGAGATTTGCCTTCTTTATATGATGTTTTGTATTATTGTCCATTTTCCATTGAATTACTGTCCCAACCTCAAAGTTGAGAAAGCTGTTGGCACTTGGACGTGGTAAACAAATGTGGTCCCCACTAGATTCAATGATTAGATCTGAAGTAGCAAATGAAAGCAGTCATTTGAACAGGTCAATAACCACATATTGGGGGACAGTGGTTTTGTAACCCAGGTTACAGGCTGGAGAAGATGTGGAGAAAATACTGTGGTTATTCTTTTTCCCATCCACTGCGTAGACATTACGCTACAGTGGCAAGCTTCTCTTCTCCTAGGGAAAACAACTCAACCTAGGTTTTCTCTTTTTCCAAATACATTGATCGACTCTTGATAAGAATTGCAAGTTGAAAAGCTATTTAATGTTGTAGGAATATCCACAAGATAAAGTCATGTTGTGACTTTAAATAACATGTAAATAATATTTAAACCATCTGCTCCAGAATCATCCTATCCGCCTGCCAAAATCCTTTTTTGGAGGAATGAGCTTTTCCTTTTTTCCTTTTAACTGGCGTATAAAATGGAAAAAAAACCCAGCCCACTCCCACAAGAGATACCCTAATAAAATCACTAGGTATTAGCAATCTGGCTTCAAGTGCCAAGAATCCAGGGTAATTCTGATTTAGGACTGAAATTCTGCCCTGCATTTAGCTTGTTGTGAATGGTGATGGGAAAAGCTCATACTGCTTGGTAGGTCAGAACACCCACTGTTAGGAAGTCTTTCAGATAATGGACCATTTGAGATACAATACCTGGGCAAGGTTACATAGTCTGAAGAGAGGGAAGTTCAACTAACCCATGGGCGACAGTTCAGGAGTCAGGCTTTGAAGAGATGTTTTCCTTGCTTCCTGCTTGAAAATCTATAATCAAATAAAAAAAAAAGATAAGACCATAGAAGTGATAGGAAAATATTTAATTGTAGAAAATGTGAGTGAAGACATCCTAAGGAAACAGAAACAGAAGAAAAAGAAAAGAAACAGAAGAAGGAGAAAAACAAGACAAAGGGAAAAGAGGGGAAAGTTCAAGGAAAGAAATCTACAGAGACAGAGACTGAAGGATAAGAGATTAGATATACCCCCAAGATATGCTGCCCTGTGCACAGGAATTGTGTTTTCTATTTTGTGCATTTCCCACTCCTCTAAAACCTAGCACAGTGCTGAGGACCCAGCTGCTCTGGACTGACAGACAACATAAATTGAACTAATGATCTTCATTCTACTCTTGGTTCATGGGACCAGAAATCAGTCTAGTTGAGGCAAGGAAATTTTGGATTGAATCATGAGTCTCACGACCAACACGGAACAAAAAATCCCACAGAAGAATCATGGAGCTAAATGAAACCCATCTGCCAGTTACACAGAGTTTAGCACTTCCCCGGCGTCCTTTACAGCTATAAAGACCTGCGTGATGCAAAAAGGAAGAAGGGAAAAAAAAAGAAGTCCTTCCATGGTCTTCCTGACAGCTGGATATGAAATTACCAACGGAAACATACAAAACTAAACATAAGCAGAAAACAAGATCATTGCAGAGCTCTGACCGATGACAGAGTCAGGGGTTGGCTTCTGAGCTATTACTCCAATGCAACCCAGAATGACAACTGGTGTCATGCTGCCCTGTAAAATCCACTTACAATGGGCGAGGACCAGCATTACACAACCTGAGAAAGTCCATATAGACGCCCTGAGGCTAACTGTCTCAAGGTCACCCCTGATTAAGCTCCTTTTCAGTCTGTGTCAACTCAGGTGTGGGGCTCGTCTCCTTTCCCTGGATGGACACACATGTACACAGCATAAACAGCCACCCTCACCAATGAAGTCCGTGTGAAGCACACTTTACTGAAGTGTGAAGATGGACAGCGCTAGAAAAAGTGAGCACAGACAATGTAATAATAAATCCAGAATACATCATCAATCCTGTGTTTAAAACTCTGTCAGCCTTTCTACCCTGTAGTTCCCCTTTCTACCCTGTAGTTCCTCTGCTCCTTTTCCTGCTTCCCTTTCCTTTTGCCCCCAAGACAATAAATTCTCCCATTCCCCTAAGCATGCCCATTTTTTTCTCCTAAGCACACCCTCTCCTTCCAGAAACTTCCCTGAGACTTATCTTTTCAACTCCCAGTGACCCACCAGGTTATCTTATGAAACAAAGTCAGTCCTTTTCTGAAGAAATGAATTTTGGTGTGAATTATTTTTGTTTTACACAATTTTTTAAAATGTATTTATTTATTTATTTGTTTGTTTGTTTATTTATTTTGGGCTGCATTGAGTCTTTGTTGCTGTGCTTGGGCTTTCTCTACTTGTGGCGAGCGGGGGCTACTCTTCATTGCGGTATGTGGGCTTCTCATGGTGTTGGCTTCTCTTTTTGCGGAGCATGGGCTCTACACGCACCAGCTTCAGTAGTTGTGGCACATGGGCTTAGTTGCTCCGTAGCATGTGGGATCTTCCTGGACCAGGGCTCGAACCCGTGTCCCTTGCATTGGCAGGTGGATTCCTAACCACAGCACCACCAGGGAAGTCCCTGGTGCGAATCATTAACAATCTTCTTGTGATAACCCATATCATTTAAAAAGCACTGGACATACAAATGACTTTACAAAACAGAAACAGACTCACAGATGCAGAAAACAAATTTATGGTTACCAAAGGGGAAAGAACAGGGGGAAAGGATAAATTAGGAGTTTGGGATTAATATATACATACTACTATATATAAAATAGGTAAACAACAAGGATCTAATGTATAGCACAAGGAACTATATTCAATATCTTATATTAACCTCTGATGGAAAAGAATCTGAAAAAGAATAAGTATATTCAGTTATAGATATATAACTACTTTGCTGTACACTTGAAATTAACACATTATAAATCAACTATACCTCAGTTAAAAAAAAAGAAAAAGAAAGTAACGAGGGCATCAATCCCTTAGTATTAAAAGAAAAATATTGAGCATTTAAGCTGACTTTCTTGTAAGAATTATATTTGATTATGGACTGCATACTAAATGACACAGGTATTACTGTTAATTGTTTTGTTTGTTTTATTTTTATTACTGTTAATTTTATTAGGTGCGATTGTGCATAATCATACCTAATAAAATGTAGAGCTAAAATGACATAATGTTTGAGATTTTTAAAAAATATTTCAGTAAAAAAAAAACAGGTGAAACAAGTGTAGCAAAATGTTGATTACTGTTGAATCTGGGAAATGTAATATATGTGATTCATTGTTCTAGTCTCTCTACTTCTGTCTTCATTTGAATTATTTCCAAATAAAAATTTTATGAAAGAAAAAAAAACCACTGGTCAGGTCGCTTTGATTGAAAATATCTCCCTCATTTAACACTGTGTTTTCTAACAAGTTGTCCTTAGCAGTCAAATGTTCATCAAGTCTTCTGTAGCTGAGGATGTTTACAGCTATGTTTATGTCGATATCTGTATCTGTATCTATAGCTCTAATTATGTCTAAATCATAAACTTGCCTGCCAACAAATCCCAAGCCAGCAGCAAAACATTGTGTGCCTGGAGGTTCAGGAAAGAGGAAATGAAGAGGGAGGAGGGGACCGGTAGGAGGAGGTGGGGAGGGAGAGGGGAAGAGGAAGAGCCATCACCATCAAAGACAAGGTGAAGGTCATCAATGAAAATTTGCCTCTTTCACACACTCCCAAGAGCCAGTCCTGAATACAGTCCCCAGTGAATCCAGCAGAAGTCCCTTTGCCCAGGAGACCCATCCTTGGCGGCTGTCTGTGATCCCTCCCTCCCTGCAAACCAGGTAGATCTTGCAGCCTGAGGACATGAAGCCCCACACAGCCCCAGCCCCGCCTGCCCCTGCCCCGAAGCCTCCCCTCTGCCTGTCTGGGGACTCGGGCAGACAACCAACTGCTCCAGGAGCGGGAGGCTATTAGGAAGAGGGGCCCCCTCCCTACCCGCTGCCCGGCCAGCATGATTAGCATAATTACAATATGTTCCTGCAGCACCAGGATGAAAACTTGCGCAAGAGGGGGACGGGTTAACACACACAGGCCAGCCAAACAATAGTCAGGCTTTGTAATTAGCTAACAGTTCCTCTTTAGGAGCTTTCCTGGGATACTCCCAGGAAGCCCCAGGCTCCAGGCAGCACCTTCAGGACCAAAGGCAGCAGTAGGAACACCGAGTCCCTGCTTGAAAGCAGGGAGCTGATTCCCCCCACCCCCTCCAAAGAGGTAGCATTTGCCATTTTGAAGTGGAAAGTGACATCTCCAGACCTTTCCAATGGGTGTTAAGGAAACACCTCTTCACCCCTCAACTGTCCCTTCTTAACTGGCCTTAAAAAGTGCTAACCTTCCTGGGGCTGAATTTCCTCATCACCAAAGAAGGAAAAATAATCCATGCCTATTGTAAGAAATAATTAGATAATTGCTAGGAAACCTCTAAATAGCAAGAATGCTAAATAAATACCAGGTGACAATGATGATCTGAAAAGTATCTGGATTTGAATTATGGAAGTCATCTAACATCTGAAGGCATATTTCTGCCCTCTCATCCCAGAGTTAGATTTTCAGCATTTCCCTCTTGCAACCCTTACGCATACACATTGCCATAGTTAGTACATTAACACAGTAATAATAGAATTATTCGGGTTCCCTATAGCATGTTTTCCTTTTTCCTGCCATGGCATACATAGAAATTGATATTTGTAATAGTCCCCAGGGTAAAAGGTTGCTCATGGCAACCCAGGTCCCATCCTGTCGCCTCCAAGGCCTGATGGGATCAATAATTCCACATCCACCCAACACATCCATGAGACACAAATGTGTCCCTCCATATTGCTGGGAAGCTCTACTCCACGTCATTGGTTTTATTCTGATCGTTGCATTGTTGGCTGGTTGTTTTGTTTTCTTTTTTTTTTGCGGTACGCGGGCCTCTCACTGTTGTGGCCTCTCCCGTTGCGGAGCACAGGCTCCGGACGTGCAGGCTCAGCGGCCATGGCTCACGGGCCCAGCTGCTCTGCGGCATGTGGGATCTTCCCGGACCAGGGCACGAACCCACGTCCCCTGCATCGGCAGGCGGACTCTCAACTACTGCGCCACCAGGGAAGCCCTGTTTTGTTTTTTAACAGCCATAGCCCCCTGTGATTCTGGAGCCTGTGGTGGTCCAAAGCAATTGCTCTCAGCTTTGACTGTATATAAGAATCACTAGGGAAACTTTTAATAAACACCAACACTTGGGCATCACCCCAAGAAATTCCGATTTAATTGGTCTGGGGTGGGGCCTGAGCATGAGGTGCAGTTGAGAAACAGTGCTCTAAGCTGTGCTTCTGAAGCTTTAAAGTGCCATCAAATCACCCAGGGAACTTGTTAAAATGCAGATTCTGATTTAACAGATCTGAGAGAGAGGTGGGCCTGAGATACAGGATTTCTAGGAACCTCTTAGGATACTGATGCTGTGATCCACAGAGCACACTTTGGATAGCCTTAGTCTAAAGAAGGAGATCTCAGATTAGAGCATGCCTTGCAATCACATGGAAGGCCTTGCTGAAACAGACTGCCAGGCCCAACCCCAGAGCTTCTGATCCAGGAGGTCTAGTGTGGGGACTGATCATTTGCATTTCCATCCCCAAATCATGAGCACAGGTTACCTGTGGAAGTGGTTCAACCTGAGAGCCTGGAAAGGCCTGGATGCAGCCCTCCTGGAGAAGGTGGCTTCCTTTCTCCCTGTGTTGGGAAGACCCAGAGGAACCCTGCAAGCACTCAGTTTCTAGCCACACTGACCTCTCTGGTGACTCAGTCCACTGGCTCACAACAAAGCTGACATTCTTTCCCTGAGAGGTGAAAGGGGCTCAGCCTACCTTCAGAGCACAGAGCATCTCATCCCATCCCACCACCCAGGAGCCCTGTACTGGGAAACCGAAACCCACGGGTTCCACCCCCTTTCATATTCCCATGAGTTTTAACTCGAAAGAAAAGAATGGAGCCAAGGAAGGTTAAGAGGAGTGATGCAGGGAAAACAATGCACCCAAAGCGCCCTGGAAATACACTCAGTGCCTCCCGGGTTTGCCAGTACTCCTCTAATGGGCTGCCGGTAATGACCATAACCACTACCCCTCAGCCAGTTTTCATCATTGGATCTGGACAGCTCCCAGGTAACAAACTCCAACGGGGAGGCTCGATCGCTATCAAGCAGAGCGAGGGAGGTCTTCAGCTCAGTAAAGCTGCCAGGCTGGCAGCAGCGCGTGTGTAATCCACGTGAGCGGTTTCCAGCTCCAGGATGCCCCAGAAGAAAAGTCTGCTAGCACAGCAGCTAGAAAGCCAGGCCAGGCTGGGGACCACTGGGGCTTCATCACATGATGATAATCATTCGATAGGACGTCCTGCCCAGCCCCGGGGCAAGCTCACCAGAATTACCACTGCCCTGTGTTTGCCGGCAGCCTCCAGGAGCATCACAGGACCCAGGGACAGCAGGAATTTGGTTGTCTGTTAATTACAGAGTAATTAACCAGGGTCATGGCAGGGGCTGGTTTCAGAGAAGCCTGCCTGGGGACTCACATCACGTTCCAGACCCCCAGGAGCTGGCCTCCGCTGCCTTATTCCTCTGCGTCTTGGAGTCACATGAGCCCCGAGTGAAGTGCTGCTGACCTGTGGGTCCCAGGCTCTACGATCCAGCCCTCACATTTCACTTCAGTGGACCCTGGACTCTGCAAAAGGTCCCCCCAATAATCAACAAGAGGGCTGTAACTTGGTATATTGGATAAACCTAGGATTTCAGCCAGAAGGACACTTATTCCAATACTGGATCCAGGACTTAACTAGTTTTTATCTGTAGTTTTTATCTGTGGGCAAAATAGCTTAACAATTCTGGGCCTCAGTTTTCTCATCTGTAAAATAATAACAAAAAACACCTACTCGTGATGTTGTAGGAATTAAAGAAAAGTAGGTATAAATCACCTGAAACACAGTGGACACTATATTATTATCATTATTATCATGATTATAGTTTTCAACTATTTTTATTAGTAGTGTTACTATTCTTGGTTTCGACTTCTCTCCCTCACTTCCACCAAGTCTTCGTAATGTTCTTGAATAGAGCAGCCAAGGAGATTATTCTATTGAACAAGATCATAGACACAAATGGTGAGTTCCAAATATACCATAGATTTCAACCTCAAAATCTAGAATTCAGGAACTCAAAGAGTAAACTTCTCAATTCAGTTTTATCACCAGCATTTAATGAGTCCCTCTCTGCTTAAGCTGGTTTTGGAGTTTAAAGGAACATTGGCTAACCCAGCTGTCTCAATCAGGAGTTAAACACAGAGATCTCTGCCTTCTCAGCCCCCCGAACTGGAAACAAGAGTAGGAGAGGGGCTCACAGAAGTGGAAGCAGGATTTAGTGTCTTCTAGTCTCTCGGAACTTCTCCAGCACAAGAACATCGGGCCTAAAACAACTTTCCCACTCGGTAAATGTGGCCAATTCTGATAGGATCCACTAGAGTCGATCAACCAGCAAGTGTTATTTGAGCGAAGAATGGTGAAGGGGTATGAAAGATCCACTCCTAAGAACTCAGAACAAGACTCCCAGATGCAACTGAGCTAGAGAAAATTCCACCGCTGAAAATCCTGGGCCACATACAGATGGTGTTCAAGTTCTATATGTGGGTGGGCTTAACTGGCAGCACGTCACCATAAGACATGACAAAGTGGTGCTGGGGAATCATTTTCAGGTGATTGTGCTCAGGGTGGGGTGGTATGGTGTGAAGGGAGTGTTGAGAGAGAGAGAAACCAAGCAGAAAGCCACACAGGAGCTCCCTGCAAAGGGAAAACTCCCTCTAGAGTAAATCACTGAGCACATGAACATTTGGGGTCAATGCTGTTGATAGTTGGAACCCCTTTAGTGGCAATGGAATGGAGTCAACAAGATGGATATGAGAGGCTCAGTACACAAAGAATGGACAGAAATTGGAATCCAATAAATGTCTAGGATATCTAGCCCTTAATGCTTCTTTCCAAAGAGGCCTCAGCCTATGGGATGACCCAGTAAAGTCCAGCTGAGCTTTGCTCACCCATTTCCCATATTATATGGACATCTGTATTTTAGACCAGGGTTAGCAAATAAAAGTATGAATAATTTGTAATCATTGTTTATCTGAAATTCAAATTTAACTTAGTGTTCTGTATTTTATCTGGCAAGCTGAGAAATCCTCCCCTAGAATTTGAGAGTCAGTTCCATTCTGTGAAAGAGCCTTTCCTCCAAAGCATGGGTAAATCCCATTCTTATTCTATAGTCTTAAAGTTAAGTACCAAGGATTGACCATCAACCTCCATGTCAACGCTCCTCCTTTCTTCAGAGCTGGACACCACCACAGGCCCTACAAGTAGAGAAGTCAGCTTTCTTGGCAATTAATTGGCTTGCTCACAGGGTCTAGTTGTTGGAAGGATTTTTTCATAAGTGGAATGATATTTATAGATCTTTACCCTTCTCTAACATCGCAGCCAGTGAAAGTCGCCATATTGCCAAAGCATGAAGCTGGATAAACAGAAAGCAACAAGGAGAGAGCCACGCCATATGCCAATCAAGCAGCTCTTCTTCCTGCACCCTGCTGTGCTAACAGAACCTTGATGGCTGGTGGCAAGGCTGCTAAACATGGACAGGAAAAGAGAGGCTAGATTCCTGCCAAGTCAGGGATTTATGGCCATTTGGGGAACTCCGGTGCCATTTGAAAAAATTTTCACTTGAAACAAGATTTTTTTTAACTGTCTTACTATTCATCTACTGCTCTCACTTCCCAGGAAAAGCAAATCCATGCTCCAGTTGACCCCACTATAACATCAGGGAAAGCTAACTTTTTCACATTTGCATTGCATGCCAGTTTAGGGTTGGAAGCATGCTCACTATAAATGAAACCATTGATAATCAGTTCCCATGTGAGCCCACAGATTCTGAGACTGGCACCTGTGTTCCTTGTCCAGCTGCATGTGCGCGCACGCACACACACACACACACACACACACACACACACACACACATCACATAGGCATCCAAGCTTCTGGATTTTTCTATCACATGTGGAGGACTCTCTGATGAATGCAATGAGTAGCACATAAAAGACAAGGAAGAGTAGCATGTCTTTCTTTCCTGCATGATCCCTAACCACTCTCATCTTTACTGCATCACTCTCTCAGCTGGCTCCTGGTATAGGTCCCATTCCCTCCTACTTGACTTTGACAGCATTTGATAGTGTTGAAATCCTGCTCTTCAAAATGCATCCTCCCCTAGCTTCCACTGCAGTCTCCTGATTCTTCCCCCCACATCTCTCCTTCTCTTCCCCTTCATGCCTCTTTTCATAATTCTTCCAGAATATACAAAAATCAATGGCTTTCCTAATGCAAACAAGATGCAAAATACGATGGAGGGAAGAAAAGAATCATCTGTCCAAGAACAAAAACAACTATAAAATATCTAACAATAAACTTAAGAAATGTGCAAGACCTATATGAAGAAAACTTGAGAACTCCATTTAATAACAAAAAACATTTGAATATGTAAAATAAACTTTCTTAAACAAGAAGATTTGTTATTATAAGGATGACAGTTCTGATTTATCTAGTAACTCAATTCCAATTACAAAAAAACATCCAGTAGAGCTTTTTTTTAATTTGATAAAATAATGTTAAAGTTCATCTGAAAAAATAAACATGTGAGAAAATTCTAAATAGGAAGGGTAATTGAGGATGACTTAGTCTTACCAGATATTAAAATGTGTTATAAAGCCAGTTATTAAAACAGTATAATATTAATGCTTGAATAGACAGATAATTGGAACAGAATAAAGAATCCAGGAACAAGTGCAAATGTATGTGGAAATTTAGTGTATGATAAAGAGAACATTCCAAATTACAAGAAATTACAAGAAAAAAACAATAAGAGCAAAGAACAGGAATAGAAGTTTGAACAGAAAGCCAAATAGCCAATGAACATATGAAAAGGTAATCAACTCCTCTCTTATGAAATAAATACAGACTAAAACAGATACCATTTTCCATCTCCAAAAGTAAACAACTTAAAATTTGAAAAATACACAGCATTTATAAGGGAATGAGGAACTTGTAGTTAGGCATATAAATTAGTACAACAATTTTGGAAGACAATTTGTTAATGCCTATCCAAATTTTCAATATACTTAACCACAGACCTAGTAATTCCATGTCTAAGGATTGGTCCTATGAATAAACAGAACTTCCAAAATTACACAAATGTATACACGAGAAGGTTCACTGAAACATATTACAACACAGTGAACTACTAACACAACCTAAAGGGCTATCATAGGTTAGGGAAATTATGGGGTCATACCATGGAGTATCACACAACTGGCAATAAGTATGGGGTCATTCTAAATTCACAGACATGGTATGATAATCACTTAGCATGATCATACTAAGTGAAGTAAGTCAGAAAGAGAAAGACAAATACCATATGATATCACTTATATGTGGAATCTAAAATATGACCCAAATTAACCTATCTATAAAGCAGAAACAGACTCCCAGATATAGAGAACAGACTTGTGGTTGCCAAGGGGTGTGTAGGGGAGGGACGGACTGGGAGTGTGGGGTTAGTAGATGCAAACTATTACATATAGAATGGATGGACAACTAGGTCCTACTGTATAGCACAGAGAACTATGTTTAATGTCCTGGGATAAACCACAATAGAAAAGAATGCATACATATGTATAACTGAGTCACTTTACTGTATAGCAGAAATTAACACAACGTTGTAAATCAACTATACTTCAATTAAAAAAAAAGACAAAGCTGAAAAAAAATACACAGACATGGAAAGATGTCAAAAATATATCGAAATGTGAAAACAAGTTACAGAACAATTTACACAACATGGCCCCATTTGTGTACAATATTAAATGTGCATACATATATGCTTATACACAAAAAGAAAAAAATGTTGATATATACACACAACATACCATCCCAAGAGGCTCTGGGAAATGGAACACAGGATGCTAGAAGAGAAACTTTTGCTTTATATTCTTCTGTAGAGTTTTAATTTTTCCTTTTTTCTACAAGTCTGTAGCACTCTTTGGATTAGAATTTTTAAAAAACAGTGTCATTCTAATTAAATAGATATTCCCTAAGGTTCTGACCATGGATGTCTCAAGTACAACACAACCCAGCATCAGTAAAACCAAACTGATGACAGAAAAGGAGAATTTTGCAATTCTTGAACTGAAAGAAATTTAGGGGCCATCAAGTTCAACTCTTCACTTTCCATATAAGGAAACTGAGGTCCCATAACAAATTCAAGGCAGAGCTGGGATGAGAATAATTTCTCAAGTTCTCTGTCCTTACCTCAGGTCCTTAATGGCGCTCCGGGCCCCAAATCTCCCAGAGTAGAATATGTGTAACATGACCTGTGGTTCTACGCTGACAGGACAAGGATCTGCATGGCAGCCACTATCGCAGCCAGCCCAGTCTCTCCTCCCAGCTTTTCCCACATCACAACTGTTGTTTTGAGGTACTACAGTACTATGTTTCTTTCCCAGCACATTCCAGGCTCTGTAATTCCTCTTTGCCCATGCTCCTGTGGTTTCTTCCATCTCAAGTATTATCCACTTTGCACATTAGAATCACCTGGGAAGATTTAAAAGCTCCTTCCTTGCAAGTAGGTCACACCCAGAAATTCTATGAAATCAGAATCTCTGAGGGTGTAGAGCAGGCTCAGGAGTTTTGTAGGCTACCACAGTGATTCCAATGTGTACCCAAGGTTTGAGCACCTTCCAACCTCCTGCTTTGCCCGGTGATACTCAGTGATCCTTAGAAAACCCTCTCTGGGTATCCTCCCTGATCTGACCTTGACCCTATTCATCCTGTACATATCTGCACCATTGGCCTTTCCACATGGAACTGAGAATAATCTTTCATGTCTTAAGCTCCTGGGGGACAATAGTAACATCTTACTCTTCTTTGAGCTGCTGGTGTTTATCACAGTGACCCATAGTAAATACACAATAAACATTTGTGGAACTGAACTTCCTCCCTCACAGCTCCCATGAAATCAATTCATCTTCACACCACCTCTATATCAGCCTCCACCTTTCTAAACCCAGTACCACATCGTGATTTCTGCCTGAACTATTATCATAACCTTCTAACAAGGCTTTCTTTCTCTGCTTTCTCTCCTCTCCACTTGGTTTTCCCCCATAATATTGCCATATGCTGGGACAGATCATAGCAATTCTGCTAAAACTTATCAGAATCAAGTCCAAGTTCATCACCACGTTCCTCCAAATCCATCCAGAACATTTTTCTTTTAGCCAAATGATCTGAACCTTGAAAATTAAGGAAGATGATGATTACACGCCTTTTCAAAGTCATTTTAGAGCACTGTGAAAAAAGTCTGCTTTGGAATCATCAGATGCTCTAGAAAAATGCAAATTTTGTTTGTCTTACATTTTACCATTGATTCTGGCCCAGGTTCTACAGAGTTGGGTGAACATGTATAAAATTGGCAAGCTACAAATGATTTTTTTGGCCCAGTACAATTGCAAATGAATACTGTCTGATAGAAAAAATAGCTCCACAGGTTATAACTTTATTGCTCTGTAGAACATTAACCAGATTCATATCTAACAGTGCAGCCTTCTTTCAGCTTTCCTTCTTTTATTGATTATATATGCTTTGGTCTCTCCAATTCTTCTTTGAACCAATTTTCCACTCTGCTGGTTCCCTAATTAATGAGTTGAATAAGTCTGACATGGGCTCACCAGATGTTTGTACGAGAATTTTTTTTAGGTGTTTTAAAAAGTTATATTTTGACATTTCAGACCAGAAGCTCAGCCTCACTGCATACTTGCCAGTGCAGCTTTGTGCCTAGAAGCCTGTGCTCTTGTCATTGACACTAACCAAAAATCCCCATCTTGACCCAACATCTTTCAAAATCTCATCCTCCAAGGCTCTTCCCCCAGTGCCCCTCTCTGTGACGACGTTCCTGGTCTCTCAGTCTAATTGATTCCGTCCTCTGTGTTCTCACTGCGGCTGGCTCGTCTCTATTCCTGTTGTGGCCGTTCCTACTCTGCATTCCACCAACTCCCTTGCATCTTTCTCCTACCACAGCATCCAGCTCGATGCCTCACCAATAAATGTTCACTGACTATCTGTTTAATTGGGAATAATCAGTCTTAAGCAACCCACGATTTCAACACTTGGCCTCCGCCAAAATCTAAGCAATCCAACAGAGGATGGCTGGGGTGTTTCCCAACTTTTTTCCAAAACCACAAAAGATGACTGAAATCGACCGGCATCTATGGAGCACCTTCTAGGTGCCAAAAGCAAAGATGACTAAGACATGGAACTAGGTTATCCTCTCAGGAATCACTGAGCTTGCTTTCCAAGCCTTCTGTGCTCTGTTTAAAAAGAAACATTAAATCCTAAATAAGTTACTGAGAGCTGCCCAGGCTAAGTTTACCAAGTGTTTTCCTTGGCCTGTGGTGTCTTCCTGAGATGGAGGCACTGGTGGCCACAGGGGTTCTCAGCCAGCTGTGGCCCCCAACCTCCCTGGGGTGGTTTGGCTCATGGCAGAAGGTAGCAGCTCCCCAGGGGGGCTGGGAGGAGCACAGTCGAGAGCCTGGGGACAGGATCTGGGCTAAACCCAGCCTCAGCCTGGGGGTTCCTTCTGTGGAATTCTCTAGTAGCCCTGTATTCCCAGAGTTCTCTGTACACCCCAAGTTTGCCTCAACTGTGCCAAAAGGTACAACTCAAGAGTCGACACCTTATCCAACTGCATCAAAGGGATGAGCTGGAGACTCCCCAGTCTCCCACCAACATTGCAAAACAGCTCTCCACTTGCTGCTCTGGGCTTCAAAGGGATATTATGTTTTAATGAGCTGCTGTGTAATTCATCAGCCTTCACCCTTCCTAGCTGAAATTACCGGCGGAAATAAGCAAACACCCCAAATTTGCTATTTCCCTTTCCCAATGCCAAGAGTCAGGAAACGTCCCTATGTAAATCAAAGCTGGGTGTGGATGGGTTCTGGGCTCCAACAAGTCTGCTCTCCAACCTCATACCTCAGACTCACAGCAGAGACCTTGGCTCCTCTAGGGGATGGCAGAGGTCACAAACCCTGCCCTCATCCATCCGCATCTACTGTGCAGAGGGCATGGCTCTTGGTGCCGTCTGCCTGGACACACTGAGGCCATTTAATCCATCCAGATGCCCAGGACCCAGCCACACAAACAACCATGGGCACAGGATGCCAGCAGCTTTCAATCTCAGCTCTGCCCAGGGCTGTGCTATGTTGAGCAAGTTATTTGCCTCTCTGGGACTCAGTTTTTTCGTCTGTAATAATAATAACAACAATGACAAACTCTTTCTCGAGTGGCAAGTATAGTAGCAAGACAACTAAGAGTAAGTGCTCTAGAGTCAAACAGCCCAGGTTATGACCTGACTCTATCATTTACTGGCCATGTGACGTGAGCAACTGCCTTAACCTCTCTGAGTCTCAGAGTCCTCATCTGTCAAATGGGGATGATAATCTCATAGGGTTATTGTGAGTATTAAATGAAATAATATAAGTACTTCAATCAGTGCTTGGCACACAGCAAGAACACTTTAATGTTAGTTGTTGTTAATGTTATCATCATTATTATTACCTTTTTTTAGTATGCATCAGGTAGTATGCTATCAATGTTTTAATCTCCATTATATAGATGAAAAAACTGAGACTCAGAAAGGTGAAGGAACTCAGTCCAGGTCATAATAACGATTAATAGTAGATCCAGGATATTAAAAACCTATACAACTGCAGAACCACCATAAGGATTTGAGATGACAAGGCTGGCACAACAAATTCTCAAGAAATGTAATGATAGTTACTAGAAAAAGAAAAAAAAATGTGCTAGGAAATAAGACAGAACACGTTTCCAAGCACTATTTCTGATTTATCTGTGCAATTCACACTTCACACCCAACCAGAGGAAAGACGCTTCCCTCCATAAAGAAGAAGGACCATGTTTGTCATGAGCAGGAGACTGGTAGGAAATTTGAGCAGAACTCTTTCCCATCTGTAGTATAACCTGAGTGTCGCTTGTCCTCCAAACTTCTGGGATCCCTTTTCCTCTCAATACCAAATAAGTACAAATGCTTCCACCCCACATAATATGGAAAATCCAGAGCCCACCTCAGTGCATCCACAGACACTCAAGAGAAGGCTGACACTTTCCTGGACAGCTCTGCCTCTGAATTCCCCGACTGGGCTAGACTCCCCAACTGGGCTAGACCTATGGCTACCCCCTTACTCTCTGCTGTCCACCAGCTGTGGATATAGACCCAGCCTCAGTCTCCAAGCACCACCAACATGCAGACATTGTGTGTAACAGACTATTTGAAGGTTGGGGAATTAGCACAACCCAACAAGGAAACAAGTTAAAACTGTCATTATGCATCGTCCCCAGCACGTGGAATTTCTTAACTACTACTCTCCTCTTTACACTTTGGCCAGCTGTCATTTTTCCCCTTCTCTCTCTTTGAATCAAAACAGGCCCTTCCCCCATATCCCTGCTCTGAGTTTTACACCCATTTACTAGCTCATCTGCCAAAAACAAAATACCTATGATTGTTCAATGGAAACTAGGTTATTTCTCTTTTTGTTTAAAATCTCTTCCAGCTACAGTAGTGTTCCTTAAAGTGGAATCCACTCAGTGGTGTTGGTCCAAGAACTTTGGTTCCCAGTCCACAACGAGGTAAGTACAGATGTTAAGGTTTTACAACAACTTGACAGAGTAATTTTATGTCTCCTGAAGTAATTTTCTGTCTCCAGAGTAATTTTATGTCTCTTAATAATAAAAGAAAAATAGGATTTGTGCTTTGTATGTCTTTTTTATTTCATGTTTTTAAGACTACGTTTTATTGTATTTTACAAAAGTAACTGTCCACAATGGATTGGAATTTTAAATGGTCCTTCACCATAGGACATTTGAGAAGTCTGATCTAGACTGGCCCAGGGGGTCTGTCTTATGAACAAAATATCCCATTTGTATATTCCCAAAGAAAAGGGTAGTTTTTCCTCTCCAAGGAATTCTGCTACTCTCCTAGGGAAACTGGAATAACTCATAAAATATTTTTTTCCTCCATGTCAGACACAAAAATACTAAAACATGACTTGCCAGGCAACACGTGTTATAGGACAAGAGAAGGATGTAGGGAGGACAAAAACATCCATTTGCACCACCCGCTGGTGTTTATAAATCACATTCCCATGCATCACGCCATTAGATCTTCCTGACAGTTCAATCAAGCAGCATTAGTATGCTCCCTACTGTGTGCATGAGGAAATCGAGGCATTGAGAAGGGTCTTGATGCCTCACCTAAAACATGAGACCAGGATTCAAAACCAGGTGCTTGGATTCTAGACTCCGTGTCCTACCAAGATGTCACAATATGATAAAACTCACTGGACAAACTCATTTCTGATTACAGTCTCCAGGTCTTGAATAGATACCCAAATCCTTTCAATCCTGATCAGCCATCTGGAACTAAAATTGTCCTCCATATCTCTAGCTAGTTAATAAAAGTAGCTGGTTTTGATTGTCTTTTCATTTTGCTTTGCCCAGAGATACACATGTCCCTCTCACCTCTGCTCCTTCCCTGTTCTGCTTTCCAGCCTTACCTACCTAGCTGCTACCTTCTTGACTAGAAGAAAACGGGTCAGGAGTTGCCAGGGACCTAGTTCAAGAACAAAAGCCAAGCTCAGAAGGGAACCTTGAGCTTCCCCAATGTTGTCCCTGACTTGAACCCAGCCATCTAGTACGTGCTGTTTTCTAATAAGGCAAATACTCTGGGTTGACATGAAATGCCTTTATGGGGCATAGCCACATGCTGACAAAAGAGGTGGCCAAAACAAGTGTGAGGCAAGAGTTGAAAAACGATTACGGTTTTAATTTGATTAAGTTGTTGCCCAAAAGAAAACCAGAGGGATTTTTTAGAACCCTACTTCTGTAATTCCAATTTCTTCCATTCTTATAGCATATAAATAATTAAAATTATGCCCACAATACATGTGGCTTCATTCAGCAGGTATACTGACGAACATTACATTTAGTAATTTACATACACCAGAAACATAATACATTAGATTATCCAGAAAGCTAAGAACAGCAGGCCAACGTGGACTAATCTCTTATGTAACGTCTGCAGTAGCCTATTGCAGGCACATAAAGAGAGCTTGGATTTTCCTAGGAACCATTTTCTTGCAAATGAAACATTTAATTACGGAGCTGGGTCCATAAATAGACCGTTAACATTGGGAGTGGGGGATGGATGCAGCTATATGGCTGGATTAGCAGGGGAATATCTTACAGGAAATTCATCAATGCCATAGATAATTAATTACAGCTCACCTTCTCCCCATATAGCCATGCCTTTATCAGCCAGCGCTGGAGAAACAGCAGATGGCCAACCAAACAGAATGCAATTTTCTGTCAACTCATTACTTACAGAATCATGGATTAGGTACAAGACCCCTGGAAGGTCACCTAAGCCATTCCCCTATGTCCAGAACAATCTGCACCAAAATCGTCTTGGTCACACAACTACCTATCTCCCTTACTCAGAAATCATCCCCAGAGAGAGAACTGTCAGTGTCTGCAGAAGCTTTGAATTCCACAGACTCTGAGCCCTTCCACTGGGAAATGTTCCCTGAAGACTAACTTTCTCAGGATTTTTTTTCTTCATCAGTCTTTGGACCAGTGTCCCCAAGTGATGCTGACTGTCCCAAATCTGCATGGCCCCCTGGGTTCAGCCAGGACGCTGTGCTCCAGGTCCCCTATTCTTTCCTTACTGAATACCAGCTGGATGGTACGACAAGGATACTTATTCCCAGGCGCTTTTCTTTTTTTTTTGCGGTACGCGGGCCTCTCACTGCTGCGGCCTCTCCCGCTAAGGAGCACAGGCTCCGGACGCGCAGGCTCAGCGGCCATGGCTCACGGGCCCAGCCGCTCCGTGGCATGCGGGATCCTCCCGGACCGGGGCACGAACCCATGTCCCCTGCATCGGCAGGCAGACTCCCAACCACTGAGCCACCAGGGAAGCCCCAGGCTATTTTTTATAAAAGTCTCAAAAGACAACTGAAAAGTTTCAAAAGGCTTCATGACTATTTTAAGTTTGTTTATTTAAGATTAAAGTTTTTTATTTGAAAGTTCACAACTTTCTTTTTATCCATATGTATCAGGGTTGCTCTGTTATATCACAGTCAGTTGTACATGGAAATGAAGTTTCTTTATTCCCCGAAAAGGATCTGCTCCTAGCTAGGTAGCTGGGAAACTTAAACTTGAGAAACAGTAGTACAGTTGACCCTTGAACAACACAAGTGTGAACTGTGTGGTATATGAGGATTTTTTTCCCTAAATATATTGGAAAATTTTTCTGGAGATTTGCTACAATTTGAAAAGACTTGCTGATAAACTGCGTAGCCTAGAAATATCAAAAAAATTAAGAGATAGCTTCCGGGAAGATGGCGGAAGAGTAAGACGCGGAGATCACCTTCCTCCCCACAGAGACACCAGAAATACATCTACACGTGGAACAACTCCTACAGAACACCTACTGAACGCTGGCAGAAGACCTCAGACCTCCCAAAAGGCAAGAAACCCCCCACGTACCTGGATAGGGCAAAAGAAAAAAAATAAACAGAGACAAAAGGATAGGGACGGGACCTGCACCAGTGGGAGGGAGCTGTGAAGGAGGAAAGGTTCCCACACACTAGGAAGCCCCTTCGCGGACGGAGACTGCGGGTGGCTGAGGGGGGAAGCTTCAGAGCCGCGGAGGAGAGCGCAGTCACAGGGGTGCAGAGGGCAAAGCAGAGAGATTCCCGCACAGAGGATCAGTGCTGACCAGTACTCACCAGCCCGAGAGGCTTGTCTGCTCCCCCGCCGGGGCGGACGGGGCCTGGAGTTGAGACTCGGGCTTCGGTCAGAGCACCGGGAGAGGACTGGGGTTGGCGGCGTGAACACAGCCTGCAGGGGGTTAGCGCGCCACGGCTAGCCGGGAGGGAGTCTGGGGAAAAGTCTGGACCTGCCGAAGAGGCAAGAGACTTTTTCTTCCCTCTTTGTTTCCTGGTGCGCGAGGAGAGGGGATTAAGAGCGCTGCTTAAAGGAGCTCCAGAGACGGGTGCGAGCCGCGGCTAAAAGCGCGGGCCCCAGAGACGGGCATGAAACGCTAAGGCTGCTGCCGCCGCCACCAAGAAGCCTGTGTGCGAGCACAGATCACTATCCACACCCCGCTTCCGGGAAGCCTCTGCAGCCCGCCACTGCCAGGGTCCCGGGATCCAGGGACAACTACCCCGGGGAAACGCACGGCGCGCCTCAGGCTGGTGCAACGTCACGCGGCCCGCCTCAGGCTGGTGCAACGTCACGCGGCCCGCCTCAGGCTGGTGCAACGTCACGCGGCGCGCCTCAGGCTGGTGCAACGTCACGCCGGCCGCTGCCGCTGCAGGCTCGCCCTGCACTCCGTGCCCCTCCCTCCCCAGGCCTGAGTGAGCCAGAGCCCCCGAAGCAGCGGCTCCTTTAACCCCGTCCTGTCTGAGCGAAGAACAGACGCCCTCCGGCGACGTACATGCAGAGGCGGGGCCAAATCCAAAGCTGAGCCCCTGGGAGCTGTGAGAACAAAACAGAGAAAGGGAAATCTCTCCCAGCAGCCTCAGAAGCAGCGGATTAAAGCTCCACAATCAACTTGATGTACCCTGCATCTGTGGAATACATGAATAGACAACCAATCATCCCAAATTAAGGAGGTGGGCTTTGAGAGCAAGATTTATGATTTTTTCCCCTTTTCCTCTTTTTGTGAGTGTGTATGTGTATGCTTCTGTGTGAGATTTTGTCTGTATAGCTTTGCTTCCACCATTTGTCCTAGGGTTCTATCTGTCTTTTTTTTTAAATTTTTTTCTTTTTTTCTCTTAATAATTATTTTTTTATTTTAATAACTTTATTATATTTTATCTTACTTTATTTTACTTTATCTTCTTTCTTTTTTTCCTTCCTTCCCTCCTTCCTTCCTTCCTGCCTCTCTCCCTCCCTCCTTTCTTTCTTTCTTTCTTTCTTTCTTTCTACTTCTACTAATTCTTTCTTTCTACTTTTTCTCCCTTTTATTCTGAGCCGTGTGGATGAAAGGCTCTTGGTGCTCCAGCCAGGAGTCAGTGCTGTGCCTCTGAGGTGGGAGAGCCAACTTCAGGACACTGGTCCACAAGAGACCTCCCAGCTCCACATAATATCAAATGGCGAAAATCTCCCAGAGATCTCCATCTTAACACCAGCACCCAGCTTCACTCAACGACCAGCAAGCTACAGTGCTGGACATCCTATGCCAAACAACTAGCAAGACAGGAACAGAACCCCACCCATTAGCAGAGAGGCTGCCTAAAATCATAATAAGGCCACAGACACCCCAAAACACACCTCCAGACGTGGACCTGCTCACCAAAAAGACAAGATCCAGCCTCATCCACCAGAACACAGGCACTAGTCCCCTCCACAGGAAGCCTACACAACCCACTGAACCAACCTTAGCCACTGGGGACAGAAACCAAAAACAACGGGAACTACGAACCTGCTGCCTGCAAAAAGGAGACCCCAAACACAGTAAGATAAGCAAAATGAGAAGACAGAAAAACATACAGCAAATGAAGGAGCAAGATAAAAACCCACCAGACCTAACATATGAAGAGGAAATAGGCAGTCTACCTGAAAAAGAATTCAGAATAATGATAGTAAAGATGATCCAAAAACTTGGAAATAGACAAAATGCAAGAAACATTTAACAAGGACCTAGAAGAACTAAAGATGAAACAAACAACAATGAACAACACAATAAATGAAATTAAAAATACTCTAGATGGGATCAATAGCAGAATAACTGAGGCAGAAGAACGGATAAGTGACCTGGAAGATAAAATAGTGGAAATAACTACTGCAGAGCAGAATAAAGAAAAAAGAATGAAAAGAACTGAGGACAGTCTCAGAGACCTCTGGGACAACATTAAACGCACCAACATTCGAATTATAGGGGTTCCAGAAGAAGAAGAGAAAAAGAAAGGGACTGAGAAAATATTTGAAGAGATTATAGTTGAAAACTTCCCTAATATGGGGAAGGAAATAGTTAATCAAGTCCAGGAAGCACAGAGAGTCCCATACAGGATAAATCCAAGGAGAAATATGCCAAGACACATATTAATCAAACTGTCAAAAATTAAATACACAGAAAACATATTAAAAGCAGCAAGGGAAAAACAACAAATAACACACAAGGGAATCCCCATAAGGTTAACAGCTGATCTTTCAGCAGAAACTCTGCAAGCCAGAAGGGACTGGCAGGACATATTTAAAGTGATGAAGGAGAAACACAAAAGACCCCGAATATCCAAAGCAATCTTGAGAACAAGAAACGGAGCTGGAGGAAGCAGGCTCCCTGACTTCAGACTATACTACAAAGCTACAGTAATCAAGACAGTATGGTACTGGCACAAAAACAGAAAGATAAATCAATGGAACAGGATAGAAAGCCCAGAGATAAACTCATGCACATATGGTCACCTTATCTTTGATAAAGGAGGCAGGAATGTACAGTGGAGAAAGGACAGCCTCTTCAATAAGTGGTGCTGGGAAAACTGGACAGGTACATGGAAAAGTATGAGATTAGATCACTCCCTAACACCATACACAAAAATAAGCTCAAAATGGATTAAAGACCTGAATGTAAGGCCAGAAACTATCAAACTCTTAGAGGAAAACATAGGCAGAACACTCTATGACATAAAGCACAGCAAGATCTTTTTTGACCCACCTCCTAGAGAAATGGAAATAAAAACAAAATAAACAAATGGGACCTAATGAAACTTCAAAGCTTTTGCACAGCAAAGGAAACCATAAACAAGACCAAAAGACAACCCTCAAAATGGGAGAAAATATTTGCAAATGAAGCAACTGACAAAGGATTAATCTCCAAAATTTATAAGCAGCTCATGCAGCTCAATAACAAGAAAACAAACAACCCAATCCAAAAATGGGCAGAAGACCTGAATAGACATTTCTCCAAAGAAGATATACAGACTGCCAACAAACACATGAAAGAATGCTCAACATCATTAATCATTAGAGAAATGCAAATCAAAACTACAGTGAGATATCATCTCATACCAGTCAGAATGGCCATCATCAAAAAATCTAGAAACAATAAATGCTGGAGAGGGTGTGGAGAAAAGGGAACCCTCTTGCACTGTTGGTGGGAGACCGCCTGGAGGCGTGGGGTAGGGAGGGTGGGAGGGAGGGGGACGCAAGAGGGAAGAGATATGGGAACATATGTATATGTGTAACTGATTCACTTTGTTATGAAGCAGAAACTAACACACCATTGTAAAGCAATTATACTCCAATAAAGATGAAAAAAAAAGAAAGATGAAATAAATGATGTCTTACCTATGAAAATTAAAAAGAAAAAAATTAAGAAATGGCATGAATGCATAAATATATGTAGATATACATGTAACACAAAAATATATATGTTAATCAACTGTGTATGTTATGGTAAGGCTTCTGGTCAAAAGTAGGCTATTAGTAGTTCACTTTGGGAGGAGTCAAAAATTAGACTTGAATTTTCGACTGTCTGTGTGGGATCAGTGTCCCTAACCTCTGCATTGTTCACGGGTCAACTGTATTTCTGTTCCATCCCTTAGAAAATGTCCCCTTAGACACTTAATCTTTTCAAAATAGAATTCCCTATTTAGATGAATTTTGGTCTCTTGGATTTCATCTCCCCTTCTTTTCCCTAAGATGTCGTCTTAATATATGAAGGGATCATTTTCTCCTCTTGCCAGCAAGGGAGAAGGTTCTCTGGATTATCCCTGGTCCCAGCTGCTTATCACCCAGAGCAGATCTGTTCCCTAGAGTAGTGACAGTAGAAGTGGTAATGACAGTGGTGTGCTTATTTCTTGGGGAAGGGGGGGAGGGAGCATTAGCACTTGAGGCCAACATGATGGCACTCACCACTAGAGTGTGTGGTCCCTGCCTACTGCAGCCTCTTCACTCTGACCACAGGCATCCAGCACATCAACAGACCCTCTCAGCCCTCCTCCATGCCCTCACCAGGTAGATGGGTCCTTCTGGGCTCCTTGCAAGCCCCAGTCAGATCATGGTAACCTGGCCTCTGGTCTTTCAATCTATCCTTTTTCTGTTGCCTAGCTTCCTCCTCACCAGACCTCCCAGGTCATGATGGAGGTCTGGGACCTCTTTTTCTCTCTCAGTCTCTCTCTCTCTCTCTCTCTCTCTCTCTCACACACACACACACACACACACACACACACACACACACACACACCACTACCAGCCCACTAGCCCAGTGTTCTCCTTCTCCATCATGCTTCTCTGAGCACAGAAGATGGGGACCAAAGAAGTGAGAGAAACAGAGACCCTTAAGTCTGCTTTCCTCCACTACTCGTCCCCATTCCATTCCAACCTTAGCTCAGTGCACGGGGTGGGTTTTCCCTTTTACTCCAGTCTGTCTTCCCCTTAGTCTAAGGCCACAACCTCATGACCCAGTCATCATGCCAGAAGGGCACTTTCCTTACACATAGGAGCATCTCAATGATCTAATCCTACAAATGTAATGGCTCTTCAACTCCAAGTTCATTTGCAACTAGGAATTCCTGAGGACAAAGAAAGTTGACTTGCCATCTCAATGTACTCTCACGACATCTAGTTTTCCTCTGTAAATTCTGTGGCTCCCAGCCAACTCCCTTCATACTCGCACAAACACACCCAGTTGTGCACATGTAGCAAACATACGCACATACGCACACTCCTCGTTACCTTGGATGAGAGAAAAGGGCAGCACCAAGATTCAGACCGGCAGATGGTCCAGGTTTACTAACAGCCCAAGGAGCAGGAGTGAGCCCTTAAATCCTTCTTCCAGAAAACGTATCATCATGGTAGAGGCATAAAGATCATGGAAATGGTTGTCTCATTCCATTATTATTTATTTTGAATCTTAGGGGCTTATAATATTCCACTGTATATGAAAAAGTGTGTCAAATGCCTCTAAGCAATGTTACCCTAAACTCCAAAACACATACATACACAGAGAGATAGAATTTTAATAACTAGATCTCAAATTGATATGTTTTCAAATTTCATTACCTTCTCAATTGTATCTTTAAATTGCAAGTTAATCCTATGTATATCCCCAGCACATATCACACAGTAGGCTCTTAAAAACTATGTGATGAAAGTCAAACCTTCCATGCAATGCCATAGTGAGAGGAGGAATTGACATCACAGACAAATCTTACCCCCTCCTATAGTTTCTAGCAAAATGAGATCAAGCCTCTTAATCATAGGGTATTTTGTGAGAATTTTTTTTCCTCAGCTATTTATTTACTAGCTCACTTCTCATCATAATGTGTGGAATATGCAGCATTGTAAAGAGATTTATGGGACAGATTTTAATCTCAGCTGCAGGGCATGCATCAGTGCTTATCTCTAAATTGAGGTATGTTTTATGTGGTCATTGTTTCATGTGATCACAGGGCTCAACCAGCCAAATGACTGCATACCTGAGGCCCAGGAGAAAGAGCAACCTTGGGGGAGTAGAATGAGCTGGAACAGAGGGCAAGGTGCCTGAGAGAAAGGTGTTTGTTATGAACTCTTAAGCCATGGCACATAAATTCAATTCATCTCAAGCATGGTGAGTGGAGATGAGGAATTTGGGCCTGAGATGTGAAAATCTCATTGGTGTATCAGATGCCCCAAACCATGGAGCTTCCCTAGGTGTGAGCTCTCGGCTAAAGCACAGAAACTCAGAAGGCAGATTCTTTCCTGGAAATCTGATCCCTCCACTCCCTTCCTCTGCATTCCAGGCTGAGAGAGGAGTGTGAGGGATGAAACTGAAGGGACCCACAAGATGTGGTTTAAAGTTGCCACTGAGGGAGTCTCAGTGACCTCCCCCTGCCCTCTGAGGCCCAGGCAAGCTGGCTTTCTCATCAGGGCTGTGGGGAGGGGTAGTTCTTGGCTCCTATTACAGGGCCAAGGAAAGCCCTACTTAAGGTCCCTGGGGCCTTTGACACTTGATCCTCTGTCACTGTCTTCCACTGACCTAATGGGCCAGAATATGTCTTTTAGATTGAAAAGATATTTTTGAACTTGAGAGCTCATCTGTTTTCTTCCAGAGAAGGCCCATTTTAAGCAGCCCTTGACTGTATTCCTTCATTCAGCAGTATCAATTAAGGGCCTATTCTACAAGATAGGGTGTACGATACTAGTTAAAGAACAGATCTCTGAAGGTTTGTGCTATTTTTGCCAAAATTTCTCTTCAGAGAAGATGGAAGATGATATAAGGAGACAACTGCCCAAACACAGCTTTATAAGAACCTTAGGCCAAGGTCACTCTACTCCTCACCCACCTGGGTTTGGAGGTGCAGAGCATGACTAAGTGGGAAGGCGACCCAGCCGTCCTAGACCACTTCCCCTCCTGACCTGCCATCATAAATCAGGAAGCAGATCACAGCCTGAAGGATGCTCTGGGAAGTCAGAGGGAAGTGTTAGGGCCAGGTCGCCAGCTCTGGTCCCGCCTTCCCCTCTCTCTAATCCTTTCTGTGCTGTGTGTTTATATGAGCAGTGAGTTGAATCGTGTCTCCCAGACATTCTTGTCCACCAAGAATCTCAGTATGTGACCTTATTTGGAAATAGGGTCTTTGCAGAAGTAATTAGTTATGGCTCTCAAGGTGAAATCACCTTGGAATTAGGGTGGGTGTCCCTAAATGACTGGTGTACTTACAAGAAGAGGAGAAGACACAAGAGAGACACACAGAGAAGGGCATGTGAAGATAGAGGTAGAGATTGGAATATGTCTACAAGCCAAGAAGTGACACAGATTGCTGGTGATCACCAGAAACTAGGAGAAATGCAGGGTGGTTCCTCGCTTAGAGACTCCAGAAGGAACCAGCTGATGGGGTTCAGGGCAGGCTGCCCAGAATGTGCCACTTGGGCCTGTGAATTACTTTGAGCTGAACACAATCATGGCCCAACAGACTCAAGAAGGGCTTTTTACCTTTCCTTTAACTGCCTAAAATAATTTACATATGGGGCCTATACCAGGAAGAACACTATTACCAGAGATAACTTTTTTCTTTTTTCTTTTTTTTTTTTTGCGGTACGCGGGCTTCTCACTGTTGTGGCCTCTCCCATTGCGGAGCACAGGCTCCGGACGCGCAGGCTCAGCGGCCATGGCTCACGGGCCCAGCCGCTTCACAGCATGTGGGATCTTCCCGGACCGGGGCACGAACCCGTGTCCCCTGCATCGGCAGGCAGACTGTCAACCACTGAGCCACCAGGGAAGCCCCAGAGATAACTTTTTACATCAGAAAGACTCATCTGCATGGCATGGCAAACATTGTTTTCCAAACATTGCTCTTTCCATCTTCCTGTGAGTTCTTTTCCTCCCCTTTGAAGTCCTAGACCCCTTGCCCCTTCTTCTTATCTCAGGATGGCATATAAGCCTCACTTGCCTGACTGAGAGTCCCATATATTTAGGATTCCCATGTCTACAAAATTAAATTTGCTTTTCTCCTGTTAATCTGTCTTACACCAATTTAATTATTAGGCCAAGAACCTAGAAGAGAATAAGGGAGAAGTTTTCCTCCCCTACACAACCCTGTCAACACCTTGATTTTAGACTTCTGGACTCCAGAACTGTGAAAGCATACATTTCTGTTGTTCTAAGCCACCCAGTTTGCTACTGACCTAGGAAACTAATACAATATGGGAGTCACCAGTGTTTCCCAGCACTAGATCTGCCTCCCTCTTGTCATTGTCTTCCTCTGAACAGTTCCTGCCACCTAAGCTCCTAATATCAATTTTGGGACTAGAGGTGAGAAGAGGACAGGAAACAGGCAACCATCCCAATTTCTCTGTTCAGTGATGCGGAGGACCCAGGTGGTACTGACTTACATGAGCCAATTATATATTTCTTCCTAAATCCATGTTCAATGACATCACATGGGTACCTTGAAATCCAGCCATAGTGAGGGTATTTACACCATGGAAATTGGCAAACACTACAAACCAGAGCTTTTTTCACCAGAGGGCTGATTGCTAAACACTTACCAGTACACCACTGTCCCAACTGTGTTCCAACTACTTTCCCAACTCTCTCCATAGCTCCATTCTGTCCTATTCCTGCCAGAGGATGAGGGGATCAGGAAAATGACACTCATGTTACTGTAAGCAAAGCTGCAGCCACCTCCTTACTAGAGAAGGCCATCATTGAGCTCCATTTCCCTCTGAGCTCTGATCATTACTCTGTGTATTATTGTATATGAGGTCAACCCCCCATGGGCATTTGATTATTTATAACTTCAGAAAGTTTCTTTTGCACAGTTATTTGCCAGGCTTTCATCTACAGCAGGCAGCATTTGATAGAAATATGGAAAATGGTCTGAACCTTAAATGACAAACAGATGAGGAGGTCTGATGAAAATCACACATGTTTGAAGACCATGTGTTTTCATGTGAAATATATATGGGATTTTTAATTGATGTTGACTTTAGCTCATGGTAACATTTTTAGTTATCTTAATTAGTGAGTTACAAGAAACAGTAAAGGAAGGAATGTGATCAAGGTCACCCTAGAGAAAACCTGGCTTTGAGTGACCTCTCTTTACCCCCATGGCCACCCCCACCCCCAGCACAGTATCCATTATCTCATTGAAAAGGAAACATTCTCTTGTCCAACCTGTCCCTCTGACCACAGTGCAATATTAGCAGTTCTGCCTGCCTGACTTTGCTAGCCTCCCCAGTCATGCAGGATTCTAAAGGGACATTGTGGCATTCGTATTGTAGGAGGTCGTTAATGCTGTTCTCCAAATATTCCCAATTGTCTGCCCTTGGGGCACATGGTTAAGATTGTACCTTCTACCCGCTATGGTTGGATGGGCCCATGGGACTAGTTCTGGTTAGTGAGTCAGGAGAGACCGAGGCATATGCCATTTTCTGGGCCAGAGTATTTAATTCCCAGCGTAATACCTTCCAGAGCTTTCTTTCCCTCAGGCAGAGTGCCCCTCAACATTAGAGATGGTAGCTTCCCCACCAGTCTGGATTCTGGGGGACCACTGCGTCCCTGGACCCCCGAAATGGACACCAAAACACACGAGATATAACAAACGCTGGGTTGTTTATGGCACTGAGATTTGAAGGCCATTTGTTACCACAAGATATCTTGACCATTAATTCATCCCTCTTTACAAGAACACCAGGGCTCAAATAGTGCCAGGGCTGAGCTCCAATCAGAGCTCAGGAAATGAACACTGAAGATCACAGACACAGACCACTTTAAAAATCATAGGTGAGACCTGAGATGGACTTACAAATTGTCCCGGTCAACCCTTTGATTTGCCCCTGAGGAATCTGAGGCCAAGAGAGGGACATTTCTTACCTTATATCATCCAGCTAGATAGTGGTGTTTTGCATACACCACGTCTTCCACTAAGGAACCAGGTTCCCTTGATCCGATCACAATTCCTCTGCATGTCTGTATCCTCAGAGCATAATCCCACCAAGAGGTTTCAAGTTGACAAGGATAGGATTTGGAGTCAGACTGGCTGACTCAGCTCTTCGACTTACCAGCTGTGAGCCTCACCCAAGTCCCTTTAAGCTCTGTTGGCCTCATGTCCAACAGCTGCTAAGTGGGGATCGTAATAGGCTTATTGTGATGACATCTAAATGAGATCTATTTAAAATGCTTAACAGTGCCTAGAACACACACCAGTTAACGTCCACCACTGTTATTACATTCATGGGGTTCCTCTGTGCCATACTCCCAAGGAGGTGAATGGGGACAACCAAGAAAGCTTGCTGAAGTCCATTTGAGTATCCCCCAAAGAAAAGGTGCTTTCCTTTCCTAGAAGCTAAAAAGGACTGAGCAGATTCGGTGTATTGTTCTATTTGGGTAACTCCAAACTTTGCAACCCATTGAGGATAGTTGGTTGTTTTGTCCAAATTATCCAGACAATTACCTCAGCTCTCCCTTTGCTTTAACTGTAGTGACTACTGATTTATTAGACTTCATCAGCCCAAGAGGCAGTAAGTTCTATTTTAGCATCAAAAAGAGGAAGACATCCCTCAGAAAGCTGGCAACGGCCCAGGAAAGAAAAAATTATTCCGTGAACCCCGTTTGATCCTAAAATGCCAGCTCAAGGATTGTTACTCAGGTAACAGTGCGTGGCTGTGAGTGCTGTTTGCAAAACAGCAGGGAAAGAGTCCAAATTACAAAATACAATGTGCATTTGCTAGGAGGTTTCCTTATTTACTTTCTCTCCGGTCCCCAGGGGGCTCTAGAATGTTTCTGGCAAAAGAAAAGTGCCAGGACTGGGCTTCAGCCACAGGTTAGCATTTCAAGATCATTGAAACACACAAAACCCCATCCCCTTCAAAAGGATTTCCACCTTCTGGAGAAAATTCTTTCCAAACAGTAAAAATCTTGTATCCTGGTTAGAAACAAGACTTGAATTGTAAGATATACTGAGAAAGGCAACATTTAAATGTTTCCTGAGTTTAAGCAGATTCTTTCCTGAAATGAGACTGGTGGAAGGAGAGAGTTGTATATACCTTGGGTATAGGGAGGGAAGGAAGGAAGGAAGGAAAGAAGGGAGGGAGGGAGGGAGGGAAGGAGGGAGGAGGAAGAGAGAGAGGGAGGGCGGGCCATGGAAAGGAATAGCCTAGGGCTGGTGTGGTAGATGATTTTACCCACTTCACAGTTTCCTCCACCTCAGGCTTTACAGACAAGCCTAAGGGTTTCCCTAGGCCAAGACTTGAGTTTAGGATCCAGTTTTACTTGGCATCCTGGGACTTCTCACCAACCCAAGGACAGAAATACCGAGGAGATCATCATCAAGTAGCACCAGCAGCCAGAGGATGAAGCTGTGTCCAGCAAGGCCTGTCTGGCATCTGGTTTTCCTTGCTTCTGTCCATGGCCTCCTCTTCTCCTTAGGATGGGGTCCAGAGCATCACACCTGCAGAAGAGGTGTTCTTAAACCTCAAGCAGTAAGGGGATGGGGCTGGATGGTGCAGAAGGGAAGGCAGGGGATGTATTCATCCACACTAATAAATTACATATTTGATGCCATAGAATTTTGTTTTCCTCAGAGACGGCAGTGCTTGGTCTATGAGTCATCTGGGTCAGGCTTGGCTGATCTTGGCTGGTCATATTCACACACCTGTGTTTGTCTGGCAGGACTACTGGGATTTGACTGGTCTAGAAGGGCCTGGATTTGGAGGTCCTGGCTCTTCTGCTTGTGCCTCTCACATTTCTCTGGCAGACTAGTAGCGGGATTCACAGGGCAAAAGACATGAAGACGGGGAGAACATTAATTGGGATGAGTAACAAAATCAATCTACTACAGCATCTATCTTTCGTGTTGGCAGACTCTCTCAAATGGCTCATGATCCTTGGCTGTCCATTTATATTTAAGTGTGAGGCAACCGAAAGCCTGTTGGAAGTGCAGTATAGGAGGGTGGGACTAGCTGACAGCTGGAGATCACTGGAGGGTAATCAGATGACAGCTGGCCTTTTCACTAGGGTCCTCCAAACACTGGTATCTGGGTCTCTCCTTGGGGACATTTAGCTCCTCTAGATAAAAATATTCTGATCTTCTTGTAGCATTCTTTTATTTTTTTAAACTTTTTCCCAGCTTTATTGAGATACAATTGACATATAACATTGTCTGAGTTTAAAGTATACATTGTCTGATACAATTGACATATAACATTGTCTGAGTTTAAAGTATACAGTGTCATGATTTGCTACAGGTATATTGCAAAATGATTACCATAATAAGGTTAGTTAACACATCTACCACCTCACATAATTACTTGAGTGTGTGTGTGTATGTGTGTGTGTGTGTGTGTGTGTGTGTGTGCGTGTGGTGAGAACATTTAAGATTTATTCTCCCAGCAACCTTCAAGTAAATAATACAGTATTGTTAACTATAGTCACCATGCTGTGCAATAGATCCCCAGAACTTATTCATCCTACAAATGGAAGTTTGTACCCTTTTGACCAACATCTCTCCACTTCCCCCACTTCCATTCTACTCTCTGTTTCTATGAGTTCAACTTTTTTACTTTCCACGTGTAAGATCATACAGTATTCATCCTTCTTTCTCTGACATATTTTACTTAGAAAAATGCCCTCAAGGTCCATTCATGCTGTCACAAATGACAGCGCTCCCTTCCTTTTCATGGCTGAGTAATATGCCATTGTATATATTTACCACATTTTCTTTGCCCATTTCATCTATTGATGGACACTTGTGTTGTTTCCATATCTTGGCTATTGCAAATAATGCTGCAATGGACATGGAGGTGTAGACGTCTTTTTGAGATAGTGTTTTCATTTCCTTTGGATAAATACCCAGAAGTGGAACTGCTGGACTGTATGGTAGTTCTACTTTTAATTTTTTTTGGAACTTCAATACCATTTTCCATAGTGGCTGCACCAATTCAAACTCCCACCACCGGTGCCCTAAGGTTCCCATTGCTCTACATGCTCACCAACACTTGTCTCTCGTCTTTTCGATAATAGCCATCCTAACAGGTATGAGGTGGTATCTCATAATGGTCTTTGTTTGCATTTCTCTGATGATTAGTGATGTTTAGCCTCTTTTTTTTTTTATTTGGGGTATAGTTGCTTTACAATGTTACAATGTTGTAGTTTCTGCTGTACAATTAAGTGAATCAGCTAAATGTATACGTATATCCCCTCCCTCCTGGAACTCCCTCCCACCCCTCTAGGTCACTACAGAGCACCAAGCTGTGCTCCCTGCACTACACAGCAGGTTCCCACTCGCTGTTTTACACATGGCAGTGCACATGTGTCAATCCCAATCTCCCAGTTTATCCCACCCTCTCCTTCCCGCCCTGTGTCCACACATCTGTTCTTTACACCTGTGTCTCTATTCTTGTCCTGCAAATAGGTTCATCTGTACCATTTTTCTGGATTCCACATATGTGTTATATGCAATATTTGTTTTTCTCTTTCTGACTTACTTTACTCCTTTTTATATACCTGTTGGCCATTTATATGTCTTCTTTGGAAAATGTCTATTCAAGTCCACTGCCCATTTTTTTTTTTTTCTTATTTTGCGGTACGCGGGCCTCTCACTGTTGTGGCCTATCCCGTTGTGGAGCACAGGCTCCGGATGCGCAGGCTCAGCCTCCACGGCTCACGAGCCCAGCCGCTCCGCGGCATGTGGGATCATCCCGGACCGGGGCATGAACCAATGTCCCCTGCATCGGCAGGCGGACTCTCAATCACTGCGCCACCAGGGAAGCCCCACTGCCCATTTTTTAATCAGATTGTTTGGGGGAGGTTTGTTTGTTGTTTTTGCTATTGAGTTGTACAAGTTCTTTATATATTTTGGATATTAGCCCCTTATCAGATAGGTGGTTTGCAAATATTTTCTCTTATTCCATAGGTTGTCTCCCCGCCCTGTTGATTATTTCCTTTGCTAGGCCACCTCTAGCTTTGATAATTCTGATAGCAAGTCAGAGAGAGGGCCTGGGGGTGGCACAGTTCAGCATGTAGACATTCACAGAACACTCTAGTTTTCAGCCCAAGCCTCACCTCTGCCTTCTGCTGCACCCAGCATTTCAGAGTCCAAAGTCCCTCAGATTCCTTTTTGCCAGAGCTTAAACGTCTGGACTTCTGTGGAGGGTGGGTGAAGGAGAGGGTATTGTGAGAAGAAATGTAGCAAGGAGGAGTTGCCTGGCTGTGACGGATGGGTGAGGTGGCCTCGGGGAAGTCCATGGTCCAACTGCTGTGCGTTCAGACTTTCACACAACCTCCCCAATGGTGCATTGACAGTGCTGGTGTCTCCAGCACTGTGCCTGCTGGGGTTCTGTGGGGAAATCAGGGCATTTCCCTGCAGGATCCTCTTTCCATAAACACTGAAGTTCCAACTAGAAAGTGACTACTTCTGGGGAACCTGAACAGAACTTGGAGGGGAGGTACAGAAGACCCATGTTTTCTATCTTTGTACTGCTTGATTTTAAGGGACATGCATATATTTCTGTGATAAATCTAAATTTAATTTTAAAAGAAAGGTAGACATGAGGGGAAGAAGAGTTGTGACATTTTTGCCTGGGAGCGGGTTTCCAATTTGAACCACTAGGTTAAGCCAGTTTATTTGGAGGCTGTGGTCTAAAGAACAATTAGCCCAGTCCTCTCTTTGCCTATTTGCTTTTTTGGAGAAAAGGTAGCACTTTCCAACTTTATTCACTTCAAGGCACATGTAGAAAATGATAATATTTGTATAGTACTTTAATTACTCATGGCCAGAGGTAACTTGGTCTAATGGCTGGTCCCAAACTGGCCCAGGCTTCTCCCAGGTACCCCATGGGCCAAGGGCACAACTCCTAGGCACACCTGTAATTCAAGAATGGCATGCCATTGAGGAAGCTCTGCCTCAATCTGGCTGGTAACGAACTGACTTTTTTCTTTATTTCTAATCCATTACAGATCAAGACATGGTTCTACTTCAAGTGACTGGTACACAGCTCATGTCACATGCCACGCACCACCCACAGCTTCAAGAGCACCCAGACTGGTCCACACCCTATTGAAGGAAACGACCCGCTGATCATACACTTGGATGTCACAACAATGTCAAATGGACTTAAATGTTTCTAAACACTTCTCCAGTTCTGCATTGCTTTGTCATGGACCAGTCATGAAGAGCTTGCAGACACGCAGACAATGGGCGGCCCACACTTAATTTTCTAACCCTTTCCTGTCCAAGGAAAGCTGAGAAACAGAGTCATTTAGATCTAGAATAATTACTACTTTTCTTTGTTGTTTTTTTTTAATCTGTTTTATTCCAGTCAGCTTCACATGGCCATAGCCATGACCACAGCCTATGTGAAACAGTCTTCTGCCTTCGAGAATTAAATCAAATGCCTTGTTTTCTCAGATGAAGATGCTGAGAGCCAGAGACATAAGTGACTTTCCCAAAGTTCCACCATCAGTCTGTAACAAATCTCTGAATCCAGCTTGATGTTTTTATCCACAATTCCAATCTGACCTGAACTAGAAATGTATATTCTTGTTACTAGGTCTGTTTCATGAATATATAACATTTTATTTTATTTTATTTTATTTATATTTTATACAGCAGGTTCTTATTAGTTATCTATTTTATACATATTAGTGTATGTATTCAATTCCAATCTCCCAGTTCATCCCACCCCCACCCCGCTTTCCCCCCTTGGAGTCCATACATATAACATGACTTTTGGTGATGCTAATGTCCTAACTGCCAGCTATCACTTAAAGTAAGAATAGGGCTGCCAATTTGGTGTGTCTTAGTCTACTTGGGCTGCTGTAACAAAAATACCACAGACTGGATGGCTTATAAACAACAGAAATTTATTTCTCACAGTTCTGGAGGCTGGGAAGTCCAAGACCAAAGCACCGGCAGATATGGTGTCTGATAAGAGCTTGCTTCAGGTTCACAGATGGCCGTCTTCTCCCTGTGTCCTCACATGATAGAAGGGGCAAGGGGGTATCTTATACAGGCAGTAATCCTATTCATAAGGGCTCCACCTTCATGACCTAATCACCTCCCAAAGGCATCACCTTCAAATACCATCACACTGGAGATTAAGTTTCAACATATGGACTTTGAGGGGGACACAAACATTCATCCTATAGCAAGGAGTGTTCACTTCTCCAACGACTCCTAAGTTCCACTCTGACGGCTAGCAGCACTGCTTCAGGAAAGGATCTGTGACTAAGCCCAGCTCAGGAGGCCAGAACTTCCCTGGCATGGTGAATGTGGACTTGTGACAACAGGCACAAAGCCATGTCTTTGGAGTCATTATTCAGGCCTCCAGATCCCACCTGATCACAAAGGCTCTAAACAAGCCAGAGCACATTTCACCGGAGGGTTTGCAGCCCTGAAACCACATCACTTGAGGAAAAATTTAAAGAGCAGGAGATGTTCAGGCTGAAGAAGAGAAAATTCAAGGAGACACAGGGCTGTTAATGAACATTTGGAGTGTTGTCACATGGCAGATGAATTAGGCATATTCCAAGGGGCCCCAGAAGTTCACACGAGCATCAGATGTGTAAGAATGCCATCTTAATATGCAGAAGAGCTTTCTAGCAATTGCCCCTGTCTGATGACAGAATGATTGTTTTGAAAGGTAGTGAGTCCCTGTCACCACAGGTATGTAAGCAGGGATGTTTAGAAAGTCATCACCTATTGCCAGATAAAATCCAGACTGCTCCATTAAATCTAAATTTCCAATAAAGCCACAAATACTTTTTTAGTAATAGTCTGTCCCCAATATTACATAGGACATACTTATACTAGAAAAATATCTGAAATTCAAATTTACCTATAGGTGTCCCCTATTTTCTTTGCTAACTCTGGCCATGGTAAGTATTGGCAGAGCAATCTGGGCTCTGATTGTACCACTCTTTTTAAGATTATGGGAAGGTATGCTGAGACAGTCAGGCTATTGTTGGTCTAAATGAAAAACATAATTTTCCTAAAGAAAAACGGTCCTCCTGGGTCTCTTAGAGTTAATACAAACTACCCAGCTGCTCCAGCTGGGCTGTCATTACAGAGCTCAATAAAATGGATCCTCTTCAGCTCTGGGGGATTGAGAGTTGCAGGGCGTCCTCACTCAACAATGAGAACTTGTCGGTTTTGTTTAGTAAACATAATGTTTGACACCAGGCCCTGCCCTCTGCTTGTTTATATCTGGCTGCACTGCCAGCTAGGGGCAAGGCCTGTGGCTCCCTGGTCAGCGATCTTGTCAGAAAGAAAGCACAGACCATAGGTGTTCCCGGGAGAAAAGACTTAAGAGCCAATCAGAAAAGAATTCATGCAAAACCTCACTGCTTCCACCCAAGACCCACAGCCCTGCCCCTGCCACCGCGTGGGAAAGAGGCTTCAGCATCTGGGATCTCCCCCAGCCTCCACCCTGAGCACTGTGCCCTCAACTCAAAAAACAAGCTTATTTCTGGGCCTTGGCAGCCCTCTGTCAGCTGGCCTTGAAGAACCCTAAACTGAAGCACAAAGGATCGGGACGTGATTCTGAATTTCCTGCCTTTCATCAGTTTAAGCCAGATGCCGGCCCTCCTCACCAGCTCAGCCCACCAAGGGAGGCTGACCACTGCACTCAGCCAATCGTTAATGCTGTCAAAGCTTCCAGAGGCTCATGGTCTTAAAAAGGGGAAACAGAAAATGAAGCAAGCCTTCAAATGCCTAGCCCGTCGTCCGTGGCTCTCCCCACACCGAGAGCCCTGTATACAACGGGTCCGCTGCACCTGCGCATTGTGCCTCAGAGGACCCATGAGAGGAGGGGGCGTGGCATCCGGTGCTGGGAGGAGCCGACACCACCCAGCTCCTGGCTGTGTGTTGGTCCAGCTTTGACTGCTCCACGATGTCCTCATGAACAGAGAGGGCCGCAGAGGAGGAGAAGCCCATCCTGGGGAGAGGACTCAAGAGATGGGGAAGAGGGAAGGGACCCAGTTCAAACTGCAAACAGCCACGTCCATTCATTAACCGGCAGAGCAGGAAGCAGGTGAGGGTGGCTTGTTCTAGACGTATCCAGAACCCCCATCACCTGCTCCAAAGCAGGTTGATGCTAAGCCAGAGTTTAAACCCAGCGACCTCATGGCTCAGACCAAGGTGAAGAGCAGAGCTGAAAATAGACCACGTTTATCTTTCTATTCAAGCAGCTCCTTGTTGGCTCGGCTCTCAGCTGGAAGACCCAAAGGCTGGGGGCTGGAATCATCTGGAGCCTCCTTCATTCACATCCCTGGCAGCTGATGGTGGCTGAAGCTGAGATAGTAGCAGGGTGTCGTCAGCCACAACACCTATTCGTAGCCTCTCCACGTGGTCTGGGTTTCCACGTGGTGGCTACACTCCCAGGGTGACCATCCCCTGACAGAAAGCCAATCAGAAGCCATATCACCTTATGACCTAGCTCAGAAGTCGCACGGCCCCTCTTTTGCCAATAACGGAGGCCCACCCCACTGCAAAAGTGGGTGATGATTCCCAAATCTCTATCTCCGGCCCATTCCTCTCTCCTAGATTCTGGACCTGATCAGCCAACTACCTATTAAATATGTCCCCCTGGTTGGTTATCAAACTTCATCCTGGCAATGCAGGCTCGACACATCCCACACTGAACTCAGTGTCTCTGCCCTGCTTCTCCTGAGAAAAAGTGGTTCTTCCAAGTCCCAGAGCTGGTTGGTTCTACTTTTTCTGGACATGCATCTGTCTCTTTTTCTCCCCAAAATACATGCTTTCCCAAATATTTCGTACAGACTACTCATTTCCTATGTCCATATTACATACAGAAAAATTAATTTTTTTTTTTTTTTTTTTTTTTTGCGGTATGCGGGCCTCTCACTGTTGTGGCCCCTCCCGTTGCGGAGCACAGGCTCCGGACGCGCAGGCTCAGTGGTCATGGCTCACGGGCCCAGCCGCTCCGCGGCATGTGGGATCCTCCCGGACCGGGGCACGAACCCGTGTCCCCTGCATCGGCAGGCGGACTCTCAACCACTGCGCCACCAGGGAAGCCCGAAAAATTAATTTTATCAGATAAAGATAGTGATCATATTCCAAAATATTAAGGATGTTTTTGCAAGGAAACAAACTTGTATTTACATAATTCTAAAAGCCTGAGGATACACCATAGGAGACTTGATGAGGTAGAAAAATGATGCGATGGAAAGGTGGAGTCAGAAAAGTCACAGGAGAGAAGATAAGGAATAAGAGGAGGAGAACTAGGGGTTGGGAGAAGGAAGAGAATAATTATCAAAGTCTCTCCACATCCTCGCTCTCACAAGGAGGACCAGCCACGCCTGTAAAATAACACCTCACTTCTAGCCTCGCACACTTTCCTCAGTTGCTCTTTCATGAATGCTACTGATGGCTCTCTTCTTGAGGGGTGATATCTATCTCCAATCATCCATCCCCAGAATCCTTGCTGGTGAAGTGTTTAACAGACACCCAAGCCATCAAGCAGGCATCAGCAAACCACAATCCAGGCCAGATCCAACTCACTACCTGTTTTAGTACGGCACCCAAGCTAAGGATGGTTTTTACATTTTTAAATGGTTGGAAAGTGTCTAAACAAGAATAATATCTCATGATACATGAAAAGTATATGAAATTGAAATTTGCGTGTCCATAAAGTTTTGTTGGAACACCCTGATGCCGATTCATTTACATATGGTCTATGGCTGCTTTCACGCTGCAATGGCAGAGTTGAATATTACAACAGAAACCACATTGTCCATAAATCCTAAAATATTTACTATCCTTGACTGAAAAAATGTGCTGACTTCTGACTTGAATCCACCCAAGTTATATCTCTTCCCTCCCCCAACTTCCTTGGAAGGAACCATGTGGATTCCTATACTGTCTACTAGGCTCTTTTCCTATCTAGCCCCAGAATCCTTAGCTGAAGTATGAGTTATGTCCAGACAATTTAAATTTACAACTCCTCTCCCCTTTGTCCACAAAGCCCTTTGCCACTCTTCCTGTCTACACTGAACTTTTCCTATCTCTGAATCCACCTGTGGTACTACTAGCTAGTGTGACAATTTACTATGTTACAGTCTTTACGTTTTGTTGTGTTACTGCTATAAATTCCTTGAAGTAGTTTCTATGTGTTACTCAAAATAATACACATGGTTTGAGCTCTTAGTATGTGCAAGGCACTGTAGAGAAATTGAAGAAGCATAAGACATAATCTCTGCTTTCGTGGATTTATAATCGGGGCAGGGAATAAATTGAATTTTACGATGCACACACACACGAAATATATATATATATATATATATATATATATACATACATACACACACACACACACACACACACACATAGGATGTGAGAGTTCAAAAGAGAGGAAAATATCATCCAATTGGGGCACAGAGAGTGGGAGGCAAACCAAGAACCAGCACGAGCCTTCAGGGGCCAAGAGAGGGCAGTGAAGTCAATAGGAATGGTGAACCCCAAGGAGACAAAAATTACCCCTGGGTTAGCGCTCTCTCCCCACCTGGTGAGTTGCCCTCTTTTCAATAGGAGAGTTGTTTCCTTGCCTTGCCATATGTATTGAACAGGACCAAGGACTAGAGCCAGGGCCAGTGATTGGCAGGTCCAAGGAGTGAGACCATGGCTGCCATATGAAGAAAAGCTAATATTCAGAATCATTCAAGATGGAACAGACGGCCTTAAGAGAATATGAGTACCTCCTACTAAGAGGGTTTAAACGTACACTAGATGCTCATCATAAGAGAATGCAGGCTACGGTTGGGCTAGACCCTGTACTCAACAGGATGATTCACGGACCAGAAGCATCTACACGGCTTGGGGGTTAGATGCTATGCAGACTCTCAGCCCTAATCCAGAATTACTGGATTAGACTCTCCCAGACCCTAGTTATTAGAATTAACTAGTCCTCTAGGTGATTTGTAGACACATTAAACTTTGAGAAGTGTGAACTAGACAATCTTCAAATTTCCTCCCAACCCTGAGAATCTTGCCTTCAAAATTAGGAGTGGGGACGCCTTAAGAGACTAGACATTAATAATGTTATTCTGGATAACATCTTTGCTGCTTCTTTTAAAGAGATTCCTAAAAATCACCCATGAGCTTTCAGATATTCAGTATCATTAGGCCTATACTGTTGTCAGGGGCATCAAGTTTAAGGGTCAAGGAGATTATACCACAGATAAGAGCTTCTAAATGATGTACCGTTATAGACATTTGAACTTTCATACGTGCTCAATTCCAACACACCATCAAGGTTAGCAACACCAACCAGTGCTTTCTTGGTTCACATCAGATCCATATCACGGTCTCAGTCACAGCCAAGAGGGGCCCATGGCCTATTTTGATCCAACTGCAGGAGAAAGACGACTCCCTGGGAGCCTCTGCAACCCTAACAATTGACATTGTGAGGCCCATTGCATGTCAAATACTCTCCGAGTGTAGTTCCCCACTCTCAACACCAAAAGGAAAACGGAGGGCAAAGGACTTATGCAATCCCTTCCCAGTGTCCCCACCCCCGCCCATATTGTATTCTGCACACATGCTGAAACATTAGCATCGGCTGATTTGGAAGGAATATTGGAAATGAAGTGATAGCAGAGTAAATGTCAATGCATTCAGTGTGACACCGTGAGCACCAGATCTTAAACAGCTTCATCACTGTGGCATTTACTGTATCCTGAAATAATATTAATCCCACTGTTGTCCTTCTTGATGGAATCATCCGTGAATATGGTTTATGGGCCTGGCCAAAGTGATAATAGGTTAAAAGAACAGCCCATCCAGTGTTCCACTAAATTAAGGTTGCTTCATGGAATTTAATGAAACAAGTGCTGCATGGGGTTTTCAAAGGACGTTCTTGTAATTCATGTCTATTTAGGGCTCCTGATAACCAGAAACCTAATTTCTTAGAGTAAAATGGCTTTTTGTAAAGCCTGGTCATAGAGAAAAAGAAAAAACTTTAAAGAGCAATAATCAACTGTAATATTTTGTTGTTTCAAATCCAAAGTTTAAGCAAAAGAAAGTTGGGAGGGAGGCAATGAGACATTTTGAATAAAACAAAATGTGAAAATTCATCTGATTCATATGTCATTTTGCAGTTGAGGGCTGAAATAAGGATCTTGTCCTACCTGCTCCCATTAGCCACATACCCAGAGAAATAGAAAGATCTTGGGTTAGAGAAGGCCATGGCATGCTAGAAATGATGAGAACTGAAAGAACTGTTCAGCCGTTGAGAATGGTAAAGGGAAAACAATAACAAATGTCCCTGCATGTCTATTTCCATTTCACCGGCCAAGGCCAAACAGGGCTCAAGGGTTTAAACCTTCTCTAAGAAAGCCGTAACCCCAGATTCATGCCCTTGGAAGTATAGGAATATTCCATTGCCCCTGTCAAAGACTGAGCCAAAAGTATCAGACAATCACAAATATTTATTTTGCAGCCAATATGGACAGTAGGACATTACATCTATGTTTTAGTGTAGAGGTAAGTCCCAAAGGGATGCTTCAAGTTCTTTCTGGACTGTGCCTTTTTCTTATTCCCTATTACCAATGACTTCATATATTTTTGTTGGGGGGAGGTCACAAACTCAAACAGCAACAGAGGTCAGACAGGTAATTTACATAGGTAAAGTGGGCTAGGTGAAATAGACAATAGAGCCTGGTTGGTACTGTGTTCAACAGGGCAACGTGTGTCCCTTTGATATGGAAAAGCCGACATTTGAGCTCCTGGTAATTGTTTCCATGCCAGAACCCCACATTTAGTGTTGCTAGAGTTTCTGACTTTTCAAAACACGCCAGAAACTTCATCTTTATAGTCTAGCTATAGAAATATTCTAGCTTTAAAGGGGCACCATTTAAAATTTTGTTTTTAAATGTTACAGGACAACATGTATATGGGCTGTGGCTCTAACTCGGCTTATAAACTGAGAATCTGCGACTGTGTGTCAGCGCTACAGCTTAAGGAATATCATTTAGGCTTTGAAGCACTAGATTGGAAAAGAGAATGTAGTATTAAAAATAAACCCAGAAAGTATATATAATAAGCATGCAAAAAACAATCGTTTGATTTTTATCACATTAAATAAAAAGAAGTCACTTCTTTTCTATCTCACCCACTTTCTCTCTGCCAATTCAGTCAATTTTCAGTTAAATTTGCTTTTTAGGCAAATCTTTGCAAGGCTCCTGAGGTCAAGGTTATTTTCTCTGACCTCAGGCAGGTGGGAGGGACTATATCCACCCACCACCTTCTGAGGGACTCTTGCCGTGAGTTTCCATGAATAAGTCCTCCTTCCCATCTCTATATGATGAATCACCAAAGTCTATTCTGAACTGCCCCTTTCACTAAAAATGTGTGAGGATGTCTCTCTCAGTAAATTTCAGTTATACCTCTCAAGACAAAACTGGGTTAGTCACTCAGAAAGTTGGCTGTCTTTTAAGAGCCCAATTTACTCTGACCCAGAAGATACATATGTAATATATTCCGCACAAGCTGCCCCGGCAGCCTCCCCAAACCCCAGCTCAGGCATGGCAGGACAGCCCAGTTTTTCAGGTTCTAAAAATGCTGAAGATGTAATCTGCCCACAGACAAGTGCCCAGGTGCCCTCTGGGAAGGTGTCCCCTAGCTGGAAACCAAGTAGAGGGCTGTACCAAGGGCACGCACTAACCCTTGCAGTGGGCAGGACAGAAGAAAATGGCAGAAATTGCAGCAGCCATGCAAGTCCTCTGGGTTGGAGCAGAGTGATAGCGCCAGCTGTCTGGATTTTCCAGGAGACAGCACAGAGTGAAAGTGCAAACCAAGAGCCACCCTCACCATACAAGGCCAGCCTCAAGTATGTCTTTACCCTGACACATCGTTTCTCCCCATCATCCCTCCATCTCCTCCTATGAGCTCATAGAAAGTTCAGTCTGTGCTCAGTGACACCTTGTCTTGCTTTACTATTTAACTCTTTCTGTGTCTATGCCTGAGCTGAATTACAAGCTTTTAAAAATTAGGGTATATTTGTGATATCTCTTTATATTCGACACAGAGCTAACACTGAGACTTAAGTGTTGGTGGGGCTCAATTAATATTTATGGAAGGGAGATGGAGTGGGAGGTAGAGGTTAGCAGATGTAGACTATTATATATAGAATGGATAAACAACAGGTCCTACTGTATAGCACAGGGAACTATATACAATACCCTGTGATAAACCATATTGGAAAATAATATAAAAAAAGAATGTATATATATGTATCAATGAATCACTTTGCTACACAGCAGAAACTAACACAACATTGTAAATCAGCTATACTTCAGTTAAGAAAGAAAGAACGGCAGCAAGAAAAAACATTTATAGAAGGGAAGAGAGGAGTTGTCCACCAACACATAAAGTCAAACTCAACCACTGAGAAGAATTCCACTGCATAAAGGACATAGTCAGAAGCAGGAAAATCAGCCCACCACCCATCAATTAACAAAGAATTTATAAAATGTGATTTTCAGGTTGACATCTCAAGCTCCTGGTCACAAGAACCTGGAGAGAAATGGTGATGTGATTTCTACTCAATCTTGTGGTACCATCTTAGTCAATTCTTAGAATATTTATTGGGTCCAATCATGCCAGCAACAAAAACCTATAGGAATATATCCCCTGAAATATGCACAAATGACTGCTGCTTGATGAAAATATATTTATTATTTTATCCAATATTTATCCATTTGTTTCTAGTGAATCTAGAAGAAAGTCATTAATGATGTGACTTTTTTGACTTCCCAAAATCAAAAAAATGGAACCTGATTTGGCAAATACGAGAATATGTTTTCAGTGCAACCCAGGTCAGTAGGAATCAGCATGATCTCCAAAGATCAGTGCTGGTCAGCTCAGGTCCACCCTCCCCTCTGCTGGCTCAGACTCCCTGCCCCTTGCTCCAGGTCACTGTATTAGCCTTTCTATGGGGCTCTCTCCACATATAATTGAGGTTAATATACCACCTGAACTAAGAAGAAGTGGATAAGGTTTGGGGCTTCAAAGTACAGAAAGATAATTCATAGGAAGATGAGAAAAGCAAATATTTGGAAAACAAATGTTTGCCATGCAGATAAATCTTTCTGATATAAAACTTATCTCTGACAATAGTTCTCTTCCAGGTACAGGTCCATATCTAAATTCTTTTAGGCAGTTAAGGTGTTACCAGACCAAACATGGGTCTGCTGGCCCACTGCATAGCAAAGCCAATTTGTGTTGTGGTGAAGGAAAGTACAGTGTTTGTTTATTGCAGGGCCCAGCAAGGAGTATGGGTGGCTTGTGCTCAAAAGACCCAAACTCCCCAATGGCTTTCAGAAAAGGGCTTAATTTGAAAGGCAACATTTGGGGTGAGAGTTGCAAGGGGAATGACTTTCTTCTGATTGGTTGGTGGTGAGGTAACAGGGTGATATTTGGGGAATCTTATTCATCAACCTTCTGGTTTCAGCCAGTCTGGGGTCTACGTGCTTGTGCTCAGCATGAGGTCACCATCCTCCACCTGGGTGGGGTATCTTAGCTCCTGCAGAACAACTCAAAGATATGTGTCAGACTGTTATGTATTCAATATATTCCTTGAGGAGGAACTCTGTTTTATTGTTGAACTATTGTTTCTTGCCTGCTTTTCCTTCATTTCTGCATGCCCTCACTTCTCTAATTAATAACTGCTTAAATCTCTCTTTGGAATTCAGGGAAGGCTTAGGAGACTAAAGGCTTTTTCTACAAACAAGAAACAGGGGGGCATGGAGGGGCTTTTGTAGTCAGTAGGCCCTGCAGGATCCTGCTCGGTTTCGAAGCGGGGAGGTAAGATGCTCTTCCTGAATCTGCTGGCCCCTGCCTTCAAGCTCAAAATAATCCACATGCCAAAGTAGCACATTCTGGGGTGGCGTATTCTGCTCTACCCCCATGACCTATGTAAGCAAACCAAAACCTAAACCTGCAAATGTCTGAAGGTAACGAAGTCAAAACCTAAGGACAAGCCATCCCAAACAGCCTTTAAGCTTTAAGCTACAGTCAATCAAAAGTTTCCTTTCTTTGTTTCTGTACCTTCTCTATATAACACTTTCCCCAGCTCCTGATGGTGGAGCGCTTCTACCCAGTTCCAATTTGATGCTGCCCAACCCAAATTGACTTTTGCTCAAACAAACTTAAAGTTTTAATATGCCTCAGTTTACGTTTTAACTGCAGAAACCTGACTGTGTTACATGGGCAAAGTTCATGATCAACCAAAAGCAAGTCACTTAGTGCTTCTTCTACACCAGGCGTTGTTATCTACTTCTTGGGGAAAGCAAAGGTGAAGAGGGTTCTTGTCCTTTTATCACTTACAGTGACCTGGGAAGATAAGAGCCACACAACAGAGGACAATGCCAGTTGTGGTCAGTGTAAGGAGCAGCTGCCACTGCACAGACACCCTCTTCCCTCCTTCTGAATTTGGGAACAAGGTGGAGGGTGATCCTCTCTGGAATTGAAGCCATTAGGGACAAGGTCTGCCATCTGCAGAAGTAATCCACTCGGCTCTGTCTCATTTGGCTGTTATGTTTGCCTTTGAACCATAACCCCTTCCAGCTACTCCTCACCACACACACACACACACACACACACACACACACACACACACACACACACGCTTTTTTCGGCCTCCTTCCACTTCTTTCCACTTGTTTTCCCATTTCTTCTCCTTGCTGAGCCTCTCTCCACACTTTCCTTTCCACTGTGCTTTTCTATAGAAACAGGCCTCTAATGCGACACCCTGGGGTCCTGCAGAAAGTGTGCATTGAGAGATGGGCAGAGGGTGGGAGGCATCAAGACTGAGTTCTTTAAATAACACTTAATGAACAATAAACACAATCCAGCCCAGCCAAACTGGTACTTAGCTCCTAAGTACCCAGTCAATGGCCCATCTGTCATATTGTTAAGACCTTTAGAAGCTGTTTAACAAAATGTTAAATGAGATGACATTCAGCAGGCAGCAAAATGCTTGACTGCCTAATGCAACCCCAAAGAGCCGGCCTGGTGGCAGTGTCTGATATAATGCTTTGTATTCCCCTCCCAAGAACCCAAGAGCAGGAGGTCTCCCTGCCTGTCACTTCCTATCTCGGTAAAGTGAGCCTGGGGTGGGAAGGACACGATTACCATTGCCAAGGAGGCCCCAGCTGGCTGATGAGATGCTTTTCTGAAGAAGCACGACAGAGAGAGGGCACCTGGAAATAAAGCCAGGAGAGAGAAAAAAAAAAACAGTAATTCATCAGCAGTTTCATTCTCTCCCCTTCCTTGTCTCCAGTGGACTCTACCTCTCTCTCTGTTGGCCTTGCGGGGAGAAGGCAGGGGTGATAATGAGAGTTGACTTTTTCTAAGAGCTGAAATATGAAGCCAATTACTAAGGGGAAGATTTCCAGCAAATTGGCTCCTGATAGCTCACATTTAACTGCATAGTCGGGAGGGGAGGGGAGGCTTTGGTCCAGGTAGCAAAGACAGAATCTGTTCAGCAGGAGGTGAATGACTTATTCAAGTTACCTTCAACCTTTCTATCCAGAGTTCAACCATGAAAGGCAATAACGAACACATCACAAATCTCACCAAAAAATTGTTTTAAGGGAAAGGGAGGAAAAGGTTAAAAAAAAAAAAAGCCTTTTCCCCTTTGACTGATGCTGTAAGAGGCTTCTTTCTCTACAAAGAGGAGAAAGCCCCCAAAACCGTTGTAATGACAAAGTTCTTCACTGGAAAGTAAGTTTCCAAAGTCTTTTCATTTCCTTCTTCCTTTTCAACTTAGAATTCCCTGGCCTTTCTACCATTTTCAAATGCTTACTTCAAGGAAAGGACTAAATATCCAGCAAATTTAATCAGCCCTCAGAACCCTACAGGAAATAGAAATTGTACCATCACCTTGCCGGGTAGAAAACTAAGAGTCTTACTGAAATAAATCCCCCACCTATAAAGTCATCTTGCATAGCTCAACAATAAAAAGACAACCTGATAATCCAATTCAAAATGGGCAAAAGATTTGAACAGACATTTCTCCAAAGAAGATACATAAATGGCCAATAAGCACATAAAATGATGCTTGACATCATTAGCCGTTAAGGAAATGCAAATCAAAACCACAATGAAATACCCCTTCACATGCACTAGGGTAGCTACAATCAAAAAGACAGATAATAGCAAGTGTTGGTGCAGATGTGGAGAAATTGGAACCCTTCCATTGATGATGGCAATGTAAAATGATACAACAGCTTTGGGCTATAGTTCCTCAAAATATTAAGCGTGGAGTTACCACATGACTCAGCAATTCCACTCATAGGTATATACTCAAAAACAATGAAGACATACATGTAAATGAAGATTTGCACACTAATGTTCATGGCAGAATGATTCATAATAGCCAAAAATTGGAAACAGCCCAAATTTCCATCAACTGATGAAAAATAAACAAAATGTGGAATAGTCATACAGTGGGATAGTATTCAGCCATAAAAACAAATGAAATATTGATACGTGCTACAGCATAGATGAACCTTGAAAACATTACTCTAGGTGAAAGAAGCCAGTCACAAAATACCACATACTGAATGATTCCATTTATATGAAATGTCTAGAATAGGCAAATCTATAGAGACAGAAAGTAGATTAGTGGCTGGTTAGGGCTGGAGGGGGGCTGGGAGACAGAGATGGTGGTTATGAGGAGTGACTGCTAATGGGTACAGTGTTACTTTTACGGGTGATAACAGTGTTCTTAAAGTAATTGTACTATTGTAAACACGCTAAAAACCAATTGAGTTGTAAATTTTAAATGGGCAAATTCTATGGTATGTGAATTATATTGCAATAAAACTGATAAAAAAGAAAAAAATAATCAAAACATTTTTTAATCCCTGCATTAGTTTGCTGGGCTACCATAACAAAGTACCACAAATTGGATGACTTAAACAACAGAAATTTATTGTCTCACAATTCTGGAGACCAGAAGTTCAAGTTCAAGGTGTCAGCAATTAGGTTCCTTCGAGGGCTGTGAGGAAAAATCTGTTCCATGCTTCTCCCCTAACTTCTGACAATTTGCTGGCAATATTTGGCAGCCCTTGGCTTGTAGAAGCATGACTCCAATTTCTGCCTTATCTTCACATGCTGTTCTCCCTTTGTGATTGTCTTCAAATTTCCCCTTTTTATAAGGACATCAGTCATATTGGATTAGGTTTCACCCAAATGAGCTCATTTTAACTTAATTACCTCTGCGAAGACCCTATTTCAAATAAGGTGATAATTCTGGGGTACTGGGGGCCAAGACTTCAACATATGACTTCAGTAGGGGCATAATTTAACCTGTAACAATCCCATTCAAAGGATTTAAAGTTGCCTGAGACATGGTCCCTACAAGCTCACAATGGATTGGGAGATTTAAAATCTAGCACCAGACCGTAGAATTTTCTCTCCCATGTCTCTTGTTAGCCATTAGGCCTGGACTGTCTTAGGGCATTATCTATGAGACTGTGTATCAGTCAGGATAACCTCAGTTACTATATGGTAACGAAACTTCAAAATCTCAGTAGCTTATGACAATGAAGACCATGTGGATCAGTAGAGATTCCTCATAGTCTTTCAGTGACTCAGGATGATAAAGCTTCTACCATTTGCCACAAACTCAAAACATGTCTCATTATCTCTAAGCAAACAAGGAAAGAGCATGAAGACTCACACAGTGTCTTAAACGCTTCACCATCTCACAGTTACCGAACCAAACTTGGGTTTGTTCATTCATCACACAACAAAGAGAATTTACTGCCATCGGGTTGTGGTGAAGGAAGGTGCAGAGTTTATTGCAGGCACCAAGCAAAGAGAATGGGCAGCTCATGCTCAAAAGACCTGAACTTCCTGATGGCTTTCAGAGAAGGGTTTTTAAAGGCAAGGTGAGGGAGAGAGTCTCCAGGCGCGTGATCAGCTCATGCACTATTCTCTGATTTGTTGATGGTGAGGTAACAGGATGGTGTCACAGGGGCTGACATCATCAATCCTCAGGCTCCAGCCAGTCTGGGGGCTACATGTGCATGGTCATCTTGCAGTTAACTTCTTCCATCTGGTGGGGGGTTTAGCATCTGCAAAACAACTCAGGAATGTGCATCAGAGGGACATTTATCTATGTCCCTCAGGGAGGAATTAAAGATTCTGTGGCTCTACTTAAAGATTATGGCTGATCTATTTAAATTGTCACCAGTTTTCCTGGCCTAACTGCTATTTTTTGTTACTACGTGTTCACATTCTTCCAATCATTAATTCTTGAGCCAGCTTTTTGTGGCTCAGGGGAGCCCTGATAGACTACAGTTTTCTACAAACAAGAAGCAGGCAGAGGATATGGGGGGGCAGGGGGGGGTCTGTCCCAGAAGACCCCATAGGACCCTGCTGAGTTACATCACTTTCACTCAATGACCAAAGTGAGTCACATGGCCATGCCTAACCTCAAGGTTCTGGGGAAGTGCCATCCTCCAGTGGGCCTGGATGGAAAGAGCCAGAAGTGCTGAGGAACAGCCCTGATTGATCTCTACCACAGACAGAATCTGAGGGCTGAGGATGGCTCTTTCTGCCAAAAAAGTGGTTTTATCCTGAACCAGTGTAAATCCCAGCTCAGACACACACTTATTCTTTTAATCGTGATTTTCTTGCATTATTTAGAGGAAAAGGGATTGAACAAGACAAGCAACTCATCTCCCAGCTCTGCTAATTACCAAAAAGTCACTTCTCATGTATTCTCTCAGAAAACACTTACGAAGGGTCTTTTTTTTTTTTTTTTTAATTTATTTTTATGGTACGCGGGTCTCTCACTGTTGGGGCCTCTCCCGCTGTGGAGCACAGGCTCTGGACGTGCAGGCTCAGTGGCCATGGCTCACGGGCCCAGCCACTCCGCGGCACGTGGGATCTTCCCGGACCGGGGCACGAACTCGTGTCCCCTGCATTGGCAGGCAGACTCTCAACCACTGCGCCACCAGGGAAGCCCTATGAAGGGTCTTTTAAGGCCAGGCATCATGATGTTACCTTGGGGATAAAAGGCTGAACAAACCATCTCAGTTTCCTTATCTGAAACAAATAGGGTATGAGTAGCTCAAAGAATAGTCAAAGGTAAAAGTTTATAAACCAACTTAACAAAAAAGTGGGAAGTGTCAGGGCTTCAATGCGAAAGTATGCAAGGTTCTATTGGGGTTTCTGATGTTAATGGGAATGGGCAGTTGGTCTGTCTCCTTCCTGGACTTTGAAGTGAACTCCCTTGGAGGGGAGTTAATGGCAGCTCTATTTTCTGGAAGCTCTAATTTAGTTAGATAAGAAAAGTTTAGATGAGATTTCAAATGTTTTTCACTGTAAAATAATCTTTATGCCCAAACGGTGATTCCTTTACTACCGAGTCCCCACATGATGCCGGTGCTGCTGGTCCATGGACCACATTTTGAGTTGCAAGAGCCCAGAGACCATCTCAAAGTCACCTCCAGCTTTCTAACCCTGGGATTCTACATTGCTCTGAGGGAAGAAAATATATACTATCAAATATCCTGGACAGGCTATTCTTTATAAGAAATAACATATCAGGATAAAGGCAGTCAGGGAGAACATAGTTCTATCATCCCAATTACTCAACATCCAAAGACTCTGAGCTGCCTATACCCAGCAGGCAAGCCCTAATTGCCATAGGAACAGAGGACAGTCCAGCTCACCAGGCCACATCCTGCTGGGGAGACTATTACATCCCTGAATTCAGGACTCCTTCAACCTGTGATATACACCAAACCCCACCCCTACCCCAGCCCCACCCCATGCCGAGCTGGGTTCCACAGCCTGGGCTAGTCCTATCCCACTGCTGCCAAGAGCATAATATCCTATTGTTGATCTCAATAAGAAAAATCCATTTGAAATGGGATCCCTGGGTATAGGCACCAAATGGACTCTTTATTAAATACTTTCTGATACCTGAATTTCTGCCCTTATACCTACCACTCTCCTTGCCAGTCAGGCAGTTGCCTGAAACACAGCCAGATGGGAGACATTCAATAAACTGGCTAGCTCTTCCCCCATAATACTGAGATTTACGGTGTTAATTTAAAGCCCTCAGACATCTGTGACACCATACCACCTTGGCCAATTTTTTCTCAAGGAGCTGTATGGGTTTTCTAAAGAATTCACTGTTAGATCAATATTAGCTTTAAAGGAAAAGTTGCACCCTGAAGTCAAAGCAACGATATTGCTGAACTACACTCTAATAATTCTGTGTGATGGGAAAAATGCTTACAGCTAAGTGCCATGCCTAGAAAAGTTAGGAAAATCACTCAAGTTGCTCCTACTTTCAATTGGGAGGTTGGGATTGACATATACACACTACTATATATAAAATAGATAACCAATAAGGACCTACTGTATAGCACAGGGAACTCTACTCAATACTCTGTAATGGCCTACATGGGAAAAGAATCTAAAAAAGAGTGGATATATGTATAACTGATTCACTTTGCTGTACACCTGAAACTAACACAACATTGTAAATCAACTATACTCCAATATAAATTTTTTTTAAAAAGTTGCTCCTACTTTGAAAGGTGATCAGGAATAGGAGACTTTGACTTTATTCCTAAATTAATGTCAAAATATGCCTTTCCCACTATATACAAGAATTACAAATACAAATGTGTGCATAGGGAAGGAGGGGAATCTTACTGTAATAATGGAAAGAACTTGGACCAAGTGTCTCTAGAATAGTGCTGTCTAATAGAACTTTCTGCAGCAATGGAAATGTTCTATTTATATTGTCCAATATGGTGGCCATTGGGCATTTGAAGTGTGGCTAGTGAACTGAAATGTTCATTTTATTTTAACCAATTTCAATTTAAATGGCCATGCGTAGCTAGTGGCTACCATACTGGGCAGTGCAACTCCATATGCTATTCCAAGGGTGTGACCTTGGGCAAGTCATTAAACCTCCATGAATTTCACTTTGGAGAAGTTGAGAGTAAGAATAAGAAATGTGTGTGGTTTCTTGGAGTTGTTTCACTCTATAATCCATGAATAAATACAACAGTTGCTCTTGTAGTTGGGGATGTATTCAGATCCTTGGTTAAACTTAGGAACATTCTCTCTCTCTCTCAATCTCTCTCACAACACGTTAGTGACCCAGCATGGACAGAAGCCTTTTGTGGCATATAATCTAAGTACATAACCCAACACCAGCTGCCTGGCCACCACCGTCACTCCTACTTTTCCTCCTAACACAAGACGAAATTAAACTTCTCTTGTTCCATTTTGGCAACAATAAACCCTGGCTGACCTGCACCATGAACTCTGTGTTACAATCAAGGCTATTTTACCTGCACACTGACCAGAATCCTCCAGTGTGGGGTCACAGGGCAGAGTACGGTGGAGAGTCTGACAGCGCCACAATGCCCACGTGACCCGGCCCGCAACTGGCATGGCCCCACTCTGCGAACCTTAGTTAATTTCAGGGCTACCTCCTACCAGGTTTGAAGGGAGCTGGGAAGATCAATTACAGAAATGATTAGCATGCAAATGGCAGCAGCAGGCTACAGGCAAGAACTCTCTCTATAGGGACTGCAGAGGCCAACTGTGTTAGGAGCAAATCATCCTACTATAAACTGAAGAAAAGTCACTAGCTTTTTTATCAGTGGAAAAGGATTCTCTCACTATTTTAAGTGTGTTATTCTGAAACATTTTAATCAAGTGATAAGAACTGGAGACTCGAAATATAACAATCAAGATGAAAGATAGAATACCATTTTGCCCAAAAGACATAGTGGAACTTCTATGTTTTATTTATTCATTTCATCTCACTCATTTTCTTTCCTGCACTTATTGGTGTCCTTGTATGACTCAAACATGAGGCCATGGACAGGTGCTAGCTTATACCAACATTTTTCCCAGTCCAGGGCACATTTTAAAAAATAAGGACATTGTAATCAATTCTTTATAAGGCTAAATTTATTCAAGTTAAAGGAGTTTCCTATTATGTTTGTCCTACTTTTGATATTAAGAAGTTCTTTCTTTTATGAAATGATTGTGATTCTGAACAGGAGTTTGTTTTTGCTTTTTGTAAATATCCTTACTGGTAAAATTAACAATTAACTATTGCCAGATTTGTGTTATGTCTGTTTTGCTGGGTGAGTAAATCCCAATGTCTGGAACCCTCTGGCTTAGATATCAAGAGAGACATTCCAGACCTTGCCAGGGCCGGGTAGGCCATGGTCCATATAAGAGGACTTAGTATGGAGGTGCTTTGATCCTCCACTTCTCTGTGCTCTGTTAGTGGAAAAAATGATTCTCCTAATCCCAGTTATGGAAGAAAGAGACTTTTCTGATAGCATCACCACCCCAGTGATATCTGCTTGACACTGACCAGCCTCAAATTAAAAAATATTTTTTGAGTCTCTTGACAAAACACTGAGTTAGAAAAAAAAAAATGTATGAGTTATGCTGACTATAGACATTATAATGAACATTCTATTCATCCATCCATTCTTGACATAGATCATGCCCCTCTGGGCCCGAGTATTTACAAATGAGAGTTTCCTTCACATCACCTCCATGCTTTCTAAAAAGAGTAAAGCAAAGCCCACCCCGATTGTGCAAACTTCAAGTGTTGGGAACAGCACAGTATCATCAGGGAGAAGGACTGGTAACCAGTACTTGGGAGAAAAATGCTTACGGGATAATTTTTCTACCTTCAAGAAGTAATAAGAGGGTTTGTGTGTAGCAAGAGAAAGATGTGAATATGTGCAAGTGTGTAGAGGGTGGGTAGTGTAAGAAGCAGTAGCAAAGAAGCTGAACCCAGGAGAGCTCTTAGGACAATGACAAGGATGGGGGCTAATGGCTCCAGATAGGAGCCAATCCAGAGCAGCTGCCTAAGCAAGATGCAAACTAAGGTCTGCAAAAAGGACACACAACAGAGGGTGAAGACTGAGGCTTTGTACTCCCCAAACCAGGAATTAGAGCATCACTGTACCAAGTGCACGCTTTGCATAGCTTAACTTATTTAATCCTCACAGCAACCCTGTGAGGCAAATGCCAGAGCTGTCCACTTCCTCCTACAAAGGAGGAAACTGAGGCTCGGATAGGTTATGTAACCAGCCTTAAGTCACAAAGCCTGTAAGTTGGGATTTGAACCCATGGTAGCATGATACCAGGGCGCTTGGTAACAGGGAAAACTTTGCTACAAGAAATACCAGGGCAAGACCTTTTCAAATGGATGCTTGAGATAGAGCAATTAGACAAGAGGACTTTGAAAGTGCTATTTTCAAGGGAAGTTTTAATCATTTATGTTATCACATTAAGGCCAGTTTCCTACCTGCTCTCTGGAGATGAAAGTAAAGTTGTTTTTTGGTATTTCCTTTTCTCAGAGTCACAGAATGGTAGAGCTACAAGGAAACTCAGGACACCATCTGGCCCAACTCCTTTATTTGACACTGCAATAGGTCTCAGGAAGATGAAATAACTATGGCGAGGGTCCATACTGACAAGTCAGTGATCTGTGCCCAGCTTAAGTTGACAGTCCAGGTGAAATGAGCTGATGTGTCGTTTGGCATTTAACAGGATTTTGAAGGAGTTTGGAACATGCCACCCCAGAATATTACCACTTGGGCATATTGATTATTTTGAGGCACTTGAGAAACAGCAGATGAAGGAAAGGCTCTGTGACCTCCTCTTTCTACCTAAAAGAAGGTCATAACATTTCCCATGAGAAAGGTACCCCCTCAACCCAGAAGAGAACATTCTTATCATCAGAGACTGGGAGTCCATACTGAAGTGGATCTACCAAAAAACCTGCTAAAACAACCCATATCTTCTGTTAGTTTCCCCCCATATATTTCATAGTCACTGTCCCAAAATTACTGCCACTAGCCCAAAACCCTTTGTCTTGTCACATCCCCATAATTTATCCCTCACTAGTAAGCTTTGGGGTCTGACAGCTTCTTCGGGTCTTCATTTTCCTTCTGAAGAACCCCACGTACATGTGAAAACATTAAATAAATTTGCATACATTTTTTTGCTGTCTCTCTCTTATGTCAGTTTAATTCCTAGGCCAGCCACAGAACCTAAGAGGGTAGAAGGAAATTTTTCTTCCCCTACAGTTCCAACAGTGTTAAAAAATATTACACTATCATTTCAGTGCCTAAAATAAACTTGGGCTCAGAAGTATGCACTCAGGCAATTGGCTCAAAGAATTCTGTTGACTCAGAAAAACAGCAAAAATAAAACCTCTCCAATCAGCATAAGAGATGTGAATATAAAGTTGTGGGGCTCTGTGCGGTTAATAAATAGCACCAGTTTTATTTCTCAGTACATATAACCAAGTCGATAATAAATTTGGTTTAAGAATATGAACCAGTCATGATGCATGCTTAGGTAGATTTTTATGCCTACAATCAAACAGGCTTTTCTTGTTCAAAAAGGAACTGGACATTCAGCTCCACCATATTTTATTAAGACTTCAATATGACTCAGAACTGGCTTGAATCAAAATTAGTAACCAGATATTGTTACCTAAGGCTTCGATAATTCCTTAATCTTTTCCACCTCCTTGAGAAGTCTTGTCCTAAAATTCATCATGAAAGGGAGCAAAAAAGATGAGCCACTGGATATTTCTGCAAACCTTTGACTTCACACGGATCTCTATAGTTTTAGCTAATTTCTCACAAAAGCAGTGATCTTTAACATGACTAATAGGACTTAACAGTTACAAAGATTGCTGCCTCATTCTGGCTATTTACATGCAGTCTCCAAAAAGGCACATTCCAGCTGTAAACCTACAGTGTTGATTTAGATTGAAACGATAAATTCCAAGATGATAAGTAGTATCTAAAAGAAAAGAGTAAGACCCCCTAAAGTCTAATATTGTGCTAACTCCCTGAAATAAATAGGTTCTCTTTGTAGAATGGTAGAGTTAGGGCAGTAGGTGCATCTTGAATTAAACAATGAATTCACAAGATGAGGTTGTCACTTAAAAATCAGAATTTGATCCTCAAAAGTCATGTGGCTAACTTTTCAAATGATCTTCATATCCAACTCTTACCAAATTACACTCTCCTTTTTATACAGTAAGAGGTAACCGTGGCCAACATGGTATTCTGCTACCTCATGAAGACATGGATGGCCGGGTGAGAGCCGAACAGACTAGAGATGTGGTCCAGAGCCTCTGTCGCAATAGATCAGCAGTCGGGTCGGGGAGAGGTTTTCAGAAACAGATGTGAGTCTTGGTTTATAATCCAGGAGACCATCTTAAGGTTGAGAGGCAAGAGAGTTGGTTATGAAATTTACTGGTAAAGAGCCCACAAGAATATTTCCTGGGAGAAAACTTAACGCTAGTAATGAAGCTGAATCAGAAACCAGAAAAACAGATGTCACAGTCAGGAACACCTTCTCCTAGTGTTTCTAGATGTTTAATGAACAAAGCGCTCTGTGATCAAAAGCGTTTGGGCATGCGCTGGGTTAAACATGTTTTTTTTGTTTTGTTATTTGACCACAACATTTTCACTCTTTTAATTATACTGGTGTCTGTCATGAATCTCCAAGAGGCATATGTAGCATATAGAGTTTCCAAACTCATTTGACCGGGAACTCTTTGTTCACTAAAGCTTCCATTGAAAGATAAGAGCATTGAGTCCCAAGAAGTTAAGAGATCTGGCCAGCATGGCATGGCCACCTAGATGCAGAGCTGGGACTAGGACCGTCCGGAGTGCCCGGTTTGTGGTTCATCACAGCAAACCACGTGGTCCACCTTTTTCTCCTCTCCTTGCTGAAGCCTGCCTTCATTAGAAACCACTGAGCTCGGGAAAATAATAGCTACACTCTTCTTCCTAACAGCAGCCAAGCCCACCCCAAAGCACTTCTGCCAAACCTTCCCAACAGGAAACCCAGGACTGTCTACCTCTGGCACTTCCCTCCACCCGAGTTCAGGAAACAACTACAGTTTCAATTTTTAACTCTTCCAGCAAAGCTACAGAGAAGCTCTTTGGTGATTAATAGCTGATTAACTTCTCTGCCAAACATCTGCGAGCTCCATTAATTAGACAAAATGCTAAATGGTAATCGGACAAGCACCGAAAACACCAAGACTGAGAGAGCGTTTTCCCTGAGTAGGACTCACTACCTGTTACACAGGGCCCCAAGCTATGACTGGGGCTCATGGAACTCTGAGTTCTGAGGTCCACATTCTAGATCCTTCTCTTCCTGGGCCCTCCAGATGTAACCAGGAAGGAATGTTTACTTGCTTCAGCACCTTAAGCACTATATTTTCAAAAAAGGAGGTGGAAGGGAGGGAATTGACCCTCTGCAATCTAGATTCAAACACTCCTGGCTCAAAAGTCATCAACGTCTCCTTAACACTCACTAAGCATGGTTCAAACTCCCTGATCTGGTATTCAGGGTCTTCTACAATCTGTCCCTACCTCTCCCTGATTCTCCTACACAGAACCCTCTTTCTTACCTACACAGGACCACTTGTTGCCCTCATCATGCCTCTTCCTCTCCTACTTTCACCTAGAATGGCTCTCCTCACCCTCTCTCCCCATCTAACTAACCCACAACTATATCTCAAGGGTCAGACTACATTCTCCATGAAACCTCACTGATCACACCTCCAGAAATTGATCTCCTCCTTCAGAAAATTTCTATACTTCTTCTTGTCTATAATTTTCATAGAATTCTTATCAGGAACCAACTTGAAATGCAATTAATTGTGCACATGTCTTATTTCCCAGACCAAATTGTAAGCTTTTGGAGGCCAAGGTCACTGTCTTCAACATTTTCTACTTGACACAGTGAAGGCACTCAATGAGTGCTCAAAATCCTTTAGTTACCCCTCTCTACCCACACTGCCCCCATAGCCTTTAGGGTAAGGTTCCAACATCTGAACTTAACATACAAACTCTTTCATAATTTTCACCTTTCCAACCTCTCCTGTCCAAGTCTACCCCTCTTGTCTAAATCCTGTCTCTAGCCATGCCAAGTTATTGAGATTTCCCAGAGGGCCATGCTTCTACCTCTGTGGACATTCTCCTCTCTCCCTGGAATGCATTTCACCCATTTATCTACCTGGCAAGCTCAAGACTTGACAATCCCACACAGGAGCCTTCATCCCTGTCTAGGTTAGGGCCCCCTGCCTCAGTGTACACAGAGCCCCTGTAACTTTGTCATGGTACCTGTAACACTTCCAGTTTACTTCTCTATATCCCCCACAACTTGAACTTCCTTAAGAGGTCCTTGAAGACAGGAATTGCATCTCATTCATTGTGCTATCTCCAGGACAGCACAGTACCTGCATGTAGTAACCTGCATGTAGTAGATGTGGTCACCAGCCTCCAATATGCCCCCCAAATGATCACAGCCTCCAGGTGTTCATGCTCGTGTGTATTCTCTCCCACTGAGTGTGGGCTGGAATTCCTAATGCATATAATAATAATAATAATAATAAAACAACACTGAGTGACCAAGACTAGGTCATAAAAGGCAGTATGGTAGCTCTCCCTTGTGTTCTTAAATCACTTGCTGTGAGGAAAGCTAACCACCATGTCCTGAGCAGGACTATGCCCCATGCAGCGAGGCACTGAAACCTCCAGCCAACAGCCACAGGTGTGAGCTTGGAAGAGGATCCTCTAGCCTGGGTGGAGCCTCGGGTGATTGCAGCTCTTCTGACACCTTGATTACAGCCTTGTGAGAAACCATGAAACAGAACCACCCAGCTAAGCTGCTCCCAGATTCCTGACCCACAGGAACTACAAGGTAATAAAAGTGTATTGTTCTAAGCCGCTAAGTTTGAAGATTTGTTGCTCACCCTTAGATAACTAATACATATTTTGGAATCTGGAAGTGGAGTTCAACAGTAGCAAAAACCTCACATAATGGGAGCGGCTCTGGAACCAAGTAGTGGGCAGAAGCTACAAATCTATAGGATCTGGAGTAGATTGTCAGTGAGAGCTTAAAGTGCCTTGAACACAGTGTTTGAAGATCTTTGGACTCTGAGGAAGCTACTGGTGAGGATAATGAGGAACCTCTTTTTGGAAAGTGGAGGAAAGGAAATCCTTGCTATGTAGTGGTAGAAAATTTAACAACACTGTCATCTGCAGTAATGTGGAAAGCAGAACATATAACTAATGAAATAGGTAATCTAGCTGAGAAGATTTTCAACCAGAATGTTGAAGGGGCCACCTGGTTTCTGTTTGCTGATTCTAGTAAAATGCAAAATAAAAGAGATAGGCTAAAAGAACTGTTAAAATAAAAGATACCAAGACTTGCTGGTTTTGAATATTCCCAGACTCTCCAGATGGCAAATGATACTAAAATTTAGAAATGGTTTCTAAACAAAGGTCAAATGAGGGCACCCAGGAAACCATGGTCTAAAGATAAAGCCAACAGTACAGCTACAAACTCTTCTAAGATCTCAGATCCTAAACTATAAATGCTTTGTGAAGAGAACTTAAAAGATGAAGTCCTTTTGGCCTAGAGTACTGATCAGAGAATCATGCCCTTCTTTTTTCAATAACATTGACACTATAGTTCATATTGATAAAGGACTATATTTAAAATTTCCCAAATTTGACTCTCAAAACAACACTGTGAATTAGGGCAGATATGAGTAAACAATGGACCCAGAGAGATGGGCAATTTGCCCAATATCTCATAACTAAGTCATAAAAGAATCAGACTCAAGCCACTTCATCATCAAGCCACCTCATTAAGTAAATAGACCCTTGAAAGTATGTCTAAAATTGTGGAGAGCAGAAAAGTTCCAAAGGCACTTGTATACAGATATTTTAACATTTTGTTTTTAAACTCCATTTTTATTTTTAGCTGAAATCTGTAAGATTTATGTAACTTAGATCTCTCAGCTGCTTCCTCATCACCCAGGTCCTGGGTCCACATGTGTTGTGACTGTTTTCACTTTGCTTAAACCCTGGTACAGAACAGCATGTCCTTGATTTCCTCAAGGATGAATCTACTCACATAAGCATTAGTGACCAAGGCACATGCTATGGAAGACTTTTCAAGAGGCAGAACATACTACAGCAAGCCATGTCAAAGTTCCCATTCCCATTAAACACTTCTTTCCAACGAAATAATGCCATTTGCTGCAACATGGAGGGACCTAGAGATTATCAGACTAAGTGAAGTAAGTCAGACAGAGAAAGACAAATACCACATGATATCCCTTATATGTGGAATATGAAATATGATACCAACAAACTTATCTACGAAACAGAAACAGACTCACAGACATACTTGTCTGTGAGTTGCCATGGGGGAGGGGCTGTGGGGGAGGGATGGGTTGGGAGTTTGGGATTAGCAGATGCAAACTATTGTACATAGAATGGATAAACAGCAAGGTCCTACTGTGTAGCACAGGGAACTATATTCAATATCCTGTGAAAAACCATAATGGAAAAGAATATGAAAAAGAATGTGTATACGTGTGTGTGTATATATATATATATATATAGATATATATACCCATATATTATCTGAATCACTTTGCTGTGCAGCAGAAATTAACACAACATTGTAAATCAACTACACTTCAATAAAATAAATTTTTAAAAAGTACTGCTTTCCTTCCAAGTTCCCCTTGGATTTGCTTCAAAATAAAAAGAGAGAGGAGGAAGTACATTGAAGATATAGATGAAGAAGAAATTGGCCATGGGTACCTGGGGATTCATTATATTATTCTGTCTACTTTTGGATATGTTTCAAAATTTTGTGATCAAAAGTTAAACAAACATACCCCCCACCCACCCACTTTAGCTATGAAGACTTTGGCATTTCTCTTTTGGGTCTCCTCTCTTTCTCAAATTCTCTCCCGTCCACATCCTGCAACTCGACTTCCTCTTCTCTCAGACCTCCCTCCTCCTCCTGGACTCCGGCACTGGCTTACCAAACTGCTCACTGAATTCAACAAAACAAAGGACTCCCCAAGTAACAGGACCCACCCTCCTTCCAAGGCTGTTGAGTGACTGTCTTTTGTTACTTGAGCATCCTTTGGGGGCTTAATCCGCAGTCAAAGTGGTTTATCAAAGTAATTCTCCCAAACACCTACAGTGCTTTCCTCAAGAATACTGGTGAATAAAATTTTCTCCATCTTGCTACACTTATTATTCTGAATTCCTTTGCACTTTGTTCAAAAGAAGCCAGTCATTGAAACTTGATTTTGAGAACCAAAGCTTGTATTCAACTACTTCTGAAAAGAGTAGTTAATTCTATTTGAGTTTCTCTCCATAGCCCCATTCAAAACAGGTTGTGTGTATCTAAGAATAAATGGAATCACCACACAAGAGGTTTATTATCAGGGCGAAGCTTTGGGAAGCAACTCCCACTACTTAATGCTGAAAGGAAGGGAGAAACAGAAGAAGGAATCCAGGCTGCAATGAATGGAAGGTGGCAGTTAAAGAGGAAGGAGGGAATGGAGAAACAGGAGGAGAGGGGGACAGGGTGGGAAATATTTGAAAAACCACCGTCACTATCATCGCATACAACTTTCTGCTGCACCGGTTCAAAAGAACAAAAACTATCCATACAAACCAGAAAGTCAGCTTTGATTTAACCCCCTCCCAAAGCCTTTGCCCTTCTTTGAGTATCTTTATTTAGACCGCATTTGGCTTTCTACTAGTTTCGTGGGGGGTTGTACTATTTTCACTGCCTCTTTTGGTTAAAAAGATAAACTTAGTCCTATGGACCCTGCAGGCCTGTACAGCGACCTATGATCCTTTATTCTGTCTGCACAGGGTAGGTGTTTGATGTTTAAATCACCCTGAGCCTATTTTGTTTTGTTCTTGTTTGTTTCTGTGAAACACCCCGGTTTTCTTGCCGCTGCACCTGCCGAGCAAAAAAGGCCTGAGATACAGAGAAGCTGGTCCCTCTGAAGGGGACCAAGGGCCGATTATGTCAACAATCTCCCCGCCTGATGGGTCCCGAGTTGTCAAATGACAATTGTGACTCCCTGCATTTCAGAGTCACGAACAAATGGTTCCATCTGAAGCCCTCTGGGTAATAGTAGCCTTTTGAGGTTATGATATCTCTGGATGGAATTCAATAAGAGAAATTCACTTTCAATTGAGTCCTTGGAACAGAGCCAGGCAAGCTGAACAATGCAATATGCTTCCCATGAAAATTGCACCGATCCTCTTTCTTTTTCTCCTTCTCTTTGCTTTCTGCTTCTAACCTTGTTCACATGTTACCTCTTCCCACTTCCACTCCCTCCTTCTTTCAGGGGACAGCAGAGCTTTTAAAAATAAAACCCAGCACTTAAATAAGAGCGGTTTGTATAGAATGACACAGGTCCCATGTGACAGCCTTGAGAATTCACTCTCTCCTCGGCTGACCTTTGCGACTTCTACCAGGAAAATGGCACAGAGCCACTGTGAAGGGGAGACCGGGGATTATCACAACCACCAGTCTTCCATTACTGGTTCATATAAAGAGTTTGACTCTTTTCTTTCTATTTTTTACTTTTAAACTGAGAGGAGGTGAAATGTACAAAGCCTGCCCAAACACCAAGGCCTAACTGCTGGCTTTTTTTCTCTCGATAACTCTCTGCCTCTCTCTCTCTGTCTCTCTGTCTCCCACCTCCGTGTGTGTGTGTGTGTGTGTGTGTGTGTGTGTGTGTGTGTGTGTGTGTGTGTGTGTGTGTGTGTGTGTGTGTGTGTGTGTTCTTCTTCTCTTTCTCTCTTCCCCTCTTTTTGCTTGGTTTATTCCTCATTTTGCCAAGATTTTCCTCTGAATAATTATTATTTCTTGGCCTGGAAAAGGTTGTAATTCTCTTTGTCTTTTGCATTTGATCATCCAAGTGGATTAATGTGGGTGTTAAATGGGTGGAAGAAGTCGTTTTCTTTGTCAAATTCTGTTAATCATCCTTTTGATTTCACACTCTCATTCTCCCCACCCACACACATCCCTCCTGCCCCAACAGAAATGGTGTGGGTGTGTTTCTTCTCCAATGCTGTCTCCTTTTTGGAGAGCAGTCCATCTGAACGCCAGGAATGAGTAGACGTGCAGAAGAGAACCCCACACCTATGTACGGCTTTGTATCTACCAGGAAGGGGTGTGTGAAAGGGATGGGAGGGGTGTGTTTTTGCACTTTTCTCTGGATCCGTCTACAACTTCAGCTTCAAATTTGTTCCTCTGAAAATCTCTCTGGTTCTAATATCTCCAGGTCAAGGGGCTGACTTTGGATTTTGTTTGTTTTTTCTCTCAGAAAAAGCATAGAGGAGGCAGCCATTATGTAATATTTAAACCAACACCAGTGAAGGCCAACCACCCCAAGCCCAAAGCTCTGGTCCTCTGGTGAGTTCAAAATCATGCCTTCTTCTAACCTCAGGTGCAGAACCTTTGACTGGACTCGCCAGAAGGTTCTACCAGCCCACCACCCACAGGCCCTCCTTCCCCAGCCCCTGTTCCCTGCATGGATTCTTACAGAACCATGCTTTGGTGAACTGGGCATGATGATTTAGAGACTTAGAGGCTATCATGTGTGGGTGAATGGGAAATTACTCTGACTGAAGGAAAAGCTACTTTGAAGGGCTTGGTCCACCCTTTCAGGAGGCAGTATCCTGGGGGGAAGAGTGCCTGGAAGGCAAGCAGCCCAGCAAAGAAATTCAAAGATATTTGACCAACTATTAAAATAGTTAATAGAGCTAAGAGTTTGATTGGTGTCTGAAAGTTGCAGTCCCTGAAATCAAGTGTATTTGAGGACAGACCTGTGATGTATCCCCTTGTAATCCAAATAGTTCCATAATGTTCCTAGAGTCATCAAGTCTTTATCCTCATCCCACCAAGGTTCCTACCCTACTAATAATGATAAACTCTTAGGTAGAGAAACTAGCTGCTGTTAAAGCCTTCCTACACCAACCCTGTCCATGAAGCTCCAAAAACTATGACGTTCCAGGCACCAATGGGGGAGTCCCTCTGTATCAGGAGAGAAAACTGATGCATGCTGTTACCTGCATGTGACCATATGGTCACCCAGCCATCAAGATGACTGGTCTCAGCAATTCCACTCCTAGGTATATATCCAAAAAAACAAAAACAGAAACCCACTCATTTGAAAAGATACATGCACCTCAATGTTCAGAGCAGCATTATTTACAATTGCCAATATATGGAAATGACTTAAGTGTCCATCAACAGATGAATAGATAATGGATAAAGAAGATGTGGTGTATATATATATATATACACACACACACACACACACACACACACACACACACACACAGAATACTACTTAACCATAAAAAAGAACAAAATTTTGCCATTTGCAGCAACATGGATGGACTTGGAGGTCATCATGCTAAGTGAAATAAGTCAGACAGAGGGAGACAAATACTTTATGATATCACTTATGTGTGGAATCTAAAAAATACAACAAACTAGTGAATATAACAAAAAAGAAGCAGACTTACAGATGTAGAGAACAAACTAGTGGTTATCAGTGGGGAGGGGCAATATAAGGGTGAGGGAATGGGAGATACAAACTACTGGGTGTAAGATAGGCTACAGGGATGTATTGTGCAACATGGGGAATATAGCCAATAATTTGCAATAACTGTAAATGGAAAGTAACCTTTAAAATGGTATAAAAAATGAAAAAGGTGACTGGTCATCATGATGCATCTGTTATCTACCTAGTCAAAGACAAAAAATAGATTTTTACCTCAAGTTCCAATCTTGATTGACTCATAATGGTTATCTCCAAAGCTGTACTGAAAAAGATCCTGAAGCTACATCAAAACCTAGCAGACAAGAATACTGAGATCAACAGATAAACAACAAGGACCTACTGTATAGCACAAGGAACCATATTCAATATCTTGTAATAACCTGTAATGGAAAAGAATATATATATATCCTTTTTCAGATATACATATATATATATATATATATAAAACTGCTGTACACCTGAAACTAATGCAAAATTGTAAATCAACTATACTTCAATTTAAAAAAAAAGAGAGAGAGAAAAAAGAATACTGAGATCAATTAGCTATGTCTGCCATGGGTTAGAGTGGTAACATAGATGCTGCCTATTAGCTATTCCTGACAAGGGGATTCCAAAGTCTAGAACAGAAGACTTCACATCAATGTTTCAAATTCTATCAAGTGGAAAAGCCCTGTGTTTTTCCAGAACAGTGTTTCAACCATGTAAAATGCTGTTCTTCTCTAAGCTGCCACTGATTGAATATCTGTAGTGTGCCAGGGACTATGCTGTGATCAGTACTTACATTATTTTATTCAATCTTTATTATAACACTGCGAGGTAGGTGATATCCCCATTTTGCAGCTGACAGTTCAGAAAGGTTAAATAACTTGCCCAAGGATTCTTAGGCAATAACTGGTGAAGCCAAGACCTGAAGGCGGTCTGCCGTGAAATCTAAAGGCAAGGATCCTGCCATAAATCCTGCTGCCTCCTTGGGATTAGAAGACACAAAGGCAGAGTCAGGGAGCGGGAATCCTTGGCAGTTTGCTGCCAAGCCTTACAGCAAAGTCTTCAAGCTGCCCATCATTCTTTTTGGCTCCTGACAGCTCCAGCTAATTGTCTGCCATTAGGCAGTTGAGATTTTTAATTACAGTTATATTCCGCTGAGCTGAAATTTCAGCTAATTATAATTGAAATTGAGGGCTAAAAGCAAGTTTCAAAGGTCATCCAGCAGTTTTCTTTGTGTGTATATATGTCTTTGTTAATGTTGTGTAAGTAATACATATATATGGTTTAAAAAATCAAATACTATATGAAAAGACTTACATTGAAAATTGGTGACCCCTCCTGTGCCCCACCAAGTCCTGCTTCCCAGAAGCAAGCACTTTTAATCATTTCTATTTTTATTTCTCCTGGTGGTTACTTCCAATCTCTATATAATAGATACATAGCTCAATTTCTTGATTTACCATCTTTAGATATTATCTACTGACTTCCACTACGATGGAGGAAAATTTAACTCACCTGCACCACCTCTTCCTTACTGCCCCTCCCCCTCCTCATCCCAATTTAGTTACACCTCCATTTTCAGTTCTTCCTCTTGACATCGGCAACTTCAAGTGGCATATTAAAGCCTCACTTCTTGTTCCGTCAACTTTTCACAGCTATTTCCTTCTTCTTCTCTTCCATTCCCCAACCTGTGACAGCTATACCTGTAATGTTTACATTATCAAGACTCGTAATGTTTATATTCTGCTTGGAACCATAGTTAAGTCCTCGTGATTTGTATGAGTGAAAGTTAAAAACTGAAAAACAGAAAATAATGTAACATTTCTGGCATCTATTCAAATGGATTCTCCTCTTCACATCCCATCAACTAGTCAAAATCATACCTCAGGTGAGTTGGCTTTATATTTGGACAATGCCTTTCTTGTACACTTCTGTTATTATTGTCTTCCTGAAGTCTCTGATTCACTTCTCCTTTTTCTTATTTTCTGCAACATTATAAAAGCCTCATGATTTTCAAAGTTCTCAACATACAGTTTAACCTATAAGCTCCACTGTCCTCCACTTGGCCAAGACCTCTTTCACAGCATCCCCTGTCTTTCCTCTCCCATCGGGACTAGTTTCTCCCTAGACTTGAGACCCAGCTGCTAGGATGGGATTTTTGTTTGCTGCTTTTTCTGGGTTGGAGGCTTTGTCTCCCATAGCTTCCTCTTTTTTTTGTTCACTCCTTTGATTTCTTTTTCTGAAACACATTCTCTAATGTGCATGGTCATAGTATTTCTGAGTCTTTGAGAAAATGATCTTTATTCTGACCTCAAACTTGATTGATAGATTAGCTAGGTATAGAATTTTAGAACAAAAGCCACATTCAATCAGAACTTTGAAAGGATTGCTCAATGTCTTCTAGCATTCAGTATCACTGTTAAAATTAATTGCCAGACTAATTGCTATGGTCTGAATGTTTGTGTCCCCTCAAAATTCATATATTGAAATTCTAATGCCCAATGTGATGTTATTAGGAGGCAGAGACTTTGGAAGGTGCTTAGCTCATGAAAGTTGGAGCCCTCATGAAGGGAATTAGTGACTTTAGCCCCCTTCCACCATTTAAGGATACAATGACAAGGGACCAGCTATGAATCAGGAAAAGGGTCTCACTGGAATGTGACCATACTAAGACCTTGATCTTAGGCTTCCAGACTCCAGAACTGTGAGAAATAAATGTTTGTTTTTATTAGCCACCCAGTCTCTTGTATTTTGTCGTAGCAGCTTGAAGAGACTAAGTGACTCTTGTTCCTTTCTAAATTGCCTGCTTTTCTTCTCAGGAAACTTTTAAGACCTTCTCTTTAACTCCAATGAAACAAAATTTTATGATTATTTGTCTTGGTGTAGATCTCTTTTCATTTATTCCATTCAACACTTTAGGTCCTTATAATCTGAAGACTTGTATCTTCCTCCAGTTCTGGGTAATTTTCTTTTATTTATTTAATAATTTCCCCTCCTCTGGTTTCCTCTGTAAATTCAGGAACTCCTATTAAAGCCAATCTATTATTCAGAGAATGCTACTTCTGTATTGATCCTCCTACCTTTTCTTTTTCTAATTCTTTCAAATTCTTTCTATCTCTCCTCCCTTCCTTTCTTTCTCTCTATCACTCTTTTTATTCTAAGTTTTCCTTCACTTATCCTAAGATTTCCTTCACTTCACCTTCCAATCTTTATATCAGTTTATTTTGTTGGCAGTCATCATTTATGTTTCACAAGATCTTTCTTATTTTATCTCTTTTTTCCTTTTTGTAACATTCTCTCTTGTTTAATGGATGCAAAATTTTCTCAAATCCGTTTGAGGAAACTATTTTTTTAAGTGCTCCTCTGTCCCTTGAATTATTTTCCTCCAGGCTCATTTTTATTCGTTTCTCTTAGCCATTCTCTTTCAAGTTACTGGCTTTTCTCAATACTCTGATAATCATCAGATATCTTTTCATATTTAAGAAGGAAACAATAGAATGGCTGACCAGGAGCTCTGTGAATAAGGGTTTGGCTTATCAACTGGCAGGATTTGCTTCACATGAACTGGTGGGAAACCATCCATTACATCTAGAGATTCCTCAGTTCCAGAATCAAGAGAGCTTTGGTCTGGGGCAGTAATCCTCACACTAGTCCTCTTCCAAAGACTGTGTTCAGTGTCTGTAGAGATATTCACTTTGAGAACAAGGGCTATTCTGGGTTGCACAGGAAAGATAGCAAGAGTGGGATCAACAGTTCCATGGAGCTCCAATTTGTCTTCTGTTTTCAATCCCACTGACATTCATGCTATCTCCAAGGACAGAGCCTCCCTATAGTTCTTTTGGGCAACAGACGTCCTACTTTAGCTAAAGCCCAAGTACACATTCCTATGCTGAAGCTTTCTTTACTCTGTTTTATTAGCCAATTATTTCTCCAAATGTTTTCTACCTTCTAGAGATTTGTTGAAATATATGAACCATCACTACCCACTTATACACTTATGACTTTTAGTTTTTATAAGTTTATAATTTTTAAAATTCTTTACTATAATTTTAATGCCATCTGAGAAAGAGGGAGAGACAGAATACTTCTGCCATTTTGAACAAAAGTCCCTGGAATGGTTTTCAGACAGTGCTCCACAAGGCCAAGCTTATGAAGAGAAAGAGCAAGGATGGGACACCAAAGGAAGAGATGAGTGGTGAAGCTGTCCAACTTCAACTAGAGTGCTCTGTTTTTACTGATTGTGCTTCTGCAGATTTCACTTGACTAGATCTTCCTATAAGAAAGAATCAAAGAATAATTCAAGATAAAATCTAATCAAGTGCTGAAATAAGTGGTCCAGAAAATGAGCTTTCAGGTATGGGCTAGAACAGTCAGAGAAGGGTACTTGGGAGAGGTAGGACTTCTAGAGAGATCTGGGTCTGAAAATGTATGTTGGGGCCAGCTTCTACAAGACCTTTTAAGCTATGCTAACAAGTCTGGGCTTTATCTAAATATGAAGAAGCAATTAGATGGTTTAAAACAAGGAAGTGAAAGTATTTGATGTGTGTTTTCAAAAGGTCACCCTGACTTCAGATGCACTGAGGTGATCATCAGTAAGTGGGCAAGGACCTTTCACGCTTCCTCTCCCTTGATCCTTACTACACTCTCTGCAGGTAGGCTAGGCAGGTATTGTTGCTATTCCTAATTCACAGGTGAGGAAACAGGCTCAGAGAGATTTTGTGATCTGTTCGAATTTACATCAGTCGTAAATGTCAGAGCCAAGCCAGAAATCTGGCTTTTTTTGTTTGTTTTGGTTTTGTTTTTGTTTTTGCTTTTGCGGTACGTGGGCCTCTCACTGTTGTGGCCTCTCCCGTTGCAGAGCACAGGCTCCGGACGCGTAGGCTCAGCAGCCATGGCTCACGGGCCCAGCCACTCCACGGAATGTGGGATCTTCCCGGACCAGGGCACGAACCCGTGTCCCCTGCATCGGCAGGCAGACTCTCAACCACTGCGCCACCAGGGAAGCCCAGAAATCTGGCTTTTTAAACTCTTTTTAAACAGGTTTAAAGGAACCATAGTGGTGTCTAGTCAAAACCGATCAGTTGGGACTTCCCCAGTGGCACAGTGGTTAAGAATCTGCCTGTCAAGGCAGGACACATGGGTTTGATCCCTGGTCCAGGAAGATCCCACATGCCGCAGAGCAACTAAGCCCATGTGCCACAACTACTGAGCCTGCACTCTAGAGCCTGGGAACCACAACTACTGAGCCTGTGTGCCTAGATCCCGGCCTCTGCAACGAGAGAAGCAACTGCAATGAGAAGCCTGTGCACTGCAACAAAGACCCAACGCAGCCAAAAATATAAATAAATAAAATACAAAACTGACTAGCCAGTGTCACTGCCCAACCTGGAGGACCAGGCTGCCTGCCCTCCTGGCCCATTCCCTATATGCCTGGGAGCTCCTACCACTAACTCCCTAACTCTTTAGAGCCTTGCTTTCCAGCTACCCCAGGAAATCAAGTTCAGAGAGATAAAAAGCAGAAGGAAGACAATAATGTGAATTCATCATCCACTATGTACCCTACCTTCTTTTCCAAAATCCCTTTATGGATACTGAAATGGGTTGGATAGTGTCCCCCCAAATTGATGTCCACATGGGACCTCAGAATGTGGCCTTTGTTACAGCTAGCCTAGGAAACGAAAACAAATGCTAAATTCAAAGCCAGTTTGTAACAAAGAAAGAAAGAACTATTAATTACATATAAAATAATCACCAAAGATACAAATTTCAAAACTGAGAAAGGGTTTAACAGAAAAATTAAACTGACTCTTGGTTTTGGTGCACTTCCAGCTGCTTTCCTGGGTGCTAAGTTTGTAAAATAAGGATGATGTCAGCTGAAAATATGGGCTTTGAGAGAGAAGGGAATCTGCAGAGCTGAAGTCCAGGAAAACTGCCCCTGCCCCTCCCCACCCCCAGAATATTCTTTTTTTTTTTTTTAATTGGAGTATAGTTGATTTACAATCTTGTGTTAGCTTGTGCTGTACAGCAAAGTGAATCAGTTATACATACTGAACATTGGCTTTCTCAGCCTACAGAGCACCCTCCATACCACGGAAACTACCATTTCTGAACCAAGTGCTTCCACTGTGCTAGGCACTTGACTAGCTTGACCTCACTCTCTCCTCTCCACAACCCTGTCCGGCAAATACTAAGCTCTCAATTGCTATTTGTTGACCAACAGACTAGCCCTGAAAGGCACGTCCCAACCTGCGTCAGGAAGCCAAGTGCTGTTGTGGAAAGCTTTCTGGCAGGTCACCTCTAAGATCCCTTCCAATGTCTGAGTGTTCTTCATTCTCTGACTCTATCTCTCTGCTAAAGCAGCACCCAGCCAACACCCAAGAAAGGGCTTTCCTAGTCAATGAAACACTCCCCGTTTCCTGAGCTCCAGCTAAGCCCAGAAATAAACACACTTTAGGGCAAAGTAAAATTCTTCTCTGTGCTGGCTTTTTGCCCATGTCAAGTTGAGAGAACAAAATTCCAAAGGTGATTCATAGTTAGCCTCAGAACAGAGACATCAAGCAGAGACGCACGTACACACGTCTTTCTCTCTCACACACACATACCTCCAGCCACGTGCCTGTTCCCAAAGCCTGACTGTCTCAGACCTGGCCCCACTGGTATCCTAATGGGTGAGGGAAGGTGGAAAGAAAGCAAGAGTAAACCTATTCACAAAGCTGGTAGATTTCCAAGATTAAGCCCTCGGGACCATGTTGCCTTTAAACTCCCAAAATGGGCTCCTCAAGGTACTTGTCACAGATGGCCAAAAATAAAGCAAAGTTAAAAGCTTCTTGTAATCCAAAGTGAGGAAGAGAAAACTTACTGAACTGAGAACCAAGAGATCAGGGCCAAAATCCACCCTACTGCCAACTGCTAGCCATGTGACCTTGGACAATTCGCAGCTTCAATCGACGAAGGATTAATTATCTACAAGTCTCCACGACAATCCCTCATCCACTGGGCAAATCCCTCCACTGCCTTTCCCCAGTTCCCTGGACTCCCCACTGTTCTCATACTGCTGCCCACACACATGCTGACATTTGCACACTTCTGCCTTTGCACAGACCATACCCTCCCTCTGGAAAGTTCTTCCCAGCCCAATCCCTGAGCGTTCAAATCCAGCCCTCCCTTCAAGGTTAAATCCAAAGGATTCTACAAAGTCTTCCTGGATCCTTTCAGTTGGAAGTAATCTCATTCTTAAGCTCCTCCCTGTGATGAAATCTGACTCTTTCTATCTCATGCTTTAGTCATTTAAGGTATATTTGTTAGCACCCTCCTTCATTAGTCTGTGAACTTCTGGAAGGCATGATCTGTATCTGGTTCATCTTTGAATCACCTGTCGATCTTAGTGCATGCTCAGAAAGCCTCCAGAAGTTGCCAGAGGACACAGAATCCCTTAGTTATAGTTCCTGTCACTGTGGTTCTCTTTTTGTTCTCACCTGGGGCCAGAGTCCCAGGTAACTAATAAAGTTGGTTCATGCAAATAACTCCACATTATGTGACAAAATTTTACATGCATATTACAAACTTGGGGATGCATGAATGACTATTTCGTTTTGCAAAAGTCAATTGCAAGGAAACCCCACCTTCACTTGTTAGGCTGAGCCTCCTTCTGGGGAGCAGATATGGTGTGAATGACTGCTGTCATCAAAGGACCCTAAAATACTTCAGCCCTAGCAGGTGTTCCAGGGCTGGGCCTGGGGTCTGGATTCTGTGTATACTCTTCAGAAAGACATTTATGGGTTGCTTTGGAAGCTGATTGTGATGGGGAGAAGGAAATATTTGCTCAGCAGCAGTTTAAATAAAAAGTCCCTTCCCCCAGTATACCCCTTATCCACACAGCCTGACCTCAGGCTGGAGGATTAGAGCATTTCTTGAAGAATAATGGATCTGTTTGCCTTCAGAGTCATGACCTGTTTCTTCTAATTAAGACAAACATTCTATTTTGGTACAACATGAAAAAGTGAGGAAAGTGAGAAGGTTTTGAAAAATGAAGCACTTTTGTAAATTATCTAATCCTATTTTTTTTCTTTCCCAGGTGTCACCAGCCATTCCTACTTGAAACCTGACATGGCAAACACCCATCTATTTGTCCTCTAATGACAGACTAAAATTATTTTTAAGGCCATCTCTATGATGAAAAGCCCAAGATACAGCCATAAATTACCAAGCAGAGCCATCTATTTACAAATATCATAAATAATCATAAGCATTATATATAACCATAAATAAATATCACAAAGTTCACCCTTTTCCAGCAATCAGATAAAGCCAAATAAGAAGTTAAATGGCCCCGTTCTGCTGACCCTCACCTGCCTGGTGAATGAGACCTTCCACTTCTCCTGCTGGAGTCTGGCCACTCTCTCCAGGATCCCTGAGAAAAATCAGCTTGGTGTACAATCCCGTGCTAATGCTTGCACATTAAATGTTGGTAATCAAACCCCATTCATCACCCACACAGAGCCTAATATTGATTTGCATCTTGGGATTTCTAGTATTTAAGAGCTCTGCTCTGACATCAGACAATGGAATCAGATCAGCTTCGCCATTCCCCAGCCAAGCCACTTAAAGTTACTAAAATTCTCTCAGCCTCCATTTCCCTGTTCACAAAGCTGGTAGAAATAGGAACGATATAAATCGGTATAAATAGGAACGATATAAACGGTATAAATAGGAACGATAATAGTGCCTCCCCCATAGGATTTAGTAAAAGTTAGGTCGTGTATATAAACCGCTTAGAACAGTGCTTGGCAGATAAAGACCAATCCAAAAAATGTTCACTGCTATTATTCCTCAAATGTATGTCTTGCCCCAAATGAAGCTTGACCTCCTTTGCCTTGTTTTATGTAGCTTAGAAAACAAGTGAGGACAGAGAAGGACACACACACACAGTGGAGACTCTATGCTAACAAGGTAGTTCCAGGTAACATCTGGCTGGGAGCACCTATCTATCATGTTACAGCATATAGGCTGCATTTCCCCCAAAGCAGAGCCTGAGACAAAGGCTTGCGTGTGAGTTGTTTCTCTGGGGCTGTGATCTCAAGAGGCAGAAGTGGGAAGCAACAGGAAAGAAAGAAGAAGAAAGAGACAACATAAGCATGAATTATTGAGTTAGCCCCTGTTACATGAGACTGGGTACTGGGTCCTGTGGGATCATGTGTGATGCCCATGTTGTCCACTAGGGAAGCATTGCTCCATCAGCTCCTACTGTCCATTGGTCAAGAGTTGGCCCATCCACATGCATGAGAGCCAAGCAATTCCTAAAGAACCCTGTCCTGCAGCAGTGGAAAAGATGCACAGTGAGGAGCATAGCACTATCCTGAGAGTTGCACCCATGAAATTGCTGGAAATCTGTACTGAACGGGTCACCACAGCAGTAAGTGGAATAAGAGATAAAGCCAAAATGCTATTAGGTTATAAAGAGCTTTCAACAAGAGACAACCAGAAGAGGATGAAATGTTCTTAAAAGTAGACTTCCAAGAGATTGCCTCTTTTCTGACAAATATACCATCTCCACTGTGTTTAAGTACATGCCATTAGATGATGGGAACTTGATTACTTCTTGGCTCCTGACTCAAAATAACCACCTGAAGGTGTTCTTGCAAAGTTTACACCCCAACCTCACCGACTTCACTCTTCCTCACCCTCTATTTCCAAATCAGAGAATCTTATGGTGGACAGTTCCAACTACCTCCATCAGAAACATGGCTCCTTTCTGTAACGGCCATGACAAAAGGCAGCTAGTTCATGCTAGGACTCTCTCAGTGAAGGAAATTTCTGTTCCTCAGGATGCAGCTGATCCGTCCTCCCACAGCTCTATTAAAAAGTTATCTGACCTTCAGCTATACAATTCAGACTGAACACACCTTAATCAGTACTCTTTCCACCAAACAGCCCAGGTCTCTTTTGACTATCCTATATCAGAGAGTAGGAGCATTAACATAGTTCTAGGGTGAGACTGGAAATGGACACTGCTGTCCATTGCAAGTGAATAGCAGGTGTTTCTGATCCTTTTTGAGAAGACCAGAAAAGAACGCAATTGACAGATGAATGACCTCTCATACCTTGTACCCAAGGTTGTGTTGATCTGCTTCGGCAAAAAATACCACAGTAGGGACTTCCCTGGTGGCACAGTGGTTAAGAATATGCTTACCAATGTAGGGGACATGGGTTTGATCCCTGGTCCAGGAAGATCCCACATGCTGTGGAGCAACTAAGCCCATGCACCACAACTACTGAGCCCACATGCCACAATTACTGAAGCCCACCCACCTACAGCCCATGCTCCACAATGAGAGAAGCCACTACAATGAGAAGCCCACGTACTGCAACAAAGAGTAGCCCCCACTCACTGCAACTACAGGAAGCCCGCACTCAGCAATGAAGACCCAACACAACCCAAAATAAATAAATAAATAAATAAATAAATTTATTTATTTATTTATTTTTTAAAAGACCACAGTAGAAATCAGAGCTACCATGAAGGCCCTCTAGGTTTCACACTTAGCTTTTAATTGCTGATTAATCATTTGCTTCTTATTATCTTTTTCCAGAACATCAGATAACAATACACACACAGTTCCATCTTCTTATAGTTAATATTACCCCAGTATTTCTCAGCACCTGCATTCTTTTCCACCAGCATGCAATTCTAATTCACTGCCAGTGAAACTTTTAACTGTGGCACTGCTATGTTGTTATTTGTGCCAGGAGTTAACTGTTTACCTTCTTCTGGTGATGGACTCTTTATTGGCAACTGGGCAGCAAGTGATCCAGCTCTAAAATCTCACTCCAGCATCTGCTTTCTTGACCACTTGTGGCACCAACGGTTGCAAGCTGGGTTCCCTTGGAAGTGGATCCTGAGCTGGAGAATAGCATGCTGGTGAATTACTAGGAAGCGAGCTTGGAATTAACACCTGTGGCAGCAAAGGGAGGAAAACAGGATTGGGTAGAGGCACAAGTCGTGCCACACCACAACCTCAAAGGAGGATTCAGCTCACCCTCCAGTGAGCTCTGAAACTAGTATGGCCCTTCAAAATTGTCCCAGGTTGAGGGAGGGAGTCTTTATGTCCTGTGTAGTAAAAAAATTAACCTGGTCCAAAGAGAAGTCTTGCCTTTGTCCCAAGCTCCTGGAAGGTCATAACTAAGCCCTTGGAATGTCCTGCCTGGTAAAAGTGTTTTTATTTACCTAAGAGCCTTGGGCCACAGCAGATAGTTTCACAATGTGATTTATGGTAGGTTTATTGGGTCACAGGTATCAGCTTGATCTCTAGTGAAGTTGGAGACTGATGGCAGCCATGTGGGCAGTCAACCATGTCCATGTGATTGAACCCCAAATAAAAACTCTGGACGCTAAGGCTCAGGTGCGCTTACCTGGCTGGCAATATTCCATGGATTTTGTCACATATTGTTGCTAGGGAATTTAGTGCTGTCTGCAATTCCCCTGGGAGAGGATGACTGGAAGCTCCATGAGTGGGACTTTCCTGGACTCTATCCTGTGAGTCTCTACCATGGATGATTTCAATCTGTATCCTTTCATTGTAATAAACTGTAACCATGATCATAACAGATTTCAGTGAGTTCTGTGAGTCTTTCTAGTGAATTATTAAACTTGAGAGTAGTCTTAGAGATGCCCAAACTCTGCAATTAGTGTCAGGAATGAGGGTGGTTTTGGGGAATTTTGTATATCCTGACTTTGATCAGTGATTGGATGTGATATGTATTACCCCTGGAAGGATGGTAACTTTGGGTGTGGTTTTCTTCTACCAAGGCAAACCCAGGAGGGGGCTGGCAGCTGGGGGGTTTCTGCTAGTAATGGTCCCACAGACTGGGGAATGAAGCTTTTCATTCCTGAGGAAAGCAAGTACATCACAGCATCCACCACAGTGGGACAGGCATTAGTCATCGATGTAAAGGACTGGATTAACATTTCTTTGAAAGGAAGGAAGAAGATTCACATATCCACTAAATGGGAAGAAAGTTGTATTACTGTTTCATTTTTTGGAATACTAGAAAACGGAATGCTTGTTTCCTGGACAGAATCTGTGTCATTGTGTGTCCCTCCATGACTTTCTGGAGTTAGTCATTCAATGCTGATTTCTAATGACCAAAATCACTATCATAATCAGCACCCATGGCTCCTTGCTGGAACCCCTCTCAGCAAGTATCCATGTACTGACTTCAACAGTTCTCCTAAGATGTGAAACCTAAATGTAAAAGAAGCCAAAACCATTGCGTTGTTACGTGTTACTTTGCCTATGAGGTAGACAGTCCCCTTTGCGATTTACATCATGCTGAACAGGGCCAAAGAAATAATCTGAAGCCATGGGTGGGTGTCAAAATTGCATTAGCCTCATAAGAACACAATGCTAACAGTAAACACCTATTAGCTGTAATAAGTAATGACCATCCAATACACACCCAATTTCAAGTCAAATTTGTTAAAGTCTTCTGCTATGGGTCTGTGGCCACTGATCAAAATATACAACAACTATTAAAGCTTTAATGGAGTTTTCAAAAGGTCATCAAGTTTTCCTTGGCCTTCCTTATTGCCTGCCTCTGCCCCACTCCAAAGTTGGAATGATTTCTCCTGTCTAGAAAGCTTCGTTTTTTATTAAACATCTCTAGACAAAGAGTTTCCACAACTTCCCCTGGTAATCACTTCCCCTGTTCTTTAATCTTGAAGTTTAACTGAAAAAAAAATTTAAGACATTTCCTTCTGTCAGACTGCCAATGAAAAAATATATGGGTTAGTCTGCTCTGGTCTGAGTTAAGTGTTCAGTAAATATGAAAATTCTTTTTCTCTTCCTCTTTCCCCTTCAGACTCTTAGCAAGCAGTCACATTAGTATTCTACTAACCCTAGCAAAGTAAATAGCTGCTACTTTCCCTGATGTCTCTCCTAAATCAAATGACTTATCATGGCTACACAAAAGAGCTGGGTTTCAACTCAGGAACCACAGGGGGATGGATCCATGCCAAAATCCAAATTCTCTTCCAGAAAGGGCTCTGGTAAAGAAGGGTCTTCCCCCAAAACAAATCCATTCATAAGTCCTAAATAGAGTCGACATTAAGTCCACAATTGAAGGATAGCCTTCTTTTTCAAAGCTGAGGGCAAGATAGAGGGTTTTTTTCCCTAATTAAACAGTTAGCTGACTTCTGACTTCCATAAAGATGGAAGCATCTTTATCACGACAGATGGATGATTAAATATAAGATTTGGGATTTAATGTTTATTTTAAACTGTACTATTTTATAGCATTAAAAGGTATTCCAGTCATCACTATAATTACTAAACATGCAAAATAGATTATGATAATGCAAACTGAACTTGAATTTTAGAAGATAAAAGTGGAAGAAACAATAATTCTTAAGCACTTTTCAACACTCAAAAACAGGCTGTAAGAGTATCTGTCTCTCAAGTCTACAAATACAAATGCTCACAGTAAGCAGGCAGGCAGGAAGGCCAGTAATGCAATCGTGAGTGCTGAGGACTCTAACACTTGGAGCAAAGGCCCACATGAAGGAGGCAGCTGCTACGCAGAAACACAGGACTGTTTTCTTACCACGATGCCAGCCCAGTGTCTCCAGATCTTCTGATTTTTCCCAGAGAAGCTGGAAATTCAGGTTTCATGTAAAATTTAATCATTGTTAAAACTCACAATTCTGAGAGCCAAACAAAACCCTCTTGAATGCCAGATTTAGCCATTAACCACCAGTGTGTAACCTCTCAACTAGAAATAGGTGAGATTCTGGTTATTAGGTAGAAGGTAGCTTAGTAGACACCAAAGTTCCGTCCCGACTCTGCAAAATACTGCTGAACAGTAAATCACCCCAAATTCAGTGGTATAAAACAACAAAGATTTTATTATGCTCAGGATTCTGTGGTCAGAAATTTGGACAGGGGCTTCCCTGATGGCACAGTGGTTGAGAGTCCGCCTGCCGATGCAGGGGACACGGGTTCGTGCCCCGGTCCAGGAAGATCCCACATGCCGTGGAGCAGCTGGGCCCGTGAGCCATGGCTGCTGAGCCTGCATGTCCGGAGCCTGTGCTCCGCAACGGGAGAGGCCACAGCAGTGAGAGGCCCGCGTACCGCAAAAAAAAAAAAAAAAAAGAAATTTGTACAGGACATGATGAGGATGATCTACCCGTGATTCACAGTGTCTGAGCTTCAGCAGGGAAGATTCGAACTTTTGGAGGTAATTGAATGATGAGGACTGGAATGATCTAGAGCTTCAGTTGCATGTCTAGCACCTGGACTGGGATGTCTCAAAGTTTGGGCTTAGCCAGAACTGTCAACTATAGCTGTGATGCTTACAAATATGGCTACTCCATGTGTTTTGGGCTTCTACCTAGCATGGTGGCATCTGAATAGAAGACTTCTTACCTGGTGGCTCAGGGTTCCAAATGTTCCAGCAAATAAAGCAGAAGCTCATGGGCTTCTGTGACCCCGCTTCAAAAGTCACATAGCATCACTTCCGTTGTAGTCTACTGGTTGCAGCAGTCCAAGCCCACCCAGATTTAAAGGGAGGGCATGTAGACGAACTGCTCAATGTTAAAAGAGTCAAGATTTTGCAGCCATTTTTTTAAAAACACCCCAGGTAAGAAAAGCTTATGTTTGATGCAGGAAAGATCTGTATTCAAATCCTAGCTCTACTTTTTACAAAGCAGCATTAAGCAAATCATTTAACATCATTGATCCCCAATTTCCTCGGAAGGTTAGAAATGTGTGTGAAGTCCATGATATATTGTGCATGCTCGGTGAATAGTAACCATTCCTTCCATTCTATTTATCTATTTTATATATAGTACTGTGTATCTGTTAATCCCATACTCTGTTTTATCCCTCCCCCACCCTTTCCCCTTTGGTGACCATATGTTTGTTTTCTATGTCTGTGAGTGCGTTTCTGTTTTGTAAACAAGTTCATTTGTATTATTTTTTTAGATTCCACATATAAGTGATGGCATATATTTGCCTTTATCTGACTTACTTCACTTAGTATGATAATCTCAACATCTATCCATGTTGCTGAAATGGCATTATTTAATTCTTTTTTATGTCTGAGTAGTATTTGATCGTATATATATACCACATCTTCTTTAACCATTCATCTGTTGATGGACACTTAGGTTGCTTCCATGTGTTGGCTGTTGTAAATAGTGCTGCTATGAACATTGGGGTGTGTGCATCTTTTTGAATTAGAGTTTTTGTCTTTTCCGGGTATATGCCCAGGAGTGGGATTGCTAGATCATACGGTAACTCCATTTTTAGTTTTTTTTAGGACACTCCATACTGTTCTCCATAGTGGCTGCACAATTTACATTCCCACCAACAGTGTAGGAGGGTTCCCTTTTCTCCACACTCCCTCTAGCATTTATTATTTGTAGATTTTTGATGATGGCCACTCTGACTGGTGTGAGGTGGTACCTCATTGTAGTTTTGATTTGCATTTCTCTAATAACTGTGATATTGAGCAACTTTTCATGTGCTTGTTGGCCACATGTACATCTGTTCTTTCCATTTTTATCATATTGTAGAGGAAGATGATATGGACTTTCTTAACTGGGTTCCCTTTGTAGCTTTTCAGAATTTATTGCAGGGTCAGTGACTAATTTGACAGGCATTTTATTTACTGACAACACACCCTGAGTGCTTAAGAAAGGTCACCTGCAAACAAAATCATGACCCAACTAGAGTACAACAAAGCATTCTCATACCAGTGTCATGATGGTCTATTTTGAGCAAGCAAACATCCTTTGAAAATGGCTGCTTGCTCTGGAGTCTCAAAAACCACCACCAGTCTATAGGTTTTAGAAGGAGAGAGAGGACTCTAGTAATAGTGGGTGGTTGAGTCAAGATGGAAATGATCTTACAGTGCTTATCTGCCTTAAGTTGAAGGAGCCTCTTAGTATCTGCATGTGTCATAAATAATATAATCACCTCTGTGCAACTGGATAGTGCTAATGGAACCAGTGAGGCCCACAGTATATAATATTTATTTGAAAGAGAAAATGATTTCATTTTATTTCTGGTACAGCCAAGCATTCGAGTAGCACAAGACGAGCCTTTCAATTGCATGTTTAATTCATTCAGATGATTTGTGCACAGCAAGGAGATTTTAATCCCAGGGATTCTTAGTAAGAATGTCCTTAGGTTAGTATGTTCTCAAAGGCTTCTGAGATTGGATTCTACTTAACGCCATCTTGCAGACTAAGCTATAGAGTCAGAAAGCCCACCAAAGGCCCAACAAGTAAGAGTAAAACTTCCCTCTGCTACGTCAGTTCCTCAGAGATGGCTGCTCACACCTCCCAGGTCAGACCAGCTCGCAAGCTGAGCCTACACTAGGATCTAGTATCTCTCACATTTTTAAAAATAGTAGTACAGTTTTATTTGACCAATAAACAAATCCAGATTATAGTGAGAAAGTTCAACACAGCTTTATAAGTAATTGATTAATCTAGAATACCAAAAAAAAAAAAATCAGTAAGTATGTGGAAGATTTGAATAACACAACTAGCAAACTTGATGAAATTATCATGGTTATAATACTATAAGCCAAAACTCTAGAGTATATCATTATAGATTACATAGATCATTTGCAAAACAAGATTATGTTCTTATCCATAAAACAAATCTAACAAATTTCAAAGAATATCATGCAGAATATTTTTTCTGATTATAGTAAAATGCAACTAGAAATCAGTTTAAAGATATTTTTACAGTCCACATATCATAGGCACTGTTTTTAAAGGTAAATAGACTTTATTACTTAATTTTTATTAATACTATAAAGCCCTTTTAATCATGTAAGAAATCATTTGTATCATTTTTTTTAGATTCCACATAAGTGATACCATATGATCACATTTGTAATTAAACAGTCTTTTGTGTCATCATTTGTAATTGTGTAGGCCCCACGCTAGAATGTAAACCCCATGTGGTCAGAGACCATGTCTTACTTATCTCCAGCGCCCAACACAATGCCTGACTCATGGTAAGTGTTTGATACAATTTGGTGCATAGTTTGCAATACTGCACTGTTTATTCTGGAAAAATAAATTAGAAAATATACATAAGATATTATCTTATGGAGCAATTTCCATTTATGATATAGATACATAGTTATTGATGTGAAAAGGCATCCATGGATTTGTTTTCCAAAACTGGTTACAAAACAATATACATATTAGGTAGTAGTAGAATGTAGTGCTTAAAAGTAGTAGATGAATGTGGGCAAGCGACTTACCCTCAATGAGCATCAAAAGAGGGATTAATAATAATCTCAAGTGTGAAGGGCTGTTAGAAGGATGAGTGAGAAAACTGACTAGATAAAATAAAGTAAAAATAAAATAATAAAAAATCTCAGCAAAGTACCTGAGATATATACTAAGTGCATGATAAATATTAGTTGTATTGGAAATTACAACCTCCGTTTATGGAGAAAAGTACTTTTCTGTGTGTATATAAACAACTCAAAACTATTCACATCAAATTTTAACATGAATACGTTGGTAGGATTTTCGATTTTTTTAATTTTCTTTTTTATTTTTGTCTATTTTCTGGACAATAAGGCTATTTTAATCTGGGGTTGGGGATAATAACTTAGTTTTCTTCTGTAACTCTAGCTGCCTGATCCTTTATTACAAAGCAGAATATTTTGGAGGTGGCTTGTCCAGAAAAATGATCTCAGACTTATTTGAGTGAGGAAGACCAAATGAAGGTTTCAAATGGCTGACTGAAGAAAAGGGTTTGCCTGGTCACATTCTCCAAATTCCATGGACATGACAGAGGAAATGTGCAAACAAAATAAATTTTAGCAGAGCTGAAAAACCAAGAGTTGCCACTAGCAAATCAGAACCTTGAGAAGCTTCTAGAAAAAGCAGATGGAAACAGATCTAAAGAATCCAGACTTCCAGAAAGGAAATAAGAAGTCCTCCAAGAAAGAACTCTAAAACAATCAAATGATCAGAGGCAGTAGGGATAGAAGAAGGAATAGGTGATAGGCCTGGGCAATGTTTTCAGAGTGGAGGAATGGTGTTCCTGCCCAGGTAGAGTGCCTGGTGCTGGCTTTGACCTCAAGTGCAGCTCTGGACTCTGGGAATTTTGACACAGGAGCCTCAGAGTAGATACTGGGGCTGGAACAAAGCAATTCCCTAAATATTTTGGGCTACCTCAAGGGAAGATCCTAACCTTCATCTGAAGACAAACTACTGGTTGCCCTAAAGGGATGTCTAGCCTACCAGGACCCATAAGTGTTCTTCAGTCCAGAACGAGCACCAACACCACCCACCAGAAGCGTAGTGATCGTCAAGAGAAACAGGGATTTCCATTTGCACTAGAAAAAAAACATATCTGAGCTGTCAATTCTGTCTATTTATATGCACTCACCTAAAAATATGAAGTGCCATGAAGTATTGTCAAACATTCAATGGAAATCAATAGTTGACAGAGTGAAGGGAAGGTGAAAAGGAAAGAAGGAAGGAGGGAGGAAAGGAAAAGGGAAAAAAGAAATAATTTCAGCATGTCTGGAGGAATCTCTGAACTCCAGCATTTAAGAGAAAATTTTAAATAATCAATAGAGAGGGTAAAAAAAGGTTATGTTCAGAAGAACAAGAATCTGCCTGGCATAAGGCTTCTCCTCTGTAAATAGGCTCTAGAGCGCCGTGGAGCAATGTCTTCAAAGTTCTCACGAAATACCATTAATTATGAACCAAGAATTCTCAAATTAACTATCATTTAAGTGTCAGGGCCAAATAAAGACATTTTCATACACATGAGTCCTCAGATGTTTTAAAATTCAGAAAGCTTTTCTGAACAGATTATATAAGTATAGACAATATTAAGATGGAAAATGAATCTAAGAGAAAGGATTGTTTTAAAAAATAGTGGTAGATAAAAATAAAGTATAGTTAATGCTAAGTACATTTAAATTGCATGGTTGTTAGCCTTAAGCAATTTGTAAGACAGCAGTGGAAGTCGCACCCCAGTTCTTAAATACCTGGCTTGGAAGTGGCACTCTAACTAGTGGCACTAGTTAGAGCCTGCTGGTCAGAACTAGTTTATAGCACATTTAACTGCAAGGGGCTAAGAAATCTGGGAGAGTGCATGAATATTATATTAAATGAATATGAAATGTCCTCAATAGTTCATAATGATTTTAACTTCCTAATGGACTGTATCTTTCAACAACATGTTATGTCCCTCTTTAGCCATATAATGGCTTTCATATTGGAATCTATTTTTCTAGAAATACCGACCTCTCTATCTTTTTTTGGTTATAAGTTGCTTATTTTCAGTTTTTCTGTGTCACTTTTGTGTGTGTGTCTCTTGTGTACATCAAATAACTGAAATTTATTCTCTAACTCAATCTGTCTCTACATTTAATAGGCTATTTTAATATAACCACCTTTATTTTATTACCTGATATTTGATAACTGATAACTGTTTCCATTCCTGTTACCTTTTTTCCTATGAGCTATCATTGCATTGTTTCTTCTTTTTCCTTCATCTTTAATTTTTGCTGATTAAAGAAGTTTTTTGTTTCCTTTTTTGCTCTAGTGGTTTAAAAATAACATGTTCTATTTCCACTTTTCTCAAGATTAAATGTACACTGAACACATTTTAAATACACTGAACACATGTATTTAAAATGTTTTAATTAAAAGTTTTATTAAACTTTTAAACTTGAAAAATAATTTGTACATACAAGCTCTTGAAACAAAGCAAGATGCTTATCATGCTTTCATCCACTCTTTCCCTTTGCCTCCTCCTATGTTTGTTGAAAACATTTGAATTCTTGTTTCCTGTTTTTATTATTACTATGATTATTTTAAAGTTAGGCCTCTATTTACTAATAAACCATTTAAAATTGCCAAGTAGGTTTTGGCATTTAATGTAATGGCGTTAAAATGTAGGGTTTATTCAGGGAATATAATGAGGGTTCCAATTTAGGAGATTTACTATTGCAACTCACTATATTTACTTAGTAAATAAATGTCCCTTAATTTGATAACAGGAGTTACAGAAAACATCATACTTTAGGGTGAAATAGTAGAGGCATTTGATTAAAACTCAAAACAGGGAAAGATGCTACACAACATTATTCTGGAAGTTTCAATAAATACAATTAGATAAGGAAGGTGGGTAAAACTCATAAGTAGAAGGTGGGAGGGAGACGCAAGAGGGAGGAGATATGGGGATATATGTATATGTATAGCTGATTCACTTTGTTATAAAGCAGAAACTAACATACCATTGTAAAGCAATTATACTCCAATAAAGATGTTTAAAAAAAAAAAAACCTCATAAGTATTGGAGAAAAAGAGACAGAACCGCCATTATTGTCAGTTGACGTGATTATCTATTTTTTTTAACTAAATAAACCAAAAAACATAGAGAACTAATAAGAAGGCTCAGTAAGGCAGCCAATTATAAGATTAACATTTTAAAAAATCAGTAGCTTTGTACTTCAAAAAAACAATCTAATAGAAACTGCAATGAAATTTCAAAATCCCCAGAGGAAAAAAACTATGAAATACCTAGAAATAACCAAATAAAAAGATGCACAAACTTTGTGAAGAAAACCATTTTACTGAGATACTAAAAAAAATTTTTTCCAGATGAATGGGAAGACTAAATTTTGTAAAATATCAATTCTCCCATAATTAATTTATAAACTCAGAGACATGCCAGTCAGAACATCAACAGGGAACTTGTTGAAAAGGTGAATCTAAAATTCACAAGTGCGCAAAAAATGTCCGAGGTGAGAAATGTCGGTATTTTATAGGGTGATATTCACATGATACTAAACAATGAAATAGAATACACAGGTTCAAAACCAAATGCAAATTTAGTATATGACCACAAAAGAGTGAACTAGATAATAGATGATATTAGGACAAATGGTTATCCAATTGGCAAAAAGGTATAAAATTAGGTTCTTACCTTACACTATATGCAAGAATAAATCCTGGTTAGATTAAAAATCTTAATATTAAAAAGTTACCAGAAGAAAGTTTGAGATCAGAACTTTATAATCTTGGGGAATGTTTTCCTAAGCAAAACATAAAATGTATGAATCATAAAAGGAAAAGGTACTGATTTGATGACTCACAAATTTAAAGCATGTCTAAGGCAAACAACACCATAAACATACTTCAAAGAAAAGCAATAAACCAAGAAGAAAGATTTGCACCATAATAAAGTCACTATCCATTCATAAAGAGTGCCCACAAATCGGTAAGAACAATTTTTCTAAAAAGGAAACCAGGTACGATTAGGTAATTAACAGAAGAAACACACATGGCAAATAAGAAAGGATATTCAACCTCACTAGAAATCACAGAAGTGAATATTAAAGCAATATAATGAAACACTTTTTCCTCTCAGAATGGCAAAATTTTTAAAGATTGATTGTATTTATTTATGCAAAGAATGTGATAAAATGGATAAACATACATTGTGGTGGGAATGCAACTCAGCGTAGGCTTCTTTGTGGCCACCTTGACAGTATGTAGCCAAACTTGCAGACCCTGGCCACAGGGGTGGCTTAGGTGTTTTGCCCACCCCTCTGCTGGTGTTGTGTGCAGGGGGCATGTTCAGTACCCTGCTTTTGCTCCCAACACCCTGTTTTTGCTCCAGGCTCTTCAAAAGCGGCAGTTGGGTTTTTTGGTCTCTTTGTATCTTTTGTCCAGAATTTGCCTCAACTGTGCATGCATGCAGTTATTTTTAGTCCCATACAGTTTCTTTGTATTTTGTTGCTCAAGGATAGGTGTGTCCATGTACAAACACTGCAGTACCGCAGCAAAGGGTTCCGGGTCCCAGCCTGTCTCACTGGGAGCAAATAATCTCTGGTTGGTCTGCCCTTCTCAATAAAACCACTCCCGTCACACCAATCGCCCTTGGTTCTTTTTTGTTTTGCTTTCATATTTACATATCTTCCTCACCTAATTTACCATGTATAAATATAACACATCTATAAGAATATATATATATAATATGCACAACTTTAAAACTAATGAAAATGCTGGAGAGGATGTGGAGAAGAGGGAACCCTTCTACATCGTTGGTGGAAATGTAAATTGGTACAGCCACTATGGAAAGCAGTATGGAGGTTCCTTAAAAAACTAAAAATAGAGCTGCCACATGATCCAGCAATCCCACTACTGGGCATATATCAGGAGAAAACACTAATTTGAAAAGATACATGCATGGGATTGAGACATATACACTACTAGATATAAAATAGATAACTAATAAGGAACTACTGTATAGCACAGGGAACTCTACTCAATACTCTGTAATGACCTATACGTGAAAAGAACCTAAAAGAGAGTGGATATATGTATATGTATAACTGATTCACTTCGTTGTACACCTGAAACTAACACCACATTGTAAATCAACTCTACTCCAATAAAAATTATTTTAAAAAAAAGAAAAGATACATGCACCCCATTGTTCATAAAAGCACTATTTACAATAGGCAAGACATGGAAGCAACCTAAATGTCCATCAACAGATGAATAGATAAAGAAGATGTGATAAATACACACACATACAATGGAATATTGCTCAGCCATAAATATGAATGAAATAAGCCATTTGCAGCAACATGGATGGACCTAGAGATTATCATACTAAGTGAAGTAAGTCAGAAAGAGAAAGACAAATACCATTATATGTGGAATCTAAAATATGATACAGGGGCTTCCCTGCTAGTGCAATGGTTAAGAATCCGCCTGCCAATGCAGGGCACACAGCTTCTAGCCCTGGTCTGGGAAGATCCCAGGTGCCGTGGAGCATCTAAGCCCACATGCCACAACTACTGAAGCCCGCGCGCCTAGAGCCTGTGATCTGCAACAAGAGAAGCCACTGCCAGGAGAAGCCTGTGCACAGCAACGAAGAGTAGCCCCCACTCGCCGCAACTAAAGAAAGCCCGCGCGCAGCAACGAAGACCCAACACAGCCAAAAATAAAATAAAGTAAATTAAAAAATAATAATAAAATAAAATATGATACAAATGAACTTATTTACAAAATAGAAACAGACTCACAGACATAGAAAACAAACTGATGGTTACCAAAGGGGAAAGGGGGGGATAAATTAGGAGTTTGGGATTAACAGATACAAACTACTATATATAAAATAGATAAACAAGCATCTACTGTATAGCACATGGAACTATATTTAATATCCTGTAATAAATCATAATAGAAAAGAATATGAAAATGTATGTATGTATATATACATGAATCACTTTGCTGTATACCAAAAACTAACACAACACTGTAAATCAACTATACTTCAACAAAAAATAAAATAAAACAATAAAACTAATGATACAACAAATATCCACATAACCTCTGTCGTGTCTCCACACACCCACCTCCCCATCTCATGACAGTATTGCTCTTCCAACTCATCAGTGTTAACTAATATCCTGATTTTTTGGTCTTTCATAATTTTCTTGTTTTTCTTTACACTTGTACCAAATATGTAGAATTATCTTTTAAACGAGCAATTTTTTTCATAAAGTTCCTATGAGGATTAAATGAGATAATGCTTAAAATCCTTAGCACAATGCCTGACACATATCAAGTACTCAAAAATGTCATCTATTGTCATGTACTAAAAAACGTCATCTATTGTCATGATTCTTTTAAATTTCCATTAATATAATGCAGAAGATCTTTCATTTATTCAGTAATTCATCTCATTCATTTCTTAATCACCTACTATGGGTCATCTCAACTCTACAATGGTAGATGCTATAAAGACATACAGTTTGGGGTGGGGTTTTTTTCATCTTTTTACCTTTTATTTTTAAATAATTATAGACTCATGAGAACTTGTAAAAAGAGTACAGGGAGGTTCTGTGTACCCATCACCCAGCTTCTACAGACATCTTATATATCTATAGTACATTTTCAAAACCAGGAAATCAACATTGGGACGATACAATTAACAGGACAACAGACTTCCTTCAAATTTCACCAGTTTTTGTGTGGACTTTTTTTTTTTTTGGTATATATATTCCTGTATAATCCTGTGACATTTTATTCCATGTGTAGACCTGTGTAACCACCACCCCTATCAAGATATAAACCTGTTCTGTCACTACAAAGGAATTCTCTATGCAATCCCTTTAAAGTCACACACTTCCTCCCTTACCTAATCCCTGGCAACCACTGATCAGCTCCCCATCTCTATAATTTTGTCATTTTGAGAATGTTATGTAAATGGACTCATACAATATGTAACCTTTTGAAATAAGTTATGCAGTTTTACACTCATGGGAAATTGGCCTTACATCCTGACTCTGGATTTCTTGGCTGGGGAGAATTCCTTGACTAGATTTTTACTGAGGAGAATTAATTCCACCTTCAGGTCATGTAGAGTGTTTCAGTGTCTGGGAAATCTGAGAATCTGATGAAACCCTAAAGATAAAGAATCTAACCATTAATTAGAATTCACCAGGACACTGGAAGGTGTCCATGAAGGATCCAGAATGGAAGAGAGGGAGAAAGAGCAGAAAACAACCCTGGAACTAGACCCTCTGGGATGTTTGGGGGCCCTGATGTGAACTCCATAATTAATGGCAAGCCTGTTCAGTTGCTGCCCGTGCTGAAAACTAACTTGGAAGAGGTTTGTCTATAAATGTCAGAAATGAGTTTCAAAGACTTTCATCAATCCTTCACCCCCAACTGACCAAAAAAGGGGATTGTTTGCAAATTGCACAGCAGGCCAGGAAAACAGTCTGAAAACCCTTTTAATCAGATATTTTGGAAGGCGCTTGTCTAAAAATCACCTTTGCCAAGTTTCCAGGCCGCTCCTTTGTAAGCTCATTTTTGAAGACATGTCACAAAGCAGGAACTGGAAGGAGAAACATGTTTTATTTTGTGATACAATGAAGTCCTTTGTCCAACAAATAGATGTGATAATATCACTGTGTTGGATCCACAAAACCGTTCTCCAAAGTGATTGTGGCTGCTTTTTAAATTTTTGCACCTTCCGTCTGGTTGAGAGCACTGAAAGAATGGTGCTAAAAGCCTCTTTTCAGACACTTCAGGGGCATTCTTTTGTTTGAATTTACTTCCCCTTTCCCAGCCGGTCCCTGGCACCAAACACAGCCTTACAGATCGCCTCAGACTGGCAGGCGGGATGAAGTAAGCAGGGGCCATGCCAAGTTCCTCTTCCAGGCTCTGCTCACCCAGGCCCTGCTCGCTACCCTCTCTCCACATAGACAGGGCGGCCTGGCTGCTCTCAGAAACAGAACCTGGTACACATGCCAAGTGGCTCCTGCGGACAGTTACAGCACAGCCCGTCCCCACTTTGATTTTTACCTAGACTGTGTCAGAGCGGAACACTTTGCAACTTACCACCTTTTCTCTTTACCTAATATTAGAAGCTCTGTCTGACTCTGCAACTGATTCCTGGAAGGGAGTTCCAAATGAAGACACATTTCCGTAAGCCAGTGACACCCAAAATTACTTCATAGGACAAACCATTTACTGTCTCCGACTGGATTTCAGAGATCACTCATGTGCATGCTACAGTTTTCTAAAACACACAAAACCACGTGAAAACGTAAAGACATGAACTCCAGTGGTGTTTCCCAATTGCAGGTCATGGATTTTTAGGCAGTACAACTTCGAATTCGCTGAGCTGCATGGTTTAGAACACTGGTTCTCAACTGGGACAATTTTGCCCCCCAAGGGCCATTTGGCAATGTCTGGAGACATCGCTGGTTGTCACAACTGGGTGAGGAGTGCTACTGGCACCTGGTGGGTAGAGGCCAGGGATCCTGCTAACCATCCTGCAGTGTACAAGACAGGCTTCCCTGCAAAGACTTCCTGGTCCTAAATGTCAATAGTGCTGAAGCCGAGAAACCCGGGTTAAAGGAAAGCACGGGGCCTTTGAAGTCAGATATCCTGGATTTGAATCCTACCTTCGTCTTCCACCTAACCTATCCAAGCTTTGATTCCCCTTCTTTAAACTTGAAATTATCCTACTTGCCTTACTGAACAGTTGGGAGGATCAAACGAGATCAGAACCTGTAAAGAGCCCACTGCTTAGTATTCACTGGGTATTCAGTAAAAGAGCAGATTCCTTCCCTTTCATTCCTTGCCTTACACTCCCTCCTTTGAGACCCCCAAGTCGCCTCTCCTTCACTGCTGAGTCAGCTGTCGCAGGAAATGCCTGCTGTGCTTCCCCTGTGAGCGCTGACCGTCTGGTCTGATGGGCTGGCTACCACCCAGCCCTGATTCTCCCATCACAGGTGTGATGACAAATACAGAGCACCCCAAGCCCTGGCCACAGAGTGTTTCAGAGGAGGGACCCCAGCCCGAATCTGACCAATCATCGTCATCCAAGGACCGGAACCAGAGCTTTCAGGAAACACACATCCTCTTTTTTCTCTGAGATTGATCAGAAAATGTGAGAGCAAAATAAATCTGGAGTTGAGCTGCCCAGAGCTAGCTATCTTTGCTACAAGCAGAAAAGAATTAAATCAAGAATGAATCAATGTAGGGGACTTCCCTGGTGGCGCAGTTGTTAAGACTCCACACTCCCAGTGCAGGGGGCCTGGGTTCGATCTCTGTTCTGGGAACTAGATCCCACATGCATGCCACAACTAAGGAGCCCACCTGCCGCAACTAAGACCCAACACAACAAAATAAATAAATATTAAAAATAAAAAATCTCCCTCTGCCTTCCTCCAAAAAAAAAAAAAAAGAATCAAAGTGTAGAAATTAGAGACAATAGAAGGCAGGGAGAAGGCAAGATGGGGTTCCAGTGATAAACTTTCAGTGACCTTGTAGCTTACATTAGTTTGAGTTAGGTTTCTGTCACTTGCAACTTAGAGGTTTCTGACTAATAGAACTGAGTAGGGGTTAGAAAACACAGGATGTCAGGATACCAACCAACCCACAAATATCTACTGGGTGCCATGCCAGGCTCTGAGAATGTCAAAAGGTATAGTTCCTGCCCTCAAGATGTTTCTATTATAGTTGGGTAGACAAATACACAGCAAAAGGTTAGCATTACAAGGTTGTGTAAATGCTAAGAGAATCAGAGCCATATGGCTGGTAAATCAGGAGATGGGACATTTTTCTGCATTGGAAAGAACAGGGACCATTTTTATGATTTAGCTGGCACTGTTCCCTAACTGCCTGAGCTAAGAAGCTGCCCTTTCATTACCCCAGTACACTTATGTTCAGAACTGGGGAGCACCTTATACCTCCAAGGGGCTCAGCTCTTGCTGAGCTGTCACCACCCCTAGTCTGGTGCCAAGACCTCTCTTTATTGGCCCCTGGGTACTGTCCACTACTCTCATTTATCAGCTCCCAACATACACCCCCCTCTCCATAACCTCTCCTCTGCATTATTAATATCCCGGGATGCTCTGTATTTCCTTGCCCCACGCACAAGCCCCTGTTCCTCCCCTCTTTATCAAACCCTTCCACTGTGGTTTCTGAAGCTCTTACATCGAGATCAGCAAATGCTCACATTTCATTTTGTCTCAGAAAGTTCTTTCCACCCCTTTTCTATATTGAGACTCAGCTGTCCACTGAGCACAACCGCATGAGAATCTTTATCTTCTCATTCCCCTCACATCTCATTGTCAGAAGGTAACCTTATTCTCAATGCCACTTCTAGGCAGTTACTGCTCTGGCCTCCAGCCAAGATCCCTGCTCCTTTGAGGACAAGGCCTTCTCACCCTGCCACCTCCTCCCCTTTACTCTCATCTACACATCTGGCTCACAGTATCCTTCTTCGCCCAATTATTGCCATCTTTCCTGGTGAGTTCAACACCCATGTGTAATTTTCATCCAACATCCTCTGTTTTCATCCCCTGGTGCAGTTGCCACATTGCCCAACTCCAGGGGCGTAATGAACATTGTAGCCTATGGGAATGGTGCCCCCTGGAGTTGTTAACTGCACACTCTGCACAGCCCTATGCAGCATCCCAGTGTCTTCCTATCATTTCCAGTCACCTTCTCTTCTCCCCAGCTCAGCCAGCACCTCCCTCAATCACACCTTGAACTCTGCGTTACTACAAATTATTAATTCAAACATTCCAATCCTTTCAAGTTACTTGCTCAACTATCCCCACAATAACAGTCCTTCCCTATGGAAGACTGGAGAATATCTTTCCACTTTCTGTCAATTCTCTCTCCTTTCATTTCTTTCTTAGTTTATCCTGGAATTCATAGTCTATCATTATAATTAATCCCTGGTAAATTCTCCCAGTCCTTTGCTGCCTCCATTCCATTCAACCTGGCTGGCAGAACCCCAGCCCTGAATCAACCAAATCACCCACCATCTCTAACCATGTGCATCCTGGAAGCAGTACTTCCTGAGAAAATCACAAAACAGAAGAGGTAGGCATCACACAAGTCATGACACGTCCCTCTCCCTCATTGGCCACATCCCCTAAATCACCAAGTCCTGTTGAGTCTTCCTTCTTAGTACCCCTTGGGTACACACTCTTCTAACTCAATGCCCCTACTGAAATCTACACAGCGTCAGCACCCAAACAGACCATTGAAATAGTACACAGTGAGGTTTTTTTAAAACATAAATATCATGTCATTCCTTTGTCACTGCCTGAACCTCCTCAATGATATACACTTGTTATTAGAATAAAATCAGATATTCTTATCACAGCCTACACAGCATTGTATGACCTGACTCTGCTTGTGTATCTACTCAGATCTCGTGCTCCCCTCTCTCTGTGTAGTCCTTTAAACCAGCCACATTGACTTTCTTTCTGTTCCTCAAATTTGCTCCTTTTAACCCCCAAGCCTTCCCTCAAGCTGTTCCCTCTGTCTACACGGGAACAAAGCCATGAATCCCCAGAATGATGTTGGAGTGTGATTCCAAGATGGCACCTGGGCAGCTGGCCTGGAGAGCAGCCGGTCCAGATTAGAGCATGTCAGAAATATTTTTCGGAGACTTCCATTAGTTGGATGTTGGTCATTCTCAGTACTTCTCTCATTTTCTTTCTTTTTCTCCTCTCTTTTCTATTTCCTTGTCTTTTTCTTCTATCTTCTGGAAGATTTCCTCAAATTTACCATTCTAGTAAAGTTTTTATTTCTGCTATAATATTTTTATTTCTAAAACCATTTTCTGGTTTTCTAGATGTTCCTTTATATAGTAGCCTGTTCTCATTTCATGGTCGTGTAAAAGAATGTTGAATGGCCATTATGGAATAATCTTTCTCTGTCACTCTGGCAGGGTCACCATCTTATTCATTTGGGAGTATACAATACATAACACAGGGCCTGGACAAATGTCAGTTAAATTATTGAATATCCATGTGTAGATGAACTGAAAGAACAGCAGAATAAAAAGAGAGAGATCCAAGCTTAATTATTTACCAGCTGTGAGGATCTTAAGCAAGTCATTTCTTCCTCTTCAAGTCACAGTTTCTTCATCAATGAAATGGAGATACTATACTCTGCCCTGGCTAACTCCCAGGTTACTGTAAACGTAAGTGAGGTCCTCGAATCAACAATTAGGCAAAAATATCAAGGAAATTACCCTTGGGAAAACTCTTAAAACATTCACTGAGCATATCTACATGGTCTTATGTATATAGATCTGAACAGTTATTCTTTGCACACTAAGAGTTGAAAAACAGCTAAATTTAAGAAAATAAAAGCAAAGTTTATATGTAGATGAAGGCATGAGATTTCATGAGTATTTATAGTAATCTGCTTTTTAGATACTATCAAATCTCTAGGTCAGGTTTTCTCATTTCTATTGACATTTGGGACCAGATAATGCTTTGTTGTGGGGTACTGTCCTGTGCATTGTAGAACATTTAGCAGCAACCTGACCTCTGCCCACTAGATGCCCATAGAAACCTCCCTTTCTTCCCCCTCACCCGTCCCCACAGTTGTGACAACCAAAACTGTTTCCAGACATTGCCAAACGTCCCCCAGGAGGGTACAAAATCACCCCAACTAAGAATTGAGGACTGTTGCCCTAGGGTAAATGAGAATTAGGTTTCCTAAAGCTTTCCTGCTTGCCTGCGGTATTTACTCCATTCTTCCTTAAAATTAAGTCTCTGAAACTTTATTACATGTTAATGTATCTGTTTGCTGTTCTGATGATTAAATGACAAAATGTACGTAAAAACATCTAGCACAGGGCAAAGCACTTTGATCAGTATTTGCTGGCTTTGACATGGAAACAACCTAAATGTCCATCAACAGATGAATGGATAAAGAAAATGTGGTACATATATACAATGGAATACTACTCAGCCATAAAAAAGAATGAAATAATGCCATTTGCAGTAACATGGATGGAACTAGAGATTATCATAGTAAATGAAGTAAGTCAGACAGAGAAAGACAAATATATGCTATCACTTATATGTGGTATCTAAAATATGACACAGATGAACTTATCTACAAAACAGAAACAGACTCACAGACTTAAAGAACAGACTTGTGGTTGCCAAGAGGGAGGGGGGTGGGGGAGGGAAGGATTGGGAGTTTGAGGTTAGCAGATGCAAACTATTCTATATAGGACGGATAGATAAGAAGGTCCTACTGTATAGCACAGGGAACTATATTCATTATCCTGTGATAAACCTAATGGAAAAGAATAAGAAAAAGAATATATATGTGTATACAGATACAGATATATATGTCTCTGAATCACTTTGCTGTACAGCAGAAATGAACACAACATTGTAAATCAACTGTACTTCAATAAAAAAAATTTCTTTTTAATTTTTTTAAAATGAATATCTGCTGGCTGTGAATCTACACCTGGCTTGGTCAGACTCATGGGCACATAGCTTTTGAAAGCATAGAAAAGAACTTGCCCCCCACTTCCTGTCTTTCCAAGCTGGCACTTCCTGTCAGGGTCTCCATAGTGCCATGAAGCTACCTACTTCTCATGCCCTGCACCACAGGTCTCATCCTAGGAGGGGGGTAGGTTTAAAGTCGGCATATAAATCAAATGCACTTACCATGTGACGACACAGCATGTGAAAGTGTTTTGTAAATGTACTACTACTTGCAGCTTCCAAGTTCACAGCTACCTTCCCAGACCTCCTCAGCCCAGTGAGAAATCATCTCAAGAGCCTCAGATTTCCTAGCTCTGTCTTTGACTTCGTTCAGTAATTAATCTCTTTTAGAGATAATGTTCCTATATGTGTTTCATCATTTTTTCCTACTCTACTGTCATCTTACTTGGTATGACCTTACATCCAGGCTGAGATGCACCTAGATGAGGGTAGGGCCGTGGCTCATGTGTCTCTTTATCACCAACTGTGCCTCCAGAGATGCTGGCAGAGATGCTCGAAAACATTTTAGTGATTTGCAGTGCTTTTAAAATATGTCTGCAAATTCTTTGACACCATCAAAAGTGGAGTGGAGGGCTTCCCTGGTGGTGCAGTGGTTGAGAGTCCACCTGCCAATGCAGGGGACACGGGTTCGTGCTCCGGTCTGGGAAGATCCCACATGCCGCGGAGCGGCTGGGCCCATGAGCCATGGCTGCTGAGCCTGCGCGTCCGGAGCCTGTGCTCCGCAACGGGAGAGGCCACAACAGTGAGAGCCCCGCGTATCGCAAAAAAAAAAAAAAAAAAAAAAGTGGAGTGGAATTCCACCGCCTTTGGATGTGGGCCAGCTTAGCAACTCGCATCTAATAAACAGAAGGCAGTGGAAGTGATGCAGCATATCTTCCAAGACAGGGTCACAAATGGTGATATAGCTTCTCCCTGGCACTCTCTCTCTCTCTTTTTAAATTTTATTTTATTGTGATAAGAACACAACATGAGATCTACCCTCTTAACAAAAGTTTAAGTGTACAGTGTAGCATTGTTGACCATAGCCTAGCTCTCTCTTAGAATGTAGACCCTGGGATGCTGAGCTGACATATAAGAAGGCTGGCTACTCTGAAGCCACCAAGCTGGAGGGGACACATGGAAACAGAAAGATGCCCAAGGAACTCCAACTGTGCTAGCCCCCGCTGTTTTAATCTTCCCAGGATTAATCCCCAGATATCGGAGGGAATGACCTTCAGATGATTCTAACCCCAGCCTTCAAACTACCCCAGTTGACTTCCCAAAAGCCCCCCATTGCCCAAATTCATAAGCAAAATAAATATTATTGTTTCAAGCCACTGAAGTTTGGGTGGTTCGTCATGCAGCATTAGAAAACAGGAAGAGATTTGGATCCACAGGCAAGGAGCTATGGAATACCCAACCAAAAAGATTCCCCAGTTTTAATACATCCCCGAAGCTGCAGGGTGAACGGTTAAGGTCACTCTAATTGCACCATTTCACTTTGCTGGTTCCGTCCCTGAGCTTTAGAAAGAAGTGGTGCTACTTTGATGACAAAGACCATCCAGAAAATCACTGGGTTAACGTATTACTAACCTCCACGTTCCACATCTAGGGGAGTTTATATTTTTACTTTCCAACCTACACTGTTTTGCTAGATGTTTTCAACTAATGGTTTCAATGCTATTAATGATGAAATGTGGCTTTTTGCTAGGGAGAAGTGGAATATTTGTCCTTTACTCCTTCCCAATTGAACTTCAGAGATAATCTCATTAAAGTCTTCCAAGAAATTCAGCACAGCAACCAGACTCATTTTTGTTTAAAATTATAGGTGCCCAAACGCAGAGGCCATTGTCCGTTTTGAGTCCCACTAGGATGGAAATGGCTTCCTGGACTGGGAAGTCTCTCCCATCAGCCCTGATACGCTCAGTGGATCCCTTTGCCTTCTTCTGGCTGCATTTCTTTCCTAGTTTGGTGTTTAAAAATCAACTTCTTTGACCTTCACAAACAACTTACCAGGAACTGAACAAAGGCAACTTAAAAACGTAAACTAATGTCAGATGTTAGATCGTTGAAAAAATCCAGGAAAATTGGAATATTGCATTTTAACCAGTTGGCAGGTAGTCCATGATCGTGATGAATTTCTTACTCTGGTTGACACATTTTCAAATGTTAATGTCCTCTTGAGGAATAAACTTTGTTCTAATGATTGAAGTAATGGCTTCAAAGGTGAGCATTCCACTTATTATGGTTTCAAACCTTGGCACTGTGCACCGAGAGGTGTTAGGTTATGTGCTCGACAGAGAAATAATTACGACCACATAATGAAAAGGAAAAGGCTTTGAGAGAGGGATTATGGAGGGGACCTGGGTCATGCGGGAAAGAGACTCCATCAGCAGGATGAAACGGCCCTTAATCAAGTGCAACGTGATGTCAAAGACACAATATCAAGTTTCCTCGAAACTGTGCAATTCACACCCACCAGGGCTCCAGTTTGTGGATGCATTTTCTTCCTCTAACCTGAAAGGGGAGAGAGTCTGAGAGATTTTTTTTCTATCAAAACTCAACTTTCTTTCCACTTAATGCTGAGTCAAAAAAGGCAGGAAACTCGAGAGTAACAGGGTGAGTTCCCAGTTTTTTCATCTCTCTAGGAGGAATGCAGGGCAGAGAACCTCCTGGTGACCAAACACACTTCCAGCTGCGGGCCGACTGGTAGAATTCATTTGAGAACAAATAAAGAGCAACTGTCAGCAACAGGAGAGAAGAATGGGAAATATTATCCGGAAAGGAATTATTGGTCTCCTATGGCACTGCTTCTTTCCTTGAAGCCATGGCCGATAAAAGCTTCTCATTCTCTTAAATCCATCCTGAGCTACCTTCCAAAGAAAACTTGCAAAGTGCTTCAGCACAGAAATTCCATCACACATGGAGTCCATGGTTAGCTGGACCTTTAATACTGAAGCCAATACAGAGACTCTCCTCACTTTTCCTGAGAGAAATATATTGTGAATCATATAGGTGCAAAAATTCAGCTGAGTGACACTAAGAAGGAAAGTGACGGAAAACAGGTTACCGCCCCCCCCAACTTTGTCTTGTCCTGAGCAAAGGCAGCCCTCCAACAGGCAGTATGCCTCAGTCTTCTAGGCTATGCAACAAATCACCACACACTTAGTGGCTTCAAACCACACCCATTTATTACCTGTCAGTTCCATGGGTCAGGAGCCTGGGCATGGCTTAGCTAGGTTCTCTGCCCAGGATCTCACAAGGTTGCATTTTCATCTGAACCTCAGGGTTCCTGTCCAAGCTCACTGGTTGTTGGCAGAATTCAGCCCCCTGCATTTGTAGAACTGAGGCTCTCAGCTTCTAAAGACCTGCTAGTCCTGCTGCATGGCCCTCTGATAACATGGTAGTTTGCTTGTTCAAGGCTAAATGAATCTACTCAGGTTACCATAACAAAATACCACAGACTGGGTGGCTTAAACAACAGAAAGTTATTTTCTCACAGTGCTGGAGGTCCGAGATCAGGGTGCCAGCATGGTCGAGTTCTGGTGAGAGCTCTCCAGCTGGGTTGCAGACAGCCACCTCCTCACTGTGGGCTCACGTGACCTTTGCACATGCATGTGCTCGGGGTGGGGAGGCGGGGAGGGAGAGAGACAGAGAGAAAGCTCTCTGGTGCCTCTACTTATAAGGGCACTAATCTCATCATGAGGGCCCCACCCTCACAACCTCATCTAACCCTAATGACCTCCCAAAGACCCTAGCTCTAAAACCATCATATTAAGGGTCAAGGCTTCAACATACGACTGGGGAGAGGGGTGGGGCACAAGCATTCAGTCCATAACAAAGGCCAACAGGAGAGTATCTCTAACCTCTTCCATCTCTGACCTCCAGACCTCCTTTTAAAGTGTTCGCCTGATTAGGTCAGGCCCACCCAGGATCATCTCCCCTTTGATAATGTAAAGTCAGCTGATTAAGGGCCTTAATTAAATCTACAAAATCCATTCACCTTTGCCATATGACATTAACCACAGGAGTGAAATCTCATCATGTTCACACACTCAACTGGGGGCAGGGGGAGAGGGATTATACAGGCTGTGTACTCCAGGAGGTGGGTATTTTGAGAGCCGTCTCAGAATTCTGCTTACCATGCCCTACCATTGACCCTGTGCTGTCCTTTCTCTCATAACCCTTTACCCCTCAGGGCCCTCATCTGTCACTCTCACTACCACACACACACATGCATGCACATTCACTACTTTTCACAGGTACCTACAAATTAGCTGCAGGCATTTGGCCATTACCAATGGCCTCCCCATGTCCTCCTTTCCTGTGCCCAGATGCATCTTGACCTAAAAGTGCTAACCAGGACTTCCCTGGTGGTCCAGTGGTTAAGACTCCACACTCCCATTTCCAGGGGCCTGGGTTCAATCCCTGGTCAGGGAACTAGATCCCGCATGCCGCAACTAAAAGATCCCCATGCCACAACTAAAGATCCCGAATGCTGCAACTAAAAGATCCCACATGTGGCAACGAAGATCCCACGTGCCACAACTAAGACCCGGCACAGCCAAATAAATAAATAGATATTTTTTAAAATGCTATAAAACATAAATAAATAAAAGGGCTAGCCTATTGGAGCATAGAGGGAGGCTCTGAGAAAGGAATTTTTTTCTTTTTACCAACTGACCTAAGTCTTTTCTCTAAAGACATTTACCAAGCATTATTAGTTACAGTGACAAGTAGCTCTGAGTTTTTAAAGGGCCTACCGAGAAGGTTTGAGATCAAGAAAAAACAAGTTCATCATCTCCAAAATATGAAACTCAGTATAATTTAATTAAATGCTTATAAAACATTTTATCAGAATAAAAAACATACTGTTATATGTAAATTTATTTAATGGGGATGTGAGAATATTATAATATGTTCGCTATGATGAAGCACGGGACTCCAAAAAGAAGGGTATCAAGGATTTGTGAAGGATGCAAACAACTTAGTGAGACCCGTTTACCCACTGGTACTAGAACGTTTAGGTGGTGTTAGAGAAGGAAAATGTCAAAATGACACTTACTTTACCATCCTTTCTACTTTTAAGGTAGGTATTCTGGCTGTCAAGCTTACTTGATTCTATTTCCTTGTGAATTAGAAAAAAAAATAGACATTATTTTTATTTCACATATTGGGAAAGAATCATAAAGTACTTACCTAAGGCCACAGTAGAATTATGTCAAAGAACATGGTCTAGAGGACTTCCCTGGTGGTCCAGTGGTTAAGACTTCACCTTCCAATGAAGGGGGCGCAGGTTCGATCCCTGGTCTGGGCACTAAGATCCCACTTGCCTTGTGGCCAAAAAACCAAAGCCTAAAACAGAAGCAACATTGTAACAAATTCAATAAAGACTTTTAAAATGGTCCACATTAAAAAAAAAAAAGAAGAACACGGGTCTACCCCTAAACTATAGAATCACAGATTCTGAGCTTTGAACCACTGACAGCCATCACCTGACAGATGCAGAGAAAATGTGATCCTCCCAGCACCACACTCACCAGCGAGATCCCAGTGGAGACAGGAATCAGGGCTGGATGACTCCTCACCCAGAGGTCTTTCCAACACAATGTGCTTTTTCCTTTATCTCTTAATACTAGACTCATGTTCTTTCAGTCCATCATTATTTCTCAGACTAGACCTCACACATATGCAGGGGGATTTTCAGTTTTAACTCCTTCCTTCCCAAGCCTCACCTGGAATTCTGAGAATAAACCATAAGAAGAATCCTTGTATCTTGGTACTAGGATACCTCTCAGGGATCATCTAATCCATCCTATTCTTCAGGCTGGATATCCCTTTCACAATATCCCATGAGGTCAACAGGCCTCTTCTTGAATACCTCCAGTGTTGGGGAGCTTACTACCAAAGACAAGGACAAGTCCATCCTGAGCAGCCTTAGCTGCTGAGATGCTTGGTCTCCATCTAATTTCACATGTGGTCTTCCAGAGGTACATGGAAAAGTGTAAGTCATTTCAGAGGCCATGATGTCTCCTACTTGTATATGATTCACTTTCTTCAAATCACTTCTCCCAGAGTTTCTCAGTGTTGGTGTCATTAGCATTCGAGTGAGGCTTCTTCCTCAAGTGGGCCTGTCCTGTGCATTGCGGGATATTTCGCACCACTAGTCCCCTGGGAACTAAATTCCAGTAGCTCACATACACTCACCATGAGACAACCTATTCACTGTGATCCCTCCCATATTTCCAAGAACCCTTGGGGAGGGCAAGGATACTGTCCCTGATTGAGAACCACTGTAAGTCTAGGTCAAGACCTCCCCCGAGCGCCCTCAACAATTGACTGTATTGCGCACGGCACAGTTATAGAGTGCTTCACCGCCCATGGAAGTCTCAAAGTGGCCCATGATGGGAACTTTGTGTCACTGTCCTCATGAACACAGGATTACAGGGAGGAAAGAGACAATTAATGCCAACAATTTAACAGTGACTAGAAGACAACCTTTTCTCTTTGCCATAGTAAGGAATCTTCCATCTTGCACCATTCCACGTGTTCCCCACTTAAAAGACACCTCCCTGGTCTGCTACAGTGATTGGGAACCATATGTTGTCAGTTAAGTAATTTTACCGAAACTAGAAATCTAGATCACCTTGCTTCCCGCCCAAACAGCCATCTCTCAATTATTCTGCCAACAGAAATGCCTTGTAGTTCTTTAAAAATCTTTCACCTCTGGCCATTGTTTTCGTAGCTATTAACCAACTACGGTTGGACCTTTATGATTTTGATTTAAATTGCTTCAGTCAGAATGACTGTTAAGACAGAAAATAACTGAAATCCAAATTGCCCCTGAAATTGCTTTGAAATCAGAGCACAAACTGGCAAGAGCTCATGATGTCATCGAACATTAGACTGCCACACAGACCCTCCAATATTTTGTTCACTCTTTCCCCAAATATTCTCGATTACACACATGACAGCTGCTGTATTTGGGGAAGCACCATGCAGTATGGTGGTAAAAGCACGGGCTTCTTGCTTTGAATCTTGGGTCTGCCACTTCCTAGCTATGTGACCATAGGCAAGTTAACTTCTCCGTGCCTCAGTTTCCTGTAAAATGGAGACAATACTACTTACTTCCCAAGGTTGTTGGAAGGATTTGTCAATGAAAATAAGCAATAAACAATCAAGAATAAGAAATAGAAAAGAGTTTTATTTGAGCCAAACTGAGGGCTAGCCTGGATGCCCACTGCCCAGATTACTCAGAGGAACTGTCCCAGAGAAGCATGGTTTCCAGCACAGTTTTATACCTTGTCAGAGCAAAGAACATTAAAGTCAGGGATACATTTCTTCAAGGTTTCAAAAAAAAAATAAAAAAGAACAGACCAGAGCATGTACATAGCAAGTCAGCATGGCCTTGCACCTGCGGAGGGTGCCTTATCGTTAAAGGAGTACCAGCATTGGCATCCCAGGAAGACAGGCATTTAATCTTTATTTTTAACATGGACATTCTTTATTTTTGGTCAGTGTGTGCTTTTCTCTAATAATTAAAGCACATGTACAATGTGTGTTTGATAGGCCATAAACAGGCTATTTTAGTTAGTGTAAAATTCAGGTTAATTCATGGATAAGCCAGAATGACTTCCCTATATCTCAATATGTGAAAATTTCTTTTGTCAGTTTGAGTGAGCTGAGAATGAGCAAGCAGGCCCTGTGAACACTCCACCAGAACCATCAGAGCATTCACATGGTTTCTTGGGCTTTTTCCCTTCATCTTCTTTCTAACTCTCATCAGAAAACTGTTTGAAGGCTACCAAGGCTGCTCTGTGATGTGACACAAAAAGCCAGAAGCACCTGGGAGTTCACAGCCCCCAACACCACCATCACCCCACTGAGGTGGCCCTGAGCCCGCAGTGGACCGGGGTTGGTATATGAAAGCCCAGTTCCCTTGCCATCAGTGAGGACAAACTCCACAATGTAACTTACACTCCAGAGCCCCCTACGTGATCAGGCTGAGACTGGGGCTTCACCTAAAATCACACCCCTGCCTGGTTTCTTCTCTTCCTCTGCCCTGCTTCGTCCGTTCTCAGAGAAATCCTACATGAGTCTCCTGCATACAAATTCTTTTCTCTGGGCTTGAAAGTCCAACCTGAGACAGGCACTCACACATAATTCACAACTAGCAAGCATTTAATAAATGTTAGTCTTTATTACACTTGCCATTAACAGGCACTATGAACTCAGTAACACTTTAATAATAAATTACATATATACAAGACATTATGTCTTCATAATGTGTCTGGACACCCTGTTGTCATCTTAGTTCTCTGTGGTCACACTTGGGAAACATGGCTTTTAAAAAAAGCTCCCTTATTTCACTGAAAACGAAACCAAGAAAAAGAGAGTCTGTGTGAATGGCCCCAGTCCCAGGGCTAGGGAATGGCAAGCAGAATTTGAACCCAGGTCTCCTGCCCAGTTCAGTGTCATTTTCATCAAACGCTTTAGGCGCCCACTGGCCAGTTTTCAGAGAGAGGGAAACGGTGGGAACTCAGAAGCCTGCTCAGAGCACTGGTGGCAGCACCCCAGCGGCAGTTATGGAAGGCCTGTGTTCACACCCCTGCTGGGTGTTTTAACAACAGTCAAAGTGTATAGAAGCTCCCTGCCCTCTAGAAGCTTGTCACTGAGTATGGACAAAGGCCAAATGCTTGAGAATCATAAGAAAATACCCGGAAAACATCAGGAAGTTGAGGTTACCAAGAAGTGTGGGATACATTTAGAGATGGGAGGAGCCTTAGCAGACATGCTACCTGGTGATTTTCAGTGTATTTTTTAAGCAACAGAATCTTTGGTTTGAATGAGTCCAATGCCAAAATGCAGAGTCTAGAACAGGTAAAAGCGGGTATGTTCAAATGAACTGGGGTGGGACGGTCCCATCTCCCTTGCCCTCTCCACCCCACGGATCCAGTCTGATGCCCCACTCATTCATAGAGGAGAACACTAAGGGTCACCCTCCCTTGCCTTTGCAGTCCCACCACCAATGTCCTGATTCCCTCTCACCTGTCTTGGCTAACAGCCTTTGTGCCCTCTTCCTCCCATCCCTATCCACACCTCCCTCCCCTCCCCTGAGCCCGACCCACACATCACTGTGTGCAGGGCCCTTCCCACTCTGCACCTCCCACTGTCACACAAACCCTGTCCCAGCAGCCTTCTGGTCAACCTTCAAGGACCACCAGAAATGCCTCCTCCTCCAGGCAGCCTCCTGGGATCTTTCCAGTCAAAAGTGCCCCTGCCCTGCCCTCCAGGCTCCTGCTTCACACACCTCCAAATCCCCGCCAACTTCCTCACCCCCAGGGATATTTGTGAACATCTTGCTTTCCCACGCTGGGCAGTTTAATTGACTTTGTTCCCTCCCCCAAACACACACACACCTTGGGGAGCACTTTGCCCACAGTGGATGCCCAACAAAAGGCTCTTGAAGTGATTGCCCAGAATTACACCACAACCTTGGTGGCATCAACCAGAGAGGAGACCCATGGACAGGATGGAATATCTGGGTGGGTGTTTGGAAAGACTTTGTACAGAAAGAGCACACACTCCCTTTGTAGATTTGTCATTATCTGTAGGAAAAACCATGACACAAATCTGTTTAAACTATGCAGGCACAGAGCCTTGGGACAGTTTGGGGAAGCCACAACCAAGGGGTGTGTATACAAATTGACAGGAGGTATTTGTCAGGAGGGAAGAAGTGCAACTGAGGAAGAAACTTCAGAAGTTCAACTTCACTGAGGATGAATCATCACACTCAGTATTTTTCCTTAGACGGGGAATTTTCTTCTCGGAGGATGGGCTGTACAGAGTAAATCCTCAGGAGAATGGCCCCTAGAAAGTCCTGTGCCATCTCGGAGTCCCCAGCCTGTCACAGTTAAAAAGGGGCTGCACCCAATTATCACAAGAACCCTAGGGCCAGGTGGCTGAGGTTCTAGACCCGTAAACACAAACGGGGCTGGAAGAGAGAAATAAACCCCTCACTGCTAAGCACCCCTGAGACATACCTGCCCCCTTCAGGGCAGACGTCTGGGCCTTTCTGCCTGGCTCAGCTCTTCAAAATCTACCCAGCAATGTGAAAAATGCAGATCTGCTGGCATCCTCTGCAAGGAGTAGGCACATGGGTGGGAGGATTACACTATTGCATACTTTCCAAGGGCTCAGTCACTGGCTTTGTGGTCAGGAACTCAGCCCAGGAACGAAGAAAAGATGCCCCAGGGGTGGTCTCAGGCCAGGGTCCGCCTATTCTCCGAGCCCTCCCCCGACACATCACTTCTCAGCCCATCACAGCCTGCTTTCAGGGATCCCAACAGCCACGTATACACCCTGAAAGCCATGGTTTCCCAAAGGGTATTCACATATATTGAAAAAGTGAAAAGGATGTTTTGCCCAAACGAGTTTGAAAAATCCCAAGTTCAAAGACATTTATTTTCTCGAGGACTTCTCAGAGCATTTAAAAGCTAATGAGCACTGGGAAATCCCAACACTGTCATAGAATACATTGCATTTTCCCAACAGGACTTAATCACCCTTTCCCCACATGGCATCTCCTAGAACCAGCAGAATTTAATTCAATTTGTTCCCTTTCTACCTCAGCAGGTTCTCCAAGAGTGGCCCATGGACACACTTTCAAAGATCCACATCTTCTTTATCCATTCATCTATTGATGGACATTTAGGTTGTTTCCATGTCTCGGCTATTGTGAATAGTGCTGTTATGAATATAGAGGTGCATGTATCTTTTTGAATTAAGAGTTTTGTCCAGATATACTCCCAGGAGCGGGATTGCTGGATCATATGATAGTTCTATTTTTAGATTTTTGAAGAACCTCCATAATGTTTTCCATAGTGGCTGCACCAACTTACATTCCCACCAAAGAACGTGTGTGTGTGTGTGTGTGTTTGTGTGTGTGTGTGTGTGTGTGTGTAAAACTGAATCACTTCGCTGTACAGCGGAAATTAACACAACACTGTAAATCAACTATACTTCAATAAAAAAAGATCCACAAGGTCAAATCTATGTTCATAATAATAGTAAGATGTTATTTGTCTTTTCACTATTTGGACATTCACACGGATGATCCAAAAGCAATGAGGGGGAGGGTAAAACTGCTGGTGCCTTAGCATATGTCAAGGCAGTGGCCTCGTACTGTATGTCTTTCCCACCACGTACTCACAAGAAAGAAGAAACAGTTTTACTTTAAAAATGTCCTCTATGAAGCTGTAAGAAATATTAATTTTATTCATTGCAACCTTTGAATATATACATATATTTTTTTATATAACATACTGTGTGAATATATAAAAAATATACATAAAGCACTTCTGCTTATTGAATGGTTGTCTCTGGGAAATGCTCTTGTGCAATTGTTAGAGCTGAAAACTGAATTAGTCCTTTTTTAAATGGGACACCACTTTAGCTGACTGACAGACAAACTATGGTTATACAGATTTGAGTATTTGGCAGACATTTTCTTGAAAATGAATGAAATGAGCAGATCCCGACAAGCAAAACAACTGGCAGAGTTTGATGTCAATTATAAAATTTGAGCTTTCAAGCAAAAATTAGAATTTTGGAAAACTGTATGCACCATCATGCGTTTGACAGCTTAAAGACTCTTCTAATGAGCTCGATGGGGATATTAACAAATGTGATGTTTTGATATGACACAAAATGAAATATGTCAACATTTGGAAGATATGAATAACTCAGTGAACTAATATTTTCAAAATAATTAATGCATGATGTTACAAAAATCTTACATGGGTATAAGAACCATTCAAAGTACAATTTAGACCAGTGGATTTTAACATAACAGAGTATGAAATTTTCATTGCTATGGTTTCAGATTCTACATGCAGCCTTCTAGAAATTACCACTTGTCAAGATTGGTTGTAGTCAAAGGGAAACATCCATAAATATCTGAAATGACTACTAAGATACCCCTCCCTTTTCTAACTACATACCTTTACGGGGCTGGATTTTCTTCACCCACTTCAAACAAAGCAACATACCACAACAGATTAAATGCAAGCAGATGAGAACTGAGCTGTCCCTATTAAGCAAAACATCAAAGGAATTTGCAGAAATGGAAAACAACGCCACTCTGAGTCTCACTAAATATTTTTTGTTTTATTATATTTTGGAAAGTATGGACATTTTTCAATTTAAAAAAAGTTGTCTGTTTTCTTGTAATGGTTTTATTACTGACTTTTTAAATGAATTAATAAATAAATATTTAAACATTTCTCATTTTACTTTTTATATTAGCCGTCAGTAAACTTCTCCTATAAAGGTACAGATAATAAATATTTTAGGCTTCACCAGCCAGTCTCTAGTACAACTAATCAACTCTACCATTAGAGCGTTAAAGAACCATAGACAATACATAAACAAATGCATTTGGCTGTGTTCCACCAAAACTTTATTTACAAACAACAGTCATGGGCTAGATTTGGCCCATGGGCCACAGTTTGCTGACCCCTGTCATGATAAATGTCAACAGATATAACCAACTGAAACAAAAGTTCTGTGGAGTCCTCAATAATTTAGAAGTATAAAGAGGTCCTGTGACCAAAAAGATTGAAAAATCACTGTTCTACCCAAAGTATGAACACATTATCATCTTCAAAAGGAATTTCAGGGCTTCCCTGGTGGCGCAGTGGTTGAGAGTCCACCTGCCGATGCAGGGGACACGGGTTCGTGCCCCGGTCCGGGAAGATCCCACATGCTGCGGAGTGGCTGGGCTCGTGAGCCATGGCTGCTGAGCCTGCGCGTCCGGAGCCTGTGCTCCGCAACGGGAGAGGCCACAGCAGTGAGAGGCCCACGTTCCGCAAAAAAAAAAAAAAGGAATTTCATACAAGAGAAAGGCTGGGGGAGACAGGCCAAGGTGGGAGCCCTTCATCCAAGGGGCAAAAATCAGCCTGCTTATTTTTCCCTGGGGGGAAGATCCTGTAGGCAACACATGGTTTGGGGAGGTGAGGTTCTGAACACAAGAGCACTCCACTTTATATTCCCAGTCACTCCTGGAACCCACCTCATCTAGAAAAAAGACTCAGATTTTGGCCAGTGCGGCCACCACCAGTGCCATGAGCCTGTCAACAAAATTCCCCTCTTTAGGAAGATGAAAGTCATGTGTGATGTCAAAGCACATCCGTAGGGTAACCTGCAACCATCCCCAGGGAAACAACAGGGGGTTCTCCTGCACGTCCCAGGGGCAAGAGTGGCCTGCATGGTGCTGAGGGTAGCAGGTCTGATCCTCCCACAAATAAGTCACTTCAAACCTAGACAGCACACAGAAGATTCCAGACTGCTCAGAGCATGCTCGTTACGCCTGCCAAAGGGCTGGCTCCTCAGCCCTGGCCTCCTGTTGTATATTTTAGTGCAGGAACTGAGTCACACCTGCAAATTCTATGACAGATGATGTTTTATCAACTTTGAAGAGTGCCGGCTGATTTCCTGGGTCCCAAGCCAAAATGACATAATAGAGTCCTTTCAAAAGCCCACCAGAAGAAGTTGGTATAATGTCCAAAATAGTCCAAGGAATAAACACTTCTAAATGTCTTAATAAGTTCTGTGCCAATCAGCTCTAACAAGACAAAAGCCTGTCATGAGAGGCCCAAGGCAAACTCAGGACCGCCATCCCCCTATCGCCTGCTAGGTCTTCTTTCCTTGACTGTTTGTTTGTTTTTTTCCTTCTAGCAATGCTTTGGGTGACAAGAAGAGTTTTCTGGTGTCTTTCACACACAGTCAGCTCTCCTGCCCACCAATCTTCTGGGTATTTTTATTTCACTCCCCGGATGATTTTATTGGATCAACACATCAAGCTGTGAGGTTTTACAAACATGAAATGTCAGCACAAACATAGATACATCCAGAATAGCACCATTCCCTCTCTGCCAATAGCACCCCCGAAGCAACACACAGATGCACACACACACACACACACACACACACACACACACACACACACACACACACACACACACACACACCATCTTTCCTCAGTCATAAAAGTTACCCAGTTGAGCCCTTCTCCTCAGAATTCTGCTTCAGCCTCATTGAGTGACAATACACAGGGGTTCCAGTATTGAGCTCACCAAAGAATAAGGCAAACACAGACAACACAGGCAAAGATATGGCAATCCACCTTCTAAGGGACAGGCCAGGCCCCAGTCTGCTTAGAGTGAATAAAAGCAGCCTCAAGACGAGAGAGCATAGTCTTGAGAGGTAGAGAACTGCCTTCTCAGAGCAGAGAGTCTGCCAGTGGCACTTGAACAAGTCACCAGGAGAGAGTGGGTTCATGGGGGAAGGGCAAGAGAGGAGGAGGGAACAGAGGCCCGTGCAAGGGCCTTAGAGTGATGTTGAACAGAGCAGGTTAATATAGCTACTCCCCAAATTGGACAACTGTGTGAAGCCAAGAGGAAGCACACAGGAAAATTGAGGCCTGGATCACTGAGGAAGGGTCAAAGGCCAGGCATGGGTGATGGATGAGACAAGAGGGCCCTGTCACTAAGGTTTCAGCCCAAAGCAGGGATTTATACCCTCAGCCACCCAGGAGATGGGGACCTGCAGGTTGACAAGGACAGAATCACACAGGCCACAACCAAACCTACTCTGCTGCTCACTAGCTGGGTGAACCAGGACAGGTGACTCGGTCTTTTTGAACCTCTTTTTTCATTTGTAAAATGGGATGATAATAGTACTGTATTTGCTCTGGTTGCCATGACAAAATACCATAAGCCAGGCGGTTTAAACAACAAATTTATCTGTCACAGTTTTGGAGACTGGAAACCTGAGATCAGGGTGCTAGCAGAGGCGGGTTCTGGAGAGGTTGCTTTTCCTGGCTTGCAGATGTCCCCTCTCCACTGTGTCCTCACATGGTGGAGAGAGAGAGGGCTCTGGTCCCTTCCTCTTCTTATAAGGACACTAATCCCATCAGTGGGGGATCCACCCTCATGACCACCCTCATCTAAACCTAATCACCTCCTAAAGGCCTCACCTCCAAATACCATTACCTTGGAGGTTGGGGCTTCAAGATATGAATTTGAGGGGTGCAGACTTTCAGTCCATAGCAAGTACCCACCACAGAGAGATGCTGTGAGGGTTAAATGAAATTTACACACACAGGGCTGATTTAACACGGTGCCTGGCACATCATTGGAACTGTTTAAAGATGGCCATTGTTCTCACTTGTTTTAGGGAACGGGCAGAGGAAGCATTTCCACAGGCCAGCACCACTGTTCACCCAGCGCTGTGTTTGGCAGGCAGTTTGCAATGACATTTCCAAAAGGGATATCATTGCCTGTTACTGAGAATTAGGCAGGCCTTGCTCCCTGGTCCCAGGAAGTCTCACTCCCCGTGTCTATGTCCTTGGTGCTACACAGAGGTCTGAGTTATGGGAGGGGTGATCGGCCTCAGGGCCTGGTGTCAGGGCCTCCATGGGCAACGAGATGAAGACAAGGACCCTCCCTGGGTGCAGGAATCCAAGCAGAAGCCTGATTGAAAGTCACATCCTCACTTTTCCTTTTCCCCTATAACATGGACCAATAATCTCAAACCTGAGGGTGCAAACCAGAATCACCCCCAAGAGCCTGTTACAAAACAGATTTCTGGGCCCCACCTCCAGAGTTCCTAATTCAACAGATCTAGGATAGGCCTGAGAATCTGCATTTCTCACTAGTTTCCAGGAGATGGTGCTGCAGCTGGTTTTGGAACTACACTTTGAGAATCACCACCGTCAATCATGAAACAGAGGGTGCAGTAGCATGTTTCCCATGACAATCCAATCATTTTGGAAAAGACTGACTTTCCTATGCCTTTCCTCAGGATTCCAAATTGAGGACAGAATCAGCCACTGCAGTTTTCAACACAGGAAAAAGTGGAGTCACTTTGAAAAGGAGAAGTGATATCTCCTATTTGAGGTGAGTAAAGGGGCAGCTCAGGTAAGCCTGGACTATGTTCCCAGGGTATATGAAAGGGATCGGCCAAGCCTTTGAGAACTAGAACTGAGGGAGGAGTCAGGAATCCTAAACTATCAACTAGATGACAACCTATCTCTTTTCCCTAACCATTTCGCTGGCATCGGACAGTCTTACCTTTTCACACCTAGCGTGAAAACAAAGTATGTCAAATACTTGTTCGATTCCCACCCTATGTCGCTCTAGGATGTGATTGGATTGACTCTTGTTGTGGAAAGAATTCTTGGCTTCCCGTCTACATCTGGGATTGGGTCTCCCCTACACCAAACCAGAAGAGCAGCAGGTGGAAACATCAAATGCTCTTTATCTACCTGCATACTGAAAGCAGGAATTCCCAGGTCTTCATGAACTCCCTCTTACTGAAGAATTGCATCCACTGGGCATTCTGCAAAATTCAGTGGTAACTTCCCAAGTTACTTCAGGACACCAGCCAGCTGCCACCTTCTCTAAAGATGTTAACTTCTCTCAGACTAAGTATCACCACCCAAGAACCCTTACTGCCATACAAAAATTCTTCTAATATATACCTTTTATATGTATTTTATTGGGAGGAGGTAGCTCCAATGCAAGGGGATAACCACAAAGATTTTTTTCAGGTCATCCTCAATCTGTCCTTTCCTTCCCGTTGGGTGATCAGAAAGCCTTTAAGTACCCTAAACAAACTTGCCATATTAGACCCACATAAACTTGGATCTAACTCAGTGGTCCTCAGCTGGGGCCAACTCTGGCCCCCAGGGACTTTTGGCCATGTCTAAAAATATTTGGGGTTGTCATAACTCAGGTCAGGGATGCTCCTGACATCTAGTGGATAGAAACTAGGGACGCTGCTAAACGTCCTACAATGCACAAGACAGCTCCCGCAACAAAGTTATCCAGCTCTAAATGTCAGTGGTGCCAAGTTGGAGAAACCCAGATAAGTGACTGTCTAGAGGGAACAGCCAACCTGACTCAGTTCCTAAATAATGAACAGGATCTCTGGTTAAATTTCCAGCCTAATAGCACTCAAGAAAGTCCCTAGAACAGTGTAGTTTCTTCACATCCACATGAGAAGAGTGAGAATTTAAAGCCATGGTGTCATCCTTGGATGATGGGTACCTTAGGTTAGGTCCTCCCAGAAGGAACAAGTACAAGTGGTTCATTTGGGAAGTGATACCTGGAAACCTCAGTAGGGGAGTGGAGATGTAATACCAGGAAAGGAAGGAAGCCATCAGAAAGTGTGTTTTCAAGCAAGTTGCTACTGTGGGCAACTTCATCTTATTTCCAACAGGGAATGCCGGGAGAGACTGCAGAACATTCATTATTTGCAGTTATCCCAACCAAGAGGCAAGGAGGCTGAGATATTTACTCACGCATCCTGTCAGTCACTGGTCGAGGGATCCCAAGGGTTACTCATTCCCCAGCACTTCCAACCATCCCAAACACAGGTAGAGTGGGCCCTCAGGCAAAGTCCACAGGCAAGAACTTTCTGGTGTTGGTAGTGATACATGAAACTGACAAGTGTATGAAACTGACAAGTCTGAGTGGTTGTGGATGGGGCCACCAACAGCATCTGCTACAATGAGACTGCTGAACGCATTCATTTTTTACATTGTATTTCTCTCATGTTGAATATTTACAATAAATTTATTAAATTAGTAACAAGAATAAAACACATATAACTAAAAATACCAGAGGGAAATGCAAAGAGCATTTAAAAGATGGGATAAAATGTAGCTCTTACAAGCAACTAAACTGTCCAATTCAAAACTAAGAACAAGGCAATTCAGAACCATATTGTACCCAACATGAAAGAGGTGACCCACCTTTTGGTGTTGGTAGCACGGTCATTTTAGATCTGTCATCTCATGTGCCACTAAGCTCCGAATCAGAGGGCCTTCTCAGTCATATTCCTAGTGCCTGCAGCAAGCTCCTGGAGGTGACAGAAGGAGGAAGCCAAGGCAGAGGTCCTGGTTTCCTAAACTTCACGCCTGGCTTTGGATCGCCTGTCTACAAAATTTGAAAATCCAGACTTATAAAAAGTACCTAAGTTTAAATTAAAAAAAAACTATCAGCGAAGTAACTCTAGCAGAAACAAGAATGTTATGGGGAAATTAACTGATTTCAGTCAACACTGGAATGTTAAAACCACCCAGTCCATTTAGTGAGAACTCGCTTTCCAAAATCTGGTGTTTGTGGATTCATACACAACATAACTAAGAAGTCTAGATCTCATCAACCATCAAATACTTTGTTACCTTTTTTTCACATTACTTTTTAATGCCAATAGTCTGAACCTCCACTCAAGTAATACATATAAAAGAAACTGAACTTGTTTCAACTGCATTAACCTAAGGTGAATTAATTTAAATTATAATACTCCTCAGAAAAATGCAATATCAGTCTAGGATTAATTTTAGCATCTTTCCTACCAGAAGAAGGTGCTCAATTATTCTAAACTTAAGAATAATTTGAAGTAAATTTAAAGAAACTTTTCATATTTCAAGAGTATCTCAGAAAATAATAATTATTTATTGATGTATATATTTGTTTTTCGCTACTTAGCTCCAATTTAAAAAGTTAATCATGAACATTTGGGAAGGAGAAAGGGCAGAGTTTTTTGTTATTCCAGATAAGGATGATAGCATTGAAACCCAAAACAATAAACACACACAAACATTTGTCTTTTTAAATTAATAAACATATTTCAGACAGTTTCATTCAGCACAGAAAAAATCATTTTAACGAGAAACACACATCCTTTTGAAATATTAACTATTCAAAAATTAATGTAAATTTAAAAAGGGGATTCTTTAAAAATAGAAAATGAACAGATTATTCCTACAGTATCAATATGAGAACTTAAAATATTAGATATGTCATTGTAGAGGAAAAGGCCAGTCCAACAAAAATACACCTCATAGGACAGCTCTTTGGGAGGGCATTCTACCTGCTTGTGCTTATTCTCTACATGAGGTATGTAGGTCACCCCATCCAAGAATCTGTGGATAAACATTACCTGGAAGAGTCCTTTGAGCTAAAACTTAAGGCAAAATAACTTGCTGAGAGTGGCTAATTCACATTCTAGAATGAGAATGATCAACATTTTCCTATGGCTGACCTGTGGCGAAATGTACACAGTGAACGTGGAGTTCTGACATCCCCTTCCTCCACCCTGTCGTCAAGACCACACATCTTCAGCTTGACCCTTTCTGGACCTTTCATCTCCCTACATGTGTCTCACGATCATGAAACTTTCGTCTTACGTCATCATGCACTGAAATTTCAATTTTTATTGTTCAGGGTAGCTTACAAATGGATGATCATTTCAAAAATTCTTTTGACTTTTCACTCAAGCTGGTGCAGTGATTCACCACTCTGATTCATAAAGAAAGCAATGATAAAGTATAAAGACAAAAAGACAAAAATCCAAACTTGGGCTCAAACACCAGATAAAAATCTCTGTAGGTCAGAAAAGGATATAAATGCTAAGCAGTGAATGGGGCTGTAGCTGCAGACTCACTGGGATTGTGTTAAAAGTATGCAGCAGACAACTTGAAAAGGCTCCCACTGACCACAGATGATAAATGAAACCTTGAAAAGAATGATATCTACCAAAAATTGAAACACAGTGAAAGTGGGAAATCCGGAGTTGACTAACAATACTTTTTAAAAAAATTAGTCGCCTTTTAAGAGTGCCAGAGACTCAAATCATTATTCTGAAGACTGGCAAACAAAGGAAAAGAATCAAGTATTTATTCCCCCTTTCCTATATGAACTATACCTCTGGGTAACAATGGATGGAAAGGGAAAATTCTTCTTTAGGAGAAGAATTCCAAAATAAATAAGAAATGATGGAATTGGAATATCACCATTTTGCAACCCCTAATGAAATAATGGACACGGGCAGATACCACCAATGGCTGCTAAAACCAGTAGGTGAAAAGCTGATCAATCTTAATGTCATGAAAAACAGAAACAGATGTTATGTGCCTTCTCTTAAGTGCCATGGGAAGTATACACCACCACCTCCAAAGTATTCTTGGAAAAAGAAAAAAAAAAAGCCAGATCTCATCAAGCCTCATCTATAGGTCTATTATCATTTTATGGGTAATGGAGGAGGTGGAGGTACATATTGAACCATATCATGGAGGAAAAGAGAAACTACGTTAACCTTCTTAATAAATAATTGTAAGAAAACAAGAGGTGAGAGTTGGAAACGTTCTACATATTTGATTATTTTTTTTAAGTAGTGTCATTTTTTTAGATGTGATAACTGCATTGTACTAATGCTTTAAAAAGATTCACACTGAAGTATTTACTGATAAAATGATATAATGTCTAATTTTACTCCAGAATAATCCATTGCAGGAGGGAGGAGGGAGATTCGAGGAAATGCAACTGACCATGTGATGAGAATCATGGAAGTTACACCACTAGTTAATATTACAGAAAGAGAGAGAGGTGGAGGGAGGGAAGGGGTGAGGGTACTAGGGCACTGAGTGGAATTTCATTGAATCTGTACACCTTTAGTAGCCAAGGTGTGGCTCAAAGACCAGCAGCATCAATGTCACCTGCCAGCTTGCTAAAAATGGGGAATCTCAGGCCATGCACAAGATCTCCTGAATCAGAAACCACATGAACAAGATCCCTTCGTAAAATTTGTGTACACAGTAAAGTTTGAGAAGTACTTTTGCAGATCACTTGGAAGAAAATGATTATCCTCCAATCCATGCTATACTACTCCATTTATTTAGGTCTACCCTAATGGCTCTCAATAATTTCTTATAGTTTTCTGTAGAGTCTGTATTAGTCAGACTGGGCTGCCATAACAAAATACCACAAGCTGGGTGGCTTAACAGAAATTTACTTTCTCACAGTTCTGGAGGCTCAAAGTCCAAGATTAAGGTGTCAGCTGATTCAGTTCCAGGTGAGGGTCACTTCCTGGGTTGCAGATGGCCACTTTGTCTTCACATGGTCTTTCCTCTGAGAATGAGCAGAGAGCAAGAGAGCCCTCTTGAGTCTCTTCGTATAAGGACACTAATCCTACCAGATCAGGGCCCCACTCTTGACTTCATTTAACCTTAGTTACTTCCTTAGAGGCCCCATCTCCAAATACAGCCACACTGGGGGTTAAGGTTTCCACATATGAATTTTGGGGGTACACAAACATTCAATCCATTAACAGAGGCCTTGGGCCAAGCTTTTTGCATTTATTCCTGGATAATTAGTATTCTTAACTGATTTATGAATTATAATAATTTAGTTGTAGATTCTTCTAAATTTTTTATGTACATAATCCTATCTTCAAATAAAGGCCGTTTTTGTTTGTTTGTTTGTTTTGCGTTACACGGGCCTCTCACTGTTGTGGCCTCTCCCATTGAGGAGCACAGGCTCCAGACGCGCGGCCACAGCTCACAGGCCCAGCAGCTCCGCAGCACATGGGATCCTCCCGGACCGGGGCATGAACTCGTGTCCCCTGCATCGGCAGGCAGACTCTCAACCACTGCGCCAGGGAAGCCCCAGGCTGTTCTCCTTTTAAGGCTTTTACAAAGTTGTTATTATTCCCCACCTGTCTCTAGATCAATGCTTCTCAACCTTGGATAGTCATTACATATCTTGAGGAGCTTCAGACAATACCAATGCCTGGACACCATGCCCAGAAAGTCTGATTCGTTCTTCCTAAACCTGAGGATTTTTTTTTTAAACTCCAAAAGTGATGTGGAGCCAGAACTCAGAGCCACTGGTCTAGACACTGCTCTGGAGTCAAGAGGAACAATTCCCACTCATAACAAACACACGGGAATCTATTTCTTGTGGTGTGGTCTTCTCTCTCCAAATAAATTAGAGAAGGGTTGACACTTTCTCATATAATATAATACCTTTTCCTTTGCTAGAAATTGTTCACTGCCTGACTCCTTCAAGGGTCAGCCCATGATTTCAAACAACGTAGCAAAACCTTAGCTATCCAAACAGAGTACATAAGACTCTAGGCAAAGATCCATACATGTGGAGGTCTGAGAACACTAACTTCCCAATAGGACCTCTTCAAATATTAATTCAGAAACCTTATTTGGAACAAAGAAAATAAAGGACAAACTAGAAGAGAAACTTTCCATTAAATTTGTCCAGTTTTGAGGTAAGTCATCTTAATTTTAGTACTATCAACATAACATTTTAAGTAGCATTTTCTTACAAAGCCCCTACTCCCTTTCATTTGCATTTGTATAGTTGATGGTGAAAAATGGGCATGGTTGTACCCACCTTATAGCTGAAGAAACATAGGCATAATTTCAGTGACTTATTTCAAAGTCAGCAATCATTGACAGAATCAAGAAAATCAAAGCTGGGCTTCCCTGGTGGCACAGTGGTTAAGAATCCACCTGCCAATGCAGGGGACATGGGATCGAACCCTAGTCCGGGAAGATCCCACATGCCGCGGAGCAACAAAGGCCGTGCGCCACAACTACTGAGCCTGCACTCTAGAGCCCGCAAGCCACAACTACTGAGCCCACACACCACAACTACTGAAGCTCACGTGCCTAGAGCCCGTGCTCTGCAACGAGAAGCCACCACAATTAGAAGCCTGCACACTGCAACGAAGAGTAGTCCCCGCTCGCCACAACTAGAGAAAGCCCACGCACAGCAAAGAAGACACAACGCAGCCAAAAATAAATTAATTAAATAAATTTTTAAAAAAAAGAAAATCAAAGCTGCGTTGTAATGTTCCTTCTGTTCTACAATTTATACTAAAAAATACTCTATTAAGATATTTTCCTCAAGATATATTTTAAGAAGCAGTATTTAAGCCTGGATCTTCAAATTCCATTAAATTTAAAATAGCCACAGGACTTCCCTGGTGGCACAATGGTTAAGAATCCGCCTGTCAATGCAGGGAACGTGGGTTCGAGCCCTGGTCCCGGAAGATCCCACATGCCGTGGAGCAACTAAGCCCGTGTGCCACAACTACTGAGCCTGAGAGCCACAACTACTGAAGCCTGTGCGCCTGGAGCCCATGCTCCCCAACAAGAGAAGCCACTGCAATGAGAAGCCCGTGCACCACAATGAAGAGTAGCCCCCACTCACCACAACTAGAGAAAGCCCACTCACAGCAACGAAGACCCAATGCAGCCAAAAATAATTAATTTAAAAATAAAATAAAATAGCCACAAAAATAAGTCGAGCAAAATAAATCCTGAAATTTGAAAGCTAGTCTCTATGGTCTGTAAAGACAGCTACAAATTATATTTAGTTTCAGCCTTTAGTTTTACCATCGTTTACTTTCAAAACGAACTTTGTTTCATTTATTTATAATTTCCCTTTATCTTGATAGCAAATACAAATAAATCAAAACCACATGGCCAAATGATAGACACAGGGGAGATGTATAGGTGACTATTACTGAAGAAGTGTGTAGAACTTTCTTTTTTTAAATTATTTTTATTTATTTATTTATTTATTTTTGGCTGCGTTGGGTCTTCGTTGCTGCGCACGGGTTTTCTCTAGTTGCAGCGAGCGGGGGCTACTCTTTGTTGCGGTGCGCGGGCTTCTTATTGCGGTGGATTCTCCTGTTGCAGAGCACGGGCTCTAGGCACGCGGGCTTCAGTAGTTGTGGCTCACAGGCTCTAGAGCGCAGGCTCAGTAGTTGTGGCACACAGGCTTAGTTGCTCCACAGCATGTGGGATCTTCCTGGACCAGGGACCGAACCTGCGTCCCCTGCATTGGCAGGTGGGCTCTTATCCACTGCATCACCAGGGCAGCCCCAGAACTTTCTTTCCTAGAAATTTTCCAAGAGGATTTACAACCCTCGGCCCCCAGATACTCCGGACTAATAGCAACTGAGACTCTTTCAGTGTAGTGACTCTATGTAGTTTCTAAAGGTACTAAATACATCTCACATAAATCTGTCTTGCATTGAGACAATACACATGCTTCACTTCTGCCCCTTCACCCCCCTCCAAAAAAAAAAAATTGCTCCAAAAGGAGGGAATGGTGAAAATAAGAATTATTTCTCTCTCCTTGTTCTTGGTTTACAGCAGACACTGATGGCCACAGTCCAAACCCAGGAAGGTTATCAGATATAGTTTCAGGTTGGGGTTTCAGGTCTCAGTACCCATAAATACTGCTGGAACTTCTTGAGTACTGTTAAAGGAAATTAGACATTGAGACTCTGGTGGCCATATACTTCATTATTGGGGGAAAACTATCCCACTTTCCAAAAGTTCATTTCCACTTAGAGTTAAGTAACATAACGTCAACCTGATCCATATCATACGTACATCAAAAGGCAATGATAATGTGCCAGTAAGAAATAAAATCAAGAAGGGTTCAGGTTCCAGGCACAACTGGAAGGTCCCAAACTCAACAGGGGAAGAAACACATGCTCTGTTCTTCCATGATCCTCTGACAACAAGCCCCAGGATGATACCCTGGCTTCACTCAATACTCAGTTTTCTGGACAAATGCAAACTTTCCATTCTGCACTTAATATTTTATGTAACTCACTGAAGCTTTCAGATAGACTAAATATATTTTGTCTAAAAATTAAAAGATTCTTTTAAAGTAGTACGTTGACAAATGTTTGGGAGACAGGGACAGCTGTATTTTCACCTAAGCAGATTTCACATATCTGTACAAAATCATAAAATAAAATAAAAAACAAGTGTTTGTTACTTTGTCACTGCCTCAATTCCATTTCACATTTTCAGTTGGAGCTATATATCATTTGTAAGGTATGCTCAGTTCGGAACTAAAGCCATTGTAACTTTATAGAAATGGGATGAAATCTTCAAAGACACTCATTACTTTAAATCTGCTTGGTAAGCAATTTTTTAAAAGAAAAAGGAAAACAAATTCTTGTATATGAATGAGATCTCCAAACTCAATGGTTTTTCTCCAAGAATGATCTTTAAAACAGGGTATCAAGAAAATGACCCCTTTCCACAGTTCCTTGACATTCAAAATCTCTGTTCACAAGTTTCCTGCTAAACAAGTTTTTCTTAATATCTAGTTTGGCTCTTATTTTTCACTTTTAAAAACAGAAAAGTAATGGCATGGGAATTTTGAAAGATATTTTGTGACTAAAAGAAACTGGAATAGAACTTTACAATATGGCTTTGGTAACAATAAAGCATACATTTAATCTTTTATGTTACTACCATAACATACATCCAGTGATGAGATGTGTTGGCGTCTCACCTGCTTTAGTTACATATCAAGTTTTAATCACTTTATTTTCTCATCACCCACGAAATCCAAATAGCTTTCTCTTCATTTTTGCGAATGCAAAAGCAAAACGAACTCTTCTATGTTCTTTTGCTGCCACCCAGTGGCTCTGATCAGCAAGTGCCAGGATGACAAATCTAACTGAAGAGACAGAAACACACCTTCAAGAAAACCCAAAGCATGAAAATCCAAATTATGAAAAGGGATAAATGTCGAAGCAGGCAGTTACATGAAAAAGGGTTCCTTTATGTTGCATAAAGATTGAGGGAAAACCTCCCCTAGATTGTAATTTAAAGCAAAAATGGGAGCACGGCACTTCACTCTTCCTAGACTCAGGCTGGTTGGGCGTCAGCGCGTAGTAGGCGTTTAAACACCTGTTTAGCCTAATCCATTTCATTAAAATGCTTATTATAATCAAGCGGAAAAATAAAAAACAACGAAAAAGCTGTATTTGCATTTGAATATAAATGGATAATAGGCTCAAATAAAGTATTTTAAACGTTAGTCAACTATCTTTCAGTGAGAGGACTTCCTTCTCTCCTTTTCTTTGGCCTCCCCGCGCGCGCCATGAGGGATCTTAGTTCCCCGACAAGGGATCTAACCGGCGCCCCCTGCAGTGGAAGCGCGGAGCCTTAACCACTGAACCGCCAGGGATGCCCCGAATACTTTTAAGACGGTCTGAGCAGGAGAACAAATTGTCAAAACCAGTCAAAAATTCAGGATGATTTTCCCGTCGCGGACACAAGCGATAGAGCACGGGGTCAGAGATATGATATTGCTCCAAATCATGCTCCAAAGTTGGTGTGCAAATTTAACACCGAGACTACATAAACCAAAACTGAAACCAGCTTTCCAGTGTTTGAAAATTCAGTGTAGGTTTAGCCAATCAGCAAACAGCATCCATGACCCGGGTCCTCTCCTCCTGCGAAGCCCCTCTGTGTGCAGTTTCTGGGCGGGTTATAAAGTTCAGGGCAGAGACAGTGAGAGAGGTGCAGTCTCCAGAGTGGACTCACATCCTTGCCTCACTAATTATGTGCTCTTGGACATAAATACCCACTTCAATTGGCTTGTATAGATCACAGATGAGATAACACAGGTCTGCCCCAACCATGGCCAGGACCTGGTGTTAGCTTCCACAAATGCTCACACATGGACCAGGCACGACCTTAATATACATATGCACAGAAAAATTATTATTCAGAGAGGAAGGGATGATTGGAGAATTTTATTCATTTGTAAATCATTTTTTAAATTTATAACCTATGCTTTAACTACAGGTACTAGTACAAAAACAGTAAACAATGAGCCTGGAATCCAGCAGTGAAAATGGCAATCCAGTAGGAACTTTAAGATATCACTTATTCCACTTTATCTTGATAAATGGCAAAAATATTTAAAACAATTGGAAAGGACAAAGCCCTAGTAAATTCAGTTGTGCTTCCCAACTCACATATTAACAAGCATTTCTTATTTCTCTCTAACAAAAAATATGTATTTGGGGAAGAGGATTCCTATGCTTTGCCTCATAGAAATTTGAATATATTGAAAATACCTTCCAATGAGTCAGGAAATTCAAAAACTTTTAGGACACATTTTAAAGGAAAGCCCAAGTCTTATTCAGAATGAAATGTTCTAGTTGCCAGCTTCTCAGGATGCAGCCCCTAGCTCCATTTCTATTTTATCATCAAGAAATGTAAGATTTTCTACCTCTCCTTTGATCACTTAAATAATTTTTTTGCTTTGAACCCCTACAAAAACATATAGCAGAAACCACAAATAAAAGCTTTAAAAATAAATTCCACCACCACCAAATGCTGGCAAGACGTGGAAAAACAGGACCCTTATTCATTGCTGGTGAGGATACAAAATGGTACAGCCACTTTGGAAAAGCTTGGCAGTTTCTTACAAAACTGAACATACTTTTACCATATGATCCTGCAATCACACACCTTGGTATTTACCTACAGGCATTGAAAACGTATGTTCACACAAAAACAGGCACGTGGATGGTTACAGCAATTTTATTCATCACTGCCAAAACTTGGAAGCAACCAAGATGCCCTTCAGTAGGTGACTGGATAAATAAACTGTGGGACATCTAGGCAACAGAATATCATTCAGCACTAAAAAGAAATGAGCTATCAATCCATGAAAAGACATGGAGGAATTTAAATGCAAATTACTAAGTGAAGGAAGCCAATCTGAAAAGACTACATACATGATTCCAATTGTATGACATTCCGGAAAAAGCAAAACTATTAAGACAGTAAAAAGATCAGGGGTTGTGAGGAGGAGGGGATGAACGGGTGGAACACAGAGGATTTTCAGGGCAGTGAAACTACTCTGTACAAGACTATCATGAGGGATACATGTCATTATATATTTGTCCAAACCCAAAGAATGTACAACACCCCGAAGGAACTCCAATGTAAAGCATGGACCCTGGACGATAATGATGTATTTATGTAGGTTCATCCGGGTATGTAACAAATGTACAACTCCGGTGGTGGACGTCTGGTGGTGGAGGCAAGAGCGGGTATGTGAGACCTCTCTGTGTTTTCCGCTGTGAACCTAAAACTACTCTAAACATAAAAGTTTATTAATTAATCTATTAAAAATTACATATAAGAGGGAAGGGGAGTACAGGCAACAAGGACATCTCATACAATTATAGCTTAAAATGATTAATTCAAATATTTCTGTAAATTTCAAGGCAACACATAAGAACTAAGCTTAACAAGTCAGAGTCTAAGAAGATATGTATTAAGTTGTACCTGGTACCCCTCTTAAAGGATTAAAACACACATTGACACTATTCCCAACAGCTGCTTTTAACATTTCTTTTCAATGTTATATATTTAAATTATTGTAAGTTACTTTAAATGCCTAGCTAAGTAAGAGAATGAAATTTAATTACAGATATTTCCAATGTTATGTATCTAGGTATAATATAGCTAAGTATATGTAATGTAGCTCAAATAACAATTTATGCTAAAATAAAAATTTAAGTAGTCAATAATTAAGGAAACACTATTAGGTTGGTCTTTATTACTGTCTTCTACAAATTTAAAAAGTGATAGATAAAATCTAGCAATTGTAATTCCTTAAGGCTTAGTTTAAATTGTTTAGAAGAAATCCTAAAAAAGATTTTATATTTTGCTACACTTCTGACGTATATAACTTCTGATACTGAACAATTAATTTCCACTACAATACAGTTAGATTGCAGTGAGAAAACAGATCCTGAAAAAAATATAAGCATGTTTCCTATGAACTAACCTCGCTTTATGAAAATTAGGTGCAGTAAGATCCCTCTTCCGATTCGGCATTATTAAGACAATCAAGCAAAGATCCCACTATAACTTACACATAACCCTATTTTTGTGGTATCTCACCTTACCTTAAACAACATTTACAAGTTTCAAAAGAGTATAGAAAGCAGGTTAGAAAAACAGCCACTTTCAACTAAGAATTCTCATTTTTCTGGCTATATCTGAATGTAATTTGTCTAACATTAAAATTAAAAATAAACTGGGCCCACATGTAGGAAACTATTAAATGCCTACATTTTTATATACACATGGTGTTTTTTTTAAGACAATGAAATATCTGCTATTACACGTAAGCATTCTCACATTATTTCCTTGTCACGGAAGGATTTTACTTCTTGCCTAACATCTCACAAATAACTAGCATTCACTAGGTTATCCGATTCTCGTGCTGCTTCTTTGAGCAAATGTTGATCAGTACAACTATTTTTTCTCATTTCTTTTTACCGAAGAAACCATGCACACAACACAACAGAAAACAAAAAACCTTTGCTCCCACTTTACTTCTGCTCATGTGAGGGATTATCACTTTTAAATAACTGGTCTTTAATTCTGGTGATTACCTTCATAACACACACCTACACTGCTATTTCGTTGGCCCTCGTCTATTGACTCCCCAGCCTAAAAATGAGGATTTAATTTATACCACTCCCCGCACCTTACTCCCTTACTCCTTCCAGTTTTTGACAGAAGAATGAAATCACTTTGTACACCAGAAATGCAATCACTTTGACTGAATCACGTTGCTGTACACCAGAAACTAACACAACATTGTAAATCAATGATACTTCAATTTAAAAAAAGAAAGAAAAAATATAGCTATTACCTTTACAACTTACTTAAAATCACATTCACCCAACAGTGTCGTGCAGCATCCAGGTTTCCTGCCATGAGCATGCCCTCTTCCCTCCTCCCCATTTCTACCTCACTTCTGTCTACATACCTTCACTTTTACATTATCAAAGTTGATTTCCTTCACATTCTTGTCTTCTGTTTAATCTACTGGTTGATTGTAAAAGCTGAAAACCAGTAAGCAACATTTACAATTTCTTTTAATTAAACTGGTCCCTAATCATTAAGATTAAAAACCCACTTCTGAGTTCTCTAATACCTAACTTTAAAGGGAAAAAAAAACTGAATGGTACACTAGAGTTAAGAATTTGGGGGGGGGGAAAGTTTTAGGGCTTTAAAAAAAATCTCTATACAGATGAATTCAATAAGCAATTTTTTAAGTGGTTTGTGCTCTTGGATGAGCACAAATTACATACAATCTGTGTAAGATGTATGTATTTATTTTCATTATTTGAACCTGACTGCTGTGTTATATTAGGAAGAGACCACATGGCACATGATAATAGGCTTAGTGAAAATTTCTCCCCCATGGAAACCTGACAGGGTTTTCTTTCCTTCAGGGAAATGAGTTTCTTCAAACCAAGGTAAAGTTTAAAAGATGGTACACTCAATCAAAACTAACAAAGCCTGCTAGAGAGGTCTGAACACTTTGGCTTCAGAAAGAGTATAACAGACCCTTGACATTTCAAGGTCTAAATTTTGAGATCTTTGCTCCAATTCAAAAATAGTCCTAGATTAAGTCTACATAGGCTCCTGGTTTTCTTCAACATTACATTTTCATCTTGTGTCATGAAGTTTCTTTGCACATACTTTCACTCCAAGTTATAAATCTTTTTAATTCCTTCCATCTAAACGGCCATTGTATTAGTTTGCTAGGGCTGCCATAACAAAGTACCACAAACTGAGTGGCTTACAAGACAGAAATGTATTTGCCTCACAGTTGGGGAGGCCAGAAGTCCAACATTGTAGTGTTGGCAGGGTTGGTTCCCTCTGAGGGCTGTGAGAGAATCTGTTCCATGCCCCTCATTTAGCGTCTGGTGCTTTGCAGGCAACCTTTGGTATCCCTTGGCTTATAAAAGCAACGCCCTGATCTCTGCCTTCATCTTCATATGGTGTTTTCCCTGGGTGCAAGACTATGTCCAAATTTCCCCTTTTTATAAGGACACGATATTGGATTAGGGCTCACCCTGTGGTCTCCTCTTCACTAACTACAACCACAACAACCCTATTTCTAAATAGGGTAATATTATGAGGTATTAAGAGTCAGGACTTCAGGCTTCCCTGGTGGCGCAGTGGTTGAGAATCTGCCTGTTAATGCAGGGAACACGGGTTCGAGCCCCGGTCTGGGAGAATCCCACATGCCGCGGAGCAACTAGGCCCATGAGGTTTTTTTTGCCACACCGCACAGCTTGGGGGATCTCAGTTCCCCGACCAGAGACTGAACCCAGGTCATGGCAGTGAAAGCTTGGAATCCTAACCGCTAGGCCACCAGGGAACTCACTCTATCCATTTTACCTGTTGATGGGCACTTATGTTGTTTCCATACCTTGACAATTGTAAATAATGAACATTGGAAAACTAAAAATGGAACTACTATATGATCCAGCAATTCCACTCCTGGGTATATATCCGAAAAAAACAAAAACACTAAAAAAGAAACTAGCACCCCAAATGTTTATACATACTTTTAATGCTTTTTTTTTCTTTTTGCGATATGCGGGCCTCTCACTGTTGTGGCCTCTCCCGTTGCGGAGCACATGCTCTGGACGCGCAGGCTCAGCGGCCATGGCTCACGGGCCCAGCCGCTCCGCGGCTTGTGGGATCTTCCCGGACCGGGGCACGAACCCATGTCCCCTGCATTGGCAGGCGGACTCTCAACCACTGTGCCACCAGGGAAGCCCAATGATTTCTTTCTTAAGGGAAAACAGTAAAGAAGGAAAGGATCAGAAATGGGATAGTAAATGATTTCAATTTAAATAAGTCAAGGAATGTATTATTAGAGAGAGCAAAGGTCACTAAATGAAACAATATCAGCCAGATACATTACAACATGGTCTACAGACCACTGTTCTAGCACTAAATCAGAAATGATTCCTTGTTATAATCATTCTTTTGTATTTTAATAATTAAACATCTTTGGACAAGGTCCAAGATGAATTATACACTATAGTAAATTGCATATAACAAGCCTCTATCCTTTTTACAATAACATTTTTCAACATAGGCTCTCAATAGCTAATACTCACCTAATAAGAAACTGAAGGTATTCTTTTCTATTTCTCCTAATCATCTCATTCAAATCCTATCACCATGAATTTCCTGGGTACTTGGCTTTAAAATACTGTACTACTATAAACTTTAAATTCAAGCCCTGGATAGGTCTACGTTCATTTCAGCAGAAGCATCTTGAAATGTTGAATTATCTTCAATTTCCTTCAATCATTTATTGCAGCTGCCAAACTGAAACGGCATACCTTAAAGGCAACAGTAAACTGAAAGGAAATAATAAAAGAGTCTCTTAAATGTTTCATTTATGAAAGCTTATCTTTCCTGCCATGAAATTTTGTGTACTATCTGAAATATATCACTTTACAAAACTGACATCTTGCATGCAGTTATTTTGCCATGATACACTTGCCAGACTTCAAGGTTTTGGGGAGGGGGGTCGGAGGGAAGGGACTGGCATGTTTTCTCAACCTTTTATAAACAGATAAGTAATAAAGAGCTAGGCTGGTTTTGGTTTTTGGCCTAAGATTGGGAGTAGGGGGTTACAGAATTAAAATTAAGTCTCAATTGCCAGTAGATATCACTATAGCTACCCCCTTTTCTGGACAGCTTTAACTAATCTTCCTGGCTATATTAAAATTATACCATAAAATAAACACTTTAAAAGGCACATCAGGTCAGAGGGTGGCTGCTCTCTGAAAGGAAAACAAATCTGCAAACCAAAATTATTCAAAGCATTTTCTTGAAATCCTGCGCACAAGCAATATAATAGCAAATTAATCAAGGAGAACAAATCTACAGAATAATGTAATAAAATCTGTATACTTTTCCCCCAACATAATTGTTAATGAAAACTATAAAATGCTAATATTTAAAATAAGCAAAATATGGTTTGTATTTCCAAAACTGATGAGTTTTAGACCAGGATATAGGGAAAAGAAATGTTTTTATTAGTTAAGTACATTCAGATCACATTTATATAAAATAGGTTGCTATTCAGTTAAAAGAGCCCCTGAATTTATCAGAGCAAGTTTACTAACTATTCTATGAAGAGAGAAAACAAGATGCCAGATCTTCTTTTTCTCCGCTTTATCTACCAAACTTAGCTATTACATGAGGCTCAGAATCACTGTTCAAACCTTTCTCAGTTAATGTTACTTTGTAAAGCCAGAACTTCTGATAATTTATTGCATAGAGGTATGGTTTAACAGTATTATAAGCTAAGTGATTCCTAAAACATCTTTTTCTCCAATGACCTACGCTTAGGAAAAAGTATCTATATTCAATACACTGTCCATTTTTTAAGCATTTCCTGTATTTCTAGTCAATTTTTAAAGGCTCATTTAGAAATAATACTAATCCATTTCTAATAGCTAAGTAGAACAATTTTTTTAATTTGCAGGGTATCTTAAAAACCAATCAATTTGACATAACCTCAAATTCCAGGAATGTAAACCATAATTCAAGCTTCAGTTTTCCTCTTAAAATATTCTACTTACTAAAATGAATTCCCATCCTGCAACTATGAACAATAAGAAAATTGTGCTTAAAATAATATTAAAAGACTAAATCTCATTATTTAGTATTAGATTAATAATCCATAATTCTAATCTTAAAAGTATCTATAGCTATAACCCCTCCAATTTGTTAATTCCCAAAGAGACTAATACAAGATATAATTAACATCTAACCTTAGAGCAGACTGTCATTTGGAACAACCTATGCTAACAATAACTGTACCATAGTCAAATAGATCAACCCATCACCCTTTATGATTCTAAGGTTAATGAGCACAACTTGTCATAAATTTTCCAGTAACTCTGAAAAACTGAATTGAATGGAAAGACTAGTTTTTTCATAATACTTAAAATAGAATAAAGGCTGGAGTTGTCTTATCTGGAACCTAGCACAGTATTTAACAATGTAAATGTCATTAAGTATTTGTGAAATGAATAGACAAAAAACAAGCAACCCAATACACTATCACTCAGCTCCTTACTATGTGCTAGTAAGTACTTAAAATCATACATAATAAAATGGAATACACTCAAATTGTTTTTTACCTCTAATAAACACTTAAAAGAATTGTTCACTTAAGAATCTCCAGTTTAAGAGAAGGTAGAATTGGACTTTCACAAACCAATAATTTGGCTAATGACTTTCTGCAACTGCATGACATTTTTCATTTAACTTTTTTTTCTTAATGAAATGAGAAAATATAAAGAAATGCAAGCTATAACCTTCTTTGCAATAAATAACACTAGGCCACTATATTTGATCTTAATAACATTTATTTCTCTCATGAAGAAGCTACTTTAAAAAAAAAAAAATTTGAATTTTGAGGAGCCGAAGGTGAAAAAAGGAGTGAACTAACTATAAGTGTTCTTCCACTTCAAAAATCGTCTGACATCTGAGCCAGAAGTCTTTCTGCATCTATCAGTGACCACCTCTTCATGTGTCATAGAAAGAGTTCAACATGCGTTACAAAATCCATTACATTTTAAGACCATTTCCAATATCTGCTACCATAAATCAAGAAATCCATTTATTCAAGGTTACTTATGGAGAATTAGTCACACAAAAAATTGTAACAACTTCATTTTCAAAAATTAAAGTATTTTACTGTACTTGGCATTCCTATACATAATGATGTGAATTCAAAGATTGAAAGCATTAAGGGTATATAATTAAAATTCATGGGCTTAGACATAAAAAAATTCGTTTAATATTTAGAATTCTCTGTAGCAAATACTGCAGAAAAATAAATCAGAATATAAACACAATGTAATCTCCTTTGGATTTCTCCTCTGCTTAAGTGGCATTAAATAACATACAAAGTTGTTCCAAAATACTTCTATGTAATTGCTATAGCCTCAGAAACATACAATAAAAAACTCTGAAAACATGAGGCCAAGAGAACTGTGGGCACTATGCATAAGGAACAAAAACTCGTGAATTCCCCCATTCCTAAGGATTTCTAAAAACTACCTTCCTAATTTCAAGAGAAAATTTACTCAAAAGAGAAAAATAAAAAACAGGTCAGCTACACAACACTTACAGCTTTACTGATAGGGTACAGCCATTATGCCAAAATTCAGCCATCAACATACAACCTCATTTCCCATCTAAAGTTAATGAGAATATATTTTACTTTAAATGGGACATAGTGGCAAAGTACCAAGAATTAAAGAATAACCTTAAAAGTCTTAATTTCATACTTCAAATATCACAAAAAGCAGTAATTCCCAAAATCATGAAAGCGTAATGAAATAACTTCACAGAAAAAAATGGACATTTAAGTCATTTCTTTCTTTCCTAATATTATATAGCGAAAACAGATGTATTTAAAACTTCAGCATACTTCATAAAATCATTATTCATCGAAAATAGACAAATGTTTGCAAAGAACATTTAACTTAAATTTCATAGTTGCTTATAAAATGGCACTTGCAAAATTGACCTATATAAGGAAATAAGAGTCTTGTCAAGAGACAGTAAACTATAAATATAAAATATACCACAATGTTAAAAAAACCACATGATGTTCTATAGGAAAATCAATAAGGATAACTTAATCTTTCTGGGGGAAAAGTATTTAGCATTACAAATTTAAAATGCAAATTTTACACACGAATTCAATATGGAATACATTTAAACCTTACAATGGCACATAATCATCATCTATTTTGTGGAAAACAATAAAAATTATGTACTTTTTGAATATGTGTACATCAAAACCAAAAGGTTAACTTTTACTTTTTCCTTTATTGGCAATTTTGGATGCATTTTTAGGTTTTGGTTCCCATAGGGCATTTTTTACAAATCTTGAAGCCGCAGCCCTGTCTAGCTTGCCAGCCTTTTTCTTGTCTGTTATTTCCTTGACTCTGTTCATGTATACTCTGATTCTCTCCTTAAAGACAAAAAAAGAAGAAAGGCAACAGATTTACTAAGCTGCTCACCACTGAGTTCTATTATACTATACCTCAGTTCAATTCAACAGCTTTGTATTTATTGCTTATTGAGTGGCGCTAATAAGTGCAAAGCGAATAGGATAAACACATTCCATGTGCTCCTGGAGTTCACAGTCTGAGGGGAATACAGATATCAAAAAAGTCAGAAGTGTTCTGAGTGTTTCAAAAGAGGAAGATCTAGACACTACAGAGATAAACATTTAATTGTTTATATGTGGTTATACTAAATTTTTAAATTTAGCATTCACCTAAATCCACATACTAACTCTCTTGTATCTGAAGTCTATAATCTAAAATAGAGCTTTCGGGATTTCCCTGGTGGTCCAGTGGGTAAGACTCTGCACTCCCAATGCAGGGGGCCTGGGTTCAATCACTGGTCAGGGAACTAGATCCCACATGCATGCCACAACTAAGAGTTTGCAAGCCGCAACTAAGAAGCCCACATGCCACAACTAAGAAAGCTGCATGCCACAACTAAGATCCCACATGCTGCAACTAAGACCTGGCGCAGCCTAAATAAATAAATAATTAATTAATTAAAATAAAGCTTTCACATACTTTCAACATACAAACTAAACTCTCCAGAAATTTTTCTAAACAGGAAATGGCTAAGGCGTATTTAACTATTTATTTTTTTGTGTTACCTTCATGTCACAATTAAAATAAGTATAATGAAAATACAAGATCTTTTTATCCGATGTCATAGTTCTGACTGAAAAGCACATGATATTTTCTAATGAAATATACAGTTCTAATCAGATTTTACAAGGTGAGAAACATACTAGGTTGCTGTACCACTTTGAATCTTCTGAGACCACTAATCAGAATAAAGGGCTATTCTATACTTCAGTTGGAGAAATAAAGGCGTGAGAGCTATAAAACAGCAGAGTAAATGATTGATCACTGCTTAAAAGTTTCATTAAAGTAATCAAAATAGTTATATAAACATACAGAGAAAAATGCAGAACCTTAGAATTTTTTAATTTTAAGAAACTGACAACCCTGTTCAAAACCCTCTCATGGCTCCCTATTTCTCTGAGTAAAAGCCAAAGTCCTCACAACACACACCCAACCCAGCCCTGCCCAGAATGATCTTCCCTCACAAACCCACATGGCCAGCCCTCTCTTCCTTCCAGTCTCCTCAAATGTTCACCTTGTTAATAAGTGCTGCCTTTACTACTGAAAATGGCAATCCTACCCAAGCACTCCAATGCCCCTTACTCTGTGCTATTTTTTTCTTTTTTCCCACAACGTAACTTTCTAACATACTATATATTCATATGTATTTATTATTTGTTGTTTGTTTGATTATGTTGTTTGTTTCCCTCCACTAGATAGTCTGGCACCTGCCACAAAGGCAGAGATATTTATTGGCTTTATTCACTGAGGAATTATCTCACTTGGAAATAATGCCTGGCTTCCAGTGGGCATTCAAATATTTGTAAAATGAATAAACTATTTTCAATGCCCTTCTCCATTCATGATAAATATGGCAAATAGGCTTCCTCTCACATACTAACTCTGTGATCAATTAGTGACATCTGTCACAAGGTCAGAAAAGGGGAATAGGTTTATGGATGCTTTTCATTTATCAACCCTTGTCCAAAATATAAATGTACTCCTCCATAAAGTGGATTCTGAGGGAAAAAGAAGGCAGATGATTTTATCTTTTTCCAGTGACAGAATTAAGTATTACACTACTCCAAATAACTTTGTGTTTAAGAGAAGAAAGAGGAATTTTATAAATGTAAAGTCCATATTAGAAAGGTGAAAGCAGATGATACAATGCATACTTCTTAAGATTTAAAGCCAGTATCACTTGTCAAATCAAGCTCTATGGATCATACTGCTTTATATTTTTGCTTTAAGTATCTTTCACAATTTCTGTATTTAAAAATAAATTTACTTTTCCCCCAAGAAATTTAAAAGAAGAAAATGTCTTAGTCTACACATTTAAAAATTGAAGACGGCAGATCTGGTTTACTCATTTTTTTAAATAAATGACCAAGTGCTTTACTAAGTTATAAAAAAAATACATATCAACCACCATAAAACTTTAGAACAATAATACAGTGTCAAGTATATTTCACATATATATTTACCTTATATTTTATAAACACAAAGAATAAATTTATTAATATTCTTATTCATAAAGCTAAGTCAAGAAGGTAACCATAAGTTTGATTTCTAAATTTTTTTCTTTCAAATTGAATGATTTGATTTAATTTTTGAAGTCAGCAAAAACTCCAAGATACCAGACCTTATATAATATACTATACTTATACATCTAAATGGAATACAAAGACAAACCTAGAAGATTTATTACAGGTTGTAAATATGTCACTAATGCAGAATTACTGGACAGTACACATACAACTGGTGCCAAAAAAGCTTTTAGCTTTGTTGCCGAAGTGGATTCTTTACTGCTGAGAAAATGAATTAATGGAAGAATTGAAACGGTGGAGGAGAAACTTTCCCGTCTTGGCTAGTAAATCAACTAGAATATACTTTTAAGAATTGTGTAAGAGTTTAAAAAAAAAAACAGGCAGTTGTAGAGATGAACAGGATTTCAAGAATTTATAGGAAAAATAATATAGCACTTATAAATAATTACTAGAATCGTGACATTTTCCCATCCAGATTTATATAATATATGGAACACCCTTCTCTGACAAAGGTGAGAGAAAGAAAAACTAAAGGCACGATGAAATCTGGCTCACTTTCGTAATTTCATCCCTAAATAATTCTGTTCTCCACAATTAGTGTGATAAAGGTACTGCGATTTTACCTTTAGAAACACTACAACAGACATTACACGTAAAATAAAAAGAAATTGATCCACTGCAATCTTACCAATTCCTGCTTTACTGGATGTTCCTTAGGATTAACTCCCTGTGTTGCCAAATAAACTACAAGAGAAAGATTTCATGGAATAAAATGTATATTAATTAAGAGCATTAATTAAAGAAACTCCAGTTACAAAAAGGAAATGTCACACAAATTATTAACTAAATCTTAAATTATTCAACCTCTTTGTAATATTAAATGTATGTGTGGCTCATGGGCATCTGGTATTCTGATTTAAAAAGAAATAAATATCTGACTATTAAAATTGCCATAAAGTATAATTGCTAGCATTTTAAAAAATAAGTCACCTTTGACATGGTAAATAATTTGCTTTCTAATTAACTCTAAAGTAATATACATACCCCAAAACATTGAATTCAATGTGTAAGCAGAAACTAAATCCACTTTTGCTTGTTCAAGTGGGTCCAACTATTAAAAAAGAGGGAGAGAGAGAAAGAAAAAGAAAAAAGAAATTAAAACTTTGAGCACCATCACATATTTTAAACTTTCACCAAGTACAATGTATCAAAGAAATGTTTTTTTCACTTCCTATAATCCAATAATCAAACCAAATAATCTGGAAATAATTTGCAAAAAGAAAAGTTTTGTTAACCAGTGATTTTTGCCCACAAATTTTCACTTCAGCGTACCATCTTTAAGTTAAACAAGGAATGTGTATAATCCAAAATAAAAAAAAATTCTTTTGAATTATTTTAATTTCAGGATTTACAATCTGGGCTTTGTATGTCAAAAGTAATTCATCAATATAAACATTGTACATGATGCATTTATGTATAAGAAGCAGGCTAAAATGCTTAGGCAATACCAAAGACAGAAGAAACATAATGAGATTTGTTTTAGACTGTCAAAGTCAATTTACTCTTTTTGTCCTATAGGGTTTCCAGAAACCCTGATAACATCATTGTAATACTTAAAAGGTCAAAGGTAGAGTCTGTCAAAAAGAATGCTGGGAGAGCTTTTTTTTATTCAAAACCAAGTCAAAATAAAAATATAGTTAGGAGGTATTTCCTAAGCTTGGAGTTTGTTATATTTTCCCCTTAAAGATATCCAAACACTTAAAAATTGAAATAAAGGGGGAAAGGGGCATATTTCATGTATCTGTTTCTTCTTCTATGTGTTTCATAACATAGCACTCGGTTTTATGAATACATTTTTAGAAATTACTTAAAATACCTTCTGCAACAACTCATTTCTAGAAACAGACATCATGGTCTTCAGCATCTCATCCACAGCACCAATGGAATTCTCAAATGTTGATAAATATTCATGAATTTCTACTGGATAGTCTTCATTAATTTCTTCGCCTGCCATTATGTTCAACTGGGAAAAAATTAAATTCTTAGTTCATACTGGAGACAGAGAATGCTCTCTAGGTTACAAAAAAAAATTAATAGGTCATATCATATGTTTCAAAAGTGCTAAAAGAGTTAAAACCTGAAGTTAATTAAACAAATCTTCTTAGAATATAATTCTGGAACAACCACATTTAAACTTCCCCTCTTCTTAGGCTGCTGGGGAGTGGGGGTGGGTTGCCAGGATAGGACCCACCCAAGTTCATTAATGCTACACATATCAATCCCTCAATCCCTCGATGCTTTTTGAGAACTAAAGAGATACGACTACCAAACATGTTATATCAATAATAAAAATCTTACATTTTAAAAACTTTCTGTTGAAGTTAAAGACCAAGCAAAGCAATGAAAGTGTGATAAATATACACTACCCCCTAATGCTTGCTGAAAAAAATAAGCAAAGTTCTTTTTTTAAAAAACATACATATTAGCACTTGTAAATTTAGATGTTGATCTAGCAGCATGGTATATTAAACCAAAAAATTAGAAATCTTAGATCTGAAATATTTTATGATTATTTATCACTAAAGTTACTTTTCAAGCCTATATTTATATTTATATATATTCCTTAAGCTTAAAATATTAATAAGAAATTCAAGAGTCAATAGATCACATAAAGTCTGTAAGCAGAAAAGATGAAACATGGGAGAAATAAACTATATGGTTTTCATTTAGGCTAGAGCATACCTTGATGGCCCATTCTTTAAAATTCACATTTACATCATAATATTTAATAGCTATATGAGGAAAAGAAAAGTCCACATCAATGTATTTAATATGGTATCTAAGATCAAATTTCAGAAGCAATTCCAAGCCACTGTACCATCCTTAGGTTTTATTAGCTGAAAATACCTCTTTCATTACACAGCTAAGGAGAACATCAAGAATGTGCAAAATAACAAACAGCATAGCCAAATTGAAGTAAAGGGACTCGGGCTTTCCACCTTGCCTGATCACTGACTTTGTTACCTTAGATATATCACTGAATCTCTCTGGGCCCCAAATATCTCATCCATTAAATAAGGCATTTGGTCTAATGATCTCTAAAGTCCCTTATAATTCTAAATGTTATGACTATGTCATTTAAGTTTTAAAAGTACTACTTGAATATTTAGTCACAATATATCCACATTTCTATTCAACAAATACAGTCCACTGAGACATCTGGTTTCATTTAAAATTTTAAAAAAGTGAAGTCCAGGGGTCTATTACTACTCACACTGTAAAGTTATTATCCAACTACTGTGCAAACAGCAATTAAACAAAGGACTATGAGAAAAGAAAACCACACAGGAAAGAACTGTGACTTCCTATTTCAAAAAGTTAACTGAAAATACGGATTTGCCTCTCATTCCTCCCAGAAAAATCTCTCCAAAATGACAGAAGAAACACAAAAATAAGTCCATAGTAATGCTGGAAACCAAGAAGGGCACATATCCATCAGCCGACCTCAACAGCAGACATTTTTATAAGCTAAAGAGCAAATGGGATTAGACTGATAGGGAACAGAACCAAGGAGCCTGCAATTCCTTACAAACAAAAGAGAAGGAGAATCTAGGAATAAACCCAAGATGAAGGACAGTAAGAGGTGAACCATGCGGGCTGAAAGCTGCTAAACCAATCTCCCAATCTGTGAAAGGACAGCTCCAGCATCTACTGCCCAGATAAAGGTATTAGTACAGGGACAGACACACATATAGAGAAGACTTGTTATTTCTTTTCTTTACATAAAATTTTAAACCAATAAATTTGAAAAATCTGGATGATAAGAATGAGGTGCTAGGAAAAAAAATTACCAAAACTAACCTAAAAAGAAGTACATAAAACAAATAGATCATTACACAGACAAAAAAAAAAAAAACCCACACACTTTAAAGAAGTCAAAGATCTACGCTCCAAAAGGGTTCCAAGTCTAGAAAATATTATAGGTAATTTCTTCCAAACCTTTAAGAAACAGTTAATTTTTATGGTATTTAACTGTTTAAGAACATAGAAGGAGATGGAAAACTTAGATACCTATTTCACAACATACACAAAAATAAACTCCAGATGAATTTAAAAGATAAATGTATAAATGTATTAAAAGATTATATACATTATATAAAACGTGTATATAATCCAAATGAAACCCAAATGCTATAAAAGGAAATGGCTGACAGACTTAAATACATAAAAACTGAAAAAACGTCTATATGGTAAAAGTATACCATAAGCAAAGTTAAATGCAAGAAACAGCATGGGAGAAAATATGTGCCAAAATACAACAAAGGATTAGTCAGATTATATAAAGAGTTCCTACAAAGCATAAAACAGATTAAAATAATGAAGATCTCACCCATCAGATTGGCAATAATTTTAAAGACTGGCAAAGTTTGACGTTAGCAAGGGTATACACTGGAGGTGGAATATAAATTGGTACAGATTTCTTAAATGCACACACTCTTTGACTCAGGATATCCTCTTCAGAAAGTAGCCTACAGAAATCCTTGCATACATGCATATAAGTTTATTAAAATGGACTCTTCAGACCCTTCTCTTAAAGTGGGGACTTTGCCTTACATCAATTTTTCTCTCTGTTGGATCATTGCCCATAAGCTTGAAACATTTTATTCCTCCATCTTAGATAAGAAACAAAAGAAACACCTTGACTTCATATCCCCCTCCAGCTTAAGCCCCATTTTCTATCTCCCTTTTAGAACAAACTCCTCAAAAGGGTTGCTAATATTGAATACTAGGGTTCCAGTTCCTCTCCTTCCATTCTTTCTTGAATCTACTACAATCAGGCCCCCTATTTCTCACTCAAAATTGTTCTTGTCAAGGTCACCCACTCAGCCACATTGTCCAATTCAATGGTCAATTCTCAGTTCTCGTCGTTTGACATAGCTGGCTCAGTCTGTCTGGTTTCTAGGGCAGCACATTTCCTTGGTTTCTCTCTTACCTCACAGGTTGCTTTCTTGGTCTTCTTTGCTGCATCCTTTTCATATCCTCAAGCCTCTTAACCTTGACGTGCCCAAGGGCTGTCCTTGAATCTCTTCTCTAATTTACTCTCTAGGTGAGCTCTGGGTTTAAACTATATTAATAAACTGATGACTCCCAGGTTTGCATCTCCAGCCCTGACCTCGCCACTGAACTCCAAATTTAATGTCCAACCGCTTACTCAGTACCTTGGTTGGCTGTTAATAGATTCTCAAATGTAATGTGCCCAAAGCCCAATTCCTAATCTTGCTTACTTTATCTTGTAATAACCTATAATGGAAAAGAATCTGAAAAAGTATATGTATGTATGTATGTATGTATGTATGTGTGTGGATATACAGTAAGTCCCCTACATATGAACGAGTTCAATTCCGAGAGTGCATTCGTAAGTCCGATTTGTTCGTAAGTCCAACAAAGTTATCCTAGGTACCCAACTAACACAATCAGCTATATAATACTGTACTGTAATACGTTTATAATACTTTTCACACAAATAATACATAAAAAACAAACAAATACAAAAAATAAAGAAAACATTTTTAATCTTACAGTACAGTACCTTGAAAAGTACAGTAGTACAGTATAACAGCTGGCATACAGGGGCTGGCATCGAATGAACAGGCAGGAAATAAACATACCGTACTACTGTACTCTATACAGTACTATACAGTAAAGTACATAAAAGGACAACCACTTGTAGGGGATGCATGCAAGTGACAATGTACGCCAGACACTTGAACTAACTTACATGATTGGACATGTGAATGTACATTCGCATCTTTGAAAGTGCACAACTTGAAGGTTCGTATGTAGGGGACTTACTGTGTGTGTGTGTATACACACACACACACACACACACACGCATATATATAACCAAATCACTTTGCTATACACCTGAAACTAACACAATACTGTAAATCAACTATACTTCAATAAAAAAAAAAGAATCTAATCTTGCCTACTACAGTCCTCCCCATCTCATTTCATGGCAACTCCACCTTTTCGATTGCTCAGACCTAAAATTACAGAATAGTCCTTGACTCCTCTCTCACCCTATCTTTAAAACATATTCACAGGGCTTCCCTGGTGGCGCAGTGGTTGAGAGTCCGCCTGCCGATGCAGGGGACATGGGTTCGTGCCCCGGTCCGGGAAGATTCCACATGCCGCGGAGTGGCTGGGCCCGTGAGCCATGGCCGCTGAGCCTGCGCGTCCGGAGCCTGTGCTCCGCAACAGGAGAGGCCACAACAGTGAGAGGCCCGCGTACCGCAAAAAAAAAAAAAAAACATATTCACATCCTACCACCTCTACTGCTACCACCCTAGTCCGAGCCAGTCCGAGCCATCATTGTGTCTTGCCTGTGTTGTTGCCATAGCCTCCTAAATGGCTTCCCTGTTTCCATTCCAATAGTTTATTATCAAGAAAGTGATCATCTCAAATCTAAGTCAGATTCTACCATGCCTCTGCTTGGAAACCTTCAAAGGCTTGCCGCCTCACTCAGGAAGAGACAAAGTCTTTATAGTGGCCGGAAAAAACCCTGACTCTCTGCTGCCTCCTCTGTGACCTCATCTCCTCCCACTCTGCCCCTGGCTCACTCCATTCCAGCCATAATGGCCTCACTGCTCTTCTTCTTATTGGGCATGCCCCTATCTCAGAGCCTTTAGACTTCTCTCCTTCCTAGAATGTTTCTCCCCCACCAATGGCTTCAAAGCTCATGACTTCACCTCTGCCAGATCTCTACTCAAATGTTATCTATTGGTAAAGCTTTCCTGACCATCCTATTTTAAAATGCATACCCCTCTTCTCATTCCCAGCACTTCCTATCTCCTTCTTCACCCTTCAGGCCTCAACAGCATCTGACATATTTCATTTATTGTCTACCTCCAAAAGAAGGTAACTACATGAAAACAGGCAGTTTTGTTCACTACCACTGCCTAGCAGTCGATAAACATTTGTTGAATGAAGACATTATAACCAAATACTGGGAATAATTTAAATAGTCATCAATAGGGGAACAGTTAAATGAATTATACCACATCCATCCAAAAGAGTAAAAATAAAGAAGTAAATCTTTATGTAGTAATACACGATAAGTGGTGAAAAAAAGTCATAGAACATAGTATATAACACGTAATGTGTCTAAGAGATGCCATTTATTTTAAAAAATTGTATATGTAGATATGTAGAAAAAGGTCTGGAAGGAGACATACAAAAATAGACATTCTTTCTGAGAAGGGATAGGAAATGCGAATGGGATCAAAGCAGACTCATGCTTTTAGCTCTTCATTCTTCATTGTTTAAATTTCGTTATTTCAAAAAGCATGTATTAAAATTGTAATAAAAATAAACAATCATTAAATTTAAATAAAGGCATATTTTAATAAAGTATTTTGGCTTTTAACAAATACTGCAAGTATAAAAAAACACAAAAAAGCCTTTATTCAAATGTGAATTTTTTCATCCGATTTTTCTATTGGAAAATATTTCCCGTCTCAAAATCAATCATGATTTTTCATCATGCACCTGCAATTATTCCTTGTCCCTAAGCCCCAGTAAACAAGTAGTTATTTATTGTTAAAATGGGTTACGGTGAACACTGAAAGCAAGGCAGTAAGAATAATGACTCTCATTAAATCTGAACTGAACCACTTGCCTTTTTCCTAACTAAAAAATAAAGGCAAGGTAGACTGAAAAATAAAGGTTCTTCTATTATCAGAAATTCCCCCCAATTCAAATGATTTCTCCTAACATTCTGTACAGATAGTTCCTGAGTGTTTGTTCCTTCCACAGGGAGCACTGCAAGGAGGGAGCTGCAGAAGCCGCCCTCTGGTCCCCTTTGTTACTCAGATGCCAGGATGAAGCGGTGAATGGATGGTTACCAGCAGCCATAGCCAACATCTGAACCCCACTGCCTGTGAGCCAGGCACTACTCTAAGCAGCCACACACATTCATTCATTTACTCCTCACAGACAACAGACGGACCCACAGTGAGTTTCCGTAACTTGCCCGAGACTGTACGTGGTTAATGTCCAAAGAAGAGAAAGAAGAGAACTCACCCCCCTCTGCCCTTCACTCGCTGCCTGGTTCTACAGGGACTCCCCACCCCTCCACCTACTCCTTCTAAAGCACAGGCTGCAACTGGAGAAAGTGGAAGAGGGCATGAGAGAAGGTGCCTCTCTTCATCCCTCAGGAAGGTCTGGCTGAGACTCAGGGGCAGAGGGGAGAAACCCTGCCCAGCAATCCCTACAGGACGTTACTGCCATTCCTTCCCTCCTCTCGTTGGTGATGAGAGCCACAGTGCCGACAGGAGAAAAGGAGGGGCACACGACATCATCCCCTACCTCCTCCCCTCCATTCTCTGCTTCAGGGAGCTCAGTGCAGCCTGGAACCTGGAAGTCGCCCCTCATCGCTTCCTCAGGCCCCAGTCCCATCAGTTCTGTCAATACGGCCTCCTTAATCTCCTTAGCCACAAGCTTTCCCCCATTCTCACTAACCAGATCATTTCAAGAGCCTTGGAGTAGTCTCCCTACTGTCAATTTTTCTCCACTCTCAATGTCAGGATGTTACAAAACATAACTTTTCCATAAAGATAGTCTGGTCATGGTACACCCCTGCTTAAAATCCTGCAATAGTTTCCCACCACCTTGAAGGTAAACTCCAAACCCCTTACGTGGACGTGAGGCCCTTTACGATGTGGCCCTTGCTTGCCTGACTAGCCTCATCTTTCATTGCTCCCCTCTTCCAATCCTATAGCTGTAGCCACCACGGCAGTTTTCCAGATGTTCTATGCCCATTCAGCCTAACCTTTCGCCTGTGTGGCTCTCTATACGTGAACCATCCTTCCCACTTCACTTTGTTCAAATCCTGCTTACGTTTGGAGGTAAGATCAGGTTTCCCTTTAGTGCATAGGACTTCTCTGAGTGCCACCCTCCCATTCCCTCTGTCTGGATAAGCACAGCTACAGGTTCTCATGTCACCTAAAACACTATCTGGTGACATGTGTTGATTTACTTAACCTTGACTACAAGCTCCCTGAGGGGGTGGTGTCATCAATATGTCACCGCCATGCTGATGTGTCACCAGTGGCTGACACACAGAATGACTTTATGTCTCAACTTGCCCAAGAGAGTCCCCATGTATGTCTACTGTTTCAGCTTGCCAACTGCTCAGCTCCCCTTTTCTCTTTCAGAAGTCCCAGTTTGAGCAATAAATTATAGGGTTACCCTAACAAAAGTAGGTTCTCTGACCCTTGCCACCACTCCTCACCCCACTTTGTTAGAGAACATGAGAGCCTAGAGAGTGGCTCCTGGTACCAGCTGGGGTTCAACCAGAGCAGCGGAACCAGTAGGAGGTATTCTGAAGAGATGTACTGCAAGAAACTGGTTTATGCAATTGTGGAGGAATCTGCAGGACAGGTAAGCAAGAAAGAACATGCTGGAACTCTTGGCTGCAAGCTGAAACTGCTGTCCACGGGTGGAACTTCTTTTTCATCAGGGAAGCTTCAGCTCTGCTTCTAAAGCCTTCTAATTAATTGGATCAAGCCCACCCAGATTATCTAGAATAATAAAAGTCAACTGTTTGTGCATTTCAATTATATCTACAAACACCTTCAGAGCAATAGCTAGTTTGGTGTTGGACTGAATGGGGGCTGCAGCCTAGCCAAGCTGACACATCAAAAAGACCATCACACTCCTTCAAGCCTCCAGAACTACAGCCAGGAAACGTATATTCCTGGCATCACAAATTGTTGCTCTGACAGCATTTTTCCACAATAGACATGTTATTGATGACTGTCAGGTTCCCAAGTAATAAAACTAGAGTTCAAATTCCAGTTAACAAATGTGGAAGAAATCATAACCTTTAAAAAAAAAAAGAAAATCACCATTTTGCAACCCCTAGTGAAATTACAGATTCACGTAATGTTCACCGACAGATAAAAGGGGAGGAGTGAGACTGCCCGCGCACCGCAATGAAGACCCAACGCAGCCAAAAATAAATAAATTTATTTTTAAAAAAACCTATATTCTTTAGCTCTATTTTATTCAAAGAACTATATGAATGGATTGCCTTCCCTACACCTAAATTTTCTAGCCACCATAAGGCCACTTTCTCCCTGTTCTCATGGTACAAAAGCCTTTCTAGCCTCGTGCTCTCTAGAAACTCCTCCTAGAGTTGTTGTGAGGACTCCCTGCCACCAACATGTTTGGCCTGCTTAACTCGGCTCCCTCATCAACAATGCTTTCTCAAGGAAGCATTCCCTCTTGCCTCACAATGAGTCACATCCACTAGATACACAGTCTCACAGCACCATGTATTTCTCCATATCATTGTTGTAATTTTATATTTCTGTGATTATTTGAATAGTGTCCATCATCCACACTGGACTGTAAGCACCATGCAGGACAAGTCTTTGCTCATATACACTCCAAATATCAGGGTAGCATGTCATAGATGCTAAATAAATATCTATTAAAGAAATGATTCCTCAGTGCCTGGCACGTAGTCAATGCTGAGTAAATGTGGAGTATGTGCTAGGAAGAGAGTAGGGATAAATAAAGCAACTGTCAGACAACCGAGAAAGGACCCATTTGAAGGTGGGTAGCATTAATTTGGGTCTTTTGTGAACTTCTTTAGCAGGGTTCGTAGGCCTGGAGCAAGAATGGTAATCCAGAATGAGGAACCGACTAATGGATACAAAGGAAAGGACTTGCAAAAGCATCTTGAAGACAGCTGACTGGGAGGTATGGCTTTGAAGGGAGAGAAGTAAGGCTTTTTCCTCTGCTTGCAATACCCCCTCCCCCCACTCCTCCCCTGTCTTCTGGGCCTAGTAAAACCTATTAATCCTTTAAAACACACATCAAATGCCCTCTCTTATATAAAGGCTTCCATATCTCCCAAACAAAAGTAGTCTCTTCTTCCTCTTTGCTCCCAAGGTTCTCCAGACCGTTATCACTTATCCATTAATAACACTCCTTCTCATGTATCTTGATAAATCCAAAAATGTCAGTCCTCGTTTATCTATCTGATCCATAACCAGCGTCCGAGAATAGTGAACACATTACTTCACCCTGAATTCCACAACACTATACTCTCAAAACTGTCCTTGTCCCCCGATGGCTGTTCTTTGTCTACTTTGTTGGGTCTTCATCTCCCCAAACCTATAAAGGCTAAGATGCCTAAAGACTCATGTCTTGTACTGCTTTTCTGTTTACACTCACTCCTTTGGCGATTGTCTCCAGTCTCACGATTTTAAATACCATCTGACTCTCACATGTTCTTTTCCAGCAATGACCTCCCCTCTGAACTCCAGACTTGGTAGACTCAATTGCCTACTCAACATCTCCACTTGGATGACTAACAGAGATCTCAAACTTAACACATCATAATGAACTCCCAATTCTCCCTCACAAAGCTGCTCCTCCCATAGTTTTCCACTTCTCAGTTAATGGCAATTAACCATTCTAGTTGCCCAAGCCCAAAACCTTGACAGTTCTCTTACAACCCACATTCAATCCATAAGCAAATCTGTTAGCTTTACCTACAAAATACATCCAAAATTGAACTGCTACTCACCACAGTCTTTCCAGCTGTGAAGCTGCTATCATCTCATCTGAATTAATACACCTTCCTAATTAGTCTCCTGGCTTTGCCCTACCCCTCTCTCCAACAACTTGCTCTTAACACAGCAGGCAGACTGATCCTATTAAAAACCTAAACCAGATCATGTCACTCCTCTGTTCAAAACCTTCCACTGGTTATTTACCCACTGTATCTCCAAATGATTAACATAAAGTCTTGCCACGTACTTAATAACTATTTGTTCACTAACTAAAAACAATGAAAGTAAACTGGAACCAAATTTTGGAGAATCTCAATATCAGATTAGGATAGTGACCATGTGGATCCAAAAGAAAATATATAATAATGTACATTCCAGGGCTGTTTCCATTCCTATACTAAGTAGAGTTACATACAATTATGAACTAAGCCAGGAACAAATCCAAAATATATATAATTTGGGGAGAAAACTAGAGAGACATCCGCAAATGTTGCATCAGAATTCTATTAACGTAATGACCTTTTTGCACTGCATTACCTTAGAAAATGATAGTGAAACGTATATACAACAATCTCTCCATAAATATTGTTGTCTTTGGCAGATAGTCTACACTAGTGCAGCCTGTAAGTCTCCTTCATACTTAGAGTAAAATCACGGAGAAAAGATAGAGATGCTGGCCTCTAAAAACAAATTTATCCCAAAGTCTCATAGTAGAAAAAGATATAAATTACAAAGAGGTTGCTCAAGATCGAGATGAATAATTAAATCAGATTACAATGAAATTACTTCAATTGTTAATTCTAAAGTTTAATTCGAAGTGTTTTCAAAATTATTGATGTGAAGCAGTAAAATCACCTTCCAAAACTATGGAATTTGCTTATGACAATATTCTCATCTCCTCTCAGGTGTACTGTGCAGGTTAAATAAATAATATAGGTAAAGTTCTTAGAACAGTGCCTGGCTCAGGACTCAATACATTAACTAGTAATACTAGTTATTATTTTACTAAAGTGAAACTGATCAAACACCCCAACCCAGTGGGGACTATTTAGAGCCGTATTTTAAGGGTCAACTGTTTGGAAACAGTCGCTAACTGAGATAAAACACATAAAGAGCCATTTGAAAATTTTAAGACTGTTATGAAAAATTATATCACCTCTGAACTGCAATACATACAACACAGCTATCTGAAGACAGCTATAACATCTTTTGACTCAGAACCGTTCTAATTATTTTGAAAAAACATTGTTCACACAATCATTATTTTCTTTCAACAAAACAGTGAGCTCTATCATTTTCCATCAATCACAAACAGTTCACGGAATTTCAATAGGAATTATTTGGTTATTTTCGAATCCAAAGTCAACATTCGGTTAAGTCTCGGGTCAGTCTACTACAGACAGCCCAAAAAGATTAATAAGTGTTTACTTATGATTAATAAACATCTCATTGGGACTGATACATCTTTATCAAGCCAAAACTGTTGCAGTCAACAAACAGCAAGACACAAAAGATACTTTCAAACAGAAGTTTCAGTCACAGTAAACTTTCCTCGGCCGTAAAGAAAAACCACTTTTTTGAGATTCCATTAGATTTCATCTTAAAGTCGAAATTAGCCTACCATCTCGGGTGGGCTAATGTTGCAGTGGCAGGCAGTGCGTGATCATGTATGTGAATGATAACGGATGACACGGGAAAGCTACTCCCCTACATCTGCCACTTAGGCCTTCCTCCCTCAACCAGGTTTGAAGGCAGCTGAAAATTAACAGTGAAGTCACGTGCTCTTAATTTCTCCGCCCTCCAATACTTGAGAGGCGGAGCTAAGAAGCGAGGAAAAAGCGAAAGGCCGGACCCAAAGACGTGAAGGGCCAAGGTAGGCCGAAGCCAGCAAGCAGCCACAGGAAAGCGGAAGTGGGGGATCTTGCCACGACGCTGCCCCAACGCTCGCATTCGCGGAAGGCTACGCAGCCCAGTCCCCCTCCCCACAGTCAGCCGGAGGGTGACAGGGCGCTTCCAGGAGAAGCGAACCTAAAAGCACGAGAAATTCCAACCCCAGCTCTGAATAATACCTCGCGGGCCTTCCACTCCTGTCTCCCAGAAAGCAGTCGGCGGCGGTGACGTCAGCAGCGCGCGCCGGCTTTGCCCGCGGCTCGAGCGGCGCTCTCCGGTGACCTCACGCTGCTCGCCCCGCCCCTTCGCTCCTTTCCCTTCCGCCTCCAAAGGCCATGCTCCAACCGCGCCGCAGGCCGAAGGTGTAGGAGGGGGTTGGGGCGGGGCGCTGGCACCTTTTTCAAGATTTGCATTTGGCCAACGCCCACCGGATTAGAAATTGAGCATATTTATCCAGAAAAAAAAAATGTTAGTTACTAAAGCTTTGTGCTGGTTATTACGTTCGCTGAAACTCGTTGCAGGGCCCAGGTTCTCTCCCATTGTCCGCCTCAAAATTAGCCTCCAAAGCAGCTTCCCAAGTTATCCGTGGTGAAAGTTCGGGTTCTTTGTTTTTCCAACCCATCGCTACGAAATTATTTTGTAAAATACAATCAAAATGAATTGCTTGAAAGACGGATAAAAAGGCAAAAGAGAAGCCTAGATTTCTAATTGTTTCAAAAAACATAAAACTGCACTGCCATAAATGAAATCAGAACAAACATAAGAGGAAAAAAAGACAAAGATTGCATATTGCTACTTGAACGATTAGGAGCATCGTTTTTACATTCCTGACTTTATTCCACAATCGTAATTTAACGAAAAGTTATGCATGAAATAGCGATTCCATATATTAAATGCCTACAAAAGCACTTTGAACAAACACCGTGTGTGTCAATATCTAAAGTATTTTAAGTGGCAAATGAGCTTTCTTCTGGTTTCTTCTTCTAGTCTACTGGGATTAAAGATAAGTCTTCTGGTTGAGGGTGGTGAGTATCTAAACTGTTTCTCTGTTTTGTTTTTACACTCAGTAGAGAAACAGAGTTAAGTTGATGGGAATGGGAGAAGAGTTTTCAAAGAAATTTCTGCAAGCTAAGAATATCCATTTTTAACTTTTATCTAAAATAAAACAGGGACTTCCCTGGTGGTCCAGTGGCTAAGACTCCATGCTCCCAGTGCAGGGGGCCAGTGTTTGATCCCTGGTAAGGGAACTAGATCCCACATGCCACAACTAAGAGTTCATATGCTGCAACCAAGGAGCCAACTAAAGATCCCAGGGTGCCACAACGAAGACCTGACGCAGCTAAATAAATAAATAAATATTTTTAAAAAGTAAAATAAAACAAATGATGACGTTTTCAAAATTCATCTTCAATCCTTCGTCAATTGCCATTTCCAACAACTTATCCTTTAAAGTTATCTTTAAGATTAAATTATCTCTTGATGAAAGAAATAGATTCCAGATTTTATACATAGTTAGAGTCACCTCAAAATATCGCAAGTTGCAATGTGGTCCTACTACATATGACTACTACACAATCCACACAACTTGGGACTCACAGTGTGAGTTCAACAACATCCAAACTAATCTTATACCCTACTCAAGAAAACCAGTTCACAGACCTTAGTTGTTGGAGTGATGCCAAATTGTCATAAAAGGTTTTAAATGATTATTCTCAATTTCTGCATTCATCTCATTGTGGACAGGTAATAAGAAATAGTTCAGAGATGGGCGCCAGTCCAGAGATCACATTTTCAGTAGCACAATCCTTGAGAGTTGGGTGCATAACCTTACCAGGAAGACTGTTGAGATCTGGGAAGACTGAAACACCCAGAGTAACTCAGAACCTGACAGTTCATCCAGCACCAAAGTGATAATGAGGCTTCAAGGCAAATTGTCAGACCTTGTGTCATTTAGGTCATCAGGAAGCAAACACTGAAATGGAGTTAGTAGTACAAGAGGTTTGAGGTGTGGGGGAAGCAGAGATGTCTCTGAAAGATAAAGACGTAGGAAGCAGGATTGAGCAGAAAGCCTCAGACCATGATGGACATCTGACAGGGTCTCACCACCCCAACAGTGAGTTCCAGAGCAAAGACTGCCCCTTAAAGGAGACCACATTGGGCAGAAATGGCCAGGAACTGGCACCCACCTCTATATTCAGTCATTAGCAAGAGCATGGCTTCAGCTTAAAAACGGAAGTAGAGCCTAAAGATGCTGCCAGGTGGCGGCTCTCAGTCAACTGCACTTCTACTACAGAACGGTAAATTCTTTCTTAAAGAGAGATCTGAGGGGCACATTGCCTGAACTGCTGTACACCTAACCATCAACACCACAGTAGCACCACAATCCCATGATTTGTTCAACAAATATTTACTGAGTTCCTATAAAATACCAGACTCTATTCTATGTCTTATAAGTAGAGCAGTGACAAAAAGTCTTTCCTTGTTATGGAGCTTACATTCAAATTTACAGCTGGGAATACCTCCCCCTCTTCTTTTCCTCCCCTTTCTTCCACTTTACTTTCCTCTTCTTTTCCTTCACCGAACTTTTTTCTCCTATAATTACTGATTTCAACATTTAAAACTTCCAGATGTATGCTTGAGTATTGCTGCCAGAGAATGCTCAGATGGTGAGATTTTCTATCTTGAAACCAAGGGTAGGAGTTTTTAGAGGATGAAGAATTGATGCCATCACCATCTCTACTGTTTGCCTAAATAACTTCAATAAATAAGCCACTTCCTCTTTTTTGCCTTGTCTTTCTTCTTTCCTTCCTTCACCCCTGCCCACCACCCCATGTCAAGGAGTACTTGACTGATTTGAAACATTCTGGTGGGATGTGAATATTTAAATAGGTTTTCAGCTCATGAGTCATTCTAAAAACACAGAAAAATGATATTTGTTCCAATACTGTCTTAGCCCCTTCAGGCTGCTATAACAAAATACTACAGACTGGGTGACTTATAAACAACAGACACCTATTTCTTACAGCTATAGAGGATGGAAGTCCAAGATCAAGGTGCCAATATGGTCAGGTGAGGGTTCTCTCCTTGTTGCAAACTTCCAACTCTTTTTTTTTTCTGAATTTTATTTTATTTATTTTTTTATTCAACAGGGTCTTATTTGTTATCCATTTTATACATATTAGTGTATACATGTCAATTCCAATCTCCCGATTCATCCCACCACCACCAACACCCATGCTTTCCCCCCTTGGTGTCCATACGTTTGTTCTCTACATGTGTCTCTATTTCTGCCTTGCAAACCAGTTCATCTGTACCACTTTTCTAAGTTCCACATATATGTGATATTTGTTTTTCTCTTTCTGATTTACTTCACTCTGTATGACAGTCTCTAGATCCATCCACATCTCTACAAATGACCCAATTTCATTCCTTCTTATGGCTGAAAAATATTCCATTGTATATATGTACCACATCTTCTTTAACCATTCGTCTGTCGATGGGCATTTAGGTTGCTTCCATGATGTGGCTATTGTAAATAGTGCTGCAGTGAACATTGGGGTGCATGTGTCTTTTTGAATTATGGTTTTCACTGGGTATATGCCCAGTAGTGGGATTGCTGGGCCATATGGGAATTCTATTTTTAGTTTTTTAAGGAACCTCCATACTGTTCTCCATAGTGGCTGTATCAATTTACATTCATTCCCACCAGCAGTGCAAGAGGGTTCCCTTTTCTCCACACCCTCTCCAGCATTTGTTGTTTGTAGATCTTCTGATGATGCCCATTCTAACTGGTGTGAGGTGATACCTCGTAGTTTTGATTTGCATTTCTCTAATAATTAGTGATTTTGAGCAGCTTTTCATGTGCCTCTTGGCCATCTGTATGTCTTCTTTGGAGAAAAGTCTATTTAGGTCTTCTGCTCATTTTTTGATTGGGTTGTTTGTTTTTTTAATAATGAGCTGCATGACCTATTTATATATTTTGGAGATTAATCCTTTGTCTGTTGATTCGTTTGCAAATATTTTCTCCCAATATTTTGTCAGTTGGGTGTGTTTCACCAAGTCATTATGACAACCTCATGTGGCCAGCGAGAGAGCCAGCTGTGAGGGTGAAATGCAAGTGTTTCCAGCTGCTCCTCACTAAGTGTTAATAGCTCCCTTAAACGTACCATGATGGGGAGTTTCTTCATGTCCCATCATCAGTGTTTAATCTTCTCTTTTGTTTGGGGATTTTGCCCCAGCAGGTCCCCTGAGGATTCAGGAATTCTAATGCTCTATTTCCCAATATTCCCTGGTTCCTCTCTCTCACCCCTTCAAAGGAAGAGTATCTGGAAAAGCTTCCACTGCAGTCAGTGGCCTTGATTCCCAGGACCACTGAGAAGCCAGGGACATTTATTTATTTATTTATTTTTGTGGTACGCGGGCCTCTCACTGTTGTGGCCTCTCCTGTTGCGGAGCACAGGCTCCGGACGCGCAGGCTCAGCGGCCATGGCTCACGGGCCCAGCCGCTCCGCGGCATGTGGGATCTTCCCTGACCGGGGCGCGAACCCGTGTCCCCTGCATTGGCAGGCGGACTCTCAACCACTGTGCCGCCAGGGACATTTTTAATGGAGCTCCACAACTGCCTTCTGAAGGCTCTGGAGCAGCATAAACTCATCTGGACAGCAAAGACACACTTGAAGAAATGCCAAAGTGTTTTATTTCTTCACGAATGATATCTTTACCATTTCAGTGAACATTTTTTTCATTAGTCTTTGCTTCGTAGGGCAACATTGGTTCAGTTCTCACAACTGAAATTCACCCAACTGCATGATGAGTACATGGAGATTCATCATACTGTACTTTTTAATATAAGCAACAGAAAAATACAGTTTCAGGTAGTTTCCAATATAAGTTCTTTTTTTTAATTAATATTTACATAATTAAATCGAAATGTCATTTTTAAGGAGAAAAAAAATAAGGGAATGATGTAAGTTCCTTCTGAACTTAAACGATGTGTTTGCCATCTAGCAAGTATTTGGATTGGAAAACTTTTGTCACCTTTCACATTTGATAGTTGCTCTATCTTAGCCCCAGCATCACACTCGCTACTCAGGATTCCTCACTGTTCTTCAAGGGGCAGGAGGAGACATTTTCTGTAGAATACACTGCTTGATTTTGCCCCATATTCTCCACCCATCCAGATGGGGGCCATGTTGGAAGTGTCAGTACTTAAAGCACTAATTGGAAACAGAAAATATAAACACCTGTTTCAGAAGCATAATTTAGAAGCCACGACTCCTCACACTGCTTCTAGTTCCCTGTCTCTGAGCTGCCAGTCCTTGAAGCTTATTAAACTACATAAAGTACCTACCAGCAGGCAACCAGAATCTTACGCATGGACTTGCATCCAGCCCTCACATAACCTTTAAGGGCCTTATTCATGGCATCTCATTTATTGAGCACCTACTATATGCAAAGTCTTCTGTTATAAGACTCCATGTGGTAAGAGACATGGAGATGATTTGCCCTCCTCTCTCCTCCTCTGAAGTTCCCAAAACAAGTTGATGTGTCTACTTTGGGGCCACCCTTGAATCTTTGTCACAAGGAGACCTTCAGCAACATATCCGGTTTTTCTTGGTGGTTCTGTAGAATTCCCACCTCTTACAGCTTTAGTGTCCAAGTCTTGCAAGTGGTTGTTTAAAAGACCTAATCATTTCATTTCTACTTAAGAACTAAAAGTAACCCAGCTGGTTATTAACCCCAAACTGCTGAAACAATGGCTGTATTAAATAACCCCATTAATAGAATATCATGCTGCGTTTCAATATACTAAAACAACAAGAACAACAAAAAACCTGTTTTATTTGGACTTGAAGGTCTACTGTAAAAAAAAAAAATCTCAAGAAGAAAATTAATTGGACCATTGACCAGGTTATGCATTCTCATGTGTTCTTACGTGTGCGTAAGAAATTCTTCAACTTCTGTTAAAAAAATTAAAGTAAGTTCCTCATTGCGATGCAGTTTTGATACTAACTATGCAGAGTTAGATCAAATTTTAGCTGAGGACACAGTAAGCAGACTCCCCTCACCTCAGACGCCAGCCCAATCTCCTGGGTTCTTTGGCCACTGCATTTCTGACAAACTGGCCACAAATTTGGAGGTTTCCACTACCCCCTCAGGCTCAATAATTCACTAAGATAAACTGACAGAAGTCAGGAAAGTGTTATGATTTCGGTTTTATTATAAAGAATCCAAACCAGGACCAGCCCAATGAAGAGACATATAGGGCAAGATCTGAGAGGCTCTCAAACACAAACCCTCCGTGTCCTCAGAACAGGTCACCCTCCCAGCACATCAATGAGTATAACCAACAAGGAAGCTCACCTGAGTTCCAGGTGTCCAAAGTTTTTATTGGGGTTTGATTACATAGACACGAATGATTGAATCACTGGCCACATGACTGAACTCAATCTCCAGTTCTCCTCCCATATGGCACTGATAAGGCCTGGCTCAAATCCTTAACCCTCTAATCACATGGTTGACCTTTCCAGCCTAGCCAACCTCCATCCTGAAACTATCCAGGTGCCCACCATGAGTCACCTCATTAGCATAAACTCAGGTGGGGTCTGAGGGGTTCACCAAGAACAGCAAAGACTCTCCTCCCACTTGGGAAATTCCAATAATTTAGAGGCTCTCTCCCAGTAAACAGAGACAAAAGCCAGCCAAATTCTTTGTTACATAGCACTAATAACAACTAATAAATAGTTCAAATAGTACTTGGAACCCAAGTTTCAAGCAAGGCTGGAACTGTCTACCGAAACTCTCTTCTGTTGACTTCGTATGACTACTTTTAGCAACAGTGATAGGACAACAATCCCAAGACCTGGCCTGGTGAATTAACTCATGATGAGAAAGTACTTTTGGCTCCTGAAGTGAATGGAAAAATGGGTATGCTGCTAATTATAATCGTGGTTCAGTAACTGGGCTAATTTAGATGGGAAGTTTGGGTTATCCAACAGTTTCCACGGGAGGATGAATTTAGAGGAAAACTTCTGGAGAGGCAAAGCTCACACATCCCATAACTTGGGCTTGGGGAATAACCGAGTGAAGACTGCTGGTCAATACAAGGGTCCTCAATATAATGGGAATTTGGAGTGTCCATGCCTGGAACTCAAGCCCCAGAAGCCCTTATCAAGCCAATTAACTTAGAGGATTATAAATCACAACAACTATTTGAAGAAGTGTTGAGTCCTTTCCCTAAGAAAGGCTGGGACGCTACAGGCAAAAGGAACTTGGAAGGTGAAAAAATTATCCAGACAAACTCAAAAACCTGTTTATGCTAACAAAATAAACTAAAACACGGAAACAATTATCCTGATGCAAAAGAGACTGAAAATGTTTGAGCAGAGACATTTGTAGTAATTTGCACTATTTTGGACTTGCTCTATGCCATGACTTCTGCTAAATGGAAAATAAATAGCTCTCTGTGGAGAGGACCCTGCTTTTTGGTAAATCTTCTGTAAAACCCCTGTCCCTAGAATGAAATATTTGCATCTGGATACAAGAGATAATGAGCTTGAAAATCCAAATTACCAAAATTGGCTTAATCTCAACAATATAATTAATGTCCCACATTCAGAAATTAAGTACTTAATATAAAAGAAGCGTAGGGTGTTACGACGTTCTATTGCTTGTTTTCTTTGTTTTACAGGGTGGGTAGTAGAAATTTCTCATTTTCATTAGCAACCGCTCTTGATGTGTGTTTCTTTCATTCCAAATGGGAGAGGAATCTCTGTTTTTATGTCTTATGTCAATAGCGTATTTTTCCTTTCATATTAAATAATAAATGATATCTCACTACCTTATTATTATCATTCCCTCAACCGCCTGTTAGCCTCACTGAGCAAAAAGCTTGAAGAAATCAAGTCACACTGAATCTCTTCCCTTGGCAGCCGACACACAATGGTCCTGGGGGAGCTTCCCCAGGCCTAGAAGTATAATGTGCAGATCAACATAGTAAGGAATTTGATCTGCGTTCAGATCTTGCACTTCTTCTGTAAATTCGTCAGCTAGATTTCCAGTTCTTAAGGACACTGACCTCTTTTCTCCTTCTCTAATTTCTTTTTCAGTGCCTGGAACATTACTATAACCCTGTCTAGTCGTTGATTAGCTAGTTGGTATTAAGTTCATCTTTTTACCTATTACATAAAGAAAAGCCTAGGAAATGTGTAAACTGGTTAGTATAAAGAAAGAAATCTGACATAGTTTTCCTCTCAATGAACAAAAACACAGTGGAAATGTTATACTAACAAAGTTATTAGCAGGAAGAAGCACATCTATATTTTGAAGGAAAAAAAAATGCTCTGTTCAATCGGTACATCTAAATGTAATGTGTATAGAATTTCAGGAAAAAATATGTAGCTGTATTAGGTCATGGCATTTGGGTGAATTTTTTATTCTATTTTCCAATAGAATTATTCTTTTCTGTGAAAATTTTATATCATGCTAAAATTAAGAAATACAAAGAAAAATCCAGACAGATACAGTGTTGTCCATTAAAAATGTCTTAACTCTTTAATTAGAAAATTTTAGAATAAAGTATTCCATTTAAAAATAAATGGACGGGGCTTCCCTGGTGGCGCAGTGGTTAAGAATACTCCTGCCAATGTAGGGGACACGGGTTTGAGCCCTGGTCTGGGAAGATCCCACATGCCGTGGAGCAACTAAGCCCGTGTGCCATAACTACTGAGCCTGCGCTCTAGAGCCCGCGTGCCACAACTACTGAAGCCCGCACGCCTAGAGCCCGTGCTCCACAACAAGAGAAGCCACCGCTATGAGAAGCCCAGGCACCCCAACGAAGAGTAGCCCCCACTCGCCGCAACTAGAGAAAGCCCGCGTGCAACAATGAAGACCCAACGCAGCCAAAAATTTTAAAAATAAATAAATTTTAGAAAAATAAATAAATAAATGGATGGGGGGAAAGTCAGCCTTTAGAAACTTTACACTCTGAAAAGGGAAGAAAATTATATTAATAAAAATAATTTTTACCTTTGGTTTATTGGTAGTATTTATGGCTATGACAGCTTCAGAAGTCTCAAAAATAGACTTTGTAAAGGCAACTGCAGCTACAGCCACACTATTTTAGATAAAGTAACCTTTCTAAATAGGTAATATTTACTTCAAGGCCTTAACGTAAATCAGTGAGTGAACAGTTTAGCTGAATATTGAGTACATATGTTTGTCTTTTCTCTGTTTAAATGTTTGCCTCAACCCAAATCAATTCAATTATGCTTACCCTGTAGAACTTGGCCTAGATCAAGATAACATGATAGACAAGAAAGACAGGCAAAGATTCCAGACTTATGGCCTAAGGAAGAGAGGAATTTGTTGAGATGACCATGTTTATGAGGCCAAGTCCTACACCTTTATATTAATTTGTGAACAACGGTTATACATTGACTTGTGTCCCCCACCCCAAAAGATGTTACAATCCTAATCCCCAGTACCTATGAAAGTGACCTTATTTGATAATAGGATCTTTGCAGATGATCAAGCAAATATGAGATCATTAGGGTGGGTCCTAATCCAGTAGGACTGGTGTCCTTATAAAATGGGGGAAATTGGGACACAGAGTCAGAAACATACACAGGGAGAAGGCAGAAATCAGACTGATGTATCTCAAGTCAAGGAGCACCAAAGACTGCCAGCAAACCACCATAGGTTAGGAGGGGGGCATGGGACAGATTCTCCCTCAAAACCCTCAGAAGGAACTAACCCTACCAACACCTTGACCTTGGACTTGTGGCCTCCAAAACTATGAGACAAATTTCTGTTGTTTAAGCCACCCGGGGACTTCCCTGGCGGTCCAGTGGTTAGAACTCCGCACTTCCACGGCAGGGGGCACAGATTCCATCCCTGGTCAGGAACTGAGATCCCACATGCTGCACAGAACTGCCAAAAAAAAAAAAAAAAATGCCTTGGGCAGTTCACTCAGGCCCCTTTCCAGTCAACCCCCCAGACTGGGCTCCCAGGCAACTAGTACATTTTTTGTCACTATAGATTGATATCACTTGTTCTAGAACCTCATATAAATGGAATGGAATCATGCAATATGTATTCTTCCTTCTCTGCCTTCTTTCACTCGGCATTTTTTTTTTTGACATCTATCCATGTTGTTGGGTATCAGTGGTTAATTCCCTTTTATTTTATGGATGTATAACAGTTTAAACATTCAGGTACAAGTCTTTGTACAGACATGTATTTTCATTTCTCTTCAGTAAATATGTAGGAGCAGTACTTCTGGGCCATATGATAAATTTATGTTTATGTTTTTAAGGGACTGTCAAACTGTTTAAAAAGTAGCCATAGGGCTTCCCTGGTGGCGCAGTGGTTGAGAGTCCGCCTGCCGATGCAGGGGACACGGGTTCGTGCCCCGGTCCGGGAAGATCCCACATGCCGCGGAGCGGCTGGGCCCGTGAGCCATGGCCGCTGAGCCTGCGCGTCCGGAGCCTGTGCTCCGCAACGGGAGAGGCCACAACAGTGAGAGGCCCGTGTACTGCAAAAAAAACCCAAAAAACAAAAACAAAAAGTAGCCATAGAATTTTATACTCCTACTTTTCCTACAAGGGTCAGCAAACTTTCTGTAATGGGCCAGAGAGTAAATATTTTCAGCCTTGTGGGACATGTAAAGTCTCTGTCACACATTCTTTGTTTTATTTTACAACCCTCTAAAAACATAAAAACCATCTTGGCTCAGGAGTGATACAAAAGCAGGCCTTGGGTTTGATCTGGCACCACTGCCAATTTGTATCAGTCAGGGTTCAAGCAGGAGCCCTGGGTGATACAACCATATATAGATGGCCCTTCATATCTGCAGGTTCCACATCCGAGGATTCAATATAAAAAAAGAAAATTTTTTTTAATTCCAGAAATTTCCAAAAAGCAAAACTTGACTTTGCTCCCCACTAGCACCTGTTTACATAGCACTTACATTGTATTTACAACTATTTACATAGCATTTACATTGTATGTCATATTATAAGTAAATTCAGATGATTTAAAATATAAGGAAGAATGTGTGTAGGTTACATGCAATGTTATATGTCGTTTATATCAAAAATTTTTGAAATTAAAAAAGAAAAAACGTAAGTAAGGATTTTAATAATGATTGAAAATATGACCCATATGCTAGAACTATTCAATCACACCTTGAGGCAGAGACAGCATCAGGCAAGGTGTGATCAATCTTTGAAGAATGAGTGAACTTTTTAGAATATAGTACAGGGGCTTCCCTGGTGGCGCAGTGGTTGAGAATCTGCCTGCTAATGCAGGCGACACGGGTTCGGGCCCTGGTCTGGGAGGATCCCACATGCCGCGGAGCGACTGGGCCCGTGAGCCACAACTGCTGAGCCTGCGCGTCTGGAGCCTGTGCTCCGCAACGGGAGAGGCCGCGATAGTGAGAGGCCCGCGCACCGCGATGAAGAGTGGCCTCCGCTTGCCACAACTAGAGAAAGCCCTCGCACAGAAACGAAGACCCAACGCAGCAAAAATAAATAAATTAATTTAAAAAATAAAAATAAAAAATAAAAAAAAATTTAAAAGTACCTATGGTACTTAAAAAAAAAAAAAAAGAATATAGTACAGCTGGCCTGGTTGGTAAAGCCTATCCACGTGATAAAACAGGATGGTTAGGAAATAAAGCCACCACTGTGGATACACAAATGCAGTGATTCTCAAACTTGCGTGTGCATCAGATTTACCGGGGAGGCTTGCTACAATACAGATCACTGCTCCCTCTCTCCTCCCCGCAGAATTTATGATTCAGCATGTCTGGAGTGGGGAGCTGAGAATTTTCATTTCTGGCAGGTTCCCAGGGGACACTGATACTGCTGGTTCCAGCCTGCATTCTGAGACTCACACAACTCATGGTATTTAAGTGAACTCTGGCAATATATTGCCGATCGTATTTTAACAGATGTAAATTCATTTTGGTTTCAGGATGTAAATAACTTCTCTCCCTGATATTGATTACTATTAAAAATAATGGGGGAGATGTTTTCCGAAAGACAAATCTTTTTGCCTATCTCAAAAGTTATTTAAAACCAGTCGAAAGACGTGAAGCTCAAACTGCTATCTGGGGACTCCCAGAGCATATATAAGCAGTCATGAAGAAAATGATACACACATTTAATGTTGAATGAGTTACTATTAAAAATCAAGCTGTCTTGGGGCTTCCCTGGTGGTCAGTGGTTAGTACCCTACCCTTCCACAGGGGGCCCAGGTTCGATCCCTGGTGGTGGAACTAAGATCCCGCAAGCCACGTGACGTGGCCAAAAAAAAAAAATTTTTTTTTTTAAATCAGCCTGTCTTTACCATTTAGCCTTGTCTGGACTAAATATTCCTGGGCTACAATATAACTCAGGCCTGAAATAGATTTTAAAAAGATGAATTACAGGGCTTCCCTGGTGGCGCAGTGGTTGAGAGTCTGCCTGCCGATGCAGGGGACACGGGTTCGTGCCCCGGTCCGGGAAGATCCCACATACCGTGGAGCGGCTGCGCACGTGAGCCATGGCCGCTGAGCCTGTGTGTCCGGAGCCTGTGCTCCGCAACCGGAGAGGCCACAACAGTGAGAGGCCCGCGTACCGCAAAAAAAAAAAAAAAAAAAAAAAAGATGAATTACAAATCGAAACTGAAACTTGTTTTATTTCCCCATTTCCATCCCTGTTTATTCATTTCTCATCCTGATGGATCTTTCTTTTTCTTCCCTTTCTTTATTATTATTATTTTTTATTCAATGACTCTACTTTACTAAATACCTACAAATACTTTTTCTCTTTTTGTAGGGCCGCTAAGTACTTCATGTCAAGTGTAACAAGCAGGATCGACTGTACAAAGGAATCTATTCTAAATAGCCAGACTTAGTGGATTTGAACTAAATCCAGTGTGTTCTCTACACGGCTCCAGATAATTTTTCCAAGCTAATGCTATTATGATGTCAAGTGGAAACGGCTCCCCTGACCCCACTTCATCTTATGAAATTATCACCCTCTGTCCTTATCTAATAATGGGTATAACACAGTTAAGTTTTCTGTGTTTAGCCTACCCACTCATTCAAACAGGAATAGTGAAAAGTCATTGGGGCAGGGCTGAGCTATGAAAGAAATATCAATTCCTCGTGTTTAGAGGAGCCCAGAAATGATGTTGATTTGTCAGCGTGAGCTCTAGTGACTGCATTTTCCCATTATCAAAGCCAGCTCACAGAAGCTTAGTCTCTCCTGGGGGAGAGGAGTCACTGAAAATATAATACTTTATTGCTTTCACATATTTGATGTCTATACAGTGACTTGGTGGATTTTATGAGACTCACATTGATGTGATTTGTCAGACTCCAGACAGCTAACTCTTACAGAGCCACGTTGAAACCCAGGCATCTCAGTTTGCTGGAGACGGACGGGGTTCTCGGGATGCAGGACTTTGACTTTTAAAATGGGACAGTCCCAGGTGAACTGGGGCAAGTTGATCATCCTAATAGATCTAGCACATGCGGATGCTAAAGCGTCATTTCTGAAGGTTCAGATGCCTTCTACAGCGCTCTGAAGCCCCACCAGAGGAGATGGCATTCATGTGAAACCCAGAGCACTTGAATAAGGAAGGTAGTTTCTACCTCCTGACTGACCAACCTGAGGACTCTAGCATCACAAGTGTCCTCCCAGAGGAGGTGGCTCCTGTCATCCTGTCACTACTTGTGGGTACACAGCTATTTCCTCACAAAATTTTTAGCCATATTTTAGTCTGCCGTTGGTGCTTCTCACCAGAACCGATGGGGTCAGAACTTCAGCTCCCTCAGTTCTCCCTTGTAAGGTGAGGCTGATAATACCAAACACTTTAGGTTCGCTGTGGAGAGTAATGAGGTGACGAATGAAAGCAGCTAGGAGCGTGCCTGGTGCACACGTGTCCTGCAAATGTGAGGTTCACCCTTCTTTGAGTTTCTACTGATACCTATAATGGAGAGGAAAATGAATCTTTTAGAAGAGGCAACCTCTAAATGATCACTTCCTAAAGCCTAGGATTTATTTTTGTCAGCCTCTTTCATCTTTTTTTTAAGTTTTCTCTTTAACAACTTTATTGGAGTATAATTGCTTTACAATGGTGTGTTAGTTTCTGCTGTATAACAAAGTGAATCAGCTGTACATATACATATATCCCCATATCTCCTCCCTCTTGCGTCTCCCTCCCACCCTCCCTATGCCACCCCTCTAGGTGGACACAGAGCACCGAGCTGATCTCCCTGTGCTATGTGGCTGCTTCCCACTAGCTATCTATTTTACGTTCGGTAGTGTATATATGTCCATGCCTCTCTCTCACTTCATCCCAGCTTACGCTTCCTCCTCCCCGTGTCCTCAAGTCCATTCTCTATGTCAGCCTCTTTCAATGGAAACATTCTGCGAGAATATTTTAACTGAACTTGTATATTGAAAAGGTGCTGGTTTACTATGGTAACAGATTTTTTTCCATCCTACATACATAATCTGAAACAGACCCGAACAGAAGATACAACTTAGGGCACAGAAACCTTGAGATCACTGAGATGACCCAGATTGCACTTAAAGGGTTTGCCTCAAAGCATTAGACGTAAGAGACACTCCCTGACTTATTTACTATGAACAATAAATTGGTGCAGTGGGTGGGAAGTTTTTAAAACACTTTTTTCTATGAAAAATTTCAAACACGCACAAAAACACAATAGTACAACGGAGGGAGTTGTTTTAACATAGCTGAAGTTATATTGCAACACAGGGAGCAGAGTGATTAAAGGAAAATGTTTGAACCTAAGCTTATGCCTCCAGTAATGAAGTAATAATTTATTTAGTAGTCATAGGATTCTGTTTAAAGTGTCATATGGTACTCTCTCTCTCTTTTCTTTTTTTTTTGTTTTGTTTTTTTGGGGCGAGGGTGGTAGTGTTTTTTGTATGATACTCTCTTATCAGCAGTGATTAGCGCAAACCACAGTAAAAAAACAAAACAAAACAAAAAAATTTTACCTCGTGACTCATACTTTATGTATGACCAAGAGAAAAGTTTTCTAAAAGAATCCTTACCATTTGCAATGAACTTTGATTCATTCACTTATTCCTCCATTTGTTCAGTATATGTTTGTAATGTTATATAAAATAGGTGGAATAACATCTGTTTAGAGAACAGGGATGTAGAAAAGAGAACAAATACCCCATTTGTCTCACTTGATCTCCTTTCTGAAGATCTAACTAAAATTATGCAGGAGACATAATTTCTTTTCTGCCATAGGAAGCCCACAAACCTGATGTTCATGTAGCCTGATTATTATAAAGGAAACTTGGAGTATTTTTCTTGAGAACTGGAGAACCGAGGCACATATGTGTCATTTAGATCCTGTGACCTGTCCTGGGTCAAAATGCATAATCCTAAAGGGACTGCAGAACTTCTGCCCCCAGGCAACAGCCTCCACTCCAGTGCTCTCTTATGCCCTCTCCTGGTGGATTTTCTGCAGCAAAGTATACATCCAGGCAGCTCAGAGTCCCAAATCCTAGACAATTAAACATATCCTTTGCTTAAGCAGTGGGCAGACTACTTGAACTTCCGTTCACCCTGGACCCAGCAGAAAAAAGAAAAGGAAAAGGATAAGGAAAAAAGAGAAGAAAACATTTGGCTATGTCTAGCTTTGGTAACTCCAATTAAATTAGAATTAGAATTATTTCTCATCAAGCCATCTACCACTTAGTCTCTTTTTCTTTTCTTTTCCTTTTGTTCCTTTTTCAAGAAATAAACACAAAATAGCTCATCAAAATAGCAATAACTAAGGGGTTGGGAAGAAGGAGCCCAAGTTTGATGTTGCTTTGTTTCTAACAGAATGAAAAAAAAATTCTAAACCCAAACCCTATAATTCAACCCAACTTGTCGTGACCCTCTGATTAAAGCATTTTTTAAAAATAACAGATAGACGTAGAGATCTGCACTGAGATAAGGATGGTTAGCATAGATCAAAAGGAATTGTACATATGTCAGTTAGATTAAGGGACAGGATGTGGGGAAGCGGTGGGGTCCATATCCAGTTACTTCATGCAAGAGTACATTTGTTGAATGCAGGTACTCTAACGGGAGCCGCACATAGACGGAAACCGGGGAAATGAATGGAAGGCGACCTATAACGGTTAGAGTGTTTGTTCTAATACGGATCCAGGACCACATTTCTCCTAATTGGTAATATTACTGTAATGTTTTATAACTGTCTATCTTGCCCCGCCCAGGATAGTAAATTATCTTTGAAGCTTTCATCTGGCATTTTTGAGAGGTCAGCATTATGTGGTAAGTACTCTATAGCCCACATATATAAACTTAGTCATCAGATATAGACAGACTACTTCCCCAAGCCTGAGAGCAGGAAAAATATTTAAAATCCTCCCCCTCTCCACACACACACAAAGATTCCATCTGTGGCATTTTAGGGAACAAAAGGGGCAAGTAATGTAGAAGAATGTCAATAGCAATGGATCCCGAAAAAGAAGAGTCAGGAGGCTTTATGGTGAGGTGGGGCTGGGAGATGAGAGGATGAGAAGGAGAAATAGTAAGATGGGAAAGTCACGCCGTGTTTATTTTTCTGACAGGGAAATTTGCAATAGAAGAGTGTTGCTAAAGAGTATAGTTAATGCCACGTATTTCTTTGGGATGCCATTCATACACTACATTTTATAATGAAGATGATCTTGGCTAACTGAGGCCAGGCTATAAATCAGAGAAGTTAGAGAGCCATGTTACAGAAGTTCTGTGCAGCTTAACATAGGGGTTGCTTCCTTATTTAACTTAGTCACCAAAATCTAAAATTCTAGAGCTGGAAAAGACCTTCTCATTTACCTCCACCACGCTTAACTATTCCTCAGCTTAGTAATACTCAAATCGAATCACCTTTTAGCTGAAACGATTCCACACCCCTGATAATCCAACAGGTCAGGACTAGAGTGAGGGGACTGAGGTCCTTGCCTGGGGCACAAAATTTAAGCGAGATGCCGCAAACCTCAGTAATCAAGATAGACAAGATTTTAACTTCCTCTACGCAAATCCCATCTCTGTTGGATCCTGTCTTTATTTAAAATTTTGATACACTGTTCATCATGGATTTTTTGCACTGATTTTTAAAAAATATTATTTATCTTGATTACTGAGGTTTTTGACACTCAAATTATGCACCCAGAGGCCAATGCTTCACTCACCCCACAGTAGTCCTGGACCTGTAAACCCATTCCACTACTTATATAACTCCAAGTTCAGAAATTTCTTTCTTACATCAAACCCGGAGTTTCTCAACTTTAACACTATTGACATTTCTGGCTCAGATAATTCTTCGTTGTGGGATTTTTTCCTGTGCATTGTAGGATGTTTAGTGGCATTCTGGGCCTCCACCCACTAGATGCTAGTAGCACCCTCCCTTTTCCGTCTCCTTACCATCATTGCCAAATCACCTCTGGTTGAAAGCCACTGATCTAAGCAAAGTCACCTCATTTCTTCCCGTTCTCAGGCGAGACAGAAAGCAGCTTTTCATCATCCTCTAAATAACAACCCCATGAAAGTCTTTGCTTTGTAGAGTGTGTGTTTAATTTACAACCTGATTAGAGTGACGATAATCATATTAGTGTGTCTAGACTTACGAAGGTCAAACCCCTGGCCTCTGCAAGGTTTATTCCTATCTTATATCTGACATCTCAGTAGACCACTTGGCCATCTGAAGCAGTAGCTTCTTCCAGAAGTTCAGAGATGCCTTGTAATTATAAAACCCTTTGTCAAACGGCAAATTCAACTCTCTCATTGCATTAGGCCAGAGAGATTCGTTACCCGGCAACCACATTTCACTCTCTTCAAAGTGAATTCCATCTTGGAATTTATCAGTAACTTTTTTGTAAGCTATCGTATCTTCTTCCATCTCAGAAGCTAAGCCTCTAATGAGTCAGATTACGTTAAATAATTCAGCAGTTCAACTTCCTCTGTGATCTCAGTTTTGTAAGTACTACAATTTGAGGAGGCCATTTTGCTTATAACAGCAGGAAAGATATGTAGTAATTTTCTTTCTTACTATTCAAAGGCCAAATTCATCACAAAATTTTTAAATCACAGAGTCAGACTTGGAAGTCAATTTACACTTGGAAGGTAAAAGTCCACTTCTGGACACCGGTTTTGTAACAACACGCTGAAAAATCCCATAATCGTCCATGCACACTGCAACGTGAATCATAAATAGATCAATGAGCTAGAAATTGTTCCCAATGATCCACCATCTTCCGCCTTCACCCTCTACTCTGTTGAACTCTCATAAAATTCTGGGTCCATGTGTGTTTTTTCTTCCAGGTGGGAATGATGTATGTTGGAGTCAACCTACATTAAAGATAATGAGTCTATATATTATACCAGTCAGGGTTGTTGGCTGCAAGCAACAGAAACTAATTCTGGTTGATTAAGCAGAAAAAAAAGCATTCGTTGGTGACTTGTGAAATAGTTCCAGGACTTTCCAACGTGATTGGAACCAGGCAAGAAAAGGAAACCAGATGAGGGAAGCTTTGCCGCAGGTGGACCCCAGCCAAAACACATCACCTAACCCACCTAGTAGGGAAACCACCACCACTGATCCACCATTGAAAACTGGAAGCCACAGATTGCCTGGCAACCACAGACACCGGACTTTAGATGATGCTCCTCCTGCTACCACCCCCCTGGCACCTCTGGATTCTCCACTGTCTCTGCCTCTTTAATGTCACCAACTCCCAATTCAGAGTCTCTAGCAGAGGCATCTGTTTAGTCAGGCCTGGGTCACCTGCCTGCATTCTAGCTGCAAGAGAGGATGGGACAATGTCTGGACTTTTCAGCTTCTAAAATAGGAGGCAGGTCGCCAAGGAAATGACAGGCGTCCATTAGAGGTGTGGTAAAGGGAGGTGGTTAATAATAACAGATGAAGTTTTGGTCTCTGAAGTCGGACTCTCTGAATTTGAATTTATGCTCTATTACTAGTTACGTGACCTTGGGCAAATTACTTAAACCTTTAATCATTTCTCTTTCCTTATGAGGATTAAATTAAAATATCCCTGTATGTACAGTATATGGTACATAGTAAGTAGTTCTATCTATCTGTGTATGTGAGTGTGTGTATAGACACATATGTGTGTGTATGTGTGTGTATATGCCAGCATGCAACATTGATAACAGAGATAGAGTTCCTCCACCTCCATTCCCTTCCCTCTTTTATAAACACCTACCAGATACTGAGACCGTACTTGCCTATCTTAGACTTTTCATTTAGTTTAATGCAGAACAAGGAAATTCAGTTTAACTTTGGTCTCCCCAGTTAAAGCATACGTGATCTAGCAGAGTGAAACCAATGAAGGAATAATTATAATTCAACATATGCTATAGTAGCATGAAAATGAAATTTCAGAGAAGGATAGGATTAATTTTATCTGGGGAGCTAGAAAAATCATTATAGAAGGAACTTCCCTGGGAACATAATGAATGGGTAATAAGATTTTTCCAAAGAGTTGAGAGAGAAGGATTTCTACCAGGCAGCGAGAATACCCTCAGCACAGCTGTGTAAGTGCAGGGTGTGCCTGGGAATTGGGAAGAGTTCAGAAGGACAAAAGCAAGGAATTGATGGGAAGGTGGGAAAAGATGAACTGGGAAAGATAGACTGGGGCCAGATGGTCCAAACCCTCAGGGTCACACCAGAGTGGTATCTTTTCTTCTGCTAACACACATGCCAGCAAGACTGCTAAGAACTGATCAAAAGCCCCAGCAATGTGTCTCATCACTGCTACCAACATGTTAGGTCAATATTTATTCCTGGTAAGATTTTTAATTCATTATTCAGAAGTTCAACCTATCAACTGAAAAAAGATGCACAACTAAAAGTTGAGAATTATATTTTATTCAGCAGACTTGCTGAGGACTTAAGCTTGGGATACAGCCCCTCAGATAGCTCTGAGGGAATGTTCCAAAGAGGTAATGGAGGGGCCAGGATATATTGGAGGTTTTGCAACAAAAAACGGGTGGTCAGAACATCAAAAATTAATTACTGTTAATTAAAGAGAAAGCAGATATCTCAAAGTAATGAACTTAGCACTTTTCCCTGTATGGGAAGATGCGAGAGTCTGGGCTCAGTGAAATCATTCCTTTGATATGCACCTTAACTACCTAGGACCACTGTCCTGCTTTTCTCCATCCTGAATCCCCTCAGGGTGGGTGCACAGTCGGGGCGGCTGCAGTGGTTGACAGTTTGATGGTTGCCCCATCCTTTGTTTACTGATATGGCAGGTGACATTTTTCGTCCACAAACCCCAGGGATTAAGGTTGGCTTAAGGGAGACAGGGGAACAGGCAAAGCTTGTCCCAGTTCTTCATTTTGTTAAGTCTTCCTGTCCCTCCTAACCTAGGTCCCCAAGGCCACCTGGAAGCCTCTGCCTGTACAGGACACCCAATGCTATACTGCCAGAGGTTTCAGGCTCTCGCTTGTGCTCCCAGCTCCATGTCCTGCCATTCTTCTTCCCCCACCACTCATCAGAGCCCCGATTTCTGTCCAGGACGAGATTGAGAATGGGTCAAACAGCTAAACCAGCCTCCACGGCAGCCCTGGTCCATGGCCATTCTTAGTAACACATTGTGCTCATCGCACAGGTCTCCCCAGAAACACCATGAACAGTTCTCCAACCTCAATTTCTGTTTGCTCCTAGACATACATTTTTCCCAACCTCTCTTCCGCCCACCCCTGCCACAGTTAGAACAGATGCTCTCATCAGATAGAAGAACTTCTATCCACCACAAAATAAGGGTGCTCGAAAGAGGATTGCTCCAGAAAGTCTAAAGAGAGTGGCTGCTTCTTCGTTTCTCCTCAGGAAATGGAAGCAGCTTTGGGCTGGGCCTGAATCTGCTCTTTCCTTCTGCACCTAGAGTTTGGTCTCAACTTCTCCAACCCTATGAACCAACAGATCTGAGCCCAGTGGCTCCAGCCTCCGCAGGACTGGAAATGGAAGGGTTTGGCCCCTTGCTATGAACTGGGGCTTCAGCACACTGATTGCAGAGCCGAGTGGGTTTCTTCCAGCTTTTGTTTCAGCTGCCAAGAGCCCGGGGGCTCATGACCTGGGGGAAGCTCAAGAATGTCAGGGAGGAGGGGTGAGCCCAGCAAAGGCAAGGAGGCCTGGGGCTGAGGGCCATCCGCGGAGCTCAGGCTGAGAGGCCTCTGTGCTGCGGGGCCAGTCTCTTTAGTAACCTATTCTGGTAAGACACGAGGGATGGATAAAAATGAGCCATTATACACGAGACAGATCCGTTCCTCCAGTGGCAATATATTTTCCTCACATGCTTTTCTCTTCACAGCAAGTAAATGCATGTGAAGCCAGTGACTCTGAAGTCGGTCATATTGAATTTACTCAGTTTTCCTCAAGTCTTCAAGCGTGAAGTGTTACAAACCTTCATATGTACACTGGGGAAAGAAAGGATGAAAAAAAAGCTCCAAGGCAAGGCCTAAGGAAAAGCCTGTGAAAGAAAACGGTAAGATAAAGCAACACAATTTCAAATCTTAATCTCTTGAAATGGTGCCTTGAAAGCCACACTTTCCACATTTCTGAGTGGAGCCTTCAAAACTCCGTGTCAAATCACGTTATAACCTTGCTTCTTATCTGTTTGTGAGAGATTTCAAGGGCCAGTAATTCCCCCAGATGTGGCAGAAAAGTTCACAGTAGAGATTTGCACACTTGACTAAGCTTCCTGCATTGCTTTTTGTGAGGACTGGTGAAGGAGAGAGATTTGTTCTCCCTTTCAGAACTAAATCATGCCACCGCCAAGGACACAGTCTCGAAGCCAACTCCCTTGGTCAGATACTCTCCAGGACAATGACTTAATGCTATATACTCCCTGCTTTGGTCCAGCAAAACACGTAGCCTGGGAGAATGTCCCTGCATTTTTTTCTACCTCATTTTTTTCTTCTCAAGTAAAAGCTAAGAGACAAGACCCCTCCTATGAGGGACGCCTTTGGGTGCCCTCTCCCCAGACACTCTCCTGTGATACCCCATCCCATAACCAGTGATGGCCTGGATATTTGGGTGCTGGCTGGAGGCTGTGGTGATGACAGTGCAGGGGGGCTTAGTAGAGAAGAGTCATGGAAACACTAATAGCTGTGGAGAGAGGGTGTCACCTGCCATAGGAAGGGCGGGAGACAACTTATTTTGTCTTCTTCTCTACCCGCCTGGTGGCACTCTGACCGGCCTGAGGCTTCCACAGGAAGAGGCAGGCGTGATGAGCTCTCAACAGCATCCTCAGGACCAGGGGTCCCAACACAAGCGTCAACTGGGGTCAGGCAGTTAATGTGAGTGAGTGACTCACCTCAGTTGGTGAAGTGTAAGGCTGTAAAGATGGCTGGAGTCTAGAAGAGAAAAGAAAAAAAAGAAACATCTACTGTGTTATTTGTTTGTTTGTTAAAATAAAGATAACTTTCTGAAACAAAACCAAAATTAGTGCTTCTTGGCAAACTAATATACTTTCTTGTAGGCATGACATTCATCATTCCCTTTTCCTCTTGACTGTCCAGAGGCTCAAAGCTATATTTTGTGCTTCTCTTTGATTTTTTGATTTTCCCTTTGATTTTTTTCCCTCTCCTTCCCATCCTCTTCCTCTCCCATACACACACACACACACACACACACACACACACACACACACACACACACCTGCTTGGTAGTCTGTAAAGATGTGACATAGATAACATAGGAGTAATACTGGTTAAGTATTTCAGAGTTCTTAATTCCTTTTTATTAAGCATTAATATATGCCAAGGTCCTGTTTTTTATTTTCTTCTGTTTTATGTATTTTCATGTAAAACTCTCTCCTGAATGTCCAGACTCAATAGAAAAGACTGTTAGGTTAATTCTAAATTCTGGCTCTGCCAATGAACTCCAAGGGATTCTAATTTTAAAAACATCCTGTTATCTTCATTTTCAGGACTTAAAGTATCTCCCTTTGGAAGCTTTTTCATTTTGTTGTTGTTGTTGTTTTCTTTCAATCACTATCATCTCTGTCTGCAAGCCAAGGTCATGAATAGAGATAATATATTTTAGGGAGGGGCCGTAGATCAAAAATTAATCTCTACCAAAGTTAATTCCTGCATAAATTAAGCTGAATGTGTTTTTCAACACCATAAATCCTGTGTAATAGGTATAAATAAAACATGAACGTGGGTTTCCTTATTTATAACTTCGTATCTATGACACTCCAGTGCAGAAAGGGCAAATTTGTTTTTTCTTTTTTAGAGCTGTGGGGCTAGCCATCTCAAAGGTGGTAGCAGACAGTGTAAAATTAGATTTCCTCTCTATGGCTGAAACAGCTAATAATCAGACGCTCACAGAAAAATTTCCTCTGTGTACTTGTGCAATACCTCATGACCCTCCTCTTAGAACCAGCAAACCAGTAGAACTGCCAGGGATGATTTGAGAATGAGGTGGGAGAGAAACCAACATCTCTGGGGACTGGGAAGTTTGTTCTGCTCCATGAAGTCGGTGGCCAGGTTGTTGGCTTCAGGTTATTCTGGGACTGTAATTCAGTTCTTAGAGAATCTGTGAGGTAGGATGAAAATAGGGCGTCAGGATGACCCAGTTGATCATCCTGTGACCTGCAGGGGGCGCGCTACTGCCTCATCCGCTTTGCTTGGCCAGAACGCACACCCCACACCCCTCGACTGTCTGAATGCCCACTGCTAACAGTTTTTTAAAAAAATTTTTATAGAAATAGAGTTGATTTACAATGTTGTGCTAGTTTCAGTTGTACGGCAAAGTGATTCAGTTATACATATATATAAATATATATATTCTTTTTTTACATTCTATTCCATTATAAATTATTACAAGATATTGAGTATAGTTCCCTGTGCTATACAGTAGCTCCTTGTTAGTTACCTATTTTATATATAGCAGTGTGTATATTTTAATCCCAAACTCCTAATATATCCCTCTTCCCTTTCTCCCTTGGTAACCATACGTTTGTTTTCTATAACGTATTTACAAAACATAAATAGACTCACAGACATAGAAAGGATCTGTTGATTAAGAAGAGAAACGTAGAGTGAAAAGCACTGCTAACAGTTTTGCCTGGGAAATTATGCTCTACCTACCCTCCCACCAAAGCCAGGGCAGCCCATAGCCAATGAGAGCATAAGACGCTCACCCCTTCTTCTCAATTCTGATTTGACGTTTATACTCCAGGACTGCGTTGTCCAACAGTAGCCATGACTCTTATGTAACTATTTACATTTTAATTTAATTTAATTAAAAATTGTATGTCAGTTACACCAGCCATATTTCAAATGCTCGATGGTCCTACGTAGATAGTGGTAACTGTACTGGATTGTGTCAATTACATAGAACATTCCCCTCAGTGCAGTAACTTCTACTGGACAGCACTGCTCCAGAGTCTACCCCTGTGGATCACACAAAGGCCTGTCCTGCTTCCATATCTGACTTCCCTGCTTCCCTTGTATTTTTTATTTATTTTCTTTTTTTTTAATAGCTAACAGATTTTATTCTAACAGCTGTAATTATAGAGCTTGTTTGTCGAAATGAAAACTGAAAACAAGTATACAAAACAGTGGATTATTCATTGTGTACTGAAAGCCGTAAGAGGTTCCATGACGCCAAATAAACCAGTTGGGAGGTTTTCCCCAAGACAAAGTTTAACAGCTCCAGCTTCTTCAGTGTTTATCCAAATACAAAAGAAAAAAGTAGAGGTTATCATTTTCGATGGCAAATCTGACGCTTGCAGGCTGAGGGAGTGAAAGCACATGTAGACAGGGGCTCCGAGGGGCTGGGGCTCAAGGATGACCACCCGCGCCCCTGCTGGTGAGACCCCAGAGCCCGGAGCAGGCAAGCAAGGGGACTGCAGGGCTCCCGCTCAAACCAGAGGGTTCCAACCAAAGTGCCCATGCTGACCCAAGAAAAGGCTGGGGTTCCTCCAAGGGGTCTGAGAGTGGTGGATGCAGCCTCCAGCCCATCTCCTGGGAGGCCATGTAAGCACAGATACAAACACAAATGCTGCGGTGTATGGGATGACCCGAGACAGAGCAAATCACAGGGACTCTACTGTGACCATGCAGAATGGATCATGGCTGGTTCTGCCCCGTTTCACGTTCCCAATGGGAAGCAGACCACTGGTGGACTGGACTCAGGCCATTACTGCAGAACCTACACTAGGCACATTTCTCCCTTCTGTGTGTTCAAGTCTTCTCCTTATCTTGTATTTATAACTGTTTTTAAAAAATGCACTGCAGGCTTCCCTGGTGGTGCAGTGGTTGAGAGTCCGCCTGCCGATACAGGGGACACGGGTTCGTGCCCTGGTCCGGGAAAATCCCACATGCCGCGGAGCGGCTGGGCCCGTGAGCCATGGCCGCTGAGCCTGCATGTCCAGAGCCTGTGCTCCGCAACGGGAGAGGCCACAGCAGTGAGAGGCCCGCGTACCACACACACAAAAAAGTTATACAGTTCAATTCAGAGTAGCTGCATTTTTTTTTAATCAACATGTAGTTGACTTACAATGTTGTGTTAGTTTCAGGTATACAACAAAGTGATTCAGTTATACATACATATATATCTTTTCTTCTTCTTCAGATTTTTTCCCTTATAGGTTATTACAAAACATTAAGTATAGCTCCCCAGACTAGCCACTTTTCAAGTGCTTGCTGTCACCGTATTGGGTATTGCAGTTCCAACCATGGCCTTAACTTAAAATCTGTCCATCTGTCAGTATATCAGGAATGAGTTCCATGAACAAGGACAAATAAGTTTGTCTTCTGGGGCCTCATGTACAACTACTTGATCTCTAAAAACCCCTCAAGCTCTAAAATTCTTAAGCTCTGTGATGTCTGTTTCCAAAGTCTCCTCCAGCTGATTTAACCAGTGTGACCTACTGCCTATCAAACCAGCAAGATTTGAGGTAGTGAGCTACCATTCGTGTGTGTGTTTGGGCCTGTGTGCAAAAGCCGGCCCGTTTTCAGATGGCATAGGCTGTCTGCAACTGGGAAAGGAGACTGGCCTGTGAAAAGAGTACAGTTTGGTTCATGGCTTTTAAAGATAATTAAATTAATTTTTAAATCATTTTTTAATTTAGTTTAAAAGCAGTGAGCTTTACCCATCTATGTGTAAAATTTAACTGTATATCCACACAACTATTAAGTAAATATATACATACACACAGGGATATTCATTGCAATAGTTTTTAATATAGCAAAATATTGGAAATTAATTTTGTCTACCCAAAGGTAGCTATTAAAAAAATAATAATAAGAGGCAGTTCTACAAACTAGTGGTTACCAGTGGGGAGGTGGGGAGGGGTAATATAGGAGTGGGGAAGTAGGAGGTACAAACTATTGGGTGTAAGATAAGCTATAAGGATGTATTGGACAACACAGAGACGATAGCCAATATTTTGTAATAACTGTAAGTGGAGTGCAATCTTTAAAAATTGTATTAAAAATTGAACATGCATGAAAATAAAGCCATAAATCAACTAAAAAAAATGAGGCAGTTCTAGACTGAAGTGGAAAGATCCCCAAGAAATTTTATAAAGTGAAAAAAACTAGATGCAGTACAATGTATACTCTCACGTATAAGGGGAAAAGAAAATACACACACATGTTGCAAGTGCATAGAACAGTTCTGGAAAGTTGCAAAATCAACTGGTAACAGTGAACAGGTGGATGTCTGTGAGGAGGGCAACTATATAGTTTCCTAAGGAATAGAAGAGGGGAGAGATTGACTCTTACTCTTGCTGTATACTTTTTCATACACCTAAATTTTGTGCATATATTATCTACACAAAATAAAGTGCAAATGATTAATTTTAAGTGAGATTAGAAACAAAATAATTTAGAACAAGTGTTTCCAAACAATTAAACGTGTCCACCTTACAGAGAATTTTAAGGTCAAATAATATTGCTCATGTGGATGCCCTGCACAGCTGCCATGGAGTAGGTGTGAAATAGATCATCAATAAGCGTGAATTAAAACAAGAAAAATTACAGCTACCCTCATTTACATTAAATAGTGAATTCCTTTAAAACCTATGGCTTTCCAACTGTCATGACACTATTTCTTTGGAAGGAGCGTGATGGGCTGGAAAAAAAGAAGCCGGTGGGATTAGGTGGGCTAGACTGGAATCCCACTCAGCCACTTCCTAGATGGGTCACTTTTGACAAGGTGTTTCACTTCCCTTTAAGCTCCACTCCACATTTGGGAGTGAGGCGGGGAGGGGGGTGGGAAGTCTGCCAATTTGTAGATTAACTGATTCTGTGCATGGGTTTAAAAAGACAGAGCCACATACAGAAAATCTCACCCTCTCTTAGGAAAGCCAAATGGGACACACTTTAAATGTTCTCAACGTTGCCCAGATATATGCTGCATTCACTTCTCCCTCTTGCTTTCCCTTACTCTTCTCCAGTGGAGCTCCTTTGCCATCAATCAGGCATCCAGCCTGGGGATTTGTATCAGAACAGGACACTCCATCTGTATGATAACGGCTAGGTTTGTCCGTGGAAAGAAGGAAGAAGTAGATAAAGCAAGTGGGGTGAGACAAAGAGGGCAGTGTAGAACCACCAGTTATCTGGACAAGAAACTTCCTAGTCACCAGCCCAGGAGAAAAGAAATCTGGATAGGTGGATAGGACAGTAATGAACTCTCCTCCTACAGAAAAGCGTAAAGGAAAGCCTCTGGATTCTCTTTTGCAAAAACATTTCATCTGGTTCCGGAGTATCTCCCCTGGGATTTACGATGGCCCTGGGTGTGGCCCCAGGTATGAGAAGCAACCTCACTGCAGAGGCTCTGCCTGTAGACTGGTCCATAAGGTCATGCAAATAAACATATTCTTCAAAGACTGTGGTCTGAGACCACACAAAATGCAAGGTGTTCACAAATTGGAAATAACAGGATAAACTTTAAACAGTCATATTAGTTACTTTTTTAAGAATCAGCTCAGTATGTTTTCAGGTGAAATATCTCTAAATTTAAAGCAATGGGCCCAATTTTTAAAAATCCGGGGCCCAATTTTGAAAAAATTGCAGTAAGACCTCCATTTTTAATGTGTTTCTCAGACTTGTGAACACCCTTTGGAATTTCTGGAATGTATTCACAGTAGTCCCCCACCTTATCCATGGTTTCTCTTTTTGAGGTTTCAGTTACCTCGGTCACCTGAGGTCTGGAAACGTTAAATGGAAAATCCCAGAAATAAACAATTCCTAAGTTTTAAATTGCATGCCATTCTGAGTAGCATGATGAAATCTCACACCATCCCTCCCCGTCCTGCCCAGGGGTCCCCAACCACCAACATCATCTGCTCCTGATATGTAACCATCAACATCATCATGTCTTAATGATCCAGGATCACCCAAAGTCGATGATCCTCCTTGATGTATTTTTATGTTTTGTTTTGTTTTGTTTTGTTTTTTTGCGGTACGCGGGCCTCTCACTGTTGTGGCCTCTCCCGTTGCGGAGCACAGGCTCCGGACGCGCAGGCTCAGCGGCCATGGCTCACGGGCCCAGCCGCTCCACGGCATGTGGGATCTTCCCGGACCGGGGCACGAACCCGTGTCCCCTGCATCGGCAGGCGGACTCTCAACCACTGTGCCACCAGGGAAGCCCCCGTGATGTATTTTTAGAAGGTCAGTAGTAGCCTAACGCTCCGTCACAATGCCTACATCATTCACCTCACTTTATCTCATCAAGTAAGCATTTTGTCATCTCACAACATCATGAAGTACAGTGAGTCCAGTACAATAAGATATTTTGAGAGACCACATTCACATAACTTTTATTACAGTATATTGTTATAATTGTCCTATTTTATTATTCATTACTGTTTTAATCTCTAACTGTGCCTAATTTATAAATTAAACTTTATCATAGGTAGGTGTGTATGGGAAAAAACATGGTATAATATATATAGGGTTTGGTACTATCCACGGTCTCAAGCATCCACTAGATAAGAGGGGACTACTATATTACTTTTTTTTTTTTTTTTAGAATTGTGTTGAATTGTCAGGACACCCAGCTGGTGTCTGGAGCATTGCTTGGTGGTGTGGAGGAAACCCCCTTCTCATGTTGGAATCGGTAACAATGCTTTTAGTAAATTAACAGTAAGTTTATCCTATAATTCCCAACTTTGAAGATATCCTACTGAACCACTTGGTTAAAAATGCAGACTCCTGTGCCGACTCCAGACCTACTGCAAGCGCGTTTCTGGGAGGGTAAAAATTTGCATCAGTAGCTGTCCTTCTCTCCCAGGTGATTCTTACATATACCCAGGTCTGAGAAAAGGACCCCTCTGGACGGGCTGCACAGGCTACTGCATAGCTGTCAGCTAAGACAGATTCTGAGGGCCGACCGCAGTCCATCACCTTTGATGGGACTCACAGCAGAACGGGCTAAGAGCACCAGCTCTGAAGTCAGATATGCTGGCCTGAATCTTGGCTCTACTGAAACCACACAACTCACATGGCATTCGAACGCAGCCAGAACTCAGATTGGGACTCAAACCCACTGTCTTTTAATTCAGCCCCCAACCTTTTTGGCACCAGGGATTGGTTTCGTGGAAGACAATTTTTCCACAGATGGCGGGGGGTGGGTGGGTTGGGAATAATGCGAGTGGTAATGCGAGCGATGGTTCAGGCGGTAATGCGAGCGATGGGGAGCGATGGGGGCAGGCAGATGAAGCTTCGCTTGCTCGTCTGCCGCTCACTTCCCGCTGGGCGGCGGGATCCCTAACAGGACTTGGACCAGCACCTGTCCTCGGCCCTGGGGTTGGGGACCCCAGGTGTGTAATTGAAATCACACACCTGGTCTTAGGACTTAAGAAGTTCAGGTTCTTTATGTCTCAGCGCGGAAAGAATTCAGCAAGAGGCAAAGTGATAGGTAAGAAGTAGATTTATTGAGGGATAAACAATCCATAGACAGAGTGTGGAACATCTCAAAAGGAGAGAGCGGCCCTGAAATAGGGGGTGGTTAGTTGTTTTATGGGCTGGGTAATTTCATAGGCTAATAAGTGAGAGGATTATTCCAACTATTTTGGAGAAAGGGCAGCGATTTCCAGGAATTGGGCCACCGCCCACTTTTAGGCCTTTTATGGTTGGCCTCGGAACGTTCATAGCACCTGTTGATGGGGCATTTAACTAATGTATTACAATGAGCATATAATGAAGCCAAAGGTCTATTGGAAGTCGAGTCTTCTGCATCTTGGGCCTAATCAGTTCTAACCAGATTTTGTCGTGTTGTCAATGGCTATGTCATCCTTTTCAAGGTTGTGCCCTGCCCCCTTCCCTCCTGTCTCACTACAATTAGTCCACTACATAAGAACCTTCAAGTTGCAAACTTTCAAAGATGCTAATGTGTATTCTCATGTCCAATCATGTAAGTTAGTTCACGTATCTGGCGTACATTGTCACTTGTGTGCATCCTCTACAAGTGGGGTTGTGTTTTTGTGTACTTTCCTGTACAGTAGTGTATAGAGTACAGTAGTACAGTGTCTTTATTTCAAGCCCAGGATGTCGGGAAACAAGCATAAAAGCACAAGTGATGTAGCTGGTACTGCTAAGAAGTGCCAGGTGTTGTACCACACTACTGTACTTTTTAAGGTACTGTAATGTAAGATTAAAAATGTTTTCTTTACTTTTTGTGTTTGTTTTTTATGTAGTATTTGTGTGAAAAGTATTATAAACCTATTACAGTACAGTACTACATAGCCGATTGTGTTTGTTGGGTTCCTAGGCTAACATTGTTGGACATATGAACAAATTGGACTTATGAACTCGCTCTCGGAACAGAACTCGTTCGTATGTAGGGGACCCATTGTACCACTTTACAGCTGGGTGACCAAGAGCAAGCTACTTAGACGCTTAACCTTTGTTTCCTCATCTACCAGGTAGGGTTAATGATTGCACATAACTCGTAGGGTTGTAAGGATGCCATCAAGGGAAGTGACGGTTAATTCTGTGTGTCAACTTGACTGGGTGACAGGATGTCCAAATAGCTGGTAAAACGTTATTTCTGGATGTGTCTGTGAGACTGTTTCTGGAAGAATTGGTAGGCTGAGTAAAAAAGGTCATCCTCACCAGTGCAGGTGGGCACCACCCAATCTGTTGACAGTCTGAATAGAACCAAAGGGCGGAGGGAAGGTCAACTTGCTTTTTCTGCTTGAGCTGGGATGTCCATCTTCTCCTGCCTTTAGACGTCAGTGCTCTTGGCTATTGGGCCTTTGGACTCAGACTGGGACTTTCACCATTGTCTCCCCCCTTTCTCAGGCCTTCGGGTTGGGACTGGAACTACCGCACCAGCTCTTCTGGGCTTCCAGCTTGCAGAGGGTAGATGGTGGGATTTTTCAGTCTCCATAATCATGTGACCCAACCCCTCATTCTAAATCTCTATCTCTATAGATCCTATTAGTTCGGTTCCTCTGGAGAACCCTGACTAATACAGACTTCAACATATCAAGTGGGGGCAGAGGGTGGCTTTGTACTTATTTTCCTCCAGTCCCAAGGGAACAGACAGTTTTAGCTGGAGACTTTTACTGCCGAGATTCTAGCAAGGTTTTTCAGAATGCTCCAATCATCAGCACATCCATTATTGCTTGGGAATCCCAATTTCTTAGGCATTTTCCACAACCCATTCAGACTCCGTCAGCAACCAAATCCTCCTACAGGGATGTCTCTTGATTTAATTTCATCAGACCTGAATGACTTGGCTGGAGCCCTCAGGATGCTTCACTTAGACATTACGCATTCAGAGTGAACATCCAAAAACATTCTGACGCACAAGCCACATCTGCTGGGCATTAACACAAAGATTCTGGCCCTTCATGCTTAGAATTCCCTTCTTGGCATCCATATACGTGCTTTTAAATGCTTTGTCGGACAAGCCTTGGCTATCGCTCATGCTGATGCTTGTGAGGGGGGCGTGGAGAGGAGAGGGTCTGGATGCTAGCATTAAAGCTGAGATGCACTGGGGTCCTAGAGGTGAAAATGAGTGGATTACACCCTGACACATGACCATCGATGAACCTGATTGCACACAGTGACCAGAGGGAGGGAATATCCAGAAATAAAAGTAATAATAATAATTGCTCCTTACATTTTCTGAGCATTTACTAAGTGCTCTACAAGTATTATATAAGCCTCTCAGAGATAGGAACTTATTGCCCCCATTGTAAGGGTGAGAATACTGAGGCTTGAAGGAGTTAAGTGATTTACCCAAGGTCATACAACCAGTTAAGTAGCAGTGACTGAAACACAGGCAATCTGACTTTGAAGCCAGCCCTACTCTCACTATTTTTTATTTTGTTCTATAATAATTGATACTTACACATACACACACACACACACACACACACACGCACACACATATATGGCACATATGTTACAAAGTGTAGTAGTGACGTACATACTCATAAACCCACCATGCAACTTAAAAGATGTGTCATTACCAATATCTTTGAAGTGAGCCACATGTTTCCATATGTCCCATCTCCTGCCTACCCCCAGCAGAAACCACCATTCTGGGATTTTGTGTTTATCACTCTCTTTGTGTTGTAAAACAGCTTTTATCTAATAGGTATATATCCTTAAAATTAAGTTTAGTTTGGTTTTGAGCTTCAAAAATGGGGTTATATTATATACAATCTTCTGTGACTTGCCTTTTTTTTACTCAACATTATGTTTCTAAATTTCATCCACATTTACTGGTTAGCTGCCCTTTCATCATTTCCACTGTTGGGCTCCGTTTGTTTAAATAGACCACAATTTTTTTTTGGATGAATAAGTGTTTTATTCACATTTTAAATTATAATTCACATTTAATTGCATGGAGAAACAAGGATCTTATATTGAGAAAGATAATTCAGGATAACCTGCTTGAAACTAATTACTAAGTTCAACCTATAATCTCTATGCAATTTCTTTTTTTATTGAAGTATAGTTGATTTATAATGTTACTGCTATACAGCAAAGTGACTCAATTATACACACATATACATTCTTTTTTATATTCTTTTCCATTATGGTTTATGCCAGGATATTGAATATAGTTCCCTGTGCTATACAGTAGGCTCTTGTTGTTTAGACCACAATTTATTTATACATTCTTCTATCAAGGAACATTTGCATTGTTTCCAGTTTTTGCTGTTACAAACTATGCTGTTATGAACAATTTTGAACTTGTCATCAGGTACACATGTACAAGGATTTCTCTAGATATTGTAGGGCCAAATTATTTTCCAAAATATGCATCAAAATACACTCTTCAAGGAGTTCTTGCTTGTCCACATTTTCACCAGCGCTAGGTATCGTCAGTCTTCTTCTTAGTGTTTACTAAGTTGGTGGGTGTGTAAAATGGTGTCTCACTTGGTTTCAATTTGCATTTGTATCTTATTATTATTATAAATCATATTCAGACAATGTTTGTTTACATTTACCTCAATTTAGCCTTCAGGTTTACTAGGTATTTTTGCTCATCACTCCTGCTTATATTTCTGACCTTGCTACTGAGATAAATGTTGCTTCTTCTTGAATTATATCCTTTAGAAGTTCATGTTGTTAAGAGCCATTGGTTGTAAATCCTCTCATTCTTTGCTACTCTGAAGATGCCTCTACTTATTCCTTGTTCTTAAAAAAAAAAATCTGGAACACAATCCTATTTTGACAGTATGTTAACCAACTTGAAGATATTCTTCTATTGTTGTCTGTTTTCCTTTGTTATAATTGAGAAGTTTGCCATCAGCCAATTTGTCTTTACTTTGTGGGTGATCCTTTTTCTCTGGTTATTTTTGAGATCTTCTCTTGGGCTTTGGTATTTGGTAGAATCATACGGATATGTGTCTAGGTGTGGAAATTTTTATCCTGCTTGATACATGTTGGTCTAAACTCCACTTGATCATGGTGTATGATCCATTTAATGTGATTTCGGATTCTGTTTGCTAGTATTTTGTTGAGGATTTTTGCACCTATGTTCATCAATGATATTGGCCTGTAGTTTTCTTTCTTTTTGACATCTTTGTCTGGTTTTGGTATCAGGGTGATGTGGCCTCATAGAATGAGTTTGGGAGTGTTCCTCCCTCTGCTACATTTTGGAAGAGTTTGAGGAGGATAGGTATTAGCTCTTCTCTAAATGTTTGCTAAATTCGCCTGTGAAGCCTTCTGGTCCTGGGCTTTTGATTGTTGGAAGATTTTTAATCACAGTTTCAATTTCAGTGCTTCTGATTAGTCTGTTTATAATTTCTCTGTATTAGTCTGTTTATAATTTCTCTTTCTTCCTGGTTCAGTCTCGAAAGGTTGTGCTTTTCTAAGAATTTGTCCATTTCTTACAGGTTTTCCATTTTATTGGCATATAGTTTCCTGTGGTAATCTCTCATGATTCCTTGTATTTCTGCAGGGTCAGTTGTTACTTCTCCTTTTTCATTTTTAATTCTGTTGTTTTGAGCCTTCTCCCTCTTTTTTCTTGATGAGTCTGGCTAATGGTTTATCAATTTTGTTTATCTTCTCAAAGAACCAGGTTTTAGTTTTATTGATCTTTGTTATCGTTTCCTTCATTTCTTTTTCATTTATTTCTGATCTGATTTTTATGATTTCTTTCCTTCTGCTAACTTTGGGATGTTTCTGTTCTTATTTCTCTAATTGCTTTAGGTGTAAGGATAGTTGTTTATTTGAGATTTTTCTTGTTTCTTGAAAACAAGAATTGTATTGCTATAAACTTCCCTCTTAGAACTGCTTTTACTGCATCCCATAGGTTTTGGGTCATCGTGTTTTCATTGTCATTTGTTTCTAGGTATTTTTTGATTTCCTCTTTGATTTCTTCAGTAATCTCTTGGTTATTTAGTAGTGTATTGTTTAGCCTCCAAGTGTTTGTATTTTTTACAGATTTTTTTCCTGTAATTGATATCTAGTGTCATAGCGTTGTTATTGGAAAAGATACTTGATACGATTTCAATTTTCTCAAATTTACCAAGGCTTGATTTGTGACCCAAGATATGATCTATCCTGGAAAACATTCCATGAGAACTTGAGAAGAAACTGTATTCTGTTGTTTTTGGATGGAATGTCCTATAAATATCAATTAAGTCCACCTTGTTTAATGTGTCATTTAAAGCTTGTGTTTCCTTATTTATTTTCATTTTGGATGATCTGTCCATTGGTGAAAGTGGGGTGTTAAAGTCCCCTACTATTACTGTGTTACTGTAGATTTCAGCGTTTATGGCTGTTAGCATTTGCCTTATGTATTGAGGAGCTCTTGTGTTGGGTGCATACATATTTACAATTGTTATATCTTCTTCTTGGATCGATCCCTTGATCATTATGTAGTGTCCTTCTTTGTCTCTTCTAATAGTCTTTATTTTAAAGTCTATTTTTTCTGATATGAGAATTGCTACTCCAGCTTTCTTTTGAGTTCCATTTGCACGGAGTATCTTTTTCCATCCCCTCACTTTCATTCTGTATGTGTCCCTAGGTCTGAAGTGGGTCTCTTGTCGACCGCATATATATGGGTCTTGTTTTTGTATCCATTCAGTCAGTCTACGTCTTTTGATTGGAGCATTTAATCCATTTACATTTAAGGTAATTATCGACATGTATGTTCCTATTACCATTTTCTTAATTGTTTTGGCTTTGTTTTTGTAGGTCTTTTCCTTCTCCTGTTCTTCCTGCCTAGAGAAGTTCCTTTAGCATTTGTTGTAAAGCTGGTTTGGTGGTGCTGAATTCTCTTAACTTTTGCTTATCTGTAAAGATTTTAATTTCTCTGTCGAATCTGAATGAGATCCTTGCTGGGTAGAGTCATCCTGGTTGTAGGATTTTCCCTTTCATCACTTTAAATATGTCCTGCCAGTCCCTTCTGGCTTGCAGAGTTTCTGCTGAAAGATCAGCTGTTAACCTTATGGGGATTCCCTTGTATGTTATTTGCTGCTTTTCCCTTGTTGCTTTTAATATTTTTTCTTTGTATTTAATTTTGGATAGTTTGATTAATATGTGTTTCTCCATGGATTCTTCCTGTATGGGACTCTCTATGTTTCCTGGAATTGATCGACTATTTCCTTTCTCATGTTAGGGAAGTTTTCAACTATAATCTCTTCAAATATTTTCTCAGACCCTTTCTTTTTCTCTTCTTCTTCTGGGACCCCTATAATTCAAATGTTGGTGCATTTAATGGTGTCCCAGGGGTCTTTGAGACTGTCCTCAATTCTTTTCATTCTTTTTTCTTTATTCTGCTCTGTGGTAGTTATTTCCACTATTTTATCTTCCAGGTCACTTATCCGTTTTCTGCCTCAGTTATTCTGCTATTGATTCCTTCTAGAGAATTTTTAATTTCATTTATTGTGTTATCACTGTTTGTTTGCTCTTTAGTTCTTCTAGGTCCTTGTTAAACATTTCTTGTATTTTCTCCATTCTATTTCCAAGATTTTGGATCATCTTTACTATCATTACTCTGAATTATTTTTCAGGTAGACTGCCTATTTCCTTTTCATTTGTTAGGTCTGGCGGGTTTTTACCTTGCTCCTTCATCTGCTGCATATTTCTCTGTCTTCTCATTTTGCTTAACTTACTGTGTTTGGGGTCTCCTTTTCACAAGTTGCAGGTTCATAGTTCCCGTTGTTTTTTGTGTCTGCCTCCAGTGGGTGAGGTTGGTCCAGTGGCTTGTGTAGGCTTCCTGGTGGAGGGGACTGGTGCCTGTGTTCTGGTGGGTGGGGCTGGATCTTGTCTTTCTGGTGGGCAGGGCCACGTCCAGTGGTGTGTTTTGGGGTGTCTGTGAACTTAGTATGATTTTAGGCAGCCTGTCTGCTAATGGGTGGGGTTGTGTTCCTGTCTTGCTAGTTTCTTGGCATGGGGTGTCCAGCACTGGAGCTTGCTGGCCGTTGGGTAGAGCTAGGTCTTAGTGCTGAGATGGAGATCTCTGGGAGAGCCTTTGCAGTTTGATATTACATGGGGCCGGGAGGTCTCTGGTGGTCTAATGTGCTGAACTCAGCTCTCCCACTTCAGAGGCTCAGGCCTGACACCAGGCCGGAGCACCAAGACCCTGTCAGCCAGACAGCTCAGAAGAAAATGGAGAAAAAAAGAAAGGAAAAAAAATTTTTTTTAATTATTAAAATAAAATAATAATAAAAAGAAGAGAGCAACCAAACCAATAAACAAATCCACTAGTGATAACAAGTGCTAAAATCTATACTAAGATAAACATAAAATTCAGAAATAAATCAGTCACAGACAGCAAACCCCAAGTCTACAGTTGCTCCCAAAGTCCACCACTTCAATATTGGGATGATTCGTTGTCTATTCAGGTATTCCACAGATGCAGGGTACATCAAGTTGATTGCGGGGATTTAATCCACTGCTTCTGAGGCTGCTGGGAGAAATATCCCTTTCTCTTCTTTGTTCGCACAGCTCCCGGGTTCAGCTTTGGATTGGGCCCCGCCTCTGCGTGTAGGTCGCAGGAGGGCGTCTGTTCTTCGCTCAGACAGGACGGGGTTAAAGGAGCCGCTGATTCGGGGGCTCTGGCTCACTCAGGCCGGGGGTGGGAGGGGCACGGAGTGCGGAGCGGGCCTTAGGCGGCAGAGGCCGACGTGTCGTTGCACCAGCCTGAGGCGCGCCGTGCGTTCTCCCGGGGAAGTTGTCCCTGGATCCCGGGACCCTGGCAGTGGCGGGCTGCACAGGCTCCCCGGAAGGGGAGGTGTGGATAGTGACCTGTGCTCGCACACAGGCTTCTTGGTGGCGGCAGCAGCAGCCTTAGCGTCTCATGCCCGTCTCTGGGGTCCGCGCTTTTAGCCGCGGCTCGCGCCCGTCTCTGGAGCTCCTTTAAGCAGCGCTCTTAATCCCCTCTCCTCGCGCACCAGGAAACAAAGAGGGAAGAAAAAGTCTCTTGCCTCTTTGGCAGCTCCAGACTTTTCCCGGACTCCCTCCCGGCCAGCCGTGGCGCACTAACACCCTGCAGGCTGTGTTCACGCCGCCAACCCCAGTCCTCTCCTGGCGCTCCGACCGAAGCCCAAGCCTCAGCTCCCAGCCCCGCCCGCCCCGGCGGCTGAGCAGACAAGCCTCTCGGGCTGGTGAGTGCCGGTCGGCCCTGATCCTCTGTGCGGGAATCTCTCCGCTTTGCCCTCCGCACCCCTGTTGCTGTGCTCTCCTCCGCGTCTCTGAAGCTCCCCCCTCTGCCACCCGCAGTCTCCCCCCGCGAAGAGGCTGCCTAGTGTGTGGAAAGTTTTCCTCCTTCACAGCTCCCTCCCACTGGTGCAGGTCCCATCCCTATCCTTTTGTCTCTGTTTATTCTTTTTTCTTTTGCCCTACCCAGGTACGTGGGGAGTTTCTTGCCTTTTGGGAGGTCTGAGGTCTTCTGCCAGCGTTCGGTAGTTGTTCCACATGTAGATGTATTTATGATGTGTTTGTGGGGAGGAAGGTAATCTCCGCGTCCTACTCCTCCGCCATCTTGAAGGTCCTCTCTCCCAGCAAATGTTTTTAAAGAGAACAGGCATGCTCTTCATGCCCTTCCTTCCACCGTGACCTGGAGTGTGCATATCTGGAGCCCTAGCAGTTCTTAGATCATAAGAACAAGGGCCCTAACTGAGATCTCAGAGGATGCACGGACCGGCAGGAAGCAGGTCCCTGACAAATTTGTGTTAAACCTGCTCTGGATACCTGCTTCCTGACTTCTTTTACATAAAAACAAATAAAACCATGTATGTTTAAGTCACTATGACTTTGGATTCTCTGCCAGGTGTGGCTAAATTTTGTCCTAAGTGACATAATCATTGCATCTTTTTTCCTTGTGTGTTTGGTAATTTCTTATTTTGATCTTTTTTTGGTTTTACATAATCTGTGGGAATCCTGAAAGCCTGAATTAATGATACCTTCCTCCAAAAAGGATTTGCATTTACTTTTTCCTGGAGTCATGTGTCCTACCAACAGGGATTGGCTTTAAACTTCTTAATGAGGGCATGGGCCCTGGCAGCAGGCTCAGGGCTTAGCTTCCAATCCCTACGTTTGGGGCTGACACTGGCATTGATCCTCCAAGCCTTGCAGTTTGCTTCCCTCTCTTGATTCTAGTTTTAGCTCATTATGCATGTATGTGTATGTTCTATTATTTTGTTTTGTTGTCATTGGAAATTTCCCGCTGTTTCTTGTGAGAGTTCAATGTATTACAAAGCATGTTTCATCTGGATCTAATGCCATTGTAGCAGAATATTACATCAGGGCATCATTCTGCCAGCAGCATCCCAGTTTCACCCTTAAGATGTGCTGCAAAGGCTTCACATCTGCTTGGCCCACCCAACATTTGGGTGCAAATTTGGTCCAAGCAGAACTCTTCTGGAAGCTAGGTTAGTACCACTTTCTCTGACCACAGACTTGACTCTTTTGTTTGTATCAGGAGTTCAGCTCAGTCATTAATTATGTTTTTTAGCATTTCTGACAGCTCTTTCAAATTACACAGGCTCATTTCTCTGTCTGCTAAGACTCTGATACATCTCCAGGAACATGTATAATAAAATGTTACTAATGGGATCATATACTTATTACAATATGTATAATATCCTGCGGCTTGCTTCTTAGTTTAAGAACATATCCTAGTCCATCTCAATACTTACAGTCGCCTCATGCTTCTTTCATAGATGCAATACTATTCCATCATATTACCACAGTGTTTGAACAATTGGATAATTGATGGACATTTAGGTTGTTTCCAATTTTCTGATATTATAAATAGTGCTGTGCTGTAATAAACGTGTGTGTGTGCGTACGTATGTGAGAGTCATCTGTAGAAAGGATTTCTAAGAATAAAATTTTTGTTTCAAAGAGTATGAATATTTCACATTTTGAGGGATGTCACCAATTTGTCTCCCTCCAAAACTGTGTTAATGTAATGGTGCTTGTGACAGAAACTACTAATGCCAACGCAGTGTCCATTTCCCCCTAATTCCTTAGTAAGAGATTCCCTTTTTCGTTTCAGAGTGGTGTTTTGCCTAACTAAAAGCTGCATTTCACAGCCGCACTTTCGTTTAAGTGTGACCACGTGACTACCTTCTGGCCACGGAACTGTGAGTGCAAGTGTTTGTGTGGAACATTCTGGAATACTGCTTACTGGAAGTAATGCCACTCTTGGCCCTTCTGCCTTTATTCCTCCTTCCAACATGCATGGTGGTTGGATGGCTAGCATCCCCCTAGCCATCTTGGACCATGAAGTGATGAGAATAGAAACCATGCACTAGGCATTGTGGAGAAGAAAGAAAGGAGGCAGAATCATGGAGCACCACCCTACAACCCTAGACTGCCTACATCTTGACTTCCATCGTATTGAGAATAAACCCAGGATTTCGTGGTCTTTGTTACGTGCAACTGAATGCAATTCCTAGATGACACCTTTCCTTCCAAACATTTAACCAATAGGCCAGTCTTTACTGAGTACTTGCTATGACGAGCCCAGTCATGTGCTGTGGATTACTATCACAGTGCCCTTGCCCATCCCCAAATTGGGCTGTCATTCTTGGAGGGGTAAGTGCCACCAGCTGTGTGGCCTTGTACATTGACTCCCCATCCTTTCTCCCTCAAAGGTGATCTCAATCCACAGGACTAACTGAGCAAACTTGACATTCTCATCTTTGGCTCAGATCACCTAAGGAAATCAGTCTATGGACGTGCACACACAGACACATACACAGACACACACACACACACACACACACCAGTGCATACAGAAAACCAAACAGCTTCTCGCAGGATCCACAAAACTTATCTTCCAGTCTCAGGAGTTTTCCAGAATAACCCTTCAGCACTCTTTAAGACAGGGGTCCCCAAGCCCCAGTACCGGTCCGCGGCCTGTTAGGAACAGGGCCGCACAGCAGGAGGTGAGTGGTGGGCGAGCGAAGCTTCATCTGCCGCTCCCCCATCGCTTGCGTTACCGTCTGAACAAACCCTACCCTCCCACCACACACCCCAGCCCAGTCCGTGGAAAGATTGTCTTCCACGAAACTGGTCCCTGGTGCCAAAAAATGTCGGGGACCGCTGCTTTAAGAGACGTCCTGCCTGATGACTAATGTGACACGTCTACAGAATAAAAATGTGCAGAGTTAATAATTCAAAACTACTATTGCATCAATGCAATTCTTGTTGAACTTTTTCAATTAGACAGTTTTATTGCAGTGATGAATATCAACAGCACAATTAAGAGACTACTGTCCTAACTTAAGGTTGGCTTTGCCTAACAATCCATATTTGCTATTGAATAAATGTGGTGTCTGTGGCCTTCCAAAGACTGAGGGGCCTTTATCAGCAGCTGAGCCTCTCCTGTCCCTGGTGAGGATCTGGCAGGAGTGACCTTGCCGCCAGGATCCTTCCTGACCGTTGTAGTGGCCCATCACCTCCCCTCCCTCCCCGGGGTCTTCTCTACTCTACGTCAGGAGCCCCACCCTGCTGGCGACAGGTGTCACAGAGAGCGCCTGACAAGTAAGCTCTGAGTCCCAAACCAAATCTCACTTTTCCTGGTAAATAAAGACAGCAAATAAAATTCCTTTTCAATCTCCATGGGGTCCTATAGAACTTGTCAAATGGGAATCATGTGTGGCAAAAGCTCAGTCAAACCAAGGGGATCTCTGTTCTGAGTAATCATTCATCGCCACCTGAGTCATTTTACCTGTTTGTAGGGGAAGGAACAGAAGTCTGGGGACCGAAGCTCACTGGCCTGGCTGGGCCTGGGCTCTCCTGAGCTAATCGGGATGGTCAGAGAGAAGGAGTGCTTCCATCTCTTGACCCAGGCTGATAAAAGAAATGCTCACATACTGAGGTCTGGGGAAGTCATTCTGGCTTGGCCATGAGTTAACTTGAATTTTATGTCAACTAAAACAGCCTGTTTGGGGCCTGTCAAGCATACGGTGTACACGTGCTTTAATTATTAAAGAGAAGGGCACATTGACCAGAAGTAAAGATGGTCCATGTTAAAAATAAAGATTAAATGCCTCCCTTCTGGGACACCAATGCTGGTACTCCTTCCGTGATAAGACTTCCTTTCCAGGTGCCAAGGCCATATGGACCCACTGTGTATGTGCTGATGTGGTTTTTTTTGTTGTTGTTCTGTTTTGTTCTGTCTTTTTGAAACCTTGAAGGAATATATCCCTGACTTGTTCAATGTTCTTTGTTCTGACAACATAGAAAACTGTGCTGGAAACCATGCCTCTCCAGAGCACTTCCTCAGTCATCTGAGAGTTTGTCTCCCAGGCTATTGTCCTCCATTGGCTCAAATAAAACTTTCTATTCCTATTATAGATTGTTTATTGATTATTTTCATCAACAAGGCCCAATCATAGGCCCACAGATTCTAAGCAACGTGAAGTTTGGGGTGGTTCCCACAGCAAAGTCAGGCTGCACCCGCAGAGAAGCAGGCCTGCAGCTGGGCGGCCGGGACCGCAGATGTGTGTAGAAGGCTGGGTCACAGTCTGCCCTGTGGACACCGAGCTCCGGCATCAGACCTGGGGGCGGCAGCCTTACAGAGACTGCTTAACCAGCTTCCACAAGCTGTATGGTCACATCCCTGAAACAAGCCCTAGTGACTTCGCTTCTCTGATTGAACACCAACTGATACCCACCCCCAATCCCCCTAATAGAGTCCTCTTTAATATAAGTTATCTAGAGTCTATTTCTGTTGCTTGCAGCCCCCAAATCCCAAACCATACACATTGCATAATGCATGTGAAAATGTTTTCAAATTATAAAGCACTACATACATGCATGTTCCTGTTCCTTTTGCTAGTATAGACTGTGCTAGAAAGATGAAAACTCTAGGGTCAGATGGACAGATGCACATCTGAACTCTGCCAGGTAATACGTGGATGACTTTGGATGAAGATACTTACTCTTTCTGAGCCTGAGTTCCCCTTTGTAAGATGTGGGTGAAAGTCAGTAGTTAGCACGAGTATCCACGCATACAAGAAATTCCCAAGCTGTCTCTGGCTTAAAAAAGAAACAAGCTCATTTGTCTTCAGGCAGCAGTGAAAGTAAACAGGCTGGGGCAGGCCGTCGGCAGAGGGGGGGCTCCCCGGCCATCAGGCCCCAGGCTCCCCACATTCTAGGCTGTACCGTCTTCCTCAGGGTGCCCCCCTCCCCATGGTAGCCACATCTACCTGAAAGGGAGGCCGACAAGTGTAATCTTCATTATGTGTTGTAATAAAGACTGGGCTCCTGTTATTGAGGAAGGGGGAAATCGTGGGCACCGGCTGTCGTTAGGTGCGGTGGAAACCGGTGCCAGTGTACCCGTGAGGGGTAGTTTTCCTTCTCCCCTCCTGCCCTTACAGTGCTCCCTGCTCCCTTATGCTCCCACCAGAATCCCTCCCAAAGTCTCCCTTCACTCTGATAACAGTTTTTTTTTTTTTTTTTGGCGGTACATGGGCCTCTCGCTGTTGTGGCCTCTCCCGTTGCGGAGCACAGGCTCCAGACGCGCAGGCTCAGCGGCCATGGCTCACGGGCCCAGCCGCTCCGCTGCATGTGGGATCTTCCCGGACCAGGGCCCGAACCCATGTCCCCTGCATCGGCAGGCGGACTCTCAACCACTGCGCCACCAGGGAAGCCCTGATAACACTTTTTAACAGGACTTGTATTCTCAAGTTAAAGTGGCAAAATTGATGGGAAAAAAAAATGCACCAACAGCTTCCACCAATGTATCAAAGAGGTGAGGTTCAGAGTTTGGGTTCTAGAGATGGACAAACCATGTTTCCACTTCCTGCTTCCTGGCCGTGGGGCTTTGGGCAAACCTCCTAGCCTCTTGAAGACTTTCCCTCAATTGCCAACATCCACAACGACAGTGCTGACCTCAGAGTTCTGTGGTGAGGACTGAAGAATCTAATGCAGAAGGGGAGACACTTAGTATAGTGCACAGTAAATATCACCTGCTATGATTGTCAATATTACTATCTTTATATATGTTATCTCGGTCAAGTCTCTCTAGAAGCAAGCTAATGGTTTTCCCTCCTCGTTCACCCTTTACGGGCTTCTTCAGTTTCAGTAGCCTGAACAGTGAGAAAGAGAATGAGGCTTCTGACGTTTCTCCTAAGAAGCTTTACTGAGCAGATCTGGGAAATCCAGAGCAAGCCTGATGGCCCTTTGCAGATGAGTAGGGACTGTGGCCGCGAGCACTCCCGAGACTTCTGGGTAGTCCTCTTAGCCTGTGACCACCCCCCCCACAGGAGCTCAGCACCCCCTGGGCGGGTGTTAACATTTCCCCCCATCTATTGTTCCCGAGTCCATCGTTCAGAGCCATTGTTCCGTGGCTGTGAGGACCAGGCCAGCTCCACTCTTACTGCAGGCACAGGCTTCCTCGAGTGTGAATGTTATCTGTCACCAGATAACGGATGTGCTCAGCCCAGGTCAAACACTTGCTTATCTGCAGGCTGCTGAGCGCCAAGTCTCTGCTTCTGTTCCTCCAGGTCGTTTATTTGCTACCCTTATCGCCTCTGACCATGGTGTGGTTTGCACACCGGATCTCAGATTCTGGTTTGTGGCCTGAGAGGTGCCCTGCTTCTAGGGAACTGGAGTGTGGAGCGGCCTCCTCGGGCAGCGCAGGGAGAAGAGCCCTGGGCCAGGGGTCAGGACACGCAGCACCCAGTCTGTCTCTAAATGATCGGATTGGGCTCAGCGGTCTCTGATGCTTCTTCCAGAGCCAATATCCTGATTTACTACAAAAGGCCCAGCGTGAGCATTCTTAGGGCCTGTGGATGAGGAGTGTCGCCTGCCGTATCAGTAAACAACGGATGTTGCAGCCATCAAGCCCTCAGCCACCGCAGCTGCCCAGACTGTGCACTCTGAGGGGATTCAGGATGGAGAAGGGCAGAATACAGGCCCTAGATACTTAAGGTGCATGTCAAAGGAATGAGTTCAATGAGCCCAGACTCTTGCACCTTCCCATACAAAAAAAAAGTGCTAACTTCATTAATTTGAGATGTCTGGTTTTCTTGAATTAACAGTAGCCTTTTTTGTTGTTTTTTTTTTGCGGTACGCGGGCCTCTCACTGTTGTGGCCTCTCCCGTTGCGGAGCACAGGCTCCGGACGCGCAGGCTCAGCGGCCATGGCTCACGGGCCCAGCCGCTCTGCGGCATGTGGGATCTTCCCGGACCGGGGCACGAACCCGTGTCCCCTGCATCGGCAGGCGGACTCTCAACCACTGCGCCACCAGGGAAGCCCAACAGTAGCCTTTTGATGCTCCAACAACTGGTCTTTGTTGCAGAACTCCTGTGTATCCTGGCTACTCCCTTACCTCTCGGGGCAGAGTCCCTCAGAGCACGTGAGAGGCTGCCTCGTGGGCTTGAGTCCTCAGAAAGTCCGCCAAATAAAACATCATTCTCAAATTTTAGGTGGTGGGCTTTCTTTCAGTCAACAGGCCAAAGAAGAAACGTTGAAGAAGATTTAAAATGAGGAGCAGGAAGTGGGAGTGTCTTCAGCCTCCTAGTGAGGGAAAACCGTGAGTTCCTCTTGACCGCACTGTGGATTTGATGTTGCTTGTTTTAGCTTGTGTGGTCCACGGCGCCGAAAGTGGGCAGGTGGAGGCCTCCCGCTCATCGACTTGTTCATTCAGAAATAGCTTGCAGGGAAATTCCCTGGCGGTCCAGTGGTTAGGATTTGGCGCTTTCACTGCCGTGAGCCCGGGTTCAATCCCTGGCTGAGGAACTAAGATCCCGTAAGCCACAAGATGTGGCAAAAAAAAAAGAAAAGAAAGAAATAGCTTGTAAAAACAATGACTATATCCCATGCAGATCCCAAACAAGGTGGGGGAAAATTCTAGAACGATTGCAGGAAGTTAAGTAATGGCATAAAGAACTCCTTACTTTAAGAAATACTTCACGTTACAAACAACTTACAGAATGAACTGGTGGGGGAGGTGGAGGCATATACTATTAATTTACTTTATAAGATGATTCCTCACTTTATAAAAAGCCAGATGTCTCCTCTTGGAAGTCAGCTCTCATGGTGCACTAAAAGTACGGTTGACACTATAATAAAGCTAATTAGACAACTTTTGAGTAATAAACCCATTGTGTAAAACAAACATAGCTATGTTATGCAGTGTTATATACGAAGTGTTTTGGGGTTTTTTGTAATAAACACACTCACATTTGGGGGATAAATTTCTGTTAAGATAATGTTTTTCTCAAGGTCCAATGTGACTTGTGTGCCTACTGTGAATTGAACAGTGAAGATTTTTCAGGTGCATGTGAAGGCAAAATCCATTTTCTTCTGTGATGAAAGGTCTGCAGTGCCCACCTTTTTCCACAAGGCGGAAGCGTGCCACAGGGTAGGTAGTTACAGCAAAGGCCTGGGGTTGGGAATGCATAGCCTTGGGCGAGAGTGCCTCCTTCCCCGGGGAAGACAATTCACTAAAAGTTGAGCAGAGGCATATCTGATGGTGCCTTGGCAAACCGAAAGCCCAAAGTACAATATTTGCCAGGAAACTTTTGGCTGTTCTCCTGCAGAGAAAGGATGAAATCATTTTGTGTGATGGGCATTCCTTAGACAGAAACAAATTATTTTTCCTATATAAATACAAAATTTGTCCACCTAAGTCATCAACAAATGTGATTTTAGGTAGATACCAATACACACTGAATCATAAACATATTGTTTTCCCTTCAAGTTTCTTTTGTGAATTTATAGAAATGCATGAGTTAAAATAATTCATTCATGTTCTAGTGCTTGTGTCTTTGGACAAGCCCTGGATGGAAAGAGCGCTTAAGACTTGAAGTAAATTGTTAGTAAAAATAAATTCCCAAGAAAAGAAATTTAGGGTAGAAAATTAGAGTTTGGCTCTTTGGTTTTTTTTAGGGAGAATTTCCATTTCATATTTTTGTACTGGGCTGTACTTCCATTGAATGTATGTAAAGGATAATAAAATGATTCAACAGGTCAGGAAAACAAGTGATTCTACTGTATCTTGTCTATACCAGCTGAAGGAGAAACCAAAGGGCCTATTAGGTGCCAAGACCCAGATCTGGCCTAAAGCAACATGAATTGATCACTCCATAGTTTTCACTTCATGGGAGAACTTAGCCGGGGGGACTTTATGCTTGACTATGTGGCAGAATCCACTTATGTCTCCTAATGCCCATTTCCCTGTCTTCCTCGGTACCAGAGCTCCCAGCTGTCAGCTGAGTATATCACTGCAGAGAATAAAGTCTATGTTTCTCAGACTTACTCTGTAGGTGTAACCAAGCCATGGCCAGTGGGATGAAAGCAGAAGTGGTTCTTTAAAGTGGCAGGGCATTACTTTCCTGATGGTTGAAATGTGGATGTGATGGTTGGAGCCGGAGCAGCCACACTGGGTGTTGAGAAGAAAGGTGGATCATGAGGAGGGTGGAAAAACAAGAAGGAGAAACCCAGGTCTCTCATCATTATGGAGCCATCATAGCAGCCTGGACTGCCTACCTAGATTTTTATAAAAAAGAAAAATACAAATATTTTGTGTTCTTAGTTACCTGTAGCTGAACCTCTACATCAATAGAGGTATTTTGAGAAAACAGGTCAGAGGTAAGATGGAATTTTTACTCATTTTGTCATTATTTCATAATTTTTATCACCAATCAACGCTTAATTGAACATTGTGTGAAGGACAACGCTGGGTGACCTGGTGTTATCCTTAAGGATGGAGGTGGATCAGGACACCATAAGCAAAGGTCAGTTGCTAAAAAAAAATCCTTCAAGAAAATTGCTCCAGCACTACTGTATAAATGCCGCTATATGTGGTCACAGCCATAGCTGTGTTTTCCCTGGGAGCAGAGGTTGTGTTTATCCTGACTTTCTCTTTGTGATTTAAGAACACAAAGTCAAAAGCCTGTTCGTCCCTTCAAGGCTGATGTTTGATGCAAAACATGCAAAACCCATGCATACTGCATTAATAGCTGTGGCATTGTGAGGCCAAGATGCATCTGCTCCCTCTGTGCTGCTCTGATTAAGAACCCTTTTCTGATTCTAGGTTGAGGACGGGCAGGTTATTTTCCCTCTAGATCCCTAAACAGTGTCACAGATTCTAAATAAATGAGTTCTCGTGCTGTCCCTTGTCCACGCTAGCCCCACAGGGAAGATGGAGTGGGGAGTCCACGGGCCAAAGGATTTCTCACCACTCCAGGGGTGTGAGGTCAAGTGGGGCAGGGGACATCTTCTAGCAGCCTTGAGTCCTTAGCAGGCTGGGTGAGGGACAGGACTTCTGTCAGCAAGTCCCAACAGATCTGAGAGCGGCATGTGCCCAATGCCCAGGCGCTCTGAGGAGCAGGGTCAGGCCCTTATAGGGACTTATTATACGACTTAGAGGGCCTGCTGGGTCCAGCCTAGCTCTAAGGGAGAGCTCCGTGCAAACAGGGGCCTGGCAGCCTCATCTCATCCAGAGTAACACGGTGGGGCTGCACAACACGATGACATTCCAGGAGGAGGCTTCCTGGGCAGAAAGCAGCAACCAGTCCCTTTTAGACAGAGCTAAAAGCCAATGGCCCACTTATTTTCCAAACTAGCCATAGCATCTGAATGCAGATGGTGGTATTATACTCACGTTGCACCAGCCAGCTTTATAAAATCCAAAGGCTACATGCTTCACCTACGTCAGGGGACAATCTGGTGACCAAAGGAGAAACATTTTTCCATGAAGCAGCCCTTGCCTGGAAGGGCCTAGGCCCCATGGTGAGAATTATTCCTGGGGTTCCTTACCAAAACATTCCATAATTTACCACCCCACCTAGCAAAGTGACACATGTTAACACAAAAGAAGAGTGGAGACAAACTTGCAGTAAGAATGTGCCCGATGTCCAAGGGACTCCCTGAAGACAACAGAGAAGCATGTTTTAAAGAAGTGTTCCATCACCAACAATCTGACAATATTATAAGAAAAAACACAAACATTAATGACTCAATTCAAAAATTTCTTCCTCTGAGTAGGAAGAAATTTGAGGAATACCATATGCAATTTATTTTGTATATATTTTCCTTTTAAAGGACGTACAATATAATGAAAAACACCTACATCTAAATAAGTTTAAAAGAACATTCAATGAATATTAAAGAAATGCTAAGCGATAAGAAAGCATTGTATCAGTTTCATTGGCAGTATTTTTCTCAGTGGTATAAGATAACCTCACAATCAATGACATCTTAGATTTAATGAAATTCAAGTGTTTATTGTTTTTGACGTAAGCTTCTCTACTTATATCACCAACTATAAGTGTTCTAAAAGAATTTCACAAATTTTTCATTTTTTCTTTGAAAATTAAAAACAAAACCCATCAGGGATAGGCTTTTTTAAAGTTCAATTTAATTTTTACTTTCATAATTATGTCCATAGTGTTGCTCTATAAACACTTTGGGAATTTCTTTTAAAGTTTAATTTTCTGAATTTAATATTCCAAACAAGTGACTTTCCAAGAACCCCCGAAATCACATGAATTTTATGAATGTTTTAGGTGATTCTCTCTTGAAAGGGGGGCGGTGCTTAATTAAAGGGTGATGAATTCAATTCCTCTGAGCTTAGCTACAGACATGGTGGGCACTGGAGAAACAAAGTGACTTAAGAGGTACCTATTAAGCATTTATAAAGCAAAAAAAGGGACTGTGTTGGCTTTATTACTCCTGTTAAAAGAATCAAAACTTCTAGGGCTTCCCTGGTGGCGCAGTGGTTAAGAATCCACCTGCCAATGCAGGGGACACAGGTTTAATCCCTAGTCCGGGAAGATCCCACACGCCACGGAGCCACTAAGCCCATGAGCCACAACGGCTGAGCCTGCACTCTAGAGCCCATGCTCTGCAACAAGAGAAGACACAGCAACGAGAAGCCCGTGCACTGCAACAAAGAGTAGCCCCCACTCTCCGCAACTAGAGATAGCCCGTGCGTAGCAACGAAGACCCAATGCAGCCAAAAATAAAACAAATAAATTTACATATAAAAAAAAAGAATCAAAACTTCTACAGATTTCAAAAACAAAATTTATTCACAAAATATATTAGAAAGTTTGACAAAAAAACAAGGCTACAAAAGCCCCACAATCTTATACATCTCAAACAACATAACCACAATCAACAACCAGAAAGTCTCAGGAATTCAACTCCTGTTTTTTAAGTTAAAAAAGAGGTCTCTGTCAATCATAGTATTTCATTTTATGAGTTAAATGGTCGAAAACAATGGCCTAAATCTTGGCTGATCATGTCATTTTGGTATTTTATAAAGTAATGTTCTTTACAGAGATTTACTGACGCTGAAATGTCTCAAAGTGTATTTATTTATGAAGGTTAATTCACAATAGTCTTACCAAGGCAAACTATTTTAAACCAAATTAAGTCACTGCTACAAAACTGTAAACTCTAAAATGCAACACAAGTATTATTATAGAATATGGAACTTTGGGGATACAAAATGAATTTAAAATAATTAAATACAGAAAACTTTCAACTTTTTACTAGAAATAGAGGGGAGAGGAACAGAGTTGGCACTGGAGACTCTGGTGCCCCCATGTGCAACAGCAAACCACCATCCAGTCCGGTCGCTGGACACACCATGTGGCCTTCACCCGGAGGGATGCTGGCCCAGAGGTTTGCATCTGGGTCCTTTTTTCATCAGGCAAATCCCACTTTGTTCAATGAGACTCAGAGGATCCCAGAACGTAGTCTAAATTCTCTGAGTGTTGCTTTGGAAGGTTTCAAGTCCAAAGTCTTCAGATCAAATTTTGTTGAGTTTTGTAACAATCAGTACTCTTACCATTTGATCAAATGAACTACAGATGCACAAACCCCTCTTATCTGGACTCCAGTCCAAACTTGAAATGGGCTGGGTAGAAAATGTAACATTCTGCAGAAGGCTGACTGAACCTGCAACTCCCATCTCTACACCCTCGGAATCTTTCTTTGACCGCTGAATTGGGTATTCGCTGAAAACAAGATCAAAGTGGTAAGAGGAGATAAGTCTTAGCATCCGTCATTTTATTCTTATACATATACTCCAATAACTATTTTTATTTCTCACTTGACTACTGGAACTGATAAATACTTAAGGCATCTTTCTAATAATGAGTTGTACGGAAATAAGGAGACAATATTTCAACCTCAATCCCAGCCCCCCAAAGTCACATAAAGAAGCATTCGATCTACTAAAAACGTTTAAACATCATTTCTGTTCAGCATGAGTAGGTATCTTTTCTTTTACTATGAAAGTCCTAGGTTGATCTAGCATTCTTTAATAAATTGACTTGGTGCTCTAGACATCATTGCCTCAAAAAAGAAAACAGTGATTCCTAGAACATTTGATTTTCTATCAGCTGAAAATATAAATTTATAAAATGATAAGGGCTGAAGGGTAACAGCTCATAACTATGACTTGGTCTAGATTTGAGAGAGGGAAAAATGGAACACCCCTCCCCCATGGAGGGATACAGGGGTATTCCTCCTCAGAAGGTCTTTTAAAGCCTGTTAGGTATCAACTATGATACTACCTTTATTTCAAAAGTGCTAATAAAGACCAAGACTTTAAAAGGCATGAAGCAACTCAGAAGCAGAACAGAAACAGAAATAGTGATAAGCAGATAACATTCTATTCTTTCTTCCTCACAGACCCTACACCTTCTTTTGATTTTTTTTTTTTTTTTTTTTTTTTTTTGAGGTACTCGGGCCTCTCACTGTCGTGGCCTCTCCCATTGCGGAGCACAGGCTCCAGACGCGCAGGCTCAGCGGCCATGGCTCACGGGCCCAGCTGCTCCGTGGCATGTGAGATCTTCCCGGACCGGGGCACGAACCCGTGTTCCCTGCATCGGCAGGCGGACTCTCAATCACTGCGCCACCAGGGAAGCCCCTTTTGATTTTTAAAAGGAATAACACATTCAGACGGATAAACAGTTTACAGAACATTTTTCATGTCTCTTGGCAGAGGCTGCAGTTATTTAGTATTTAAAAGATAACATCAAGATTTTTTTTCTAATCCTCCATATCATCTATTAAAGTTTTAAGAGCTCACTGAAAACTAACTGGAAACTGGCAGAAGGGCTCCTGTACAACCAGGGCTGCAAGAGAGATACACAGGTAAGTGGGAAGGGAAGAAAAGCGGTCAGGACCTGTGCCCCTGGGAGGGGACTCAGGAAAAGGGAGAATACACAGGCGGACGCCCGCCCTGGGGAGTGACTGATGAGAGCTACAGATTGGGCGCCCCCAGTCCCCAGATCCTACGTTGGGGAGACCAGCCCCCTTGGCTGGTTGGAGGGCCGCTGGGACCAACAGGAAGGCTGTCAGAAGCCTAGGCTCTGTTCGTGAGGAGTGTCCACATGCTGGCTTGCCCCCAAGGCAGGGAGGAAAGGTCTGCCCTAGTGGCTGCTGGATTTCCCACAACTGCCTTGGCGTGTGCCCCAGCCCAAGAAAAGCGAACACGCCAGCCCCACTGACTCCACGGCACAGCACGGCACAGGATCTGGGGCAGCTATGATCAGGGAAAAGACTCGATCTTGGAACTCAGAGGCGAGCGGCCCCAGGGCGGAGGCCGGTGGGGCAGCAGTGCCTCTTGCTGGCTCTTCACTCAAGCAGCACACCAGAAGCGGCCTGTACCTCTGATGGCGGCCGCTGCCCCACACAGCTCACCCCTCCCGACACAGGCCAAGAGTCTACACAGGCCCCTCCCGCCCTGCAGTGTGGCTCCACAACAGCGTGGGGCAGAGGGGGCTGGGGACAGTGCTCAGCTGTGAGGGACAAAGGGGACTTGCACCCGTGGATACACCTGAACAGAGCAAGGGAAAACAACTGTGGGCGCCTACACAGGCAGCGCATTAGAGACAGCTTGGACCTTGGTCCGTGGCCAACACAAGCCGAGAGCCCGCACGGGCCGCACCTGCTTCAGCACCATCCCACTCCAGGGCAAGGGTGCCGGTGGAGGAAAAAACACACTAAGAGAATAAAGCTAGTTTGGGCCGACCCTCCTGGCTTCTGTTCCAGCAACTTGGGATCAGATCCCTACCCTGATAGGGCAATAATGGCCACTGAACAGAGGGGACATCCCACCTCATACGTGGCTCCAGCTCTAGCCCCTCCATCTCCAGCTACATCTCCGACCAGGGTGATAGCTGCCAGCACACCCCAAAGATGTAACTTGTGTCCACGTCAAATCCAGCTCTCTCACCAAAGAGCCTCCCATATGAGAACACCCCTTTAAGACTTAAATAAGTAACTATTTCAACTAAATTCATAGAGGCAGAGAAAGTTAAGCAAAATGAAAAGGCGGAGGAACTGCACTCAACTGAAAAGGCAAGAGAAAACCCCTGAAAAAATAAATAATGAAACAAATAATTTACCAGATAAAGAATTCAAAGCACTAGTAATAAAAATGTTAACTGAATTAGGGAAAAGAATAGATGTACATGTGAAAAATTTAACAAAGAACTAGAAAACATAAAAAGACCCAATCAGGGACTTCCCTGGTGGCACAGTGGTTAAGAATCCACCTGCCAATGCAGGGGACACGGGTTTGATCCCTGGTCCGGGAAGATCCCACATGCCGTGCAGCAACTAAGCCCGTGAGCCACAACTACTGAATCTGCGCTCTACAGCCCGTGCTCCGCAACAAGAGAAGCCACCGCAATGAGAAGCCTGTGCGCAGCAACAAAGGCGCAATGCAGCAAAAAAAAAAAAAGACCCAATCAGAAATTAAGAACTCAATAGGTGAAAAAAAAAAATACAATAAGGAATGAATAGCAGTAAGTGATACAAAAGAACACATAAATGATCTGGAAAATAGGATAATGAAAATCACCCAATTAGAAGAGCAAAAAGAAAAACAAATCTTAAAAAATGAAAACAGGGACTTCCCTGGTGGCACAGTGGTTAAGAATCTGCTTGCCAATGCAGGGGACACGGGTTCAAGCCCTGGTCCGGGAAGATCCCACATGCCGCGGAGCAACTAAGCCCATGCGCCACAACTACTAAGCCTGTGCTCTAGAGCCCATGAGCCACAACTACTGAAGCCCGCATGCCTAGAGCCCATGCTCTGCAACAAGAGAAGCCACCGCAATGAGAAGCCCGCGCACCGCAACAAAGAGTAGACCCCCCTCACCACAACTAGAGAAAGCCCACGTGCAGCAATGAAGACCCAATGCAGCCAAAAATAAATAAATAAAATAAATAAATTTATTTAAAATAAATGAAAACAGTTTAAGAGATCTCTGGGATAACATTAAGTATACAAACATTCTAAAGGCAGCAAGAGAAAAACAAAAAGCCACATACAAGGGAATCCCCATAAGGCTATCAGCTAATTTTTCTGCAGAAACTTTGCAGGTCAGAAGGGAGTGGCATGATATATTCAAAGTTCTGCAAGGGAAAATTCTGCAACCTAGGATACTCTACCCAGCAAGATTATCATTTAGAATAGAAGGAGAGATAAAAAAACTTCTCAGACAAGGAAAAACTATAAGAGTTCAATACTAAATCTACCTTAAAAGAAATGTTAAAGGGTCTTTTCTAAGTGGAAAAGAAGAAAGAATCTATAGGAAAGAGAAAAGCCCACTGGAAAAGGCAAATATATAGTAAGGGCTGACGCTCAAACACAATGACAAGGCTTTTCCTGGAGACCAATCAGGGTCCTCATGCTCTGTGTCCATTCTATCATAGTGATGTTACCTGAACTTGGGCAAGTCAATTATCAGGAACCGAAAATAAGAATTTCAACCCTCTTCCTTTCTTCTAGAGGTACTGCTCTAATGGCTGAATTATAATATTTCACAAAAGCCTTTGGTCAAAGTTTTCCTATTTTTTAAAAAAACTAACAAAAAGCATGATTTCAAATATATGAAAAGAATTGTTCATAAGCTACTCTAATATATGGAAGATGTCACTAAAATACATATTTGGTGTGTCAAAAGAATGTTAATATTTACAAAGTATAAAATAAGTATATGAGTAAAAAAAAGGCTTAGAGAGTAATGCTTATGTAATACCATGAAATTTAAAATCATATCAAAATGAACCAAGTCAAAGGAGGAAAAACAGACAAAAAGTTTAATCGAATCCTACTTTACACCCACAAGTAACTTAAAAAGGAGCACTGTGCACTGGTAGGAACTTACTACTTCCAGAGGTGCAGGCTGCCGGCGCCTCCCGCTGTCAGGAAGAGCTCTCTGTTCTGTGGTAGGTGTCGGACCTGCCACACAGTCGATTTATGAGCCTGAACAGAATGAGAGGCACACAAGTGGTTTATAAGTTTATATGATAAAGAAAGACTATCCTACACAGAGAACAGATTTGTGGTTGCCAAGGGAGAAGAGGGGTGAGGGAGGGATGGATTGGGAGCTTGGGATTAGCAGATGCAAACTATTATATACAGGATGGTAAACAACAAGGTCCTACTTGTATTGCGCAGGGAACTATATTCAATATCCTGTGATAAACCATAATGGAAAAGAATGTGAAAAATAATGTATACATATGTTAACTGAATCACCTTGCTGTACAGCAGAAATTAACACAACATTGTAAATCAACTACACTTCAATAAAATAGAGGAAAAAAAGACCATCCTAGAAGAGAAGCCTGTAAAAAAAAAAAGATTTTTACCTCTATCACTTCAACAACAATTTCAACAGCTTCTATCACTTCAATTATAGTTACTATTATAAAAGTTAACTATTTTCTGGCACTTCTCTTTATAATGGCTACAGAGAGTTACAGGGGCTTATCAGGAATTAGGAAAAGAACCATTCCTCTTTACTGCTTTACAAAACAAAGTTCTGCTGGATTAAAAAAAAAGATTATCAGATTAAAAGTCTTAACATTTAACCTTATAGTATCATACAAATTACACAAATAATTTAAATATCTCTAGCTCACTCTAAGGAGGAAAAAAGCCTCAAAATACAAAGAAATACTTCTTCCTAAAGGGAAAGAAAGGATAGATTGAACTTCTTTTTAATAAACTTTATTTTTTTAGAGCAGTTTTATGTTCACAGCAAAACTGAGTGGAAAGTACTGAGAGTTCCCATAAACAGAATGAATTTTAATGTAAAGCTCTCAGAGTCTTACCTTCAATTTACACTATTTGACTTGTCTAGTCTTCAAAATAAGTACCGGGAGGACTTATAGACGGTGTTTATGGTTATAATAAGCCCGGGCCTTTATCAGTCATATTAAACAAAAGGATAGAAATGGCAACTGGATGAAGGTTAACAGCTTGTAAATCAATCCTAATAATGCTACATTCACTGTGGAGAATTTAACAAGACAGGGAGAGGGAGAGAGAGAGAGGGAGGGAGGGAGGGAGGAAGGAAAGACTTCTGCTTTACAGAAGCAATGAGACCAGCCAACTTGAGCTAAGCCACACATAAGACACTTTGCATTTTAGTTGATGATCAGTCTTGACATTTGATTTTAATAGTCTTTTAAGAGAATTACCATTAGCAGAGAAAAACACATATCTCAAAATGCACACTTTAAGTGTGTGAGAGTCCTCAAGTGATTAGGTTCAAGCTGTTAAACCTTAATTTGTTTTGTAGCTTAAACTTCTCTTTTTCTCCTGGAAGTTGATAAAAAGCAAAAAGAGGGGAAATGACTTGTTAAAATATACCAGTCATGTATTTGACAGATTTAGCAATTACTGGATTAACTAAACGTAACAAAAAAATTTTGGAGACACACTATAATTTCCCGTTAATGAGACATGTGTTGCACTTGTATTTGGAACAATTTAGTAAGTGCTTTATGTTGTGGACAGATACTTCTGAAATGACAAAGGCAAACAATATTATAGTGTATAGTTAGTTACCTTAAGAATATAGTTCATCAGGCAGTAACAGTAATTTACATGCAATAATAATAATTTTAATAATGAAATAAGACAAAATAGGAAGGTCTGGGAAGTACTACTGACTCCACGACATAGGGAAAGGGAGCAAGGGAGTGAATTTTTATTTCCTGAGTAACTTACATATTTTAATCTTATGGAAACTACAAATCTATAACTGATTTTTCTTTATTTTTATATTCAAGAAAGCTCAGAGTGACATTTCCAACCCATCTCTTGCAAATGACAGGATGTTTCAGCACAAATTTTATGCAATGCCCTTACTCCAGACATCAACTTCAGTTTTTTAAACCAGTGTTTTCCATTTGTGCAGCTTTCTTCATCAATTTTTCTAATGTTGTAATACCAAATGTTTCCCTGTAAGCTACCTAAAATACTATTGGGAACAAGGCAAAGTATGCATATATGTATGTATGAATAAAAAAATTTATATTTACATTGCTACTATGTACCAATCACAGTGATTTGCACTTTAAATAATCTCATTTAATATATCAAACTGGAATATAAAATGTGATGAAATGACATAATGTATATATGTTGATATACTTTGCAAAGTATATAATTAGTATTGAATATATACTGGCATATACCTAAAAGTATATAATTAGGTATTAATACAAATATATATTTATTAGGAAACACCAGGCTAGGTTTTGTTGACCAAATTCCTAAACCAGCTAGTTTTCTTGTGATTGCTCCTAAACTACAAAATAAGAGTCATTACCAACTGAGGCCTTTATTATAATCAAGAAGTCTAGCAGAGAGTGGCACAACACTGTAAATCAACTACACTTCAATAATAATAAAAAAAAAAGTCTAAAATTGACAAACTTTAGAAAAGTACTCTTTGCACAGAAAAGCTTGTCAAGATCCTACAATATATTAAAAATAGTTCCCTTCATACAAAAACCTGGAAGGAACTTGGTGACGCATTCTATTTATCAGTCTAAAACAAGCTATAGCGAATATTCCTCTTCATAGAAAGACATTTCCCTCGTATTTACCTTTTCTGAAACAGAAGCAAAACCTTTGGTTGGATGCTGTGTTCTCATGTCAAAAACATGAAACTTTCCTTCCAGAGACGTAGCTACTAACTTATTCATACTTATGTCTTTTCTGTCAAACTCCAAGCTACATACCTGAAAATAGAGAATGTTTATTAGTGATCATTCATTTAATAATGATTAATTCAAGAGGTTCTTTCAAACTAAGTAAAACAACTTTAACATTATCAGTTCATGTGAAAGCATTTTAAACAATCACTTTATCTTTGAATCCATATATCAAATACTTGTAACTATAAAAATTTCTTCTTGGTTAATAAGATCCACAAAATCATCTAGGGTACCCTGTTCTCGTGGGTACATTTGAAAAGCCATAATTTAGCTTTTAACTGTTATTATGTAATTATTTTATAAAGTTAAGTCAAGGCTGACTAGAGAAAACAGGAGGGAACCACATTCTTCACTAAAGATGTACAACCTGGGAACCAAAAACCTGAAAGTACTTGGGAGGCTATTACAAGTTCAAGCTTCCTGATGTTAGCAGAAGGCCTCTTACTAGGTCATTTTAATACTACACTGCATGGTCCACAGGAGTCCACAGATGGGCCACAGGCGTAGTGACTCACCTGGTACATCACACCACATCTGGGTGTGTGTTCACTTTCTGATGAGAGCATCCCTGATTTTTATCAGACCCTCCAAGGTTAAGCCCCAAAAGGTTAAAACCATACATGCACAGAGGGGTTTTACTGAAATGAGTTATTAGAGGAGCTTTCCTTTTGTAGTAGTACAGGGTGGGTAAAAACACATTCAGAGAATCTGGAAAGAATCCAAATGTACGTTACCCCATTTTTTATATTTGCCTCCCACCGTAAAGACATATTTCTGAGATCAAACAGCTTGATATCTCCGTTGTCATAGCCAGCACACACTACACGTTCCTCTTGATTGTAAGCACTGCCTGGAAATCAAAACACAACATTTCAGATCTTCATAAATGCTCATATGAAGACTGCTAAAAAAAAACTTACGAAACTACACAGATAACTTGTATCAAATCAGGTGAAGAAATCACATTAGGTAGAATCTCATTTTATTAACCCTGACAGGACATCAAGATTATTAATTTGGTATCTAATATTGTTTACAAGAAAGAGCTCATTCATTGAGATTGTACACTCAAGGGATACATAAAAGTGTTTATTGGATTTCAAATTCTCTCTATTCTCTATTTGCAAAGACTAACAGTTCAAATGGTAGTAGGATTTGGTAGAATAAATACAGCTAGGCTTCCATTGCTTTCTTTGGCAGTAACTATATTTGAATGCCAATAGAAACTACTTTAAACTTATTTATATTTTGCAAAATGTTGTTCTGGTGTTATCTCGTCTTTGCAAGGAAACCTCAGATAAGCTGTGGTGCACTGTGATGTATTTTTAGTTGTATGGATGACTGCACCCAAAGTAAATCTATAATCTGCAGTGAAACACATCCTGCTCGGATCCAGGGATTTTTTTTTCCAGAGTACCTCTTGCTGAGGAAAATGTGTTAGGTGAGAGGGAAGCCCCTGTTAACTGTGCCAGGCTCTGTGGGCATCTTAACCCAATGCCTTTGTTCTCTGCTGCTTGCAACTCCCTTTTTCTTATAAACTCCAGCCCTGCATTTCCACTGTAGGCTCCACCGAGATGACACGACAGCATCTGAAACTCATGATGTCTAAAACTGACCTCACCATCTTCCTTTACAAACCATCATATCCTCTGTGGCACTTCTTCAATTAATAACATCATTCACCCTACATTCAGCCTCAAAATTCAGTCACCTCGGAAATAATCCTTCCCCTTGTTCCTCATCTCAAAAAACCTGCCAAATTTTATTTCTTTTGCCACAATATTATCTTCTGAATCGACCCGCTCTGCTCCCTTCTTATTGCATCTAACCTACGTGTTTCCTGGAATATTGCAAAGAGCTTCGGAACTCATATTCCCTCTGCCACTCACCTCTCTCCCCTACATGACACCAGTTCAGTTTTCCTAAAGCTCTGATCACATCTCATCCTTGCAAAAGCCTCCAAAGGTTTACCACTACCTCCATCCAGACCATCGAAACACCTCTGGCCATGGCCCTGTGCCATCTTTAAGGCTATTCCTACCACCATTCCTTCTCTGTACTTTCCTCCCAATGCTTACAATCCCCTCCCAATTTCAGTGGTTCAAATGCTACATATCCTTGGTCTGAGGTTAGTATGTTCTTCCTCTCCAGTTATCACTCCCTTGGGATTCCTTCTGCATTTATCCATGCTTCTGTGACCTTTTATCACTCCTACCTCATACTATAATTAATGTAGATAGCATGCCCTCTTTATTAAAATTACAAGCTTCTTGAGGCAAGAATATGAGTCTGTTTCACCTTTGTATGACCACAGCTATGCACATACTTGGCATTTACAAAAACAAACAAACAAAAAATGGTCAAATCAATGGATAAATGTTCTTTCTTTAAATTTAATGTCCTACATTTAAAATGGAACTTACGTCCCTTAGATCAATGATAAAAAGCCTTTAATGGACCCAAAGTTAATTGCTTTTTAATTACTACATATATTTTTATATGATGATTCTAAACACTAACTCTGAAATTTCTGCACAAGTGTGCATGTCTTCAGTTTATATTATTGCTTGTAATATATATACACACAGAGTAATTTTAATATACACACACAATGAAATCTCCTCTCAATTTCAGTGGTAATTTATTTTTAAAATCGGAAATCTAAAACTTTCCTCTGATTAAATAACAATTCAATTTAAAAATAACATAAAAAGCTAAACAGTTCACATGTATCATTTAATCTCACTTTTATGTCTGTTAACTACACTGGATTATATAAGAAAATAAAGGTTTAAAATGAAATATGGCCCATATCCTTTCTTCCTTTTTTTTTTTAAATCTTTGGCTGCGCTGTGTGGCATGTAGGATCTTAGTTCATGGACCAGGGGATCAAACCTGTGCCCCCTGCACTGGGAGGGCAGAGTCTTAACCACGGGACCACCAGAGAAGTCTCGGCCCATATCCTTTAGTAGCAAAAATGATTGTAATTTTGGTGCTCAGTAAGAGATACAAGGGCAAACATCAATTAGTCCTACAAGATCAATATTCATTTTAAGTATATTACTAGAGGAACATGGTTAACAACTTTATAAGAAATAATTCTGTAATGGCATAACTATTTTCTAGAAAATAAACATACTCTGTACATAGTAAAATGTAGGATTTGTTAGGTTACCATTTGCATCTGAGGCTCTACTTAGTTTCACTAATGGCATTTGGTTCTAAACTAGGTCAATATTATCAAGTTAAACAGAAGTACACAATAATAGCAAACATTTTTGAGCACTTAATATCTAAGCACTTTACATGTACTAACTGAATCCTCACAACAACACTATTATTTGTTACTTCCATTTTATAAATGAAGCAAGCAAAAAGCAGAGAAGCTTGATAACCTGCCCCAGGACACACAACCAATAAACAGCACAGTGAGGATTCAAACCTAGGCCCCAGAGGCTGCCATTAAACACCATGTCTATTTGCCTCAATAAACTGTCAGATAATCCACAAAACAGACTATAAAGAGACTATCAGGACTTTCTTGAAGCACTGTCCTTTTTACCATCTGATACTTCAAATGCAAGGGTACTTTAGTAATTTACCAAATGCCACCGTCCAACAGTCTCTCTTGTTTTCTCCTTGTACAGGTTCCATATTAGCAACAGGGTCATCTTTTTGCCTTGGGTCCCACACCTTCACGGTTCCTGACATTAAAAAAAGTGAGTTGGCAAAATTCAACAGTGAATGATGACATTTCCTTCTGCATTCTCTTCATACGGCTTCCTATGTACATGAAGATATTATAGATGTTATAGTATCTGAAAAATATTCACATTTTTCTGACTTCCAATTGGGCAAGTTGCACTTAATATCAGAGATATAACCCACGCGTTACTGCCTGATTTGGTTTCCGATTACTAGATACACACAAAAGCCAACAACTGTTCCTAAGTCATCATCAACAAGGTATGATTGACAAGGCAAACACAAATGTTATGTAATTCAAATCATGTCTTACTTTCTTGGTTTAAGACTAAAACAAATGTAGTATTTATTTAGAATAAAGCCGGCGTCATTTTAATGCTGTTTCCTTACTCTTCATATAATCATTGCCATTTTTCTTATGCAGATGAATAAAGTAATTTTTACGTCTACGATTTCTTATTTGGAGTTTTAGAATACCATTTCATATACAATTAAGTTTAATTTCCCCGTGGCAATAAAGAAGAAAGAAGGAGTTAATAAAAGTAACAAATAATTCTTCTCAATTTAATTTCAACTCCCTCATTTTAATGCAAATTACACGATAACTAACTAGCTAGTGTCACTAACTTTGAGAAACACAAAGACATAATAAAGTGGCTAAAAGGCCTAAGTGAGAACAGGAAAAGGGTAAAAAAATTATTAAAAAAGGATACTAAATCCAGGAAAAGGGAAGATATTCCACTAGACTTATCAGGGATAAAATAAAGTTGGTCATTAAAAAGGCTGCTTCAAGGAGAAATAAATTTCCTACAAATGTGATGAGTTACATCATTCTACAGGGTTCATACAAATTGATAACATTTATATTAAGTCTGTAACAGTTAAATGAGAAAAGAACACAAATAGACAATTCACAAAGCAAAATTAACTAATAAACAAATATAGAAAGAAGTTAACACAAGTCGGAATGGAATACCATTTTATCTCTAAAATTAGGGGGGAAAAAAGGAAATCAATGCTGGTAGGGTAGACTGGAAATCTACCTCATCTACTGTAGCTGATAAGGTAAACAGGTACTTTGGAAAGTTTGACAATTTTTTTAAATCATAAAGTATGATTATTCCAAAAGACCTATATACATGATAATCTTTTCTTCATTATTTTAAAGTCACTCTCCCAAAATAAACAAAAACTTAAAGCAAATCGAATGCTCATTAACAGGGGCATGGCTAAGGACACTGTGACACATCCACAGGATGGAATATTATGAAGTCATTAAAATGATAATTATGAAAACCACATGGAAACAGCAATATTTACCTAGGGACAAAACATTAAATAAATAAGATACAAAATCGTATTTACACTGATAATACATGTAAAATTGTATCTATGACTGGAAAGGAAAACAAATCTAATAGTTATGCTGGTGTAGCAGACTGTTATTTTTCCTTCTATATTCCACACTGTTTCTATGATTGGAAAAAAAATACCTGATTTCTAAAACACAGCTGCTCTTGAGAAACTATTAGAAAATTAAATTCCACTTTTCTTTGGAAACAATATCCTCATGGTCTTGAGCAGCCACTAAAAAACTAGCTGAACCAACTAAGGTACCAAATCACTTACATATCCCTTGTGAAGCAACAAAAATTCTGACTCTGTTACATTCAGAACAGCTCAGGACACTGAAAGACCTTCCCTTGTTCGTCACTGCAGGCGGGAAAAGCAGAGTTGGAGCTCTTGGAGCTTTCTACAATGCTCAGCGGAAAGACCACAGAACTGCAGTGTTCAAGCAGCTGTCAATATGACCATTTTCACAAGTACTAATTCTGCTTTGCAAAGAAAGAAAAAAGCTGCCACCCACAGTGTATCATCAGCTGCCTCAAAAACCTGTAGAGACATTTTAAATCCTCAAGGTTCAGAGGAAACTATGGTTGTTAATAGTTGAACTAGCTCAAAACTAAAATAGTTAAGTGCTATGCCTCTAACTTGAAATACCCCCGAAGTCTGAAACAACTGAGGGCTATGCAATCAAACCTGCCTATCAAAAAAGTAGAATGTTAGGTTTAGGGGATCAAGGATTGAGGAAGATTTCCACATAGAATATACTGTTGCACAGAGACTTACCTAAAAATAAAAAAAGTAAAATACACAGCATATTCTGACTTACCGTCTCGGCTGCCGGTCACAATTTCAGGTGCCCCTTCCCCGATTCCGAGTCCACCTACACCATCTATAGTATTTATAATTTCTTTATGGCCCTGTACAGAATATACTGGGATCTCTGGAGCTTCCAAATTCCTAAACAACAGAACACAGCTTCTTACTTACACATGCCCCAAATGTTTAGTATACTACTCAAATTTAAGAATGCATGCCATATTGAGATTTCTGTTTAAAAATAAGGGTTTTGCAGTTAAGGTAATTTACACACTTACGTCCACATTTTCCTCTCCACTTTAGCTTCTGTCAAGGCCTCAATGAGAGTTGTCATCATTCAACTTGGAATTCTAAATCCTGAGCCCACTTTCCTCAGTGGTCCTCAAAGATGATCGATCTAGGACCTCTGCACATGAATTACCACGTATGCTTGTTAATAAATGCAGATTCACGGGCTCCTCCCCAGACATAACGAATAAGTATCTCTGGGATGGGGCCCCAAATCTGCTGACTTTCTGGTACACTGAGGTCTGATAATCACTGCTTTAAATACAGAGTAAATGCAAAGTGATTTAGAATATTTCCAAAGTAGTCTTGGTAGTTTGATCTTGGGATCTTTTGAGAGATTAAAATATGAGCAGTGTTTACTTTGTATACCTTTCTTCCTTAATAATATATTATTTTCTCACTGAGTTCCACACTGATTTTCAACTAGTTATGTTTTTCAGTTTATCATCATGCTGGTCACAATAAATATTATAGTCAAACTGGATCAAGTTTGTCTAATTCTAGGTTAGTTAAGTGAAGGGAATGCAGGAAAGTACCCACTCCTATGTGTGTCTGAAGACTACACTACAGGGCTGGGTGAGCGGCTGAAGTAGGTTATGCTAATACACCCTTCTCTTGCCTCCCAGCCCTTGCCCGCCTCTTCTGCTTTTCTACTGGAGCCTCCTTCCACATTTCTTTTTAACAAGTCAGTTTTTAACAACTTATATTTCTTCTTTTTTAATGAACGTAGCTCTTCATGACACGTAATCCCAATTTATTACTGGGCCCAGATTTATCAGTAAAATCTTGCAAATCAAAATTTGAGAAGTTCAACCTAGTTTAGAGTTGATGTTTATCTTTGTGGCGTAATTGTGAAAGCATCAAGAGACTAAACAGGACTGAGGTTCTATTTAAAAGAACTGTTTCCACAGACTTTGAAACATCACTTCTTTTAACATGAAATTATGACTCACCAATGAAAATAAAGCAGTAATACGTGCACTAGACTAGGAAGCTCTATTAGGGAGATAGTCAACCGTTATATTTGTTGCATATTCTTGTGTTGAAATATATTTATTTTAAAAAATAATACTCAGACTGGTCTCTCTCCCAAGTTCTTTGAAAGTTTATGACAGAGCAGGTAAAAACTAATGCATTCTAATAAATGCTAACTTAATTATTAAGTAGTTAAAGCAAGGGGAATTAAAATAGCTTCATTCTATGTTATATTATGACTCTAAGACAGATAAATATATCGATGTAATTTAATTACAAATAGCAAATTCTAAGTTAGAATCAAGAAAGGTCAGAATAGAAAACATAATGTAGGGAAGACAGCTCCTCTAGAACATTACTGTATACTTTACATGATTAAGAGATATTGCTGAAAAGTAATTAAGAGGAATTTCAATTTATTCAACTCTAATTTAAATATGAGGAAATAACTCTAGGTAAAACACGAAAATTAAAAGCACTTGGGGGATTTCCCTGGTTGCGCAGTGGTTGAGAATCCACCTGCCAATGCAGGGGACACGGGTTCGAGCCCTGGTCTGGGAAGATCCCACATGCCGCAGAGCAACTAAGCCCGAGTGCCGCAACTACTGAGCCTGCGCACCTAGAGCCAGTGCTCCGCAACGAGAGAAGCCAACTTAATGAGAAGCCCATGCACCGCAACGAAGAGCAGCCCCCCGTCTGCCTCAACTAGAGAAAGCCTGCGCACAGCAACAAACACCCAATGCAGCCAAAAATAAATACATTTATTAAAAAAAGAACATTATAAAAGCATTTGGCACACTTGTGATTTTGCTCATTCGAAACAGGTTTATCTTGATTTACTCAACAGATGTGTTCCTAAAAACTTGTACTCAGCTAAAGCATTAAAAGAAAAAGTTTTAATGAATTGAGAGGTCTATGTTAAAAATTAAAACATACAAAAATACAGTGTTTCATTCTGTAATGCCAAGTATCTTTTAAAAATGTAAATGATATCTAATGTTTTAGTGTTATACACGAGCATTTTTATATACTGTATCCTTCATGGTGGAGGGGAAGAGCCCTTTATTTACAAATATGGATCTTAAATGCTAGCACCAAACAGCATGTGTGGAAATAAATATTAAAAACATTATTTGAAATAGCTAAAGAAAAATAGGTTAGTATTTTAAAATGGATATTGAACATGAAATCTAAAAATATATATGAGGTAACTGTCATATTCTCATAAATAGTTAAAATTTAACAAAAAACATTTCAAAGTTAGAATTCTTTCAGAGGAAGAGTAACACAACTATCAAAAAAATTGCTTATCTCATGTCTTAACACTGATGAAATAATCTTACCATATATGAAGGTTTCCAGCAAAATCTCCAGTAGCTAAGTATCTCTGCTGTAAAGATGTGGCACCAAATGTTCCACATTTAATGGGTTTGGCCTTTTCAATCTTGATGTAAGGGAAAGAGAGAGGATACATTATTTATGTAAGCAGCTATCCATAATCCACGATATTTATGGCTCTATTATGGGAATTAAATAAGGCACACAATAAAAAAGGCAATTAAAACGTTTTCTGATTTAAAAAAATGATCATGCTTTTCCTTTAGTCATTTTTGTATAGTTTAAAAGTACAAGCAGACCTCAGAGATATTGCAAGTTCAGTTCCAGAACACCACAATGAAGCAAATGTTGCAATAAAGCAGGTCACATGACTTTTTAAGTTTCTCAGTGCATGTAAAAGTTATGTTTATTCTATACTGTAGCCGTGCAACAGCATTATGTCTAAAAAGACAATGTACATACCTTAAATAAAAAATACTTTATTGCTAAAAAATGCTAACCACTTTCTTTGCTCATCCATTAAGAAGCAACTCCTTATCCATTAATGTTCTCTCATAAGATTGCAGCAATTCAGTCACATCTTCAGGCTCCATTTCTAATTCTAGTTCTCTTGCTATTTCTACCACAACTGCAATTACTTCCTCCACTGAAGTCCTGAACCCCTCAAGGTCATCCATGAGGGTTGGAATCAACTTCTTTCAAACTCCTGTCCATGTTGAAATTCTGACCTCTTTCCATGAATCACTAACGTTCTTAATGGCATTTAGAATGGTGAATCCTTTCCAGAAGGTTTTCAATTTACTTTGTCCAGATCCATCAGAGGAATCATTAGCTATGGCAGCTATAGCCTTACGAAATGTATTTCTTAAATAATAAGACTTGAAAGTTGGAATTACTCCTTAATCCATGGGCTGCAAAATGGATGTTGTGCCAGCAGGCATGAAAATAATGTTAACCTCATGGGTACATCTCTATCAGAGCTCTTGGGTGACCAGGTGAATTGTCAATGAGCAGTAGTATTTTGAAAGGCATTTTTTTCCTGAGCAGTAGGTCTCAACAGTGGGCTTAAAATACTCAGTAAAATATGTTGTAAACAGATGTGCTGTTATCCAGGCTTTATTATCCCATTTATAAAGCACAGCCAGAATAGATTTAGCATAATTCTTAAAGGCACTACGATTTTCAGAATGGTCAATGAGCACTGGCTTAAAATTAGAGTCACCAGCTGTATTAGCCCCTAACAAGAAAGCCAGCTTGTCCTCTGAAGCCAGGCACTGCCTTCTTCTTTCTAGCTATGCAAGTCCTACGTGGCATCTTTTTCCAATAGAATGCTGCTTCATCTACACTGAAAATCTGTTGTTTAGTGTGCCCTCCCTCATGAATGATCTCAGCTAGACCTTCTGGATAACTTGCTGTAGATTCTACATCAGCACTAGCTGCTTCATCTTGTACTTTTATGTTATGGAGACATTCGTGTGTTCACCGGAGAACTTTTAACTTCCTTCGAGGACTTTTCCTTTGCGTTCACAACTTGGCTAACTGTTTGGTGAAAGAGGCCCAGCTTTTGGCCTATTTCGGCTTTCAACATGCCTTCCTCCCTGAGCTTAAACATTCTTAGTTTTTGATTTAAAGTGAGAGACCTATGACTCTTCCTTTCACCTGAACACTTAGAGGCCGTTGAGGCGCTAATTTCAATATTGTTGTGTCTCAGGGAATAAGGAGCCCAAGGAGAGGGAGAGGGACGGGGAAAGGCCAGTCAGTGGAGCAGTCGGAACACATACAACATTTACCAATTAAGTTTGCAGTCTTGTCGGGGTGTGATTCGTGGCACCCCAAAACAATTACAACAGTAACATCAAAGATCACTGATCACAGATCACCAGAACAAATATATTGTGAGAATTACCAAAATGTGACACAGACACAAAGTGAGCAAGTGCTATTGGAAAAATGGTGTCGATAGACTTGGTCAACACAGCGTTACCAAAACCCCGCAATTTGTAAAAAATGCAGTATCTGCGAATGCAATAAAGAGAAGTGCAATAAAAGGAGGTATGCCTGTATGTCCAAAGGATGAGTTTTGCCTTTCCTCTCACCTCGCTAATGAGACATTCAAATGCTGGCACCTCTAACACCTTCACTGGTTTGCAAATATGCAGATTTCAGCATTTAATGTGGTATTCTTCTTTAAGATCCTCAAAGAATAAGGACAAAATGAAGGTATTATTCTTTCCAAGTGACTAAAGAAACAAAAATGCTTATGCGTCTCTTATAGTTTTCCCTGCAAAACCCTATAAACTGAGAATGGTTATGTCCTCTGAGACCCCTTCAGCACACAGAGGTTTGTATACCTGTGTGCACCAAAGGCACTGCTGTCAGCATGGATTAGCCAATCTTTTGAGGTTTCTTTAATTTGAAAGGCTATTGGGAGTTCCCTGGCAGTCCAGGGGTTAGGACTCTGCGCTTTCACTGCGGAGGGCCCGGGTCCAAACCCTGGTGGAGGAAGTAAGATTCTACAAGCCACACAGTGCGACCAAAAAACAAAAACAAAACTATTGGTCCAAGTATTATATATAACAGTTGACCCTTGAACAGCACAGGAGTTAATCCACATATAACTTATAGTCGGCCCTCTGTATCCGAGGTTCCTCTGCAACCGTGGATTCAACCAGCCTTGAACTGTGTAGTACTGTAGTATTTACTCTTAAAAAATACCTGAGTATAAGTGACCCGTGCAGTTCAAACCCATGCTGTACAAGGATCAACTGTAATCACATCAGTAAAACAACCACATGCAAACTCCACCTGCCCAAGTCACTGAATCAGTCAGTCTCTCTTGGAGTCTACCTGTCTGGCTGCCTTGGCCCCCGGAAACTCTAGGCAATATGGAATTGAGGGCTGCCCCACACCACACTCTAGATGTATAATAGCACCTTCCACTTACTGTCAGCCTAAACAGGGCAAAACAATTTCTCTTATTTAGTTTCTTACAATCTTTTTTTTTAATTTTTAATTAATTTATTTTAATTTTTTTATTCCTAACATTCACAAAAGTAATACGTGTTCCCTATAGAAATTCAAACAAAACTGTGGAATCTAGAAAAATGGTACAGATGAACCGGTTTGCAAGACAGAAATAGAGACACAGATGTAGAGAACAAACATATGGACACCAAGGGGGGAAAGCGAGCAGGGGGGAAATGGGAGATTGGGATTGACATATATACACTACTATGTATAAAATAGATAACTGATAAGAACCTGGTATATAAAATAAATAAATAAATAAAATTAAAAAAAAATTCAAACAAAACCAAAGACTGAAGGATGAAAAGTGAGTTTCCCTTCGACACGCCTCAGAAGTAATCCCCACTCTTCTAGACCCTTTTCTACACATGGACAACCACATATGGATTTGTTTTAATATGCAGAGGGTCATAATATAGTGTTCGTTAACTTGATGTTTTTTCACTTAGCAGTATATCCGGATGAACTTTTTTCCCCTCCACAGAGCTCCCCAGTTTCTAGGGCACCTCCTCTTGTAACCCTTCAGTTGCTGAGCCGATCTTCAACCCCCCACTCCACCAGGTGGGTCCGATTCACATACTTTGTGAAAATAATTTCCCCGCCACTTTCAATGTTTGGTTGGGCAATTCCACATAGGATATACATAGCAATTTTCAAAGAAGAAAATAAAATTCACGTAACACAAACTATAACTGAACTTTTCCTTCATGATTCAAAAGCCATCAACATATGCTCCAGGGCTTTGGAAACTCCCACCTTGCTGAGCTTTATCACTGTTTGGGATCTGGATAAATTAGCAGTTACTATGTAGCCTGGTCTAAAATAAAGCATTCACAGCCTCCTTGGAATTGTCCGGTAAACTTTGATTAAATTGTGTTTAATCAGTCGCCTATAATAACACGGTTGTAAAAGACCGTATTGATGAGAAGCACAAAACCACAGAATGTTATTTTTCTCCTTTTTAATATAGGTGGTCCAGGAGAGCATCAGTTATTCACTACACCAGAAAACTGATATTCATTTATTTCAGCTATTTTTCCAATTTTATGAAAAACCTATCTCACAATGGGGCAGCATGGAGATCAAAATCTTGTCAATTTAACAAAGCAGACAGTTTCCAACTCCAAATCACTTATGTTCTCCTCACCATCCCCTCCCCCAAATAAAAGTACCTGAAATAACATATTAATAGTGATATAGCGGACTTCCCTAGTGGCGCAGTGGTTAAGAATCTGCCTGCCAATGCAGGGGACACAGGTTTGATCCCTAGTCCGGGAAGATCCCACATGCCGCAGAGCAACTAAGCCTGTGCGCCACAACTACTGAGTCTGCGCTCTACAGCCCGTGAGCCACAACTACTGAGCCCACGTGCCACAACTACTGAAGCCCATTGCCTAGAGCCCGTGCTCCACCACAAGAGAAGCCACCGCAATGAGAAGCCCACGCACCGCAATAAAGAGTAGCCCCCGCTCACCGCAACTAGAGAAAGCCAGCACGTAACAACGAAGAGCCAACACAGCCAAAAATAATTTTTTTTAAAAAAGGAAAGCTTTGCTTAAAAAAAAAAAAAAGTAGTGATATAGCTAATCATCCTTAATTAACTAATTAATCACTGTAGCTAATCACCTAATCACACTATTAGAACACACTTTTTTTTGGCTAAACTAATTCAGACTTCCAACTGAGGCCAACTGATAAAATAGCTACCCACCTCTTCCTCCCATTTGTCTCCCCCAGCACCAAGTCACTGATAATGGCTCCCATGATCTAAGGCAGAGGGTGAAGACAGGCCTCTCAGGCAAGAAACAGGCGGGCCCTGATGGACAGGAATATGCTTCCAGGGATTCGGGTATTAAGAGCTGCAGGAGGGCTTGCACCATACACTGATATAACTCTCTGGGAAAATTCTTCCCCAAGTAGCCCTGGGAAGACTGGTCACCCATTTTCTTCTCTTCCACCAGCTAGAGCATTCTGCTTCCTGTAATTCCACTGCTATCCCCGGGAGCCTCTGGTCGGATCTCTATTCTTCTTAGGCCATGGAAGAGATATAAGCTGACCCCTACTTTTCAGTCCCTACAGTAAGCACACAGTTCTAAGAGTTTAGTGCTGCTAATAAAAAATTGGGAAGCAAAAGCTTTCCTGTTATGGCTTTACCTAACTTTTGCCTTTAGGCCCTTTGGAATAGAGAAACCATGCAACTGGAACCACTGATCTTCCAGTACCAACATAAATTCTCTTTCTCTCTCTCTCTCTCTCACACACACACAGCTAATGGATATGTTTTACTCAAATTTAGGTTTTCTTCAGTAATTTTTTTAGCTTGTCTATTAGGAAATACTAGCTAATAAAAACCAATAAGAAAACCTGGAAATGAGGATTAAAAATTTTATGTATGGTTACTTCTTGTGACCTAAAGATCAGAGTATGTATAATATAGTCAGATTTTTCTACTGGGAAAACCCTTCCTTGTGCAGAGATGGAACTGATTATTGCAATATTTCATGGTGTTCTAAAAACAGCACCATAATGTCCAGATGTTCTGACACCTGAACACATCTGAGAATTCCTACCTTAGGAGAAACCAAACTGGGAACCATTCCATTACATGATGGGCCCTATACTAGTTTCACATTTGTCATCGCAGATTCTAAAAGTGGGTTTTATTGCAAATACAATGAATGAAATGAAACAACATGTATCTACATTTAGAGGCACAGACTCACAAGAGTAGTACAAAGGCCTGTGGTATATAAAATGTACAAAGCCCTTTGAAGTCTGACCTTGCCTGTCTCTTTGACCTCATTTCCTGTTTCTCCCCTTCCACACTCCAGCCACACCTGCGGCTTTTTGTTCTTCAGATTCACTGAAGTCACTTCTACCTCAGGGAATTTGCATTTACTGTTCCCACTGCCCCGATTGCTCTTCCCTCAGGTCATCATGTCCTCTCCCAACTCAGATTTCAGTTTAAATGTTACCACCTCTAAGAGGCCTTCCCTACCCTTCCAAATCTGAAGTGAAACCCCCAAATCACTATCACTTGCCCTCTTTAATCTTCATTTCACTTGTCAACAAAATTCTTGTATTCATTCAATTACCTATCTCCTCCCTTTCTAGAATGAGTACCAGGGGAATGGGGCCGTGCCCAACTTGCTCAACATGTAGATGGTGCTCAACATTTGTTAAATGAAAGTATAAATGATCATGGATTAATCGCTCAGTCCTAGCGCTGGGGAGAGAGAAACCACTGCCAGAGGTCATGTTCCTATTTCTCCCACCATGTTTTCACCTGACAGACTGTACAGTTTCCGGTGTTGTTTATATGCAATAATGAAAATGGCACCCATACATGGAACACTAATGTATCAGACACTATTCTGGATGCTCTTCTGTACTAGACCATCCTTTCTCTTTCTAACACATGCAACTGCAAACTAAGTGTTTGAGACGCCCCTTTCCAGATGAGGGACAGGCTCGGAGGACTAAGTGACTTGCCCAAGGTCCCCAGAGCCAAGTAGATTCCAAGCTCCTTCCACTAAACTACGTTGTCTCCAGGCCTGTATGTAAATCAATTAAATAAACATTTTCTTATGTAGCCCCCATTCTGTCAACCTGAGTCATCAGAAGTACCAAAGAAATGTTCCAATCCTGAACTAGACTGGTGAAGTAAATGAGGCCTGAATTAAACCTACTTTCAGATTTGTGTCCTTTGGTTTTACCTTCATTCATGTCTTTATTTTTTTTTTTTTACATCTTTATTGGAGTATAATTGCTTTACAATGGTGTGTTAGTTTCTGCTTTATAACAAAGTGAATCAGTTATACATATACATATGTTCCCATATCTCTTCCCTCTTGCGTCTCCCTCCCTCTCACCCTCCCTATGCCACCCCTCCAGGCGGTCACAAAGCACCGAGCTGATCTCCCTGTGCTCTGCGGCTGCTTCCCACTAGCTACCTACCTTACGTTTGGTAGTGTATACATGTCTTTATAAAATACAAATATATGGTATTCATGCTTCCCTGATTCATCCTTAAATCAAATCTCTTTTATCCTTGTATACTTATATCAAAGATTTATAGGTACTAGTGGTCTGTTCTGCAAGAATCAAATTAAACTCAAAATATAGAAACCTACTGAAAAATAAACTCAAATGTATAAGCATCTTGTCATCTGCACTGCAGCGAGGGCTGCACTTTGCTCAGAAAGGCTGAGCTATGCTGGCAAGTGGACTTAAAAAAGCAGAGGTGTTTGCTCTTTCCTTAGACATTCATGGAAATCATAATAGTAGCTAAATTAAGAGGACACTGGAATGAAGCTAATTTTTTTTATAGCTCATAAAAGGGCCCCCTCCCTGTCCCTGTTAAATCTTTTACCTTTGGAAAAGGAAAGATGCAAAGAATTCAGCAAACACTTAAAACTTTTCTTGTTGGAAAACTGGGTAAAAAAAATAAAGATCTATTTTGCGAAATTTGTCCCACAAAGAAAATTAGTATATATTAACTTTTGCCATATGATACTGAAAATGACCATCAGTGATGAGCATATTTGACCTAGCTGTTGGTTCTCTTTGCTCTAATAAGTTAACCTGACTAAGGAAGCCCAGGATCCATAATTCCCAGCAGAGCTATTTTTGTTCTGTCTGTGGGTGGGTCTAGTACAGCTTGTCAGTGTCTCCTCCGCCACATCCTGGCACCACTTAATTAACGTTAAAAGGTTTAGTCACCCAAATGTTAACAAGCAGTGAACTCTGCTGCACAGGGGCTAAAAAAGCAGAACTTTATTAGCCTATTACTAATTTTTAAAGTGTAACCAACCCCAACTGTGATTCCACTTTGCAGGGCCACCCTAGTCCTTTGGGCCAATTAGAAAAACAGGTGCCCGCTATGGGCTGAGGGAAGTCTCACACACGCAAGGCTTGATGAGAGACAGAGATGGATTACAGCTCTCTCTTGAACCCTTGGCCAGACACCTGTGTGCACTTCAACAAACTGCTTAACCATATATAAAGGCCCTGCCTTCACTCCCTATCTATCTGCTTAGTAACAAGATAAGGAGGCATCAACAAATACCCATTTGCTTCCTTCATTTTATCTTGGACAAGACTTGAATTCTACAAGGATATAATCAAGTATGGTTCCTAATATTTTAACAAATAGTTCATCTAGCCCAATGATAGTCAACCCTAGTACTTATTAGAATCACCTGGTGGAAGTTTAAAAAATACCGACGTAAAAAAAACAAAACAAAAAATCGATGTCTAGGACTCACTCTAGTCTAGAGGCGAGAGTCCCAGTGCATCAGAATTTCTAGGGGTGGGACCAAGGCACGAATATTTTAAAACACACAGACAGACACAGACACACACACACACACACACACACACCACAATAGCAGCAATACACATTCGGGTGATCCTGATGCACAGTAAGAGTTGAGAATCACTGAGATTGTATTTAACATATATTCTTTCCACTGCATCATCACAGCTAAATACAATGTAAGCTCTCAAATTTGTTTGTGCATTTGTTTTATCCTCTCTTTAGACAGTAGGTTCTTTAGGAGGAGGGACTCACCTTTCAAATATCTTTGGTTCTTCTTTAGCGTAGTACCTTGAAATGACAGGTTCTCAATGGACAGTTTATGGTAGAAAAAGAGAAGAGCCAAAGGATATAGGCAAAAATATAAAAAGTGGTTACTCCTAGTGTTGAGATGGGTGACATTACTTTTCTCCTTTTTCCTATCTATATTTTTGGTATATTCTATCATGAACACACATTACTTTCATTAAAAAGCAAAGTTATTAAAAAAAAAAAAACCTGCTAGAATCTTCCAGAATCTCTAGAATAGACAAAGAGCACTGTTTCTCTTTACATAACAAGTGTATTCCTGAAATGTACCCAAGTCATACAGCCTTATAAAAAGAAGTCAGGAGTCTATAGATACTCTCTGGTTAAGCTTTGACTAGTATTTGTTCCTAATAACTCACTTTTCTTTCTGCAATTCCAATGTTTCCTATTTGTTCCAACTCCTGACCCCAAGTGATTAATGATCATCAATAAACCAATATTTAAATGTCCCAAGTTATATTTTTTTACAGACATAAATTTACTCATTCTTTTAACAAGTAATTTATTGTGCGGCTGCTTCTTATATAACACATTAAAGAAAGAACTACTGTCCTTACTCTCCGGGAGCTTACAATCTAATTAGAGATACATGGGACAGAATGATATATTTCTGGCACAGATAGTAAGTACCATAGGAATGCAATGTAAAGAAAAGTTACTTTGTGTTGACTGGGGACTAAGTGATGAACAACATAAGGAAAGGTAGAAAAGAACAAGCCATGTTTAGGAGTAGAGTGCCTGGCTAGAGAAGACAAACTGAACAAGAAAAGTGGCATTCATAGAAATTTAAAGTGGGATGAGCCTTATGTACCTTCGAATGTAATCCTTCCTATTGCAAGTGTATTCACCCTTTACCTACCAGTTTAAGCCCTAAAAGCCGTAACTCCTCCAAGCAGATTCTCTCCATAGCTTTTGGTCCCTGGAGTTACAGACTTCCCTGCAGTCTATTAGGACTCTAAACATCTGAGTATGACTGATCTTTTTTTTTTCAGGCAACCCAAATAAAGACATTTAAAAAACTGTAAACAGGTATAAAAGTGTTATTTAATATAGTTATTCTCCAATTCTTTCACTAGTAATCTTTTACAAAACTTGTAAACCTGATCGTGCCACACCCTGCTTAAAGCCCTTCAGTGATGTCCCATCTTTCTTACAAAGAAAGGCATAAATCTTTTAAATGACCTACAGCTCTTGCAATGTCTGGTCCCTGCTTACTACTCTTTTTGTTTCTGAAGGAGATAAATGTGTCACCTATCGCTGAGCTGCTTCCTCTGGAGCTATCCTCTACTCCTAATTTGGCCTAGTTAGCTTCTACTCAACCCAAATCTGTTTTTTTGTTTTTGCTTACTCTCTTAGAGAATTCATCTGGGTTTGTGTTTTATGTATCATTGGTTTGATTCTTTAACTGATTCTCTGTCTCACTAGAAAATAAAGTCCATGATATCGGGGACGTTGTCATTTACATGCCTGGGAATACCAAGCAATCAGCTGATACTTGTTGAATGAATAATTGTTGTTAGATTGTCTCCTCCGATTACATAGCAGGCAGTCCAGTGCCTGCTTTGGCTCTGCTTGTCTGAAAAAGCATTTTACTAACTTGTACCTATTAAGAGACTCTCGACAAACAACTGCGCGCTGCCCAGAAAGGCCTCGAATTTAAACAGGAAGTCGTTACGTCACTTCCACGGGCCTCGCGCTAGACTGGGCGAGTGGCTCTGGGGTGGCTGGAGGAAGGGACCCGCGGCGCGCGGATGAACTAGCCCGACGAGAATTCAAGTCTCCAACCAAAGCGTTTTGCCTCTGAAGTATTCCTCAATCTCGGTCAGCTTATCTTCTCCCGCGCAGCTCGAGCGGAGCTCTGGGGGGACGCTGAGCAAACGCTTTGGCCAAAAGGAATACAGACTCCCCCCCCCGACCCCCAAGATCCGCACTCTCCCCCCAACGGCAGTCCCAGATCTTGGAACTGGGCAGTCTCGAGCCGGCACCTACCTCCCGAAGCAGCTTTAGGTCCCCCTGCTGGATCTCATACAGCTGAATGACGCCGGTGCCGCGTGCGAAGTTGCCCATGGTCACAAATTTGGCGCTGCAGGGCACCCACTTACAGTCAAACACCGTGTAATTGAGGCCCTTCTGGATATGGGTGATGATCTGAGGCTTCTCGAAGGCCGACATGGTCCAGCCGATTGATTTCGCCTCCGCCAACAGGCACACTGCCGACAAACCCTGACAAAACACTAACCTGGAAACCAGACTCCAAACGTCAAGAATAGTTTGTCCCTCCCGCTTGCCGTACGCGCCCGCAGACGCCCTAGCAAGTTGGTTTTAGGTGTCTCAGATAATGCCGGATGCTCTACTGAAGGCACAGAAGATTTTTCTTCACCAACAACACAGACTTGTTTATGCCTTTACCTTTTACCTTTAGTACATATACAGGTTAGAGATTACAAAAATTTTGGCTGCGAGCGGCGGGGCAGAGGGCGACCATAAGAATCAGTCATATTTTAGGACAGCCCTTCCCCCTGCCCAACAAACACACAAACTCCTGCTCCAGGTCCCCTGCCTGGGACTTCTTAGGAAAGGGGGCGGAGCCCTAGGGCTGGTTGGCGAAGGCTGGGTCCTGCGAGGCGCGCCTGCGCTATGCAGCCCAGCACGTGTTCGAGCAGCAAGCTTCCGCTGGAGTTTCTTGAGGATGCAAACCGAGATGGAGGCACAGAGTCCCTTGGCCGAGGCCGGCTTCACCCAGGTCACCCGAAAAGGTGGCCGGCGGGCGAAGAAACGGCAGGCTGAGCAGCTGTCCGCACCGGAGGAGGGCGGGGACGCGTCCCGCATGGACACCGAGGAGGCCCGGCCTGCCAAGAGGCCCGTCTTCCCGCCCCTCTCCGGGGACGGGTTTCTGGTACTGGCGGGGACCGAGGGACAGGAACGGGGCAGGGGCCAGAGGCGGGTCAGGACGGTGGCCTCTGGGTGATGTTGAAGCTTCTTCTGGCATGAAGCTCTTAGAGAGGTGACTCTCCTGATGTTTAATTCGTCCAGTTAAAGGGGTGTTTTTGATAATCAGCTGTTGTTTCATATCTCCACCCACCCCCTATTCCTCCAGACAACTCCTGAGTTGTGTTTTCTTGTATCATAGGGTGGGAAAGAAGAAACCAGAAAAATTCCAGTCCCAGCTAACAGATATACTCCCTTAAAAGAGAACTGGATGAAGATATTTACACCTATTGTGGAGCATTTGGGACTTCAGATACGCTTTAACTTGAAATCGAGGAATATAGAAATCAGGGTGAGGATAATGTTAACTATTTTCAAATATACTGCGGTTTCTCTTTTCTACGGGGATGAAAAGGTATGAATAGACTTTCCTTCATGAGGCTTATTTTGAATGATTTTCTTCCAGTTTTCTAATATATTTTAGTGTTTGAACTTCTCAAATGCCTTCAAAATTTGCATACAACACAATTATTAGTTGAACTCATAAGTTCGGTCTGAAATCATACTAAAATACCAGCTGTGTCTTAGAAGACTTTTAATAATGTTCTGTTTTAATTGAGAAAAGGCTTAGTAAAGAGGTTGTCATGTTTCAGAAGTATTTAAATAAGCAACCAAAGTATTTGCTGCAGTACAGGTGCTATATATTTTAGTGGTATTTTTTTGAAAAAAAAAGTATTAAGTGTAAATTATGTATAAGTGTGTTTATTTACTTTTTCATTTGTTCATTCCATGATGTCAGTCTAGGAGTTAGACAAAAGTAGTAAACTTTGGGGTATTTTGGTTTTATGTTTTTAATTATTTATTTATTTATATTTGGCTGTGTTGGGTCTTCGTTGCTGCATGCAGACTTTCTCTAGTTGCAACGAGCGGGGACTACTCTTCGTTGCAGTGCACGGGCTTGTCACTGTGGTGGCTTCTCTTGTTGGGGAGCACGGGCTGTAGGCGCGCCGGCTTCAGTAGTTGTGGTGCATGGGCTCAGTAGTTGTGGCACACAGGCTTAGTTGCTGCGCGGCATGTGGGATCTTCCCAGACCAGGGCTCGAACCCGTGTCCCCTGCACTGGCAGGCAGATTCCTAACCACTGTGCCATCAGGGAAGCCGGGGGGGGGGGGTTCAGGGTGCCAATTTTGTATCAAAATCAGTGACCAAAAGTAATTATATCTTCCTTTTTAACGATTCATTATCAGGACTGGTATAGACTCATCTCTGTTGAAGGACTAGAATAATGGAATAAAGCAGGGAGGCACTGGTCTAAATAGTTGGCAAAGTTTAAAATACAGAACTTGACAGTAGAATTCCTCTTTGTTCCCATTGGCACTTTCATTCAGGTTTGTATGGCTTTCTGCCAAAACCTCTTGTTTGCTTATAAGTGTCCTTTACCTCATTGCTTTAAACCTCCTTTCACCACTCCATCCTCTATGCCAGAGCCAGATTAATTTTCTCAGACCACACTGGTTTTATTGATATCTTGGTATCTTCAGTAATTCTGAAAGATAAAAGTTTTTGACTGAATTTGCCTTTCAAGTAGAAGTCTCATTCCCAAGTTCTCTCACCATCTCTTTGAACATTTTTCTGTCCGTCATTATGGATGGATTTGCTCTCTGAAGGCCCTCTCCTCCCTACTCCCTTTTTCTTCCTCAGTTTCATCATATTTCAGCGTCTAGCTCAAGTTCTTTCTCCTTTACCGTCAGTCCATTTTTCAGTCTTGTCTTCAGGGCCTAAACGTTTATTGTGCTTAACTGTCTTATGAATTGCAGCACCATCAATTTGGATTCCACTGACATTTGTTGATACTGCTTTGTGCCAGACACATAGCAGTGGTTTGGCAGGCACTACGTCATTTTGGTCTTCAGGACAGCCCTATGAGGTAGATGACATACCCCATCTAACAGATGTGAGGAAACTTGCCAAGGAGTTTCTTGGCCAAGGTCATCAGTGCTAGTAGGGACTCTTCCATTCCAACCTCCTTATTTTACAAATGAGAAAACTTAAGACCTAGAGCATTCATGGGACTTGCCTAAAGTCACATATAGAATTGCGACTGGGATCTAGTTTTATGCCATTACACAACCCTGTATGGCTTCAAATTTGTCAAATATGTGGTCTCCTCAACTCAATTGTGAGTGTGTGTGGGGGAGGAGAAATGATGGTTTTGGAATCAGATCTGTGTTCAAATCTTATTTTTTTACTTCTTGGTACTTGAGTTTCCTCAAATACAAAAGTATTTATCTTACTTAAATGTAGGTTGACACGAAGATTAGAGCTATAGTGTGTCAAGCACCTTTGTAGTACACATCATTTACAGGGATGGGCATTTTATGAATAGCACCTGTATCTGTGATTATGGAATAAACTCTTTGAGGGCAGGATCCCCTGCTTAAACCATTCTTCGTAATTAGTACTAGAGTTGTGGCTTTGGGAAAGAAAAATCAGCACAGGAATGATGGTTGAAGTCGGGAGATTAGATCAGGACTCCCAGGGAGACTGCATTGAAGGAGAAGAGAAGAGGACCAGCTTGGGTGGGATGGGCCGAGGATGGAGGTCCTTCAGAATGGGAGCCATTGGAGGAATCTTGCTGGTAACTCCAGAGTCAGATCAGCCTTGGAGTACAGTAAGTCATTTGACAGTCTTTGGGGGGCACTGCCCAGTTCTGGAGTTAGCAAAGTTTTGTTTTGAAAATTAAACACGGTACTTACCAAAAACTGGGTCATAGAGAATATATTGGGGAAGGGTGGTAGCAAAGGAAATTATAATAATTGGAAAGGTCAGTCCTAGTAGTTCGTTAGAATATTATCTTTTTCATTCCGAGCTATAATTTGTGCTCCGTAGCCACACCTTTTTTTTTTTTTTTTTTTAAACAGACTTGTAAAGAAACCAAAGATGTTAGCGCTCTGACAAAAGCAGCTGATTTTGTGAAAGCCTTTCTTCTTGGGTTTCAGGTAGAGGTGAGTGATTTCATGATATCTGAAATGGGGGCTTGGAAAATATGCCATATGACTGTTTTGATGGATTTGGGCTTTTTTTTGTTTTGTTTTTTAATTTGAGTGTTGTAGTTCTACAATTTATGAGAGTTAGCTTAACACTCATTCGCAGGTGCCTGAATGGAAGAGCTTCACAGTGTGTATTTCTGTATTGTAGGACGCACTTGCCCTCATTAGGTTGGATGACCTCTTCCTAGAGTCTTTTGAAATTACAGATGGTGAGTGTATGGTGGTCTTTTCATATGAACTACTGGATGGTACTTTTCTGTTGCTTTGTCTTGTACTTGAGTCTCAGCTTTCCAGTCACATCAGTTGAGTTGTGTTATTAGCAGCTTTTCAAAAATGTGTTTTATGTCTTTCAGTAGGGAAATTTGGCTAATGATTAAACTTCCCATGGAAGTGGGTGATGCTGGGATGGCTTCCCTCCTGAGGTCTTGCTTTTTTCATTTAGTTAAGCCCTTAAAGGGAGACCACCTGTCGAGGGCAATAGGAAGAATCGCTGGCAAAGGAGGAAAAACCAAATTCACCATCGAGAACGTGACACGGACGCGGATAGTTCTGGCTGATGTGTAAGTATGTGATCTTGAGAAAATTATTGTCATAATTTATAGTTGATTGTTTGCTGGTTTCAAGAAGTGATAAAGATTGTATTTTACGTATAACGTAGCCACTAAATCTTTGTCAGGATATGGTTCTGGATGAATAGTTACCTACTTTGAAAACAGATTTCGTTGAGAAAATCTTAGATATTATAGCCTTTTTCTCAATTAGTAATGAAGGAAATGTTTAGAATCACTGTTAAAAGAAATTATATGACAGGTGAAGATTGAAATAGTATCTCAGGAGAATCTATTAAATCAGTAGAGGAGAGCAAGGAGTAGGTGTGTTGAATGCCATCGTGAGACTTTCCTTTAAAAAAGAAAAACATAAATGTATATACACACACATGCACGTATATATAAAGGCCTTTCATAAAAGGAAGGTGACCATTGCACATTGTGGGAAAAACTAGAGAGCAGTTATATGTGAACATCAATAAGATGATACAGGCTTAAAATAAGGGTGCAGGAAGTCAAGCTGGGATTACCCTTCCCTGCTGGAGGTTGAAGCCGCTCTGTTGCCAGTTTGGGGTTACTGGCAGATGGCGCAGAGATTATATAATGCCGTGAAGTTGGGAAACGAAGCAGTTGACTGAGAGGAGGAGGGACCTGCCTACTGCTAAATCCAGAAATAATTTTATTTAAAATCATCTCATCTTTGCTCTGAACCAAAGTACTCACCATTATTTTCGAATCTGAATTTTAGACTATTTTTTATACTGTAAATAGAAAACTGTTAACACTATATTGGTGGCCCTGTTTACCTGAAGACAGGTGTGTTATAATTTTGACCTTTTATGACTTAAGCCTGGAGTTGGGACCACAGAGCCATGGGAAAAACTCTTTTGAACTAGAAATTTCAAAAATTGAAATGTTTACCACACTTTAAAATATCATAAACAGCCCTAAAAGTTTTTGTTAATTTAGAAATTTTAAAATAACTGATTTGCTAGTCCAATTATGGTTAACGCATCATATTAAGTTTATAATTTATAAATGTATCAGTGTATTTCTAAGGGTTAACTTAAAATTTACTCATTGAACTAATTTTTTAAACAGCTGTATTACAGTGTGGTTTACATACAATTAAAGTCACCTGTTTTAGGTATATAATTCAATGGGTTTTTGGCAAATACTCTGCAGTCCTGTGATCCCACTGTGCTCATTTCCATCAACCCAAAAGTTCCTTGTGCATCTTTGCAGCCCCTCCCAATTCCCAGGCAATCACTCATCTCATTTCTGTCACTATGGTTTTGCCTTTTCTCGAAATTCATATGGGTGGAAATACACAATATGTAGTCTTTGATATATGGCTTCTTTTAATTAGCATGTTGTTTCAAGTTTCTCCATTTTGTTGGGGGTTAGTAGTAGGTTTTTTTTCAGTGCCAACTACTGGCAAAGAAATGTACTGTCTTGCAGTTTTTGCTGTAAATAGGCTAATTGGAATCCACATGTTCAACAATTTATATTAGTTGTGATACAGCCATAAGATAGACTGTTATGTACCCATAAATGTTATTTTTGATGAGTTGCTGAAAACCTGGCAAAGATCACAGTAGGATGTGAACAAAATATAAAACTGAAAACCATTTGTTCCAGATACATTCAGGATATCAAATGGGAAAGAATGTGACCTATATGTCCTGGGACCTGTATGCCATTCCAACCACTGCCCCATTGCTTTGGTTGTTTTAGCAGCAAAACTACTCACACTGTATGTATCCTTGCTTCTGTATCTCCTCATCTTTCATGCTGTACTTCACAGAATTTTGTTTTTATCGAAGTTACACATACACATACTTTAAAATAATTCCTCCTGTCTGCTTCCATTTCCCCCTCCTCTGAGGGAGGAAATTTCAAGTCTTCGAGTTCAGCTAGCTGACTTGTAAAAATTATTTTTCCTCTGTATTTCCAAATATCTTTGTATAGCAGCTTAATATTTCCCCCTCAGATTCACTGTTGCTTTTCTCCTGTGAAAGATGAAGATTCCTCTTTTGGACTTACCCACCTCCGCCCACATGCTCAACCTTTCCAGCGCTCCCGTTTGCTTGCCCCTCCCTTTACACTGTGGGTTTGGTTCGACTCAAGCTCAGTATTACCTGAGCATGAAATCGGTGCTCAGGGTATTAACAGCTGAGCCAGGTGGTGTACTGTGGTTACTTTATCTGTCCTCTGCAACTTTGTTGTCACATGAAGAAATAATTCTTATGTTTCTGTGTGCTTTCTCAATATTTCAGTGTACTAATTGAATAGAAAGCCATACATTGTCTGTATCTCCGCTTGGTGGACTCAGATGCATCAGACATTTTAGAAATCTCTCCTGGAACCTTCTGTTCCAGAAGCACTGCTGCCCTCTGCCTGGCACACAGTTGCCATCCCGGCTCCTTCTTTCACCATTGCCCCTTTGGTGTTTGAATCCCTTGGTTCTTGGATTCTTTGTCCTGCGTCCTCCTTGTTTTGGTGGTAGGTAGTCCTGGAGCTTGCTTAGCACAGGAAGGACATTTTGTGAGACCTGGTTGGGAAGATGTCTTCTATTCTGGCCGAGTATACAAATCTGTTGTAAATCATTCTCATTCAGAATTCCTTCCTGCAACTTCATCTTCTAATCCTTCTATTCAGTTTTCTTAACATCCTGTTGTCAATTCATGAGTGCCTGAAAATTGCTTTTCTAATCTCACTGGTTTGGGGGTTTATTTTGGTTTGTTTTTCTTCTTTTCTCCCTAGAGTTTCTGTTTCTGTACTGCTTTATTCCGCTTGCTGGTTGTGCCTTCTACTCTTTTGCACTGGGTGCTTTCCTCGGATTCTGGTTCCTCAGTGTGGGCGTCATATGTTAAGGGTGGGGCCGTAAGGAGCAGACTAGAAACCTGGGCTCGGGATGCCTGTGGGTGGGCTAGGGGCGGGGGGCTGGTGGCCTGTAGGCTTCACTTAGGATGATTGCCAGCCTGTTTCTTTGGGGAAGCCCTGATGTCAGTATCTTTAGTCTTTCCCAGTGAGCAGGCCAGGCTCCCCAGAGAAGTATTCTCCAGTCTCTCTGCTGACAGACTCTGGGAGCCCAGTCACGAAGACAGTTGGAAGTCTCGCGGCTCATCGTGCAGACGTTTGCTTGACGTTGCCCCTGTTTTCGTCATGGTGCTCCTACTTCCACTGTGCCTCGTGCCCCTGGTCCAGCCCCCAGGGCTTTCACCTTCTGCAGTGAGCAGCCCCACCCCTTAATTTTACCAGAGTTACAGAGGGGTAGTAAGGTGGTTGCCTGGTTGCCTGGAGTGGGGAAGGAAACCTGGGGATCATCCTGAACAGACTTAACTGATTCTCTTGTTTTTAGCCTCGTTTTTACCCCAATTTCAGAAATGCCTGAGCCTTTGGAAGGGAGAGGGTTCTGTTTGACGTCCCCCCTGAAGATTTTGGTGTCAGTTTACTAAGTTTACTGATATTTTGGAAGATGGGCTCAGAAAAGCAAAATGCTATGTTCTCAGTCTAATTCGAACTATTTGGCAAGGAATGCCCAGTAAAAAGGTCTGGATGATCTCCAGAGAGTAGTGAAGAAATTTAGAGAATCTTAAATCTTTTTTCTTTCTTTTAATTTATTTTTATTTATTTATATTTGGCTGTGTTGGGTCTTCGTTGCCGCGTGCAGCCTTTCTCTAGTTGCAGCAAACGGGCTTCTCATTGCGGTGGCTTCTCTTGTTGTGGAGCACGGGCTTTAGGCACATGGGCTTAGTAGTTGTGGCTCGTGGGCTCTAGAGCACAGGAGTTGTGGCGCACAGGCTTAGTTGCTCTGCAGCATGTGGGATCCTCCCGGAGCAGGGCTCGAACCCATGTTCCCTGCAGTGGCAGGCGAATTCTTAACCACTGCGCCACCAGGGAAGTCCCTAAATAATCTTCAGAAAGCTTTGCAGTTAAAATACAAATATGTTTTAACTAAGTACAGTATTACCTGCATCTGGGTACTTTAATATTCCCAGCTCTGCCAGTGCGTCATCTCGGACAGGTGTTTTGATTTCTCACTAACTTGTTTCCTCGTATGTAAAGTGGGAATAGCTTCTGCCTGATAAAGCTCATGCAAGGATTAAATGAGAACATGTATGTAAAGCCCTAGCGTATTGGAGAGCACTCAGTGGATAGGAGCCATTATTCACCAAGGGTCTTAAAGAACTGAGTTGTTTTTTAATTTTTTATGTCTTTCCCTCATAATTTTTTACTGGGATGTAATGCACTTATCATTCCCCTTCAGAGTGGTTTTCGGTATACTTACAGAGTTGTGCGGCCATCACCACCACCTTTATTTAGGCATCTGTATCTATCATGAGTTTCCAGAGTTTCTGGATCATGGGACTTCGTTAAGGAAATGCTTTTTGTTGCTAACCTGTCTCACTTTATCTCTTGCAGGAAAGTTCACATCCTTGGTTCTTTCCAAAACATCAAGATGGCAAGAACTGCTATCTGCAACCTCATCCTGGGTAACAGCAGTTTCTTCCTATGTTGTCTTCTCTGAAGGAAAAGAACAGGGAATTTAGGAACTCAGATCCCATTTGCAGGTCACTTTAGGGTCAGGGTGATGATAAAGGTAGCAAGCAGAAACTCTTGGGGGCTGGCAAATGTGGGCCCAGAGAGAAAGCAGGAATCTTTTTGCTTGGATTCCATCTGCAAACCCGAGAGAAAGGGTTTATTGGATTACATTGCTTACATCGTCGCCGCGTCCCCTGATGAGGTGCGCTAGGGAGCCCTTCCAGAATAGCAGGCAGCATTGTTTTAGGTTTAGCCAAAGGGGAGCTGCTGAGCAGCATCAGTCAGTCATCTTAATCGATTGACTTAGTCCCATTTTCAAACCACCCTTGCGGTCAGAGCCATGGGTTGTAGCGCGTGCTCGAGAAATGTGTGGGATCCACCGCGGTGCCCAGGTCAGTTGTGCCCAGGTCTGACTGGCTGCTTTTCGAAACGTTTTGACAACTCGGAGTCTTTGGCTGTTAGGATTTAAAATGTGCTTTGGAGAATATTTATGTGGTTTCCTTTATGGTTCTTTTGTCGATTTAAGGTAGATCCAGTGGAAAATGTCCCTGTCCTTTGTAGAGTTGCAGACCATTTTCCATGTAGCATCTATATGTATACGTGTGGATAATCTTTTTTATTTTCTCCTGCAGGAAATCCTCCATCAAAGGTTTATGGCAATATCCGTGCTGTGGCTAGCAGAGCGGCAGACCGATTCTGATTTCAAATCAGAGACTTTTTACCTTGTCTTTGAATTCTAGAGAAAATGCCTTTCCCCTCTACAAGTGGTCACCAGACACCATGTGAAGAACTTTTCAGTCGTGGATACCATTATTTATACTAGCACATTAAGTATAATTTATTTTTTCCATTTTAAATCACATATCGATTTGCATAGTTTATAATCCTCTCATTTGGAGGGAAACTTATTTAAAAAAACAGTTCTATATTAGCTTCCAAGTTTTTTGTTTATAAATTTATAAAAAGTTATTTCTTCTCTATGAGTTGTAATTAAAAGAATTATCTCAGAAAACCTCTCTTGACTTGTGACCCTTAATACTGGATGGTGTGTGAATATTTTAGACCCAGGTCATAGCAGCAGTTTGGATATACTCTGTGGACCAAGGAAGGCTAATATTTGTACCTATTTTTGCAGTTTGTAAAATTAAAGATTACATCACAAGGTTGATGTGAGGAAGGAGTTTTATTTTTTAAATAAGTGTTTAATGAAAGCAGTCAGACCTTACCAGTGTTTGGGTGTACTTCTTCTAAGTAGTAAAGGTGAAATATGATAAAAGAATATTTTTACCCCTAAGAAAACTACTATATTCTGCAAATGTAATAGATTGTTTTAACAGGTGTCTGCCTAAATGTTCTGATTTATATTATGCATTTTTTTAATGAAAGGAACCTACTTCATTAAACTGATGTTATTCTCTTGTACATTTCTGCAACCCTTGACCAAAACTTTAATGATAGGAGTATTAGAAAGTACATGTAAGAACTAGAAAAAGTGTTGTTTTAAAGTATTGCTATTAAGCTTTCTATTAGTTACATGTGCCACTATCCCAAACTATTTTGTACATTGCATTGGGATTAGATATACTTAATATTACAGTGGGAATCCAGTGGGAAATTGCTGGAAATGTCCCAGCAGTAATTTTTTTATCCTTTGGCAACACAACAGCATGGAGAGTGTATGTGTATGTTGATATCATTTTACTCACATCCTTTTGAAAAGGAATTTGTCGGGACTGCCTTATTCTGGAGCCTGCAAAGGCTTCAGGAGGTACTTGCCTACCCGCCACGCTTTGTCCGGGAAGTTATATGCAAAATTGTGAGTGCTTAGGGTGTACTTTTCTAAGGAATGGGTCCACAGTTTTAATCAGGTTTCCAAAGCGCTTGGCTGAGATGAACCATCGCTACGTAACCATAAACATTTTGTGCTGATTCTTAAAGAGCATCATTTTGATTGGAAAAACACGGGTTTTCTATGTTAAAGTGAAGTAATCTTCTGGTATTTACTTCCTTTTGAAGATTTCTTATGTAGTTAGAACTATCAGTAATATAAGAGCAAATATATTTCTTGGGCAGTTGCTAAAATTTGGGATACTGAACTTTTACCGTCTTGAGTTTTGGGCCTCTCCCTGGGCAAACATCCCCAACCCCCAGGGAATCAGCACTGCTTGGGGCTTGAAAGGGAAACAAAATGTTAGAGGAAACCCAGCTAATTCCTGGAATGGAATAATGAAGAAAAAATAGAGGTAATAAATCTGACTATATCACAGTGGTAGTTGCAGTGGGAGTTGATCTTGACCTGGATCAAATCACTTCTTCAAATTCTTCTCTAAGGCCTGGACATGAAATCTAATAACCAAAAACCTCAGCGATGCTTATCCGTATTTCTGTGGCGTCTGTCATGCTAACCTGTGATTATTTTAGTGTCTGCCTCCCACCCTAAAGCCTCCGATCTTTAGATTCTCAGTATCTAGTACAATTTCGGACACATCATGTAACAGTTTATTAACATATTAATTGCTACTTGGCTGGGGAATGGGCATGAAAGAGGAGTATTTTCTTAGATATTCAGTGGCCGGTAAGGGAAGAGAACTTGTTTCCTCCTAGTCGTTCCAGAAGATTTGGACTCCAATTCTCATCCTATCTAGAGAAGAAAGCTCATGTTCATTGAGCATCTGGGAAAGAGACCTGATTTTCCTGATTCCAGAACCATGGGACAGCATGCTTAATGTTAGATTATTGAGTACACGGTGACAGTGTACATAACCATCCTACAGCTTGCAAAATGCTTGGATTATACAAATGTTAATTACTCATTTGGTGAAAGAAATCTTTCAGAGACACCAGTAATCTGAAGGAGGTTTGGGAGAGCAAGGACTCGCTAATTTGATCTGGCTAGCTGATAAATTTATAATGCCCAAGGTTAGTAAAAGGTGGAAGTGGCAGTGGACTTTAGCTTAAAATGTGAGCTAATTTAATGAGCGATTGTTGAGCATGTGGGAATTTCTGAAGACTAAGAATTGTTTGAAGAACTTCCCTGCTGGTGCGGTGGTTAAGAATCCGCCTGCCAATGCAGGGGACACCGGTTCGAGCCCTGGTCCAGGAAGAGCCCACATGCCGCACAGCAACTAAGCCAGTGCGCCACAGCCACTGAGCCTGTGCTGTAGAGCCCATGCGCCACAACTACTGAAGCCCGCACGCCTAGAGCCCATGCTCCGCAGTAAGAGAAGCCTGCACACCGCAGCTAGAGAGAGCCCACGTGCAGCAGCGAAGACCCAATGCAGACAAAACAAAAATCCATTCTATAAAACAAAAATTGTTTCAAGACATATATGAGCTTGAACAGCATTTCTTTCTAAGTCCTGGAAAGTATCCAGAAAGATTTCTACCATCTTGTCTACTCTTTCTTTTAAACTGTGGTAAAATAGACATGATTCACCATTCTAGCCATTTTGAACTGTACCGCTCAGTGACACTAAGTACGTTCTCATGCAACCATCATCCACCATTTCCAGAACTTTTATCTTCCCCATCTGACAGTGTACCCATTCAACACTAACTCTACCTCCCCCTCCTCCTGGCCCTTGGGAACCACCATTCTACTTTCTGTCTCTATGAGCTTGACAACTCCAGAAACTTATATAAAAAACACAGTATTGGGCTTCCCTGGTGGCACAGTGGTTGAGAGTCCGCCTGCCGATGCAGGGGACACGGGTTCGTGCCCCGGTCCGGGAAGATCCCACATGCCGCAGAGCTGGGCCCGTGAGCCGTGGCCGCTGAGCCTGCGCGTCTGGAGCCTGTGTTCCGCAACGGGAAAGGCCACAACAGTGAGGCCCGCGTACCGCAAAACCCCCCCCAAAAAACAGTATTTGTTCTTTTGTGACCGGCTCTTTTTTCTTAGCATGTCTTCAAAGTTCATGTGTGTTACAGCATGTGTCAAAATTTCCTTTTATGGCTGAGTAACATCCCATTGTATGTATATACCACATTTTGATTATCCATCTGTCATGGATGTTTTGGTTGCTTTCAAGTTTTGGCTACTGTGAATAATGCCACTATGAACACGGGTGTGCCAACACTTCTAGTCCCTACTGTCACTTCTCTTGGGCAAGTATCCAGAAGTGGAATTTCTGGCTCATATGGTAAATCTGTGTTTAATTTGAGGAACCATTATACCATTTTTCCACAATGACTACACCATTTGATATCCACACCAGCAATGCACAACAAGCCTTCCAGCTGCTTCATATCCTTACCAACACTTTTATTTGGCTGATGGCAGTGCTGACGGGCCTGAAGTGGTATCTTGTTTTAGTTTGCATCTCCATAATGACTAGTGATACTGAGCATCTTTTCACGTGGTGGTGGCAATTTGTGTATCCTTCTGGAGAAATATCTCTTCACGTCCTTTTGCCCACTTTTTAATCAGGTGGTTTTTGAGTCGTAGTCTTGACATATTCTAGATAGCAATCTCTTAGCAGATACACGATTTACAAATGTTTTCTCCCATTCTGTGCATTGCTGTTTCACTTTGTCATCTTTTCTACTCTTAAGACCATTAGAACTAGGTAAAGAAAGGGAGACCTAGGGTTTAAAATGTTAACTATTGGTTTAGGCCTAACTAACCTATACTCCTAGTTCAAAGAGCCAAGGAATCCAGTGCACAGTATCTCATAACTAGTGCATGCCTGACAATATGGGTGTTTTGGGTATAAAACACCGAGAGCCCATAATTCACGTGGGCCAGGTACATCATTTCCCGTCACAAGAACCTCAAGTGCTTATTACAGCGCAGGCATGGCGTGGGAACCCTCCAGAGTTGCTGAATGAATAAAAGTCTCAAAATTATACTAATGCTTACCTTTTATGAAGTGAGAAAGTAGTGGATAGAATTTAACATCACAACCTGTAGAAACAAGGTGTCTCCTATTACCTAATTCATTGATTACGTATTCATTAAACACTAAGAACTAGGCAGAATCTAGACAACCAGGTCTATCAGTGAACAAGGGACAGAAATCCCTGCCCTTGGGGAGCTTTCATTCGTGTCATTTCCATAACCGGGGAAGACAAATACAAAATGCTTAAGTGAATCATGTCAGAAGAGGTTAAATGCTATGGAAGAAAACAGTGGGGTAAAGGAGAATCAGGTGTATTAGTGTGTTTAAATGGTGGCCAGGAGGGTTACTGTTGAACCAGGACACGGCTGAAACCCTTGGAAGCATTCCCTGTGGGTAGCCTGGGGGGTGAAGAGACGGTGCACAGGCCTACAGAGGAAGCACGCCAAAGGCTTGGGGAAGCACGGAGGCAAAGGAGGCTGGAAGCAGAGGGAGGGTGACACACCGGGTTCTGCAGGTCACTGTGATGACTTGTGTTTTCACCCAGTGACAGAGCAGACTTACTTATGGCTCATAGTCAAAGATCAAATGTCAACTTACTAGAGTTTTTAAAAAATCTGAAAGAGTGAAAAAAGACTATCCAACGGCCGGGAAAGCCTGAAGACCACTGTGAATACACTCAATCAAGTTTCAAATATTTTATTTTCTTATTCATACAGTATGAAGTTTTCTAAAGATCCCACAACATGATGTTTCATGCAGAAGAAAAACTAAACATTCAACATAAACCATCCCTCCCCGCCCACCCACGCACGCTAAAAAAAAAAAAAAAGAAAAAGAAAAAGAAAAAGAAAAAACCCTCAGTCCCCAGTAAGGAAATAATGTTTGCACTATTTTTCTGTAATGCCAGCCAAGATATGCACAAGCAAGAGAAATAGAAAGCATTTGCTAAAATATTTGTAACAAATACTTATGTACAAAAAATTCACAAAAGACTAGTTCCCCCCCTTGAAGCAGAGCACATGGCAGTTGACACTGGAACAGATCAAACCACTGGCTGGGATTATAAGCCACGTACTGATCCAGAGGAAGAAAGTTACATGTAGTGGAGATTTTCAGTTTGAACATTAACATTTCCAAAGTTTGGCAACATTATGTTTTAAAATTATGCAAATTATGTAAACAAGAGGTACATACTTTAAATCGATCTACATGCAAAACTCCATGTCATGCAAGGACACCAAGCACCGGGATTTCTCTCACAGACAGAGCCCATGGCGTGCAGCACTCAGCTGAAGGAACAGCGATGGCAGGCGGGTGTGCCCAAATTAAGATTCTTTCCTCTTGATTCAACCTGCCTTTTCCCACTCATGATTATAAAACCAGTTTTCTAGAAAAACTATATAGGGAAAGACTACAGTCCTACAAAGCTAACCAGAATGTCTTCTTCCAGCCAATAGTACCTTTGCAGAAAAGGGAAGGGATAATATCAAGTGGTGGAACATGGTAAACTACTTTTATATCACACAAATTTATTAAGTTACCTGTTACGTATGTGGGCAAATCAAGAACACCATTATGCACTCTCTATGCCTTGTGGTAAAGAAATTTAAGAGGTATAAGTTTGGATATAATTTTGCTCTTCTGTGGCATATAGATTAGTAAGGTTTCTCCCATGTAAGTCATAAATAAGTATATGTGGGTGTAGAGATACACACATGCACATTAAATATCACCAGTTTTAGATTAGCTGCAAGTCTTTTGAAACAGAGAAAGGAAATTTATGGTTTAAACGTAAGCTTAATGACAATTTACCACCCATGTAATGAAACAAATAAACGGATATCCTAAGCAGTTACATGATTATTTCAGGAACTCTTCAATAAGTCATGTCCGAGATAAATCAGGATTGCCTCAGATAGCTTCTGTCCTTTGCGAATAAAATCACAACAAACTGACACTTACTCAGGGACATCTAGTGAATGTAATGGCTCCTAGTTATGAAGTAACAGAATGAGGTGGCCATAAGCTCTGTGCTGTTGCTATATGAACACAAGAGCAGCAGCGCTGAACTATACTTTCTGCTCAAGCAGAGACGTCGTCAAAGCTGCGCAGCAATGAGACACAGTCCCTGGAAATATATCACAGGTATAAATAAAGTTACAAACTCCTTTGTTACAAAAATGTAATCAAGGTAAATAATAAGATGTTAACAAATGCTTTGTCAATCTCTCAAAAGAGAAAGGGCAGGACAAGGAAAATAGCTGGCCTAACACCTGGCTCAAATTGTACAATCTTCAATCTATATATAAAACTGTGTGAAATAAAAGTAAGGATGTTGAATGTTCTGCTTGGCACTTTTGTACTCTATCATTTTGCTTCTGAATCAAGTATATTAAATAAAAGCCAACCTACTACACATATAGAAAGCTACATATATCTATATATAAATATTTACATATGTATATATAGATACTTTCTTGTTATAAAAGATGAAGAAAAATAAATTAGAAAGCCAACCCCTTCCCTTTCTTCACCACATTGATATGCTCTTTTCATGCTGCTGTCCTTCAGCTTTAAAGTGCTACACTGAGTTATTGAGAGAATAAGAGTTCAATAACACTTAGTTGGCTTCATGAGGCTCATGTTGGAAAATGTGGCTTCACAGAGAAAAATACTTCCATTTAAATACACAGAGAGCATTGCTGGACGTCTTGAGCAGATCTTCAGAGATGGAGAAGAAAGCAAAAGTGTTGGGTGGTACTCTTTACAGAAGAGTCACACGTCTACCACCATCTTTTTGTGAATATCGAGGCCGCCTACAACCTGCAACAGAGAGAACAAATCAAACTTGACCAGGTTCGACGGACTCCCTTGTACTAGTCTAACCACCTTACCAAAACTACAGCTTAAAAAACATACTACTTTAGCCATTTCCAGAAGCTGTTGTTTTTAAAAACCTGCATTGCCTTTTGTTAGAACTTTCGTGGCTTCCTTCTCCTAGGATAACATTTTCTTGTGTTCTAGCACTAGGGCTGGCAAATTTTTCTGTAAAGGGCTAGGCAGTAAATATTTCAAGCTCTGTAGGCCATGTATAGTTTCTCTTGAATTCTCTTCTCCCATTTTTTTTTTTAAACACCACTTTAAAATGAAAAAACTTTTTTAGTTCAAAAACATACAAAACAGGCCACATGCAGGATTTGGCCCACTCTTTCGTCTGTCGTTTCGACATGGCCTTTAGTAGTTTAATATTAAATGATAACCAGATGTTACCATAAAAACTGTCAGAAACCAAATGCAGGCTTCACTGTCAGTCTGTTCTACAATATATCAAAAAGTAATAAATGAATAAAATTTTCTGCACATTACTTTCCCATGGAGTCAAATACTTGTAAAGTTGTTACAGACACCTCAGTGAATACTGACATGGCCATGTGAAGTGCAATTACCTGTATTATTATTTGGGGCATAAGTTTTATTAAGTATAACCTATATAAAGAAAGTAAACCATAAATGTTCACAGCCTGATGAATTTTCAGAGCGAACACCCAAGTAAACAGCAGCCAGGGAGGGCATCACTGGGGCTCTTCCGTGGCCCCCTTCCCGCACTGGCCACCTCCCTCCTCCCAAGCCACCGCCCGCCAGAGGTGGTCACTATCATGATTTAACACCATAGGTTACTCTGGTCTGCTTTTATACATTTTATAAATGAAATCTTTTGTGTCTGGCTTGTTTCACTCAGCGTTGTTTGTGAGATTCATCCATGTTGTTCTGCATAGCTACATCTGTATTATTTTTAAACCTTAAAAATTTTTTTTTGAAAAAGAAAGCTTAAACAGCCAGCTAGTTCTACAACTTCTGTTATGAAAACAGCAGTTTGCTATCCTGCCCTCAAATTTCTTTTTACTTAGAGGCAATCATTTAGAATTTTCAGCTGATTCTCAGTATTTACCTATAGGTGTCCAAATAACACCCCTACATTGCTTTTTCTTGGATTCAAAGTTTTAGGCATCATCCACTGACTTCCCACCACAGAAGGTGAAGATTATACTTTCACACACACCTCTCCCTTCTGTCTCCTACCACATATACTTCCCACCTCTCCCACGCTTCAAAAAATTGTATCTTTTTTTTGATTAGGCAGAAATTCAGCATTTTATTTATGACTATATAGAATACTACTTACAGCAGAAGAGAATTGTGTACTATAGTTACTTTTTCTTTCCTGCACATTTGTTTTGCTACAGTTAATAACTGATCTTTTTCTTTGCCAGGTGTTCTATGTATTTATCATTAATTCAACCCTAAACTTTGTTCTAAACGCACTTAAATATATTATGTAATTCTATCAATTTTACTGTCTTGAAATCACTCCCAGAGCTTTCCAACCTGCTCCCATCCAGGCCTGTCATCTATGGATCCTCCTTCACCATCATCCTAGAGATTTCCTTCTTTCATGTTGGACCTTCTGCTTCCTGGATCCCACATTGTCTTCTTTTTTTGATTTATAACCTTTTTATAGTGGGAGCACATCCTCTAGTAGTTTCCCAGAAAGGGAGGCCTTGCATACCTAAAATGTCTTTATTTCCACCACCTAGTTTGAGTTTACTGAGAGTTCTCACTTGAAAATAACTGTCCCTCAAAATTGTGAAGGCAATGCTTCCATTGCCTTCCAGTTGCCAACTCTGCTGAGAAATTTGCCACCATTATGATTCTTTGTATGACACCCTTCCCCTACCCCTCTACTTTAGCTCTTTGGAAGTTTGTAGAACCATCTGTTTGTTTTAAAATTTCATGACAATGTGCCTAGGCCCACATTTTTATATACTATGCTGGGTACTCAGTAAGTCTTTTTGGTCAAAGAAGCTCATTACTTTTGATTCTGACATATTTTCTTGATTCATTTTTGACATTTCCTTCCTTGCATTTTCTTTCTGGACCCCTAGCATCTGGGTGTTAGACCTCCTAGAATCTACTTCAAAGTTTAAATGTCCGAGAGCTCTTTTATATATTCTCCAATTTTTGTTTCAAAAATCCAATATATTATATCCCTGAGGATAACCATGACAGATTTTTGTTCTACTTTGAAAGTTGTCACTGGCCTTGCATAGCCTGCTTCTCCAAGCTTCTTTTTCAGGTGTTATCTCATCTCTATAATCCATTTTAGAGGCTTTCCTTGAATGTCTGGTGATCCATGGCTCTCTGCTCCTGTGGAAAGGGCACTAGAGCCTCCACATACAAAGTGGGGCTGTTGACTGTGGCCTGCGCTTTGAGTGATCAGTTAAGACCATTTCTGGAGATCAGATTTCCCAGAGGGCTGTCCCACCTCTTGCCTGGAGGGTACAAGTCTAGCTGCCAGGGAATCAGGTTAGGGAACTGAGCCTTTCAGGGATTCCACTTATAAACCAAGTTGCTTCTCAGCTTTCCAAGTTTCTAGCTTAGAATTTTTACTCCTGTCTGCTAAACCAATTAACCATTCAACTTTATAAGTTGCCAAATCTAGTTAACTATCCTCTCTGCTATTCACTTGGTCCTTGTGGGTTTATAACCTTTTGTTTTTAACCCATTTAATTTCAGTGGAGGTTTGAGAGGAAGCAAAAGTAAATAGATGTGTTCAGTCCACCAACTTTAATCCTGTCACTAATCATTTATAATATTTGTGCATGGTAAAGTATTCTGAAAATGTTAAAGTAGGTATGTAGTATGTGATCTTATTTAAAATTACTTCCTTGGGACTTCCCTGGTGGCTCAGTGGTTAAGAATTCGCCTGCCAATGCAGGGGACACAAATTCAAGCCCTGGTCCGGGAAGATCCCACATGCCATGGAGCAATTAAGCCCATGCACCACAACTACTGAGCCTGCGCTCTAGAGCCCATGAGCCACAACTACTGAGCCTATGCACCACAACTACTGAAGCCCATGCGCCTAGAACCCATGCTCCGCAACAAGAGAAGCCACTGCAATGAGAAGCCCATGCACCACAACGAAGAGTAGACCCCGCTCTTTGCAACTAGAGAAAGCCCATGGACAGCAATGAAGACCCAATGCAGCCATACATACATACATACATACATAAACTGTCTTTCTCTTTCACTGTTATAGCTTAAGAAATCAGAATAAAGAAAAATCAATGAAGCCAAAGTTAAGAGCTTGATAAATGTTCCAAAAAGTTGGCTTAATACACAAAACATTTTTCTTCATTCCTGAACTATGCCCTCCAAAAATACAAGTAAAGGCAATTTATCACAAAATGCTGAAAAACAAACTCAAAGCTTAGCTTATGTCTTCAGTGTAAATAGTACCATTTCTATACCTAGGGATGTATTTTAATTTCCTTTCACTGGTAAGTGATTTACATGCAAGTTTTAGTTTATATTTACTAAATGCAAGTAGTCTTCACTTATATACATCCTTTCCATTAACACTCCAGTCAAGAGTTTCCCTTTTTTGTTTTGTTCCCTCAAGTCCTGGAATTATTTTTTTTTCCTTCTTTCGAAAACTGGCTGCTACCTATGATGCCACTACCAGCATGGTCTCAGGTCGCACACAATGCGATGTCCGTCCACGGGAGTCCTTCAGCAAGTACTGGCAACAGTGAAGGAGGAAGGACTTCCCTGGTGGCGCAGTGGTTAAGAATCCACCTGCTAATGCAGGGGACACGGGTTAGAGTCCTGGTCTGGGAAGATCCCATATGCCGCGGAGCAACTAAGCCCATGCACCACAACTACTCAGCCTTCGCTCTAGAGCCCATGAGGCACAACTACTGAGCCCACAGGCCACAACTACTGAAGCCCAAGTGCCTAGAGCCTGCACTCAGCAACAAGAGAAGTCACCGCAATGAGAAGCTCATGCACCGCAACAAAGAGTAGCCCCCGCTCGCTGCATCTAGAGAAAGCCCGTGCACAGCAACAAAAACTCAACGCAGCCAAAAATAAATTAATTAATTTATAAAAAAACAGTGAGGGAGGAGACACAACGGAGGGACAGGACACAGAGCAGTACCACCTGGCACGGGTTCCAAATCTCAAGGCTCAAGCCTATCTAATCTCTTCCAAAAAGACCTCGAGTGTTCTTTAAACTAGAGCACCACCCTACTTTTTGAAACAAAATGCAAAGATAGTATTCCCTTGAGATGAAGAAAGATCCTTAAAGGATCACGTGAACTTCTACTTAAATGCTGAAGTAGATACTTAAGTCCTTATATAACACACAAAGTAATTTGTTTTCCCTGGTGTCATCTAAGTAAAAAATGAGAAGAAGAGGAAAGTCTTTTATAGAAAGATTTCCCAGTCATGACTGAAATTTTTCAAAACTTTTTCTTTGTTATCTTTGCCTTTCCTTTGCATTGCTCAGTATCTCTAGCTTACAGTTAAAACTGCTTTTAACACATCAAAAAGTTAGTATCTTTGCTTTAGGGGCAGGAGTAAAGAAGAGAAGTAGTAAACTGGAAGCTAAGCCGTTGCCCCAGTTTCCACCTAGAGCTAGTTGTCGAGGCCTTCCCACAACTGTAGCCCCTGCCTCTGTGGAGCCCTTGCCCCAGCGTACAAGGACTACCCATCAGTAGCTTAGAAAAATAAAATCACCCTTTTACAAGGCCTAGCTGCTGAGTTTAAGACGGACAGGGACTCCATTTCTGTTGTCCTCATGAAACCAAGCCTCTGGATTCCTAGCTGAAACTCATGAACTCATATTTCCCACAAAAGTATTTTCAAACAACCTAGCTGTTCATTTGGGAGGCTACCAATAATAAGTAAAAGTTACTAGTACCATTCTTGTGGCATTTTATCAGACAATCACTGAGAATAAAATCAGTAACACAACAAAGAACATTTCAAAACCTTGAATATGGAGCAATTAGGCAAAATCAAAAGTAGAAATGTCTAGGGCAAAATAAAGGAATTCTCTATTAAGTGGTATTAAAAATGTTTTCATGAAGTGTAACTAATGAATGTACTTACAGCACAGAATTCTTCAAAGGATATTCTTCCATCTCCATCCTTATCTGCATTTATTATGGTTTTGTCCACGATTTGCTGTAACTGTGTATCTTTCAGATTGTTCCCCACCATCATCTTCAGCACCTGGAAGAGTTCCCCATTGGAAATATAGCCATCTTTATCCATGTCATAGATACGGAAAGCAACTAAAAAGAGAGTAAGGAAAATCAATGGCAAAATCAAAGGCAATCACAAACGAATACTTTCAATGAGAGAGAGAACAATAAGCTGCCAAACAATTAGAATTCTACTCTGAGGACAGCTCCTTCCTACACAGAGATGTCTCTAGGTGAAAATGGTTAAGAGTATATGGGCTATGGGACTTCCCTGGTGGTCCAGTGGTTAAGACTTCACCTTCCAATGCAGGCGGTGGGTTTGATCCCTGGTCAGGGAGCTAAGATCTCACATGCCTCATGGCCAAAAAACCAAAACATAAAACAGAAGCAACAAATTCAATAAAGACTTTAAAAATGGTCCACATTGGGCTTCCCTGAATCTGCCTGCCAGTGCAGGAGACACGGGTTCGAGCCCTGGTCCTGGAAGATCCCACATGCCGTGGAGCAGCTAAGCTCGTGCACCACAACTACTGAGTCTGCGTTCTACAGCCCGCGAGCCACAACTACTGAGCCTGTGTGTCACAACTACTGAAGCCTGCGTGCTAGAGCCTGTGCTCCGCAACAAGAGAAGCCACCACAACGAGAAGCCCATGCAATGCAACAAAGAGTAGCCCCCGCTCGCCGCAACTAGAGAAAGCCCACGCACAGCAACGAAGACCCAATGCAGCCAAAAAATCAAAAAAAAAAAAAAAAAAAAAGGTCTACATTGAAAAAAATCTTAAAAAAAAAAAAAGTGTATATGAGCCATGGAATCAAGACTGCTTTGGCCAATTAGTGTAGCCTAGTGGTAAGTTATTTACCCTTCCTAAGCTTCATTTTCTGCACATATTTAATTGGGGCTAATAATAGTTCTAACCTCTCAGGTTCTTTACAGTACCGAATGAGATAATATACAATCAAAGACAGCAAATGCTATTACTATTATTCTCATTTGTATCAAAAAGAGTTCGTTTGCAAAGGATGTTTGCATATAGCCTGCACCTCAGAGAACTGTTATAAATACAACATCTCTCTAGTTAAGAGCTGAATGCTTTAAAAAGATATCAGATGTTCCCTATGATAGAGGCAGCCTATGTAAACCAAAATAGTGGACTTCTGGCTAAATAATTCTGAATACAACGAGTGTAAATAAAGTTAACCTAATCATATTAGAGCATTTCTTCTCACTTTCATGCCAACATTTTATAATAACTATAAATGGAATATAATCTTTAAAATTGTGAATCACTATATTGTACACTTGTAACTTATAAAACACTGTACATCAACTATACTTCAATTAAAAAAAATCTCTTATCTAAGACATGTAATTCATATGGCTGTAGAAGGAAATTCTATTTTCCTTCTATCCAACTAAAAGCAACAATGACACATCATTAAAAAACGCAAACTGCAAATGTCCAGAAAGGATTTTCTCCAGAATGTAAAATTTTTGTTATGTTTACTAAGGATCTAGAATAAAAGACATCTTTTAGAATATTTTAAAAGGAGGTTATAATGCAGTATGGGGTAGTGGTCTTAAGAGGGAGAATGAACTCAGTGAAGAGAAATACTTACACCTCAACTTCTGTTCCTTATCTCCTTTGACACTGAACTGAGAGACTCCCTCAATGAACTCTGAATAAGAATAAAATATGTTTACAAATCAGAAGTTTCAATTTTTTACAAAGAAAAACAACACATACCCACACCCACACACACACACACAAACCCCTATGTGCTGACAAAAAGATATTTTCTTGCTGCAAAAGAAAATATTACTAGCTGTGTTTAAAACTGAAAAAGCCAAATTTGAAACTTCGTAACAAACGAGGTTCTATATATATACATTTTAATCTGAACCTGGAGTTCTCTAAAGTCAAATCAATTTAAACAAATATTTACTTACGCTACAGAGCATAACACTCAAAAAAAACCCCATATTCTTTAAGCTATTTAACTCTTTTTTCTTAGAATATGACAAAAGGAGGCTTTAAAAAAATTTACATTGTTTGGCAGAAAAAAAAAAATTTTGGATTTCTGGCTCCAAAATTCAGAATCATTTAAATAAACTGTTGGATGTTTCATTAACAAATGGTCATTTTTCTTCACTGCCTGCTAAACACTAAATCATAACCAGTTTTAAAGCCCTTCACTTATAATCCAATTCCTCAAACTAAAATAACAAAATCTGTTGATTCCCTGGTGAAATGAAATGTTTATTTACTTTAAAGTGTAGAATCAAATGGTTAATATTAGCAAAAGCGCTACTGTCTTCGTAAAATCTTAGATTAACTAAATTAATCCTTTCTATGATAATACTCATATCCTTATTACTTCAGCTTACTTTTTATTGCTGACTTAGTATTAAGTCTCATTCTTTTATAAAAGGTTTTAAAAATGTAGCTTCTAATATTGTAAGTTTCCCTAAAGTGAGACTAATTTTCGAACAACAAAAGAAATTCTAAATCCCATTTTTCAGATTACCTTAAAGGACAATTTGATCATTTATGACCCCAAAAGTAAAAGATCTTATTAGCCCATTAAGGTTCATATATCACAGACTTTGAGGTTTTAATGTAATCTATCTTTATAAGAAAACCAGTAATACACATTCAAGAAAAACTAAATTTTTCAGACATTTTTGTACACAGAGCTGTAAGATGCTATTCACAGATTATCTAACTGGTAGTTTAAAAAAAAACTACTTCCTTACCTTTAAAGTCTACTTCTCCATTCCCATCTGTGTCAAATATATCTATTACTCGCTGTACTAAGGGATTCTGTTGTAACTCAGGCAGAGACATGAACTCTTCCACACTCAAAGAACCAGAATTGTCCAAATCGAGCTTCTTAAATCTCTTTCCTAGCCTTTTAATTTCATCAGCATCAACTAAAAGCAAACAAAAAGAGGCAGCAAGATTTAACAAACGATTTTGTGATAATTATAGGAAAAAAATTCACCACTTATCCAAGAGTTTAATTTCCAATTTAAAGAGTTGCATATACGATTGACTAATTTCTTATAACAAAGAAAATATATCATAAAATTTTTTTGTTACCCTTTTGTTTGTCTGCACCTGCCATAACATACAACCAACTGTATGCTGAGTAAGATATTACAAGATTAACAATGCTAAGCTGATCATGGAAGTCACGTGGTTTTACCAGGCAGACTAAATCAATCCCTATGTACCAGGCACTCTAATTTTCACTTATCTTGTAAAATTTTAATTTAGTTTATTTCTAGCAGTTCGTGGTTCAAAATTTGAACATGGTTTGAACACAGTTCAATATTCAAAGCCTCCCTCCAACGTTGCCAGCTTCTTGAATATTCTTCTAAAGATATTCTTTGCAAATATGAGCAAAGAAAACCCAGCATTTTTAGATTTTAATCCTTTAATTAAATTTTTAAGAAAAAATTTTATAAAGGTTAAATTTTTAAAGGTTACTATCCGTTTACAGTTATTACCAATATCCTAAAAATCAGGCCCAGATCTTTAAAACAGATCAAACCCGCCTTGGCAGCACCATCAAGTGCTTCAGCTTTGCACTTCGTACAAGCTAAACATAAAGAATTCCAACTTTTGGCACCAACTTTCATCAAAGATTTTTTTCTGCTACTTGGGATCATACTCCCTTAAAACAGATGAACAAGGAAAAACAAACAAACCTCACCCTTTTGACTCATCTTGTGACTCAGAGATACTGTTTTTCATATGTTTTGCCAAGCTGAAACTCATGTTATTTTTCCACTTTTTGTAAGGATACCTTTGGGAGGATTATCTTTTTTAGTAGTTGGAAGTGCCTACATATTCAATTTACATTATATTATACAAAGTATTGTAATAGTTAATCTTATAGTCATACATATATGTATGTCTCTAAAATTTAAGATATTAAAAACTTAGATATTTTAGTCTGAGTTTATAATATAGGTATATATTATAATAATATAGGTATTACTATGGAATGTTTACATGGAAAACAGCAAATTAAATTGTTGAGACCATACCCAGATCACTGCACCCTTGAATATACTCAGGAATAAATGTGAAATCTAGATGGTTTCCTATTTTAACAAGTGATTTCAAGAATCTTATTACCACATAAAATAATTAAGAAGTTGCCTTTAGAGAGCTCATGTTGCTACAGTAAGTTTAAATAAATATTTCCAACTGGACATATTAACGCTAGAGAGTATATAATATTAATAGAGATAGAAAGGTTGCTTATTCATTCATCATCTTCTCAGATGAAGAAACATTAACCACCTCTCTTTATTATACATATATTTTTTATCATTTAGAAAAAAAGAATGTAAGAGATTCCCAACAGTAGCAAAGAGATGCAGGCCTCTGGCTCTTCAAGCACTGTTATTACTATACACACACACCAAGCTGCTACTCCACTGTTAGGTGATTTTGAGGTTTCTCAGCATGAAAAGGAAAAGGAATAAGCAGAATGGTAGAAAAATAAATTTTCCTCAAATTTTAGCCAATTCTCCAAATTTGTAAAACAGTAATAAGTAGCAACAAGACTACTCCTTCAGGAAATTCTTTTAATAGCCACTTTATAAATAATTTATTACCTATTAGTCCATAAACAATTTAAAACAAAATAAAGCAAGTCTTATCAAATCCTCCTAGTGATAATAGTATCTTCAAAGAAACAACTAAATGCAATGTGGGATCCTGAATAGAATTCTGGAAAAGAAAAACTTTCCAGTGTCACAATTTCTTTTTTCACTAAAATATACAGTTTAACAGTACTGTAAAAATGTTAATTTCTTGATTTTGATAATGATAATTGCACTTTAAGTCTGTGAGATGTTACCATCAGAGGAAGCTTGGGTGAGTGATATTTGGGAACACTATGATTTTTGCAACATTTTTGTAATTTTTCCTTAAGCCTCCTCCTATTTGTAACAACTCTTAATTTTTCTCCTTGTGTTTCATGACTTCGAAACTTCTGATCCAGTATTTTGTAAAATATCCCTCAGAGTGAGTTGCTGATGTTTTTTTCATGATTAGAATGCTCTGGGGCAAGAATACCACAGAAATGATATGTCCTTCGCAGTGCATCATTATCAAGGGGTTCATGTCAACATGTCTTTTCACTAGTGATGCTAATTTTGATCACTTGGCCAAGGTGGTTTCTGCCAGATTTCTCCACTATAAATCTACAATCTTTCCCTCTGTATTAAAATATATTGGGAGGGGGCTTCCCTGGTGGCGCAGTGGTTGAGAGTCCGCCTGCCGATGCAGGGGACACGGGTTCGTGCCCCGGTCCGGGAAGATCCCACGTGCCGGGGAGCGGCTGGGCCCGTGAGCCATGGCCGCTGAGCCTGCGTGTCCAGAGCCTGTGCTCCACAATGGGAGAGGCCGCAACAGTGAAAGGCCCGCGTACCGCAAAAAAAAAAAAATATTGGTGGGGGAATACTCTGAGACTATTCAAATATCCTACTTTCTCCTCAAACTCTGATCTAATTGGAGCATCATCTAGGTAGGTCTTGTTTGCAAAATTCTATTACTGTGGTATTGCCTAATAATGATTTTCTTTTTCCCTCATTATTAACTGGACTGTTCCTGTCAAAAAACAAAACAAAACAAACCTGTCCCCTTTCCCTATTTGTTTCTTTATTCAATTATTCGTATCAGCATGGATTCATGGGTACTTATTTTATCCTATGGGTTAAAATCCAATGTCACATTACCTGTTAACCAAATTATTCCAGCTTTCTTCTTTAGGTACTACCTCAAGCTGGCTCCTGTGTGACTTTTCAACAATCCCCAATTTGAGCATTTCCTTATTTTCTGGCACCATAAAATGTTCCATTCTCATCCTGACTATGTATTTAAGAAGATATGCCCCAATCTCGTTTGTATGGCAGGATATTTAGAACTATGCTATAGAATGAAAACTACAGATCCCTAATAAGGGATCTTAGAGGTACTGTGGAAAGAGCCCTCAGATATGATAAAATTACCTATGGAGAAACATGTGTTTTTTTTTTTTAATTTATTTTTATTTCTGGCTGCTTTGGGTCTTCGTTGCTGCACGTGTGGGCTTTCTCTAGTTGTGGCGAGCGGGGGCTACTCTTGTTGCGGTGCGCAGGCTTCCCATTGCGGTGGCTTCTCTTGTTGCGGAGCACAGGCTCTAGGTGCGCGGGCTTCAGCATTTGTGGTGTGTGGGCTTCAGCATTTGTGGTGCGTGGGCTCAGTAATTGTGGCTCGTGGGCTCTAGAGCGCAAGCTCAGTAGTTGTGGCACACGGGCTTAGTTAGCTGTTGCACGGCATGTGGGATCTTCCCGGACCAGGGCTCGAACCCGTATCCCCTGCATTGGCAGGAGGATTCTTAACCACTGTACCACCAGAAGCCCCGAGAAACATGTATTGAATAACCTTGTAAAGACTAGCACAAGAATGAAGCCTTATAGTGTTGTCAATAGAAGCTATTGGGTAGTTTTTCAACATAAAGATTAATTTAAAAGTTTTAAAGTCTTCTGTAAAATTCATCTTCTACAAAAGTAATGACTGTATTTCCAATGTTATCCCAAATAAGAAATCAAAACCACTAGGGGGCGCAGATAAAACCTTCATAAGCAGCTCCAAAAAACTGCCTAATTTTATAACAACCTTGTGATTACCCTAGCAGTCTAATATTTATATTCTACACAGAATACTTTAACAGAACAAAGCAAAGAAAGCTCCCTATTAATACTGAAAGAGAATCAAAAGGGCATATTATGAAAAATGGACATTTGTGCTGTGTCTTTTCCTTACAAATGAAAAACTTTCATCCACTTTAAAAGGTCTAGGTTCTAGAGGTATATCATAATTTTCTAATGCAAGAGGCAACACATGCTCTTGGTGTTTCTAGATTAAAATTATGACACACTTAAAAATTATTAATTATCAAATATACAAGAGCTACACATCAGCACCAACAAAAGAATTATCAAGTTGTAATCAAAACGCTAAAAAGAAATTTTAAACCAACTTTGGGAAATAACTGATATTCCAAAAACGCATTATTAAATATACAATTCTACAGGTTTTGACAAACATATACACCTACGTAAGCAGCACTGCAATCAAGACAGAAGCACATTTCTATCATCCCAAAATGTTTCCTAAGGTCCTTTCCAGTCAATCACAAACACACCGCACCCCCTCCCCACCACAACCCTAGGCAACCACTGTCCTGCTTTCTGTAACTAAATTCTGTCTAGAATTTCACATAAATGGGATCATAGATACGTACTCTTGTGTCCATCTTCCTTTTCTCGTTAAGTTTTTGACACTAATCCAAGTTGTTTCATATGTCAGTAGCTTCTTCCTTTTTATGGCACAGTAGTATATATATAGTCCATTGTACGGATATACTACAATCAGTTTATGCATTCATCTGTTAACAGACATTCCTATTGTTTCGTTTGGGACTATTAGGAATAAAGATTCTAAGAATATTATACTTAAGTCTTTTTGTAAACAAATGTTTTCCTGGAATTGCTGGGTCATAGGGTAAGCATACATTTGACTTTCAGAAACTGTTAAAAAGTTTTCCAAAGTGGTGTACCATTTTACACTCCCACTGGCAATATCTGAGAATTCCAGGAGCTCTACATCTCCTTGCCAACTCGTGAAATTGTGAGTTTTTCTAAGTTTAGCCACTCTGCTGGGTGGCAGCACTATGCAATTATAGTTTCAGCCTGCGTTCCTCTGAGGATTAATTATCTTGAGCATCTTTTTCATGTGATTATTGGCAGCTGATATATCTTCATTTAAGTGACTTCAAATATTTTACCCTTTTAAAAGGTGGGCTGTCTTTAAAAAGTTGTCTGATTCTCTCTTTATACTGATTAGTGCAAGTCCTTTGTCAGGTGTAGGCATTTCAAGTATCTTCTCCCAGCTTATAAGCTGCCTTTAAGGAGCAAAAACCTTCAATTTTGATGAAACCCATTTTTTTCTTTTATGATTCATGTTTTACAAATAAACTAAAAATCCTTGCCTATGGTGGTCGTGAAGATTTTCTCTGATGTTTTCTTCTAGAAGTTCCATAGTTGTGGCTTTTATGTTTAAATTTTTGACCCATGTTTTTTGTACAAGTAAGGGTAAACTTTTATTCCAGTTATTTTGTTCAAAAGGCTCCCCTTACACTGGTACCTTTGATGTTTTTGTCAAAAATCAGTTAACTGTATAAAGTAACATGTTGTACACCTTAAATTTACACAATGTTACATGTCAAATATCCAATTAAAAAAAATTTTTTTAATCAATCAATGGACTGCCCTGGTGGCGCAGTGGTTAAGAATCCACCTGCCAATGCAGGCGACACGGGTTCAAGCCCTGGTCCAGGAAGATCCCACATGCTGTGGAGCAACTAAGTCCATGCGCCATAGCTAGTGAGCCTGCGCTCTAGAGCCCGTGTGCCACAGCTACTGAAGCCTGCACGCCTAGAGCCCGTGCTCCACAACAAGAGAAGCCACCGCAATGAGAAACCTGTGCACTGCAACGAAGAGTAGCCCCCGCTTGCAACAACAAAGACCCAACACAGCCAAAAATAAATAAATAATTAATTAAAGAAAAAAATGTTTTTATCGAGTATAGCTGAATAAAAGACTAGAGTTATTTAAAAAAAAATCAATCGAATACACACACATGGGTTTATACCCTCTACTCTGTTCTACTGATTTATTTATCTTATGCTAATACCACAGTTTTATGTTTTAGTCTTTAAATCAGGGAACACTGTCCTCACACTTCGTTGTTCTTTTTCAAAATTGTGCCAGCTCTTCTAAGACCTGGGTTTTCCCATATAGAATTAACAACTATTTGGTAATTTTTATTAAAACCCTGCTGAAAATGATTGGGATTGTCTTGAATCTACAGATCAATCTGAGTAGAACTGATACCTTAACAGTATCAAAGTCTTCCAATCTATGAATATGGTACCTCCCTCCATTTACTTAGGTCTTTTTAAGTTTCTCTCAGTGACGTTTCATAGTTCGGTGTATAGATCTTACATATATTTGGTTAAATTTACACTTGAATATCCCAATGTTTTTATTCTATTATAAATGGTATCTTTGTAAATTTCTTTTTTTTTTTCAATTGTTCACTGCTGTTATAGAGAGATTCCACTGCTTTTTGTATATTGCCCTTGTATCCTACAATCTTGCTAATAAGTTCACTTCTTATTTCTAGGAACAGGATTTACTACATACACAACCATGTCATCTGAGAATAAAGACAGCTTTACTCCTTCCTTTCCAATCTGAACGTATTACGTTTCTTCTACTGGACTTAATGTACTGGCTAGAACTTCTAGTACAGTTTTGACTACTATTGGTCAGAGTGAAAAACTACTTTTTTCCCCATGGAAAGCATTCAGTCTTTCATCATTAAATAAGTATGATGTTAGCTATAGGTTTTTGGTAGGTGCCCTTTATCAGGTTGATATAGTTCCCTTCTGTTCTTAATTTGCCAAAACTATTAATCATGAGTGGCTACTGAACTCTGTCAAACAAATGCTTTGCTACAACTATTAAGAAGATGTTTTTTCTCTTTTATTACATCAATATAGTGAATTACATTAATTGATATTTCTAGATAAAATCGTACTCCTGGGATAAACTCCACTTGACCATGCTTTACTGTCCTTTTTACATATTGTTGGATTTGACTTACAAATATTTAAGGATTTTTACACATATGTTGTGTAAAAACACATATTCACACATATGGTGAATACTGGTCTACAGTTTTCTATAATGTCTTCGGTACTGCTATTGGTATAACGCTAGCTTCTATTTTCTTAAGGATTCTTTATTTTTTTCCATTAAATGTTTGCTAGAATTTACCAGTAAAGCCATCTGAGCCCTGGAGTTTTCTTTGTGGGAAAGAATTCAATTTTATTAATAGATATAATGCTATTAAGATTTTCTATTTCCTTTTGTGTCAGTTTTAGGAACAGGCATACCTTGAAGATATCGCAGGTTTGGTTCTAGACCACTGCAAAATAGCAAGTCACATGAATTTTTTGGTTTCCCAATGCATATAAAAGTTATGTTTACACTATACTGTAGTCTATTACGTATGCAACAGCATTGTCTAAAAAAAACAATGTACATACCTTAATTTAAAGGTAAATTAAATTATGCTAAGTTTAATTAATAAATTATGCTAAAAATGCTAACCACCATCTGCGCCTTCAGCAAGTCGTAACAGAAACATCAAAGGGGCTTCCCTGGTGGCGCAGTGGTTGAGAGTCCACCTGCCGATGCACGGGACACAGGTTCGTGCCCCAGTCCAGGAAGATCCCACATGCCATGGAGCGGATGGGCCTGTGAGCCATGGCCACTGAGCCTGCGCATCTGGAGCCTGTGCTCCGCGACGGGAGAGGCCACAGCAGGGAGAGGCCACAGCAGTGAGAGGCCCGCGTACCGCAAAAAAAAAAAAAAAAAAAAAAAAAGAAACATCAAAGATCACTGATCACAGATCACCATAACAAATATGATAACAATAGTGAAAAACTTTGAAATATCGCGAGAATTACCAAAATGTGACAAACAGACGCAAAGTGAGCAAGTGCTGCTGGAACAATGGTATCAATACACTTGCTTTATACAGGGTTGCCACAAACCTCCAGTTTGTTTAAAAATTTTTAAAAAGCCAAGAAACAGTATCTGTGAAGCACGATAAAGTGAAGTACAATGAAAAGAGGGCTGTCTGTATTCGTTTTTTCAAGGAATTTGTCTTGTTTCATCCAACGTGTAGAACTTATTGGAATAAAACTGTTTATAAAATTCCCTAGTTATTCTTTTAACATCTGTAGGTATGTAAGTGATGTCAGTTGTTTCGTTACTAATATTGTTAACTGTGTTTTCTTTCTTTCTTCTAGAATGCTTCTTCAAAATGTGAATGCTATGTACCACTAACTTCCTCCTACCTTAGGTAAAAGATACAGTCAAAAATGATTCACCACCTCAAAACTCACAAAGGCAAATGAATACTGTCCAAAGATGTCACAAAAGAAGCTACACACTTAATCCTAAAAATACCTTCTTAGAACTGTCTTCAAAGCTCACTGAGTTTCGGGAGAAAATCTGTAATAGAAAAGCCATGTAATGTAAAAAGTTGGAAGAAACCTTGGAGATGAAAAACTCCAGATGAGGATAAAGACCCAGAGAGTAAATAAGTTGCTCAGTCTGTAAAGCTTGATGGCAAAAGCTGGGCAACGGGATTTCTTGAAATACTTTCCGATCTAATTTCTTTCCTTGTTAGTTACATCAGAAGAGTTAACATAGAAGGTTAGGCTAAGAGATACTAAACACTGCTGTTCCTCAACCTGCACTCTTGGGCCAAGTATGGAGAAAAGGGAATAATAAGAATATTTCCACTTCAGGTAGATAAAAATCAAACAACATATTTTTAAGATGTTCTCCTACTGGTTTTCCTGCTGAAGGTGTTTGTATTACTGTTGTTCTTCTCTTTTCGGTTTATTTACATTGTGGTTCAAATGAGAATATGCAATAAGCATATATTTATAAGATCATAAAAGCACATCTTCAAGTTTTCTCACTAAGTTATTAATAACCCTGGCTTGAAAGTCACACACTTTTTTTCTTTTAACCTAAGTATACCGTGTAGGTCAGTAACATATCTTAATCAAAAGATATGGCTCTCAAAGAGTTCCACTGTTTTTGTACGTCAAATCCAACCCTAACCCATTATATCACATTCTCCAAGCTTTTCTTTTATCTTTTCCTATGATATGCTGCAGTTAAACATATTAGTTGCACTTTTCTTTAGCTTTGTTATCAGTCCCCACCACCAACTCCCCCCAAAATATGGTATTTTCACAAAAGCATGCATATTCAAGAGTCTTCTTTTACTTTCAGCCCCATTTAGTCAAAAGACTTATTTATGGCTGCTCGAGAGCTCAATCTGGTTTATCGCCAAGAATGTAATACTGCATCCCCAGTCTCTGCTTTTTTCCCTTGCTGCCTTGCCTTTTACCTTAACATTAAGAAATTCCAGCATACAATTTATATAATGACTTTTACTTTCTTCTTGATGACATCTTCCACAGACAATTCTGGCTTCTTGCTCTAATTTGAACCACCTGCTTTCCAGGTCCCTGGCATAGTTGTTATCCCGGGATCTTCACTGGTGTCTTAAGAGATTTAGTTTCTTGGATCTTGTTTCATCTTTTTTCTCTAACTGCTCCTTCATTTTTCTGGGTACATATTCAAGAAGGTATGAAAGGTAAATTTGCCAAGTCCTTACATTTCTGGAAATGTCTTTAATTTGGCCTCTCACCTGAGTAATCATTTGGTTGCTATCAAATTCTAGATTTAGGAACTCAGAACGAACTTTGAATTAACTGCCCTATTGCTTTCTAATATCTATTGCTGCTGCTAAGAAATCCAATGCCAGTAGACTCTTATTCTTTTTGAGGCCAACCTTTTCCCTGTCTAGCAGCTCTTAGGATTTTCTTTTTGCTCTTGGACTTTTAGAACTACAAAAGAGGTTGACACCAAATGGAGATCTTTTTTCATCTAAACTTCCCGAGTATCAGAATGCTCTTTTAATCAGAAAATACGATTTTTTAGGTGAAGAAAATTTTCTCCTACTATTTCACTGATTATTTTTGCTTTTATTTCATGTAATATAACTTTTGAGATGTCTTTTAGACAGATGCTATTACATTCTGTATTTGTTCTCCAAGTTCCTCTTTTCTTGCGTATTTTTCCATCTCTTTTGCTCTAACATTCTGAGGGAGATCCAAGAATTTATACTTTTGCTAAATGGCTAGCTAGGCTTTCTTAAACCAGCTAAAGTAACTGTCTTCTACATACCAGCTACAAAATTACTCAATTTTGTGGTAGACTGTGAAATTACTACATGCCATGGACTTCACTGCTGAAACTACCAATTTGTTAAGTGCTACCATGATGCCAAAATTTGACAGTATGGATAAAGAAAACAGAGCTAGCACTTCACTTTTCTTAAGACTACTCATCTAAAAACCTGAAATTTTTAGAATACAGTAAACAATCCAGGCATTGTTTTTTAAAAAGGTACTGTGATGGCAAAACAAGGTAGCAACTTCAAGCCTAGGCGTTCAAGTTCGTGCACTATACTTCATTACTCAGCAATAAAGCTTTACTGAAAGAAAACAGAATATAAGTAATTCTCATTGGACTAGGTGAAATAAATTAGAGTTCAGGATCACTAATTACTAAGTAAATGATAAATCATGGCTGGTAGATTAAGCAGCATGAATTATTTGATACATTTATGAAGATTTAAACCTAAAGTAACAAGTGTACAAGTCAATTTCAAAGTTAGTGACATAAAATTTTTATGGATATTAAAAGCTTCCTCCAAAGATTTCTGAGATGATAAATAAAGATTTGGGAGTAAACCAGAAATTACTCTTTAGAACACACATCACTGAAAAATTCAAGTGAACTGGAGGGCACGAGGCGCTGGCGGGACGTGGGCCTGCAAAACCATGAGCGAAGCGGGTTCGAGCCCTCGACGGTGGGCGCGAGTGTCCCGCCTGCTCTCCTTTAGCGCAACCCATCGGCTCCACAGGAGGCAATTATGAAGCCCCTTGATCATAAGAAGCTGGATCTGGATGTGCCATATTTTGTAGATGTCGTAAGACGACAGAAAATGTAGCTGTTTATATCTGGGAAGACCTTCAGAAATTTCTTCCTGCAGGAGTTCTTCATAAAGTAAAAGTATATGAGGGCTTCCCTGGCGGCGCAGTGGTTGAGAGTCCGCCTGCCGACGCAGGGGACACGGGTTCGTGCCCCGGTCCGGGAAGATCCCACTTGCCGCGGAGCGGCTGGGCCCGTGAGCCATGGCCGCTGAGCCTGCACATCCGGAGCCTGTGGTCCGCAACAGGAGAGGCCACAACAATGAGAGGTCCGCATACAGCAAAAAAAAAAAGCATATGAAACTGACAATAATATTGTAGTCTATAAAGGAGAATAACTCTTAGAGGTTAGTACTATAGAATGATTTAATTTCTTTCCATATTTGAAGAAGATCTTCATCCCCTTGGACAATTAAGAAGTCATCACATAATTGTTACATCTCCGAATTGTGTTCTGGAGCACTTGATTTACCGGAATCATTGTGAGTAAGACCTGTTTTAAACTCAAATCTATCTTAAAACCAAATTGTAATGTATTCTGAGTATCATTTAAAGAGTGTTTCACCTATAGATTAAAATCATTTCAGCAACAAAAGAAAAAAATTAAAGTGAGTTAAGCCGGTACATATAAGAAAGAAAACATAAAAGAATGCAGAAAAAAATAAATGTAAAATATTTAAAGCAAACTCAAAAAAAAAGAATGCAGAAATGAAGGAGGAAATCAAATTAACTTTAGATTAACCTTTTCAGTGAAAAAGTTTTGTTTTCAAAACAAAGAAAAACCCTAGTCTAAGTAAAGAATATGAACATGTAAACCTCGCTGAGACAACTGACTGTGAGCAGAAATTAACAGCACAAATTGAAGTCAAGATCTCTATGTTTTCAAGTCACTTGTAAGTATTTAAACCAGAAACAAAACGGATTGAATGAGACTGTTTACTCAAAATGAGAGCAGTGTCCTAATGGCTAAAGGTGTCTTCAAGGTTTCTACAGATAGTTCATTATGCAAAGGGAAACGTTCCTTCAGAGGCTGCCAAGCTCCTCTTGGTTCACCTTCTAACGAAAGAAAATTGAGAAAGCTCTTCAGATAAAAGACTGTTTTAGTCTTTCATCTACATTCAATCTACAAAATAGTCCCTCTGTTCACCAACTTTATCAAAATTATTCAGAATTATACTGGTTTTATCAACAGTAAAAAAATATTAGTTGAATCTGACTTTCCACTAATACTTCCTCCCGTGCTCCAATCTAGCCCTCTGCTGAACTATCTAACCTAGTATCTTGCACTCAGCCACTTTTCCAAATTATCATGCCAAGTTACAACCACAGTCTCAACTTTGAGCAAATCACCCCAACAGAGTATACATTTCCTACTCCAGACAGGCTAGCCAACAGACAGAAACAAAGTCACAATGGCCTAAAATAATTTAACTCAACAAAAAGCAAACACTCAATTAAGAGACAAAAAAAAAATCAGAGAATACCTAACTATGTCTTAGACAAGTCCAGTTTTGCCTAAAATCATTCATGTAGACAAACATAACATTAAACTTGTAAGAGTTACTATAAGAGAGGCTGTACAGTATTGTTATTAAAAATATAACTCTAGAGCACGACTGCTTGAGATTAAATCATGGTTTTGTTACTCTACCTGCTGCTGTATGATCTCAGGCCAGTTATTGATGCCTGTTTTCTCATCTATACAATGGGGAAAGTAACAATATCTCTTTCATGAGGCTACTGTGAGGATTAAGACGGTAAATAAATGTATGTGAAATGCTTAGAACAGTGCCTGGCATGTGTTAATGCCATGTAAGTACTTGTTATTATTTATGAAAACAAGTGGGGTGATTGGTAACTACTGGGTTTTTCTAAAGATACAGCCTTTAAAATTATCCAACTAGCTGTCTCTACAGTCCAGCTCTGAGCTCTTACTAGCTTATTCAGTCAACAGATACTTACTCAGTATCTGCTCTATGCCAGGCATCGCACTTCCACTTCCACTGTCAATACCTCAAATCTTTTACGGGTGAAAATGAGTTCAACCGCCTCTTATTATTAAGGCTTGCTGTACTGCATGCCATACTTAACTATAATTGAATAATTACTTCTCCTTGATATTACTCTTAGTTATTTCCCGCCTCCTTTTTCCACTCATTAAAAAAAAAAAAACAACTTTATAAAGGAAACTTTCAAACACGTACAAAGGTTGAGAGACTCATAAAATGAATCCCACATATCTATCACCCAATTTCAACCACTGACACATTAGAATCTTATTTATACACCCACTTCAATTATTTTAGAGCAAATCCCAGACATACCATGTCCTTATAACTGTTCAGTATTTATCATCTATCTCTAAGGTATTCTTTTACACCACAATATTATTACAACTAAAACATTAATTATTAATAATTAATTCCTTGATATTAAATAATCAGTGCTCAAATTTTCCCAAATAGCACAAATGATTTTACAGGTCTTTCCACTCCATCAGATTTAGCAATTAGGCAATGTGTCAATAAAATGAAGGTGACCATGGGAATTCCCTGGCGGTCCAGTAGTGAGGACTCTGTGTTCTCACTGCCAAGGGCCCAGGTTCGATCCCTGGTCGGTAAACTAAGATCCCACAAGTCACACGGTGTGGCCCCCCCAAAAAATAAATAAATAAAACAAAATAAATAAATACAAGGAAGGTGACCTTAATAACAACAGTGTCAGCAAAGTAGTAGGAGATGAAAGCCAGATTTGAGCAGGCAGAAATAAGGAAATGGAGATCACTGTATATGCTCATGCAAAGCTCAAATATGAGAAAGAAAGGAGAAGAACGGGGAGGCACGCGCAGGATCAGGATCAAAGGGGAGTTGATTATGTTTGTAACGTGAAGAAAAATGAAGACGCGGAGACACAGGTAAAAACAAAGAGAAACTAAAAACATAAGGTCCTAGAGATGAGAGGGGATGAGATCAAAAGCACAAGTGCCAAGGCTGACCTTGAATAAGAGAGGTATAACCTAAACTCTGATATTGAAAGGAAGGAGTTATTAAGCATGAGTACGAAAATGGGAAAATTTCCGTGTGTGGCAGGCAGGGGGTGATGGGGTGAGGAGGTAATGAGGTTAACACTTAAAAATGTTCTCGGTTTTCTTAAGCATTCGGAGATGAAAATCACTGATTAAAGGTAGGGTACTGGAAAGAATTATGCAGGGGGTTTAGATAAAATATTGAAGATCTGGATGGAATTTAAGGAAACTGAAAGGGACAAATGACCAGACAGGTGAAAGAATTAATCAGCATTCAAATCTTATGTAGATTTCAAAAAACAATTTCAAACATAACCCCTTCCATGAAGCTTTTCTTAATTTTCTTAACCAAAGGTAATTTTCCCTCCTTGGAACCTTTGCTTCTATTGCTCATAATGGTTTGTTTCCACTGTAAAAATTGATGCATTTCTTCTCTTTATCCCAGTAGCTAGACTGTAAGCATTCTGTGGGTACTTATCTGTGTGTCACAGGGTTAAAAACAGTACTTTACAGCATACAATTTAGAATCTTACTACCGTTTTAAAAAAGAGCATAATTTAAATACTAAAAGAACATATGAGACAGTAACTACTAAGGTGAGAGGACTACTGAAGGCCTCACAGAGAACACAGACCTGAGCTAGGTCTGGAAAGGAAGAGAAAGCACAACTTGAACAGGGGAAGTGTAAAAAGTAAAGTGCCTCAAGGATTGGTTTTAACATTTTATACATGGTAACAGCTGTTTACAAATAACACTAAGCTCTCCCATTAATAAAGAAGTTTTGCAAATGAGCAAAACAAGACTTACTACAATGTGTGGGTGGGGAAAAAAGTGGTGGTTTTAATGTGAATACGTTCAAATTCATCCAAATCATGTATAAAATATATTCTAGTAAACCAATTAGAAAATAGAGGAAAACTACATTTTTACTGGATGACAGAAGAATTCAGACAGATTCATATCTAGTTGAACAATCACTGACAAGTACAGATCTTTAGTGACAAGGCTCAAATTTCATCAAAGCACAGATGAAGTCCTAAGAAAGAAGACTTACTAAGTTCTAAAGATAAAACGGAAAGAGATAGCTTTTAACACTGTATGAAATCTATTTCAAATACTTACTATTTAAAAAAACTTGGCTTTCACCATCCTGGATGTAGCGAGGGGAACATCCATCTTGCCTTTTGCCCTGGTACATTTTTCTTTGCAATCAGGTAAATGACCCTCAGTCCCAGATCTTAAAGGAGTGCAGAAGGTAAGAACCTGGGACATCTTGCCCCCTTAGGACCTCTGTTCCCTGACCAAGAAACAAAAACTAACCTCCTAGTACCTCATACTTTTCGGAGCTGTACTCCCAACAGCCTACCCCAACTCTATTTGCAGCCTGAATCCTAGCTAATTACAGGCTTCTACACCTCCTTCTTGCCCACTAGCAACAGGAGGAAAACACAACAGGCTCAAGCTGAACAGTAAGTGGCAAGGCACAATTCTGAGCAGAACTCTTTCAATTCTAAAGAAACTATACAACTGACATGTCAATTATGGCACAGACAAGAATTATAGATCTAGATAACACTCGGAGCACTAGTCTGTAAGTACTCTATCTTGACCACATTTCAGAGGTCAAACAAAAACAGCCATAGACAATGTGAGTAAATGGGCATGGCTGTGTTCCAATAAAACTTTATTAAAAAAACTGTAGGTAAGGCAGTAGTTTACCAACCTCTGGTCTAGAGAGTCATAATTAGGTTTGGTTTTGGTCAGTTCTAACAATACACTGGATACAACATTTTATCTTCATGTTTAAAACAGAAATACACACCTACATATGATCAAAATTATATAAGAAATTCATAAAGGAAAGCCTGGGAGGAAACAGTAAAATAAAATGTAAATAGTAGTACGGATGGCCAAACTATGGGTCATTGGTCATAGAGTATCACCATAAAAAAAAAGTTTAAGAAACTGTAGAAATTATAAAATGGAAAATAAAATGGATTAATAAACAAGTAATTTAAGCTTATGGTAACTGTTCTAAAGAAAATAAACAGGGTACTGCCCATGTTAGAGAGAATCTGAAGAGAGCATAGAAAGAGAAAACATCTCCGAAGAGGGGACATTTTATAGGAGACATTTATGCTGAGATCTGAAAGACGATGAAGTTGCTCAAGAAAAGAGCTGATGGAAGAGCATTTATCCAGAGCTCATAAGCAAGCAAAGGTGTTGATGAGAATGAAAGAAACTGACAAGTGTTCTGGGAAAATAAAGGAGACTAATGGAACAATGAGCAATGGGGAAATGGTTTTAATAAGACAAAAAAGAAGAGACATCTCATTGCAAAGTAAGATGTCTCCAAACAAGGCAGGACCAGCTTCATCAAACAGGGATGGCAGAAAGGGCAAGGAAGGTTCAGAAGACTTTGAGAATTCTGGGACCTCAGGACGGTATCTAAACTTACCAGCGTCCCCATTCCAATTCTCATGATCTCCCTCTTCCTCAATCATTGTACTTTCACACAAGAGACCTTTTGATTTTTATTTAAGCTCCCTGGTCCTCTGATCCTTGAATCAAGAATTTCTAAGATTGTCATTTTCTTTCTTTATGTTCTCCAGTATAGTCAGAACAGCCAGCCCACCCACACTTCTTATACTCCTCCTCCCCAGAAACGTCTTGTACGATAGCTCCTTTGTCTCTGTTTTGCCTTCAATAAGCACTTCATTTTACATAACCACAAGTTAAGTAAGTTAACTGTTTACTTGCAGCTTTGTTAATCTGAAAAACTTCAGTTGGGTTAAGCCACTGAGATTTGAGGGTCGGTTTGTAATTACAACATAGTGCAGACACTAATAATAAAGAGGTCTATAAAAAAATCTTTCCCTATTCTGGTAACTCAGAAACACTCTAAGTCAAATTCACTGCCATTTAAAATGGTTAAGGGCTAACTTCGCTATATAAATTTATAGAGGCGTAAGATTTACATACATACATATATAGAATGTGAAAATAAAAGAAGTTCTTGATAAGAATATTTGACTTACAGTGTGAGCACATTTCCAAAGGATAACTTGCCTCATTTCCCTGGAGGAAAAAAAAAAAAAATTAGTCATAAAATTGGCACAAATGTCTTTAAAAGATTGAACTTAAATATTCTGAGTCACAAAACATCGGGAAATAAGCCATAAACGAAATGTGTCTAGATCTATAAATATTTTTGATGAAAAAATTATACAGTATGATAGAAAGAGCTCTTGCATTAAACAGGCCTGAGTTGTGGCCCTGTCACTTAAGATTTATGCAAAGATTTGATTAAAATTTATTTTAAATATTTTTAACACCCTAAACATACTGTATATCAAATTTTAACACACTACAGACTGTCAGTGCACTAAGCTGTCTTGCTGGATGAACTCATTTTTGGGTAGAGCTCAGAATAAAGCTTCTCCTGCCATTTCTATTTAATTGAAGAGTTTACTGAGACTGCAAAGCTGTTAAGAAAACAAAAATCCTTTTATACCTGCATTGAAACAGAATGTTCTGTACGCTATGCAACAAAAATAAGAAAAATATTAATAGGAAGGTAGGTCCAATGTAAGACAGCCAGCCACTTGAACTCCAAATTTTTCTTTTCATGAGAAGTCTTATCTCATGGATAAACTCTAATATAATTCGCCTGAACTCCTAATTTACAAAAAGTTTACTTAAAAGTGCTCTAGAAAAACTACAGACCTGACCCAATGCCTACATTTAAAATTCTTGATGACTGCGTCCAGGGAGGTCAAGTAAGCTGGTGAAAGATCACACCATTTGATTAGCAATGGAACCAGAAGTAGTTCTAAATCTAAAACTGTAAAAATTCCAAGTATAACAGACTCACACAAAGTAAAAATCATGAAGAAAATCTTTTTAAAAGTCTACAGAGTTTAAAGTAATACAAATTGAATTTTTAAAGTTCAACAACAGATTGACTATACCATGCATCCTATATCCCATCTATCTAATCTTGACCCTGTCTAGCAGCAAGTGTACAATGGGATTAACATTTAAATATTGATATTTGAATATACCTATGTATCCTAAGAAGTTATTGAGTGCCGCCTGAAATAAGAAGTACCATTTTAGTGTGGCTGGCTAGCTTTTAAACTCTTAAAAGTATCTCTTATTCTGAGTAAACTTAAGGTCTGAGAAAAGTTTATCAGTAAATTAGCATCTTTAATTCCTACCTTGCTGACAATAATTAGTCTTTTCCTTGAAAATTATAGCAGATAATTTAACTGGTTAATCTAGTTTTAGGTCACTTTAAACATCAAACATATATTAAAACAGAGACAGGAGTAGCAAACATTAATAAAAATGACATTATTAATTAGCAGAGATGGAGTTCTACTTATTTTGCACCTTACTTAATTGACCTTAAGATTCTTACCATGATTCCTATCTTTTACTGTCTCACATATTCTTTCATGTCTAAATTTTTTAAATACCCTTTAAAAAATATTATTCCAGGGCTTCCCTGGTGGCTCCCTGGTTGAGAGTCCGCCTGCCGATGCAGGGGACAAGGGTTCGTGCCCCAATCCGGGAAGATCCCACGTGCCCCGGAGCGGCTGGGCCTGTGAGCCATGGCCGCTGGGCCTGCGCGTCCGGAGCCTGTGCTCCGCAACGGGAGAGGCCACAACAGTGAGACGCCCACGTACCGCAAAAAAAAAAAAAAAAAAAAAATTAATCATAAAAATACTCAATCCAAAAAAAGGCAGATAAATAGGAAGGATCAAAAATCAAATGAGGAAAAAAATACAAAGTAACTAGCAAGATGGTAGATTTAAATCCAAGCATTTTGAGAATTATATTAATTATGTTCAACGTAAATGGTCTAATAACTCCAATTCAAAGAAGATACAACTATATACTATCTAAACGAAGTCTACTTTACAGATAGGCTGAAACTAAAAAGACAGGAGGAGATATACCACACAAGTAATAATCAAAAGAAAGATACAGTGGCTAAGAATACTGGACAATGTAGAATTCAGAACAAGGAATATTACCAGGGATAAAGAGGACTATTTCATAACCTTAAAAGAGTCAATTCATTAGGAAGATGTAACAATCCTAAATATATTGTGATATATAATGAGAAATATCCTAGCACAAGAGCTCCTTAGAATGTCTCAAGTGTGGAGAGCTATAAAGATTTCTTTTGTTATGTTAATGAGGTGACTATAGGAAAGGACTAAAGGTAGGGGTTGGTGGCCAGGAGAACCAATCGTGTGATTAGAGGTTGGACCTTCCAGTCCCACCTTCCAATCTCTAGGGAAGAGAGATAGGCTGGGGGTTAAACCATTTGCCAATGATTTAAGCTGGGCTGGAGACTGAGCTCAATCACCACTGATAGTGATTTAATCAATCATGCCTATCTAATGAAGCCTCCAGAAAAACCAAAAGGATGGGTTGGAGAGCTTCTTGGTTGGGGGGCATGTGGAGATGCAGGGAGACTGGAGCACCTGGAGAGGGCATGGAAGCTCCACACCCCTTCCCATGCACCTTGCCCTAGACATCTCTTCCATCTGGCTGTTCCTGAGTTACATCCTCTTATAGTATGTCAGTGATCTAGGCAGTAAAATGTTTCTCTGAGTTCTGAGTGGCACTAGCAAATTACTCAAACTCAAGGTGGGGGTTGTTGGAACCTCCAATCTATAACCGGTTGGTCAGAACTTCAGGTAACAACCTGGACTTGCAATTCGCATCTAAAGGAGCGGGGGAGGGGGCAGTTTGTAGGACTGAGCCCTTAACCTGCGGAAGCTGATGCTATCTCTAGATAGTGTCAGAATTGAGTTGAATTGCAGGACACCCAGCTGCTATCTGAGAATTCTGTGGATGTGTAGGGAAAAATACGTTGTAACTGGGTCCCAGAACCCTTTCATATATAGTTATCCCTCAGTATCTACAGGGAATGGGTTCCAGGACCCTGGCAGATACCCAAATCCATGCATTCACTTGGATCATGTAGTATCGATGCTACAGTATTTATTGAAAAAAATCCCTGCATTAGTGGACTCACACAGTTCAAACATCTGTTGCTCAAGGGCCAACTGTATATACTTAATAACAGGGCTTCAAAATTAAATGTGTCAAATACAGAGAACTGAAAGTTAAACAGACAGTCATATTTGGAGATTTTAACATTTCTCTCACAGTAAATAACAGAAAATAAGTAGACCAAAGGAAAAAATAAGTTGTGGAAGATCAGAACAACACACTATCAACCAAGATGTCCTAAAACAACAAAATATTCTTTTCTACTGCACACGAACATTCACGAAGACAGACATTATTCTGAGCCTAAAAAAAAGTCTCAATAAACTTTAAAGGTTTGAAACCATACAGAATATATTTTTTCATTACAATGGAATTAAGCAAGAGAGGTATTTAGAAACATCCAAATATTTGAAAATGAACAACACAATTCTAAATAACCCATGAGTCACAGAAGAAATGATGAGAGAAATCAGAAAATATTCTGAACAGAGTAAAAACGGAAGCTATCAGAATTTAAAGGATGCAGGTTAAGCAGTCTTTTGAGGAAAATGCTATTACAAGGGAAGTCCAAAACCCAGTGATCTGTTCCCACCTTGAAAAGCTAGAAAAAGAATAAATTAAACCCAAGGCAAGGGGAAAAAGAGAAAAAAAAAGCAGAAATTAATGAACTAAAAAATGGACAAACAGAAAGAAAAATCAGTAAAACCAAAACTCATTTTTTGGAAAAGGTCAATAACTAACACCCCAGGCAAATCACTAGAGATTTTACAGACATTAAAAGAAAAATAAATGGATATTCAAAAAAAGTATGAAAATAAAATTTATAACTTAGATGAAATGGACAAGTTTCTTGAAAAATAAAATCTACCAAAACTGACTCAAGAAAAAAATAAAGTTGAACAGCTCTATTGCTATTAAAATAAACTGAACTGGAGTTTAAAAAGAACACACAAAACCTTCTTAACAAAGAAAACTAAAGACTTTGATGGCTTCACTGGTCAATTCTATCATATATTCAAAGTCTGAAAAACATACCAATCCTATACAAATTCTTCAGAAAGCAGAAGGGGAAGGAATAGTTCTAACTCATTTTATGAGGCCAGCTTACCCTGACAGCAAAATCAGACAGTGCCATTACAAAAAAGAAAACTCTACTCCAATATTTCTTCATGACCATGGATGGAAAAATCCTTAACAATATTTGATGAAATTAAATCCAGAAAAATATTTTAAAGAATAAAAATCATGACCAACTGAGGATTATCCCAGTAATGCAAGGTTGGTTTAATATTCAAAATTAACATGGTTCATTATACTAACAGAATAAAAAATGCCATACCTATGGTCATCTCAACAGATAGAATAAAAGCATCTGACAAATTTAAATACCCCTTCGCAACAAAACAAGAACTCAGTAAACTAAGAATCTTCCTCAGTCTATAAAGGCTATCTACAAAAAGCCTACAGCTAACATCATACTTAATATCGTGAAGGAATGCCTTCTCCCCAAGATCAGGAACAACATAAAGTTATCTGCACCAGTGCAATAAGGCAAGACAAAAGAAATAAAAGACATACAGATTGGAAAGAGGAAGTTAAACTGCCTTTACTTGCAAATGACATCATTGTACATGTAGACAAATCCTAGACAAACTACAAAAAAGCTATCAGAACTAATAAATGAAACAAGGTCACAGGATACAAGGTCAATATATAAAATCGAATGTACTTCTACATTCTGCAAGCAATGAAAAATGAAATTAGGATCCCGTTCACTTAGAAAATCATCAAAAATACAAAATATTTAGTAAAATATGTGCAAAGATTGTACAATGAAGACCATGAAACATAACTGAGAGAAATTCAAGATGATCTAAAAAAACAGAAAGCTATATCATGTGCATAGATCAGAAGACTCATTAAGATGGCAATTCTTCCCATACTGATTAACAAATAAAAAACAATCCCAATTAAAATCCCAGTAAAATATTTTATAGAAGTCAATACACTGATTCTAAAATGTATATGGAAATGCAAAGGATATAAACAGCAAACAAGCTGAAAAAGAAGAACAATGTTGAAGGACTTAAAACTTGAAGAATTATTATAAATCTAAAGTCATCAACAGAGTAACAGTGGTACAAGAGTAGACATAAAGTTCAATGGAGCAGAATAAAATGAAAAAAAAAATACATAAACACCCAGAGTCAAGTGATATCTAACAAAGATGTCCAGGTAATTCAGTGAGGGAAAACCTCTGCAACAACTGATGCTAAAACAAATGGATAGCAGTATACAAAAGAAAAAAAAAGAAAACCCCCCCCCAAAGATCTGAATAGATATTTTACAACAAAAGATACATACATAACAAATAAGCACACGAAAAGATGTTTCACACCATTAGATATTAGAGAAATGAAAATTTAAACTACAATGTGATACCACTACATGTGCAACTAGTGTGTGTTTGTGTGTGGCTAAAACTTAAAAACAGAGATACCAAGTGTTACTGAAAATGTAGAACAAATGGTTGTGTGCTGCGCAGAATCCCAGGATGTCCTGAAATTTCCAGCCTCTGGTATATAAACATCTCCCAGTTATTCAAACACTAATCTAGGTACGCTGCAAAGTGATTTTGTATATGTAATTAAGGTTCCAAAACAACTGATCTTAGGATAAGATTATTCAGGTTGATCTGTTCTAGTCATAAGAGCCTTTTAAAAAGAGAGAGGGGAAGTCAGAGATTCAAAGCCAAAGAATTCAACACCAGGGAGATGGAGTGAGTCTCTAAGAGCTGAGAGTGGCCTCCAGCTGACAGTGAGCAAGGAAACAAAGATCTCAATCCTACAACGGCAAAGAACTGAATTCTGCCAATAACGTAAATAAGCTTGGAAACAGAATCTTCCTCAAAACCCCCAGATAAGAACTCAGTCTGGATGTCAGCCCTGTGATCCCTGAAGACCCCATGCTAAATTTCTGACCTACAGAACTATGAAACAATAAATAGGTGCTGTTTTAAGCTACTAGGTTTTTGGTAATTTGTTACTCAGCAATAGAAAACTACCACCCAGACATACAGTACATGTAGCTAAAAGGAAAATGTTGACATATCAAGTGTCAACTAAAAATGAAACTCTTATACATTGCTGGTGGGAACTAAAATGAAAACATGGCCACACAAAGATTTGTACTCATATGTCCATAGAAGCTTTATTGTTAATAGCCTAAACAAGACACAACCTAAATGTCCATCAGCTGTCAAATAGATAATACTGTGGTGTATCCAAACAACGCAGTGCTACTCACTAATGAATAGGCAAAGACTACTGATACACATAACATAGATAATTCTCAAAAGTTACGTTAAAAGAACGCAGATACAAAAGGTTATATGCAGCATGATTCCATTTATAAATCCTAGAAAAGGCAAACTATAGTTACTGAAAGATCAGGGGTTGCCACGGATCGGAGGGTGAATGCAATGGGGTACCAAGTAACATCTGAGGGTAACAGAAATGTTCTACATCTTGATTGTGGTGATGCTTAAAAAACTATATACATTTATCAGGACACATTAACTGTACACATGAAATTGGTAAACTTTATTATATGGCAAGTTATACCTCAATAAAGGTGATTTTTATAACTTAATAAGGAGTCCCAGGTATAATGGAATTGTTTCAGAACACATAAATTTAAGTCTCTAGTTAAGATAAAAATCTTATCACTTCTTAAAAAATAATAATATAGTTTCCAGTCATGCTATTATTCCAAAACCATATGGGATCTTTAGTTTCATAAGACACATATGCATTTCAAGATAACAAATTATATATTTTTCAGATTATCTTGTAGTATCATGAGGAACCAGAAACTATTTATTAGTAATCTTGACCCTTATAATTTTTTTCATCTGTTATTTAGTCCCTTTCTCAGATTATAAAGTCCAGGATGGCAACAATCTCTTATTATCTTTTTATATCCCTAGCCAGATTTAACATTATCCTAAATTTACTGAAGGAAGAGTTTTACAGGTGCATGTAAAAATCTACATAGCCTTAAAAAACTTGGTTTAAGTGGAATTTTAAGCATCAATGTGTTGAACAGTGAGCCTGTCACTTTGAGGAAAATAACTGACACATGAAACATGAAATATAGAAAACCTCAGCAAAGAAATAAAAGATATAAAAAAGAACCAAATAGCAATTTTAGAACTGAAAAACAATAATTGATACAGTAACGCAGTAAGTAAACTCAACAGAATAGAGCTGACAGAGGAAACAGTCAGTAAACTGGCAGATGGAGGAAAACAAATTACCCAGTCTGAACAACAGAAAGAAAAAAGACTGAAAAAAATAATCTACAGAGCCTCAGGGAACTGTGCGACTATAAAAAAGATTTAACACTTGTCTTCTACTTCTGAGAATAAAGAATATCTGTTTTAAAAGTTACTAAGATGGTCTGATTTTATCCTAGAAAAAAAACTGATTTGTGGTAATTGGCAAACTTTGTCTTTCAGCAAATAAAGACATTTGGATTGATTCTAACTTTTTCCTCAAGTCCATATTATTCAGCATTTTAAAAATAAATTTATTATGCTTATCAATTTTGGTATACAAAAAAATCAGTAAGAATATGAAAATATGTTCTAAAGAAATTTTCTGGCAAAGAAATGAAAAAAATATTTTTGGATCTTTTTATCTCATTTTGTTTAGAGTTTCTTTGATCTTAAAGTGTCAAGATGTGAGAAAACCAAAATAAATTTTATAGATGCATACTGTAAAGTTTAGAATATTTTCAAAGGGCATGCTGTCAGAATATTTAGACATTCATCTTTATCTAGCAGACTTTAAGAAGTGACAGCATTGTCTTATTTGGTTATAGACTCTCCTTGTGAAGTATAAATATTATTTCAGTAATAAGAGTAACTGCTTGCTTATCTGAAGTGCATATAAATGCTTAAAAGATAAAAGTGAGCATCAAGGAAAGTAAAAATCTAAAGTTTTTTAATAACTGAAATTTTAAGAATTTGATTCTCCCAATACACCATTAAGGATAAGGTAGGTTTTTATAAATGTTCCTTATCTGAGTTAGCTCCTCCTAAGTATCTTTTTCCTAAATGTTTTTTTTTCAAATTATGAATGGGTCCTGAATTTTATCAAATGCTTTTTCTTCATCAACTGATATGATCATGTAATTTTTCTTCTTTAGCATGTTAATATGGTGTATTAGTTGATTTTCAAATAGTGAAGCAGCCCTGCTCCATCCCTGCCTGCAATGAGCCATAAATTCTATTTGCTTATATTTTGTTAAGGACTTTTGCATCTACATTGATATAGTAATACTGACCTACAGTTTTCTTCTTGGGATTTTTTTTTTTTTTTTTTGTATCAAGGCAATAGGGCTAAACTACCTAATTCATATTGGGTGAGATGTGGTGGTCTGTATTTTTCAAGAAACTGGTCCATACATCAAAGTTGTCAAATTTATGTTTGTAGGGCTTCCCTGGTGGTGCAGTGGTTGAGAGTCCACCTGCCGATGCAGGGGACATGCGTTCGTGTCCTGGTCCGGGAAGATTCCACATGCAGTGGAGCGGCTAAGCCCGTGAGCCATGGCCGCTGAGCCTGTGTGTCTGGAGCTCCGCAACGGGAGAGGCCACAACAGTGAGAGGCCCGCGTACCGGGAAAAAAAAAAAAAAAAAAAGATTTTTAAAATTTATGTTGGTAGAGTTGTTCATAGTATTCCCTTTATTATCTTTTTCATATCTGCAGGGTCTATGGTGATACCTTTCTCTTTTTTAAAAATTTATTATTATTACTTTTTGGCTGCATTGGGTCTTCGTTGCTGCGCGCAGGCTTTCCCTAGCTGCGGCGAGCAGGGGCTACTCTTCACTGCAGTGCATGGGCTTCTCATGGTGGTGGCTTCTCTAGTTGCAGAGCACAGGGTCTAGGCACACAGGCTTCAGTAGTTGGGGCTCGCGGGCTCTAGAGCACAGGCTCAGTAGTTGTGAAGCACAGGTTTAGTGCTCCGCGGCATGTGGGATCTTCCCGGACCAGGGCTCAAACCCATGTCACCTGCCCTGGCAGGCGGAATCTTAACCACTGTGACACCAGGTAAGTCCAATACCTTCTATTTCATTCCTGATACTGATAACTTTGTTTTTTCTTTAATTTCTCTCAGTCTTGCTAAAAGTTTGTCAATTTATTGATCTTTTTGAAGAACCAGCTCTTTCATTGATTTCCTTTACTGTTCTGTTTTCAATTTCACTTTTCTTTATTCCCTTCCTTTGGGTAGATTTTTCTTTCTTTTTGGTTCTTGAGATAGAAGCCCTCTTTCTTCCTCTCTCAGGAATCCAATGAGACAAGTGTTAAATCTTTTTTATAGTCCCACAGTTCCCTGAGGCTCTGTAGATTATTTTTATCAGTCTGTTTTCTTTCTGCTGTTCAGACTGGGTAATTTCTTTTCCTCTATCTGCCAGTTTACTGATTCTTTCCTCTGTCTGTTGAGTTTACACACTGCATCAGTTTACACACTGCATCACTGTATCAATTATTGTTTTTCAGTTCTAAATTGCCATTTGGTTGTTCTTTATATCTTCTATTTCTTTGCTGAGGTCTTCTTTATTTCATGTGTCAGTTATTTTCCTTGAAATGACAGCCTCACTATTCATTTTTGAGAACGTGTCTGTCAAATACTCAAGTGTGAAGGACCAGATTTTGTCAGTTGTTTTCAAGCAATTTTGGTGTTCTATGAAAAAGATAGCTACTTCAGCTTAAAAATCACATAAGTGCTTGTTTTCCCTTAAAACAACCACCATAAATGACATACGCAGAAGTGATGATTTATACATATCATTTCGTCATACAGGGTATTAAAGATACATGTAGTGGTTAGATTTGATAAAATTAATACTTTTTACTGCTTTACCAAGGATATTGTGAAACTGGTATTTTTTAAAACTGCAATTGCATGGCAGTGAATACAATGATTACTGGTACAGTACAGTGTCACTGTTCTGATTCATGCTAAGGTATCAGCAGTTTTACCAGCCAGCGCTTTTGCACCATCAGTGCAAATGTAAACAGAGTGGATTAAACAAATATTATTTTTGTGTTATAATGAAAACATTTTGACCTCATGGACCCCCTGAAAGAGCCTTGGGGATTTCCCGGGTATACATGGACCACTCTGAAAACTACTGATCCAATCCAAAGATCATATTTAAATTTTGCAAATCGAGAGTATTAGCATTTGAAGAGAAATTCACCAGTGAAAAAGAAAGCAATCCAATACAGCAACAAAACCAGTAGACTATGGATCTATTTTCTATTTGTTCTAATACTTTATTATGGTTCCATAATAATATTCTATATTATTCTACAATACATATGTCCCAATAGCATTCTTTATAGAAAAAAGAAATATTGGATCATGTATTGTATTCAATAGTCATGTCTCTCTTTAGCATACTTTAAGTCGGAACAATTCTTCAGTCTGTTTATATCTTTCATGACTTGGGTCCACCGCATCGGCAGGCAGACTCTCAACCACTGCGCCACCAGGGAAGCCCCCTTCAACATTTTTTACTTTGCTTCCTCCTGCAGGGAAAGATTTCTTTTTCCTTCCTATCTATATGTACTTAGGTATTTCAGTATGGACTTAATGGATTTTATTTCAATGGGTTATAATCTTTTATCATTATCTAATTTGATGTTTAAATTGTCCCACATTTGGCCAGTGGGAACCTTCCCCTTCAGGCTGGTTCCTGTGTCCTTTTAATATATTCCCATCATTCTATGGGCCTTCCTAACCTTCTGGCACAAGACGTTCCAAGCATACATTGTACTTTCCCTGCCCCAGTCCTGAAATCAGCTATTTCTCCAAGGAGCCCAAGATTCTTTTAGTGGAGAATGGTTAATGGTACCACTTGATGAAGAAAAGTTCTTAATTTTAATGCAGTCTAACTTATTTATCTCTTATTTTACACTATGACTAATTCATAACACACCAGATTATTCTTTTACTGAGCTGCCTGAATATAAATATAGCTTTACTATATGAATTTGTAACTGTTTATATTGCTTTATTAATATTCTGAAATATTTTTCTGCACGTAAAGAGCCTGCTATTTATACCCTTTAACAGAACAATTAGTGAGGAGAGGGGGAAATGCCCATCCATGTGTCATACAACATGCTAGGCACGATCAAAGTATAAACACAGCAGATTCTCAAGTCCCCCAAACATACAATTTTGAAACTGTAAAGGGGCTACGGACATGCAGGTAGATATATCCAGCAAGTACAGAACCTGGGCTCAGGGGCCAGATCGTGACTAGAGATACGATTTTGGAAATATCAGCATACAGATAATAGCCTTCACCACTAAAAGGAGAGTCCATTAAAAAAGGGAAAATGAAATAAAAAATAGGAAAATACTAACACTTAAAAAATTATATGAGAAATTCACTAAGAATAAAGCAAATTATTAAATACAGAAAGAGAATCAGTAGAATACGGATCTATTTTAATAGTTTAATATTCCGTCATGGCTTTATCATAATCTATATTATTCCATAATGTTTTCTTAGACTATAATAGAGCATATATAGTATTTTGTTTCTATTATGGATCATATTCTTATATTGTTCTAGAAAGCATACAAGGAAAAATTGTAAGAGGGAGTTAAGAGTCATAAAGGAGACAAATAACAATTATTCCCATTTTGGGGTGTAGGTTCAGACTTTATAAAGTCATACTATTAAAAGCAAGGTGTAGGACTTCCCTGGTGGCACGGTGGTTAAGAATCCGCCTGCCAATGACCCCAGGGGACACGGGTTCAAGCCCTGGTCCGAGAAGATCCCACATACCACGGAACAACTAAGCCCATGTACCACAACTACTGAAGCCCACGTGCCTGGAGTGCACGCTACGCAACGAGAAGCCACTGCCGTGAAAAGCCCGCGCACCGCAACGAAGAGCAGCCGCTGCTCGCTGCAACTAGAGAAAGCTCGTGCGCAGCAACGAAGACCCAACACAGTCATAAATAAATAAATAAATACATTTTTTTTTTAAAAGGCAAGGTGTAACCTTAATTTGCTCAGTAACAACTCTTAGTTATGCAGATTGCTACACAAAGAGTAATTACCAACACTAGCCCTACAAAACTATCTCTAAAATGATCTTAATTGAGGGCTCTTTTCATCTGGTTTTATTCTAACAATGAAATTACTTTTCTTCAAATTAAGACAATTTACATGAAGTTCTAAAATCCTTCAGCTACTTTAAATGTACCAATCTAAATTTCAGTAACTACTTTAGCTCAAACTAAACATGCAATTGGGATTTTTTTTTAACTTTAGTTCTTTTAAAATTATTTATTATTTATTTATTATTTACTTATTTATGGCTGCACTGGGTCTTCGTTGCTGTGCATGGGTTTTCTCTAGTTGTGGCGAGAAGGGGCTACTCTTCATTGCGGTGCACGGGCTTCTCATTGCAGTGGCTTCTCTTGTTGCAGAGCATGGGCTCTAGATGTGCAGGCTTCAGTAGTTGTGGCACACGGGCTCAGTAGTTGTGGCTCTCAGGCTCTAGAGTGCAGGCTCAGTAGTTGTGGCACACGGGCTTAGCTGCTCCATGTCATGTGGGATCTTCCTGGACCAGGGCTCAAACCCATGTCCCCTGCATTGGCAGGCAGATTTTTAATTTCCTTTAGAATTATTTTATTAAATCATAAACGTACAACTGCTTCTTAACTCTACACACATACAAAGTTTTTCAAGGAATAACATTCTATCCTATTGCACTATGATCCTGGCTAATATTGTTTCAAAACTTTGAGAAAAACTGTTAAAAGTATTTCACATGTTACCACTTACACATTTAACATTATCTAAGAAGGAATGCTCCCTGTTGCAACAAAAAATAGAAATGAGGTTTTTCCTCTACTGGTAAAAAGGAAAATAAAGGGAAGAGTGAACAGGCTAGGGAAGCAGCCTGAAAGAGTTAATCAATCCTAGTTATCTTGTAACTGTTACTAGTCTGTATTATCTGTAACTAGATTTGTCCTTCACAAAGCTAACCTCTAACACTCTGACTCTGTGTGAATTACATCCTGCACCTAACTGCAGGCGGATTCTTAACCACTGCACCACCAGGGAGGTCCCTGCAATTGGGATTGACATGTACACACTGCTGATAAAATGCCTTTCCATGAAAACAAACAAACAAACTAAAAATGCAATACAATAAATGTTGTTACTCTGTCGAGTTCTAATAGATTTTTTTAAAGGTAAAAACGGATGGATCTAGAAAACAATCTTTAAAAGTTAGCTTTGTGAACATAAACATGGATGGAAAAAGGAAAGTTAACATCACAGAATACAAAAAAAAGTATTATGTGCTGGGTACTCTGTTAGAGACTTTATATACCTTCTCATTTATCCTCCCAACAATCTTCTGGGTAAATGGGATGTCAAGGTTAAACAGTTTGCACAAGGTCACACGGTTGGTAGTGGCAGAGATCAAATTTGAACTCAAGCTAATATAATTCCCATAGTATTCTTACCAATATATCATAAAGCCACACGCTTTCTGTATTATACAAGAGAAGAAGTAAGTTAGTGAAACTGTTTTCATCCCAACTTAGAACACTTAAATTCAAGTGGCTTGTTGCTGACAACTCACACAAAGCCATTTAAAAATGTGTTGTTCATATATCTAACACAGTAGTAACAATCACAGAAACATGACAATGAGAGGGTGTGAGATAGGTGGAGACAGCTGAGAAGAGGAGGAGTAAAGGGATGGAATACTTTACATGGAAACAAACTGTCCAACAACTTCTTGTAGAGAACAATACTAATTTGGTACTATATTTTAATTTAAAAACACACACAATCCCAAAACAAAACTCTAAAGTCATAGCATTTTCAGTAATTATAATTGAGAAAATAATCTCAAAACAGGAAATAAAGTCCTAGCTGTGGAAGAGTTCTGGATTATGGTAAGAGACCACCCTGCCTATGGCCATAGGATATAGTTTTAGTAGAGAGAAAGTATATGGGGTTATGGAGGTTAATGTTGCTAAAGCAAGGGTGTACATGAAGACAAAGTGATAGTGGAACCTAGAGGGACAATATGACACAGGTACTTAAATTCTGAATGAAAAACTGTAGTATCCAGAAAGATGTCAGATGTTAACAATGAGAAGAAATAAGGAAGGTTCAGTCAGAAGAAATGACTTTGCAGGAGAAATTAGAAGTAATAATCTGTTAGGTAGCCAAATCAGGCCTACCACCTCAAGTATTTTTTTTTAACTGAGATATAAGTAATTGACATATAACATTATATTAGTTTCAGGTGTATAACACAATGACTCGATATTTGTATATGTTGCAAAATGATCACCACAATAAGTCTAGTTAACACCCAACACCATATACAGTTAATAATTTTTTTTCTTATAATGGGAACTTTTAAGATCTACTCTCCCAGCAACTTTTAAATATGCAACACAGTATTAACTATAGTTGCCATGCTGTACATTACATCCCCATGAGTTGTTTATTTTATACCTGGAAGTTTGTACCTTTTGACACCTTTACCCATTTCCCCCACCCACCACCCCTTGCCTCTGGCAAACACCAACTCTTACCTGTTACGGGTAAGTTTGGTTTTGGGGTTTTGTTTCTGTTTCTGAGATTCCACATATAAGTGAGATAAGGTATTTGTTTTTCTCTGACTTATTTTAGCAAAATGCCCTCAGGGTCTGTCCATAATATTGCAAATGGCAAGACTTCCTTCTTTTTTATGGCTAATATTCCATTGCATATACAAATAGATATACCACAATTTCTTCATCCATCCATCCATGGACACGTAGATTGCTTCCATGTCTTGACTACTGTAAATGCTACAATGGATGGGGATGCATATATCTTTTTGAGTTAGTTTTTTCATTTCTTTTGAGTAAATACACGGAAGTGGGATTGCTGGATCATACAGTAGTTCTATTTTTAATTTATTAAGGAAACTCCATACTGTTTTCCATAGTGGCTGTCACAATTTACATTCCTACCAACAGTGCACAAGGGTCCCTTTTTCTCCATATCCTTGTCAACACTTGGTATCTCTTGTCTTTTTGCTAACAGTCATTCTAACAGGTGTAAGGTAATATCTCATTATGGTTTTGATTTGCATTTCCCTGATGATTAGTGATGTTGAGCACATTTTCATGTACCTGTTGGCTATCTGTACGTCTTCTTTGGGAAAATGTCTATTTAGATTCTCTGCTCATTTTTCAATCAGACTGTTTTTATGCTATTGAGTTGTATGAGTTCTTTATATATTTTAGATATTAACTCCTTATTGGGTACATAATTTGCAAATATTTTCTCTCATTTGGTAGGTCTCCTTCATTTTGTTGACGGTTCCCTTTGCTGTGCAGAAGCTTTTTAGTAGTCCCACTTGTTTATTTTTGTTTTTGTTGCCTTTGCTTTTGGTGTCATATCCAAAAAAATCACGGCCAAGACTGATGTCAAGGAGCTTATTGCCTATGTTTTCTTCTAGGAATTTTATGGTTTCAGGCTTTATGTTCAAGTCTTTAAACAATTTTGAGTTGATTTTTGTGTATGGTGTAAGATAGTGGTCCAGTTTTCCCAACACCATTTATTGAAGAGACTGTCCTTTCCCCCATTTTATATTCTTGGTTCCTCTGCCATAAATTTATTGACCATGGATGCATAGGTTTATTTCTGGGCTCTCTATTCTGTTCCATTGATCTATGTGTCTGTTTTTATGCCAACACTACAGATTTGTAAGGGTTTTGATTACTACAGATTTTGATTTGTTTTGATTACTACAGATTTGTAAGGGTTTTTTTTTTACATAATAGCTTTATTGAGATATAATTCATATACCATACAATTCAACCATCTAAAGTGTACAATTCAGTGGTTTTTAGTACATTGACAGAGCTCTGCAGCCATTACCACAATTAAATTTAGAGCATTTTCATCTCCCCCAAAACAAAGTCCATATCCACTGGCAGTCACTCCCATTTCCCAGCTTCACCCCAGCCATAGACAATCACTAATCTAACTTTCTGTCTCTTCTACATATTTGCCTATTTTGGATATTATATATTAATGGAATCATACAATATGTGTTCTCTTGTAACTGGTTTCTTTTACTCAGCAGAATATTTTCAAGATTCATCCATGTTGAAGCAAAAATCAATACATTTCTTTTTACGGCCAAATAATGCTTCGTTATATGGATATACCACATTTTATTTATCCATTCATCAGTTAATGGACATCTGAACTGTTCCCATTTTGGGGGCTATTCTGGAACATTTGTGTACGTGTTTTTCATTTTATGTCTTATGAGTATATACTTAGGAATGGAATTACCAGGTCTTATGGCAACTCCATATTTAACATTTTGAGGAACTGTTTTCTAAAGCAGCTACAACCATTTACATTCCCACCAGCAATGTTATGAGGGTTCCAATTTCTCCACATCTTCAACAGTTACCTGGTCTTTTTGATTACAGCCATGCTAGTGGGGTGTTAAGTGGTATCTCACTGTGGTTTTGATTTGTATTTCCCTAATGACTAATGATGTTGCCCATCTTTTCATGTGTTTACTGGACATTTGTTTGTCTTCTCTGGAGAAATGTCTATTCAAATCCTTTACCCATTTTTTAGTTGGGCTGTCTTTTTATTGTTTAGTTTTAAGAATTTGTTATATATTCTGGGCAAAAGTATCTTATCAGATCTACAATTTTGGTTATGGTAAACTTGGTACAGAAAATATTTGTGTTAACGAGGCTGACAACATGGGGTGGCAGCTATGTATTGGTGAGGGAAGAGGTACAGTATAACATCAGAAGCCAGATATAATTCTCACTGCCAATGTTCCCATCAAAAATCTGGGACTTTTGTTCCAAGTACCAAATAAAATATTGATGAGGCTGTTTTTAGTACTATAAGGCCTATCCTCTGGTGATGTAAAGTAAGCTAGCCAGCTAATAAAAACTCAGCTGCCTGAACAAGGAATTTGGTCTTTTTTGTGGTATGCAAGAAACATGAAAAACACAACGAGACCTAAGAAAGAACTTGCTATGAGACTTGCAAGAAAGTTTTTCCTTTCTAATAAAGAGAACTTGAGGAAGTGTCCCCTGCTCTTCCTCAGCCAGATGGTAGTGTCAAATTATGACAGCCCTCTCCTGACACGCAGAGCTGTAAAGTACACTGGACTTATGTCTCTGATGAAACTGATGAACTGCTAAACTACCCTGTAACTGTCTGGCTCTGGGCTTCTTATTCTGTGAAATAATACATTCCTTATTATTTAGGCCACTTTTAGATGGGAGGATACTGTTACTTGTAATCCAAAACATTCTGATACATTTTCTACTTTGTCAATAAGCACATTACTGGATGGACAGAGCTATACAGAAATTAGAATGAAGTGATTATGAAAGCTAGATCTGCCTAGAACACTACATACTAGTTTTCAGTAGTTTGATTTTTAAAAATGTAAACAGTATTTTGCACTTTATCAAACATCTTAGGTACTAACTTACCCAATACCAGAACTCTAAATCAGGCAGTCTGTGGCTATTTTACAGAGATATATATATATATATATAAAATCCTCCAGTATAGGTCTTCCAATTCTATATCCCATGTGTGTTCTACCACATCATAGTATGTCTCTTAGTATCAAATACAATGCATTAAAAGCAATATAATCAATAAACCATAATGGAAAAGAATATAAAAATAGTATGTCTATATGAGTAGTATAACTGAGTCACTTTGTTGTGCAGCAGAGAGTGGCACAACACTGTAAATCAACTACACTTCAAAAAAAAGCACCATAATCAACAACAAAATGATTGCAGTATTCTTTCAGCACTTAAATAACTGCTTGACATTATACAACTCTATGAGATGAGTAATGTGACTAAAATGAATAATAAAATGTCCAAAGAGCTGCTATATGTTAAGTTTAAACTGGGCAAGCAGAGTGACCAGAAGAAATCTAGCACCTTCTAATAGCTCTACTGAAGCACTTACAGTGTATTAAAAATTTTCCCTCTACATGCCTGACTCCATCTATGCTGTGAAGTCTCTGGGGCTATTTATTTTTTCCTGACATCTCTGCACCTAACACTATGTTTGACATATGTAGTATGTTTGCTAAATTAAGAAATCAAAGATTTAGAGTCTCAGCCCCCCTTTACCAGCTGTTCTAGAATACATCTAGAAAATGTTAAGATAAATCAGTTTAAGTAAACAAAATTAAACGTTCTTTATAAATTTTGAGTGTTATTTATGAAAAAGTTTGCTTACCATTTAACAAATGAAAGTAACACTCACATATAACTGACACTTTACTCAGATATGTAAAAAGAATCTTAAAGCATAAAAGAGTCCTATAACTTTTAGAATCAACAGCAATTTCCTTTTTGGTAGCTTTCCCGTTGTGCCTAACACACTTGTGCTTTCTAAGTGTTTATTCACAGGACTTTCAAAGACATCGCTATCCCTAGACGACAGATATAACTAATTCAGTTGCACCTCAGCTTCCCAAGCCACCAGGACAAGTGCCTACCTACCCATCCTGCATTCGCATTTACATTCCATGAGAGATACTACACAGGGAACTGGCTTTACCAAGATGAATAAAAATGCATGCTCTGCCCATGGCTTGGCAGAGGAGGCAATGACACACAATGAAATATGGGGTGTACTATAATGACAGTTACTTACAAATGGCCACTGATTGCCTGGAGGAGCTGGGAAATGCAACTGGGACAGGATCTTGATGTTTGCCAGACAGAGAAAGCAAGCGGAAGGACATTCAGATGGAAAAAAAAGTACATACAAAGGCACCAATAAGTAAAAAATGATGAGGCACTTGAGAACCAAGTAGTTTGACTTGGTTACAGCATAAGCCTGGCTAGAAATAAGGATCAGAACATGAGTGCCATGAAAAGGAGTTTAAATGTTTAATTCTGAAGATATGTCACTGTCTTTTAAATAAGGTAGTGACACTAGATTTCCTTTTCAGAAGAAAACCTAGTGGCAGTATGGAAGACAGAATGAAGAAGAACTTGGGAGGTAAAAAGAGCAAAGCCTCAAGTAGGCTATAGAAATAGTCCAGGTGAGAAATAAATGAAACTGCAATGATGCCAGTGGCAGCGGGGATAAAGAAGAATTTGACTCAAGAGATATTTGGGGATCTAAATAACAGGACACACTTACCATAACATGATACTTATGTTCCTGAAAAATCTCCATGTTCTTAAAACTACACATTAAAACAAACAGTCGCACATTAAAAATAACATGGCTTAAGGAAAAGAGTTGGAAGCAAGACACTCAAAACCTGTGCAACTCTGTAACCAGAGTATTAACAAAACCAACAAGAATCCTAATAAGCATATTAACATAGTTAAAGATGTGCTAAGTAACTAATAAGCCTGGCACTTTCTAAAGGCACAGCTCAAACAAAGTACAGCTGTCCCTCAGTATTCACAGGGATTGCTTCCAGGACCTGCCACAGACACCAAAGTCCGCAGATGCTCCAGCCCCATAGTCGGCCCTCGGTATCCACGGTTCGCATCTGCAGGTTCAACCAACCCCCACGCTCGCAGTACTGTAGTTATTGAAAACAATTCAAGTGTTAAGTAAGTAGACACACGTAGTTCAAACCCACGTTGTTTGAGGATCAAATGTAATAGAAAAAAGTGTAAAGGGTATTTGAAGCTAAGTTACAGAAACAAAGAAAAAATGCACAAACATCTGGGGGAAATGTGCAATAAATTCTTTCAACACAGATAAATGGCCAAAACCAGTCAAGAGGAAGAATGTGGTATATGGACAGAGTACACAGAACTCTGTTCTTCAGTAGCTTGCTGCTTTCACCTGTGTTGGTGTACTTTAGATTCAGCTGCCACTGCTTACGGCAGCAAGCATTGATATGCTGGGAACGCTGTTAAGTACATTTTCCTCTTTATGGGCAGTATGTGAGCCAGACTGGAATGCCTCAAAAGCCCCTCGAGTGAGTGACTAAGCCTCCCACCTCCAAACCAGGTCAGGAGGTGTTCTGTGTCATATTTTTAGTACAGACTGTAACTGATGATTGCTTTAGGTACTAGTGAAGGGGAGTAAAACATATACACCAGGTTTCCAGATAGGAGTGAATGGACAGATACTGTTTCTATTAAGAAAAATTAGGGAATAATGAAGCATGAATATGAAGATAATATAATGCATGTGGTTTTTGTTATGCTGAGTTTGAGGCGTCTTACAGACATCCTTATTTAGATAAATATCAAGTAAGCAGTTAGAACTCTGGACTAGAGAAGAAGAGAATGATGTGGGCTGAAACTATGAATCATCAGTACACAGGAGATGATGAAACTTTGAAAATAAACAAAGAATTCATGCATTTACTCAATTCACTCATTCAATAAATATTTATATAATATATACGAGCCTACACTGGCAGTTAGGGGGGTATAAGAGGGAAGAAGACAGCCATGATGCCCACTCCCACAGAACTCACATTATATCATGGGGAGACAGAAAACAGCCAAACACCCATAGAGCTAATTAATCATGTGCTACAAAGACATAAAAGGTACTAAAAGAGTATAACACAGGAACATGGCCTGACCTGGCATGGGGGTGGGAGGCTCAGTCACTTGAGGCACTTTGGAGGCATTCCAAACATAGTCCATGCAAAAGGCTCTGAGAGCAGAATAAACAGATGGAAAAACAAACATAGCATAAAATACTGAATAAACGTAAGGTTTAAGTGGCTATAGTATAGAGAAAGCAGAACATGGTGGAAGAAGCTGAAGTAAACAGCAAGTAGAACGAATGAAGTCTACAGGCTATGCTAAGGATTTAGTCTCTACAATGTATGAGATTTTAAATGGGAAAGTGATACAATCATATTTAAGAGGGCCCTGGACCAAAGCCAGATGAGAGGCAAGCAACAAAGATCAAAAATGGTCAGAGAGGTAGAGGAGCCACTAGCAGAAAACGTTACAAAAGCCAGAAGAGGAGAGAATTTTAAGAGTTCCCTACAAGGCCCAACATAACAAAGAAGTCAAGTAAGAAGAATGAAGAACCAAATACATTTAATGAGTGATTTCCAGACACTCTCTATTGTCACCACTATCTCAGGTGCTGCGATTCCCATTTTACACATGTACTAAACAAGGTCTAGAGTTTATAGCATTTGTTCAAGGTCACTTAGCTAGAAAATGGCAGAACCAGACTCTAACGTCAAATCTTCCCAACTCCCAACCTCATGCTGATAATTAGAAGAGTACTGCCAACATACTAAGTTTCAGTAAAATGCAGATGCGTTATCATTCTAGACCAGTGCTGCCTAACAGACATTCATGCAATGCTGGAAAGCTTCTGTATCTGCGCTAATGCAGTAACTACTAGCCATAAGCAGCTACTGAGCACTTGAAACGCAGATGTTGTGAAGAACTGAATTCACAATCTTATTTCATTTTAATTAAAGTTTAAATAGCCACATGTAGCTAGCAGCTACTGAACTGGACATCACAGATCTAGACTGTAGAAGACTGAAAAACAGAAAATAAGCAAATACAGATGAGTCAAAAGTATGATGGTAAAGAAAGAATGACAGCTAGACAGGAAGGCAGAGCTGAAGTATACCTGTTCATTCATAAATTCACTATTCGAGAAAGATTACTATGAGCTAGTTTATAATTCATGAAATTCTATTTATTAGGAAAACAGTTGCAACGTGAGCACACATAAAATCACAGATTTCCCTTATTTACCTATTAGCACTTGTTTTTCCTGACATTCTGATTTTTATTAAAGATTACCTTATAAGCAAATAATTAAAGACTGCCTTACAATCTGGCATGCAATAAGCTGGATGCCAGCTTACTGCATGCCTATAATAGGAGGTTGCTTGTGGCACTGCACTCAGGAGCATATGAAAGAAAACCATCCCTGAAACTAGATAAAGTATAAATAAATAAAAGTGCTAACAGACAGCTCTAACAATGCCAATGGTAAAGGTTTGACTCTTTTTGTAGGTGGCTGTGCTTCACACTCTCATCCCTAGGTTTTAAACTGCATACCTAATTCTTTTTTTTTTAATTAATAAATGTATGTATGTATGTGTGTATGTATGTATACATGTTTGGCTGCATTGGGCCTTCGCTGTTGCATGCGGACTTTCGCTAGCTACGGCGAGTGGGGGCTACTCTTCGTTGCGGTGCGCGGGTTCTAGGTGCACGGGCTTCAGTAGTTGTGGCATGCAGCCTCAGTAGTTGTGGCTCGTGGGCTCTAGAGCACAGGCTCAGTAGTTGTGGCGCATGGGCTTAGTTGCTCCGTGGCATGTGGGATCTTCCCGGACCAGGGCTTGAACCTGCGTCCCCTGCATTGGCAGGCGGATTCTTAACCACTGCATCACCAGGGAAGTCCTGCATACCTAATTCTAACATACAAGTAAAAATGAATTCTCTGTATTGTTCACAAAAGTCAAGAGAGACCTGGCTAGAGCACAGTTGAATTTAATAATGCTCCCAGAACACAAGTCAAAGTGCTATCTCATTTACAGAAATGTTTTCTGGGATAGCAATGGGGCTACCACGTGGCCCTCCTGATGATACTGGTAAGAAAGGGCTTTAACTAACAAAACAAAACTCTGAGAAAGTAACCTATAAGAACCTATGACTTGCTGAATTACCTGTACTAAACTTTAAAGGATTTCCTATAGAAATCTTCAAATGTTTTAAATATTTTTATAGTACAAGACTATAAAAACCAAAGACAAACCCAGAAACATTAATTAGTCACATTTCATTTCAAAATTTCATTCCTGCACCAGATCTATACATTAGCTATAATTACTGTCAACCCATGACCACAAAGTGGATATGGGAGTCCAAGGAAAAATCAGGAAAGGGAGAAAGTGAATATGGACTGTTGAATAAAACGTTTATTTGGAAGGGCAAAAGTGAGGAAGAAATTTTAATCCGGCAAGCTTGAAATAAAATAGATGCTTTCTCCACTACACTTCAGAGATCATTTTCTCTTTTTAATTTAAAAAATTGTTATCCATGTTGTTAATAAGGTGCTAAGTGGAAAAGTAAGTACAAAAAATGTTCTAGTAAAATAGTATTTTCCCTAGAGTAATTTCATAAGAATATTGACATAGTTCAGACCCTAGCTGAAGTACCAACCTCAACCATTATGAAATTGCTAACTAATTTAAAAAATTATGCTGAGTTGTTTTTGACTCAATGCTTACCTTGGAATAAAACTGCCTGTAATCTGTAAACTACAGCATGACATCATTAAAAATCTCTTTAAGTCTGACCTTTTTAATCTTAATAAAAGCTAAATTATAAAAGATTAATAAATCCACACACTGGCATAGCTTAAAAAAAAAGGATGGGAGGAACACACCAAAATAAACTTCTTGTAAGAATATACAAGAAACCTAACAGTCATCAACACAAGGAGAATGGATGGCCAGGAAAGACTTTCCACTGTATACCTTTCAGTGTGGTATTATTTTTTAAGCAAATGTATTGTGTGCTTAGAACTTTAAAAAAGTTTTAAGAGTATTAACCTTCAACTAGATGTTCCCCTTACCATAAAACCTGAACTCAGAAAACAGTTCCTTTTAGAACTGTAATTTGATCAGAAATTACTAACGCAAAGACTGACAAAGTATTAAGCTATTTTCTTGTTAAAATTCCTGTTTCCTAGATTAATTTCCTAAGTCCTGGGTCCACCTACTATTTAATAAGGTTTACTTAATACCCTGTTAACTGCCTATCAAATCTTTCAAAATCTATACTGTAATCGTTTGTTTTCCATACTCCTCATCCTCAACCTCACCCCATTCACCTCAGCCTCATTCTCAACTTCAGCAGATGATCTTGCCTCAAACTATCCCCAGTTGCTGAGGTGATTTTAGGTCACCTAGTTTGAACTCCATTATTAAAACATACCTGTCATCATGGCCTACTCTCCTCACCTTGTTTTTTTCCCTCTTTTTTGATGTCCCTCCTTTCCTTTTACCCATCTTCTTTCTACCACTTCTAGGGCTCATTCCACTAATCATCCTCTTCCTCACAGATCCCTCTCCCTGCTTCTCTTCTAACTCTAAAGAATACTGACATTGGGACTTTCCTGGTGGCTCAGTGGTTAAGAATCCGCCTGCCAATGCAGGGGACACGGGTTCGAGCCCTGGTCCGGGAAGATCCCACATGCCACGGAGCAACAAAGCCCGTGTGCCACAACTACTGAGCCTGCGCTCTAGAGCCCGCAAGCCACAACTACTGAGCTTGTGTGCCACAGCTACTGAAGCCCATGTGCCTAGAGCCCGTGCTCTGCAACAAGAGAAGCCACCACAATGAGAAGCCCGTGCACCGCAATGAAGAGTAGCCCTCACTCACCACAACTAGAGAAAGCCCATACGCAGCAATGAAGACCGAACGCAGCCAAAAAATAAAAATAAAAATAAAAATACTGACATCTCCTATCCTGCAAAGAATTACCTCAACTGTAAACGACTAGTTAACTTTTCTTTGTCCATTTTTCCATAAATGTCTCAAAACTGACGCTCACTGCCTCCACTGTCTCATCAGCACTTACTCCTTTATTCTACTTATTTGTCCACATGTTCCTTCTTCAAACGCTACTTAATTATCTATCATATATCAAGTATTTGGAATATAACAATGAAAAGACAAAGACAAGGCCTCTGCATTCTCAGTCTACATTTCTTTGCAATTTTATTTTCATTACCTAGGGCTTAATTGAAGTTGCTGTCTCAAAGATTATAACCTCTATAATAGTTTTGATTTTTATCTCCTTCTCTCCCATGTTAATGGATGAGAAAAATCTCTCTTCTTGTCTAAGGAGACTCATTATACCCTCCTACCTCCCTGGGGCCCTCAAACTATTAAGAATTCCATCTTTTCTCTTTGAGTCTTCAACTGCTCCCTCCTTCCTGGCTTGTTCTCTTAACCCCCAAAATAAATTCTTCCTCAAACCTAAGTTTTCTAAATTTCATCATCTCTCCGTAAGTCAAAGCATTAAAGAACAGTCTATACTCAATCTCTGGCCACCCATTTATTACTCAACTCACAGCATCCTGGCTTTCCTTGCTACCAGTACAAAACGGTGTTTTTCTGTACTATTGCCAAAGTCACCAGAACTCTTCTGATCCCTCCAAAAGACACTTTTTTTTTAAAAAAAAAAAGGGAACCCTAGTACACTGTTAGCGGGAATGTAAATTGGTACAGTCACTATTTATTTATTTATTTGGTGGCATTGGGTCTTTGTTGCTGCGCGTGGGCTTTCTCTAGTTGCAGAGAGCAGGGGCTACTCTTTGTTGCGGTGCGTGGGCTTCTCATTGCCGTGTCTTCTCTTGTTGCAGAGCACGGGCTCTAGATGCGCGGGCTCTGTAGTTGTGGCGCACGGGCTTAGTTGCTCTGCAGCATGTGGGATCTTCCTGGACCAGGGCTCGAATCCATGTCCCCTGCATTGGCAGGTGGATTCTTAACCACTGCGCCACCAGGGAAGTCCCCAAAAGACACTTCTAAGTTCTTCTCTTTCCTGATCTCTGCAAAATCTAGACACTGCTGACTCCTTCAAATATGACATCACTCTGCTAATTTTCCAACTACCTATTTATTCTCAGACAACACTGACAGGTTCCTCATCTCCTACCTGCCTCTTAAATGCAGTGTTCTTTAGGGTTTGTCCTCTTCTCTTATCGTTTTATATTCTTTCTCTATGGGATTTCATTCAGCTTCATGGTTTCAATTACTACCTAGAACAAATACACACAACACTCAAATCTTTAATATAAGCCCAGATTTCTCTTCCAGATCCAGATATAGCCAATTACCTGTTGGTCATATCCACCTAGGTGACCCATGACTACTTTATTTATTTATTTTATATAAATTTTTTAATTTTTATTTTCGGCTGCGTTGGGTCTCCATTGGTGCACGCGGGCTTTCTCCAGCTGTGGCAAGCGGGGGCCACTCCTCGCCGCGGTGCACGGGCCTCCCACCACTGCGGCCTCTCCTGCTGCGGAGCACGGGCTCCAGGCGCGCGGGCCTCAGCAGTCATGCCGCACGGGCCTAGCCGCTCCACCACACGTGGGGCCCTCCCAGACCAGGGCCTGAACCCTTGTCTCCCGCATTGGCAGGTGGACTCCCAATCACTGCGCAACCAGGGAAGTCCCCCCATGACTACTTTAAATTCACCATGTCCAAGGCAGAAATCATCACCACTCCTCCAAATCTACTTCTCCTGTATCTCCTAGACAGAGAATGTGCATTTCTAACAAGGTTCCAGATGATGCTGATGCTGCCAGTTCAGGATCCACATTCTGAGAATCACTGCTCAAACGTATGCTGCCCCTTCCTACCTCCAGGCCGTCAGGTTCCCACATTCTGAGAATCACTGCTCAAACATGCGGCCCCTTCCTACCTCCAGGCTGTCAAGTTCCCACATTCTGAGAATCACTGCTCAAACATGCTGCCCCTTCCTACCTCCAGGCTGTCAGGTTCCCACATTCTGAGAGTCACTGCTCAAACATGCTGCCCCTTCCTACCTCCAGGCTGTCAGGTTCCCACATTCTGAGAGTCACTGCTCAAACATGCTGCCCCTTCCTACCTCCAGGCCGTCAGGTTCCTTCTGCTAACTCCTAGACCATGGTATCTATGCAGCAGGCACTGTTAATATTTCACAACACTCTATCTTATTGAACTTAGACTCGTGCAACATAGCATTCTAAGCAGTAATTACCAAATGATGAGAGAAGACTAGAGATGAAACAACAGTCAACCTAGAAAGCTGGATGTTTCTTGAGGGCGGAATAGCATTCTAGGGTATCCCTCGAATCAAATCTTACCCAAGTACATAGGCTCTTGATAAATATTTGCTGAGTGGATGGCAGTATTATCTATCCAGTCACCCAAGCCAGAAGCCACAGCAAGATTCACCCCTTCCTTCCCCATAATCCAAGTCACCAAGTCCTATCTTCTGCCTCCTAAATGTGTCTCATACCTGGTCCCTCCTCTACATTTGCACTGTTATTACGTTCTTTCAGGTCCTTAATGTCTCACTTTACAGTAATAATTTTTTAATTGGTCCCCATGTCTACATTCAGCTACCCTATTTTATCCACACGACCATAAGATTGATCCCTCTAAAACAGTAAATGAGACGATGTCATTCTCCTGCTTAAAAACAATAACTTCCCACAGGCTTTAAGGAAAAAAATATTAATTCCCTCATGTGATATACAAACCCTTCTAGGATCCTGCATCAATCTACCTGACCACCCTGTCTCTCCATTCCACCCTACCCCCCTACCCTCCAGCCATGCTGAACTGGCTTATATATTCATTCCTCAGTGGCTTTAAACATAAAGCTTTCTACCTAGAGTGTCTTTCCCACTGGCTAAATATTCATCCTTTTAAGCCTCAGCTCAGGCACCATCTCTTCCATGAAGCTTTCTTTGAGTGACATTCATTCATCTCTCCATCCAATCCCCACCTCAGTTTGGATTACACCTCTCCCCTGCCATGTGCTCTTACAGCACCCCATGTTTAGTTTGTTAATAGCACATATCACACTGCATAATAATTGTCTTGTTCACCTAGTTGATTAAGTTCCTTGGAAACTATAATTATGTCTTCTGTTTGTATAGTCAATGCTAGGTATATTAACAGACACTCAACTAAAATTTAAATAAATACATTCCATGCTATTCTCTAAACAGTGGCTCTCAAAATTTAGCATAGATCAGAGCTACCCAGAGGTATATAAATCTAGACTGCTTGGCCCCAGCCCCGGAGTTATAGATTCAGTTGGTTCAGGGTGGGACGTAACAGGTTCCCAGATGATGCTGATGCTGTCCAGGAATCACATTCTGAGTGTCAGTGCTCCAAATCTATGTTCTCTCTTCCTAGCTCCAGGATTTAGAGTCTTTTCCTAGCTACCTCCAACTCTGCCTACTGCAATGCTAATCTTTTTAGACCCAGCTCAATTGTCACCTCCTTCATAAAACTTCCCCTAATCCCCAAAGAAACTGATTTTGCTCTTTCCTCAATTTCTGTCCAGCTTTGTGTATATTATTCATATGGTAACATGCTAACTTTCTTTCACACCTATTGGCAGTTGTCTCATGTTCTCTACTTAAATGAAGGCAGGAAACCTGCCTTAATCATTTTGATATCCTCCACAACCTGGCAGAGTAACCAGTGAAATGCAGACGAAACCTACAAGTATTTGTTCATCTAAACGAATCCCTGCAGACTGCCCCGGCTCTGGGCCCACGGTCTGTCTGACTCGCTTAATCCTCCTGGCCCAAGCTGACTTCTTACACTGCCTTGTACTTTTGCTTGCCTTACAACCTATGACAGATGCCTGATCCTCGCACACTTGTCTGTCCCTCTCTCACTGCTGACTGACCCTTAGTCAGCTTCTTTGCCTTGTACTCTGAACGCTTTTATTTTCTTAACCACTACGGGACATAGTAAATGGAGAAATTTTCTCTTTATGATTGATCTGAATTTTAATTCTGCTGGCCATAAGACAGGTTGCTTGCTTTTTTCTGAAGTAGCCTTTCTTGGTCAGAGAATTCAAACTAAAATATGCTGTGTACAACTCCAAGTGCAGTTATTGTAGACAGCAATAAATGTGTTTTAGGTTCTATTTACAGATGGTGGAGATAATTGTAATACAAAGTTTAAAAACACAAAAACATAAAAAAGGTCACTTATGATATGTAAGGTTGGCCTAAGAAACAAAGCTTAAAAGAATAGCTAATTATTTATGCACTATGTTCATATATGCATCCAAAACAAAATTTGTATTACCTATTCCAATGAAAAACAGATACCCAAACACCTGGTCATATTGCTGAGTTACAGTAATGACACAGTAAAAACTACATCTGATACATAAAAAGTTAACTGTTTCTAAAAATGCCCCTACAAAATTTACTCCTTCAAAAATTACTGAGAGACTGTTTTCAATCACACCGATCTAAACATCCTACTTGATTATTTTATTCTTGTTTTACCTCTGTGTGTAACACTTAAGGACTCTATCTAAAACTATACATACCTACCTAGAGAAAATATTGTGATGATATATTTATTTCAATAAATAAACATCCATTTATTTAATCATAGACAACTGACCAGTAATGGTTCAAGAAAAATTCTTTGGAGCTCAGTACTCACATTTTTATATGCATATGCATAATTTTCAGCCCATCTGCTCAACAGTTTAATATGACCCAAATAGAGATGAAGGGATATAACAGGAAAAAAAGAAGTAGGCTACTTGTAAGGTAGCAAGTAAAATTAATACCTGTCAAAAAAGATTCTTGATAGGCTCAATTCAATCTCTAAGCCTTTTTACTTTCCCCTTACTTGAATTAATCAGATATTCATAAATTAAAATCTGCTGACAAAAATGTATGTCCATAACACTCAGTAAAAGTTATAAAGATTTTCCAAAGGGAATGAAAGTTTTCAGAACTGTATGCCCAATTAACAAGATAAATGAACCAGATCACTCCAAAGTCCAATTTATTTGAATTAATCAATATTCCATATGGCAGAGTTGAGCTACAGTCCTGACACTTTCGAACCAGTGCTATATTCAGCAGACCAACGTAATCCTAAAAGTTGAGGGGCCACTGTCACAACAAATTATGTCCTAAAATGTTATTGAGAGGACGGCAGGAAAAAAAGCCAAGAGTGAATCAGAAAATAAATACTAAAAAGGAAACTGTAAAGAAGAGAGAAATAATGACCTGGAAGAAAAAAATCTCATACGGTGATTTTAAAATATTTTTGAAAAATAAGGAAGCACTGAGTATCAGGAAGATAAATTTAAGACCTAAAAGAGAATTTTCAAAATTCAGCGTGTTGTTCAAGAAAAAAAAACTATTTGGAAAGCAGATCATTCTGCTATACACTGCATAAACAACAAGACTAGGTCACTGTTCCTCAAAACGTATCATTTATAAATAAAGGTAAAAACACTGGACAAAGATCTTCAAGATCTGGACCTTCAGGTAAAATACATGTATAGAGAAGTTGTATTAAAGCACTAAAGTTCAATTCATAACTCCAAAAGATTATGCAAAAAAAAAAAAAAAAAAGAAGGCTGCACAATGAATGGCTCCGCTCTAACTTGTTTTCTGTAAGTCTCGAAAAGCCTAAGTTTTGACTCGGAAGGCCAAAATCGTCTCTGAGCTGCCTCCGAAGTTGGCAGGGTAAAACTTCCTCTACATATCAAAACCACTAATCATTTATTAAGTCTGCTCCTAATCTGAATTTTAAGGACACTAATAGGTGCGCTTAATCATTTGTCCTGTTTTAAATAAAAGCTGACTTACTTGACTAATGTCACTTTCTTCCCCCCCAATCACACAAATTGATCCCAAGTTGCAGTCCACAGAATTTCTCTCTTCACTCACCCACCGCTCTATTTTGAAATGCTTAATATCTACATACAAGGTGAAATAAATGCAATTACAAGGTGCAAGACATTACGCCAAGCAATCCGTCGAAAAATCTTCGGACAACTGTTTAAAGACTTGTAGAAAAAGCCTAACGACCAAATCACCTGTTCGGATATCTGATATAGATGAAAAAGCACTGCAAACTTTTTCTACTATGCATGCAATTCTTGATTACAAAGAGGAAACTGCACCGGCTAGCCGGAGCGAGAAAACCGGTAGGGTAACAGGCTAAAAGGGCGTCGTTGATTTCTTGGCTACAGTGACAGAGGCGGGAGACACACCCCTAGCGTCGGTCGGAAACACTACAGCAGTGAATTCTACCTAGGGATTAATGTGAGGCTAAGGAAAGACAAATTTAAATCGCCATGATTCAAAAACAATCAGCACAGGAGAGACTTACGAAGGTAACAAAGAAAACGAAAAACCCTTGGCAGTAAGTAAGCACTAAAAAATAAGTATCTCCGTTTATCACAAACCGAATTTAGACTTGTTTTCATGAATCTACACCCTAGACCTCTCCGGTTCGCCACTGCAGAGTAAAGCAGCAGCGAAAAACAACCAAAAAACAAAACACCTCGTACGTTTGCAAACAGCAGTGAAATAAACACGAACTGGAGAGGGGGAAGTAAGGCAGAATTCCTTCCAAGGCTCGTTGCTTGAAAACAGAGTATGAGTGGGAGAAAGAGCAGCCCTGGAGAGAAAGTGGGTCTTATATAAAGGGCCATTTGCCACACATGATTTCCACAGGATTCCGGAATCTCCCCGAACTTGAGCGAGTGAGTCTGGGGGTGGGGGGGGGGGCTCCACGTGGAAGAGGGTCCGGAGAAAGGGAAGGCAGGCCGAGCTGAGGGCTGTCCGGAGCGGACGGCCCAGGCAGCGGGGTGTCGAGGCCGGGGCGGAATCCCGGGGGCGCGGGGGGGTGGTGGTGCGGAGGGGCGCCCCGCGGAGGCCCGGGGGCGGGCGGCGGGGCCCCGCCGTGCTGTCAATAGGCCGCCCGCCGCCCCCGGGCCGCTGGGGCTCTCTCGGGTCTCTCGAATTTTCCACCGGGGGAAGCCGCCCCGGGGCGTCCGGACTCGCCCCCGCCCCTGGAAGCGGCGGGCGGGGAGCGATGGTGCGTGGGGAAGCCAAAGGCTCACCATTTTGCTGGGCGGTCGGCGGCTCGCTCGCGCGGAGGAGTGTCGGTGCTCAGACTGGCTCCCGCAGGAAGCTGCGGCGGCGGCGGCGGCCCAACTACGGTCGGCTGGGGCGGCTGCGGCCCTCGGGACGCCCGCGGGGGAGGGGGTGCGGGCTGGGGGAGGGGAGGCGACGCCGCGGAGACCGCGCCGGCCGGGTGACTGGGCACACGCGGGATCGGGCAAGGAAAAGAGAAATTAAGGTCGAGGTTCAGAGAAGAAGAGCGCGGGAGGAGAGACGGCGAGAAGAGGGAGAGACAGAAACGGGGGGGAAAGGGGGCCAGGAGGCTCGGGGGCTGCAGCCTCGCGCTCGTGCTCGCGCCCGCGCAGGAGCCGTAACGGACTCACTGCAGTGGCTCGCGCTGACCCGCAACCTCAAGGCACGAAAAAGGGGGAGGGCGGGACAGGGAGGGGAAAGCGGAGCGCAGCGGCGCTCTGGGCGGAGGGCGGGGGCGCGCGCGGAGCCGGCAGCGGGGGCGGGGCTTCTGCGAGCGCCGCACATCCGGGAACCCGCGCGCCGGCTCGGCGGCGGCCGCCGTGGTGGCGCTCTGGCGAGCTCTGGTTGGGGAGCTCGGAGCGCGCCGACCACGTTCGCCCCTCCGCCGGTCGCCCCCTGCGTGCGGGGCGGGGGGAGCGCGGGGGTGGGGGCGCGGACGTTGGTGACGTAGTGTGGCGGAGCCCTTCCTGTCATGTGGCTGCAGGCGGGCGGGGTGGGAGGGTGAAGGGGGGAGAGGCAGGGCCGGGAGCAGAAGGAGGAAATACGAGGGTGCCCGGGGAGGGAGGAAATGCGAGGGGTGCGCGAGCACCGGGCGAAGGGAGCCCTGGACCCTGGAGTGGAAGCCTCGTTGGGGAGGAGGAGCAGATGAGCGGCCTTAAGGTCGGAACCACCCAGGTTCCTCACCACAAAAAAAAAAAAGACAATCCCGGTCCTGGGGCTAGAGGGAATCAGTTTGCACTCGAAGACAGGTATCTTTGCACCAATGTGATGGCTTGGACCCCCTACAGAATGTATGTCGCATCTAGACAGTTGTCACCCCGGTGCAGCACCCGCAGGCCCACACTCCAATATGGGTTGGCAGTCAGGAGCCGGGTTGGAAAGACAGGAGAAGAGCCAGAGTTGGCCGCAGCTTGAGGCGCGGGGAGTCACAGGACAACCGAGTAGAGGGGCTGCTTCCCACTGCCGCAAAGCCCTTGTCACCCAGCTCTGGATTTTCCTTAAACCCTCCAGGCTACCTTTTGACACGGGGAGGCAGTGTTTGTTTTGGAAAAACTCTATAAAACAGATTGACCACTTGTCCCTTTAGTCGTGCTGTATCCACTGTGGTGGCAATTAGCATTCCCGGAAAATTCAGACAGCGGTGGGAAATGGAGTACAGAAAAGCATAAGGAGGAAAGTTATGAAAAAGCTGCCAGGAGAGGTGTGATAAACATAATGAAGAAAACATTTTGCAACAGTTTTAACCACTTCTTTTCAAGTCTGGATAATCTCCTGCGTGTGTGTGTGTGTGTGTGTGTGCGTGTGTGTGAGTGAAATAGAGCAAGAGATGTTTACTGAGTGGTCAGAAACTCCTTATCGACAAATCCTTTTGAGTAGTTTTATAAAAAGCTATAGTGTTTTTAAAGGCAGTCTGTTAAAGCTCCTTACGTGAGAGTTTTATTCTTATGCGCTGTGATAAGCACTCATCTTTTGTAACAGAAGCTCAGTGATGTGCGCTAGGTCTCCCCACCCCACCCCCGTTTCTTTAAGAACTACTTTGTTTCCGTGTCAGAATAAATAAGGAAAAGTAACTTTGATGACAAGCTGTATCACACAGTGAATGTATCAAGGAAAGGCCAAGAAATGACCCTGTTTCTTCCACCGTTTAATCTAAGAGTCTTGACTTAGATATATTGCTATTTAGATTCTAAAATGTATTCCAAAACAAGGGGAAATCCCTAAGGCAAATTGTCATTTACGTTTTCTAGGTATATTATTTTTAATTAGTTTTGCATCATATAATTAAGACAGGCTCATTTTTTTAAAGTGCAATATTTTAAGCATTCCTCCCCCTCAGCTCCACATCTCAGAGATAATATAATCACTGTAACTGCGTTTGTGTGTCCCTCAGACATATTTAGTGAAAATCAAATTTATCATTTTGACTGAGGATTAAATACTAAGAAGGAATTTGAGCTATATGGGATGCAGTAGGTTTAGAGTAACCCATAATTTTGTCATGATTTGAGCCAATTCAGAGTATAATCAGTTAACAGATATCTATTGTGAACCTAAATCAGGAATTCAGGAGCTCAGCACTGTGAAAGGTTGGTTAGCCTCTGTGACTGATGAAAGCAAGAGACACAAGGCCAGTTCACTTGTTTCTTCCCATCCTGCAAAGGTACCAGAGTTCACCACTTACATTCTCCCAGCTTTGTGTATACTGCATAAAATACAGACACGTAGCAGGTAACATCTCTGACACTGAAACAAATTATTCGGAATCCATTAAGAGAGGTAAATCCAAAATGCACCTTTAATATCCTTGTTTTTCCCCTGAGGTCAAAAAAGAAAGTATGATAAATAATCACTCTCCTTTTTGTCATTTTCCACTAAGGCAACAGGTACCAAATAGCCCTGCCAAAAACGCACATGTTTTTAAACAATTAGAAAAGTGAAGAGGCAAAGGACATATCTAATAAGTGGATTGTTATTCCTAGAAAACTTAGCAACCAAAAGATGATTCTTGGGAAGCATTATGGAGGTGAGTTGGAAGGAGAGACACTTAAGATAGAGTTACCAGTTACAAGAATGGTAACAGCTAGGCATGCAGTAATGAGACGTACCAATGGTGGACAAAGGAAGGGGTCAACAGGAAAGGCATGGAGTAAAAATGGACTGACTATGCAACCTAGCAGGTGTAGGGAACAAGAAGAGGGAGAAATATAAGATGACTAGTTTTAGTTTGGATGACAGAAAATAGTGTTACCGTTGAGAAAAATAAAGAAATCAGGAGAAGTTTGATTGCTGAGTGAAAGAGATGAGATTGGATTTTAAAATGCTAAATCTGTGTTGCTGGTGAGATATCTTTGTGGAAGCACCCAAGTAGAAAGAAGCCGGAGGTGCAGGGTAGAAAGGCAGAGAGATGTGGGAATCAACTGAAAAATAGAGATTGTAACTGAAATCTTCAAATGTCCCCTCACTTAGTGATAAGAAAAAGAAAGGACCCCAAGATCGTAATAAAGTTGCTAAGTAGAAAAAAATTTTTTAAGTTTTAAGGAAAAGAGAGAGTAATGTTTACAGTCATATTTGACCACAGCAGCTTTAGGCTTCAGTATCTCCATGGTTATCTTTAAGAAGTTAGATATGTCACAGGTAATTTTATCCAGATCGTTGTGATATCCAGAAATCTGCCTAATAATAAAGGTCTGATTGCTGTTATTTACTTATATATCATATATAAGAGTGGCAGAGGAGCTAAATTACCACTTCTGTAGTTATTTAAGACATTCCAGTGCAGTATTACCCTAAAATACCCACTTTCATTCATGATTATATTGACTAATGTCAACGAGAAACCACATTTAATTTTATACGCGTACATGGGAAGAAAATGCCAATTGAAAAAGAGACTCAATTAAAACAACTTATCAGTAATGTCTGTTCCTTTTTAGTACACGTCTGTTAACATACATTTAGAGGAAACGTCTACCTCTCCTCCTAGATAAAATATATATGTCCCAGCTCAAGAAGCCAAGATTTAAGAATATTTTGTACCTTTCTGCCACCTAGTTTCACACACAATTCTCTTTACTGTGGGCACCAAGGTTGCATGGGGAAGAAATCACCTTCCTTCCCAGAATCCCTTTTTATACTGAGAAGAAAGCAGGGATGCCAGCTAGCCCCCTGCTCCAAGGTGTGGTTGAGCAAAGGTTCCTTGGCACCTGAGATGGCAAGGGAAGTGGCTAGCTCCCCTCTTGCTAAGCAGCAGAGGTTTGAGCCAAGGATTCTGAGTTCCATCTGGGAAACTCATTTCTCCATAGGAACCATTTCACAGAGAGTTCTATAAACAATGGCCTTCTTAACAAAAGCCTACTTAAATTATAATGTAGCTGAAACTCTGTATTTGCTATTAAAAACACAATGATAGAAAACAGTGCTGTTAAAAATATATAGCTTTATGAATTAATGAGTTTAAGGGAAATGTATACCAAGTGCTGGATGGAATTTTTTTTTTCAATTTTAAGCATAACTACTTTTTAAATTATGGAGCATATGCAACTTTAAAGAGAATTAATAATATTGAATCTGTTCAAAATAAAATCTTCTCTATCATTTACTTTTCAGATGAAATCCAGATTAGAAATATTTCTTAATTAGGAAAAGTTTCCAAAAATTATGTGGTAAATTGGCTGTATAAGTTATTCCTGTATTATATACTGGACAAAAAAGGAAAGGGGGTGAAGGAGCTTCCAGAGATTGATTCCTGAACCTCTTAAATCCACATCTAATTCCACGTGCTGAACAAAAAATCCACAGTGTTTTTAAAGGCAATATGTTAACATCTTTTACATGATGCACTTTATTATATTTCTATACTGATTATTTTTCTATATGATAAGTACGTTACAATTGAGTAATTATATGCATAAAGATGACAGTTGAAACCATGAGAAAGAGGACAGAAATCAGAAAGCATAGAAGCAATAGGGCCAGACCAAGGGCAGAACCAAAGGTAACATCTACATTTAAGTGGCTGAAAGAGAAAGAAGTGACAGAAAAGAAAATGGACTAGGCAGAAGGGCAGGAGACCCAGCAAGGATGCTCAGGAAGCCGAAGGAGAGGGGTTCGAGAGAAAGGGGTGGTCCAGCAGTGTTGTCAAAGAGGACCAGGACAGATGGAGTAGCGCAGGGAATTGGTTTGCATTCATACATATCCATTGAGATGTCCTAGAGTGTGTCTTGAAATAGTTTTTCTGAATTAGAATTCTCACTTATTTCTTTGCTCTCTTACACATAAAAATGAGGACCAAGAAAAAGCCATTTATTTGGACTCTGATAGTATTTCCATTTCACTAGTTTACGAAGAGTATTTACCTTATAGCATTTACCTAAACAGTATTTACCTAAACATAACAGAAAATATGATTTAAATGAAAAACAGATATAACACTAGAGAAAACCTGTTTGTCATACTTGTTAACTCTCATATATACTTGCACACTCACATTATCCCCACATGCTCCACACAAGACCCTACTTCTGATCCCACCTCTGGCTCAGTCCACTTCTGAATGAATTATGAATTTTCCGTTTATGAATTTTGGATAGTTGTTTAAATCTAAGTCTGTGTTGTGTAGTGTGGTAGCCTCCAGCCACTTGTGGCTGTTTACATTTAAGTTAATTAAAATTGAATAAAATTCAGTTCTTCTGCCTCATTAGCTACATTTCAAGTTCTTGATAGCTGTATATCTAATGGGTATCATACTGGCCATCACAAAAAGTCCTATCGAACAGCACTCATCGAAGTCCTTTACCTGAAAATATTCATCACCAACCAGTAAATAATGTTTGTTTATTAGGAGGGTAAGCAAATTTCAAATACAAGTTAATTGAAACTAGCTTAGGTGCCCTTGGCATTTGAACAAACATGTAATAGACACACACACACACACACACACACACAAAACAGAAAAGTATATCTGGACAAATGAAAATGTACTAATCTCAGGAAAAAACTGCAATGTGGATATATTAGAAAGAGAGAGAGACTGAAAAATTAAAAATTTAAAGATTATTGTCAGTACTTATACTGACAAAAAATGCATATATTCTATATTAAAATGTTTAACATAGCTTTTTCAACATCTAACTGTATTGCAACAAACATAAAAAATTTAAAGTTATAAAAATATTTTTAGCAACTGCATAGAATTAATAGTTAATTTACTTTGTTTTCATTAAAGACATTTTAAAAAATTTATTTATTTATTTATTTTTGGCTGAGTTGGGTCTAAGTTGCTGCGTGTGGGCTTTCTCTAGTTGTGGCAAGCGGGGGCTACTCTTCATTGCGGTGCGCGGGCTTCTCATTGCGGTGCGCGGGCTTCTCATTGCGGTGGCTTCTCTTGTTGCAGAGCACGGGCTCTAGGCACGCGGGCTTCAGTAGTTTTGGCTCATGGGCTCAGTAGTTGTGGATCATGGGCTCAGTAGTTGTGGCTCACGGGCTCTAGAGCGCAGGCTCAGTGGTTGTGGTGCATGAGCTTAGTTGCTCCGCGGCACGTGGGATCTTCCCGGACCAGGGCTTGAACCCGTGTCTCCTGCACTGGCAGGCGGATTCTTAACCACTGCGCCACCAGGGAAGCCCAAAAGAGTTTTATTTTTTACTGTAATCTGATCTCCATATTTTACCCACAGCATTAATACAGATTTCAGGTAGCAATCAGGACACTATAGAGAAGTTTTAAAATGCAAAGCAAATGTATAAGGGATAAAGTATGAAACCTGTCATCTCACAGAGATTCCTAAGAGATCTTTAGTAAATAAGGGATCAGGGTTTCAGTTTTATAGTCCATCTAAAAATAACATTCCTTAGTGCTGAATCAGGACTTTGAGCATACAGCATACTGAATCCTCTTCTTTCAATGACCGGGGTTTTTCTCAGGGAATTTTCAAGGTAGGCCTTGGCTTCCAAAGGAAAGGAAAGGAGTAAGCTGGCAAAACAAGATTGGTTTGGCATAGAATATCCATTCACTGACTTAACCCAGCTGATATATGAAAAGGTAGGCACACAAGGATCAGGCTAAGCCCTAGAAAAGGGAAGAGTGTTTTGCAGATTATAACCCACAGGTACTAGGGATTACTCATTTTAGATGGCAGATCTCAGAAGTGCCCCCAGACTTCTCCTGGGAGTGAGGAGGCAATGCAATGCCATTGCAGTGCCATTAAGGGAAAACCATGCCCTTACGGTATGGTAAACCATACCTGGGGCATAGCTTAGGATGGCATTTCCTAGACGGATGTGTGGAGAGTGGGGAACTCTGAAGCTCAATACGAGGCATTAGTAACCTGTCCTTTACCTCCATTGTTTCCACTAGAGGGAACTAATCTGAATGGTCCACTTTTGAGCAAGCCTGGTTCTCGCTTTTGCGTGCCACTGGACCCTGGGTAATTGTTTAGTGACATAAATGGAAGAGCTTAATTCGAAAGGGCCCCTGGGGGAAAACCATTGGATCAGTAACATGGTTATTACGGAAAACGTTTTACATACAGAAAATTACAAAAAAGAAAAATCATCTGTAATCATGTTAGCAGGAGATATCATTATTTATATTTGAATGTGTATCCAATCTTTTTTCTATGTATATACACAGGAAAAAAATTATGTATGTATAATATATAAATGTATATGATATATAAGTATATTATATATATGTTAAAAATTGGGACCTACTGTCTTATATTTTTCTACTTACTATTTTGGAAATGTTTCCCACAACTATACATATTCTTCAAGAATGTGATTTTTAATTTTTATATATTCATTAATGTTAATGTATGCCATAATTTATTTAATGACTCCAAAACTTAATTTTGATTTTGGTTGTTTTCAGTTTTTCCTATTACAGACAACAGTATATTAAACATTTTTGTAAATCTTTGTGCACATCTCTGATTGTTTTTTTAGGATACATTCATAGTAGTGGAATTATAGAACGAAAGGGTGTAAACATTTTAAAGGTTTTGTATCATATATATATAGAGAGAGAGACAGAGAGATAGAGTCTCAGATTACTCTCAAGAAAGTTTGTACCCATTGTAGACTCCCACCAGCAGTGCACATTTCCCAACAACTGTACAAACTATGTATTGAGATTTCTTTCTTTTTTTTTTTTTTTTGCGGTACGCGGGCCTCTCACTGTTGTGGCCTCTCCCGTTGCGGAGCACAGGCTCCGGAGGCGCAGGCTCAGCGGCCATGGCTCACGGGCCCAGCCGCTCCGCGGCACGTGGGATCTTCCCGGACCGGGACACGAACCCGTGTCCCCTGCATCGGCAGGCGGACTCTCAACCACTGCGCCACCAGGGAAGCCCTGAGATTTCTTTTAAATGTAGGTTTTTAAAAAACTGGCACCTCATCATAATTTGCATTTCTTAGTTTACTGGTAATATTGAACATTTTTCTTAAGTTTTGATCTTTTAACTCAACTGCTGAGAATATATTCCTGTGACATACCTGTTCATTGCTCACTTTTCTTGGGGAAATTTGTCATTTTTAGTGATTTATAAAAACTTTTTGTATATGAAGGATATGATCCCCTTATCATGTGTTAGGGTGATTCCCCCCAAGCTTGTAGTTTGACTTTTGATTCTATTTGTGGCATTTTTAAAGATTATTTTTCCATTCTGCATATGAGGGGGAAATAACATATGGATGACAATTAAAATGTTCATACCTTTAATATATAAATATCCTTCTAGTTAAGTAAGAACTTTTTTCATATAATTAATCTATCTTTCCTATGCTGAACATTATAGAATATATATTCAATGGTTAAACTGGAAGGTAGACTAGTAAATTACCAACCACTATTTACTTACAGAGTATGTGTTAATTAAGGCTGACTTGAAAGTGGCTACTTACTCTGTTTTCTATGGAATAGCGAATCCAATTCATTCAAAACTTCATTTGACCTTAAGGAGAAGCAAAACTGATCTGTCAATCATATTCTTCAATGAAGAGGAAAGTAACGTATGAAAATGTTGCATCAAAGCCACGTAACGAACTATACATGCAACCAAAAATTAAATCTTCAGAGACTGAAAATAGCTGAAGATACCTTCTGAAATTGTCAATGACCTAGGGTCAACTGTGTGCATTATTTTGTCATAATTTTGTATCAGTTGCACACATAGCCTATACAATGTATATGGTTATAAAATGGTATGTGGGATACACATTACTTTATGTTTTTTCTCTATCAAGTACATACACTACTCAAAAAATTACACAAAATTGTATATTGTATTTTTCTTTCTCTCCATGGTATCCTAAGTAAGGTAAATTACAGAAAATTAAACCAGCCTATTATTTGTACATAAATGTAACTGCAACATAGTTCCTGTACATTTACATTTCATGAATACATGAAAACAATCTGCTTCAACAAAAGTAACATCATAACTAAATATAGTCATAAGCCCAAGATCCATTCTGGGTAGTTAATTCGCATTCTGTTTTTCTGCTGGAATGGGTTCTTCCTTGTGCAATATTTTAAATTAGAAATATCTTTTGGGGACTTCCCTGGTGGTCCAGTGGTTAAGAATCCTCCTTCCAATGCAGGGACATTGGTTCGATCCCTGGTCGGGGAACTAAGATCCCACATACCGTGGCACAACTAATCTCTAAAGCCCATGCACCACAACTAGAGAGAAGCCCACGCGCCCCAAAGAAAGATCCCGCGTGCCACAACTAAGACCCAATGCAGGCAAATAAATAAATAAATTTTTTTTAAAGAAATATCTTTTTTATAAAAAAAGAATTGACTAGTTATTTCAGTTTTCCTTGTAATGATTAATTTATCATAGAAATTCGCTTTTTCAGGACAAACTGGTTGGAACAAAAATTTGAATTTTTCACTAGCATATTCTCTATAATGCTGTTCTTCCAGAAAATGTAAGAGTAAACAAAAAGGCATATTTCATTTTTTAATTTTTTTGCGTTACGCGGGCCTCTCACTGTTGCGGCCTCTCCCCTTGCGGAGCACAGGCTCCGGATGCGCAGGCTCAGTGGCCATGGCTCACGGGCCTAGCCGCTCCGCGGCATGTGGGATCTTCCCGGACCGGGCCACGAACACGTGTGCCCTGCATCGGCAGGCGGACTCTCAACCACTGCGCCATCAGGGAAGCCCAAAAAAGGCATATTTTAAAGAAATAAAAATATACAATGTAATGTTGTAAATTAAGAATATTCAGTAAATGAACCATGCCTGCATATTCAAGACTGTATCATTAAAATTGAGTATGCTTTTTAAAAAGTAATTTCCTCTTTTGAAAAGAATTTATGAACATATATGAGATACAAAAAATTTATAATACTATAAAATAGAACTTGTTCCATAAAATTGGCAAATTAAACTAGTGTTAAAATTCTCAAGGTCATAGCTTGAAATTGCAGTGTAGATATATTTTATGCATTTTGTCAGATTGGGGAAGTTGACTGTATTTCTAGGAAAGTGTTTTAATTAAAAAGTTGTATATTTTTGAGTAAGGCTGAAATGTTTGGTAAATAAGTTTCGTCCAGTGAATTCTGTTTTCTGTGATTTTAAAGAGCATCTTCAGGTCTTCATAAAATCAGATAACATTCTCTTAACTACTCTGAGTGACAAATCAAAAAGAAGAGAGATGTTAACATACAAGCAGATCACCTTTGCCCGGAAGCAATTGAGTTTCAGGACCCATTCCACCCTAGACACAAATTTTGTCAATGATGATTGTGCTTAGTCTCTATTAGCTTTTTCCATTTTTTTTCTTAAATAGCTGCTCATATTAGTTCCAAGACACTACTATAATCATTAATTACTTCTTCTCAGCAGACAAGACTCTCTCTTTCACTATCAAAGCATTTACAATTAGCAGGATCTTTGTCCTCTTCCAGCGTCAGCATCAGTAGCCTTAGAAGCACAGTTTGCCAAGAAACAAAAGGACTCTGCAAAAGGCAGTGGGGAACAGTGAAGAGTAATAGAAGGAGGAAACAGTAGAGCCTCCGGTCCAGCATAACAACTGCATCCAGGTCCACCCAGAAATCCAGATTCTAACTGTACTCTTCCTGTTCACCACCTCCTCCTTTCTCGCCCCTACGCTAATCTCAAGCTCTGAGCTTTGATATCCTCAACTTACACTCTCTTCCAACCCACAGTCAGTCCCTGGGTCTCCCTGTTTCCTTGTTTCCTTTTATGGGATTCTATAAAACACTAAAATTAGCAATTAGGATGTATCCACCCAAGAGCCAAAGGATGGTTTTATTTGCAGAAAGCAGGTTACAGAAATTTCTTTAAAATTGATTGCGATGTCTAAATGCTGGGGAAATACTTGGCTATGACTGAACAGAACCTGTCCGTCATGCAGTTGAATAAATTGCAAAGTAAGAGCACAACCCACCATGATATATTTTAATCTGCTATTCACTACAAAACAATCTTGATGCTATAGAAGAAAGACTTTCTTCTAACAGAGAAGGCTGAAACCCTATGGTCCTTTTAAACTGTGACTATATCTCTCATTTTTACCTTTTCTAAGTTATGCAGCAATACAGGAAACTCTTCTTAATGATATAGGATAAAGAAGGGTTTGATAAAATGAAAACTTTTTGCATAATAGTAGTCATTTTAAGTTAACTAAATATGTCAAGATCTGATTAGTAATGGATATTTTCAGTGTAGACTAAAACCTCATTAATCGGGACACCAGAGATGTTGAAATTCATCATTTGCCTTTAGCAGATGCCTTGAGGAAAAGACTGGTCTTTGGAGGATGAAGACAAAGTGGTCCTGGTGCTCAAAGGGTGTGTGTTTAAGAGTAAGGACTTAGAGGGTTGAGATCAGGAAAGGGGGCTCAGCAGACTCAAATCAACTAGTGGTTGAAGTGCGCATGTTCCTGTCATAGAATGAATAGGCGTTGGACAGGCAGGGTCTGCAGGATGTTTACACAGTGGTGGGTGGAAGAATTAGGCCCTATAAAGACTGAGTTTAAGAACTGTGAACCCCAAAAGAGTGCTCCAGTACCAAGCGTTGGTGAAGCAAGGAGGGATCTGAGTTTGGCTGTCTAGCAGGGTATAGAGAATCATAGGTGTTACTGGAAGGGCATGGGAATGAGTATGAACAATTTGTAAAGATACAAACTTAAGCACTTTGAAACTCGTACCATATTTTTAATCTTTTTAGTTGACTGAAAATAATTTTGTGGGTCTAAGAAGAGTGGAGGTTAAGTTCTGGGCCTGGAAGTAGAACTCAGGTCTGTGTGATGCCAAAACTCAAGCTTTTCACCACTATGTTATACTGCTGTTTGGTGCATAACCATGGTGTATGCCGGTGTGAGTGTGTGTGTGTGTGTGTGTGTGTGTGTGTGTGTGTATGCACACATTCACCGTTTTTATGTGTTTGATTTTCCTTTAAAATAAAATAATAACTAGGCTTCCCTAGTGGCACAGTGGTTAAGAATCCACCTGCCAATGCAGGGGACACGGGTTTGATCCCTGGTCCGGGAAGATCCCACATGCCGCGGAGCAACTAAGCCCGTGCGCCACAACTACGGAGCCTGTGCTCTAGAGCTCGTGAGCCATAACTACTGAGCCCACGATCCACAACTGCTGAAGCCCGCAACCCTAGAGCCTGTGCTTCGCAACAAGAGAAGCCACCGCTATGAGAAGCCCGTGCACCGCAACGAAGAGCAGCCCCCGCTCACCGCAACTAAAGAAAGCCTACGCGCAGCAACAAAGACCCAACGCAGCCATAAATAGATAAATAAATAAATAAATTTATCAAAAAAATAAAATAAAATAGGATCTAAATGCTGGAGAGGGTGTGGAGAAAAGGGAACCCTCTTGCACTGTTGGTGTGAATGTAAATTGGTACAGCCACTATGGAGAACAGTACAGAGGTTCCTTAAAAAACTAAATATAGAAATACCATATGATCCAGCAATCCCACTCCTGGGCATATATCCAAGAAAACCGTAATCTGAAAGGATACATGCACCGCAATGTTCATTGCAGGAGTGTTTACAATAGCCAAGACATGGAAGTAACCTAAATGTCCATTGACAAATGAATTGATAAAGAAGATGCAGTGTATGTATACACACACACACACACACACACACACACACACACACACACACACAATGGTCAGCCATAAAAAGAATGAAATAATGCCATTTGCAGCAACATGGATGGACCTAGAGATTATCATACTAAGTGAAGTTATTCAGACAGAGAAAAACATATCCTATGATATCACTTATATGTGGAATCTAAAAAATGGTACAAATGAACTTATTTACAAAACAGAAATAGAGTCACAGATATAGAAAGCAAATTTATGGTTACCAGGGGGGAAAGGAGGGGAGGGATAAATTGGGAGATTGGGATTTATATTTACACACTACTTTATATAAAACAGATAACTAATAAGGACCTACTATATAACACAGGGAACTCTACTCAATACCTGTAATGACCTATATGGGAAAAGAATCTAAAAAGAGTGGATATATGTAGATGTATAACTGAATCACTTTGCTGTACAGCAGAAACTAGCACAACATTGTAAATCAACTATACCCCAATAAAAAAGTTAAAAACTAATAATCAAATAAAATAAGGTAATTCTGTCTTGTAACTCTTTTGTTCATGTAACACACTAGGCTTTGGAGAGCTCTGGTAACAATGGTTCCAGGGCCCCAACCCTAAGCCTAAGAAGCATATTTAAACAAAGGTCAATTCCCTCCATAAAGAATCATCCCAGAAGGCCATACTAAAGCTACCAATGACTTGAGCCTTTAGTCTGTCAGATAGCAAGCCCAGAAGTTGAGATGAGGGAAAAGACAATGGTCCAACTTCTCTGACTTTGTAAAAACAGCCAAATCATGGATACATTTGGGAACATTCATGACCACAGACTCACCAACTTTTTCTCATTTGGAATTTTTTTCTTATTTGGAATGGGGTATTATGTAGAAATAGCAGAAATAGAATCTTCTCCTCTGTCTTCTCAACTAGTGTTTCTACCTAGTAGATAATCATATGTAACAGTAAACTTTAAAAAAATCACAACTTCGTTTATACAGTAAATAAATGTGTTTCCAAGATACACAGGAAGCAGATATATGAAGAAAGTGAATTTTTAAACTATCTTTTTTTCATTTTAAACCCAGCTATGGTTTCCTTGCTTGAACACGTAGCCCTCCATAATACTGTTTTATTTTTATATTTCATGTTTGGAGTTTGTGATTATATAAAGTACATCAGAGAGTGTATTTTATTAATATGGAAGTTGGTGAATCAGATCCAGGTCCTTAAGTTTTGTCCAGAGTTTTGCTCTGCATTTGCTCGCTTTTTTCAGGGGAGCAAAATAGTCCTTCCCTCCAATTCCTCCACCATGTGGATGGAGTAATCACAACAAATTTGGGGGTCCCTGTGTGTTAGTAGGGTATAAATATTGTTGAAATGAACCGCAATTTTAAAAATGGCTTTAGAAAAATAAAAATAGAAAACATGCCTCTCAAGATCACAATCCCTACCTGGGATGCATTTTCACATCCCTAACATGAAGGATTTAGAATAAATGAGGACTAAGCCTCATTCCTTCCAGCTCTAAAGGTCTATGCTTCCATTGTTTCTAACAGACCTTGTGAACCTGCCAGAACAAAACCCAGCAAACTCCAACTGCAGCCTCGGAGAGAACAAAGAGGCTCCTCTTTATTTCCTGGGCTCAGTAACTATTTCACTTCAGAATCTCATTTTAGTGGCTGCAAAACTGGGACCTGCCACTTTCATTTCAACCAGGATCACATGGATCAAAGTCAGAGAGAATCGGGCATTCTTATTCAGGATATACACCTGAAAATAAATTTAAAAACGAAAGCTAGGGAATATACTGATAGAAAAAAGTTCCCATGACAAAATAATTTTTTTTAAAAATATTTATTTATTTGGCTGCACCAATTCTTAGCTGTGGCGTGTGGGATCTAGTTCCATGACTAGGGATCGAAGCTGGGCCCCCTGAACTGGCGGGCGGATTCTTAACCACTGCACCACCAGGGAAGTCCCCTGGAGCTTTTTTAAAGAAGGAAGTCTACTAGTAGATTAGACTCTAATGTTCCAAGAGAATCTTTGGCGTAGAAATAATTTACAATGCCCGTACTACTAGAAGAGTAGGTGATAAATGGGAGAGAAAACAGTTTGAAAATCTTTATAAATAAAGGTCTCCTAAGAAAGCACACACACAAAAGGAGAATTAGTTAAAATTTCATGTAATCACTTAAGGTATTTAAAGGCTCTGTTGTCTTCCTTCACTTAAGCCCGCATAAATTTCTAGAGTTTTAAAAACTCAAAATACTTAATTTATTCTGTATTTATTTTATCTGTATTCAATTATTACGCAATGAAAATGTTTCCTGAAGATTCCATCAGCGACACAGTGTGTGCATGGCACACATGCCATAGTATAAATTGTTCTTAATCGATGCTATCAAAAATAAATCGAATCCACAACCTAAGAACCAATCTGGAATCTAACTTCTCTGTGGTGGAATTAGGTGTGTTTTAATTCCAGGTAATTGATTAGGTCTAATTACCGAAATAGAAAACTTCTAATTTGCCAGCAGTCAGTGTTATAACTGGGGTACACCACCGGAAGGTAGCACTGGAATTAAAGCATAGACCTGAATGTTAATTCACCCACGTTCTGCCTACTAGCCCCATTCTCCTCCTGAACTACACCCCCATGTGCCTTTTGCATGCAGAGCTCTCTTTGAAGCTGTAAGAGCTTCATGCGTGGGAAATCAGGGGATTTAAGCTGCCTTATACAAAAGCATATGATTTGGAGTCCAGGGGATGCTGAAAATTACTACATATTAGTAGTCTCCTTCTGGGGAGCTCATCTGAGTATGAGACCCTCACATTTTGCATTCCTTGCACCTAGGGTGTTTAAATTGGTGGCCTCGGTCCTGTAGCACCAGGGTTTGTTTTCACACTTACTTAGTTCCCCTGGATTTTTTTTTTAAACCTACTTTGACAAAAAAAAAAAAAAAAAAGGAGCAAAATAGGAAAAGAAGGCAGGGGCGGGGAAAGAATAAATCATTACACAGCTCGCAACCTCCACGGGGAAACAGCAGTACAAACCCACAGATCCAGAATTGTCAAGCAATGGGGCTGTTTGTTTACAAGTCTTAGAATCAGTTATGTAACTAGATGAGTTAAGGAAATCAAGTGAGTGTTGGAAGGGGAGGGAAGGCCAATACTTTCTGAATTAGTCAAAAGACTTGTCTCTGAAATAGATTCATAAAGACTTTCTGTTTACTTAATTTTAGTTTCTTTATGAATTTCATTTTTGAGTTAATTGTACCAAAAATACAGTGTTTCTATGCAGATAATGACCCCTCATTCTTGATCATTGATTTTGGATACTTGAAAGCACTTTCCCACCACGGGATTTGTAAAAGTGATAGCAAGCATTTATAAGGGAAATTAGAATAGCTTTTTATCCACTGACCCGGAATTCCTCTGTCTGATTTAGCAGGAGGACGTATTATATGACCAATGGATTAATTCTAATTCCTCTCCCACCCTCACCCCGTAACTTCTTTTTTAAATTGGTTATTTGTTTTATTTTTTAAATTCTGCGACCATATAATGTTTACAAAATGAAGACCTTTAAACCTATTTCTTTTTCTTTTATTTATTTATTTTTGGCTGCACTGGGTCTTCGTTGCTGCACGCGGGCTTTCTCTCATTGCTGTGAGCGGGGTCTACTCTTTGTTGCTTTGTTGCGGTGCGAGGGCTTCTCCTTGCTGTGGTTTCTCTCTTGTTGCGAAGCACGGGCTTTAGGTGCGCGGGCTTCAGTAGTTGTGGTGCGTGGGCTCAGTAGTTGTGGCTCTCAGGCTCTAGAGCACAGGCTCAGTAATTGTGGCGCGCCGGCTTAGTTGCTCTGCGGCATGTGGGATCTTCCCAGACCAGGGCTCGAACCCGTGTCCCCTGAGTTGGCAGGCGGATTCTTAACCACTGCACCACCAGGGAAGTCCCAAACTTATTTCTATATAAATAAATTTGGGGGGGAACTGAAACAGTGTAAAAATTTCAACTCTAAAGAGAAGTTAGAAAATCAAATGATTTAAATAAGTCATTATATTGGACTATAAATTTCATAAATAAGTTACTCTCAACAAAGCTCTTAAATAAAAAAGTTTTTATGATCTTTTAAATACCTGCATTTATATTTAATACTCTTTAAAAATATGATTTTTTTCCTGAAATCTTACAGCCAGGATTTAGTGCTATGAGTATAATTAATCAACTTCTAATAGCAGGTTAAATTCAAACTACTGAGGTTTCAGTCAGTAAGTTTATGGAACATTGTTTTTTTTCTCATCTAGCTAACTTGTCCTTCAAATTGAGTTGGTTTAGTGTTATATGTTACTCCCTGGGGAAAACCCTAAGGGAATTGTTGGAGAAGAATTATGTTTTTCACCAGGCAGAAAAAAGATGAATTCAGGCCCTCAGAGGATCTCCTCGGGGTGTTTTCTGCTAATGGTGCCAGAGCCCCATGACCAGAAGGGAGCTGCACAGCTGAGACATGGTACCCAGAGGGCCGCTTAGCTGTTGCACCTGCCACAATAGACACTGAGAATAGGGATTAAGTCCAAGCCAACCTTTCAAGGTAGTATATGGGGAATGGCTACTTTGTTTTCATTTAATTTGAGTCTTGGCATAGGGCAGGATATTTGGTGGCCTATGTCCTTCTACCTAAGTTAAAGGTAGGGTTGAGTTGATTCATTGTCTAGAGAAAAGAGGAGTGCAACCAACTACAATAAAAGACCTCTGCTCATGGGTAATATTTCAATAAACATGTGTTCCCAGTCCAGGAGCATCACTGAGTCTCCGTAATTGGGGGTCTGATATTTACCAGCCTCCAACAGTGATGTGAGTTTGATAAAGGGTCTCCACCCATTTAATTGTGAGTGACTATTAAACAGGAATATGAGTCAAAATGAAAGGACAAAGATGAATATCTACTTAAGACTGACTTCTCTCAATTGCTATTCAAATTCTTAGGTACTTCTGCACTTTAAGGCCATATCATTCCAATAATAGGCAATGAAGATGATTTATTCCATTTACGTGGAGGTAAATTTTGTGCATATTTATACATTGTATAGGTTGTTAATCACTGTTTAAAGATAGTGATAGTGTGCCTACAACTGTTTAATTATCTTTATCTTGTCTTGCCTGCTGTCCAAAGACATAAGAAAATATATTATTATCATGTAAGTGATAATCACAATTATAATAATGATTTACCAATAATGCCTTAATATAAATAATGAGCTTAACCTTTCAAAGCACTCTTAGGTATATGAGCTAATTTATACATCATTAGAGCTCATTATTCCTTATATACATTTTTCTGAGATGTGAAATGGCATCTTGTCTTCACAAGATGAAGATGGGATGGATTTTAGACATCTCAAAAATTAAGTATACTTTATTTCTATATGTGTATTATGCTTCAATACAAAGTTTAAAGACTTTGATAATATAACATGCATTTTGATTCGGTATCAGAAATTACTAAGACTGAGTGGGCTAAGTCAATTCTCAAGAAAGGATATAGGTAGCTTTTATTTTTCCTTCAATAAAAATTTATAAAAGTGTCTTTTTTTATTTTTTAAATTTTTTTTGGCGGTACGCGAGCCTCTCACTGTTGTGGCCTCTCCCACTGCGGACCACAGGCTCCGGACGCGCAGGCTCAGCGGCCATGGCTCACGGGCCCAGCCGCTCCGCGGCATGTGGGATCTTCCCGGACCGGGACACGAACCCGTGTCCCCTGCATCAGCAGGTGGACTCTCAACTACTGCGCCACCAGGGAAGCCCCAAAGTGTCTTTTTTAAAGTCATAAACTGTCTATACTTCAAAATAAGTTTTACCACATGATTTGGAGGTGCTCTTGGGCTCTCTGGGGATGGGACTGAAGTTCTGTTACAATATCTTAGTTTAATTTTTAAGTTCAGAGAGAAGATGGGGACAGAGAAGAAACTCATGTCTGTACAGAGCAGGGGAACTTTTGGTATAACTTCTTGGAAGTGGCTGTTTCAGGTGGTGAAAAGAGCATGGACTGTCCAGTTGTGTGGGTTTCAATCTCTGCTCTGTTATTTAAGCTCACCGAGCCTCGGTTTCCTCATCTCTAATACGAGAATGTGGCTTTGCAGAGTAAGTGCTCAATACCATTACTGCAGGCAGGAGACATCAACCAAACGACCCCTTGGATGTCCTTTAAATGCTAGACTTAAATCACTGTAAAATAGACGAACCAATTCCCTTTCAATAGTGAGTAGTTGAAAACATTCCCAAAGATGGCAGAATAAGCTATTAAAATGGGTTTTATAAAGGAAAAAAAACCTTCTTCCTTTGGCTTTTATCAACTATAAATGAAAGCTACTCTATTCATAGTCTAAAGCCGACGAAATAAGCTTTTGTAACATGCTAATATTTTCACCTCAGGAAAATAATTGTTCCTAGGAAAGACAACTGTTCCTACACTTAACCCTACTGTTTGAAGTATAAGGATTTGTTATATTTTTTTGCCTGAATCGAAAAACCAAGGACGGTTTGAAAAACTTTAAGCAGTGATCAAGTGCCATGTAATTCTGAGTTATGAACTATCTGAGGACATTAATGGAGCACGTTATAAATATTAATTAGTTTTTACCAACACCCTGTGGTAACAGCTTTATTACCCCTCCTCCCCTTTTAACAGGCAGGGAAATGAAGATTCCATGAGGCCAAGCGCCTTACCCTGGGGATATGAGGAAGAAGTTGCCCAGCCAGAAAAGGGAATCAGAGAAGGTTGGAATCAGAGCCCTGTGCGTTTCCAACTTAAGAAGAGACTCGTTCCTTATGTATAAAAACATTTCTGCTTCTCTTCAGATTGATATAGTTGAGGGAAAGTGGTTTATGTGTCCTCCTGAGACTCTCAAAAATGTTAGCTATTTGTTTCCAGCACCTGCAATCACAAATCATGTGTTGGTAGTACTAACACTTCCAACTTTGAGATCTAAATTTACTTACTAAATTTCAGATTGTTCCTATAAATGGATTAAAAATGGAATTTAATAAAACAATAAAAATCAAAAGCAACAAAGAAAATAAAAGATTTTCTCCCTAAGCAGATAAGTGATTTACATGTTTATTGTGGTTTTACTTTTAGATATTTGTCTCAACATTGTAACTTGTAAGGTAACCCACAGATTATTTTACAATCTCCTCTTCTGAGTGTTTAAAGGGCACTCAGTAAAGACTTACTGGTTGAAACACAGATACCCCTCCCAGTTATAGATCGACCAGTGACTAGTATAGAAAGTTTTATAATTGATAACACAGTGTATACACAGCTACTTATTCAAATATTCAGTTAATAAAGCACATTTACTGGTTTAACCAAGTAAGTTGTGATTAGAAGAAAGAGCCAGAATTAGCCATTATGACTTCAACTCAGTTAACTTTGATAAATAAACACCTCGTGTGATTTCTTCTTCAAAAGATAAAACTTTGACAACAGGAGTCTGATGTATGACTTTTAAAAAACAGAAAGAGATTGAATGTGTCAAGAGTCAGAAAAACATACATTGTCCAAATTTTGTTTTCCAAAAAATCACTTATCCTAGCCAAGAGTAAATAACAGAGGGTCCTTGATCATCAGTATTGGGTAATATGAAAGATGGAAATCACCATCACTGGGTAGGTTTTTTTCCATAATAAACTACAATATTGGTTTATGTAGCATCCATATAACTCTTTTCTGTTATACTTTTGGAGTTGCCGTGTTCAAAGTAACACCTGGAAATTGTTGACTATAATACAGAAAAATAGAATTGAATTTGGTCTTTTTTTTTTTTCTCCTCATTTATTGAATTTGGTCTTATGAGCTAGGATTCAGCGTCGAGGTACTGCAGCATACTTCTGAAAATAAGCCTTGCAAATGTTTTCCACTAGAATATTTATGGATATAGTAATTTAGGCAGTCATTCCCTAGAGTAGATTATGACATGCCAGTAGCTGAAAGATGAGAATAAAACCTAAAGTGTCCAGTTGCAACTAGAGAGAGCCATAAAAAACCCACATTAAAAATATTTTTAAAAAGCACCTTTTTTTTTTTTTTAGATTGGTACTAAGTTAAAAAGATCCACACATTTGGGAAATTGTCTTTATGACTTTTTCTCACAGACCACTTTCCTTCCTGTTTGTCGATTAAAATAAATAACGCCTGAGATTTTAATTTTAGTTTCTCAAACAAGACAAAACCAGTTGAACTGCTTTATATTGTCTCCTGAGCCAGGAATTGAGGTCAACCGTCACGAAAAAATAACCACAATTTGACTTTTTGTGTTTTGTAGGTTAATACCAGCAAAGAAGGGGGTGAGTTGTTTATATCCTTAAAAATAATTTCAGAAGAAATGAAAGTCTTCAGCTCACTATTAATCATATTATTTCCCACTTTTTTTTCCGGTGAAGAGTTTATAAATGCCAGTAAAGGCCTTACTTTGTAGAAATTACTGAGTTTAAATACATGTGAAATGCCATTGCTTCGATAGATAGCTTCATAGACAACGAGATCAAAGCTGTTAACATACATTTCAAGAGCCTTGGCCGATTGATGTTCTTACAACCGTCATATTTTAGAGACCTTTCTAAATCATGAGTTACATGAAATAGAGTAAAGAACCTAAGAAAAAATTAGGCAAGATTGTTTCATTGAGCTGTCCCTTTCCCCTCTGGGGCCTATTAACTACTACACAAACAAGGCTGCCTCTTATTTCGTCTTATTTGGCGTTGGTACACACCTCTAAGTGAGTGGAGCCAGTCCTCTAGAACTGGCTGTCTCCTCTTGAACAGTTTGTTATTCATATTTCAGTCGCTTTTTTTTTCATGCCTCTTTTTCACTTCATGACGTCAGAGTATCTGATACTGATCAAATCAATGGAGGTAGCCTAGGGTACAAGCATTTCAGAATAGGATGTTAATGCAGTACTGGGTATATCTCACTCACTGGCACAAGCTTTTTGATGTTGGAGCAGAAAAAAACTGTTCAGAAATGTCTCCTTGCCTCCCTTGCAGGGTTATAGTGGTTTACCAGGCCAAGAATTAAACAGAGAAGAAAGGAATCCATTTTTAAAGGCACATCCTTTAGATGACAGATGCAGAAGCCACATGTATTGGCATTTCATTACTTAGAATCTTATTCGAGTATCAACGTTTATCTGAACACAAAGGAGGAAGGAGCCAAAGATTCAAACTGTGTTTAATTTGGACTCACGTAATTCATGCTTGGGAAAAACTTAGGGGTACGGAGTCTTCTGCCCATTCACGTGAAACACCCATTTACCATTAATAGGGATAACCATATTTGTTGAAAAGAAAACCTGTCCTTTAGAACTAACTTAGACCTTAGGGACAGAAAGATGTCCCCAGCTAATAGCTGATGGGAATTGTACAGTCTCCAATTTGCTCCCTGCTGACCTGGCATCACTGAATTTGGAAAAGCAGAGCCAGGTTCACCCGGGGGTAGCAGAGAAGAAAACTGTTTTGAAACAAAAAAAAAAAAAAAAGAAAGAAAGAAAGGTGATTATACTTCAGGCTTTTAAATTGAGTCACAGAAGTCCCTGCCTAATTATATCATGAAAACAAGCTCCAAGTTCCTAGGAAAGAGAAGGTAGTGGTAGATTTATTCTTGTTTACTCCTTTCAACCAACCACACTTGAAAAGGTTTTCTTAAAATAATGAAATTAGACTCATCTGATTAGATGAAATATTTCAATTTGGAAACCAAATGACATTTCATTTTCAAGGATTCATGGTAAGGGAAAACAGATGGGAAAAATAATCTTGACCCACAGAAAATCACAAACCTTGGGTTATATCCTATCACTAACCTTCTTGACCCCAGATGTGAACAAGAGGCCAGCCAGTCACTGAGGCAATACAGTATTAAAAAACCGTTGTGGGTGGAGCATATTGGGAGGTGCTGAGGGGAGACAAGAAGTAACGGAAAAGCATAGTTCTTACCTTTAAAAAGTGTATGACGGGGCTTCCCTGGTGGCGCAGTGGTTGAGAGTCCGCCTGCCGATGCAGGGGACACGGGTTCGTGCCCCGCTCCGGGAAGATCCCACATGCCGCGGAGCGGCTGGGCCCGTGAGCCATGGCCGCTGAGCCTGCGCGTCCGGAGCCTGTGCTCCGCAATGGGAGAGGCCACAACAGTGAGAGGCCCGTGTACCGCAAAAAAAAAAAAAAAAAAAAAAAAAAAGTGTATGATGAAGTCTAAATATTAGTACAAAGCATGTGGATGTTTGCATTCACTTTCTCGCCTTGACATTTTCTCTCCCCTTGGAGAGGATAATAAACTACAGGGTCGGGAGGAGGAAGACTTGGGCTTCTCAGTAGTCTCTCAAATGGGGTGTAAACAGATCTCTGAACAATCAGAGCCCTTCACTAGCTTCAGAACAGGATAAGGATTAAGAAGACAAGCTTTGAAAATAGATAAACCTGAGCCTGTCCCTTGAAAGTTTCCAAGTCTCTGTTCCCATATCTGTAAAATGGAGCAATGATGCTCAACCACAGGGTGGCTGAGGAAATCAAATAAGATGAAATGTATGAAATACTTAGCACAGGGTTTGGCAAACAGCAAGAACTCGAATGAACAGTAGTCTTTACTATTATTAATGATGGATAGTGGCTAATACTCATTTAATATCTAGTGTCCTTTGCGTGGAATGTTCCTGACCGTCCCCTCTGGTGTTTATCTGTGGCTCAACTGGCCACACAGGGAGTGTCAAGTACAGCTCTGTAACCTTGGTGCCCTTCTTGGGTTTTATCCAGAGACCAACTCAGCACAATGCCCCTGCGGAAAGGATGGGGTGGGAGTTGGGGATAAAAAGGTGAAAAATCATGCCAGGTGCAGTGGGGATTACGATGAGAAGCGTGCCTTAGCCAAGCGAGAGCCACTGCAGACACCTCTTGGCATTCCACCCATGGGGACTGAGTAGCTTCTGTGTGCCAGGCTGGCCACATTGGTGTCCTGAAGAGAGCACGTATTTTCACTGCTTCCTGCTAGGCTATGCTATCTTGGGGATTGGGAATCTTAGGCACGTGATTTTGGAATGAAATATTGCTTTAGAAGAAAGAACAAAACATTAGCTAGTTTAGACCAGTCCAGGATAGGAGAGGAGATAAGCCCTGCTGAAGAGCCCTGTTGAAATCACAAATGCTGCATTATCGTGGGATGGAGAAAGAAGATAAGTGTAACATTTCTGTCTTCTGCCCACATCAACTGAGGTGATGGAAGATGTGACTGCCCAAGAGAATTAAGGGTAAGTGGATGGAAAGAAAGGCCTGGTCCTGGAATTAGGGAACCTCGGGTGATGAGGTTGCATCACAGAGAAGAGTTCGATTATTTTTATGCATCTGATTAAGATTTGACTTGGGAATATCATTGTAAGGTGGAGATCTTGAGATGAACTGAATATATGTGAACCAAACTGTACAACTTAGATTGATACGGAAAGAACTTTTTTTTTACTTGAAAATATTTTTATACCAATTAAATAGAAAATCCTCTTCTCCCATCTAAAGAGGAATAAGAGGGAAGTCTGGGGCTTGGAGCCCTGAGCTCTAATAGTTGGTGCATTAATTTGTTTCACTCTTTGAAGTTAGGAAGTTAGACCCACATTGAGGTGTCATGGAGGAGCCCAAGAAGCTTCAAGGTCGTCCAGTCTGTCCTGCCGCCGGTACCACCTAGTGGCAGCCAGGAATATGTGTAAGTATCTTTTTAAAAATTGCTGTAAAAACTTACAAAAAGCATACATCAGTAGAACTCATTGTTAAGACCAGTTTAAAAACGCGCGAGAATTCAGAGTAAATTGTCAAGGGTCCTTCTGTTCCCTCTCCCAACCCCACTGCTCTTCCTTATTATTCTTATTAATAGTAACCTGCCTTTGCTATGTATTTCCTCAAATCCCGACCTCTCTCTCTGTCTCTCTCTCTTTCTCCTTCTCTCTGTCTCTTTCCCAATCTGTCTGTCTCCCTGCACTTAGTTTTTAAAAACAGAAATGGAGGGGCTTCCCTGGTAGCGCAGTGGTTGGGAGTCTGCCTGCCAATGCAGGGGACACGGGTTCGTGCCCCGGTCCGGGAAGATTCCACATGCCGCGGAACGGCTGGGCCCGTGAGCCATGGCCGCTGAGTCTGCGCGTCCGGAGCCTGTGCTCCGCAGTGGGAGAGGCCACAGCGGTGAGGGGCCCGCGTACCGCAAAGAAAAAAAAAAAAAGAAAAGAAATGGAATCAAACTAAATATTATGGGGTGATTTTTTTCCACTTCCCAGATATCTTTTTTAATTGAAGTATAGTTGATTTACAATGTTGGGTTAATTTCTGCTGTGCAGCAAAGTGATTCGGTTACATATATATATATACATTCTTTTTTTAAATATTCTTTTCCTTTATTGTTTATCATAGGATATGAATATAGTTCTCTGTGCTAGGACCTTGCTGTTTATCCATTGCATACATAATATCTTACATCTGCTAACCCCAATCCCTCCCCCTTGGTAACCACCATGCAGATGCTTTGGAATTACTCTCATAGAGTCCACCTAATTTGTCAGGTGTGAAAATGTAGAGCTCAGGAATCTACATTTTAACAAGCATCTGAGATCACTCCGATGGCCTGTGAGAGGCCCTTGCAGATTATTAATGCAAAGCAAATAATCTGGAAAAAAAAAAAAAGAAAAAGCAGAGAACCTTTGTTCCTGGAGATGGCAGACACTGGAGAATGTGCTTACGCCCATAAGGGATGCCTTGATGTAGTGGTTGTTGGCGCTCCTGAGAATAAATGGATACTAGCCTAAGCTGAAGAAGACCACGGTGCAGTGAACTCCGTGAAGACTCTCACGGAGCACCAGGCTATGTATACAAGGCCTGGACTCTTTCTTTTTCAGACCAATTGTCGTCAACGCCCATCTGTTTGTTTTGTTCCAAGAGTCATTATTTAGCCAGGCCCAAGCTGTTTTCATTAATATATTGCATTTCTGACAAGCCTCTCCCTGGATGTTCTCCAAGCATTTTAGCAGCTTTCAGCCTGTCTTCTCTCATTCCCTGAGGGAGGAACAAGTACAAGTTCACGCCAACGCATTCGAGAGGCATTGCTCAGAGCAGCTCCTGGGGCACCAGATGCAGGAGGGAGGGAAAGAGTGGGATAGCTCCCAGCGCCCTCTCCTCTGTTCCATCTCCTTTCCCCACCCACCCTGCCAAATGCTCCCTGGTGTCTTCAGCAGGTGGCTCCCACCCCTGCCTTCAAGTCTGCTCAGGCAATTTCCCTCCTGAGATAAATGAGCTCCGAAAAGATTCACGGGCTCTAGACAGTGTGGGACTGCCAAGAACCACATGTATCTGGCCAAAGTGAAGGCTCGAAACCACTAAGCAAAGGGCTCTTGCAGAGACAGAGGTGGACACGGCTTAGGCTCCTGTGCAGAGGTGGGACTTTCAGGCAGCCAATGTCCACCGGGGGCAGAGCTCCAGTTCTCCAGGGTCCAGGCGCTCCAGCCTCGGCCACGTGGATCTGCCTAGACTTGCCCTGACTTCTCATTCCTGTGACTTTCCTTCTGGTAAACGCCTCTCAGCTCTACAGACTCTGATTTCCTCAGATCCACTGAGGTTAACCCAGTTGAATTAACCCAGTTTCTGATTTAGGTTCTTCTCTGACCCACATTTGCTAGGTCCTGCCTTCTCAGGCGTGGTCTCCTTGGCCTGCCTGGTCTTCAGCCTCGTGACTCCAGCCTTGATGAAGACACAGAGGATCAGCAGACCGTCTGTGGAAAACACTGAACTCTCCTCTGATTGTTTATGAGGAACATCTGACTTGTCAGTTTTCCGGAAGGATTTATATAAATGAAGGAAAGAGGAGAGGACTGCACTGGCACCTACCCCTTGGAAGTCTGTTCAGTGGTCTGCCCTCTGGAATTGTATTCCCTGATGCTTTGTGGAGATGGTTTGACCCCGGCAGCTTGATTTCTAGTCTCAGGGGCCCTTCTGCATCAGTGTCTTCAGGTTTTGAAAAAGTAAACATACAGTAAAATGAACTCTGTGTGTGTATGTGTGTGTTGCGTCCGTTTCTATGAGTTTTAACACCTTTATAGATTCATGCAAATACCACCACTACCAGGATACAGAACAATTCCATCCCCTAGGAAACTCCCTCATGCTGTCCCTTTGAGTATCCAAGTTTTATTTTAAGGCCTTAAATCTCATAAAGATCACTAGGGAAAGGTTAAGCTCCATAGCAAAGTTAAAGAAGATAACCTGTGTTCAATATTTGAAGGGAATGGTCATTCAGGACTGAGTTCCTTCTACAGGATGAGGACAGATTCTCACAATCCCAAGTTCTAAATGGGTTCTTAGGTTGTCTTCCCAAGGAAGTTGGCTCAGCTCTCCCTTCCTACTCAGACAAGCAAGAGCTACTTAGCTCATGGGCCATGTCTCTCTGTGGACAGCCTTTTCAGTGGGAGGGAAATGTCAGCTTCTGGGGCTGTCAGAGATCAAGGGTTCGTAGACTTCTTTTTTTTTAACATCTTTATTGGAGTGTAATTGCTTTACAATGGTGTGTTAGTTTCTGCTGTATAACAAAGTGAATCAGCTATACATATACATATATCCCCATACCTCCTTGACTTCTAGTGGAGGATAAATGTATTGGAATCATTTGGGTTTTCATTCTGCCTCTTCCACTCACACTAGCTGTGATATTAACCTCTCTGAGCTTAATATCCTCATGTTAACAATGAAGATCTTATGTATATTATGGGGTGGTTTGAAGGATGTCACAAGATCCTATACATAGAACATCTGCCACAAAACAGGCGCACAGTGAATGTGATTTTTTGCGTTTCTTTTCCCCATTTAATCCATCCCCCCCAGCCCGCCTCTAAACAGAACCCTATCCAAACTAGCTCAGTCAGCGTTTATCTTATTTTTAAGCCCATAAGAGAAAAAAGATGGCTTAATCTTTCTCCTAACTCATCCCAGGATTTTTAACTTTCCCTGGCAGGAAATGATTTCTTAGAACTAACTTAAAACAATTAAAACCAACTTAAAACACTTTTTCTTTTTGGAGTAGTTCCACTATAGAGTCCTCAGCAGAAAAAGAGAGTAGCTGGCCGGGGCAACCCAGATGCTGTAGAGAAGAAAAGGCTGGATTACGTTGTGATAATACACAACCCCCAAATCTCAGCAGTGTTTTACAATAGTTTCTCATTCTTCCCCCCTCCAAAAAGAGGGATTGATGTAGCTTAGAGGAATGGATGGATGGATAGATAAGTGATAAAGCAATGATAGCAAAATGTTAACTATAAAATCCAGGTGATGGGTTGTGGATTTCAGTTGTACACTTCTTTCAATTTTTCTGCCTATTTCAACATTTTTCACAATAAAAGTTTAGGGAGAAAAGTTTACTTCTCACTTATGCTCTAGGTCCAGTAAAGTTTGGCTAGGGTTCTGCTTCATGTCTTCTCACTCCAGGATGCGGGATGATGGATCATCTTGAAAGCGGACGGTTGCCATGGCAAAGGGAAAGAGAGCTCTGCTGGGTATTGCACAGGCGGTCGGCTGTTTCAGCCTGGAAGCAACATACATCGTTTCAGCTCACAACTCATTGGCCTGAGCTCCTCTCACATGGCCCTACCCCAGTCATGAGAGTGCAGTCCTGTCATGTGCCTAGGCAGGGGAGGGCTGGAAACATTTTGTGGGTAGCACAAAATGACGACCCTGACATAAATAGACTCCTTCAAAGCACTGCACACCTTAACCCCGTCATCATTAATAATACTAACATGAAAAGGCATCTTCACTTCAAGAAACATCAGAGAGAAGACTCAGATGCTTTTTCTTACTCATCTACCTGCCTTCTTTCAGTCTCCTTTAAAGGGAGCAGGACTAACCCATTGAAGGCTAATATATTCCAAACTCCTTGGCTTTTTTTTTTTTTTTCCCAGCCAGTCAGCCATCCAGCTAGCTCTTTCTAGAATCTCATCACTTTTTTTACTGAGTCAGCTCATTCTCACTGAGTCAGTCAGAAAATGTGGAAGCCATCCAGAGAACTCCAGAAAGGCAGAAGTTAGATGGAAGCTGGTGACGCTTTTCAGAAACGGGGTCATCAAAGAAAATATCTGAATAAACACGATTTCAAAATTATTCTTGACTCTACACTTTAGAGGAGTCAGGAAAGACTTCATAGCTGACGTGACATTTAAGTTGGCACTTGAAGGCATCTGCTAAGAAGAAAATGGAGCAGGGCATTCCAAGCAGAGGGTACAGGCTGTGCAGTGTCAAGGAGACAGTCCCAGCTCTGAATACCTGAAGGAGAATCAGAAATCCACCGTGGGCAGAGGCTAGAGTGCCTGTCAGGATTACTATTCCAGCACAAGAGTGAGGCCAAAAATATTGTCATATTTTTCATTGGTCAGTAAATGGGGAATAAAATACCATACTTGCTAAAAAAAAAAAACAGAATTAGTCTTATCTAGTGCTCGAACACTAGTTCCTATGACTTCAAGTAGTCAAGGTCCTCTTCAAGTAATTTGCTGTGCAGAGAGCTATAGGTTTCTAACTGAATACAGAGTTTCTAGAAATGGAATGCTTTTATTTATTGACAATAATTTAGAATCATCTATATAGACTTAATCAATTCACAGTAATTTTGGGGGGGGAAAGTCATTGATCTAGTAGACTGCAAATAAAGGAAGGCAAAACCACCGGTTAAAAAAACAAACACGGCGGGAGTGTGGGCACAGGATGAAGTCGTTTTAAATAAAAAGCATCAGAAGGAGGGTGATGAGGAGAAGAGAAGGAAGGTGTTTTGCTTGTGACATTATTTAATCCTAACACACTCTGAAGTGGATAGTATTGTCACCATTTCACAAACGAGAAAACTGAGAGTCAAATAAAGTCATTTCTTGTAAAATCAGCTGTTTAAACTTGAGCCTTATTTTTCAAAATCTGAGACATTTTTCTTCTGTAAAACGGACATATGACATGCGTTGCCTACCTCACAGAGCTGTTGGGAGGATTAAAAGACATAACAAATAGGGACTTCCCTGGTGGCGCAGTGGTTAAGAATGTGCTTGCCAATTCAGGGAACACGGTTCGATCCCGGGTCCAGGAAGATCCCACATGCCGCGGAGCAACTAAGCCCGTGCGCCACAACTACTGAGCCTGTGCTCTAGAACTCGTGAGCCACAACTACTGAGCCCGTGCACCTAGAGCCCGTGCTCCACAAGAGGAACCGCCACAATGAGAAGCCCGTGCACCGCAATGAAGAGTAGCCCCCCATCGCTGCAACTAGAAAAAGCCGGTGTGCAGCAACAAAGACCTAACACAGCCAAAAATAAATAAATTTGTTTTTAAAAAAAGAAGAAATAACAAATAGAACTTTTGACATCACTCTTGACATTTCTCAGATTTTAAGTTCTCTGATTCTGTCCGGATGTTTGCATATTATTAAGAACTGGGTCTTTGTAAAAGAGACTCTATGGGCTTCCCTGGTGGCGCGCAGTGGTTGAGAGTCCGCCTGCCGATGCAGGGGACACGGGTTCGTGCCCCGGTCCGGGAGGATCCCACATGCCGCGGAGCGGCTGGGCCCGTGAGCCATGGCTGCTGAGCCTGCGCGTATGAAACCTGTTTGTGGAGAAAGTCTTTCCCTAACATACCTTAAAATACATTACTTCAAACTATTTATTTTTAAATAATTAAAAATATTGTCTTTACATACATTCTCCTTCTCCTTCTTCTCCTTCTCTTCCCCCTCCCCCTCCTCTTTCCTTCTTTTCCTTCTCTTTCTCCTCCTCCTCTCCTTCCTTCCCCTCCTCCCCCTCATCTTCCTCTTCCTCCTTCTCCTTCATCATCTTCTTCTTCTTCTTCATTTTTTGTATAAGACCAGAGCACAAGCTTTGACCATCACCCATGCATGGAATATTCTTTTAAACACCTTCAGTTTTCCTCTTTGCATTTTTAATACTTTTGTTTAAAAATGTATTTTGTCCTCTCTGACTTTTTAAACAAAATGTACCAAGTAATAATGTTATGTGCCAGCCACAATTTTATCTACATTAACGTATTTAATCCTCACAACCACTCTTTAAAGTAAATATTTTTATTATCTCCATTTTCCAAATGAAAAACTTTAAACTCAGAACTTCCCTGGTGGTGCAGTGGTTAAGAATCCACCCGACAATGCAGGGGACAAGGGTTTGAGCCCTGGTCTGGGAAGATTCCCACATGCCACGGAGCAACAAAGCCCGTGCGCCACAACTACTGAGCCTGCGCTCTAGAGCCCACGTGCCACAACTACTGAAGCCCGTGCGCCTAGAGCCCGTGCTCCGCCACAAGAGAAGCCACCGCAATGAGAAGCCCGCGTGCCGCAGGGAAGAGTAGCCACCTCTCCCCGCAGCTAGAGAAAGCCAGCACGCAGCAACGAAGACCCAACGCAGCCAAAAATAATTAATTAGTTTAAAAAATGTAAGCGCAGAGATATTAAGTGACTTGTCTAAGGTCACACAGTTAACAAGGATTTGAATTGAGGCATCTTGGCTCCAGAATCTGAACTCTTAAACACTGGGTCATGATGAAACATTTGTGAAAATAATGGATAATCTTCCTAAATAAGAGTCATGATGATGTATATCAATTTTTATTTGATATCCACAGAAACTATTGTGGTTTAATTCAGGATTATGTCCCTATCTATTATAGTTTTTGACTTATTTTATCTTCTTTCAACATTTTTTCTTGGTCCTCTCTCTGTGAAAAAAAATTTATTTTCAGTATATCTGTCTCTACAAATTGCCTTCTTTCCTCTAATTATTCTGCATCCAATTTCCTAAGAGCCAGACACTAGATCACCTTATAAGTTAGAACCGTCTTTAAAATACGAGTCATGAGGCTTTGAGTGAAGACCCAAGCCTTTAGTGGATGGACTTGGTGACATCTGTGACAGAGATCTTTACTTTTTGGCATGTTTTCTGTTCTCAACTGGGATCTGGATGGCTTAGATGGTTGGATAAGTGACTTCTCAATAAGCAAGGTGTCACAAAATAGAAATTCAAGGCATTTCTACTCTCCCACCTGTTCCAAAGTGTTTCAGTCATCATAATAATTAGAAGGATGGCCTAGTTCCTCAAGCTTCTGGGTAGCCACCCGATGCTTAGAAGTAGAGAGACATGGCTACAACTTGTATAAAAATAGCCTTCCAGATGGCTGAGGGGCAAAGTTACAACTCAGCAGCTTGATATAGCTGAGCACTTGAATCTGGAAGTAGGAGGAGAGCTATGCTGAGAAGTAGCCAGAGAGACTGGGCTTGAGTCCAATCATAAGTAGAACAGTAGATGCCAGGAGAGATCACTTAAGGTGGCAGATTAGCTGTTAAGATTTCCTGTTTACTTCATCTCCATCCCCTCCCCACCTCCCTTGATTCAACCTTACCTCTTAGCCTCAAGGGAAACATACACACATGCGCGCACACACACATTTAAACAAAATAAGGAGAATAAAGTAGAGGTACAAACCATAAGTCTTAATGTGCTTTTGAAGTCTACTAGCCGAACTCATCTTACCCACAAGAAGAATGATGGTGAGCAGTTGAACTCACCCAGTGTGTCTCCGGGACTTCGATACTCCAGCTTCTGGGCTGGGGCTCTTCGGTGGGAGGGTGTGTCCAGTGACATGGGCCATGTTTCCCCCAGCCCTGCCTTAAGTCATTCCCAACTCAAAAATGGAAATGGGCAAAAGCCGCAATATTGCTTCCACCCCTCAAGGCAAATACTAAGACTCTGATGGATGAGTCACTAGCTTGAGAGTCCTTGTTTCCCAAATGAAAATATTTACTCATCAAATGTTTCAATAGGCTAAGATATGTAGTTTTCACATTTGCCCACCTTCTAATAACTGCATTTCCACTGGATATTCTGGAATAAAACTTAAGCCTCTGTCTACGGTAAACCCATTGCTTTAAATATCTCAGTGTTTGAAGAGTGTTGGCTTTTAAAATACAGTAATTAGGAGCAGATTAGCGCTTATATTTAGCTACAGTTAATAGACACTATCGTTTTTGAAAAACAAGCGAATTGAGAAGCATACTCCTCTCTTTTAACACCGCTCGTGATTAGCCCAAATCCAAGGCATTACTGTGCCCTGCTGGCAGCACAGCCTCATTGCAGGTAAGTAACACAGGTGCAGAGGGTTTGGGGCCAGCCTTCCAAATTCATTTCCACAAGAAACTGATTCTTTGCAATAGTCCCATTAACCTTGCATATTCTTACATGGAAGGTTCACAAGGCAACAAAAAAACAAATCCCCAACTAACTTTTTCCAACCCAATAGGATTTGTGCTTCCCAAGTGAACATTACAATATTGTTACCTTTCAAGAGAATGTTTCTTTGCTTCTTAGGGAATTCATCCTCAATCTACATGGAGTACAGGCTTTGTGCCAGGTACCTTGCAGTGCCTGGGAGCAGGCAAGGAGGTCTCCATCCTGATGCACATGCACTGTTACAGCACCACATCCTAAAGCTGCTCAGCTATATAGCTGGCTGATAGGGGTGTGGTCACCCTGGAAGGAGGAATGGAGAGAGGATAGGAACAAGCATTTTTTGATTGTCCACCAAGAGCCCAAGCCTGTGCTAGCTTTGTTGCAGCCGGTAGAGTATTCCCTGTTTAATGGTCAGAATTGATCTATGAGTTAAGTGTGCTATTTCTACTCCAGGTATATCCCCCTCACCCTGCAACATAGATGGCGGTCTTGTAACAGAGAAGAACAAACCTGACTCCATATTGGATCTATTCCTTTAGCTCTAATCCTTGTGCTCTGTTGCCTGTGCTTGGTCATGCTGGCTCTGCACCTTTGGTAAAAGAATGTTGCCTATAGTCTGAAATATACAGGATAGCCCATTCTCAAGGCTCTGACCTTTAAAAGTGTAACACTTTCCCAATCATAGAGAGATTAAAAAGTTGCAGAAGAGAAAATAACATTTGTTTTGTTGGAGGTTTACAGGAACAGCGTGACCTGACCTACATGGACAGTTGCAAGAACAAAGGATTCCGGCACCAAGAAGTTTGCAACAAACAGCCACACCGCCTCCCCTTTCAATATAAAAGATGCCTGAATTCTAATCTTTGGGACAGTAGTCCACCATCTACCTGGTCTGCTGGCTTTCCGAATAAAGGCATTATTCTGTGCCCCTCCACCTCATCTCTTGATTTACCGACCTGTCGTGTGGTGAGCGGTACCTGCCTGGATTCAGTAGCAATCTTAGTAGAGCTGGCCTGGAGCAGAGGTCCACCTGCTAGACAGATATTGCCCAAATTAAGAAGGCAAGTCAGGGATGATTTTCAATGCCTTTATTAAGAAATATCAAAAGTTGATTATAGTTCCATACACAGTTTTACAAAGTTCAAGTGGAGGGGAATGTAGGGAGGCCATCAGCATGCCTGTTTGGACACCACAGTCACTTGCCAAAGAGTTAACCCTGTCACTTTGGTCACCTTGTTTAACAGTGGTCCACACAAGGCTCGTTCCCACTTCCACTAGGCCACAGCACAATATCTTACGTTATTTGAGTTGTAATACGTTACAAACACTTCTTAAATATTTGTCCTTTTCTTTCGTCATTATTCTTCCCTGAAATAGCCGAGCTGTTTATAGAAAGCACAACACTTGAGTCCCATTGACTGCTGTTTGCATCACATTTTCACAAAGGCTACTTTGACACAGATGGAAAACATCCCAAGTTACATGTTACCCTTGCACACTTGGGATGGAACCCAAGCACACTGTTATTTTTTATTTAACATTGAACAAAAAAGAGGGAAGCACTCAACTTGGAAACAAAAGAGCACAGTCATTCAGTGGAAAAGTTAAGTGTGGGACACAGCCTGCGGATTCCACGGAGCTCCTCCAAGTGGCCACCAGCATGAGCAAGAGCAACTGGAGGCAGGAACACCAACACAGAATACAGAAAGGGAGTCTCTTGGGCAGGGTACATCATGACCTTTTATGTCAGGGACATCGCATCAGAGGGGAATTACACATTCAGAATAATCAGGGCTAGTAGATAATTGGCACCCAATGGGAGACAGCAACGGAGTGGTGTGCCTTGGTGAAGGCTTGTGCTGGGTTATCTAAAAGTGGATCTTTGAAGAGACTGTCCAACAGCATCAGAAAGCGCCATCTTTAGAGGAAGGACTCCTTGTTCACCCACATGAGACTGCGGGTCTCATTGGGCTTGCATTCGTACTCAATGACGGAGAAGGGGCTTCCCCACTGGCAGTGATCTCGCTTGTGGTAATTGTAAAACTTGACCTGCCACACCGTCTCGAAGGTCCCAATGTCAGTGAACTGAGGGAAGAGAGACATGCCCCATCAAAACCTCATTCTGCCATGAGCAAACATAAGAGTTGATGTTCGTGAAAGAGATATAATAGGGAAGAACAAATCTGACTCCATATTAGATCTGTTTCTTTTACTTCAACCTTTGTATTCTATTGCTTTTGCTTTGAGTTAAGAATGTTGCCTATGGCCTGCAATATACAGGACGGCCCATTCTCAAGGCTCTGACCTTTAAGAGTACAACACTTTCCCATTCATATAAAGACAAAAAGTGCAGAACAGAGAATAACATTTGTCTTGTTGGAGGTTTACGGGAACATCGTGACCTGACCTACATGGACAGCTGCAAGAACAAAGGATTCCGGCACCAAGAAGTTTACACCAACCAACTCCCCCTTCACCCCTGCCCCTCACCTGTTAGTATAAACGAAGCCTGAATTCTGACTGGGGTAAGATGGTTCTCTAGGACATTAGTCGGCCACCTTCTCAGTCTGCTGGTTTTCCAAATAAAGTTCCCCCAATAACTTGTCTCCCGACTTACTGCCTGTCATGCAGCGAGCATAGTGACTTTAGACTTAGTAACAGATGTACTGTGTAATGAGGTGTAATCTGTGTCATCACTCCAGGCTCTTGTGGTCTGAAAGCTTAGGCCCTTACTCTAATGAACTATCTTCCTTTATTGTGAGAGAGATTTTCCTGAAAAGCTGTCTGTAAACCATTTATTTCTCTGTAAAATCTTATTCCCATCCCACTCATGGCATTTGTTATCATATTGCCTTTAATACAAATAACTCCCCAAATGTATCTGCTTCCCATATTTAGGTTCTGGAAACTTCTCTTAGAATCTCAGAATTTCAGAGGTTGCCACAGAAGGGAGATTGGGAAGAGAAGAGAGGGAATGGTGTTTAATGATTGTCTTTGGTTTCTTTTACGAAAAATAGCTGTACAAAATAACATGTGCACAACAACACGAAACAAAAGCTACAACTGCCCTCCATCACTAATTTCAATTCCAGGGAAAACTATGTTATCGGAAGCATTTGTTTGTTAAAGACCCTACTTTAGCTTTCAAACACTATTGAGTGTTTATAAGCCATGCCCATGTCTCAGGTTCTGATTTTACATTACCCAAAACCCTATGTGAGTACCTACTGTGTGCCTCGTACATAGAAAAATTTGTATAAGGCATGATCCTTCGCTCTCAAGAAGTTTGCATTCTACTTCCAGAAGGTAGGCCCTGCAAACACTGCACGGAATTCTACGGAGTCCTGAGCACACAATTCTCATGTAGCTGAGAAGAGGGCACAGAATACCCTAGAGGCCATTGGGCAGGGGCTCAAGTGGCCTGTAGGGGAGCCTGGCCCTGCCACTGCCTCCTGGAGCTATTTAGGGGATGTGGCAGTAAACAGCATGATGCCTGTCGTTATTTTCTCCTCTGACCCACCCCCCGTCATGGGAAGAGGCCAGGCCTGACTTAGCAGGGTTCTTAGACTTGTCAGGAGCCAGAAGACATCGTGGGGGAGGGCTGTGAGCAATAGGAGCCTTATGCTTGCGGCTGCTACAGGAGGAGGGCGATCAGGCGCTCCCCAGAGAGCCTTCCAAGATGCTCTGAAAATCATAGCCTGCCCCATTGCCTCATCCTGCTAATCGGACCCTAAAACAAGGTATGGCTTGCCTTTGAGAAATCTGCTTGACCTGAAACAGTAGGTGATGTACCTAGAGTCCACAAATCTTCTCCCAGGTAAGAAAATGAAGGATCTCTTTTTAGAGAGTCGTAGCTTAAAGACCTGTGCACATATATGCAGCTTTATTCACAAAAGCCCCAGCCTGGGATCAACCCAAATGTTTCATCATTCACCTGGTGATAGACACATTTTGGTACATCAGTAAAATGGCTTTCTACTCAATAAGAGAACATACCGATTCAGGCAGCAACAGTGATGGATCTCAAAGACATGCTGAGCAAAAGAATCTAGACCCCAAAGAATACATGTACTATATGATTCCATTTATATCCATATATTTTATATCTCCATATAATTTATAGTGATAGAATATCATCTATGCTGACAGGAAACATCTGTGGTTACCCAAGTTACCTGGGGTAGGAGGAGGGAATTGATGATAGATGAAAATGTGCAAGAGGGAACTTTCTGGGGTAATGGAAACATTCTACATCTTGATTGGGGTGGTGGTTACAAGAGTATATGTATGTGTTTGTTAAAACTCATTGATCGGAGGGTGGGAGGGAGGGAGATGCAAGAGGGAAGACATATGGGAACATATGTTTATGTATGACTGATTCACTTTGTTATAAAGCAGAAGCTAACACACCATTGTAAAGCAATTATACCCCAATAAAGATGTTAAAAAAAACTCATTGATCAGTATACTTAAAATGGGTACATTTGTTATATGTAAACTATACAACAAAGTTGATTAAAAATTAGAACTATGGATTTTTAGTGAGCACCAAGGAAACAGGTATTCTGAACACTGCCAGTGGGAACTGAATTACATAGCCTTCCGGAAGGGTAATTTGTATCAAGTAAAGGTGTGAACATACCTGGGTCCAGTAATTTCACTTATAATTTACCTTAAGAATACCACAGGGTTTCGAGTAGTGAAAAATTGAACACTAACTTTCCATCCTTAATTAATTATGGCATATGTGTATAGTGGAATACTATGTAACAATTCTAAATGTAAATATTTACTAAAATTTTTCTAGTATATTCTATATTGTCACCTGAACTAAGCAGAGTACCAACAAGACTGTCTAGTGTTAATTCCATTAAAATTACACGTGAATGCTGATGGAATAAGTTTTATTTTCTTCTATGTACTTATTTGTACTTTAAAAATTTAATGATTGAATTTTACTTTTATAATCAGAAAACATGTTAAGGCAAATTGTAAGTATTTACAAGTATTACCGAATAGCTAATATCCTTAATATAAAATATTATATGAATTAACTAGTAAGAACTACTAAGAACATTTGGATAAAACTGGACAGTTCATTAAAAACTTGGCTAACATCTGAAAAATATTCAAATGTAATATTATTAGTAATTAAAGAAATACATACTTTACAGAGATATTATTCACCTATCAACTTAGCAAACATTTCCAAATACTGCAAGCAATTTAAGCATCCAACTTTAGGAAATTATTATGAAAATGGTGGAATATCTGTACTATGAATTTATATAATCACTAAACAGGAATTTAGTTTTAATGATGAAAGAAAATGATTACAATTTTAACAGAAAAAAGATTAAAACACTTTATATACATTATGAGTTCAAATATACAAAATAAGATGTACAGAGAAAAGAAAATGAAAAAATATTAACAATAGCTCTCTAAGAAATTGTTTTTATATCTTTTCTACTTAGGTTTTCTGCAATAAATAGTTACTTTTATAATCAGAAAGAATACTTTAAGTGGTGAAATGGATCTATCACCCCTGAAAAATGAACATATATATCCCTTGAACCCTAGGGATTTAATAAATTCTATTAAGGATACATATATGCTAATGAAAATATTACAACTTTGTTTACAATAGGGTAATGGTGGTAATAACAAACTGATATCTCATTTTACAAATCACCAAGATGACTTATTATTATTTTTGACCAGCACAGGACACTGTACATTTTAAGTGCAACTGAATTAAATTAAGTTATAAAAATATTTTACAAACACCAGCTAAACTTTTGAGGGAGCAGTTTGATATCAGGCTAGGTAAGTGGGAAAGACAATACCTTTTCTGAAACAGATATAAATAAAAGTTGGTCACAAAAACAAACAAACAAAGATGATCACGACCACAGGCAAAAAACAAAACAAAACAAAAAGCCTTAAGGCACTACACTTACACCTGAATGACCTTAAAATTAATAAAGTCTCAATCTAAGAGTTCTCAGTAACACAGAAGACCAAAATAGAAGTCTGTTGACAGCAAGTCACAGCTAAAGATATGGGATGTTTAGGTGCTTCTACTTTGTTTCTCTGTTATTAATGTTGGACCCAAGGTCTTACTAAAGTAAACTTAACTGCTAAATAGGCATATGTCTTCCTCTCTCCCACACCTTAGTTGTTTTAACTTCCCATTAACCTTCTTCCTATTCTTCCTTCTAGAGTTCTATTTCCTGGGCATCTCTCTACCTAACTCAGGATTTCTTCTCTTCTGGCTAAGAACAGATGTGCTATCCAAAGCTGACATTACTCTTGAAGAACAGAGGAAGCAACTACAAGCTCTCCATTCCCTCCCAACCCATCTGTGCCTTCCAAGGAAAATTTACCCGGGCAGGCTCCCAGGTTATGCAATTATACATGGTATAATTCTGTGCATTTAATAGTTCTTTTTTTTTTTAATACAATTACTTTCACATATGTCATTGCACATTGGTGTTGTGACTGGTTGTAACATCTCCATTTTAAGGATGAAAGAACTAATATTCAGAGAGGTTAAGTGAGTTGGCCTAGGTCTACACTGTGCAGCCAGCTAATGCTAGAGGCAGGTCAAGAAGCTAGGTTTCCTAATTCCCATCTAGACACTATAATCAATGTACCAAATTATTTATATAAGCAAATGAGCTAAAAGGTACTGAACGGTTTTTCTTTTTTGTCCCTGAGTGAGAAGAACATCTATGAACTGCCGTGTGTAGAGTGCTTTAGGACACTACTATGGACTGAATGTTTGTAGCTCCCCAAAATTCATATGTTGAAGCCTAAATCCCCAACGTGATGGTATCTGGAAGTGGGGCCTTCCAGAAGTAATTAGGGTGTGAAGATGGAGCCCTCATGAATCGGATTAGTGTTCCCTATAAAAATAGACACGAGAGGGATGATCTCTCTCTTTCTCTGCTTTCCTTCATGTGAGAACACAGCAAGAAAGCAGCTGTCTGTGAATCAGAAAGATTGTTCTCACCAGATACCAGGTCTGCTGGAGCCTTGATCTTGGACCTCCAGCCTCCAGAACTGTGAAAAATAAATATTTGCTGTTTAAGCCACCCAGTCTATTCTGACACTGACACTCTACTACGTACCTGGACATTTTATTTGCCTTAGTGTTCTTATAAGTGGCAAGGTTTGGTAGACTTTTATTTCACAACCCATGTGAAAGAGAACCCATCAGCTTCCAAAGAGAGGAGACTCATTTGTTTTGCTCAGTAACAAATGAGGAATCTGAAGAACTCGTGTTAAACAATTTCCATGGTGGTCTTACAACCAGATGCCCTAGAATCCCCAGAGTACTTCTCTCTACTCACCATTCCACCCAAATCCACTGGAGACATGTGAAATTCACCAAGAATAGAGTCACTTAGAAATCCACTGACTTGGGAGCACAGAATGAGATTATATTGATAGAGACATGATGTTATTTCCTTAGTAAATAAAATCAGTATAAATAAGCATCTTGGGGCTTCCCTAGTGGCGCAGTGGCAAATCGAGGCAACACAGCTTAACCATCCATGTTACAAATAAGTTTTTCACCAACCATCGTTTGCCTTTTAATTTAAATTGGCTTTTAAGGAAAATTTAACTTTGTTTACAATGTTTAACAGGAATTTTACATTTATGTCATCAAAGCTTTCCATTTTCACCTTTGGATTTTTTCCATTTCTTTAAGGTTTTAGATTAATTCTGTTCATTTTGATTTTTTACGAAGTTGACTTTTTACAGATAACCCTGGGATCCATCTGAAATATCTTTTTGAAGTATGGCATCCAGAAAGAACAGCAGTGATGTTTCCCCCAAATAGCCAATTACCCTAGCATCATTTAGCCAATGATTTATAAAAATCTGACAAACTACTCTGAGGTAACCTTAGACTCCTAAGAAGTTGCTTTGGTGCACCTTTAATTCAGCTTCCCTTGCTGGACTCACCTACTTGATTAACTGCATTTACTTGGGGATCTCAAGACTTCCTTATTACCTGTGAAAGTGGTTGTGTCTGTAATTTACAATACTTAAGCTTGACAAAAGTCATAAAATAGTGTTAAAACATATGTAAGGCTTTCATCACTAGAATGAAATTTTCAATTAACGTTATACCCGCTGACTTGATCAGGAAACCTTCTCTAATTTCAATTAATAATAATTCTAGGACTTCCCTGGTGGCGCCGTGGTTAAGAATCCGCCTGCCAATGCAGGGGACACAGGTTCGAGCCCTGGTCCAGGAAGATCACAGATGCTGCAGAACAACTAAGCCCGTGCGCCGCAACTACTGAGCCTGAGCTCTAGAGCCTGCGAGCCACAACTACTGAGCCCGCACACCACAACTATTGAAGCCCGTGCACCTGGAGCCCGTGCTCCACAACAAGAGAAGCCACCGCAATCAGAAGCCCGTGCACCACAACAAAGACCCAATGCAGCCAAAAAATAAATGAATAAAAATTTTTAAAAATAATACTAATTTCAATTGTAATAGAATCAAGTATTACAGATAAAATACAAATGCATGGTCAATGCTCACACCAAAAGCTGTGCGATCACTGTTGGAACAATCGTTCACCTGCTTCTTCTAGAGTGGAAATTATATTTAAGAGCCTAGGCTTTGCTGCTGGGACTCATAACACGCGAAATACCAGTTTAAATCTTTTGGAAAATGATGTACAGTATAAACATATAAATCAAGTTTGAATAAGAGGAAAGTTAAATCTCATAAAATCCAAAACTATGGGAAAACCAAAATAGACTGTCAACTCTATGGAAAAAATAACCGTCTTCATTTTAAAAGAAGAAATCATAACAGAAAATGAAAATTTTTAATGTAATTATATTTCTACACAATGGAAAATAAAAATAAAGCGATAGTGAGAGAAATATGACAGATTGGTTACCTTTATTAGGAGTCTGAGTTTTTTAAAAAATAATTTCCAACAGAAGTATTGATGAAACATGAAAGAATAATATACACAAGAAACAAAATTAAATTAACAAGTAGAAATGTTCATTCTTGTGATAGTGAAACGTAGAATAGAAAATCTATTTTTTAAAGTAATTCTCAATGATGTCATAATTTTAACAAAGCCAGTAGACTTTACTGCTAGTAACATTGTAAAATAGTATGTACACCTTAAAAAAAAAAAAAAGAACCACCAAAAAGGCCATATGTGGGAACAGCCATAAAGATTCAGTTCTTTTGACCAAGTATTTTTACTCAGATTGAGGTAACTATATGCACAAAACTTTACATTATAGCACTTTTTATGATGGGACAATCAATATATCTAATATCTGGGTAAGAGTGTAATCATTATGATATATTGTGATAGAGTCTTATGTCACCCTTAAAATTATAAAAATGAATATGTAGGAAGTTGTACAAAATATGTATTAAAAGCTATTGCAACTACAGAATGTATATATGTGGAAGGTAATCTGAAAATGAGCCATATCAAAATGTAGGGATTACTGGTGCTTTAAAAGTTTATGCACATTTCTGAACCTTGCCATGATATTTTACAATTTTTTAAGAAAATCATGCAAAGCCCTTGAAATGCTGGGATGCATCCCCACACTTCTCTGTGAGTCTGTGCCCAACCAGAAAGGAATCCTACATAAATTTGTGGGATTTCAGTCCTATTTGGTGTGATCCTAAATGACAGTATTTGAGAATCTGACTTTCTTCAGCAAATAATTAGTACCACACCCCTAAAGGTAAGTTTGTAATTTTCACACCATGTTAGGGCTGACAGTGGTCTTAGTCATCAGAGAGTGGAATCCACCTATTTGCATTGAGGAAACACACCCATTGAACGAAGGTTTGCCTGGAATCACAGTTAATTACAGAAGTAGATGGCATCCCAATACCTTCATAACTTCCAGTTCTAATTCTGACATTCCAGACGTTTCCTCAGGCACCCATAGCACTGATGTTTCCCTTGGTAAAGAATGTAAATTTAATAATCCAGGAACTTCCTGCTTAATTGATTGCATTTACCTGGATATTTCAATGTTTTGGTGTTGTCTGTGAGAGTGGGGTATGTCCATACTTTTTAAAACTTAAGTTTGAAATATTGGTAACTTAAAAACATTGTAGGATAATGATGAAGGCTAGCTGAAAGCTTCACCACTAGAATGAACATTTGAATTTAACATAAGAGCTGCTGACATGATCAGGAAACCTCTAATTTCAATCGTTTTCCTTAGAATCAGCCTATTACAAATAAGATACAAATGCATGGCCAATGCTCAAACCAAATGATGTGCGATCATTGTTGGAACAATGAACTATCAATCACCTGCTTCTTCTAGAGTGGAAATTACATGGAAGAATCTAGGTTTTACTGTTGGGACTCAGGATTCATTAGTTACAGCATGGAGATCCTTGTCACTACAACATCCTCCCAACGCATCTAAAGGCTCTCCAACCTTTTAGCCGTGCCTGGACAGGCAATCCAGACTTATGGTGAGTAAGAAAATCTTTCGTTTCATGACTCGGTCTAAATCATTCTCACATTAAAAAAATACCTTTGTTTCATTCTCATTCAAAATTATGTAGAAGTTCTCACTTTACAGATCCAATTAAGAAGTGTTTAATTGAGTTCTTTCTAAAATAAGTTAATCTTCCTCCCTAGGGTTCTGTTTACACCTATAGCAAAAGAAGTATGACTCCACCCTTCTAAAACCAGAGCAAGTTATACCTCTGGTCCCCTCAGCCCATACTGGTTCCAGGGAGAAGGTGGGGAGGTCTGTTCTCCTGCTCTGTGACCATCTGGAAGATGGGGTACAGTCTCATCTATGGTGACCACTCCTGCACTTGACCCAGTGCTCAGTACCAGTTCAGTGAAAGAATGAACAACTTAAAGTTAGCTCACTGGCCCTTGGGCTCTCATTAAAATTCTGACAGATGGCCAATAGGCACATGAAAAGATGCTCAACATCACTAACTATTAGAGAAATGCAAATCAAAACTATAATGAGGACCACTTCATACCAGTCAGAATAGCCATCATTAAAAAGTCTACAAATAACAAATGCTGGAGAGGGTGTGGAGAAAAGGGAACCTCTGTACGGTTGGTGAGAATGTAAACTGGTGCAGCCACTATGGAAAATGGTTTGGAGGTTCCTCAAAAAACTGAAAATAGAACTACCACATGATCCAGCAATCCCACTCCTGGGCATATACCCAGACAAAACTATAATTTGAAAATTATAAATGCACCCCTATGTTCATAGCAGCACTATTTACAATAGCCAAGACATGGAAATAACCTAAATGTCCATTGACAGTGAATGGATAAAGAAGATGTGATATATATATATATATATATATATATATATATACATACATACATACATACATACACACAATGGAATATTACTTAGCCATCAAAAAGAATGAAATAATGCCATTTGCAGCAACATGGATGGACCTAGAGGTTATCATACTAAGTGAAATAGGTCAGAAAGAGAAAGACAAATACCATACGATGTCACTTATATGTGGAGTCTAAAATACTATACAAATCAACACATCTATGAAACTGCAGACTCACAGGTATAGAGAACAGACTTGTGGTTGCCAAGAGGGAGGGAGAGTAGGGGAGGAAAGGAATAGGGGTTTGGGATTAGCAGAGGCAAACTATTATATATAGGATGGAAAAACAACAAGGTCATACTGTATAGCATGGGGAACTATATTCAATATTTTGTGACAAACCATAATGGAAAAGAATATGAAAAAGAATATATATATCTATATATATGTATAACTGAGTCACTTAGCTGTACAGAAGAAATCAACACAACATTGTAAATCAACTATACTTCAACAAAATTTTAAAAAATAAACAAAAATAAAATTCTAATAACTTTATTTTTTTATTAATTAATTTATTTTTGCTGTGTTGGGTCTTCATTTCTGTGCGAGGGCTTTCTCTAGTTGTGGCAAGCGGGGGCCACTCGTCATCGCAGTACGCAGGCCTCTCACTATTGCAGCCTTTCTTGTTGCGGAGCACAGGCTCCAGACGCGCAGGCTCAGTAGTTGTGGCTCACAGGCCTAGTTGCTCCGCGGCATGTGGGATCCTCCCAGACCAGGGCTCGAACCCGTGTCCCCTGCATTAGCAGGCAGATTCTCAACCACTGCGCCACCAGGGAAGCCCTCTAATAACTTTAGTATTTGCAGTTCTGCTTCGAGTTAATGTTTCCTTTCAACTCTAATTACATATGCTATTCTCGATACACTATGGTAGAAGGACACTTATTTGATTTAAAAGAGATTTATTTTGATCCACCAGTCCTTTGTTGGATGTGTGATCTTCAAATATTTTCCTAGAAGTCTAAAAATACCTTTTAAAACGTGTTTCTGTAGAAATGGATGATTTCCTCAGAAAAACAACTAAAATTGACTCAGTAAAATCTTCAAAGCCCCCCAAAGGCAAACATTATGGACTAAGTTGAAAGTTAGGGATATTCCTTCCAAATACCATTATTTTGGATCCTGACTTGTATGGGGAAATTCTGTCAGACTTTCAAGTAACAGCTAAATTCTATGCTATGTAAATTGTTTCAGAGCACAAACTATGAAAACGTGCCCAATTCATTTTATTAAGTTATTAACCCTAACACCACATCTTAAATGGTGAAGAACCTTCTAATTGTCCTTTGCCTATCTCCTACATATTGCTACTAGACCGATTTTAACAACATGCAAATCTTGTCACATTATCAGGAACTGGAAGTCCTACATTGAAATGTTTTTAAAAATGGGGAGTTGGTGGGTGAAACTTACATAGAGAATTATAAAATCTGACAAAATATAAACAAAAACTATTTGAAGGCTTTAAAAAGCAACTAAAAGCAGGACAGAAACCAGAGTTACCCTTGAAAGATCTCAACTATAACAGTTAAGAATTGTCCCTGCGGCTTTTTTGCTTGAGGTTACTCCCCAATCCCCCGGCAGTTCTGGCCCAAGTAAATGGCAGCTTTATCTGCTAGAAGTGGCAGAAGACAGTGTTCAGGGATGGCAGAGCAGCTGGAAATTTAGGGAGAAAATCCTGGAAACAAGAGAGCTACGGAAGAGGTGAGACCCAAAATCTGACTATAACTCTGCCATAATTCTTCCCTAACTGCTTGTATGGGCTGGTGGGAGGGGGGCTTTTTCTGCTTGAAAAAGCGGACAAACCAGTAGAGTCTTTTTTTTCTTTCTTTTCCAAACAACAGAAGTTTATTGTCTCACAGTTTGAGAGGTTAGATGTCCCAGATCAAGGTGTCAGCAGGGTTGGTTTCGTCTAAGAGAAGACTTTATTCTTGAAAGAGAAAATTATGCTGAATAAGATTTGTAAGTTCACTTTTTTGTTTGTTTGTTTTGTTTTTTTAATTGAATGCATTCCCAAACCTGAGAAGTTGGAGTCTTACTGGTTTGAAAGTATCAAAGCAAAGGGCTCAGGACTGGCAGAGCAGCTGGAAATTTAGAGAAACCTCAGGGTGGATGGATCCCAAAATCTTAGTATAAACTGTCCAATTCCTTGGCTGACTGCTAAACTCCACTGGAACAAGGGAACCAGGCTAGAAAAGCAGCAACTGGAAGTTGAAAAAAATTAAGCAGAGATATCAGCTGCTACCCTGCTGAGAAGACAGAATTTGTAGTTTGAGTCCAGCAATGTTACCGCATGCTAGAATTTAAAAAGAGACTAATCCTCAGAAGAATAAAAGAAACTAGAATCAATAATATATTATCTACAATGTTTAGTTTCTAATCAAATATTATCAAACATGTAACAAAACAGGAAAGCATGACCCACATTCAGGAAAAAAAGTCATTCCTACTCTAAATGGGGCCAGATACTGGATCTACCAAACAAGTATTTCAAACCAGCAATTATAAATATGCTCAAAGAAGTAAAGGGGCACATGGTCTCAATGAGCAAACATAGGGAATCTTGAGCGATGCAAACTATAGAAAATACAAATAAAAAACTCTAGAGCTGAAAAGTACAATGACAGAAAAAATTTCAGAAAATAAACACAAGAGTAGCCTGGGAATGGCAGAAGAAAAAAAATCACCGAGCTTGAGTATACATCAATAGAAATGATCTAATTTGAACAACCAATTTTCTTTTCTTTTAGAAAACTGGACAGGACTGTAAAGATCTGTGGGATAATACCAAGCTGTCCAATGTGTAATTGAGGAACTACAAGAAAAGAATAAAGTTGAAAAGAAATCTGAAACAAAATAACAGTTAAAAATACCCAAATTTGGAAGAACACTAACTTACAGATTCAAGAAATTCAGTGAGCCCCAAGAAGAAAAGATTCAAAGAAATGCACACTTTGGTGCATATAGTCCAACTATGGAAAACCGAACTGTACAATATACAAAGAGATCATTTTACTCTGTGTGTATATGTGTGTGTGTGTGTGTATAGCCTCAATTAAAATACCTTAATGCAAACAAAAGAAGGAAATAAATAATTAAGATAGGATCAGGGGACTTCCCTGATGGTCCAGTGGTTAAGACTCCAGGCTCCCAATGCAGGGGAGCTGGGTTCAATCCCTGGTCGGGGAACTAAGATCCCACATACCACAACTAAGCCCATGGGCTGCAACAAAGACACAGCACAGCCATAAATAAACAAACAAACATACAAATAAAAACTAACTTTAAAAAAAAGATAGGATCAGAAATCAATGAAACAGAAAAATGGGCCAGTGGAGCATATGAAAACAAAGCTGGGTTTTTGAAAAAGCCAATAAAATTGATAAATCTCTAGCTAGACTGGTTGGTGGGGGGGGGGGCATGGCAAATTATTAATATCAAGAATGAAAGAGTGGACATCATTAGAGATCCTAAGACATCAAAGAATGGTGGAGGATTATTACCAACAACTTTGTGCCAACAATTTGACAATTTAATTGAAATAAATGAATGATATCAAAGACCAATTACAAAAATTAACTCAAGGGACTTCCCTGGTGGTGCAGTGGTTAAGAATCTGCCTGCCGATGCAGGGGACACGGGTTCGAGCCCTGGTCCAGGAAGATCCCATATGGCACAGAGCAACTAAGCCCGTGTGCCACAACTACTGAGCCTGCACTCTAGAGCCCACGAGCCACAACTACTGAGCCTGCGTGCCACAACTACTGAAGCCCTCACGCCTAGAGTCCGTGCTCCGCAACAAGAGAAGCCACCGCTATGAGAAGCCGGTGCACCGCAACGAAGAGTAGCCCCCGCTCGCTGCAACTGAGAAAGCCTGCGTGCAGCAACGAAGACCCAATGTAGCCAAAAATAAATAAATTTATAAAAAAAAATTAACTCAGGGCTTCCCTGGTGGCGCAGTGGTTGAGAGTCCGCCTGCCGATGCAGGGAACACGGGTTCGTGCCCCGGTCCGGGAAGATCCCGCATGCCGCGGAGCGGCTGGGCCCGTGAGCCATGGCCGCTGAGCCTGCGCGTACGGAGCCTGTGCTCCGCAACGGGAGAGGCCACAACAGTGAGAGGCCCCAACAGTGAGAGGCCCGCGTACCGTAAAGAAAAAAAAAAAAAAATTAACTCAAGAAATAAAACCTGAATAGCCCAATATCAATTAAGGAAATTGAATTTGTAACTAAAAACCTTTAGACAAAGTGAAATGCATGCTTTTATTGGTGAATTCTATCCAACATTAAATAAGAATAATATTAATTCTATACAAACTCTTCCAGAAAACAGTAGAGTGAACAACTTTCCAAATAATTTTATGCAGCTAGTATTATTACTCTGATACCAAAAACCAGACAATGACAAGAAAAGAAAACCATAGACCAATATTCCTCAGGAACACAGATATAAAATCCTCAATAAAATGTTAATGAGGGACTTCCCTGGTGGTCCAGTGGTTAAGAATCTGCCTTCCATTGCAGGGGACGTGGGTTTGATCTCTGGTCGGGGAACTAAGATCCCACATGCCATGGGGCAACTAAGTCCGTGTGCCACAACTACAGAGCCCGGCCGCAACGAAGAGCCCACGTGCCACAACTAAGACCCGATAAAGCCAAAAAAAATAAATAAATATTTTTTAAAAAAATGAAAAAAAAATGTATCATACATAGAAAAGCTTAGGGATTCTACAAAAAAAAATCCCGAACAACTATTAGGACTAATAAGTGAAATCAGCAAGGCCTCAGGATTCTAGATGAGTATAGAAAAAAATCAATTTTATTTCTACATACTAGTAATAACCACCATTTATAGTAGCATTTAAATATGAAATACTTAATGGTAAATTTAACAAAGTACGTATAAAATCTGTACAGGGAACACTGTAATACATTATAGAGATGAATGAAAGAAAACCTAAATAGGCAGATATATTCATGTATCAGAAGGTTCAACAGTAAAGTGTCAAATCTTTCCAAACTGGCATTTAGATTTAATGCAAACCCAATTAATACCCCATTTTTTGGAGAAATTGACAAGCTCATTCTAAAATCTATATAACAATGCAAAGGGCCTAGAATAGTCAAAATAACTGAGTAAACAAAGAGGGAAGATTTAGGCTATCTGATTTAAAGACTACATTATAGACCATGAAACAAAATTGTTTGGGCTCTTCTAGGTCTTTTGCATTTCCAAATTTAAAAGATTGATATATAATTAAGTATGTAACGTAACTGGAATTCTCATACATTGCTGGTTGAAATATGAAATGGTACAGCAGTCTGGATATTTCTTATATGGTTAAACATGTACTTACCATGTGACTCGAATCTCCTCTTAGGTATTTACTCAACAGAAATGAAAACATCCTCACTCTAAAACTCATACTCAAATATTCATAGCAACTTTATTCATAACCTCAAAAGCTGAAAACACCCCAGCTGTTCATTTATTGGTGAAGGGACAAATCAACTGTAGTATATCCTTCCCATGGAATACTACTCAGTGATAAAAGGAACCAACTATTTATGTGACAACATTATGCTACAATGACGCTATACAAGAACATTACGCTAAGTGAAAGAAGTCAGACACAATGCTACAATTCTATTTACATGAAATTCTAGAACTGTTAAAACTAAGTTATTGAGACAAAAAGGTCAGAGAGGGCTAAGCCTGGGGCCATCGATTACAGATGGGCCTGGAGGAATTTTTGGGGATGACAGAAATGTTCTATATTTTTGTTGGGGTGGTGATTATACAGTAGTTAAAATCTATGTAACTGAATACTTTAAATTGGTGTATTAATGTATTTACATACAATTTGTATGTAAATTGCTTATCAAAGTTGACTTACAAACCTTCAATGAATTCCCACAGGCATTAAGATAAATTCAATAAGGAAAGAAGGTCCTGTAACATCTAAACCCTACTTTCCTCTCCAGCTTAATCTTTATTTTTTTTAATTTTTAAAATTTTTATTGGAGTATAGTTGATTTACACTGTTGTGTTAACTCTGTCTTAATCTTGAGTCAGTCTCTGCCTCACTGTCTGCTCCAGCTATACAGGGCTTCTACTCATTCACTGAAACACATTCTGCTCTCCCCCAGCTGTTGATCCTTGTACCTCCTTTTTCCTCAAATGCTCCCTCTTCCCTCAACTCTTACATGTCTTTAGTTCTTTCTCAAGAAAGCCATCCCCTAAATCTTGAGCTAGACTAAGACCCCTGGTATATATCCCAAGGGTACCACTACTGTTTCAGTACATTTTGTCTAATAACAATTATCTACTTTATTATTGACAATCATGTATAAAGTATGTTTTCCTCCTCTAGATAAGAAGCCCCATGAAGCCAGGGATATCTATTTTGTTCACCACTCTTCTCCCAGTGCCTGACATATATAGGAAATCCTTATATATTTGCTGATAAATCAACCAAACAAACAAAAATTTTAAAACCCTAAATGAAATATTAGCATATTGAATGTAGTAATATATTACAAATAATAAATGACATTAAGTAGTGTTTATTTTAAGAAATAAATGGAAGTTTAGTATTTCAAAGTATATTTTATATTTATTCCATTAATATATCAAAGAAGAAAAACTATCTCCGTAGATGGGAAAAGGAATTAGAAGAAATTCACACACCTCCCAATTTAAAAAAAATACCTCTTAGTGAACTAGAAACAGGATGCTTTAACATAATAAATATTTGAAACTAACGTTGTATCTAACAGTGAAACCCTGGAGACAAGGATTACCACTATTAGTAGGCAACATTATTCTAGAAACATTAGCCAACGCAGGAAGGCCAGAAAAAAAAATCAAAAAATGACACAATTATATGTAGATTATGACTGTCTACCTGAAAAACCCAAGATCGTCGAATGAAGAATTTTAGTAAGCAAGTTCAGTAAGGTGACCAATTACAAAATACACAAACACGTACTGTCAAAGCAATGTATTTAAAACAATGCAGCTTTGGCATAAGTGTAGACAGATCAATGGAACAGATTACAAAAATGTAGGGAGAGACTTAAATTTTTGCCACATAAGAAATTACTATGAAACCGATCACTGGAGAAGCATGGATCATTTAATTAATTGTACTTGGACATTATGAACAAATATATTCGAACATGAAACCATGAATTGAAATAATGTTTCGTATTTTCTTTTCTATGGTTTCCACTTGCCTTGGCACCACACTCCACAATCCCAGGCAGGCCTTACCGGCATGGTGATCTGGATGGGCTGCCGTTCTCCACTCTTGGTTGGGGCCACACCTTCTGTTTCATATGTTCCTGTATATACGATTCTGTCCCCATCAGGCTCTTTAGACTTCAGTTCCAGCGGGACAAGCACACCACCAATGGAAATGTTCCTGCAATGGACTTGAGTTGACCACATATGGTAGGAATTAGCTTAGGCGCCCTGTCCTGGTCTGGACCACAACTCCAGGCAAAAACCCCATAGGGTGTGGCTAACAAAGACACTGTGGTGTGGTAGAAAGTTCTGAGAGTTTAGGGGGCTTGACTTCCCCAGCTAACCAGTCATGTGACCCTAGGTCAACTACTTAATCTCTCTGGACTGACATCGGTATTCTCATCCAAAGTACTTGCACAAGGCTGAGTTATACTCTGTCAATGGTCTTCCTCTTCAGTTTCTCATCTGTGGAGCTATTAAAAACCTACCTATACCCACCCCATCTCAAACCCCAGAGAATAGGATTCAGTTGGTCTGGGGTGTGGTTTGGGCACTAGAAAATTTATTTTAAGGTTGCATAGGTGATTCTAATGCACAGGTAGGATTGAGAATCACTGAACTAGTTCTCTAATGGTTTTTTCTTCTGTTCCAACAATCAGGGGTCCCATAATTTGGGGTACTCTTCCTCAAGCCAGCCACACACCAAAAATTCTCACTGGCATCATTTCTTCATGTTAGGGTAATGGTTCTCAAAGTGTCATCCCTGGACCAGCAGTATCAGTATCACCTGCCAACCATCAGAAAGCAAATTTTTAAGCTCCACTCTAGATATAGTAAACTAGAGTTTACTACATCTAGGATGGGGCTCAGCCACATGTGTTTTAACGAGCCCTCCAGGTGATTCCGACGTAGACTCAAGTTTGAGAACCACTGGGTTAGGGCACTGAAAAACTTTGATAAAATTAAAGTGTAACCCAAAAAAATAGTTTTATCATTAACACAAATTTGTTTTTACATTCACTTGAAAAATAGAGAACTATCTTGAAGGAAATAGAACAGATAACTTGGTAGAAGGGGTTTTGCCAGGAAAGAAGGGAAAGAAAAAGTCTGCATTATAACCAGATGCACAGAACACTGGGGAATGTGAGGATAATGGGTGCTTGGAGCTATCAGTGATGGGGACAAGTAAATGGACCAAGAGCATTAGACACACCTCAGGTTTGGCTCTAGGTCATTCAGTTGGAGCCTGGCATCTAGAAGGCCAATACAAGTTTGTTGAATTAACAACTACTGGAGGACACTTAAGCTATAAAAGGTGCCAGGTGGAGTCAAAGCCCTCTCCACCCCACCTCCCAAGCTCAGCCAAAGGTAGATACAGTATAGGATGGTTTATTTCCTCTTTCCACACTGGACTTTACACCATGCTTACGTGGAAGCTGAGAGGTAAAGGGTTCCAGTCCTGGATACTTCCCCATAAGCTACTGCACCCTCCTACGCTGACTTGCCAGCCAGAGCCTACTGGATGCATCAACCTCTGGTAGCAGAGAAGAGATAAACCTGCCACGAATAAATAAGTATAAAAAAACCATCCTTTTGTTGTCAGGATGTTGCTAATCACCAGGCTGAACAGACAATTCGGGAGAAAAAGAAAAACACCAGGCAAGGAAAACCGGGAAACTAGGCCTAAGCAGAGGAGGCTGCCTTCCGTCTTGGTCTTCCAGTTCCGGGGTCCCAGGCTCATAAGGGTTGATGGAGGAGTGGGGAGCATCCCTCAGGGAGCCCCAATAATCACCCGCCCCCGACTTTACACCTCATTCCTCAGCCTTTCTCCTTCCTTCAGCCTCACAGAACGGGGCAGAGGACCGAGATTGCGGTAAGTGAACCCCGCGGCGAGCTTCTCCCCTCTGCCCCACCCCGGCCGCCTGCGGGTCCGCGCCGATGGCTGCACAGAAGGGATGAAAATTCTACAAGGAAAGAAAAAGCCCCCAACCCCTGGCTTCCTGTCGCTGTTTTAAACATCCCACCCCGCGAGGCGTGGAGGGAAGCGAGAACAGCGGAGACAGTAGTGTAAGGCAGAGGACGGGACCTAGGGTGCAGGGAGCTGACCTTATACCCGCCCCCCACTTCCTCCCCGCCAACCTCCTGGGCCCGCTGGGCGCGGTGCGAGGCAAGAGTTGCCCAGGAGAGGCTCAGGCTGTCCCGGGGGCCTCGGTCCACCCCGCGTACCCCAAGTGGGGCCGGTCAGCCGCTGCGCGCGCCCGCACTCACTCGACCTGCAGCGTGGTGGGCTTAATCTTCACCTCCACCTTGTAGGAGGAGCCCGTGAGCAGTTTGATGGTGCGGTTCTGGCCGAAGCGCTGCCCGTCCACCTTGTAGAAGACCGGGCCGTCGTTAGGCTGGATGCGCAGCGCGATGGAGAGGCGCACAAGGCCCGGCAGGTCCCCCATGGCTGGGCGCGGGAGGGCGGGCGCGGCGGCTAGGGGGGGCGGAGGACTGCGCTGGCTGCGACCCGGCGGCTAGAGCGCGGTGGGCGGAGAGGAAGCGAGCGGAGGGAGAGGGAGGTGGTGGAGAGAGGCTGCGGCTAGGAGCCCGAGCCGTCGCGGCCGTCAGCCCCGGCTTCCGAGGAGCAGCTCCCGAGGCTGTGACCCCCCGCCCCCCTTGGCGAGGAAGCGCGCCCCAGGGACAGCTCCGACGTCCCGAGCTCCACCATCCCCCGCTTCCCGTGCCTCGCCCTCCGCGCACCAAGGGGCTCGCTCCGGCCCGCAGGCCGCGGGCTGCTCAGCGCAGCTGGGTGGGAGAGAGTTAATCCTGTTTACGCACTACAATCCCCTCCAGCTGGGGAAGAGGACATTTTGACTCCTCCTAGAGCGGCGCGGGGCGGGGGGAGGAGAGGATTGGGAGGGAGTGGGTAGGTCCTGGGTTTAAGTGGCACTACACCAAAGGGCGACACCTCGGAATCTGGACACCCCCTCTGTCAGCGAAGGACTGCGGATACCATTGCTTACAGATCGAGCCCCAACCAGGCAGGAGGAGGCTGAGAGGCGAAAGGGAGACGGGAAGCGGGGCTGGAAACCGTTAGCCAGTGATTTTAATCTCAGGAAACATGTCTTTCCAAAGCTTAGGGGACATGGCTGAGGGAAGGCGCAATTCCATCTAATGTGGACTGCACGCCATGCTGAACTAGGAATGTGTGCAAGAAAAAGAAAATAACCAATATATATTCAAGGGGTTACATCTTCTCATGGGTGTTTATTTCCATTACGCATGTCCTTGTCTCAAGAATGACACCGTGTAATGAATCACATATATTTACACAGATCTTGTAGGATGAGCTATTAATCCTGTCACAGGTAACTGGCATGTCTCTAAGGCATACATAGGTGGTGACAGTGGCCAAGGGGAGGGATTGGTCAAAAGATTAATGGCAGGGCACCCGGTGCGACACCCGCAGGGTTTAGGTTTGCATATTAAGCATGAAGTCAGTTGACAGCTCGCGATTTTGGAGACAAGGGGAAACCAAGGGTGTTATGGCTCCACTGGGAATGACTTCGGATAGTGGAGCGTGGTCACCTGCTTCAGCACCGCCTGGTGGATAGTACCAGGGCCGGTGAGCACACCTGGGGAATGGAGAAACGGGTTAGTGAGGACGAATGGGTAGGGATGCGTCTATTTGGTGGTTTTTGTTTACTCAAGGTAGTACTACTTTTCTTTAGAAATAGCGTCATCTCGAAGGTGTGATTTGTCTCTTGGAAATGGTTTTCTCATCTGTAAAATGGAGGGAGGGAAGCAGATGCTATCTTTTTTGGTAGGGTTGTTGTGAGAATCAAATGAGAGAATGCACATTCCAGTGCCTGACTCTAATATTTGCAATTATTATTAGGTGGAAATGCAAATGGTCGATAAGCATATGTAAGGATGCTCACCATCGCTAGCAGAAGAGCCAGAGGAAAGCAAATTGAATCAGTAATATCAAACTATTTGGCCTATCAGCTTGGAAACATTTTAAAAGACTTAAAATTCAATGTTGGTAAAGATGTAGGGAAATCAGCCCTCTTAGAAGTAATCCGATGAATTTATTAAATTAAACCATATATATGTGTATATATCTATATCTGTCTATCTATATATCTTGAGTCAGAAATCCTACTTTAAAAAAACCTGCCCTTCAAAAGAAATAAAGGCATCATTACATTGTATATAATTGGATATATGTAATTGTAATATGGGTGTTTATTGCAGCACTGATTGTGAAAATCAAAACCAAGCATAAACTGAATGCTAAGCAATGAATAAATGGCTGGAACAGTTCTCATACACCCATACTATAGGATTTATGCCACTGTTAAAAATAAGTTGTATGTTCTATTGGCAAACATGTATATTTAAAACTATTAATGATAAAATTGGGGCAGCTACACAGTGGCAAACTGTGGAAGCCTGAGGGCAGGCATTTGTGCCTGTGTCATTCATTGCTGGATCCCTAGAATACACAGAGTAGTGCCTGGCACATAGTAGGTGCTCTGTAAATATTTGTTGAATTGAATTTCTGTCCTTGGTTTTTTTTTTTGTTTTTTTTTTTTTCTGCGGTACGCGGGCCCCTCACTGTTGTGGCCTCTCCCGTTGCGGAGCACAGGCTCCGGACGCGCAGGCTCAGCGGCCATGGCTCACGGGCCCAGCCGCTCTGCGGCATGTGGGATCTTCCCGGACCGGGGCACGAGCCCGTGTCCCCTGCATCAGCAGGCGGACTCTCAACCACTGCGCCACCAGGGAAGCCCCATTTAACCATTTTAAAGTGTACAGTTCTGTGGCATTAAGCACATTCACTGTTGTGCAACCATCACCAACAGCCATCTCCAGAATGTTTTCATCTTCCCCAGTTCAACCTTTCTTTCTTACTCAGTGAATGCTCAGAACAGTGGCAGAATGTCTGGCTGTAACACAGTATTATAGGTTGTATCTGATTGGTGAGGTGTTTAATACTAGGCACATGTTAATAACTAACACATGTCTTTTAACATGCAGGTGTTATGGCAATTTTAATAATTTTTTTCACAAATGCAATAATGTATTTTTAAATGCGCTTTAGCTGAAAACCACATAGTGCACCACCAGATAATTGATTACTATAATAATTATATTTGCAGACTCTTACATAATTCTGTACTTTTTTCTTTTTAGTATGACTTATGTTTCCTATTCTTTTACTTACACCACAATACTACACCTGAATTAGATGAGATTCATTTGCAAGTGGTTGCAAGTAAGGTAACTCAATTCTAACCAGTTTAGGGAAAGACTGTCTGGGTATATTATGTAACAAAAGGCAGAGTGGATGAAGCAATATATAGCAGAGGGAAAGGGTCAACTGGACCTCAGGAATAACTGGAACTAGAATTTTTAGAACCAAATGTTTGGAGAGAGAGAATCATTTCCCAAAATAAGGGGTGCTGTTTCCCAAAGAAGGCCCAGTGAAGGTGATGGGCAGGAAAAAGAAAACAAATACAAGAACAAAAATAAATGATGGAGGGGTATTTGAGCTGAGAGGGTCTAAGTCTGGTGCCCAAACTCTGAGCCTAGTGCCTGGTAACCCTGTCATCATGGATAGCCCTTGTCAAGTTAGTCAGATTCAGCTCCCTTGACCCTGCCTAACTTTGTAGAAAATATGACGATGGAGTTCAAAGACCAAATGGGAATTTTTGATGATCTCTTGAAGTTTATTCTGCATTTAGAGTTCTCTGATTAATTAAGAAACAAATTGAATAAGGGAAGTTAGAACAACTGGGTGTTTCCCACTTCCCACCCCTCGTCTCTCTTCTCCTCCTGCACACATGTGCCCACACGCTCAGGTGACTGAAACCCCTTCACACTGGAACGGAATGCACAGTCCCAGTCACTTTCTAAATGTATAGGACGTGTTTGTGGACATAAAGAAGTTCCAGTGCCCTGAAACCACAGAATACAATGCGATGATTTCCTGCTAATGGCTGGCCTGGCTCCAAGCTTCTGTTAGGATCATGTGATTGACTTGGCAGAGTGATCATTATTTTCTTGCTTTTCCTGCCTTATGTTTTTCAAAAGGTCATCTTGAACAATCACAGGACCTTTAATACTGACAAGTAAGAAGCAATAAACAGTGGGATAGATTGTGCATTGTCACTTAAAGCACCATATACTGTCTGCAAAGATACTGAAAAGAGTGATTGAGGAGAACTGGAGAGTTACACAGCAGGTTAAGAAGCAGTGAATAAACTTTTTTTTCTTGAGAGGGAAAGATGCTTTAAACCACAAAATTCAGAAAATCTGACCAGTGTTTTATGGAAAATAATGTGCAGGAAAAAATTCCCCCTCTTCTTTTACTAGTTCCATATGTGACACACAGACATTCCAAAGGCTGGAGTTAAGTCTTGGTTTCAGGGAGTGTCTTAGTACAGCAGGGTTCGTAGGCTGGGCACCCAGACAAGGGGTTGGGTTTTGAGTCAGAGCAGAGGAGTCTTGAGAGCAGCAATACGTGAAGGGTTAGTGTTAGGAACCCAACAGATCTTGGTCTAACATAGGTGCTGTATTAATTAATATGCATGCATAAAAAATTACCCCCAAACTGAGCAGCTAAAAACAATACATACTGATTATTTTACAATTTCTGTGGGGTTAGGATTCTAGGGTGATTTTATTGCAGAGTCTCCTCTCCCATAAGGTTGCATGCAAGCTGTTAGCTGAGGCTGCAGTCATCTGAAGGCTCGACTGGAAGAGGAAAATCTGCTTCCAAGCTCACTCACACGGGTGTTGTCAGGAGGCCCCAGTTCCTCTCTGATGTTGGCTGGAGGCTTCAGTTCCTTGCCATATGGGCCTCACCACACAACATGGCAGAGATCTGAGAGAGAGAGCATGCATCCGAGACAGAAATTTATAGTCTTTATAACTTCATCTTAGAAATGACGCTTAACATCACTTCTCCCACATGCTATTGTGATATGGGAAGGGACTACACATGGCCCATGAACTAAGAATGATTTTACATTTTCAAATGGTTGGAAAAAAAATAAAAAGAATAATTATATTTAATGACATGTGAGAAGGACACGATTCAAATTTTAGTGTCCATAAATACACTTTCCTGGAACACAGCTATACTCACTTGTTTAGGTATTGTCTACGGCTGCTCTCACTCTGAAATAGCAGAGTTGAGTAATTGCAACCAAGACTGTATGGCCTGCAAATTCTAAAAGATTTACCATCTGGCTCTTTGCATAAAAAGTTTGCCAATCCCTGATTTAAAAAAACATTTAAAATAATGTCCTTGTTACTCATATTGGCAAAAGAATATGAAGAACTTTAAAAATTGATAGTAGAGTATATCTTAGGGATTAATATTTGTGTAATGACATAGGAATAATATATTAACTCTTATAGGCACTCTGATATTTCTACGTTCATTCGGCATATATCCAATTCAGATATTTAATGGACAATGTGCTATACTTCAATAGATAATGGGAGGCATTTTTAAACACTTCTGGTGTTTGATGAGAACAAATTCTCCTTATTTGTTGTATTTAACATCGATTTAATCTTTATTTTTTAAAAAATAATCTTTAAATTGTCATCTATTTTGTATAAGTTGTTAACTTTTTAAATATATGTATTACAGAAAAATCAGAGTATAACATCAAAATCAGAATATAATAAAAGCAAAACAAAGAAAAAATGTCTACAGTTTCACTTACCCTGTGGAATATAATCACTGTATATTTTAGTGTATATATTTATATATTAGGACAGAAATTGTAACATTTCCTAGATCCTTTAGTTTGATACAGTACACTTTACATATCCAAAAATATAATATAGTATACAGTGTTTCCCAAATGTAGTTTGACTGCCAAAACTCTTTCCTCAAAATTAATATTAATATCACCGAGTGCACTAGTGTTCTATAAATGAGTGTTCCCATAAGTATTGAGAGATACTGTGTTGGATACACATCTGGGGATGTTCTCTTTTAAGTGTCATTTGTTGAGGGTCTAGAATAGACTCACATCATCTACTAGTAAGTTTTAAATAAATAGAATCAACCTCTATTTTGCTTTAATTATGTGTAATGTACTTAGGGGGACTGTGGCCTCCCGTCCAGTGTGGACTCCTCTTCTCTCCTCTGGGTCACCCAGCTCTCTTTGGTGGGATGAGAGGCAGGAAGGGCATGGAGGCAGCAGAAAACCACAGTCCTAAGCAACTGATACCCAATCAGGAAATCCACCAGAAAGAGAGTCAGCCCAGGGTTTCTTTCTCACAGCAGTGGCGATAGGTGTGGGGCAACATAAATTCATGAACATTTGACTGTGACCACACAAAGGAGGAAAAACAGGTGGCCCAGTGGTTTGAAACACTCCTTTTTATCCACTCTGCTTTGACTGTAACAGAACCACCGCACATCCATTTGCACGGGCTCTCAGGCCCTGCCTGATTCCCTGCAGTCTTAGTGGGGTTGCCAAATACAGTGCTCCGTGCTGGCCAACATGCAGGGAAAAAAAGCAGTTTGGAGATGAGTCCTAGGGAGATGGTGATTTTCACTGCTGCGGGCTGAGGGCCACCAAGGTTCCCGTGCTTTTTGAGGCCTGAGCATTCTACTTGAACTATGGGAACTTACTAGTGTCCTCCTAATAAATACTTTTTATTATTTAAATAACTGAAGGGTAGCAGGATTTGCCACCCCCAGATACGGCACTTTGGCATAATGATTAACTTGAGTCGAAGGCATCTGAGAAGAACTGATACAAGAAAAGCTCTCTGCTCTCCCCTATTTGCCTAAAAGTAGGACATAAGTTTATAAAGATGTACCCCACTCCTCTCTCTATCAGGAAGGTCAGAAGTTAACCACCGAGACTATTCTAGACCCTTATCAACCCAGAGAAGGCACCAGAAGAATCTACATAACGAACCTAGCTGAAATTAGCTCTTATCCACTATTGACTTTCCCATATGTTTGCCTTCCCATAATCTGCTGCCTGCCCCTAGAAACTCAAAGTCTTTTTCTTTAATCTTGTCACTTTACTAGAAAATTATTGTTCTTTGCTAAGATGCTATATAAGCTCTCTGTGTATTCCCAGGTACAAATGTGATATGCCTGTCAATAAGCCTCTGTTTGTTTTTCCCTTGCTAACCTATCTTTGTCTGTCTAATTTGCAGGATCCCAGTCAATGAACCTAAGATGAGTAGAAGAAAATGAAAATTTCCTCCCCTGCATAGGTCAGAGTCAGTTTTTCTTACTGGCAACCAAATAATAATAAAGTGTGGATGGGTGTGGGGATGGTCTAACCAGGGAATGTACACTAATGTTTCAAAAGTAACAGTTGCTATTTTTCTTCATTTGTTGTGTCTATATTTCCCACAATGAATAATGAATATTGTATTAATGTATTGCTTTTATGATACAATATGAAAATATAATCATAAAAGCAATAATGTATTGCTTTTATGATACAATATGAAAAGATAATCAAACTACTTTTACAATTGGGATCAGAGACAGAGATGGGGCCGGGCAGCTGGGATGCATTGGTGACCACAAGTGATTTTAATTTAGATCTGACCTTTTCGGGAGTTAAGGAAAAAAGTTGAGACAGGAAACACATGGGTTATTTAGTCTGATAAAAAGAAGGACACATATTTTTCTAAGAAGACAAGGTTTTTCCTGGCACTGAACTTGAGGATGAATTTTGTATGTGTGGGTTCTTGTTTAAGGTACACTGAGTAATCTAATAGATATCTTAAGATGTGTTTTTGCAAAAGACAGAATGTTCTTAAGATGATTTTTTTAGATTAGCATGCTGTAAAAACTATGAGACATCTTAATATGGTGGAAACATTTCTTCCAGAGACCAAAATAATAAGATCGAAGTAAGTTTCATTCTCCAGATATTACCCGATACAAGTAATAGGCCCTGGCCCCCACTCTCACCTACCTCAGAGCCAAATTCAGAATTCATTGCTTCTTCCAAAGTAGATCCAAATTCACATTATTATAAAAAATGGACATATTTGTGGTTGGTTTGTGATTCACATCCCTCACCAAACAGCAAGAACTTAATCAAACTCATCCAGTAGAGTTTGTTCCTCTTTCCAGTTACTCCATTTTGTCCTTTCTCTTCCCCAGATTACTACAAATACTCTCTGTGTTCCAGGTTTAGCTTTTGTCCTCAGTTGAAGACAATCCAGCTCTTGTCTGTCTTGTTCAATAAGACAAAAGCCTAGTTTGGTTAGTGGAATAATTTCCATTTGTTGTTCTCAAGCAAGACCCTTAATGCCTTACCAACCTACCAAGAAATGAGATCTGAAAGTCTTCTGCTTTTGACATGATGGTGGACCAGATATCTCCTCTTACAAAAAAACCAGAACTCACAAAAAGCACAATTTTTATTATAATACTTGTATCACAGCAAACAGAGAACTTTCCAAAGGAAAAAACAAAACCTCAGTGACTCTCGTGCCTCTGAGAAGACAGAGTTGAACAGGAGGGAAATGAAATTACAATATCAGCCCTGCAATCCAGAAACTAAGCTGTTAGGTCAGTGGCAAGATGGAGGAGGGAGAGGAAGGGAGGGATGAGCCCAGGACTCCTGATGGTCCAAATATGGGTTAAAGGTGGTTGCAGGTTCGCAGCAATCCCAAACTCCTGGAAGACGTGAATAAAAATCATATCTGGAGGAAGCATCCTCAACTTGGGCCACAGATTTTAAACAGATGAATATCAACCCAATGTCAGCTTACAATCAAAGATCACCAAAGCCATCTAGATAAAAGAAAAGAATGAGATTCCATACAAACAATAAACAACAAATTTAGACTACCAAGAACTCCAGATATTAGAATATCAGACAACAACTATAAAATAACTATGGATGAAATGTGTAAAGAAACAAAAGATGAAATCACGATGATGTGGTAGGTCAAAAGAGACTATAAAATAGACTCAGGTGGCTATGAAAAAGAAGTTTAGAGTCAATGAGACCAAGTAGCAGCAATCCCTTTCCAAAAAATATTTGGGGATAGAATCAAATATTCACCAGCAGTAGAATGGATAGGTTTTGGACAATAAAATACCATACTTCAATAAAAACTAGAGCTATTTGCAATAATATAAATGCATCTCTCAATGCCAAACAAAAGAAACAAGATCCTCAAGAAATACAAATAATAGGATTCCATATAGTTCTAAAACAAGCAAAATTAAGCTACAGTAATCAAAACCGTATGGTACTGGCATAAAGACAGACATATAGACGATAGAAGAGAATAGAGAGCCCAGAAATAAACTCTTGCATATATGCTCAAATGATTTTCAGTGGGGCAAAGTATAGTCTTTTCAACAAACGGTGTTGGGAAAACTGAATATCCACATGCAATAGAATGAAGTTGAACTCTTAACTAATGCCATAAAAAATTAACTAAAAATGAATCAAAGCCTTAAATGTAAGACCTAAAACTGTAGAACTCTTAGAACAAAACATAGGGCAAAATCTCCGTGACATTAGATTTGGCAATGATTTCTTGAATATAACACCAACAGCTCAGGAAATAAAAGTAAAAACAGATTAATTTGACTACATCAAAATTAAAAACTTCTCTGTGTCAAAGGACACAATCAACAAAGTGAAAAGGCAACCCATAGAATTGGAGTAAATATTTGTAAATCATATACCTGATAAAGGTTAATATTTCAGAATATATGAAGAATTTCTACAACTCAACAACAAAAACTCAAATAACTATTTAAAAATGGGCAAATGACATGAATAGACATTTCTTTAAAGAAGATATAAAAATGGCCAATAAGGTGCAGCCACTGTGGAAAACAGTAGGCAAGTTCCACAGAAAACTGAAAATAGAACTACCATATGATCCAGCGATCCCACTCTTGGGCATAAACACGGACAAAACTATAGTGGTTAGAGATACACTTCTGTGTGTGCATTTACATGTGCATATAAATTACAAAGGAAAACACAGTTATTATCAAACAGTCAAGATAATGGTCATCTCCAGGAAGAGGGAGAAGTTTATGCTATGGAAGGGCATATGTGGTTTCTAGGCTGCTGAGAATATCCTATTTCTTGACTTGGGTGATGGTTACACACACATTCACTTTGTAATTTTTCTTTAAACTGTTCCTATGTTTTATTCATATATATAAAAGTTTTAATGTTTTTCTTTAAAACGTGTGTATACATATATACATATATATGTGTATATATACACAGTAGTGAATAAAACATAGAAACAGTTTAAAGAAAAATTACAAAGTGAATGTGTGTATATATGTATATGCATGTATATATGTATATGCATGTACATATGTATATGCATATGTATATATACACATCTATGTATACGTATGAGTTTATTTCTTTTTCCTTCTGTAACAAATTACAACGAAGTTAGTGGCTTAAAACAACATAAATTTATCTTACAGTTTGGAGCTCAAAATGTTTCTTCTGATGGCTCTGGGCGATCCCTTTCCCTGCCTTTTCTAGCTTCTAGAGGCCACTTGTACTCTTGGCTCGTGGCTCCGTCATCTATCTTCCAAACCAGCAACGTAGCATCTTCCAATGTCTCTCTCTGCTTCTGTCATCACATCGCCTTTTCCTGATTCTGACCCTCATGCCTCCCTCTTACAAGGACCCTTGTGGTTACACTGGGCCCAACTGAATAATCAGGATAATCTCCCATTTCAAGATCCTTAATTTAATCACACTTGCAGGGGTTCTCTTGCCATGTAAGGTAATAGGATCATATTCACAAATTCCAGGGATTAGGCTGTGGACATCTTTGGGAAGCCATTGTTCAGCTTACTGCAAAGTGTTTAATTTTGGGGGGTCAATTTTTGTATTTTTTATTAAGTTTTGAGATTTCTTCATCTGTTTTAGTCTTAATACAGAAGTGATCTGCAAATGTTTTCTCCGGATATATGCCTTATCTTTTCATTTTCTTAGTGGTGCCTTTTGAGGACCTCAGTTGTTAATTTTGAAGAATTCCAATTCGTTTTTCTTCTGGATCATGATTTGCTGTCATATCTAAGAAATCTTTGCCTAAACTAAGATCTCAACAAAAATTTTTTCCTATTTTTCTTCTGCAAGTTTCTTTTTTTAAATTAATTTATTTATTTCTTTTTGGCTGCCTTGGGTCTTTGTTGCTGTGCGCGGCTTTCTCTAGTTGCGGCCAGCAGGGGCTACTCTTCGTTGCGGGGCGCAGGCTTCTCATTGTGGTGGCTTCTCTTGTAGAGCACGGGCTCTAGGCACACGGGCTTCAGTAGTTGTGGCTCGTGGGCTCTAGAGCGCAGGCTCAGTAGTTGTGGCGCACAGGCTTAGTTGCTCTGTGGCATGTGGGATCTTCCTGGACCAGGGCTCGAACCTGTGTCCCCTGCATTGGCAGGCAGATTCTTAACCACTGGGCCACCCGGGAAGCCCAGCAAGTTTTTTAGTTTTAAACTTTACATTTAGAGTTATTATCTATTTTGAGTTAATTTTTATATAAGGTGTGAGTCATAGGTCTTAAAAATTTTAAGGTTTAACCATATGGTATCATTTATATGTGGAATCTAAAATATGACACAAATCACCTTATCTATGAAACAGACTCACAGACATAGAGAACAGACTTGTGGTTGCCAAGGGGAAAGGTAGAGGTGAGGGAGGGATGGATTGGGAGCTTGGGGTTAGCAGATGCAAACTATTATATATAGAATGGATAAACAACAAGGTCCTACTGTATTGCACAGGGAACCATATTCAATATCCTGTGCTAAATCATAATGGAAAAGAATATGAAAAAGAATATATATGTATAACTGAATCACTTTGCTGTACAGCAGTAATTAATGCAACATTGTAAATCAACAATACTTCAATAAAATACATTTTAAAAATAAAAATTTAAATCTTGAATGAATGATGCAAAGACCAAAATATAGTGAGAATTTATCAGCTGCAGGGGTGGTTAGTATTGGATGCTCTATACTAGCAGCCTCTTGGCCATAGTATTCCTTCCAGAACACCTAGGTTTCTGTCTTCAAGTATGACAACTATACTGAAGATAAAAATTATATTTGTGTTCAACAAAACATAAAAAATCCCTAAACAGTGTCCCAAAATAACAACAACAAACGAAAACACCTTCCTTAGAAACCAGTTTGTGATGATAAATATTCTTTTCTCTACCACATTTTAAAATGTTTAAAAAAAGGATTTATTACAGACACTGAACAACAATAAGACCAACTTACATTGTACTCTTTGTTTGAGGAGTTATCTAAGGAGACCTGAACTGAACAGTATAATTTTTTTCTATCCCGGTGATATTTAAATCGATGTCTTAGAATATTGCTTGTTTGGCTGGTCCCTTAATGCATCTCTTTGTTTATGTGTCTCTTCTCAGGTTTCCATGATGGAAAGAGATTTCCCCCTTATTATTATATTCTAATATTTTGATCTTATTTGGTTGAAATTTGGGAGAGGAGGGAAGTGAAATAGGAGTTCTCAAAACACTCTGGACCTTTAAATGCTTAAAAATTATTTTTATGTCTACGTCTTCCTTTTTGATGTTGTCCACTGTGTTTGCTTTATACAAATAGTATAAAGCAAATACAGATAATTTCTAAATGAGCACTCTCAAATGCTAAATGCTACAGGATCAGAGATGGGAGAACATGGGTCCTGGCACTAGGTAGGTCTGGGCTTCAATCCCAGCTTTGGTGCTTATCAGACTTTAGAGAGTTTCTTAGTCTTGCTGAGCCTCAGATTTCCCTTCTGCTAAATGGAGAAAATTATACCTTCCTTGGATGCACAGACTAGGTGCTTTATAAACCTAGTTATTTGGAGGAGGCCATGGGGCTTGAGAGGAGGCAGAATTCGGGGCTGGATCCTGAGGGATGGATGGGATGCTTTCTCTGACTTTTGCTTTTCACCAGCTTCTTCGTCTCTGTGACAAAGTAGCATCCCTCCTCCACTGCCTGCCTTTGCTGTTACCATGGTGATCCAGGTTCCATTTAGCCAGAGTTTGTGACAGGACAGATTGGTTTTGCGATTTGTGAAATCTCACTCTCTAAAATAAGGACCAGGCAGTCACGGCAGCAGTAACAACATGGTGTTGGGTAGAGCTTCTGCAACCTCTCAGTCACGCAGTAAGTGGAGAAGCTATTGTCAGCCTGGGTTGGTGCTGTCTTCTTTTTAATATATATATTTTAATTTTTTTGGTTGCGTTAGGTCTTTGTTGCTGCGCGTGGGCTTTTCTCTAGCTGCGACGAGTGGGGGCTACTCTTCGTTGTGGTGCATGGGCTTCTCACTGCGGTGGCTTCTCTTGTTGCAGAGCACGGGCTCTAGGCGCACAGGCTTCAGTAGTTGTGGTGCGTGGGCTCAGTAGTTGTGGTGCTCGGGCTTAGTTGCTCCGCGGCATGTGGGACCTTCCCGTACCAGGAATTGAACCCGTGTCCCCTGCATTGGCAGGCAGATTCTTATTCACTGCGCCACCAGGGAAGTCCCGGTGCTGTCTTCTTATTTTTTTTTTTTAATTTTTATTGGAGTATAGTTGATGTACAATGTTGTGTTAGTTTCAGGTATACAGCAAAGTGAATCAGTTATACATTTACATATATCCACTCTTTTTTAGATTCTTTTCCCATATAGGCCATTACAGAGTATTGAGTAGAGTTCCCTGTGCTATACAGTAGGTCTTTATTAGTTATCTATTTTATATGTAGTAGTGTGTATACGTCAATCCCAGTCTCCCAATTTATCTCTGCCCCACCCTTATCCCCTGGTAACCATAAGGTTGTGTTCTACATCTATAACTCGATTTCTGTTTTGTAGATAAGTTCATTTGTACCCTTTTTAGGAGGGGCTGTCTTCTGGACTGATAAGATATAGCAGTTGAAGTTTGCCATTAGCTTTTGTTTCACTTTCCTTCAGTTTCTTTTTTACATCACATGCCTTCGTGTTCTGCCCTTTCTACCATCAAAGGCCTGCTCTTAGCTCATTTGTTCTTACTCAGCTGACATAGTAGAAGTCATGTAGTGGGCCTTAAACTTAGAGGTTTCTTAGAATTGGTTTCAGAAAACTTTTTATTATGGAAAATTTCAAACATTAAAAAATAGACACTACTCATCACCCAACCTCAGTAATTATCAATTCTTGGCCAATGTTTACCTCTTTGCAATTTCACCCTCACCCATATCTTTGAAGCAAATCCCAGAAATTGTATCACTTAGTCCATAAATAATTCAATAGAATCCCTAAAAGATAAGAATCGGTGTGTGTGTGTGTGTGTGTGTGTGTGTGTGTGTGTGTGTAAAACAGGACCACAATACCATTTACAATGACCTTGGAGATACCCTTCATCACTCTTGGAGAAATTATGGAGAATAAAATTATTGACTTGTGTTTCTTCTCATGAAGGTTTAACTGCAACAAGAATTTCTTTCCTGTAATAAAAAACTAGAAAATTAAACAAAATATATGTGACAACTATTGCTAGACAATGGATGGCAGGCAGCATAGGACTGTGAAATACACAAGGGGAGCCCTATGGTAGAGTCCCAGCTTGCCGTCTGTGGCCACTTCCAGGCTGTGGTGCAGGAAGGAGAATGGAAACAGAGCCTAGTGGACACACTGGATTGAGGAGCAGAGATCAGAATTATTGGAGACTGGCTAGAATTTGCAGGGCAGAATATCAGTGAGGGGGGGATTGGCAGGGGGACCGGTGGTGGGGAGAGAGAGAGAATGAGGATGCTCTGGATATCTGCAGGGCAGTCGCTGAGAATCTTTGGCTAACTGATCGTGTGGAGTGAAATTCCATGAGATGAGGAAAGAACCACCAGAAAGCACTAGGTTGAATAATTCCTGGAACTCACACAAGGCTGGGAATGGTTTGCATTGCTAGCAACCAGAGTGGAAAGACCTTGTAATAGTTGCAGCTCCTTTGTTGTACATTACCTTTGATTTGGTGAAAATAAGCAGTTAATGGGCCAAAGTCTATAAAAAAAAAAAAAACTTGTGTAGATAAGTATTGTCTGAATTAGAGCCCTGATACAGAGCCCACCCTATGATAACCGGTTAGCAGGAACCGTCTTCTATTAAATCTCATCATTCTGAGTGATATAAAGATAGACAATGCTGTAACCCTATCTTTTAAGTTTATTTCTCAATGAATTTTAACAATTTTTGGATCAGCTGTAAGCTTCTCCTCATCTGTCCATTTGTTATATAGGAAATAGAAAAAAATATGTCTTTCTCTGCTTCAATATATGTACTTTTAGCTGTTATCTAACTAGGATCAGAAAGCTTAATACAAACACCTTAAAAGCCGTTATTTTTTATCAGCATCCCTCCACTCAAAATTATTGATTGGTATTCAACAACTTCATAGGGAAGACCAAGATGATTAATTACTTTTGGTATATTACTTTTCAATCTTCTGTCTTAGTGGGATCACTATGATTCTGTGTTGTTTAACATCCGCCTATCTACTGCATCCCACTCCCAGCTTTGTTCAGGGCCTTTTTTTTCTTACTGTGGCATGTTCATGTCCCTAAGAGCATCTAGAACACTATCCTTTGGGAAGCAGATAATAGAGCTATCCTAGTAATGTCTGCTTTTGTACTCTTCTAGTTCAAAATCACTATTGCCTATGATATACAACCTTGATTAATCATTCACATATTTATATATATGGTAGAGTGGACCACCAACTGTTTTCCAAGAAGAATCTTTGTCCTGGCATAAAAAAACCCTGCAACCACCAAATGCAGAAGTGGTATATTCATCTGTAAGGTGTGAATTATTTGTGCATTTGACTGGAGTTAGCCTGTGAAGATGGAAGCAATATTAATCTTTTTACACAAAGGATAATATGCAGTGTCATAGTTGTGTACCCTGCTCTTTTCCACTTAGCAACATACTCATTCATCCATTCATTTATCATTTAAATATTATTTATAGAGTTCTTAATATGTGCCAGGTCCTGTTCTAGATGCTGGGCATGCAGCCTGCCTTTTGATGTTTGTCTTGCCACCAAGAGTAGCTCCTGGCAATCCAATTGGCAGGACTCAATGGGAACTGAGTCTAGCAGTAAGGTTACTCTGTTGATGGAAACAGGTCATGGAAAGCAGCACACAAACTTCTTTGGGCTCATCAGTGATCCAGTAGGGAGTCCAAACATAGTTTCCATGAACAAGGTCAGGGTATGTGTGATTCATCTTGAAAAAGAGACTTTTCTGCCCTAGTTCCCCTCCTGTCTTTATATGATTCCAGTTATGTCAGCCCAAGGCTTGAGTGCCCATTTGCTGCTCTCTCAGTAAACAAGACAGATAACAAAAATGTAGTACGTAGTGGTCCACATTTATGCAAGGAAGTAGAGCTGTGAGGAAGCAAACCCAGGATCAGCTCCCCAAGCAAGTCTGCTACTCACCCTTTACTTACACACATGCACTCGAGGGGGAGACAGACAAAACAAATTGTGTATCGGTAGATGCTATGATGACCAAGAAGGAGAAAGAAATAGAGGATGATGCAAGGTGCTACTTTATACTTTGAGGAGGGGAGTCCTTGTATACTTGTTATTCGCACACCGGTAAGTATATCCGTAGGATTTTTGCTCAGAAGCAGATTTGCCGGGTCAAAGAATATGAGCTTTTTGGAATTTTGATTTAGCCAAATTTCCTTCTGTAGAGTTTGCTCTCCTTTATACTCCTACCAGCCACGTGCCTATTTCCCTACATCTTCAGCAACACAGGATGCCATCTAACTTTTGACTCTGAGCCATCTGATATGTAAAGAATTGCATCTCATCTTTTTTCGGGTTCACACATTTTTCATGAGTTTAAGAATCATTTGAACTTCCTTTCCCATGACCTGTTCATGTTCTCTAACCATTTTCTATTGTCTTTACCTTATTTCTTTGTGCAAATGTTTAGTACATCAAGGAAATAATTCTTTTGCCTGGGATATGTAATAAAATATTTTTTTCGATTTGACACATTTTTTGCTTTGTATGTGATGCTTTTTTCATACATAGTTTTTTTTTTAACTTTTATGTAATTTAATCTATCAACCTCTTATGGCATCACCACTCTGGGATTATAAAAATAATTTTATCTCATGTTTTCTGAGAGGAAATTCCAGATATCATTTTTAGTATTTATATTTTGATCCATCTCTGGAATTTATTTTGACATAAGGTGTGAAATGTAGAATATATATATATCTGTAGAATATATATATCTGCTTTTTCTATATGTCTATCATCACTTTGATTTATTGAATAACAACTTGATATAATTTCGGAGCATATACATCTGCTCTTAATTGGCCACCTAGAATATACACGCTTTAGGCCTTTGCCAAAGATTATAACCTCAAAATTTTACTGCTAAACTTTTATCTTAAGCACTTTGATGAAAGATGATTTACATGGAAGATTGTTTAAAGGATATTCCTCTGAGATTTTATATAGGTGTGTGTGTGTTCAAGTTTTATTTCTGCATTAAGACAGAGAGTTTTATATATAACTCCTATTGTTTTTTTTTTTTTTTGCGGTACGCGGGCCTCTCACTGTTGTGGCCTCTCCCGTTGCGGAGCACAGGCTCCGGACGCGCAGGCTCAGCGGCCATGGCTCATGGGCCCCTCCGCGGCATGTGGGATCTTCCCGGACCGGGGCACGAACCCGTGTCCCCTGCATCAGCAGGCGGACTCTCAACCACTGCGCCACCAGGGAAGCCCTAAGAAGGTGAGCCCTTTGAAGGTGAGCGTTTATTTCCTTACCTCAGATTTGTTGAGAGATTTTAAGAAATTGCTATACAAAATCCAAGATTGCATTTATCGTAGAGATATTTTATTCAGTGACTTCTGTATGAAAAACACAGTAAGCATTTTTTTTTTTTAAAATGAAGAGTCAATGAAGCTTTGTTTCTTCTTTTGAAATGGTGACTCTTTTTGGGGTGGGGTTGATGTGAATTTAATGATTGATTTCTCTTGGCTGCCAAGCGCCTGAGGGACGGTATGCCAGGTATTGTGTGGAGCTTGTAGGCTCTGGAATGAGACAGATCTGGATCAAATCCCATCCAATTGTCCTTATGAGCTGAGCTGCCTTGGGCAAGCCATTTATTTATTTATTATCTGAGTGTTCTCATTTATTTTTTTGAATAATGTTTGTCCTTTAAATAATTTTTTAATTGAATGATAGTTGATTTACAATGTTTCAGGTGTACAGCAAAGTGATTCAGTTATACATACATATAGATTTTTTCCATTATAGGTTATTACTGGATATTGAATATGGTTCCCTGTGCTATACAGTAGGTCCTTGTTATTTATCTATTTTATATATAATACTGTGTATCTGTTAATCCTGAATTCCTAATTTATAGCTCTTCCTCCTTTCCCCTTTGGTAACTATAAGTTTGTTTTCTGTGTCTGAGTCTGTTTTGTAAATAAATTCATTTGTATCATTTTTTAGATTCCACATATAACTGATATCGTATTATATTTGTCTTCCTCTGTCTGACTGACTTCACTTAATATGATAATCTCTAGGTCCTTAGGCAAGTCACATAACTTTTCTGTGCTCACTGCCTCACCCGCAAGCCAGGTATAATAACCAGTTGCCTCGTTAGATTGGGAGGATTAGATGAGGTTAAAATAAATGAAGGGTTAGCACAATGCCAAAACATAGTAAGCATTCAATAAATCTTAGCTTATTATTATTATTGATTCGTGTTGATCAAAGTGTTAAGAAGTATGCCATTTTAAAAATGGTTTATAGCATTTGGAAGATTAACGTAAGTCTTAGATGCATTGACATCTGTCCTTCCCAGGAGGAGCTGAATTATTTCTCTTTTGCTATTGTCCTTAACATCCTAGAAACCAGGGGCTTGAAAAAGATCAAACTGTCAAAAAACAAACAAACAAAGCAAATGTGAGTGAATCCTGTTCATTTCATAGAATCATAGAATCTAGGTGTCAGAAAGGAATTTAGATGTTATTTGGTCCAGTTTCCCTTCCCAGAGTTATTTGCTAAATATTTAAATAAACCCCAATTTTAACTTTTTTCCCCTATAAATGAGACTAAGGTGTCTTTTTTTTGGCGGTACGCGGGCCTCTCACTGTTGTGGCCTCTCCCGTTGCGGAGCACAGGCTCCGGACGCGCAGGCTCAGCGGCCATGGCTCACGGGCCCAGCCACTCCGCGGCATGTGGGATCTTCCCGGACCGGGGCACGAACCCGCGTCCCCTTCATCGGCAGGTGGACTCTCAACCACTGCGCCACCAGGGAAGCCCTACGGTGTCTTTTGAAAGAAATGGGAAGTCAGTTTGAATCGGAACGAAATGTATATTTATTATTTCTAATTTGTCAAATATTTACAGAACCAAATCAGGATCTGATATTTCACTTGGTTTAATTCTTTTGGGAAACAATTTCCTCCATCTTTCATGGGAGGTTAGCTGCTAGCGGGTGGGAGATCTCACAGTGCTCCTGGCACCCACTCAGATCTGGTACCCACTGTGGTCCTGCACAACCAGGCAGTAATCAGCAACCACTGCCGCTGCTGCAGAGAGGACGTTGTGCTGACCCGGGAATAACAGCTCTGAGTTGATGATGTCAGTAACTTTTAAAATAGCTTATTTAAAAATCTCTTCCGTGACCTCAGCTATACTTAATGCCACTTAGCTCATCTAGACATGGGCAGGAAATGTAAGAAGGATAGGTGACAACTGGAACTCCAAGCAGCTATATCTTCAGAAGCCCATTTTAGGAAAGAACTTGTCTGAGCAAGTTGAAGATTGAAGATACACTTGGTATCAAGTGACTGTGATGTAGATATAGAACTTGTGTATCCCCAGCCCTGCAAGTCTGGGGAAAATCTAGCTATACAACAACAGTTGTACATGGTATTTCTCAAGCTCTGCACATACCTTCTGTGATGGGAGCTCTGGCTCCCTTCTCTGGTCCCCTGTGTGTTTTGGAAATTCTGCAGAAAATGATTCATGGGAACTCATGGACAGCTCTATCAGTTACCGTGTGTTTCCCCCGTTGGCCCTTCTTAGCATTCTCTCCTGCAGCTCAGGCTGCCACCGCAGCAGGCCATGCCTCCCTAGGTCTGCTGCATCCAGGCTGAGGATTCGTAATGCCAAAGGTGCTGATGTCTGCACTGAGAGCACGTCCCCCACTTGCATAGCCACTTGCAGAGGGTGCCACTGCCAGTCCCTGACAAGCTGTGCTTAGTCTTCTGGAGCCTTCAGTGTAGCTGAAGCAACTCCAAACCAGAGGGCATATTTATCTGTTCATTGGACACCAAAGCTATACCCCCAAATCTCCAGCAATCTATACCTGTTACTATTAAAATTTTTATAGACCATTATTAAACATGCTCTTATTAAAAAATCGACAGTTGATTCCACAGCACCTAGATCATCACAGAACTCAACAACTTTTCAGCCTAATAAAAATTCCAAGTTTGGGGCTTCCCTGGTGGCGCAGTGGTTAAGAATCCTCTTGCCAATTCAGAGGGCATGGGTTCAAGCCCTGGTCTGGGAAGATCCCACATACCGGGGAGCAACTAAGCCTGTGCGCACAACTACTGAGCCCACATGCCTAGAACCCATGCTCTGCAACAAGGGGAGCCACCACAATGAGAAGTTCATGCACCACAATGAAGAGTAGCGCCCTGCTCGCTGCAACTAAAGAAAGCCCGCACAACAACGAAGACCCAACGCAGACAAAAATAAATAAAAAAAAAATTAAAATAAAGTTCCCTTTAAAAAAAATTCCAAATTTGTTCTGCAAAAATTAGCACATAAAGTTTTGAACTGGTTCACGTCCTGTTTTTTTTCCCACTTATTTCTATTGAATGCCTTTATTTCAGTCTATACATGCTTTGTAATTCATTTAACCAACATTTTATTCTTGCACATTTAGATTTCCCCCTAACTTCTCATTACAGTGGTCCCTTGGTACCCGTGGGGAATTGGTTCCAGGGACCCCTCTCAGTTACCAAAAATTGGCAGACACTCAAATCCCTTATATACAATGGCATAGTATTTGCACATAACCTATGCACATCTTCCTCTATACTTTATTTTTTTTTAATACATTTATTTATTTATTTTTGGCTGCGTTGAGTCTTCGTTGCTGCTCGCGGGCTTTCTTTTTAGTTGCAGTGAGCAGGGGCTACTCTTCATTGCGGTGCGCAGGCCTCTCATTAGGGTGGCTTCTCTTGCTGTGGAGCACGGGCTCTAGGCGCGCGGGCTTCAGCAGTTGTGGCACACGGGCTCAGCAGTTGTGCCTCACGGGCTCTAGAGCGAAGGCTCAGTAGTTGTGGCGCACAGGCTTGGTTGCCCCACGGCATGTGGGATCTTCCCGGACCAGGGCTCGAACCGGTGTCCCCTGCATTGGCAGGCGGATTCTTAACCACTACGCCACCAGGGAAACCCTTCATGTATACTTTGAATCATCTCTAGATTACTTATAATGCCTAATACAAAGTAAATGTTATGTAAATAGTTGCTGGTGCTTAGAAAATTCAAGTTTTACTTTTTGGAACTTTCTGGAATTTTTTTTTCTGAGTATTTTCTATCTGCGGTTGGTTGAATCCTTGGATTTGGAACCTGTGGATATGGAGGGCCATATTATAAACCACACTGCACAGAACATCCTCATGGCTATATTTCCCCCTCACAACTATAATTATTTCCTTAAGGGGGAAAATTCCTGATTGCTGAGTCAAAGGAGTTGTATTTTTTTAAGGCTTTTGCTATACACGATCTAGTCGCCCTCTGCAATGGTGGGACTGATTTACACTCCTACCACGCTCTTGACAACTCTGAGTAAATCATTAAAATAAATGCTTTCTTCATTTATATGTAATTACTGCAAGAATACATGCACATTGTAACAAGTTCAAATCATAAGTGATTAAAGTGGAAGGTGAAAGCCTTCTGACTTCCCCGACTTCCTAAAACATTTGGGGTTGTGTTAACAGTTTTTTTTTTGTTTGTTTGGTTGGTTTTTTAGTTTTTAGTTTTTTGCAGTGAAAGCACAGGGTCCTAACCACTGGACCGCCTGGGAATTCCCAAGGTTAACAGTTTTGTGTGTTTCCTTCCACTTTCCTGAGCAGTGCACCTAGAAGAAGGCAGTTCTGAGACTTTGGCATTTACCTGCTCTGATGTGATGAAAAAGACCCTGTTGAAATATAAAATCACTGCTTTTAATGGAAAACACTTAAAATATCAATTCACCCTCTTTCATTTCCATATTTGTTTCATTCCTTTCTGTACTGTTTAAAATGTTTACTGGTTTGTACTATTTTGATAATCCAAAAAAATCCATGAGTATATTTACAAATATGTTAGAATTGGGATGACCTCTAAGGGATGTCGCCTGTTCCTCAAAACTATAAAAAAGAAATTTGTTATATTTATTATAGTGTATGCATATGACAGAGTGCTGAGAAAACTGTTGGAAATTTAGTTGAGGGGTTTTCTGTTGCTGTCCAGAGTTAAGGACAAAGGATCATACTGTAGCCTGTTCCCCTAACCTGCAAAAAGCAGGCGTTCCCTCCCTCAGATTAGGAGAGGACAAAATGGCAGGCACATGGGCTAAACTGAGCTTGCCACCTGCTTTTAAGTGGCCTGCAAGCTAAGACATTTTAAAGAGAAAAATCAAAAGAAGATTAATATTTAGTGATACACGAACATGGTATGAAACTCAATTTCAGAGTTCACACAGAAAATTTTACTGGCACATAGCTACACTCATTCATTCATTCACATATTGTCAATGGTGACTTTTGCGCATTTAAATTTTGAGAGGTACCAACCACATTGTTCCCCAAAGAGATTTTTACTAATTTATATTTTCACTAACAGTATATGGAAATACACTCATGCTCTCACCATTAGAAAAAAAAATTTAAGTCTGATGGGCAAAAATGGTACATCCTAATTGTTTGAAGTTGCATTTTATTTTTTAATTGAAGTGTAGTTCATTTACAGTATTGTGTTAGTTTCAGGTGTACAGCAAAGTGATTCAGTTATACATATATATGTATATATCTATATTCTTCTTTTATTTTTCTGATTCTTTTCAATTATAGTTTCAAAAGATATTGCATATAGTTCCCTGTGCTATACAGTAAAACCTTGCTGTTTCTTAGGTTGCATTTTAAAAATTACTACTGAAGTGGGAATTTTTTCGTCTTTATTGGTCATTTATACTTATTTTGTGAAATGCTTTTTCATATCTTTTGACCCTTTTTTTCTCTTGGGTTTTTTCCTACTAGATTGGTAGGAGTCCTTCTTGTATTATGAAGAGTAATTTTTTGTATTTCATACTTATTTCAAATATTTTTCCAGGCTACCATTTATGCTTTCACTTAAAAAAAAACAAAACCCTAGTATTTACTAAGCACTTACTATTCAATACATACCAGATACTCACCTAAGAGCTGTTCATACATTACCTCATTTACTTCCCATAGCGAGTTTGAGGTGGAGACTATTATTTTATTTATTTATTTATTTTTTAGGAATTTATTTTATTGAAGTATAGTTGATTTCCAATGTTGTGTTAATTTCTGCTGTACAGCAAAGAGGTCCATTTATACATACATATACATTCTTTTTCATATTCTTTGCCATTATGGTTTATCACAGGATATTGACTATAGTTCCCTGTGCTATATAGCAGGACCTTGTTTTTTGTCCACTCTATATATAATAGTTGGCATCTTCTAACTGAGGCAGGGACTATTATCACCCTAGTGTTAAAAACAAGGAAACAGAGTCTTAGACCACATGGCTAGGGAATAGTCGAGCTGGGATTAGAACCCAGACAGCTGGGTCTTGTGCCATAATCTTCGCCACTCTTCCACACGGCCTTCTTTGCAGGCATCACCCAACATCTCCTGTCATCTTCACAATAGTCCTAGAGGTGGGTGCCTTTGCTATCTGCATTTTACAGTTGAGGAAATGGAGGCTCAGAGAGGTCAGGCCATTTGCCCAAGGTGAGAGGTAGAGCTGGAATCTGAAAGTGAATCTGTCTCCAAAGTCTGTGTTCTTACAGTTTCCCAGCATCTCCCACTTTGAGGACCTTTCCCAAATGGAGGAGCTCTCAGCAGGGTTGGCTGAGCTCAGAAGGGCTTGGGAAGACCTTGCTAGGAACTGCAGGAGTCACAAGCCTTTGTGTTCAGGCCTCCTGAGCTCCTTTAAGCCCCGCCCAGTTTTCTGACCTTGCTTATTTAGAAAACTCCCTTCCTCCGTCCTAAACTTGCCCGTGCATCACAGTGGGATATGGCATTTATGCGCTGGTCAGTCTCTAATGGGACCCTTGAGTCTGTAGGACACTTGTATCTCACAAGGCCCCTTTCTCCTTGTTCTGGACCACATCCTGCCTCCTACCTACTCTTGTTTTTGGAAACAAAAATTAATGTGAGAGCGCGTGGGTGGTGCTTGAATACACCATCTGTGTGAAAGGAGATTTCAGGGTCTGTGTTATGGGCAGCCTTCAAAAACAGTCACCTTATGGTGAGAGCTGGAGCAGGCATGTCAGGCCATGGGATGGAAATCATGTGTCAAGGACGTAGAACAACCAGATCAAAGGGGGTCTGGATCCCAACCCCCCAGAGCTGTATTGAGACACTGGATTGTTTAGGTTCAGCTTGTCGTATGAGAGAGGAATAAATGTATCTTGTTTAAGCCTCTGTTTTATTTGCTTTATTTATTTATTTATTTTTTGGCGGTATGCGAGCCTCTCACTGCTGCGGCCTCTCCCGTTGCGGAGCACAAGCTCCGGACGCGCAGGCTCAGCGGCCATGGCTCACGGGCCCAGCCGCTCCGCGGCATGTGGGATCTTCCCGGACAGGGCACGAAGCCGTGCCCCCTGCATCGGCAGGCGGACTCTCAACCACTGCGCCACCAGGGAAGCCCAGCATACATTATCTGTCAGAGGCAATAGAGTAAATATTTTAGGTTTTGTGGGTCACATGCTCTCTGTCACAACTGCCAAACTCTACCTTTTAATGTAAAAGTGGCCGTAAACAAGACAGGGATGAATAAGTGGCTCCGTTCCAGTAAAACCTATTTATGACCCTGAAATGTGAATTTCATAAAATTTTCATGTGTCACAAAATCTTCCTTTTTTTTTTCCAACCATTTAAAAATGGAAAAACCGTTCTCAGCTGATAGGCCCTACAAAAAGCAAGTAGTGAGGGGGCTATGGCCTACAGGCTGTAGTCTGCTGACCCCTGCGCTAGACTATTGACAGAGCGCTTGTAAAAGAGGCAAACAAGCTCTACTCCCATCAGTGATCGCCCGGCTCCTGCCTGAGTATTGAGATTGGAAAGGTTGGGGAGATTTCCTTGGAGAGCCGTCCGTGTGCTGTACTCCCATCCCACTTCCCCATCCCCCATTTGGAAAGGGAGGACATGCTCCCTTCCCCTTGGACCAAGTGGAGAGGATTCAGGGGTACTTTCAGAGTGCTCCAAACTGGAAGTGTTTAAAGAAGGGAGCCCTTGGGTGGAGTACTTCTCACTAGGAGGCAGAGATGAAAGAAACGCACTGGAGCAAAGCTGCAGTCTCTCTGCCTGGAGGCCCAAGAGCTTGGATTCTGGGGCCAGATGCAGACTCCTTGAGGGGAAGCCTGCCTGGGGTAGCTTAAGAAGGATCCTTTCCACAGAGACCAACAGGAAGGATGAAGGGACCCTTTAAGGACAGCTTATCTGGTGAAACTCCAGAGGCTGCGGGGTGATGGCGGGGAACATCCAGGAGGAAGACCTTGTCCACATGGACGGGATTGTTGCCATCATCAGCAATGGCGGAACCAGGATGTACATCTTGGGAGAGAAGGAGCCAGGCACAGTGCATCTGCCGAGCGCCAGTGCCAGCTGGTAGCTGTGCCAGTCAGGCAGGACCCAGTCCAGGGCTGACACAAATGGGCTCAATGCAACTGAATGAGTGAGCAGCGCTGCTCATGGTGAGTGAGTCCACTGGAAAGGAATCTGCACCGTAGGGCATCTTTCATGCCCTTTAGGTTATCATGAAAAGCAGAGTTTTTCAAATAGTTTTAATGATGTACAAAACTGAGGAATTAAGGCACAGTGCCTAACAGTCTCTCCCCTCCCCCTAAGCCCAGGAGCTAAGGCAGATGTCCCAGATGTTTGACCCAGGGTCAGGCCTGATGATGTATCTTTCGCCATATCTACCTCCCCCTTAGATCCCGGAGAGTCCAGAAAAACCTGACCTAGCAAATAAGATTGGAGAAGGATAGGGCGAAGAAGCTGAGCAGAAACTTCCCTCTCCACTCCAGGGTTCAAATTGGGGCTGGGGAAACTGTAAGTTAAACAAAAATGTTTGGAGTGTTTAATATTAGACTGGACTATAGTTAATACGATTTATTAATCAAGTTAATACGATAGGCTGATTTGGGTTGTTTGTTTTAAAAGCTAAGAGTTCTTGGGAAATACGTGGAAACTGCCCAAGATTTCACCCAAGGGGCCGAGAAGGAACTAACTGATTGTCAGAGTGGAGCTTTGAGAAAAAGAATAGGTACTTTGTGATTGTACCCTACTGGGTCTAGCTCCTTCAGGAACATGTTACAGTTGGCACTATCAAATCTTTTCAAATGTGCTGATTTTTTTGTTTGCTCGTTGTTCTTTAAGAGAGAGCTCTATATCTTTCAGTGTCAGTGTTGAAATGAGCTCTATCCCTGTTCATATCTTTCAAGCCCATTTCAAGGAAGTAGAAAAAATGTTAGATTTACTAGTGTTTTGTTTTAAAAGACCAGAAGCCTACTTGCTTGGGATAGTGGCAAGGAAATGGAAGCGAGGAGCTTCTGCAAGGTTCTGTTTGAGTTGCCGCTTGGTAGTTGTTTGGGGAACTCCTTTGGGCTGCAGCTAGCCTGTGAAGGGTCTATTGTTCATGGCAAAAGGCACCCCCTCTGGGCCTAGCAACCTCAGGATCACGGTGCTTAATTGGAGGAGGGTACTATTGCATACAAGAAAAAGGCATCCCTTCCCCAGGGCAGCACTGCTGGAGGTCTTGTCAGACACCTTGAATCTCGCCGCTGTGGCAAACTGTGCGCGTGTTCTATGAGCCTGCAGCTCCCACTCGCCCACCGTTTCATCCAACAATTGCCCCTATCTACAGGCAGCAGTAGCATTGCCCCTTCTCCTCCTTCAGATCCACTCTCTGTACAAGGAGTGAGCTGACAGTAAGTGCCCAGCAGCGCTGTTCCACGGTGCTTGTTTTCCTGCACTTCTCCGAATGTGCTGGCAGGACTGGGATTTGGTTGGCATTGACCTTCAGCAGTCCATACTTCCAATAGCTAGTCCTCTCAGCTTGGCTGTATTAGTGGGATTCTTCTGGGGACCTATCCTCTTAGTTTTTGGTTGTCATTGTTGGTGTAAGACCTTTATTTAATGATATCTCTAAAAATCTGAAATTTGAGTGCTTTCCATCTTTAGACAATTAGAGACTTACACACTGCATTAAAATCTTGAGATCACAAAGGTACACTCTTTTAAAAAGCAGTGTTCTCTACCTCCATGATCTTTACAGGGAGAGGAAGAACTGACGAAGTTTCCACTGCAAAACAGTCCTGAATGAATTTAAAGCCTTTCTGAACAAATAGGATGTAAACCTAACAATACGGAAATTTTCCCGTCAGAATCTCCATCTGAATGGGATAAAAATTAAGAAGGTGAAGATAAATCGGAAATGCTTTCTTTTTATCACAGTATTGAATACATTTTAGAATAGTTATAGATTTACAGAAAAATTTAGATAGTACAGAGAGTTCCTAAATGCCCTCTACCCAGTTTCCTCCATTATTAACATTTACATTAATATGGCATATTTGTCACTATTCATTAACTGATATTGATACATTATTACTAACTAAAGTCGATACTTTGTTTAGATTTACTTGGTTTTCCCTTAATGTCCTTTCTCCGTCCTGGATCCCATCCCATGTTACATTTAGTCCTCATGTCTCCATAAGCTCCTCTTAGCTGTGGTAATTTCTCAGAACTTCCTTGTTTTTTGATGACCTTGACAGTTTTGAGGAATGCTGGTCAAGTATTTTGCAGAATGTTCCTCAATTGAGGCTTGCCACATGATCAGATATCAAGAGTGCATACTTTCAACCTGACTTAACACCATTGATGTTGACCTTGATCACCAGGCTGAGGCTGTGTCTGTCAGTTTTCTCCACCATAAACTTACTCTTTTTTTCCTCTTTCCATGCTGTACTCTTTGGAAGGAAGTTATTATAAGCGGCCCATGATTAAGGAGTGGGGATTTAGCCTCCATCTTCTTGAGGGTGGAGTATTTACACAAATTAGTTGGAATTCTTGGGATAGATCTGCCTTTTCTCCCTCATTTATTTACCTGTTCAATCATTTATTTATCTATTTTATTCTTTGGGCTATAGTCCAATAGTGCTTTATCTATTTTGTTGTTTGAATTGTTCCAGCTTTGGCCATTGGGATCTCTTTCCGTTGGCTCCTGTGTCCCTTTGACGTAACCCATCATTGTGGTTTTATTTATTTATTTAAAAAACTTTTAGCACTTCCTTGCTTTCTGACACTACAAGATGCTCCAGGCTCATCTTGTATATTTCCTGTCCCAGTCCTAGAATCATCTGTTTCTCCAAGGACCCCTAGTTCCTTTCATTGGAGATAGTGTATCAAGATCTGGGCACTAGTGTCTTGATCAGTTTAGGTTGCTGTGACAAACTACTGCAGACTGAGTGTCTGATAAACAACAGAGATTTATTTCTCACAGTTCTGGAGGCTAGACATCCAAGATCAGGTTGTCACTGTAGTTGGGTTATGATGAGGGCCTTCTCCCATGTTGCAGACTGCTGTCTCCTCATTTTACCCCCACATGGCAGAAGATCAGAGAGAGAGAAAGCAAGCTCTCTTGTATCTTTTTATTAGGTCACTAATCCCATTCATGAGTGCTCTACCTTCATGGAGTAATTACCTCCCAAAGGCCCCATCTCCTAATACCATCACATTGGGGATTAGAATTTTGGAGACATATAAACACTTAGTCCATTGCACTGTGAACGCTGCTACCAGGGTGTTGTTGCTTCTAGGCTCTCAGTTGACAGAGCAAGGAAATATATGTGAAGCAAATGGGTATATGCATATATATGCTTTTATATTTCTTTTATCATTTCCACATGAATTCTGTGTCTGTTGGGAAGAATTGCTTAATATGTGCTCTCAGTTATGCATTTTGAGCTGGAGGCCCATTGGGCAGCAACTAGATATTCTCTAATGGGTTTAAAGAAATCAACAACTTAAGGCTTTTCTTTCATTGGGAGATAATTCTCCATGGACCTCTTGTGCTTCCTCACAATTGGCAAGGAGAGACACTATCTTTTCAAGGATGTTTGTACAGTGAACAATAACCTTGGGAGATGGAGATAGGATCTCTCTGCAGAGCAAGGGCAGATTTGTTTACTGTCCAGTGTAATAAGGATAATGTCTCCTTCTGAGGCAAAGTTTGGGCAGGTTTGCTTGTAGTCCATGGTCAAAGATTGGGGCTCAGTAAGCTCCTGTATGTGCAGCATCCCTCTAGGCTGCTCCTTCTTTTCTCACAGCAACTGGGGACAAGAGGAACGACACAAACATGAAGCCTATCCTGCCTACTGTGTTGTGAGTAACAAAGTCCTTTGTCAAATTGTAAGGTCCGGAAGTCTTGTGTCTTCCAGCAGCTTCCACAAAACTGTGCAGACTAGTTGTAAGCTTGCACGTAGGTACACCTCAGACTTTTCTCTGGTTCTGACACCTTCATTTAGGTTGAGTACTAACAGTATTCCGATATTTCTCAGCTAGATGTAAGCCTTTTTTGGAGTTACCAATGCTGAAGAATAAGTTTTTAAAATTTTAAATTAAAAACATTTAAAACGTTTCAAAATAAAATCATCACTCACATACAATAAAAGGAAAATTTTATTTAGCTCATGAATTAAAGTGGGAGCCGGCCAGCTGTCACAACTGGTTCAAAGGAGAAGTCAAAGACAAATTGATATGGAGTAAAAGAACGGTAAAATCAATTTACAAATGGACAAAAAACTGGCTTTTTCCACAGGGAGTAGGGTGGGGTTGAACCTCCACCAGACAGAATTTATTTGCATGTCCATAGACAAGAATTATTTGCATTGTTATCAGGTATCCACAATTTATAGAGTTGTACAACAATTCAAATACATGGAAAGCACAAACTCCATAGAATCAGATAACCTGGAAAGGTGTGCTGTAAATGATGCCTAGTTTTCCACTGGAGACATGCAGTAATCTTTTTTGCTTATTCCAAAGTCTTAAATATTCTTTACACCAATAAAATGTACTGTAAGAATTGTTTCCAAGGTATTGATCCAATGTGAGAGAATTAAAAGGAGGACAGAAAGAGAGTTTTAAAAGTAAGCCTAGAAATATACACATAAAAAAGATATTGGAAGAGGTTCTAATTATCTGATCTGGGAATAGAATCCATCAGAGCAGAAGAGCATTTGCTCAGACTCCGTCCAGTAAGAGAAGGAAGTCCTAATATGTCATTGATTCAGACAGTTCCCTCTAGTGACCACTAGGGGTCGCTAAGCAGGCATTTGGACCCCTGACCGGGGAGGCAGGGGTGGCAGCATCTAATCCAGCCGTGGTAATGCTCACCTGATTAACACATCTGGGAAGCTCATTGGTGGCAAGAGATTTTTCCCTAGTCCAGGGCCTGGCACATAGTAAGTATTCAATACATATTTCTTGAAAAGAATTATTCAGAATGCAGGGGGTGCTTTTACACTGTAGGCATCTAAGAGATACGATATTTCAGAGTAAGGATTCGTTAAGACTTCTGGTCATATTAGGACAAAAGGAGAAAACATTATAAATTAGAAGTCACTAGGTTAATCAAACTAAAAGAGATACATTTAGCCATGAAATTAGACTTGGTAAATCTGTGAACAGTTTCCATTGCCTGTACAAACACCAATGCAGCAAAATACTTGTGTCAATGCGGACCTGGCCGTCCTCCTTTTCTTTGTTTCTGTGTTGCTCAGATGCCATCAAATGTTGATTCTTCCACTCCTATCCCCCAAAACTTTCCAATTTCTTACTGATTTTGGTGCAATGAGAAACTGATGGCAAGTCATCTATAATTCTAAGGAATCGATTAGGATAAGATGAAAAGCGAAAAATAGAGGGGCAATGACTCTGGGTTAGATCCACAGCTGGAAGGAAGGAGGAGAGCGAATCAGGAGGCTCTTAGAAAACCCCGGGAACAGATCTTCTCCCTGCCCTTGACTTTCTGGCTCCTGATACGCCTTCTGTGGACATCTGTTGTTTTTGCCTGCCTAGGGGCCCTTCCCTCTTCTACTGTTAAGAGTGCCTTGATTTTACCCTGGGGGGATGAGGCCCTCTCCGACTGGATGGGGCTGTTCGTTCATGTGCTCCCCCCATCGGATGGCTGAGGGGTGAGCACTAAGCCAAGCTAGGCCAACCAAAGGCCCGGTCACTGGAAACTCTTGTAGAGCCTGAAAACCACCGGACTTCTTTCAACTTGGTGTCTCAAAGAGACCGTCCATTACTTCTTGCTTTGTAGAATCCCACAGCTGTGCTGTTTTCCATCCTTTCAGAGACCTGAGTCTTTATTTTTTCCTTCAAGTCCATGAGCCACCCCACATTCATCTAGTAAATTCCTATTTGCCTATATAAGCCAGAGTTTGTTTCTTCGTGACTGCAGCCGAAGAATGCTGACTGATGTAATGGGAGAAGGAAACTAGTCAAAAACCTAGTCCTATGTTACTTCTATAATCTCAGTTGAACTTATCATTGAAAAGGACTCGCCGTAAGGAAATGGAGACTCCTTGACAATGAGGCATTACTAACGTTTATGGACACATTATGTTCTAGACACTTTTCTAAACATTTACAAGTATTCTTATTTAAGAATACGTACCTAAGAATGACCCCATTGAATAAATGTTATTTTTTCCCATTTTACAGATGAGAAAACTGAGGCACAGATGATGAAATAACCTGCCCATTTTCACATGGCCAGGTTAACATTCTCAAAGTTTATTCTGTAGAATACAAGTTTTTCAGACGTGTATTAGTTTCCTAGGGCTGCTATAACAAGGCACCACAAACAGGGTGACTTAAAACAATAGAAATGTATTGTCTCACAGTTCTGAAGGCTAGAAGTCTGAAATCAACTGGCAGGGCCATGTTCGCTATGGCTGCTTTAGAGGAGAATCCCGGTCTGCCTCTTCTAACTTCTGGTATTTGCCGGCAATCCTTGGCATTCCTTGGCATGTAGAGGTATTCCTCCCATCTATGCCTCTGTTTCTCTCTGTGTGTCTCACTCCTCTTCTCCTAAGGACACTAGTCATATTGGATTAAGGGCCCACCTACTCCAGCATGACCTCATCCTAACTGATTACATCTGCTATACATTATTCCCAAATAAGGTCACATTCTAAGGTACTGGGGGTTAGGACTTATTTTGGGGGTCGGTCATTTTTAGATATTCATGTTAAATATGTTTTTGAGGGGTTTTTTTCCACTTTAACTTGTCACAAGAATGTTGATAGCGATTGCTCAAAAAAAGAATTATGTGGTCAAATAAATTTGAAAAACACAGGATTAACCACCATTACAGTAGGATTCTCGGCTGTAGTGCTTTGGGAGGGTCTTTAATTTGTTAAGCTGAAAGGGAGCCAGCAAACTGGGACTGTAACACACAATTTCTCAAACATGTTTGGGTATGAACTTCTTTCTACTGTGGGGTTAGTGGTGTGTGTGACACAGATCACAGGCCCGATGCGAGGTAGCAGCACCCTGTTAAGGACCCTCCCTACTCTTCTGGTCCTTAAGACAACTGCTTTCTTCTCTGAGCATGAGTTTCCTTATGTCTAAGATAGAGGCAACAATATCCTTTCCCCTGTGGGTTTCTTATAAGAACTATGCTAAATGAGGTAGGCTGAAACACACCTAGGAGAACACCTGGGACAGAAGTAGACATTCACTTAATAATAGTTGCCTTTGTTATGCTAACCAGACAGTTCTGAATTTCTGGGCATTTTGATTCAGCCTTTCTAGATATAATTCCTAAGCCAGGAAAATTTCCACCAGTAGGGTTTTCTTGTTCATTTTCCTTTTCCTTTCACCATTTTTTTCTCTTTAGGAGAATTAGTTCCTTTATGATAATAAAAATTGACCTTAGGTAAATATTCGACCCAACTGTACTTTTGACAAATCTCCAATGTTAGCAAAGAATGGGTTGTTTCACTCTGCAGTTCCTTATTCTAATCTTCCACCCCGGTGAGGGGAAGAGGATGTGATCACGCGATTGCCAGCAGAGGGGAAACTGTGAAAGGGCCCTCGCTCTAGAAAAGCAGCCCACAACGGCCCCAGCTCTCAGAGGAGGGCGAGCTTCTGAGGCGACTTCTGCGGCGGGACTCGGCCATCTCTTTGTCCGTCCGACATGGAACCAAAGCGGATCAGAGAGGGCTACCTTGTGAAGAGGGTAAGCAAAGTGCCACCTGAAAGGGTGTCCCTGGAGATAGGGTGGGAGAGGATTGGAGTCCAGCTTTGCACTCTCTACCTGCTGAACCTATTGGGCTGAAACGGGAGAGCATCGCAGCCTGTAGAAGGTTGGAGTGGTGCGGAGAAGCCAGTACGTGTTCCATTGCCTTCTGGTTCTTAAAAGTGAATGAATCCAGCTCAGGCGTCAGCACAGCTTGATTTTGTGGGGCTGAGAATTCCAGACGACAGGGTCTGGAAATCCTTCAGGATCTAAAGCATCCTTTTCAAGAGTCACACATGTGTGTTATGCTAGAAGACTGAAACTCTTCTTCTATAGAGGTTACTAGGCGAAACTATTCATTTGTTATTTAAATTCTTCTTCCCCTCTTTTTTTGTTTTGGAAAAGAGGAAGAAGAAAATATTAAAGATGAGCGGATATAATGATACAGTAATGGTAGCTTATTCATCCTTTTTTTATTGGACTGAAATCTCTTCACTCACAGTTCTTAATGAATTTGTATAACGTGCTGTTAAGGTGGTAGGTAGATTAACCATTTTAAAGATTAGAAAACAGAGACACAAGTTTACTCAAAAATGCTTGGTTTCACTGGTGTGGCATCAGGAAATTGAATTTCATTAGCACTGCTGGTTTTTCTCCTGATGGTGGGTGTGTGCTGTGTCACTGTGATACTCCCCAAGAGGGTGAGTTCACACATAGGGCTCGTTGGCATCCTGTGGACAACACCTATATGAACATGTAACTCACACCCACCCAAGTGAGTTCAGGGCGTTAGAAGTGAACTGAACTCAGTACGTTCCAGTTTTTAATTGAATGAGAGCATAATGGGACTCTGTTTTAGGCCATCCATGCTTTAACATTTTAACCTGAAAATTCTACTAAGAGGAGGTTAAACTGCTCACAGTGCTGCCTGATTCTGTTTTGATTTAAATCTGGAAGGGGCCTTAGACCGTCTGACCTCATTCCCTCATTTCCACAAGAGTAAGCGGAGACCCAGAAGCTGGGTGACTGCTCCAAGTCACATGGCTGTGACAGATTTGGGACCAGAAACTCACTCCCTGACTCCTGGCACTGAGCTCTGTCCAGTACACTGGGATTTTCATTGAGTAAATTCAATCTAAGTTAGGGTTTGTAATGTGTCTATGGTCGTGAGAGTTACGAGTAGATGCCAGAGAATAAATGAGCCCTCAGCTGGTATTCTTTCTAGCTAGCCATATTTTGAAACATCCTTTGGAAAAGACACATGTATATACACAGAGGTGTACGTAGACTCTTTGCAATAGGCACTAATACTCTCGAGAGCCAACAGTAATTAATGTTGACATTTCTTTCCTGGTCACTTAGGCTAGTATCCTGAGAAGAACAGGTGAATGGAAATATTTTCTGCAAAGGTTTTTTGTTTGTTTGTTTTTTTAAAAAAACAATTTAAGCATTTTGTAATTAAAATTGCTGTTATATTGTATACTTACATTTTAAACTCTATAAATTACAAATGATTAAAAGACTCAATCTCTAATAAGTGAATCTGCCCCACTAGAATATGACGATGAAAGAGTTAGGGTTGGCAAGCATATGGACTTAAATTAATAAATTTTTAAATCAGTGAGAGTAATTCTCTCAGATCATAGTCTGTAAAAGTCAGTCTAGAAAAAGTACCTAGAAAAAAACATGGTGAAATTTCATATTTATTTTTCCAGTTTATATCTCCCATAATTTTCATGTCTACAATTTACATCTTCATACTTTTTGCATTTTTCTCTGGGGCCTTTTGAACCCTCTCTGTTATAATGTGTTAGGATTCTCTAATTTGTTATTTTAAAGAAATACTTGATTCAGAGATTCCCTTTGTCAGCTGCAGAACTGAAGTCAGAATTTCCCAGTAAGGTGCTAAACTTCCTAACTTCTTTAGACGTCATTTTTTTTCTCTTTCAGATACTTCATATACATGGGTTAAAAAGTATTTGTCAGGAACCTAGCACACAGTAGATGGTACCTAAGTCACAATGATTATTAATATCAGTATTGCTGTATGCTTCAGTAGATAGGCAGTCCTCTCCTAGACGCTATTGGTCATATGCCCTGCTTCCTGGATTGGTTGCCAAGTTAATAGTGAAGAAAAGAGCATGAAGATCTTTCTCTGACAAGCCTGGGAGATGCCTTGACTATAGTCATTGATGTTAAAGCACGACAGGCGATAATATATGTCTCCCTCGGTTCACCTTTTTTTCTTCCGCAGTTTAAGATATCTGGGTGGTAATAGAGAATATATTTCTCCTTATTCTTGTTTTATGAAATAATTTTATTGGATATAAAGATGTTTTGGGTGGAAAAAATATAACATTAGAATATACTAGTACAAGGATTTTGTCAAGTCAGTAATCTTGGGCTCGGTAGTCAATGGTATCAACTATATAATGTTTCTGCTTTTCTTCTGTGCAAGATAACTGTCCACATTTCACAATTCAGGTTTCCTCCTTTGCCTCCCTCCTGAGATCTTTAAATAGAGTTGATGGTTAAGAGCAGGAGGGAAAATACATGATTCTGTCATTTTGCAGCTTTTTCATTCTAAAGAAGACCCGGATTTTCTTGCCTCAAAGTCTTGCCACTTTGACTTCAAAAAAAAGAGCACTTAGAGCCTGCCATGTAGCAGCTAGCCACTGTATGAACTCCATCTCATTCAATCCTATCCACCCTATACCCTTATCCCCATCTTACAGATGAGAAACTGAGGCTCAGAGAGAATAAGTGGCTTGCCAGTAAGAGGACAGCCTGGGATTCAAACCCAGGCTTGCCCAACCACAAAGCCCACCATCTCGTTGATCCCAGGAAGCCTTCTGAAAAGCAGGCTTCCCAAGCCAGCAAAAGGGAGGTGAGATGAACTTTGCAGAGCCAGAGTGGGGCCTGGACAAACTGTACTGTGGGCAAGAGTGTGTGTAGTGACCTCAACCTCCCTTTTCCTCTGATTAGGGGGTTACTTCCAGCTAATAAACATATTTTGGAGGTCCTTGAAAATATACTACTGATTTGGATATGTTTATAATCATAGCTTAAAAAAAGAGAGAGGAGCAGATTACACGCAACCAACAACCTAGACTCCACCAAGTCACGTCACCAACCAGTCTCATTCCTAGAGGTTTATGCAGCCAACTGTCGTTTCTATGACAACAGCCAGCATGTTGAGTGGCAGGGCTGACCCAAGGAGTGTTTTAGGAATTTAGGTGGCCTGTGAGGCTGGGGGAAAGCACAGGAATCGGGGTGGTGAGAAAGAGAAGGACAAGAGGCTTGGTCAGGAAAGAAAAGGGCTGCAAAAAAGATGATGTTCTGATAGAAGGAGGAAAGCCTGGGGCAAAACAGAGGGCAGGACTCAGGGGTCTCTGCCCAGCAATTCTTTTGAACGGCTACCTTGTCTTCCAGACACCATGAAATAATCCCTCTTGATTCGCACACATTGATTCATTGTCATCAGAGTAGCCAACATATGTAGAGCTTACCCTGCAGCAGGGACAGATCTAAGCATTTAATGCATTAATGCTATATATATATATATATATATATATATATATATATATATAGTGGGTACAACTATTACCCTTACTTTACAGTGGAGGAAAGTTAGGTACAGAGAGGCAAAGGGCCTTGCCTAAGGTCACACGGCTATTCAGTGGCCGAGATTGACTGGAACCCAGCAGTGTGGTCCCAGTGTCACAGAGAGCTGTGCCTAACCGTGTTATACGTGGCCCTCATGGGCTCAGATTGCAGTGATTTTCTCTTCCAAAGCACTGTTGCTGTGATGTGTGCTGCCCAGGAGAACCTTAGGCCAGAATGACTTCATAGTATTGCCTACAAGACTGTGTCATCTTATCTGCCTATATGGTTACCATTTTTTGAGCACCTACTACAAGCTAGGCATAGTGATCAGCCCTTTAAGTGTGTTATCTTATTTAATCTTTAGAACAATGGGAAATTGGTAGTATTATTATTTTCATTTTATAAGTGAGGAGACTAAGTTTTGGAAAAATGAAGTCACTTGCCTAAGGTCACACAGCTTAGAAGAGGCAAAGTTGCAATTTGAACCGAAATCCCTAAGACTCCAGAAAACATGCTGTTAGACACTTTGTGTCATTTTTCTATTGCTAACCTAATATGTTGTTATTGAGAACTTGTCCAACCTGGAAGAGTTTTTTTATGTAAAAAATATTCTACTGAACAGATTCGTTTCCTTGCCTTCAAAGTATTCAAACTGGCACAAAATGACCATTGATCTGGGATGTTATACAAGTGATGTCATAGATCAGGTTGGACAACTAGATGAAGCAATTTATGATGTAGCAGAAATAAGGACTTCATAGAAGCAACACCAACTTAAAATAACATGTCCCATGAGTGTGGGAGAATAGATGATACTCACTCACAGTTCTGCTTTTGTTCAATGTGTCGTTTTGACCATCATATAGTTTTCCTTTAAATTCTAGCTATATGTCAACATAGGAAAAGAGAAGTTTGAAGAAAAGGAGAAGTGAAAGGAGGTGTCTTCACTTGGTGGGAGATGTCTGGGAGGGGCTCGGCACCACAATCAAGCTGTCCCCTCCCTCGGCAATGAGTCATGGCTTCTTTCTGTGAAGCCACACATGCGCAGGAAGGCCTGTCTCAGTCTGTGCATTCATCACACCGCCCTGGAGTTGCAGGTCCAGGTCACTCTCTCCCCTGTTAGATTGTGAACATCTTGAAAGCAAAGATGGCGTCTTGTTCATGTTTATACCCCAACACGCAGGCCAGTGTCTGAAGCATGGGAGCTGCTTTATCTTTCATTATTTGTAGAGAAACCAAAAAAATCTCGGGGGTTCATATTATAGTAACTTAAAAAAATAATTTCTAATGGGGTCATTTTTAGGTATTCATGTTAAATATGTTTTTGAGGGGATTTTTTTGCAGTTTTGTTTTGTTTTTGCTTGCAGGTGAAGCCCAAGTGTTCAGATGAAGGCAAGGGCATCTGGAATTAGAAGACTAAAGGCATAATAGTAATAACACGTTTTTAGAACAGATGTGTAGAATCTGAGGATTGAAAGGAATGTAACATATTTTGATAAGCATTTAACTGAACTTCTCATCTGTGGCCTGAATTTCTTTTACTACTCTGTTCACAAGCGTGCTAGAAGACCTCTTGTGCCAGGGAACTCACTAATTTAACTTTCTCCCTTAAGTTATGCAGCAAACTGTTTTCTTCTGAAACTTTCACCTACTGAGACTTCAAAACAATCGAAATGTTTCACACCCTTGAAGACAGTCCTTATCTACCCTGCCTGTCCCTTTCTGGGCTAAAACCTACCAGTTCCAACAATTTCCCCAAGAGAGATGCCATCCTGTCACTCTCTTTTGAACAGCCTTCACTTTATCTGTAGCTTTGAGGTTTCCTGAGGTCAAGTTCATTCTCCAGGTGCAACCATAAGTACAGAATTACAGGGACTAGATACTATTTATTGGGTGCTCCCTATGTTCTGGATATTGCCCTAAGCAATGTTCGTGGATTATTTTATTTAATCTCCCAATCATCCTAAGAAATAGGTGATAGCATTATCCTCATTTGCCAGATGTAGAAAACGAGGTTTAGGGGCTTCCCTGGTGGCGCAGTGGTTGAGAGTCTGCCTGCCGATGCCGGGGACACGGGTTCGTGCCCCGGTCCGGGAAGATCCCACATGCCGCGGAGCGGCTGAGCCCGTGAGCCATGGCCGCTGAGCCTGTGCGTCCGGAGCCTGTGCTCCGCAAGGGGAGAGGCCACAACAGTGAGAGGCCCGCGTACCGCAAAAAAAAAAAAAAAAAAAAAAAAAAAAGCCTGGGCCACCCAGCTCCATGGTCACCTACCGGTGATGCTCCATTTAAAGTTAGAACGTTACTTTCCTATGCTTCTATTTATATAGCCTACAAATGACTTTAGTTTTTTTCATAGCCCACATCAAACTGCTGACCAATAGAGCTCCTTTTTTTTCCCCACGCGCCCATTTTCCCAAATCTTCACCAATACATTTTATAAATCTTTTAAAAAAATGTATTGAAGAATAAGTTTATATTTTGTTTAATTTGCATTTGTTTAAATGCTGTTGAAGCAGTACATTTTTATGTTTATTGGACCCAAGCATTTCTTCTTTTGAGAACTGGCTGTTTCTATTGTTTGTCTATTTAAAAAAACATTGAGAGGGTTTGTATATTTATTATTAATTCTAAAGGGTTAAAAAGTATATTAAGGGGCTTCCCTGGTGGCACAGTGGTTGAGAGTCCGCCTGCCGATGCAGGGGACACGGGTTCGTGCCCTGGTCTGGGAGGATCCCACATGCCGCAGAGCGGCTGGGCCCATGAGCCATGGCCGTTGAGCCTGCACGTCCGGAACCTGTGCTCCGCAACGGGAGAGGCCACAACAGTGAGAGGCCCGCGTAACCCCCCCCAAAAAATATATATATTAAGGATATTAACCTTTAATTATATGATACTATATTATAAATACTCATACCTTTTAATTTGCTTTTCAGTTGTTCAGGGGTTTTGTTGTTGTTGTTGTTTGTTCATTTGTTTTTTTACTGTACAGAAATTCAATTTTTTTAAGTGGTCAAATATCTTGAGCTTTAAGATTTCTTCTTTTGGTATCATGCAACGTCAGACTCTTATGCACTAAACTAACCACTTCCATGATGATGTACAGTGACTCACTTGGAAACTTTAAATTTGACTCAACATTTAAAACCTGCCCATTCTGACATGTAATTGTATAGGTTTTGTCCTATAATGGAGGAAAGCAGGCATATGCCACATATATATTTACTTACATATATAAACCTTATATATTTATAGTATCATAAAACATATTATTATATAGGATCATATTATGATGTGATTTACAATTTAGATGTTTTATGATTTTATGTACACACATATACACATATATGAGGTTATATATATAGCTGGCTAAGTGGCCTAAAAATTGATTTAGATTCAAGAATGACTCAGTGAGAACCAAAATGAAGATGGCATCTAAGGGGAATGGAAAGAACATAAAATTAGGAAGCAGGAGGCCTGGATTCTAATCTCAGTCCCACATTAACTGGTCAGGTGTACTAGGCCCAGTCACTTAAAGTGGCCTCAGCTTTCTTACGTGTATGATGAGGCTGTTGGTAGATGATCCTAAATGCCTTTCTGGCATGGGCAGTCCGTGATCACACTTCTGGGTTTGCTCTTGGGTGACCACCAAGAAGGTTAAGGACAGAGAAGGGTAAATATAGCGGTCATGGAGAGGAGGTGCTGTCAGGTTATCCAGGGAGAAGCCAGCAGGTGCAGAGGAGAGAGATGACCCAGAATTCCATCATCCTAACCTAACTAACCACTACCAAGACTGGAACAAAGTCCCACTTTATAAGCTGTCCGATTTCCCTTGTTTTACCAAGTATCAGCCTCCTCAATGCCCCTGAATCCCAAATGACACATCCTCCACCCAGTGAGCTGTCAGACCCTGAGGCTGCATTTGAATTAGTAAAGCACAAACTCATTTTGAATAGTTGGCTCCGGAGTAGTTTTATTTTATTTTTATTTTATTTACTTATTTATTTTTGCGGTATGTGGGCCTCTCACTGTTGTGGCCTCTCCCGCTGCAGAGCACAGGCTCCGGACGCGCAGGCTCAGCGGCCATGGCTCACGGGCCCAGCCGCTCCACGGCGTGTGGGATCTTCCAGGACCGGGGCACGAACCTGTGTCCCCTGCATCGGCAGGCAGACTCTCAACCACTGCACCACCAGGGAAGCCCGGGAGTAGTTTTATTTTAATGGTCTACGGAAGGAATATAGTGCTGGCTGACGTCTCCTAATTTTATCCCGGTTCCAAGGTCAAAAGCCCTGAGTGACTCTGGCAGTTATAAATCTTTGATAGGTCAGAAGTGGAATATAAAATTTGAGACTTGAAAGGCATTTCAGCAGTCATCTAGTCCAACTTCTTACTCCTAGCTCTGTGAATAGATCTTTTATTAATTTCATTTATTTAAAAGTTTTTAGACTTGTCTATAGATTTCCCTAAAAGCACACCCCAAATTTTAGTATGTAGTAGTATCATGTGTTGTTCATTTATTTATTAATTTTTCCCAATTATTTTGAACATTTTCAAACCCACAGAGAAGTGGAGAAAATAGTATGACTACCTATATACTCTTTCCCTAGGTTTATGAATTGTTAACACATGGCTACATTTGTCTTATCTCTGTATTTCTATATAAATATACACACATATTTTTATGCTGAGATATTTGAGAATAAGTCAGCTTATCATGCTCCCTCATGCCTAAATATGTCAAAATATATCTTCTAAGAATTAGAACATTCTCCACAGTTTTCCAAATTGGATGTACCATTTTGCACTCCTGCCAGCCACGTATGGGAGTTCCAGTTACGTCCTTGCCAAGTCTTGCTCTTCTCAAGCTTTCAAAATTTTAGATGCTCTAGTGGGTGTGCAGAGGTATTTCATTGTGGTTTTAATCTGCATTTCCCTGATGGATAATGATGTTAAACACTTTTTCAGAGATTTTTTTTTTTAATGTAGTGCCTCTTCCAGTCTTTTGCCCATTAAAAAAAATAGATTATTTGTATTTTTTCTTATTGATTTGCAGGAACTCTTTATATTCTGAGTTTCTCTCTGATAGATGTAAAACAGAAGGACATTTGATTGAAATTATTTCATGTGTTGGCATAGTGTCTGACCTTGCCCATTTTTTCAAAAAGGGAAATAATTCAGTGCTAGCATGAATAATTATTCTGCATGTTCAGAAAAGAGATAGTGTGTATTAATTTAACACTTTTTTTTTCAGTCACTAAAACAAAGGAAACACTTGGACAAGCAAAATGATAGTCCCACAAGTATTTATCTTCTTTGCATAAATAGTCTTCCTTTTGGGAAACTGGACCTTTATATAGAGGCTGTTTGTATTTTAAGATAACCAACAGGATCTTCTGGGAACTGGATGATAACCCCATTTTGTGGTAGTCATGACAGGGTGACATCGTGGGTTCAAAGATAAGAGGCATAGAACCCTGTTCTCTTCCTTTTCCAAAACCCTCCCAAAATATAGATAAAAAAGAGAGACTTCCTTGATGTAGTCAGAACGGTTATCTGTTGATAAAGGGACAGTTGGCATTAATCCAAACTGAAAACTTTTTAAGTAAGGATATTCCTAAAGGCTACACTGACATGACAGCATCATGCTGGCATTAGAGACGGTTCTGCAGGTGATTTTCATACCTCTTAGCCATGCCTGTACACAAGGCTGTGCTCTGAGTTACAAATGCGGGTCGCCTGTGTCCACACTGGCCAAAGCTAGGCTATTTATCAAGCCCTTTGCCACCTATAGAAGAGTTTTAGAAAACATCATTACCCAGCTCTTTCTGTTGTCATTACAGGGGAGCATGTTCAACACCTGGAAACCCATGTGGGTTGTGTTGTTAGAAGATGGAGTTGAATTCTATAAGAAGAAAAGTGATAACAGCCCCAAAGGAATGATTCCCCTGAAAGGAAGCACTCTGACTAGCCCTTGCCAGGACTTTGGCAAAAGGATGGTGAGTTGATGTCGTTAACCACCATGAATACCTTGTCAGGGGCTGACCCTTGAGACCATGCATAGGCTGCAATGTGAATGGAGCTTCCTGGGCCAGTCCCTCTCCACACCACCCACCCTCTACCCTGGGCATTTGGGTCTTTCTTGGCCAAGCACTTCCAGAACAGGGTTGGCTCAACTGCTGTGCTTCATAAGAGACCTCAGCCCCTTGAAAGGAGTCATTCATAATGGGATGTGTTTTGATTTCAGTTTGTGTTTAAGATCACTACGACCAAACAGCAGGACCACTTCTTCCAGGCAGCCTTCCTGGAGGAGAGAGATGGCTGGGTTCGGGACATCAAGAAGGCCATTAAATGCATTGAAGGGGGTCAGAAGTTTGCCAGGAAATCTACCAGGAGGTCCATCCGACTGCCAGAAACCATTGACTTAGGGTGATTTTCTTTTTTTAAAAATTATTTTTTAACATCTTTATTGGAGCATAATTGCTTTACAATGTTGTGTCAGTTTCTGCTGTATAACAAAGTGAATCAGCTATACATATACATATATCCCCATATCTCCTCCCTCTTGCATCTCCCTCCCTCCCACCCTCCCTATCCCACCCCTCTAGGTGGTCACAAAGCACCGAGCTGATCTCCCTGTGCTCTGCAGCTGCTTCCCGCTAGCTATCTATTTTACGTTTGGTAGTGTATATATGTCCATGCCACTCTCTCACTTCATTCCATAGGGTGATTTTCTATGTTTGCTTCCCTTCACTCTTCCCTCCTCCCACCCTGCTTCTTGAGGAAATCTCACAACAGATCCTGCTCCAAGGCCTGCTTTGGTCACCTCTGAAGGCTGTATCCACCCTTCCAGGTCCATAGTACTGGCCCTTGGTTTACTAAGATGTTTACCTGGGTCTGAAGGAGTGATTGTGGCTTCTCTAAGGTCTAGCAGCTGAGGAGAGGGGGCAGTGGAATTTAAGTTCCCTCATTTTGGGTAATCTTAGCAGAGAGAGAGATGGGGGATGGAGAGAGAGAGAAAGAGACAGATAGAGAGAGAGAGATGCATCATTGTATATATGAAGTAGCCATAATAAGTTACTCTTAAAAGAAAGCTTCAGGGTCTATAGGTAGGTAGGAAAAGGCACGGGCTGTGTGTCCTAGCAGGTAAGGTTTCAAGTTCAAGTTCACACATTCAGCAAGGGTGAACACCTCTCCTAGCCGGAAGCCATTTGTGCCTTGGCCTAGATTAATGACCTCTGATGTTGACTGGCCTGGAATTGCAGGTGATGGTTGTTGCCTAAAGGTGGATATCACATGAGCCCCTTTCTCTAGGAGTCTTTTTACTTTTTGCTGGTTTTTGCTTTTATGTGGAACATATCCTGTAACAGGAGCCCTGCCAGGAAGAATTCCATATTGGCTACTTAAATTCCATATTGGTTTACAAAATGGGTGAGGGGAGTCCTTAGGAGGGGACTGAAAAAAGTCCTCTGCATGCCTCCTGCAGGACGTGGCAGGTCACAGGAGTCTGATGAAATTTGTGCATTGAGCTTAGAGAGAATGAGCACTTTCTCTCACCAAGAAAGCTTTTTGGTAAAGACCCAAGAGGAGTTGCCTAGTCTAGCTGTAGCTGCTGGGTGGGGTGGTCAAGTGACCACATTTCTAACCACAGCTGTCAGAGCTAAGTGCGAATGATGCTTGTGCTACGTGGAGCCACGAGATCCATGAACGTGGCCTTGGGTTTTGTTGCTTGCAATTTCTCTGATAAGGCTATCTTTAGTTCATTACTTCAAGGACAAAAATGAGAATGTCTCGCTGTTTTGCTTTAGCTCCTAATTTTTAGGATAAAGGGATAAGCTTAGTCAAGACGTTCACTTTCTGGGAGGCAAATGTCTATACCAGATGGTCTCTTGAAGGACACAAAGAAATGGGACATGAGGATTGAGCCCCAAGAACATTTCATCTTGGGCACCTAACTGGGGGCAACTCTCCGTCTCAGACACTAAAAATTAAACCAGCAGAGTTTAGTGAATTTAAGAGACGTTAAGTACCTTCCCAGTACGTTTTGCTGAATGTTGCTCAGGCCACAAAGTTATGCGATTATGAACTCTGCCGTCTAATGATGTACTTACGTTCTACTGGAGAGATTAGGCTCAGGGTTCACCTGGGGAGGGGAAGGCTTGTACACAGGAGCAGCCCCTTGAGGGGGCAAATCCCAGAGAGGACTGGCCATTCTGAAAAGCTCTTACTCACCCATGTGTTTTCATCTGTGCAGTGCCTTGTATTTGTCCATGAAAGACACTGAAAAAGGAGTAAAAGAGCTGAACCTAGAGAAGGACAAGAAGATTTTCAATCACTGCTTCACAGGTAAAAGGCCTTGTGAGTCTGAAGTGGGGCTTCTGGGGCAGGCGGTATGGAGGCCTCGCTCAGCCTCACGTGTGGGTGATGGATGTAGAGCATGGGGGCGGGGAGTGGGGTCATGGAATGCAGGCTGGTGGACATGATCATTGAACTTCCCCAGCGTGGAAGGAGAAAGAAGGGTGAAACAAAACTTTGTCGTTCAAGATAAAAATCTCAGAAGTTCCAGCTATATGAATCAAAGGGTCATATTTTGTTTTCCAGTAAATGGCAGGATGTTGAAATAGACACAGAGGTGAATAAGGTGATAAACAGGAATCAATGTAAAATTTAGGTGGAAACATTCGGGATGTCTGAGGCTGCACAGCGTGAGGCATTAGGCATTATGGGTTTAGGGAGGTGGTGTAGTGGTTTAAAACATGTTCTTTGGAGGCAGACTTCCTTGGTTCAAATTCTAGCTCTTCAGCGTACTATCTGTAAAAGCTTAGGCCAACAATTTAGCCTCTCTTCACTTTCCTTGTCTATCAAATAGGGATAATCGTAGTGCACCTACATTAAGGCTTGCTGTAACTGTAATGTGTTTAGAACACACTCTAAGTACTATATGGTACAGGCTCTCAATGCAGTTATTATGATTAAGGAGTCACACGACTGCACAGACAATCAATTCTGTGTGTTCAGAAAAGAGAAAGAACTCAGGGGTAGTTGGGATGAATAGAAGATGGTGCCTAAATTCTACTCTGAAAGATGGGTAGAGTTTCTTTAAGTGTTTGTGGGAAGGAATTCTGATGAGGATAGTTAGGCTGAGCAGATGGTGAGGACAAAGTTATGGGGCTGAGATTTCCAGAATATTCATCAGGGAAAGAAAATGACCAGCCTGGTAGGACTGATGGTTCCTTAGGGGAAAAAAAAATGAGAAGTACAGTTCGGGACTAGGTTGTCAGATGTCAGACATGGCTGACTTATGGTGGCAATAGAGGTCAAGAGAGGAAAACACTGAGAAGATACAACAGATGGAATTCGAAGGGCTGTCCAATCAATAGATAATGCACAAAAACGGTAGAGGTCAATGTTCTGAAGGTGGAGGATAAAGGGTGTGATCTGGGGTAATGGGGGGAGGGGGTGGGTAGTATCCCAGGGGAATTCAGCCTCAGAGAGTCAAGGCAGTAGTCCATTAGCATGAGAAAAGCCAGGGCTGAGATTTGGAATCCAGATACCAAGAATAAGGCAGGGCCCTAACTCAAGTAGGACTGAGGTCACTAAGACAAAGCCTCTAGAAAAAGAAACCAAGGGGAAGTTCTGATATAGGTCTGGGCACAAGGTCCAGGTCAGACTTATTTCCTGTGAAATGCCTTACTGAGTCCCAGAGTACTGGGCTTGAACTACTTAAGTTCTCTCCATTGAAGGTCAGACCGGATTCTAGAAATTCAGGTGGCTTGAGCCTTCCTGTGGGACTCGGGTGGTCTCAGCGGAGAGACACGTCTGTGGCAGAGACTGGGACCCAGGCACTGATGACATGTGATGGAGGACCTTGAATGTCAGGTGATAGGGAGATTAGACTGAAATTGTCTTTTGAGCTTTGGCATGCCTAGCTGAACACATATGGAATCTAGGATTAGAACACGTAAGTGAAGGCCCATTGCAGGTGTTAACTCGGGCCTAAGGTCACTTAAACCCTCTGAGTCTTAATTTTCTCATTCTTAAAAGAGGTCTGTAATTACCGCCCTACCTCTTTTACAGGGTCACTACAAGGATTAAAGTCAGAAATGCAGTATTAATTAGTTTATCCTTCTAGAGAAAGAAAAGTGGGCAAAGCATTTTGTATATGAAATTCATGGAAGGTACACTAATCAACTGCTTTCACTCTTGTTTCAAGGATGGCATATCCTACTGCTCTTGCTTTGATGACCTGGGACCTGTTATGTTGGCTCCCTGGTTGGCTACATTTGTACAGACTACATGTGTGTGTGTGTGTGTGTGTGTGTGTGTGTGTGTGTGTGTGTGTGTGTGTGTGTGTATAAAATGTTTGAAAGAAATTTGTTTTATTTATTTACTTATTTTTATTGAAATATAGTTGATTTACAATATTGTGTTCGTTTCAGGTGTACAGCACAGTGATTCAGTTATACATACATATATATATATGTATATATATATTCTTCTTCGGATTCTTTTCCCTTATAGGTCATTACAAAATATTGGGTATAGTGCCCTGCACTATGTGGTAGGACCTTGTTGGTTGTACAGAATATTTTTCATAAAAAGTTTCATTATAACCTGCTAATAATCCAGTTGATGGCTCCTTGCAATCCTCTCTTGAGGCAGAAGGCTGTTTGAAGGTTTGAAGACCTTGGCTGTTTGAAGACCTTGGCTTCTCAAGGTCTCTGCTAGACCCTTGTCTAAGGTGTGACATTCGGTGCAAGGGACATCGCCAAATTCGAATTTAGGACATACACGTACTGTCATGGTGTTTTCTGCTTAAAAACTTGCAATAGCTCTTCACTGCCAAATATCCTAATGTACCATCAAAGCTCTCCCCACTCACACTGGGCCTTCCTCTCTCTCTCGTCATTGTTTGCCTTCTTTCCACCAACTCCTCCCCCCACCCACCAGCGGGGCTGCTTCATGCCTGTGTGAGTCTGTTCACACTGCAGCTCCCTCAGCCCCTGCTGGTTCCTCTCGGCCCCTGCCTGAGTAGATGGTTGGCAAACATCCAGTCAGTGTCACTTCCTCTGTGAAACTTTTCCTGATGGCGCGCACGCACGCGGTAGCCCTTCCCCCACCCACCTCTCCACGCCTTCCTGCAGATTTGACCCAGCAGCTCCCTGTATCCATCCACAGCAAAGCACTTGTCACAACACTTATCACGCAGATCCCCTTTTTAGATTCCCTGAGGAAGCCTCCCCAGTACCCATCACAGAACTTAGCTCCTAGCAGAAGTTCTAGGTCATTAATGGAATAAATGAGTGGGTTAGTAAAAACCATTTCTTTATGTACGCCTTGTTCCTTGAGGAGCATGTAGATGTTTTTCAAAACATTTTACCTGGTTCCTTTTGTTTCCAGGTATCTGTCCCGCGGATTTCATTTTTCCTTCTTGGAGTAACAGGGAAGATGAGACAAGTCTGACACTTGGGTCATCCGGAGCGCTCCAGGGGCAACTGTCAGTGGCTTGTTCTTTGGTAAAGAGAGCTAACATTCCCTCTGATGGTCCCATCCAGGTAACTGTGTCATCGACTGGCTGGTTTCCAATAAATCTGTTCGGAATCGCCAGGAGGGCCTGGTGGTAGCCTCCTCCTTGCTCAACGAAGGGTACCTGCAGCCTGCTGGAGACCTCTCCAAATACGCGGTGGACGGAACTGCTGAGAACCCTTTCCTCGACAACCCCGACGCCTTCTACTACTTTGTGAGTGAGAGAGCTCCCCACCTACTCCTCCTGGCTTGGGGGCTGCTCTGGGCGGGTTCTAGGTTGGTCTCAGTTCATATCCGCCGTGAAAGAAAGAGGCCAGCCCTACAGCGTTGATCCATGTCCCTGACTTGACAGCTGTCCCCCTCCACCATGCCTGTCACATCCAGTGAGATTGTTTAAAGGAAAATATTGTTCACTTGAATAGTTTTCTTTATTTACTTTTAAAAATTTGCTATATCTATTCTTATTCTAAGCAAGAATTCTTTTATTAAAAACTTATTAGGCCCAGGGGCTTCCCTGGTGGCGCAGTGGTTGAGAGTCCGCCTGCCGATGCAGGGGACACGGGTTCGTGCCCCGGTCCGGGAGGATCCCACATGCCGCGGAGTGGCTGGGCCCGTGAGCCATGGCCGCTGAGCCTGCACGTCCAGAGCCTGTGCTCTGCAGCGGGAGAGGCCACAACAGTGAGAGGCCCGCGTACCACACACACACACACACACAAAAAACAACTTATTAGGCCCAAGTACATGACAGGCACCCACCTAGACAAAGGAGATACAGTAGTGGAAAGAAAAATAACAGGCAAAAATTATGGCCCTCTGGGAGCTTCCTTTCTAGAGGGAGATGTGTAAAATCAGAATGGGCCAGTTTTATATTTCCAAATAAACATTAAAATATGTGACTCAATACAAAATGTGTTCATCCAGGTTCCTTCCCCCTGCACCATGCGTATCCCCGGTGGCATGCTTACCACAGATTGGGAAACACTGTATTGCACAATACGGACTTAATCTTGGGTTACATGAGAAATCTGGCAAAGTGGATTTCTAGGGGGATTCTGGCAAGTTTGTTTCTATTTGGGGTCAGAGCACAGAAATAAGGAAGCTGCTTATAAAAATGAAGTGACTGTCACAGAGAGAGTTTCGTTTCACTTTGGGGACGTTCCCCTGTCAGAATTTTTTTTTTTCAGAATTTTGATCTGGTTGTTTATAGCCATTTAAATGTGGGACTCTAAAAATACCCAGCACAGTGGCTCCTCTTCCTCTGTGTGATTCATTGCTCTCTTATAGCTGAGCAAGGCCCAGTTCCCTCCTGACCTCAGAGGATGTGGCTGGACACGTGCTCTTGGTCTTCTCAAAACGGAGGAGCTGAGTGGCAGAGGGCGTTGTGGAGATTGTGTCGTGTGCACAGTGTCTTATAAACTAGCCAACTCTGCTTTCAGGGATTTGGCCATAAGATCCCAAGAGAAGAAAGGCTTTGAAAAAAGATGTGCTGAGCTAGACTTCCAATATAGCTTGGGGAACCCAAGAAAATGAAAGGATATTGATAAAAACCACACTTGAGCGGAGACAAGAGAGCATCTAGCAACAAGAAATAAGCATCTAGATGGGACTTTCCTGGCAGTCCAGTGGTTAAGACTCTGAGCTTCCACGGCAGGGGGCGCTGGTTCAATCCCTGATCAGGAAACTAAGATCCCACATGCCACGCTGCAAGGCCAAAAAAAAAAAAACCCAGAAACTTTAAAGTTCAGGTTGGAATAAACCAATAAACCACAGGGGGAAGGAGTGGCTGGAGGGGAGATGGAGATGGAGATGGTATAAGTAGCAATATGCCTAAGACTGGGAAAATAAACTTGCTCTTTGGTTCCCCAATAGCCAGACAGTGGGTTCTTCTGTGAAGAGAATTCTAGTGATGATGATGTGATTCTGAAAGAAGAGTTCAGAGGGGTCATTATCAAGCAGGGATGTTTACTGAAACAGGTGAGTGGTCACTACTCTTCCATTCTAACCTTTCTCCCTTACCAAGTCCTTTGTATTCTAAATCACCAAATGGTGTTTTGTTTGTTTGGTCAATAGTCAATTAGAAAATGACACCCACCTAGTGAAAGATAGATAGATAGTTAAGTAGATGATCAAAGGGGCATTAGGTCAGGAGGACTGAGGCAGACAGGGCAGAAGCACCTTAAAATAGGGAAATTCGGGACGTCCCTGACAGTCCAGTGGTTAAGACTCCGCGCTTCCACTGCAAGGGGTGTGGGTTTGATCCCTGGTTGGGGAGCTAAGATCCCACATGCTGTGCGGTGCAGCCAAAAAAATTAAAAATAAAGAAATAAAATAGGGAAATTCTTCTTCTATCAATGTTTCAAGAAAATGCTGACCCTTTCATTAGCTGGAGGATATCAGCTGGCTAAGAGATGCCTTCAAAAGACAGGGATGTTTCATGGTGAAATTACTTCCATTGACCTATCCCTCCTCCCTGCAAAGTAACCAGGAAATAGGAACAGGCCATACCCAGAAGAGGAACATCATAAACCACTGAGAGCACGGAAGTACCATTTCAGACTGTGGGTAGGTCACGGTGAGACCAAATGCAGACCAGCTCTGCAAGAGCAGCAGCAGACAAAGGTCAAATCTGCTCAGAGGGCACAGACTCAGTCATGACCAGGTGTCCACCAGTACTGGCCACTGTCAGTCTGCAAGGCAGGGGCTGGGGTGAGCTGAAGAGCTCTGGTTAGTTACCGGGCTCCAAGGCACGGGATGCCAAGAGGTAAGAGAACACAAGGGCTGGAGCTGAGTGAAGAACTCAGGGCCAGCACCTCTACGGGAAAATATGCAAATATTCAGGGTGAAACAACTGAGGCTGGTATATGTTGTCGAGAAGCCAAAGCTGCTTTTTAAGGCCAGGGTCTTGCCCTCGTGGCTGTGCCGTGAGCTGTCTTAAAGGCACTTCTCAGTACGTAGCAGAGAGAATCTGGTTGCCATAAGGAGATTTCCAGGCATTGTCTACAGGTCCCGTGGGACTGAGAGACTTGACTTATAATAGGACCCTGAACTTCCAGGGTGAAGAGAGAAGAACCAAAGTTGAACGTATATTTATACTTAAAAAGGAGAACGTTGATATGGATTTTGAGTTTCACTAGGGGAAGTAGGGCATTAGTGTGGAAAACTTACCTTCACATCAGGTTTTGAGAGAACGAGGTCCTAGGGAATGATACAGCCACGGTTTAGAAAGGATTCTAGACGATTCTAATAACTTTTATGACAGGGTGCTCACTGACTAGGTTAAAGGACGAGCATAGGAGCAGGGCCAGCCTTATACAGGGAAGGATCGGGCAGCTGCCCATAGGCAGAGCTTGTCCATCACCTGATTTCTCATTTGTTCTGACAAACGTTCCTATGTTATCTGGCTCTTTCGTTACAGGTGCTGAAAGGTGGCTGTTAAAGCAGGAATCACTTGGGGGGGAGGAATTTCATTGTTTCCTTTTTGTTGGTGTCTTCTATAGTTCTAGATTGTTATCAGCCATGAAGGACTTTTCTTGAGTTAGTTGATCTGACGAGCCTTAATTTAGAGCGGAGCCCTGAGGAAACTGAACATGAAGGTTGAAAAGGGGTAGACAAAGTCCCAGCTGGACTGGACTTGTGTATCCGTGGATCTGGAGGATCTGCCTTAGTGTCCTCAGCCCATGGGCAGCGTCAGCTAAGGCAAATTGCAGGCACTCATAACAAGAATTCTAGAAACTGACGCTTTACAAAAGCCATTCTGTATGTGATACTGCAGATAGAAATATTCTCTGTTCTCCCATATGACTCTACAGCATTCCTCGCTCCATGCTTCAGGCAAGTAAAAGGTTCTTTGGAGCTGAGCTCCTTGACCAGACGACCTGCCAGATAACTTAGACCCATTCCTGAAAGCTCTCTTTAGACTCTTCTGACCTGGCATTATGAAGGAGACACAGTTTGCTAAAATCACAAACGTTTCATCACTTTCTACACAAGCGCAGTGAAAAATTTTGGAAAATTTGTATATGTGCCTCTTAGCATGTGGTACTTCAGAAATAGCAGACAATATTCCTCATATTGGCAACATAGAAACTATGTATTTTCTAATCTAATTTTTTTAGCTTCTGGAGTTGTCATTTGAATTTACTGTGGGAAATCATAGGATCAGGTTTAACCTAACATTTTAAACAACTGCTATCAGCTAATTGAAATAACTGGGTAATTCAAGGCAATTACAAACAGATATGAAGGGGCTCCCGTGTGCCAGGCACGGTGCTGGGCGTGGGAGAAACAAAGATAAACAGACACAAATCCCGCCTCAGAACCCACAGTCTAGATGATGTCAATGGTTAATTCTATGGGGAAGGGCCAAGTCCTATTCTTCATCATGTCTGTCACAACCACTATTGCTTCCAATTTCCATTGCTGCTACCCATTGTTAGTCCCTAATGATTTTATGCCAGGATTGTTGCAATCATTTCTTGATGATCTTCTTATTACCATATTATCTTACCCCTGGCTTATCTTTCATCTAGCCAGCTGGTCCATCCTGTATGTTGTCACCATATTAATCTTCCTAAAATGTCACTGTAATCTTTTCGCTTCCAACTCAAAAGCCACCAATGAAAATACCCCCATGTTTCATTTTTTACTGTTTGCTTCCACTTTTCCAAACTTGCCTCTGCTGTTCCTCATGAGCCCTGCCTTCTAGCCTGACTGAATATGCCTTGGACATTCCCACCGCTGCTTTTTTTGTTGTCAGTGGTCTTCCCACCCACCTCTTTCTCACCTGTATAACTCCTGTGTGTCCCACGTGGATAAATGTAGGTTTTTATGAGGCTCTCTTTGACATCCCAAACCCACAATTACATACCCTTCATTTAAATCCTTTGAAACCAGGACCTACTGTATAGCACAGGGAACTATACTCAATATCTTGTGATAACCTATAATGGAAAATAATCTAAAAAAGAATATATATACGTGTGTGTACATAACTGAATCAATTTGCTGTATACCTGAAACTGACACAACATTGTAAATCAACTGTATTTCAGTAAAAATTTTAAAAACCCAAAAAAAACCCCAAATTAACTTTCCAAATAATAAACAATAAATATTTAAAGAATTCTTTGAAACTCATTACCTATACATGTTATTTGATTTGGACATTTGCTATTTTATATTTCCACATAGGTTATAAACTCTTGGAAGCACAGGGCCATGTCTTAAATCTCTTGATAGCACCCCATTACCTAACACAGTACACTGTACATAGTACTGTCTTATATAATTCTAAAGCTGTAAGACAATCTTAGAAATAACTTAATCCATGATTTAATAACATCTATCTACTGCTATCTCTCTGACAAAGGTCTGGGTTGTAGCCTGGTTTCTCCTGGAGTTAGGATTTCATCTTTATTTTTTTCTTATTTCAACTCAACAAGACTTATCACGTAGGTACTAGGTGTACTGACTGATGCGAAGAACTCATCCTTTCTTTTTCTGTGTTGATCTTGGATACAGGGGCATAGGCGGAAGAACTGGAAAGTGAGGAAATTCATTCTGAGAGAAGACCCTGCGTATCTGCACTACTATGACCCTGCTGGGGTGAGAGGCTGTGCTCGCTAAACCCATCCCACTAGAAGCCTCTGCTGCTTCTATCCACTGGGCTTCCCAGGCCCCTTTCTGCTCTGCTGAAGCCCCTTTCCTCTTCACGATCCCCTCTTCTTTTTCCTCACCCTCCTCTACCTTGTCCTACCCCTTCTTATTGCAAAGATCTGAGATCGTAGGCTTTGAGGCCAGCAGAATCACAGGGATGGAAGAAAATATCACTCTATGGTCATTTATTTGGTCAACTCAACAGAATTTTCTTTGTTTGCCCCAATCTGATATTTTCAGAGGAACTCAACCAATCCAACACTGTGCTCTTGGCTTGATATGCAAAAAAGTGATAATTCCTCTTCTAGGCCTACTTCAGTGAGAACATTGTTTGAGTCCAGCCATTTGGGCTGTTGATTATTCAGAAGAGGGCTTTTTCCTCAATACAATGAGCATGTCTATCTGGACCGGGTCCTCAGCCTCTGCTTGCAGGGCAGGGCTCTTCGATTCCCTCCTGTGGAGGTTACACTACTATGCCTGTTGCCTGGGGCCAAAGGGCTCTGGAAACGTGTGGTCCTTCTCTCATGGGACGTGATGATTCAGCTTCACTGCCTCCTCTGCCTGCCACTTTCCTCCGGATGTGAAGCTCAGATTGACTTGTGTCTCGTCTTCCAGCTTCCACACCCCCCCGCTGTGTGAACTGAGGGATGGAGGCTCCAGAAGGGGTTCTCTTTCATCTCTTTCTGCTCTTATCTACTCCACAGTGAGTCTGTGTGGCTTTTGCACCAACAGCATAAAGTATACCCATACATTTTACTTTGGAAACATAATGAAGGACTCCTCTCTCCTTTAGGGGGAAGATCCCTTGGGAGCGATTCGCCTGAGAGGCTGTGTGGTGACCTCAGTGGAGAGCAACCCAGATGGTAAGAATGAATTTTTGTGGGAGAGAGGTGTGTCTACCCAGGCTCCCTTCCCACACCTGGGCACCCTGAGTCAACAACACTCACTCCATCACTCCCTCACTCAGGCATGAATGAATTTACTGTCTGAAAACTTTAGAGAGACCCAAAGCTATTCTCTCCCAACTGCTGCACTGGCTCTCCGGGCTTCGGGGACTTGGAGTGGTTTTGTGGATGCCTTGAATAAATCCTAGTGCAATGCTGAGAAAAATCCATCACCTCAGAACCGGCTTAGATGGAGACACTTGTTACCTCCTGATGCCTGAGACTGAGCCATGACGTTCCTTAAAGGGGACCTTTTACAGACCAGGAAATATCCCACAACAAAAGGAACATTTGCGCCGTGAGGCGGTGTGGGGAGCAGGAACTGCTCCTGGGTTATAGTTAGGTCTAGGCTAGTTAGTGAGTGGCACAACTTTGCGTTGAGTTGCGTAACTAATCTGGGCTCTCCCATCTCCTCCGAGAATGATGGAGTCGCACCAGATGACCCTTGGGTCCTGATCACAAGTCTATGATTTGGTGATGAAATGACCGTGTCTCCTCAGGTGTAGGGAGGAGTGGTGTCAGTGGGAAGATGTGGTTCAGACATCCAGACCCTGGTTTCTCCTTGTCATTTTGGGTTTATGAGGTTATAGGGGCTGACAGGAAAACACTGCAGCTGCAAAAGCTGAGATTTTTACTATTCCTGGATCTGCTCACTCGCCTCTCCCCGTAGGGTCTTCCTTAGGGTTGGGGTGGAGAGCGTGCTGCTTTGCGATCTGAGATGGATGTGTTTTAAGTCTTGTCACAGTACTGGAAAGTGTGCTGCCTTCCGATCTTTCAGCGAAGAGTCTCACTTAGCCCTTGATAAAAACCAGTTCAGGCTATACTGATGGCACTGGTGGTGAATCTGGGGTTTTTTTGATGTTTTAAAAAAATATATTGAGGTCAGCTCTTGGTTTATGTTGTGAGTGGAGGAAAGATACTCACTGGACGCTATTACAGGGTTAAACACTATTTGTGTGCAAAAGTGAGAAATTTAGTTTGCTTATAAACTATAAAATGTTTCTCCTTGAATGTTTTACTTCTTAAACACACATACACACACAAGCACAAAATCATACTACATACCTGTATATATAAGCACTATATAGATAATCATATAATGAATATGTATGATCATACAGTGATAGTAAGTTTGAAAATCACATATTTAATTTTTTTGGAACGCTTGAAAAATGGGGACTTCATTGCTTGCAGAAGGAGGGTGAACTAGGGACCTTTCTGGTGCCCATGCCCACCGTCACTTTTTCTCTCACCAGGCAAGAAGAGTGAAGACGAGAACCTCTTTGAGATCATCACGGCTGATGAAGTTCACTATTTCTTGCAAGCGGCCACCCCCAAGGAGCGTACCGAATGGATCAAAGCCATCCAGGTGGCCTTCCGGACGGGGAAGTGAGGACACGCCGGCGACCTGCACCACCCCGCTTCCCGAGGGAACCTCATGGATAAGCTCGGTCCAGGACCTGGCCACTTCTGCGACAGATCAGCGAGAAAGGGCCCAGGGGTGGGACATTGTCATCTTCGGGGGTCCTGAATGTAACTAACCACGTGCTACGTGATGTTCGCCTACACCGACCGCATTGCTCACTGAAGCCTCTCTGCCGCTCTCTGTGTCCCCCAGGCAGATATAACAAGCTGTGTGGCCTGGGGACGTTGCTTACCCTCTCCAGGCCTCAGGTTCCTCCTCTGGAAAATGAAGGAGTTGAACTAGGAGAGCCTTGAGGTCCTCCCTAGCTTCAAAAGCCCCACGATTCTAGTACCCATGGCAGTGCAGCCGGAGTCCCTCTGTGGCCTTCAGATCCTGAAACAACTCTTCCCTTTAAAACTGTTGCCCATCTGTACTAAGAGCACTAGGTACAAACCTCTTTTTTTCCCTTTTGCTGCCTTCCCTTGCTCTTGGCCACAGGATCATGTATCACGGTCAAGGAGAACCCTCTTCCTTCCTTGCCCTACCCAGAAACTTCCTGAGAGCCAGCGCCGCAGTGGTGGCTTTAGCTTGAAGCCTTGTGACGACAGCCTGGAAAATTATGTCTTCTGAGAAAAAGACCCGAGGAAACCAGGGTCCTCTCCACGTCCTGAAGCTGCCCAAAGCAGACGTGTTCCACTCGCACTGGAGACTGATCTGACTCGGGGCTATCTTTGTCCCTTTCCAGAGCATTTCTCTACCTTTTTTTTCTAATTAGGAGCAGGAACTCCAAATCTGCAAGATTCTGTTTCATTTGAGTGTTTGTTTGCAGAAAAAAGTGGCCAGAGGGGTTTTCTCTATGGGGTCTCTCCATGGGTGAAGGGGCTGGACAGCTGCCCGCCTGAAGTGTCCCCCCAGCTCCAGAGGGTGGAGGGGCTGGATCACAGGCCGGCTGATTGGCTGATGAGTTTATACAAAGACAGCTCTGAAAGGACTTACATCTAGACAGCACGTGGAGGTGGCCGTCACATTGTGCCATGCCTTCAATTCTTGAGTTAAAGATACTGTGGTTGTGCCTTAAAGCAGATGCTTTAAGGACAAGCTGTCCGGTCTCCTGCTTGGCCTCTGAGGGGCCTCATGGACCCATCATCAGCCAGCGGGATCTGACCTAGATTCAAATTGGGTACCTGCTTCCAATTTTTGACCCCGTCCACCAACTAGTGATTCTAAACCAAAATTGAGAAGGAAATCTGGTATGTTGTGCAGGTGTATTTTCCAACTTCAGATTTTTAATTTTAAGGCCCTAGTAAGGAAAGGAGAGTAGAAAATTCTTCCTGGTTTTATCAGCTCCTCTCTTTCCCTCCCCCAATTCTACACAATATCCTTGAAGCTATTCCTACCTCCAGACTGTTTTCTCAATGGCCGAGAGATGAAAGACTACCTTTTCTCTGATTCTTTAGTAAACTGTATTAGAACATGCATAGTAGTTTTCCTATATTCAGTGTTAAAAGTATTTATTAATATGGAATCAGTTTTGAGTTTTGAAATAAATGTTACCATGTTTAGCGTCTTCTTGGTACCATGACTCTGATGTTTTGCCTGACATTAGTGACTCCCCCTTTTTACCACCTACTTTCCCTTACTGAGGATAACACCATCTGTCATCTCTCAAGTTATCCCAATGACTTTGCAATTTTTTAAAAAACAAAGTGTATTCTAGGGAGCAAGATGATAGGGAAAATAAAATATGGGGAAAATAAAGATAAGGCATAGGGAAAAGGAAGATATACAGACAGTATATCTTCCTATTCCCTAAGTCTTTATCAGTAATTTAAAATTTATGAGACCTTGATTATAATGTTTAGGCAAGCAAAAGAGTCTATAAATGACCATTATTTTTAAGAATGCAGAAAATGATTTACATTAGAGGAAAAGAAGTTTCTAAGTATGGTTGTGCAGGGTGTGCACTGCTTAACTCCAGAGAGCATTAGTCACACTGTGGTCTAGGTGATTGTCACCTCTTGGGATTTGCATTGTACAATCTGCACATTTATATATTGTGGTCTGCAGAGAATTCAAAGCATCATTATGGCTTCCTAACAGGGGCAACTAGAATGAAGGTGTCACTTGCCAAAGTAAATACTTAGAGTATAGGTATACATATTATGTCTGAACCCCTTGGGCTTAGAAATCATATTCAGGCCCCTTCAGCACAGAAATAAGCAAACCCACACGGGGCTGAGCCCCAGAGAGACAGAGATTGCCCTCAGTGATATGGGTCAAGGAAAGTACTACCTGTCAATTCCATTTGAAGAACATTAGAAGCTGGAAAAAGGGCTGCTCAGCATTTACCCAGGGTTCCAATTTAGAGTGGGGAGAAAAATAAATTGGAAGAGAATCATTTATGGGAGAATTAGGAAAGAATATATAAAGGGGGGAAATGGCTTCTTGCGTCATGTGACTAATAGCAAGTCAGAAAAATAAAGCATTAATTCTGATAAATCTAACACCCTTTTGGGAAAAAAAAAGTAGAAGGAGGCCTTGTAAGGTGAGAATCTTCCACTCAGGTGGAGAACAGAGTACTAATTTAAGGAAAGACGTTAAGTGTCTCATAGACACACATACAGTGACTAAAATCCTACCAAAGGGAGATGGCTTTCAAAAGCAGAATGAGGAACTTGCTTAGCTGAAAATAACAACCAGTGTCCCAGGGCTTGTTTGTAGACGTTCGAGAACGCTAAACAGCACATCCCCATCATTTCCTGTGGATTTCAAGGGAAGCCTCCTATGGACAAACCCTCCTCCACCGCCAGCTGCCACCCCACGTCACCCTTAGGGTAAAAAGGAAACCACAAAAGGAATTATTTAAGATTTCATTGTGTGTTCTGCTATGAATGAGGAGTTTCAGAACTGCATAGGGTGCTGGCCCCCATGTTTACTGCAGCATTATTTACAATAACCAAGATATGGAAGCAACCTAAGTGCCCACTGATGGATGAATAAAGATATGGTGTGTGTATATGTACGTATGTGTGTATATATATAGTGAAATACTACTCAGACATAAAAAGGAATGAAATCTTGTCATTTGCGACAACATGGATACACACTGAAGATATTATGATGATTGAAATAAGTCAGAGAAAGACAAATACTGTCTGATCTCACTCATATGTGGAACCAAAAAAAAATGAACAAGCAAAATAAAACAAAAACAAACTCTTACATACAGAGATCTGATTAGCCATTACCAGAGGGGAAGGGGGTTATGAGATGGGCAAAATGGGTGAAGAGGGTCAACTGTGTGGTGATGGATGTTAACTAGACTCATGGTGATCACTCTGTAGGGTATAGAGAAAAGAGAATCCACTTGTTGTGGGCTGAAAAAATCCAGAGAATATAAATTACTACTTGTGAAGAGACTGATACTTTGTTTTTATTTTAATATATCGTAGGAAAACATTAAAGAGCAAATGCATGGCCATTTTCCTTTGATGTTCTCCAGAGTTTTACTTTACACTGTAATGCTGTACACCTGAAACTTATAAAAGAAAACAAAACTGCACAGGGTGAATTAGGAGATACCACAAAGGAAAGGGTGGAGGAAAAAGAAAGTTAGAAGAAGCTCGGTTACAAGAATAAACTCCACTTGAAATGATGGCCCTCAGTGATTCTGGCCCAGCTTCAGGGCAAAGGGAAGGTAAATTCAGATTTCACTGGAGGAGAGAAATGAGGATGGGAGAAGAGTGCTTATGACGCCACATTTGCTACTGGACTTTGTTTGACCTGCACTAAGTTTCAGGAGAAAGACGCGCACGGGTGTTTCTGGGGCAATCAGGTGATACACTGGGAAGTACAGTCATCCTGGAGCCTGGGACCTGGGTTTGAAAGCCCTGTCTGCGGCTTACTGTGTTTGCAACACGTCCAACTATTGGCTTCTTTATCCCTAAAATGAGAATCATAACGTCCCCCTAATAGGACTGTTGTTAGGACTCAGTGAAAGAATACCTGTCAGTCCCCTGGCACGTGTGGGTACTCAGCAAATCCTAGCTTCCTTCCTTCTGACCTTTCTGCCATAGAAGCTGTTCGTGGTAATCCAGGTTTTCAAGGCTCTGTAGCAACGGCTTTCAACTTTCGAATAATGTCAGAACAGCCTGTGGAATTCTTTGTCTGAGCCTCAGTGTCAGGGATTCTGATTTCCTAAGTGTGCAGTGGGATCTATAAGTTTGCACTTCTACTTTTCAACAAAAACGAGACGTGTAATTTTAATCAACATTAAAGTTAAAAACTACCAATAAAGTCCTTCAATCCCCACTGCTTCTAGTGTAGACATTGAAGGAATAGCCTAGCTTTAAAGACTTTTCAAGAACCGGCCTCCACCTACCTTTCCTAACTGATTGCTACTTTGCCCCCTAATCTCCACCTGCCCTCTCTCTGGTCCTTGGGAGACCAGCACCCCCAAGGGCACCCCTGAGACATAGAGCACCCTGCTCCCTGTCTCTCTCATTTTTTTTTCTTTTTTTTTTTTTTTTTTGCGGTACGTGGGCCTCTCACTGTTGTGGCCTCTCCCGTTGCGGAGCACAGGCTCCAGACGCACAGGCTCAGCGGCCATGGCTCACGGGCCCAGCCGCTCCGCGGCATGTGGGATCCTCCCGGACCGGGGCACGAACCCGCGTTCCCTGCATCGGCAGGCGGACTCTCAACCACTGCGCCACCAGGGAAGTCCGGCTCTCTCATTCTTATTCCTCCTTCAAGATCCAGCTCGATGCCGTGCCTTAGCTCCCCACGCCTCTCCCTTGTCCTTCTCTCCAAGTCCATGGTAGACCTTTCACCTCTGAAATTCTCCATCATCTTTTGAATCAAGCATTTAGGAACAGTTGCATACTGTGTTGCTTGAAGTTACCAACCATGGTTCCTGATTTAGGGTTTGTGTTCCTGATTTAGGGTTTGTGTGGGGTAAGAAACGTACCTGTGTCTTACAACTCTTTCAATCCCTCCTAATACCTAGTTGAGTGGTTTGCATAGCAGGCACACTATAAATAGCTGTTGGTTAAGTAATGTGAATGAAATAATCACTAGTCACAGTCAGGAGGCTCCTGATACATCGCCTTGAGCTTAGGGAGATCACTGAAGCTGTAACAGCAAACAATTCCTGTCTGCTACCGCCATTCTAAGGACTTTGCAGACATGAACTCAGTTAATGTTCATAATAACTCTAGGACATTTATCCCACATTATTGCCATTTTACGGATGAGAAAATTGTGGCCCAGAGAGGTGAAGGGACTTGTCCAAGGACACACAGCTAGAAATTGTCAGAGTTGAACTTCTAGCCAGCTCTGGTTGACCCCAGAGTTCATGCTTTTAACCCCTACTTCAGACTTCCCCTTCATAAGAGCTGAAGTTTAATTAGTGCTGACTATGGGTGCTAGGAACTTGGCTACATACCACACAAGTTTTTCACTTAATTTGTACAACAATCAATTTTTTTAAAAAAACTGGGAGATATATTTGAGTCCAGGTTCTGATTTTAACTTGCATCATTTCACTACAGTTAGTAGCAGTTTATGGTAGAATGACCCCACTTAGAATTAACCCAACCATGTTGTGATTCCATATCTGCCTTTGTCTAGATGAAGGCTATTTTGCATCATCTTTTCCGAATTAATCTGCTAAACTCTTGATAAATATTAACTTCCTTATACTTAATCTACAGGTAATGGAGAGCATTATTATTATTATTTTTGTTGTTGTTGTTGTTGTTTTGTTTTCTTGGCGGTACGCGGGCCTCTCACTGTTGTGGCCTCTCCCATTGCGGAGCACAGGCTCCGGACGCGCAGGCTCATCGGCCATGGCTCACGGGCCCAGCTGCTCCGCGGCATGTGGGATCCTACCGGACCGGGGCACGAACCCGTGTCCCCTGCATTGGCAGGCGGACTCTCAACCACTGCGCCACCAGGGAAGCCCAAGGGCATTATTTTGATTGGAAAGAAGGGCGGCAGGGAAAGAGAGAAGTTGCATGCTATAGAAGTGATGCCATTGGCAGAGAGTGGAGGAACAATTGGAAATGGGGTAGACATTTGTTGGGCTGAGTCCCCAGTTTGCAAATGAAGGAAACGAGGTTAATCATATTGCTCAAGGGCCCCAAGCTGGTCGCCCAGTGAGATTCAAACACAGGTCAGCCTGGCTTCTGAATCCTGGTGCTCAAGTGCTCTGCTCTGTCGTGGATATATCTGGCTCTGACCACCATTTGACTCGCTATCTTGTTGCCATGGGAACACCCAGCTTACTACACCCACCACACATGCTCTGTCAGCTGCAGCAACATTTCCCGTTAGGCCAGGGCCACCCTCTAGGCTTTTCTTTATCTAAAGGGAAACCTCTGTGGTTAGATACAGCTATGCAAATAGCTCTGCCCTCTTGATATTGGTTTTGAGGCTTCTGAGGATTTTATCCTCTAATGTGGTGAAACATTTTCCTGAGTTGATTACTGTGTACGTGTCTATATGTGTGTGTATATACACACACATATATACTTGTGCGCTTATTTGTGTATTTAAACTTTTTTAACCTAACTGTACTGATATCACCGGGTGTATCACCGGAAAAACTGCTATGTGGTCAAAAGCCATGTTTTGTCAATAATAAGAAAACAAAACATAATAAAAAGGGGAACATTTTACTGAAGGCATGTGGTTGACAGATAAGCACATGGAAAGGTGCTCAGCGTCATTAGTCATGAGGGAAACGCAAATTAAAACTGCAATGAGATGCCAAGGCAGGCCTAGTAGGATGTCCAGAATTACAAAGACTGACCACTCCGGGTGTGGGCAAAAGTGCAGAGGAACTGAAACTCTCGTAGGCTGCTGGTGGGAAAATAAAATATTTGCAACCACTTTGGAGAACAGTTTGAGAGTTTCTAAGAAACTTAAACATATGCCAGCCATTCCACTCCTGGATATATTTCAAGAGAAATGAAAGCATATGACTATGTAAAACGTATACAGGAATGTTCATAGCAGCTTTACCTGTAATAATCAAAACCTGGAAACAACCCAGATACACAATAAAAGGTTAATAAAGAGACAAATGATGTATATTTATACAAGGGAATATTACTCAGCAATAAAAAAGAAATGAATATTCAACATGGATGAATCTCCAAATAAGTGTGGTGAGTGAAAAAAGCCAGACAAAAAAGAGTACCTACTGTATTGATATAAATTCTACAAAATGCAAATGAATCTATAGTGACAGAGAACAGTGGTGGCCTGGGGACGCGGAGGAGGGCAGAGAGGAGTGGAGGTGGATAAGAATTTCAAAGGGAAAAGGACATTTTTGAGAGCGACGGATGTGTCCATTTATCTTGATTGTGGTGATGGTTTCGCAGGCACATACATAGGTCAAAACTTACCAAGCTGTGTACTTTACATGTACGCAGCTCCTTGTATGTCAGTTTTATCTCAATAAAGCCATGCTTCGCACATGAGAGGCTTCATATTTGGGGTTTGGCAGACACAAGTGTCCTGTAGCATGAGTAGCTGCTCGTGACTTTTTTAGCTGGACCCCCCTGCTCTCAGCACTCCTGAGAGGCTAGTTCAGAAATCAGCGGAATTTAAAGCACCTTCCCTTGTTTCCTTTCCTAGTGGAACGAGGAGCAGCTGAGAGTACAATCTGGATACCCAGAATGCTTTGGGAGTGTTCCAGCGAACGCAGATTTCTTGCTCTTTGTATATTAAGCGGGCAGCTTCCTAATATCAAGTGTTTAACTTGATAACCTTCCTAAAGCTGTAAGGCCAGGCTCCTGCCTTCCTAAGAAGTGCAGTGAAGCTGCCTGAGATTCTCTTTGCTGACTCTGGAGCTTGCCTTACTGGAGGTGGGCCTTCTGGGCTTCAGCTACCGTTGCCGGGGGTGGGGCAGGAGAAGGGAATGGGCAAATGCGGAAGGAAGTGGTTGCAACTGGACAGAGTCAGGGCACCACTAGGAAGCTTTCTCTGAAACACCTCATGCCCTCTCTCCGCCCCCAATCTCTTATATTGACCTGCTGTCTTGTGACTTGTGTCTTTATTTTAAACTGTAATATAGAAGAAAGTTCCTGTTATTTTGGAGTGCTGATCAGTTGGGTCTCGTCCAGTCAAGTGTTTCCTATAATTCCCATAATCAAATTTCCCTTTGAATGGCAGCTCAGAGGAAATAGATTGTCTGATGTGTGCAAATCTGTGAAGCTGAACACATTTCCAAGAAAGGCCAGAATGACAGAAAAATGATGGGTTAGCTGATGAGCTCACATTAAAATTGAAGTGTGGTTGGCTTCATGTTCAGACAAGGAAGACTGTAGTTCCTTCTAACAGGGCACTTTTGACAGAAGATCAACCCACTGAAGTCGAATAATTTTAAATGACTGTGAATTTTTCTACCCCTACTACAGAAGGGAGTTTTATCTCCTAGTCAGTAGGCAGATCAAATGCCAGACCTCCTTCACAAGTTCCTTGCATATACATCTGTAATATAGGGAGCCTTGCATATGCATCTGTAATATAGGGAGGCTGGCACCAACATTGCACCGTTGACCTGAGGATTAAATGAGATCATGGAAGTAAAATGATTTAGGCGGGCATGGATGGTCAACATACAATAGTTTAGCAAGATGTTAAAATGGGATTCTTTTTTGCTCTATTTGGCTGATGCCCTTAAAAAGTCCAGGTACTCCCACATCAAAATAACATAGGGGGCTTCCCTGGTGGCGCAGTGGTTGAGAGTCCGCCTGCCGATGCAGGGGATACGGGTTCGTGTCCCGGTCTGGGAAGATCCCACATGCCGCGGAGCGGCTGGGCCCGTGAGCCATGGCCGCTGAGCCTGCGCGTCAGGAGCCTGTGCTCCGCAACGGGAGAGGCCACAACAGTGAGAGGCCCTCATACCGCAAAAACAAACAAACAAAAAAAAACAACAACATGGGACTTGCAAAGGAAGGATGAAAGCCAGATGTACGACACTTTGCTCTTCTCCCATCTGGAAGACCTAAACGAGAAGAATTTGGAGAGATCAGTTGGAAATCAGGGAGACTGCTTCTTTGGGGAAAGCACTTGCAACGCAATGGAATTTTCCTTTTGACTCCATGTAGGTGGCGTGAGGGTATTTCCCTTCAGCCTAAGTAGACCGTGAAAGGCTTTAAGAAGTCTCTGACCTTGACCTGTATCCGATGGAATCCATGTAGCCCGGAAGCTAGTGGCAGATCACGCCTGGAAACAGCCTAAGTCCAGAGGCTGTGGCTGGTGTGCCCTGGTGGCAGAGGCAAGGAACAGAGGCTACTCTGGAATCAGCCTCTACTGGATTGTTGGGGCAAAGCCTGTTTGAATGAGTGCGTCCCAGTGTGGGTCACAGGCGAGAGAGGGCCACGTGGGGCTTTAAAAGATTCTGCCAGAGAGGACTGCCTGAACAGGAAGGATATGACCTCAACAAATGGAATGGGCCATCGGATCCTCAGGGGCTGAAGGAGAAAATGTAGGCAGCCAACCATGGGAACACACACGGCCAGCCTCATGAGAAGTGCATCTTAATGCTGCTTGGGGTAGATGGGGGGCAGTGTCTTTGGGAACCCACCAAAACCTCCCTGAAGAGGCAGCTTTGAACTTGCACAAGTTGAGAGGAGAGTAACACAAGATAAGGTTGGTAACAGGAAAGTAGAACCTTTCCTGTCCCTTGCCTTCCTCACCACCCCTCTCCCAACGCTTTTTACTTCTGGAGGAGCTGGAAGAAGCAGGGGCGGGGGTACGAGGCAGAGAAATGGAGCAGAACTTGCCGTACTGTCACCCTTTCTCCTGCAGGGTTCTCAAGGCCCCCAGGCCTGATCCGTGAAAGGCAGACTCCTTACCTCTAAATGCGTTTTAGACTATTGTACGGAAGGCTACATTTTAATTACCCACTTGAGATGGTTTTGTGACTTGAAGTGACTGGAGGACTTTTCTTTACCCCAGAGACTGAAAATATGATGGAACCGGCCTGAGAGTCCATCCAGGGTGGGGAAAGTTCTCGCCCCAGAGAACTGATTTGTGTTTTTTACAGTTTTTTTCCTGTAATTGATTTCTAGTCTCATAGCGTTGTGGTCAGAAAAGATGCTTGATATGATTTCAATTTTCTTAAATTTACCAAGGCTTGATTTGTGACCCAAGATGTGATCTGTCCTGGAGAATGTTCCGTGTGCACTTGAGAAGAAAGTGTATTCTGCTGCTTTTGGATGGAATGTCCTATAAATATCAATTAAGTCCATCTGGTTTAATGTGTCATTTAAGGCTTGTGTTTCCTTATTAATTTTCCGCCTGGATGATCTGTCCATTGGTGTAAGTGAGGTGTTAAAGTCCCCTACTATGATTGTGTTACTGTCAATTTCCCCTTTTATGGCTGTTAGCATTTGCCTTATGTATTGAGGTGCTCCTATGTTGGGTGCATAAATATTTACAATTGTTATATCTTCTTGGATTGATCCCCTTGATCATTATGTAGTGTCCTTCCTTGTCCCTTGTAACAGCTTTTATTTTAAAGTCTATTTTGTCTGATATGAGTATTGCTACTCCAGGTTTCTTTTGATTTCCATTTGCATGGAGTATCTTTTTCCATCCCCTCACTTTCGGTCTGTATGTGTCTCTAGGTCTGGAGTGGATCTCTTGTAAACAGCATATATACGGTCCCTTCAGCCAGTCTGTGTCTCTTGGTTGGAGCATTTACATTTAAGGTGACTATGGATATGTATGTTCCTATTACCATTTTCTTAATTGTTTAGGCTTTGTTTTTGTAGGTCTTTTTCTCTTGTGTTTCCCACCTAGAGAAGTTCCTTTAGCATTTGTTGTAAACAGAGAACTGATATGAATGGGTTATGGGAGAGAAAAAATAAAGACTTATTCTGATTGCTTCTTATGAGACCAGCTTTCCAACATAATGGTTACAGTAGCTATGGTTATGACAGGAAGATATTATTCCTGAAGGCGTATGTGACAGTCCTGAAGGCTGTTCACTGCATAGTCCCAGCTCTCTCTTTTCCAGGAACCTGGTAGGATTGCCATTTCCCAGCCCCTCGGGGTTGGGTATTGTCATGTGACCTGCTCTGGATGGAGCATTTCATTGTGGTGTAAGACCCTCCGGAGTTCTCTTTTCTCTATCAACGTCCACATCCACCCTGTAGCCACTGTGTAGTGACATGGAAGCCCTGAGCACTTGAAAGTGACCAGTCCAAACTGAGATGTAAATGTAAAAGACATATCAGATTTCAAGGACATAGTGGCACCCAAATTCTTGTAAATATCTCACTAATAATTTTTACATTTGTTACTTATTGAAAAGATACTATTTTGAATATAGTGGGTTGAATGAAAATATCCTTAAAGTAATTTCATCTGTTTCTTTTTACTATTTAAAATATGGTTATGAGAAAATTTTAAATATACATGTGACTTGCATTATGTTTTTTAAAAATTTATTTTATTGAAGTATAGTTGATTTACAGTGTTGTGTTAATTTCTGCTGTACAGCAAAGTGTATAATGTTTTTATTGGATAGTGTGTTTCCTCCATCAGCCTGGAGGATTCCTAAAGTGCGGATGTCAAAAACATGGAGAAGCTCCTACAGTCAAACCGTAATGAATGAGTAGTATAAGCAAGAAAAAGAAGTTTGCTCTTTTAAACCATTGGTGTTTGGGTTTGTTTGTTATGGCAGCATTAATAACCTAGCTGTTCTGATTGGGTCAACATGGAAAAGAAAAGGCAGCAGAAGTGAATTTCCTGACTCTCCTATCCTCTCAAATTTCCATGAAAGTTTTTTTTTCTTCTTTGGACTCCACATCTCCATGATCAACGACCAGAAATGTCAGAATCTTTTAGGATTTTCCTTGTCTTCTGAAGTGGACTCTGGTCTAGCAGTCATTTAGAAGAGAATGGCAAATCCAATAACATTGTGTGGATTTTTCTTTTTTGGCAGTGTCTTGATGCACAGGAAGATAACCTTCCACTTGTCTCGTCTTTGGGTTAGTAAATGAGGTCAACATAAGGCCAGAAGACTCAGTGTCCCAGTTTGGTCATTTGTTTCCTGCCACAGTGAGTGATCCAGTTGGATAAACAGCCCACTCTTTCTGTTATGCCTCCCTTCCTATTCCTCTTGCTCTCTAGGCCCTCTCTGTGAAGTGTTTGCATTAGCATTTTGCAAGCTCATTCTGACCGCAGTGTGGAGGGTATTTGGAGCTGAGTATCCCTGAGACAACAGTGGCAGTCAAGCCTGTTATCGTAATCCAGGTGAGAGGTAACTGAATCACAGCCTCACGTGAAGGTAAAGCAGGTGAGAGTCCATTTCAGTCAACAGTTGGACAAATATTTACAAAAGGTCCATCGTATATCTGGAGTTGTGCTGGCATGAGAAGTAGCCTAGCCTTACTCTCTGCCCTCAGAGAGCCCCTAAGCTGATGATTTCAATACCCTGTGATTGCTGAGTGCTATTATGGGCGGATAAAGAAGGGGAAATGGGCTGTTTAGGGAACACTTCCCGTAGATCGTGATAACTGAGTGAAGTTTTGAAGGATGGATAAGATTTAGTAGGCAAAGAGTGTAGGAGACAGATTTGACAGATACTTAGGAGGAAGAACCAACAGGAAGGTAAGAAATCTAAGATGATTTCCAGTTTCTGACTTAGTGACCTGGAAGATGATCATTTCATTGATGAGTGTAAGAAATACAAAAAAACCCAACCTAGTTAGTGGAAAGGATAATTTTTCTATTTAGATAGAAAAATACTGAATTTAAAGTCCTACTTAGAATCTAGGAATGACTGCCCAGTAGCAGTTAGGGATCTACAGGACAGGAGCAAAGAAGAAGGATCAAAGTAGAATTTGAGGTTTTGGAGTCATGAGCTTGTCTGTGTACATTTGAAGCTGTAATAACGAATGAGAATGTCCAGGGAGAACAAGAGCCCGTGTATTCATTCACTCACACATTCAATGTTTACTGTGTGCCCACTTCGTGGTAACTGAGGAAATGTGAGTTCAGCCTGGGTCAGTACTTTAATGACAAACAGGACTATAGACTCTTCTTTCAAGACTCTCGATGGTGCAGAGAAATAGATAAATAGCTGATAATTAGAAATGGGATAGAAAACCAAGAGAACACCCTTTAAGGATGAGAGAGACTTTATGTAGTTGAAAAATTAGTTGAATTTCGCCTACACTTGAAAAAAAATTTTTTGCCAGTGAGAGAAATGTAGCTTAAAAATTTCAGTTGATTGTACACGTAGTTGTTAAATCTGCAGAGATTTCAATCTTTATTAATGATTATAATAAGAATTCACATCTATGTCTTATCTGATTTTTCTGTTTTGCAAATGGACATAGAAGACTTCTGCTTCAAAAGAAACTTGCTAGACAAACTTTAATTGACCATCTCCTTATGCAGGGGCAGAAGAGTCAAGACCCAGTCATGCCCTCTGGGCCACAGCATCTGTATATAAAGCTTAATATGCGTGAACTGTATAGATGATCCCTGTGATGAGATTATACTTTCATTTAATACCATAAAAAGTAAGAAAGTGGAATGGTTGAGAAAAGTCTAGAACACCGGCTTGAAGCTCTGTTTATACTGAATGAATAACTAAAGAATTAGAGTTTTCCCTTTTTCTTGAGGCAATGGGGAGCCATTTGTTCAAGGGGGCCTGGATTGGAGGTAGCTTGAGGTCAGGTGACTCAGGGGCCAGGAAATCAGTTAGTGGACTCTCGTCCTTTATCTGTCTGGCAGGTATTAGAGTGTAGGCAGTAGAAATAAGGATGAACACAACCATTTCAAAGGAAGAATCCACAGATGGTAGTGACTGAATAAGATGGTGAGAGTTGAGAGGTAATCAGAGAGGACTGTAGTATTTCGATCCTCTGAGAATAGCAGTTCTTTAGCAGAAAAAAGAAAATCATAGCATGAGGGTGGGCTTGGGACATGAGTTTGTTGTAAGGAGAGAGACTGGTGATGTAGGGGTCTGCTTCGAGTCATGAGCAAAGAACGCCTGCAGTCCTAGGAGGTGGGTTCGCCAAAGGAGAACATGTAGAATTAAGATGAACACAGCTTTATGTCGGGCAACTGGGAAGAGCCATGGATGGAGATCAGAAGCAGGAAGAGGGGCCAGCAAAAGGGTTGATCAAGGTGTGGTCAGGAGAAGAAGACTGTCAGAAGCCTAGGGAGAAGCGTGATTCCGTAAGAAGGCACGTGTGACATGCCTTCCACAGCGTCAAAACACGGTGGGTGAGAAGGCCGAGGCCTCCAGAACGCAGTTGGGTGTGGTCATGAAAGCACATGGTGACCTTCAAGGGAGAAGTTTCAGAAGGATGGTGTGGGGAAAAGTCGCAACACAGAGCAAATGGGGCGGGTAGTTAGAAGTGGAAGCAATGGTTGCAGATGACTGATTCATTCTAGAAGTTCGTTACAGTGCATTACAGGGTAGAGGATTGGGCTGAAGCTTCCGGAAGTATAGTCACTCATAGTAACTCGTTCATTTATTTGTTCAACAGGCTCATATTAATTAGAGTCCACTAGTGCTTGTTCACTGCTCGGTAAATAAGGCAGGCAAGATCCCCACGATCAGGGAGCTTGCATTCTACCGTGGAGGGATAGTCCATAAACAATCAAGACAACTTCAGATACTGAAAGTGCTATTGACGAAAATAAAACAAGGCAAGAAATAAGTACATTCCAGTCTGTGGAAAGAGAAAGTGTATAGATCCTGAGGCAGGATTGAGCGCCGCCTGATCAAGGAACAAAAAGAAGGCCAGTGTGTCTGATGCTTGCTAAACTAGGGGGGACGTGATAGGAGACATCAGAGAGGCAGGGAAAGAACTTGGGTTTTATTCTAAGTGCAAGAGGACATCACTGACGGATTTTACAGAAGTGACATGATCAGATTGACAACTTTCAAGTTCTCTTTGGTTTCATCAAGAATGGACTAGAGAAGGCAAGAATTAAAGCTTGCAGACATGGGAAGCTGCCGGCTAGTTCAGGCAAGAGGTAAGGTTGGTTTAGACCAGACGGGTAGCATTGAAAATAGAGAGAAAGGGTCAGATTTGAGATATGTTTTGGTGGTAGGATTATCAATTAAGATCTGCTAAACGACGTTAGGATAAGGGGGAAAGACAAATGAAGGATGACTCCTAGGTCTTTGACCTGAGTGACTGGACAAATGGCAGAGCCATTTGCTGATAGGGGGAGACTGGGGGAAGTGCAGATGTGGGGTGTGGTAGCATCAGGGGTTTCATTTTGCTCACATGCGGCATGCTCTGAGTCATCAAAGTAGAGGTGAGGTCCGAAGGACTGGTTAAAACCAAGTGAAAGAATTTTTTCTTAGAGGAACACTGAATATTTGTAAATCGTAGACTGGGGGTAGGAATATGCTGGAGGGGAAAAGAAAGGAGGAAATGAGGAAGAAAGAGGGTAGAGCTTATGCTGACTGCCCTTGCCATCTCTCTAAAGCAAGAGAGGAAGTCACCTGCAGAGGGGGATTTGAGGGAGAGGAACTGTTGGGAGCTTGAGGAGAGAGATTTGGAATAGGTATTTCGGAGACTCAATTGAGAGTAAAGAGCATCAATCTCTAGGTAGTGCAAGGAGGGAGAAAAGCAACTGACATCTTTCAGAAGTCCTTAGTGACCCTAAACAAGAACAAGGAATCCAATGGAAATGACCTGGGCACACAGGTTGGGGTAGAGACGCTAGAAGGAGGTCAAGGGTGTGTTGATAGACTAGGTTAAGGACATGTGTGGGATCCGGGGAGGGGATCTGGAGTAGCCAGAAGAGCCTTAGCGTGCTGAGTGGGGCTGAGGGGTTAGGTTCCTGATGTAGGCAAAAGCTGGGTGAATCCTCTGTGGGGTAGAGATGTGAAAGTGTGGCTACAAGTGTGGTCCACGGACTGGCAGCATCAGTACCCCTGGAAGTCTGTTAGAAATGCAGAAGCTAGAGTTCCAACCCAAATCTCTGAGTCAGAACATGAGTTTTAACTAGACTCATCAGGTGATGTCCTATGCATATTACAATCTGTAATGAGCTGCTCTAGGGAATGAGCTTTCAAAGGTTAAACACTTTTAAAAATAAGATCTGTGTATTTCTGCTGCAGATCAGAGGATCTTTCTTATAGGTTAATATATTTTACTTTTACATATATCTATGTTTTTCTGATTTTAAAAAAGAACGTATACTTGTTTTAGAGGTGGAAAATATGGATATGTGTGAAGAAAACCATAATTTGAAAAGATACACGCACCCCAATGTTCACTGCAGCACTATTTACAATAACCAAGACATGGAAACAACTTAAATGTCCATTGACAGATGAATGGATAAAGAGGATGTGGTACACACACACACACACACACACACACACACCCTGGAATATTACTCAGCCATAAAAAAGAATGAAATAATGCCATTTGCAGCAACATGGGTGGCCCTAGAGATGATCATACTAAGCGAAGTAAGTCAGACAGAGAAAGACAAATATTATATGATATCACTTCTAGGTGGAATATAAAAAATAGTACATATGAATTTGTTTACAAATTAGAAACAGACTCACAGATGGAGAAAACAAGCTTATGGTTACCAAAGGGGTAACCATACCCCTTTGGTAACCATAAGGGGGTAACCATACCCCTTTGGTAACCATGTGGGGGGGATAAATTAGGATGTTGAGATTAACAAATACACACTACTATATATAAAACAGGTAATCAACAGGGACCTGCTGTATAGCACAGGGAACCCTACTCAATACTCTATAATAACCTATATGGGAAAAGAATCTGAAAAAGAATAGATATGTGTATATGTATAACTGAATCACTTTGCTGTACACCTGAAACTAACACAGCATTGTAAATCAACTATACTCCAATATAAAATAAAAATTTACAAAAAAAGAACATACTCTTGTTTTAGAAGCGGGAAATATGGATATGTGCGGAGAGGCGGACGTTCAGCCACATTCTTAGGGCCTGTTCCAGCAGTAGAATGAACAGAATAATAACTGGGAGGGTCTCTCAGATGTTCCGTCTCCCCCAAGAAGTATCCCTGGAAGGTGGTATAGCCGCAGAGCAGCTACTTCCTGGTAGGTGACCTTCTGTCAGTTACTTACCCTAGCCTCAGTTTCTTTATCAGAAAAATGGGTATGCAAATAATAGCACATAGGATAAATGTAAGAATTCCATTAAAAATTCATGTAGGGCTTCCCTGGTGGCGCAGTGGTTGAGAGTCCGCCTGCCGATGCAGAGGACACGGGTTCGTGCCCCGGTCCGGGAGGACCCCACATGCCGCGGAGCGGCTGGGCCCGTGAGCCATGGCCGCTGAGCCTGCGCGTCCGGAGCCTGTGCTCCGCAATGGGAGAGGCCACAACAGTGAGCGGCCCGCGTACCGCAAAAAAAAAAAAAAAAAAAAAAAAAATCATGTAAATGCCTTAGGACAGTTCCCAGCACATAATCCAAAAAAAAAAAAAGCTATCATTATATAATAAGACTGTACCAGGATGAGAAATCACTAAGCAAAGCAAATTTTTAGCACAATGTAACAGATGCTCCTGCTTGGAGGTCTTTGGCCACTTCAGGTACAGACTATTGCCTTGAAGGTCCTCACCAGCCATGCCAGTTTAGGAGAACCCTGGAACCCTGGAGGACTGAGGAGACAAGATACACCCCTGATCTGAAGGCGCTGGTCAGGAAACAAAAACCGAGGTCTATGCAAAGGCGAACAAGATGTGGAAATTTTGATGTGGATAATTAGAAGCAACAGAGGGAAAGCCCAGGTCCTGGGATGGAACTCAAGGTTTTCCTGGGGCCTCTTCCACTTTTTACTTGTTATATCTTTTCTTTTTGTTACATAAGCCCATAGCAGCAATGCAATCGCTTTTGCAGTAACCCAGTTACAAATGAAAACCAGAAAAATCAGGAAGTAAGGGGATGAGCTGCCCTCCACTGCCCCTGACTAGAGGGTAAGCAATTTGGAAATCTCCCATTTCCTGATGGTGGCGTGTCCATACATTTAAATGAGCACTGATGAAACACTATGTTACGTGTTCAAAGTAATGATGTGTGAGGCTACATGAAATGTTTAAATTGCCATGTGGCACATGTCGGGTAGAAAGAATGCATACCTTCTAAGACATTTAGTGAATATGTCCTTCTTTTTGAAATTTCCTCCGATTATAGGTTCTGCCTGAGCTAGAGCGATACTGTGTATATGCGTGAGAGAATGATGAAGGATGCTGGTCTTGCTTCTTTAACGTCCTTTGTCTTCCTTGGGGGACGAACGACGGATTGAAGTTATTTTGTGGACTGGCAGATTTGTTTGCAAGGGCAAAGGTGGTACAATTTGGGTGGGCACTATAGTAAGCACATGCTTGCAGTTCTTCTGGGGGAAAATGCACGCTATCATTTTTTTCCTTGAGGTGTGACACATGTGATACTGGAGTTTCCTAGGATTTGATAAAATAACAGCCATTTACAGAATATGTAGCCTGGGTCAGGAACTCTGCTAAGGACTTTGCAAGGATTGTTTTATTTCAAACTCCCTCTAAACCTCTGAGGTAGTTCCTCCTATGACGCACATTTTACAGATGAGGGCCCTGAGGCACAGAAGGGTGAAGTAAGGTTACGCGATTAGACTAGCAGAAATGGGATTCAAACCCAGATTTTGCACTTTTCATCAATGTTACGTTTTCACTTTTTTTACCCCTCACACTCTTCCTGGGCATGTCATTCAAATGCATCGCTTTCCTTAGCATCCATATAGCAGGAATTCTCTAGCCTCTAGGGTTACCCTTTCTTTTAGCAGCGAAATAAAATGACTTAACCCTGTATAACTTTCTTTAGCAACCTCACCAATTTTTCCAAAAATTCTCAAGGGTAGGGGAGAAGACTGCCACTCTTTCATCCCTTCTCATTCTGAGTTCTTCTCCTGTCTTAGTTCTCATCACCTGCCCCCTAAAATACAGCAGTTATTATTCACTGTCTACATACAGCCTCATCCTACAGGTGCGTACAGTTCCTCCTCCTCCATTCCCTCACACACCCCGCTGCCAAAGGTCTAACGCATCAGCTGGGTTCTCTGGAAAGCAGATAACTGAGACAGAATCAGGAGTGGAGGAGGTTTACTGGGGAGGAGGGGGCGGAATCTCATGAAAGATAAAAGGAGAAGAAAGCAGAGCTGGGTAAGGAAAGCCTTCAGACTGCAATGCAAATCTGACTAGGGTGGCCCTGAAAGACGTGGTCGATGGACAGATCTTTGAGCTTCACATGGAAGAAGAAACAGCCCAAGGTGATGATACATATGGGCTTGTGAACAGTGGCAAATGGCCTGTACAGGTAGTCAGGGTCCTGCAAGGAAAAAGACTGGAAGATCAGAGACAAGAAGTTCTGGGGTAGTGGCGTATGGTCATATGGGAGTGGCCTGAAGTGGGAAGATTTCTGTACGTATGTCAACACTCCAAGAGCATCCACCCTAAAATTAGTTGGCCAGTTGACGTTTGCCTGTCTTTGTCTGAAGTCACTACAGAACTGGCATAACTGGCACATGAATAGAGTGGTCATGGTGGCAGAGATGGTGGCCATGGTGGCAGAGATGGTGGCTATGCATAGCGTCAACAGTATTGACTTCCATTTTCCAAGGCTGATCTAGCTAATGTCACCTCTGAATGCCCAACCTGTCAGCAACAGAGAATGATGCTGTGTGCCCAGTATGACACTATTCTTCAAGGACACCAACCAGCCACTGGGCAAGTTGACTAATTGGACACCTTCTATCTTGGAAGGACCAATGATTTAGTCTCATACAAACAGGCATTGATTCTGGGGGTGGGTTTCCCTTTTCTGACCCTGGAGTCCTCAACCAGCATCACTATCCAAGGGTTTACAAAGTACCTGATCAGAGGCATGGGGTCCTATACAACATAGCATCCAACCAGTAGACCCACTTTACAGTGGGGCAAGTGAGGAAATGGGCCCATGGCCATGGGCTCCATTAGTCATATAACATGCTATACTATCCAGAAGCTGCTGGAGTGGTAGAACATTGGAATGACCTGCTAAAACATAGCTGAAATGACAGTTCAGAGGTAATACTCTGCAAAGATGGGGTCCATAAAAGGATACCAAATATCAACTGAATCAGAGACATCTATATGATGCTGTGTCTGAGAACCAAGGGGTGGAAGAGCAGTAACCTCACTCCTCACTCAGGTGCCCCACTGGTAGAACTTGCTGGAAATCCACCCTCCAGGATGCTGGGGAAAGCTGTTCACAGGGAGGTCTCAGAGGAGGGATTCTGCTAGGGTATGGCCTGCAGGTGGTTCTAGGGCAAGATGCTGGCCAAAGGGTACTGCTGATCATCTTGCACGTAGGTGCCTGATGCTGGAGATAGGGTGCGTGTGGCAGGAACCTGCAGAGAGAACACACTGGAAACCTAAGTGTCCACTCCCTTCTGCTGATAAAGTTTAGCATCACACCAGCTGGCAAAGAAAATCATTTAAAGGGACCATTCCATTTTCATGGAGCAGGCAATGAAGGGTGGATCTGGGGCTGAGAGTGAACAAATTGATAACTGACACATTCCCCCAACCCCTTTTGTCCTTCTTGAGCCCATCCTAGTCCAGCTATTGCCAAGTCCTTAATGTACGTTGAAGCCACCCTCTTTTCTCCATCTTCACAATTCTGTTATTAGCTTGCCTGGATTTTGTCAAGAGCCTCCTAACTGGTTTTGCTGTCTTATTATTGGCTCCCTTCAACATATTTTCTGTACCTACAGAGTCAATTATTTTAACTCTAAACTCCTCCACTTAGGATGAAGGACTCTTGAAAATTTAATCCCACCCGTTTCCCAAGTCTCAGCCTCATCTCTAACCATTCCCTTGCTTAAACTCTGTGATAAACACTAGTGAACTATGGGGAGTCCTCGTTAGTCAAGCACTGCTTATTTCAATCACCAAATCCAGAAGGTTCTACTGGATACAAACCCAATACAACACAAAAATTTAACTAGAAAGCAGACCGTTTATAAAATGCCTCTCAAACATCCTTCCCACTTAATATTAATGTCCATGGCCTCACATCACATGACTGTATTGTTGGTCAGCCAGGATGTTGACTGGGATAAATATCTGGTAATAGAGTGAAAAAAAAATTGCAGGAATCCCAAAGGATGCAGGGTTCTAGGAAACCAATAAAAGCGTTTCAACAGTGGCTCAAAGAATGTGAAAGCTAGCGGTAAAGAACCTAGGGGCAAGATGGGAATAAAGACGCAGACCTACTAGAGAATGGACTTGAGGATATGGGGTGGGGGAAGGGTAAGCTGTGACAAAGTGAGAGAGTGGCATGGACATATATACACTATCAAACGTAAAATAGATAGCTAGTGGGAAGCAGCCACATAGCACAGGGAGATCAGCTCGGTGCTTTGTGACCACCTAGAGGGGTGGGATAGGGAGGGTGAGGCAAGAGGGAAGAGATATGGGGACATATGTATATGTATAACTGATTCACTCTGTTATAAAGCAGAAACTGACACACCATTGTAAAGCAATTATACTCTATTAAAGATGTTAAAAAAGATTATATTGGAAGATGCAAAATTCAGCGGTGTTGATGCAAGATAGACACTTCAAAAGAGAATGATTTGAAGATCAAAATGTTGAGGCCACAAAGATTTCTACAGAACACCTTAAGTTCATGCTGAAAAAGTAAACTGAAAAGAAGGATCTTTTGTTATGCAAACATACTCTTTAGTCACAAAAATTAGGTCCTTAAAAAAGAATCATCCCTAGATTCTCTTTTCATTTGCACTAAATATTCAAGATTCAGACTCAGGGCTGTTTCCCTGCCTCTCCCTAAGGTGATATCTGCCTGTGTGAGGGCTGTGGTGTCTATGCACCATCACAGCAGTTGGGGAAAGGTATCTGGCCTACCTACATGGATTTTTGAAAAAGCATTTCAGAAAATGTCCTACTATATCTTACCCTGAGATTTCCCTTGTGTCTAGTTAACTTTTAAATGAACTCCATCTCGTCTTGCAGCTTTGACTCAATTGAACATAAAATTCCTTTCTTCTCCCAATAAAACCGAGCACTTGCTAATGAAAACATTGGCTTTCGTAACTATTATCTCGAAAATGGGTATCAAAAGCCTAGTTTGGAACTAAAAGCTGAACACTGTTTCCCTTTTCTGTAGCTGGGTTCTGCTCACCCCTCTGAAGAGCCTAAGGGAGTAATAAAAATTGCCAGGAATAAAATGTGCTCTGACAATATTTCAAATTGTTACCCTGCATGGATTCCCCTCATAGATATTATGTTGCATGAAAGAAACTGGCCCCCAAAGAATATATACTGTATGATTCTCTTTATGTGAAGTCTAAGATCAGGCAAAATGAATGTTCATGAGAGTCAGAATATTGATTACTTTTAGGGGTGCGGTATATAATCTGGGAAATTGCAGGACGGAATCTTATAGGATGCTGGAACGTTCTATAACTGGGAGTTGTGTATTAATATGTGGAAGACAAAATTTTGATCTGCACACTTAAGATTAATGTGCTTTTTGAATTTAATTGTATGTTGTCTTTCAATAAAAATTTATTATATTAGTTTCCTGTTGCTATTGTAATAAAGTACCACAAATTTAATGGTTTAAAATAGCACAGGGCTTCCCTGGTGGCGCAGTGGTTGAGAGTCCGCCTGCTGATGCAGGGGACACGGGCTCGTGCCCCGGTCCGGGAAGATCCCACATGCCGCGGAGCGGCTGGGCCCGTGAGCCATGGCCGCTGAGCCTGCGCGTCCGGAGTCTGTGCTCCGCAACGGGAGAGGCCACAACAGTGAGAGGCCCGCGTACCGTAAAAAAAAAAAAAAAAAAAAAATCAAAACAAATAAAATAGCACAAATTTATTATCTTATAATTCTGGAGGTTAGAATCCCCAGATGAGCCTCACTGGGCTAAACTCGAGGTGTTGGCAGGGCAGCGTTCCTTTCTGGAGGCTTTAGGGGGACAAGCTGTGTTTTATTTTGCCTTTTTGAATTTCTGGAGACTTCTCACATTCTCTGGCTCAGAATCCCTTTCCATTTTCAAAGCCAAAAATGGCCACTTGACGCCATCTGCCTGCTTCTGACTCTTCTGTCTTCTGCTTCCCCAGTTAAGCACCCTTGTGATTGCATTGGGCCCACCTGAATAATGCAGTGGTCTCTCTATTTCAGAGTCTCACCAAGTAGCCTAATACATTCACTGGTTCCAGGGAATAGGATATGAATGTCTTTGAAGGGGCTCTTATCCTGCCTACCACAATTATTATTCTATGATAGTTTCTTACTTTATAATTAAAGTTTTCAAGGTAAAGTCCCAATCAAAAAAATTTCTTAACTATTCACCATCAAATTTGATCCCATTTTCAAGTGGCATCTCCTTAAATGGGCTTTTCCTAGTACCGATTATTCTTGGATAAAAGAGTCCTCTTACTTAGTGCTCTCATGTTGATAACATGCCTCATGACGATCCAACCTCCTTGTCCTGGCCATTCTTTGAAATAGGATAGAGAAAATTCAGCTATAAAGAATAAGAAACAGAGGTTTCTGTGGGGAAAAGAATGGCAAAATGTACATCAAGAAAGAAAAATCGGTTGTGACTTCCATTTCAAGAAACACCAAGTTCAACTCAACCCTCAAATAGTTTTATTTTCCTTTTGATGGAGAAGGACCTTTCCAGAAGCATCACAAATACGCAGCGACCTCCTTGACTAACCCAGAAGGCTGGCTCTGTCCTTGGTGTGGACTGGGCCTTTGTCTTCTGAGACTTCTGCCCTTTGCCTGTTATGCCATTCTCCTGGTGAGACAGTCCAGCAAAATTCTTCAATGGTAATGATTCAGTATATATGCGGCAGTTTCCAAATTTTTAGACAACACTTATAAAAAACATATTTTCTGGGTAAGATAAGGCACACAATTAAGGTTGTTTATGCTGCATTTAATTTTAAGCAAGGTTGACTGGTCCTCATTCTCTTAACTACATAGAATCTCGAATGTTCCATCGGTGAAGCACCGCTATTATGACGGTAATTTTGTAATCCTGTGTAATTTAGAAGTAGAAAACCAACACGCAGTTTGATCACAAATAAGGCAATGGGATGAAGGCTGAAAAAATCCTAAGCTTGGATTTGACTTAAACTTCTTTTTTTAAAAGAGCTTATGGTATGGGCTTCCCTGGTGGTGCAGTGGTTGAGAGTCCGCCTGCCGATGCAGGGGACACGGGTTCGTGTCCCGGTCTGGGAAGATCCCACATGCCGCGGAGCAGCTGGGCCTGTGAGCCATGGCCACTGAGCCTGCGCATCCGGAGCCTGTGCTCCGCAACGGGAGAGGCCACAACAGTGAGAGGCCCCCGTACCGCATTAAAAAAAAAAAAAAAAAAAAAAAGTGAAGTAAAAAGTTAAAGGGAAGCTATTATAGTGAAACCTCGAAATAAGATATTGGATGTATAGTTTATTAAAGAGTTAACTTAGGCAAATTACCATATAAAAAGAAAGAAAATTGAAAGGAATATATAGGCATTATTATTGTATAATTCTTCTATTAACCAGTGTTTAAACAAAAGCTTATATAGTATATATTTTCTTATTCATTCTAAATGGAATCAAAAACTTCAGAAACAGTTGTTACTGGATGGTATTCAGAAAATGGGAAAGAATTCACACTAGAGCTTTGAAAAGAATGCTCTCAGGTAGCCATTTACATCTTGATAGATAGAAGTGTGTGTGGGGGGGGATGTTTGCAAGACATTTGCCTTGTAGATTCTAAAAATATGCCCCTTAACCAAAGTTGGTGTTTTCACCGTTCTTAGCAGATAATTATGCCATATCTAGTTACTGTGAAAATATCCTGGCCAGTTATTTTTCATTCATTTCATTTATTTAATTAATGTTCATTCAAAATATTTATTGAATAACCACTGTGTCAGGCACTGTTTTGGTTTCTGATCTCATTGAATTTATATTCTTGATAAATAGGTAAATTATAATATGGCAATAATGGTTACATAAAAAGTTAGTTAATAGGAATAAACGGTTGGGGGGTCAGTGGATAGGCGTACTCTTTTAGTGAAAGGAGTCAGGGAAATCCTCTTCAATAAGATGGCATTGGAGCAGAAACATAAAGGAAGAAATTGAGCCATGGTGATATCTGGAGGAAAAACATTCTAGATAGAGGGAACAGCAAGTGCAAAGGCCATGAGGTTGGAGTATGCTTGAGGAACATCAAGGATGCCAGTACAGCAAAGGCAAATATGAGTGGGAGGTGGGGGAGAAAAAGGTCCTGGAGTTAAGGTCAGAGCATCAGTGGAGTCCAGGTCATATGGGACCATTTTAGGAAATACCACAAATAAGTGAAAATTTCCATGCAATGTGTCCTATAAGTTCTCAGGCATTTTCTCAACCCTTGAGCAACAATATTTCCAATTAGATTTATAAATGCAATAAATTACACCTATCAGTTTCTTAGACACATAAGTGACCTCCACATTGTTCAAACCAATGGTCCCAGTGGTCCTATTATTTGACTTATCAGTGGCACCTGACCTCATTGATTCCACCTACCTCCTTAAAGTATTTCACTTTACTTCCTAGTTTTCCCTCTACTTCACTTCTCAGTCTCCTTTGCTGTCTCCTCTTCATCCTCTTCATTTCTGAATCATGGGGTGTCTCAGGGCTCAATCCTTGGACCTTATCTACTTAATCCTGTGTTGTGAAAATGTTTTAATGTAATTAATGTTTTAATGTGAATTAAATGTTTCAATGTAAGCTGATCAAAATGATTATGCTCCTGCGAAGGTGGGTGTTAATGCTGGACTTATTACAAAACTTAAATTCAGAGACAAAATATTTTGCATGGATCTGATGCATTCGGATGTCCATTACAGAGTCATCAAGAATACTGTGTCTTTAAAATAAAATATGGAAAACATTATGAAAGCATCACTATGAACTAACATGGCCCCATTGCTTAATACCCAAAGAATTCTATACTCTGCTTAATAAATTAGCTGCACAATGTGACAGCAGCAATTGAATGATTTAGTTCTGAAAAATGTTGAAGAGACTGTTTAAAATGTAAAACAAAACAAAGCAAACAAACCAACTTGTTTTATGCCTTTAAAAAAGAATCCCTACCTTAAATAACCAGCAAGATTGGATCAAAGACTTGGTCATTTAGTTGACATTTCAACTCACCACACTGAATATTATCCTGCCTGGGCATCCTTAGGTGGTGACATAAACATATTATGTAATCTACTCATTCCTGGAGAAGTCTTTCTTGAGGAAACTCAACTGGTGCATAATAATCTGACCCACTTTGCTACACTGAATTCAGTCTCCAAAAATAGAAATCATCATATGAAGTATAATTGTGAAACCAAGAACTAAATTTCAAAAAGTTTTCTGATTTAAAACTTTATGAAAATGAGCTAAAACTGTTATTTTTACCATCTAACTGAATATTGATAGTGTGGAAAATTGCTACAAAGGGAAGTTACTAAATTGCAGTTAAACAAAATCATAAAGAAGAAATAAGGGGATTTCAGAAGAACAGAATTTTACAAATATCTTGAGTGGTTAGTCTAGATATGAAAATCATGGGGCAAAAATTATATCCATATTTGGAAATACCTATTTTTGTGGTCGGCAGATTTCATTATGAATAAAAATGAGTATCTCCCTTACTTAAAGGATTTAAGGCTAAATTCTGCATTGCGAACCGTAACAAGAAATACAAACCTGACAGTGATGTCTTAGTGAGGAAGGAAATGTGTGAGATTTTAGTTCCAAATTAAAGGAGTAACGTATTTTTTTAAAAATGTAATTTAACAGAGGTGACATTTAGAGAAAAGTATTATTGTGCCTCTTCTAGTATATGATCATTTCCCTGGTTAACCTTGATCTGTTACAGAAGCAATGTGAGAGTAAGAATAAGGTAATATTCCTTTCATGACATTCTTTGAAACTTACTGCCAGACAGTAGGCTTAAAATCCAGTTAAAGGTGAGAGAGAAAGGGTTTAAGTTTTTTTAAGGTCTGAACACTGAGATCATTACTGTAAAGAAGACACTGCTGGGATGGTGAGGTGGTGAAGCCAGAGCACAGAAAGCACTGGTGGTCATGGAAACCCACCCATGCTAGCTCTGGGATTGTGCGGAAAGGCAGAGAGAAAGAATCAGGAGGGATAGAGGGAGAGTGTTGTGATTGCCCATCTTTGGGTCTTGGTATGGACAGTGGCAAGACTCAGATAAATTGAAGGGAGAGTGGCTTTTCCAGTTTCTCCTCCAGTTTCTGGAGGAGACTCCTGTGTAGCGGCTCCATGCCAATATGGGTGAACCAAAACGTCCAAGAGAGCTGCTGGGCATGGCCAAGACGACAGTAGCTCTAGTTTAGACACCAAGTCTCTCTTGGTTCCATGCTGAGAGCTAGGGCGCTTGTCATCACGCCTGCCATTGGTAGGAGCAGGTTGCCCCACAGCAGATATTGAGGGTGGGAGACCAACTGGCTATGAGACTGTGTGGAAGACCCGGAGGAGACTTTCAGGTCTACAGCCAAGCGATGGCCAAAGGTAGACCTGAGCAGCATGAGACTGCAGAGAAAAGACCATGTATGCAGTAGATGTATGTCAGTAGCAGATGCCAGTAGAAAGCCCTTGGACAGTCCCAGTCAACTACGTATGCTTCAGCAGCCATAAGACCGGATGACAGGAGAACAGATGTCACATGACTTCTTCTGGTGCACAATCACGTGAATCCCTCTGTCCCCAAGAATCTTTTACCATTTTGAATGACAGTAGGGTAGAAAGCAATGGAAATACACGGTAATGAGCATTTTTCTCAAAAGTCTGAAATTTAATAATACTTTCTGTTATTGGATTGGTCTAAGGTTTAAACAATGGATTGGATAGTAAATCTTTCCCCTTCTGAAACTCAGAGGTAGGGGTTTGCAAGGAACACAGTTATATCAGCCAAATCAGGGGTCCCCAACCCCTGGGCCACAGATCGGTACTGGTCCGCAGATTGTTAGGACCCAGGCTGCACAGCAGGACGTGAGCGGCGGGTGAGTGAGCGAAGCTTCATCTGCTGCTCCCCATCGCTCCCCATCGCTCAGATTACCCCCTGAACCATCACTCGCATTACCACCTGAACCATTCCCCCCCATAGAAGAAGGTTGGGGGCCACTGAGCTAAATAAAGGAAAAACACCATTCTAGGTGTATATAAGTTGTGTAAAACCTGTGGCAGTATTCAGGATAATTACATTTCTATGTTTCATTGTTTGGGTTGGATTTCCATTTCATTTTTCAAATAAAATTTCCAATATTTTACAAATGTGTATGAGATTGTGTGCTTAAGCCACAGCTGAATAAAAACAAAATATGTGTGAGTATGTGTTTCCTCAGTTGACTTTTCTTACGTTCAGTCTGCTTCATTCCTGTATATTGCCGGTTTGGCTCCTGAGGGCATTTGGGGTTTATAATTTCTGTATATAAAGAAATCAAATGACTCTCCAGGAGCTACTTGACTCTGAAAGGAATTCAAAGGGCGGAGAGTGAAGAAAACCCACACACTAAATTCAGACATTGAAAGGTTCTTTTAGTAATTCCCTAAAAAGTGGACACAAATCCAATTAAAATACACAGAAGTAGGCTTGTGAAGAATGGGTTTGCCTGGTTCCATAGGGCTTTGGGGGAAGGTTAAACATGATACCGTTCCTTAAAAAAGTAAGCCTGATGTTAAGTTAAGGGGTCCGCCCTCTTCTTTCCTTTCATCCTTCCTTTTTCCATTCTTTCATTCAACACATGTGTGCCTGGCCAGTGCTGGGCACTGGAGATATTATGGGGAGTAAGACAGGCATGTTGGTACCCCATGATACTTAGACATTTGGGAATGAGACAAAGAGAAAGCAAATAGAGACATACATAAAGTAAGTGCAAAGTGTATGTAGTAGGTCCTCCTCGTGAAGGCAACAGTACGTTGAAATGAGAACTAATGGGCGTTTGGGTGGGAACCCGCTGAGGACATCATGGGCCTGGAAAGCTTTGCTAGGGAATGATACTTGAGCGGAGACTTGAAAATAAGTGATCAATTTGACGGACACAGTTTGTTCAGGACTTTCTTGGTTTTAAAGCTAAAAGTCCTGCATCCCTGGAATCCCTTTAGACCTGGGCAAACCAGGATGGCTGCTCACCCCGCTTGAAGGATGAGAAAGAGCCAGCTTTACAAAGAGTAGGAAACAAGCACTCCGGGAAGAAGGAATCACAAGTACAAAGGCTCTGCTGTGGGAAAGAGTTTGGCGTAGTCAGGGAAGAGTCAGTGCAGGGAGGAAGCTCAAGGAACAAGCTGAGGGGGAAGAGACAGCCAGGGACCAGGTCACCAAGCGGAGGCTCTCATAAAGAGTACTGATTTAGAGGGCTTCCCTGGTGGCGCAGTGGTTGAGAGTCCGCCTGCCGATGCAGGGGACGCGGGTTCGTGCCCCGGTCCGGGAAGATCCCATGCCGCGGAGCGGCTGAGCCATGGCCGCTGAGCCTGCGCGTCCGGAGCCTGTGCTCCGCAACGGGAGAGGCCACAACGGAGAGAGGCCCGCGTACCGCAAAGAAAAAAAAAAAAAAAAAAAAGAGTACTGATTTATTTGAGGTACAATGGGAAAATAGATACTGACAGGTTTTACTCAGGGAGTGATATGATTTGATACATTAATAAATCACTTTGGCTGCTATATGAATAGAAGGGGTCGAATTTAGAAGCAAAGTTGGGATGATATGACAGTAGCCCAGGTGAGCAGTGAAGTTGAAGAGAAGGGGACAAATATGAGATGTATGGAGGCAGAATGGATAGAATTTGCTGTGGGATGTCTCACGGGGTTCTGGCTTGAGCATCTGGTACCTGATTTACTGCTAAAGGGAAAATTGGAGGAAGAAGAGGTATTTTCGGCCTAAATCTCTACCCCATATATTGACTAGCTATATATGTCATAGACCATAGATTTTAGAACATGTAGTTCCTTATAAAGGGCCCTCATTCCAGCATTTCAAATATGCTTTTTACGTAAGTAGGAAGTTTAGAGGCACGTGAAGGAGTTCTCGTTCCTGAGTTTCTGGTATAACCCAGTTAACATTTGTTTTTGGAGAAAAACACTGACTAAGACAGATGATCTGCCGAGCAGAGCCAGAGAGGTAAGCGTAGAGACAGCTAGAAGGAAAAGAGTATTCAACATTTCTGTTTGTGGTGTGGACCTCGCCACAGCTATGTTATTCCTAGACCCATAAATCCTGCCCACCATTATAGCTTGAGAGTTAAAAAAAAAGAATAAAAGATTTTAAAATTACTGTGGACACAAGAGAAAACATTTAAAAAGAAAAACATGTGAACAGAAATTTAAGTTAAAAGAATTTTAAAAAAAAGAACTATACATAAGAGGTCTGAGCCCAGAATGAATCAGAAAATTAAAGTAATATATTTGGCTGAAATTTTTAAAAAATAAAAAGGAAAGATGAAATTGGACATAACTAAAAGTGAAGCACAAATTAAGGATAAAAATTAGGGCTAAATAAAAAAGAATATAAACAGGATAAAATATACACTATAAAGTCAAAAATAGACACAGTAAAAGGTAAAAATTCTAGATCCAAAGATTTAAAAGGGTAAAATCATGATAAAGCTAAAATAAGCTAAATGGTAAATACAGAGAACGAAAATAAAAAGGTGACAAAAGACCAAAGGAAGACGTATACAGTATAAAATCGAAATGTTAAAACCTGTTAAAATCTAACTCCAAGTCCCCAAGTATTTGTGGAATGAAGGTCTGGAAAAGTAAGTTCCCGTTACTTAAAAAAAACAACAACAAAGCTGACAGGTGACATGAGTTACTCAGAGTGACTGACCTCTGGGCTGAAGTTACTCCCGTGGGCTGGGGTCTCCAGCAGAGCATCTAGAAGGTCAAGATGGCCTGAATTGTCAGGGTCTGTGATTCCTCAAGTGCCTCTAGTGCCAGCAGCTATTGGTCAACAGCAAGTAATCAGCCTGAAGTGTCACTACTAACTAGTGTTAGTAATATTTGTATTGCCCTAACTCTGCTCCTGTTTATTACTGCACAGAAGTGTGTAATATAGAAAATACCAGAAGGACAATATTCCTTGAGTATCAGTGAATTGTTAATGACTTTGCAACTTCAGCTACAAAAGAGATATACTGGAGGTTGAGATTGGCGGGAAAGACAGCTCAGTCACTTGGAAGTTTTTTTTGTTTTGTTTTTCGGGGGACAGTTTTTCTCTCTCCTCTTTATGAAACACTCAGCCAACTAAGGTGAAGTTAAAAAAAACAAAAAACAAAAACAAAGTATCCTCCTGGGACACAGAATAGTCAAAATAATCTTTAAAAAGAACAAAGTTGGAGGACTCACACTTCCTGATTTCAATGCTTAGTACAAAGTTACAATAATCAAGATAAAGCATAAGGATAGATAGATCAGTGGAGAAGAATTGAAAGTCCAGAAATGAACCCATTCTTTTATGGTCATCTGATTTTCAACAAGGATGCCAAGACCACTCAATGGGGAAGAAACAGTTTTTTTAACAAATGGTGCCCAGACAACCAGAGAGTGAGGTGCAAAAGAATGAAGTCCCCTAATTCATACTATACAGTTGCCTTGAACAACGAAAGGGTTAGGGGTGCCCCCTCTCCGCACAGCCCAAAATCCACACAAAACTTTATAGTCTGTCCTCTGTATTCCACATCCATGGATTTGACCAACTTGGATCATGCATTTCTATAGTGCATATTTAGTAAAAAAATTCGCGTGTAAGTGGATCCTTGCAGTTCAAGCCCATGTTGTTCAAGGGTCAACTGTATCAAGAAATTAACTCGAAATGAAATGTCCAGAATAGGCAAAGCTATAGAGACAGAAAGTAGATTCGTAGTGGTTGAGGCAGAGCAGGAAGTTTGGGGAGATGGGACATGACTGCTAACCCTCACAGCAGCTCCATGAGGTGGACACTTTTGTAATTTTCATTTTATAGATGAAAATCAGAAGTATACACAAATTGCCCACATAGTTAATAGGGGACAGTTGCAGGAATGAAATACCTTCAAGGGTTGTTGGGAGGATACCTTCTCCATAGTAAGCACACACCTTAGGGTAGCTATAAATATCTATGCATTAAACTTGAGTGGTGACTTTTGTATCACAAATACACTGTGCTTTAAGCAAGGTCAGGAAAGTAGTCATATTGAGTCAAAACTAAGTCATATTGAGACGAAATTCTACATCATACTTGGGCACATTTGCTTTCCCTTTTGAGATGTGGATATTGTATACATAATAAAGTGTGTAATTCAGGAGATGAATTTCAGAACTTACATATGATAGGTGTGTTTTCAAATGAAATGGACTCTTGCATGTGAATTTTGATCGCCTTGCTCAGCCCCTCAAGGTCCCTGGCTCACTCTATCTGCCCGAGTAAGTTTCAAAGGGAAAGAATCACACATGATTCTAGAAGTGTTTTGACCTCTGGGTGAATTCCTTTTATAGTCTTTTCATATATGGGAGCGGAATTTATTCACAATGTTAGTAAAATGGTGAGAAATTTCTTTACACCTAAAGGCTGTTAAACCATGAATGTTTAATTCTGAGCTCTTAGAGCCAACAACCTCAGAGCTTGCATTCATTACTTCAGTATAATATACTCACTACTACAGCGCAACCTCAAAGAGCTACAGAATCAGTGGAGGCACTGAACTGGAGATTTGGAGAACAAACCCATGGAAAATGAAATAATACCCCTATGGAAAAACATCTACACGGAATAATGACTTGGACATTTTTTTTTGACAAAAAAAAAAAGTTGGATTCAAATGTTCTTAATTGTGCCTTTCTAGATTAAGGTAGAAACCCTTTGGATGGTCAGGCCAGGAGTGGAGGATGGTCTAGGATGAGAATTCTCTTCATTGGAGTGTTATGTTTCCTGACATCTTAACTTTCTAGTTGTAGAATCTGTTTGTCATTTTTGGATCGACAAATGTTCTCTTCCAGGAAAGACTCCACTCCACTCTCAGTCCATCCCTGTCACCTGGGATGGGCAGGACTAGTTTTAATTCTGTCATTTGCAACTAAAAGCGTTTGGACAAATTCTGATGTCCGAAATTTTCCAATCCGCAAACAGGGTTGAAATGAGCTCTTTGCTTTCTGACTCAAGTTCTTTGTCTGTCTAGGTTTCAATAGAAACATTGCTCCCTCTGCTGGCAGCCGGTTAGCATTGACCAGCTCTCAAGGATTGTGTGGCAGAAACAGTTTGAGTCAGACCTAGGGTCAGGGTGTCTCTCCTCCATGTAAAAGCTGTTTGATACTATTCAAGTTACTTTGCTTTTATGAGCCTTGATTTTTGCATCTTTAAAATAGTAATGTTAAAAAGACTACCTTTCAAGACTGTTTTATGGGTAAATGGCCACATAAAAGGTACTTAATAAATGAAAGGTATAAGACACTTTTGGAAAAGAAAGACAGCTTGTTCAGCAAGTTTTTCAAAGTTGTAACATATGATCTTCAATACTGTTGGTTTTCTGGATCTGAGAAAACATACATGTGTTATGTCAACCTAAGAAGCTATCCTCATAGTGTATAGAATATTAACATAACATGTGTAAAGTTCTTAAAAATTCTCAAGTGAGAAATGCATAACTTAAATTATAGATGTCCCAAAGTCCTTTAATAAAATACAATATGCATTCCTAATGAGAGTATTAGATGAAATAGAAATTAATGGATATTCCCCCAACATGATTATACATATTATATATGTATGACATATATATATATATATATATGATAAGAGAGAGAATGTTATGATGGAGGAATACTGGAAGCATTCCTACTGAGGTAAGGAACAATGCAGAGATGTTCACTGTTTAACAACATACTGGATGCATTAGTCAGTGTACTCATTAAAATTTCTGATATAAATATCAGAAAAAAAGGAAAATTCCATTTGCAAGTGATATAATAATACATCTGGAAAACCCAATACTGATATGAACAAAAGAATTCAGTAAGTTAGCAGGCTACAAAACTAACGTACAAAAATTAATAGTGTGTGTGCGTTTGTGTGTGTGTATTTGTAACGGTAACCAATTAGAAGATAAAATAAGAGAAAATCCCATTTACAATAACAGCATAAAAGATAAAAATACTTGAAAAATAAACTTAAAAAGAAATGTCTAGGAAAAATGTAAAACATTCCTGAAAGACAAATTCCTTGGTCTTGGATAAGATAACTTGACATCAAAAAGATTGTAACTTACGCTTAATTTAACACTACTTCCATAAAATTCCAACAAGTATTTTTCTAGAAACTAGACAAATTGATTGTAAATTTGCATGGAAAAATGAACACACATATATAGGAAAATCTGTGGGAAAAAAGGGTCAGTGAGGAGAGATAACCCTGTTAAATACAAATACACTATAAATCCTCTATAACTAAAACAATACGGCATGAATAGATGGATAGATCAGGAACATAACTGAAAATTCAGAAATAGAACCAAGTAAACTTTATTAATGAGTAGAGTGGCATCTCAAATCACTGGGTTAAAGACAGATTTTATAAAAATGCTGTTAGGACAACTGCACAGCTATTTGGAAAAAAAATTTGGGATCCACAAGATACCTCATATTTCATACTTCAAATGACAAAATGAGCCAAAAATGCACTAGGAAAAAACCCCAAGTTAATTTATTCATAGTCTTGCTGTGGGGGGAAACTTTTAAAATACACTCATCGTCTAGATGCAATAGCAGAAAGAATCAACAGAATTGACTATGTTAATAGAAAGAAGTTTTCTGGAAAAAGCACTATAAGCAAAATCAAAAGACAAGTGACAAACTGGGAGAAATATAGCCGCAGCATATACCACAGATAAAGAGCTAACTTTCCCTATTTACAAAGCACTCAGAAGTCGAGAAAAGCAAAGATTCAGACACACCAAAAATATAAGCACCTTTAAACACATGAACTTTGTTTTGACAAGAGAAATGCAAATCAAATCTACAGTGAGAAAGTTCTTTCAGCTTTACTGTATGTTTGAAAAAGTTCATAATAAATCATTGCAAAAAGCTACATGAAGATATCATTTCTTACTAACAGATTGCGAGCGTTCAAAAGCTTGAAATCATACTTCTGTGATCAACGGAGTGAAATTTGGATCTGAGCTGGGGGTATTAGATGATATATTATTGTATGAAAGTTAAATTTCTTGGGTGTGATTATGGGGCTGTGATTTTGTAGGAGTGCGTATGTGTGTGTCCTGAGGAAAAACGTACTGTAGTATTTATGGGTAAAACAGGAGGCCTGAAAACCTACTTTCAAATACTTCAGCTCAGCGGAAGTGGTATGTATTTTTATCATAGACCAGTTCTATATCAGGGACATTTGGCAATGTGTGGAGACAGTTTTGTGTCACTACTTGGGAAGGGGTACTCCAGGCATCTAATGAGTAGAGGCCAGAGATGTTGTTAAACATCCTACAAAGTACAGGACAGCCCCCTAAAGAACCCATAATGTCAATAGTGCCAAGGTTTTGAAACCTGGTATAGATAAAGCAGATGTGGCTAAAGTTAACGACTGGATAATCTAGGTGATTGTATCATTATCTTATTCTTTCAACTCTCTGTATGTTTGAATTTTTTCAACAAAACAATTAGGGAAAAGGTAACTTTCATAAATATATAATAAAAGAAGTCTAGGAGAGAAAAAAGAAGCTGAACTGATTAAAACAATAGGCCACACGTGGAAAAACAATGGTAAAAATTCTTTTATTATTATTATTCTTATGAGAATAAAGAAAAGACAGAAAATTCTGCCTAATCTACTTATTGGCAACAAAACCCACAAGACATCACATTAAGTTGAGAAAATTTCAAATGTGATTTTTAGAAAACTTCTTTTATGAGTTTATGTAAAGATTTTCTCCCAGGCTTTCACTGATGATCAAATAGATAATTTTGTCCTATTAAAACGAAATCAAAACAAGCAGATTGGGAAACCAGCAGTCGGTTTCTTCTCTACGTGGCTCAGAAGACCCATAGCTGAAAAACAGGCCTTAGAAAATGGATATTAAAAAAATTTTCCTTGACAAGTTAATGTTTATGGTAACACAGCATAATTGGTGTGGTTTGCAAACCTCTAGTTTTATCTTATTTTACCATCCATTCTGCCTGACTGTCAGGGACTAGGGAGGTGTTGGAAAAATGTGAAATGGGTTTATTAAAAAAGTGGGTTTATTTATAGTAGGGCCGAATACAAAAATGCTGAGCTTTAATCAGACCTGACTTGCATCCTTCATTTGTACTATGACTTTCTTTGGTCTCGTTTCAGTCTCTGTTGTTCTTAATCTTTCTTCCTTTTCCCGGATTGTTTTATTGTGTAGAGTAATAATAGAATGAGTTGATTTTTTGGTAACACTTTGCACTGTACTTTCCACTCCCAGTGAGTCTTATTTCTCTGCTGCTCTCCACCTGTGAAGGCAGGCCTCCAGAGCTTTGTGGGGAGAGTGGATTTGGCTAAGAACAAAGGAGTCAGAGCTGCCTTGAATTTCAAAAGACTAAAAGAAAAAAAAAAAAGCACAGAGGAAACAAAGGTTTTCTTAGTCAGGCTTTCAATGCAAAGACCCAGGCACTTGAGAAGGGTGTTCTGAATTCCGAAAGATTCACTTTAAATAAATCTAGAACAGTGTTTACTAAGTGAACTACCATAAAATAGGAAGGATGCAAGATACAACTAAAGTTCAGCATTCCCACTCAAAAAGCAATTGAGATGTTTGCCAGTTGGTGGAAAGAAGAAAATCAGAGAAGACTAAAGGATGTCTATATGGGGCGCCTCTGAGAGTCCTGCTCATACATTCCCTGAGAGTGGAACCCCCAATCCCAGACATGTTTGAGGGATTTCACGGCAGAACATTCTATATTTCTCCAAAAACCTGGGAGAACTCCTGTGTCCTATAACAGCATGAGGCAGCAGCAGGGGAGTGGAAAGGGGCACGCTGCGGGTCCGTAGGCAGAGTGGGCCTGAGAAGAGGCTGGGTTACCTTACAGGGTCATGGCTTCGTCAGCAACCATTTTGTGTTCATTGAGGGGTGTGGAGTTGGGAGGGGGGACGGGACATGCTGTGAGACCTAACCTTGCCTATTAAACGTTCTCCAGTCATTTCCAGGTTAACTCAGGCTCAGCACCTTACTCCGTCTTTCAGGGTTAGGGTTGCCAGGGAAAAAACAGATGCCTAGTTAAATTTGGATTTCAGATAAAAAAATGAACAATTTATGTTCTAGTGTAAGTGTATCCTATTCAGTATAGTAAAATGATTTGTTGTTTATCTAAAATAAAAATTTAACTGGGCACCTTGTGTTTTTATTTGCTAAATCTGGCAATCCTATTTGGAGTTCCTCTTTCCTTTTTCCTTTCTCCTTCCCCTTTCCTGGCATCCAGGCAGAGCAGGAAGCTTGAGTAACAGCATCAAGGGCAAAGCCTGTGGTTGCCCTGCGAGCCAAGTGAGGCCTTCACTTCTAACAGCCTCCTGAAAGGCCTCTTGCCTTGTGGGCAGTAGCTTTTCCTCACACTGTATCCTTTGTCCCTGTAATTTGCAGCCTCTTCTCTGGGAGTGATCAGGGCTCAGGGCATGGGTGTCCTCCCACTGCTGCCTTTGGCCCACTGCAAATCTTACTGCACTGATGGTGCTGTAAGAACTCTGTGGCATTCTCTATTTGGCTCCTGGTTTCGGTTGTCAATCCCAGGGTTCTACTTTGGGGTCCTTTTGCCTTATTTTTCAGCTACTTCTATAGCCCTCTCATAGAGCATGGGATCCTTTTCAATGGTCTCCTGCATGTCCCACTGAGCTGAGGAAACTTGAGGGTTACTTCTCTCTCTCCATTGCTTCTGGAAGTCCAATTATAAATATACTAAGGTTTTGTATTCTGACTCATAATCTCTAAATCCTTTTTTTAAAAAATAATTTTTTTCTCTGTGCTTTGGCTCAAAACATTTTCCTATTGTTCTATTTCTCAGTTCACAAATGTCTTTTTTCTGCAGTGTTCTAATCTGCCATTAAACCAACATACTGAGTTTTCCTGTCTGCTGTTAATACTTTTTAGTTCTAGAACTTCCATTTAGTTCTTTTTTATTCTAGAATTTTCTGGTAAAATTCTTCATTGTTATCTCTTTTCTTCCATTTACTTGGACTTATTAAATATAGTTATTGTGAAGTCCTTGTTGGCAAACTCCACTAATTCCCTTTGACTTGGGTCCTTTCTCTTGACTTTCCATCATTTAATTCTGTCTTTTAGTATGCCTGGTAACTTTTTATTGTATGTAGACATTGTATATTATAACCTATAGAGGCTCCAAGTGATATTATCTTCCTCTAAAGAGGAAGTGTCTTCTGCTAGGCCCAGGGGTTTGCTCATCTTAATCAAATTAGATTTAGCTGAATTGAGGCTGCAGACTTTTTTGTGGAGCCCTCCAGGGGTTTAAACTGAGAACCTGGATGCTCACCTGGGCCCCTCTGTCGGGTGGACCCCAACTCTAATTAGTTTCCTTGGCAGTGTGAGACCGTGTGAAAACTCTGCTCTGTTTCTCAGAGGCTCTCTGCTTAGCTTCTTAACCTCCAATTCTGCAGAGCTTCAGAGTTTGGCAAATGTCTTAAGACTTAGCTCTCCGCCTCTCCCTTCTGGTTGAGCCTTCAAGTCTCCAATTTTGTCTCTTCAGTCCTCTTGAGACCACCCACAGCTCTGCTAGATCCCCTGCCTCCTCTGCCAAGGTCCTCTATCTTAACAAAGGCCAGATTCTCAGTTTTTTTGCATCACACCAATTGCCAAATGTTTTCAGGGAAAAGAAAACTGCAGAATATCAACTTACCTCTCCAGGTCCATCCTTCTCCAGAATCTTGGTCCCTCTAGCTCTGGTTGCTTTGGCAACTCTCCATTACCTTTCTGTTGATGTTTTCTGTTTTATGTCTTTTCTACTTATTTGAGGCAGTAGCATTGCTCTTATATATCATTATTATATTTTTTGTGTTTTTTCTATCAATTGCTGACAGAGGTGTGATAAAATGTCCTACTGTGATTATGGATGCTTCTACTTGTTCTTGTAGTTAATTTTTATTTCTATATTTTCATGCTGTATTATTAAATTCATACAAATAGAAAAGACAATCTTCATGGTGAATTGTGTTTTTTATAATTGTATAGTTTTGTAAAAAATACTCCAGTTACATATTTTTCCTTAAAGTTTAATTTGTCTGACATTAGATACATCAACTTTTCTCTTTTGTCAGTGTTTGCATAGCATATAGTTTTCCATCCTTCTACTTAACATTTTTTTATATCCTTAAGTTTTGATGTGTCTCTTGTAAAATGAATGTAGTTGAAAACAAGTCCCCCTAAAACTGAGTTCCTCTGCTGAGTTTATGATTAACCTCTCTATACAAAACTTTACTCCCTTTCTTGTCCCACACCTGTTCCCCTCAAGATTGAGGAGTACCAAAGAAAAGGGGAATGAAACTGAGCAGGACACTTTGGGGCCCTCCTGGGTACAAAAGCCCTTCTGTGTCCCCTGTTTCTTGTTTGTAGAAAAAAACTTTAGTCTCCTAGGCCTTCCCTGAGTTCTAAAGAGCAGGCACAGGCAGTTACTAATTAGGGAAGTGAGGGAATGCAGAAACAAAGGAAAAGCAGTTAAACAAGAAAAGCAATGACAATAATTCAGCAATAAAACAGAGTCCTAGTTCCTTCTCAAAGGATATGATAGATATCATAATCTATCAGATATTATAGATATCTAGATACTTACAAAATCTGATAGATATGGATATTTTTACGTTGTACTTCAGGAACTAAGGCTCCCCTCCCTCACTCAGGTGGAGGATGGTACTCCAGAGTGGTTGGAACCAGAAAGTTGATGATTAAGATTTCTGAAAACCACCCTGTTACTCCACCACAAACGAATCAGAAGAAATTCATGCATCCTGAAACCCTCAACCCCAAATGTTGCCTTTAAAAGTGCTTCTCAGAAAGCCATCAGGGAGTTTGGGGCTTTTGAGCATGAGCTGCCTGTACTCCTTGCTTGGCACCTGAAATAAATGCTGTATTTTCTTTCACCACAACCTGGTGTCAGTAAATTGGCTTTGCTGTGCATCAGGCAAACAGACTCAAGTTCAGTTTGGTAACACAGTTAAAATAAAAAATCCAGTCTAATATCTTTGTCTTTCCATTGCAGATTTTATTATTGCCTTATACGTGGCATTCATTGAGATTTGTCCACATATTTACCACTTTTCTTGCTTTCTATTCGTTCCTGTATTCCAACCAGATTAAATTTGGGAACATATTCTTTTTACCTTTTCAATATATACTTTAGTTCAAGTCCATTCATGAAGAACTCTCCCAGTTTTTGTTTTCCTGAGCATGTCTTTGCTTCACTTTTCTTCTTGAAAAGTATTTCCTCTGGGTACGGAATTCTCAGTTGGTACTTTTCTTCTTTGGAAAGCTTTTTGAAGATAACAACCTTTTGTTCTTGTTAAGAAGAAATCATTCAATTATTATTCATCCAATGGTAGTTTGTCCTTTTTCTTTGACTGCTTTCATTTTTCCCTTTGTCCTTACTTTTCAGCATATTTAGCTTAAGAGGGGGTATATATTTTATTTAGCATGTTTGCAGACTGTATGGCTTCTTGAATCTGTGACTTAAGGTCTTTCAAAAATTTGGGGAAGTTCTTAGCTGTCATTGCTTCAAAATTGCTTCTACCTCATTCTATCTCTCCTTGTCTTTTTGAACTCTAATTACACATGTATAGAGCTTCTCACTTCATTATAAATGTTTTTCCACTATTCTCTTTTCTGTATTTTTCATCCTTTCTTTCTTTTTGCCTCATTCTGGATATTTTCTTTGTACTTATCTTCAGATTCATTAACACTTTCTCCTCTCTTAGCTGTGCTTAATCTGCTGTTAAATCCATCTATTGCTTTCTTAGCATGTCATTTTACTTTTTACTTGTATAATTCCCATTTGGCTCTTTTTATTATTTTTATTTCTCTGATGAAATTCTCAACTTGCTTTTTATGTCATTGGTTACCTCAAGCTTTGTTATTTTGGAGATTGCATCTGATAATTCCAACTGTGGGTCTTTTCCATTGTGTTTTTCTCTTTGATTTTATTCATTGTAATGTCTCCTCATGTGTGTGTGTGTGTGTGTGTGTGTGTGTGTGTGTGTGTGTGTGTATGCACATCAGACACTGATTTTTTAAAATGCTTATAGAGATAATATAAAGTCTAAAATGTTGATATGTTTCTCCAGGGAGGACTTTTTTTTTTTTTGCTTCTGCCAGGTGTCTAGGGCATTATTCTTCTGGGATCCTCTCATTGCAGTTTCAGAGGCTGAGATGTTTTGAAGGTGCATGGTTTTCCTGTGAGGTACTATGTACTTCCAGGTCACTTCCATTCCTAGGATGCTGTCCTTCTAGGTCCCAAACCACAAGAAGGTAGATTACTAAGGAGAGGGGTTGCTGGTTCCCTTTCTCTTAGTGAATCCTAGATTCTGCTCATTGTCCTCGTGGCCTTGCAGGCTTTCAAAATCTACTTAATCTCTCAGTTGCTCCTGCAGAAACTGGCAAATGCTTCATGGCAAGATTAACCTCAATTATTGACTTACCTCTTTGGTTCTCTTTCTTTCCCCAGAAACTGGTCCAATATTTCTTTTCTATCTTATTAGCTCTGGGATGCCTTCAAATAGATTAATTTCCCCCCCAGGTTTTCGAGTTGTCCTGAGTAGGATATCTTGTCAGAATTATCTGTTCTGCCATTAGTAGAAATGTAAGTTCTATATATTTAATATTAATTTCCCATAGATTCTCTTTATACTTGTAATGGGAGATGCTTCATGTTAGTCTTAGTCTGTCATGTTGTCTCAACATAAGAACAAAGTGCTGAATTTATAAAAGACACTTTACTCTAGTGGTTAAAAGCTTGTTCTCTGAAATCAGAGATTTGTGTTTAAATAGTAGGTTTTCATTTTCTTTTTATACTTATGTTTTAGATTACCTGGCAAAGAACTTGGTGATGATTTCCTATGCTGTTTAAAAATCTAATTAATTGTGAAGATGAAATTATAAAGTATTTAGCATAGGGCAGCCATGGGGGAATAATCTAGAAACACGTTGTTGAAAAAAGAAATCTTAGCTCCAGGGAAAAAATAACACTTTAAATAGAGAGATTTGGTGATTATCATCTCAAGCAAATGATCAGATTACCCTCTCACATTGTAAAGTGATCGGATATTATGTGCTTCTTAATGTAGTACAATAAGAAGTATATTACATCACCTATGTAGTCTAATTGCTGAATGTGTTTTACCTGAATCAGATCATAAAGGGAGAATAAGACAAATCAATTACAGAACATTCTATAAGATAACCAGTCTGAATTCTTAAAAAAAATCAAAAACAAAAAACAAGTCAATATCCTGAAAAAAAAAATCAAAGGGCAGGGAGATGCTTCTGGTTAAAAGAGATTAAAGGAACATAAAAAACGATATGCATATGTAAACCTTGTCTGGATCTTGAATTGGGGAAAAAAAATCTATAAAAGATATTTTTGGAACCATTGGGTAAATTTAAATAGGGATTGTAAATTAGATGATATTATTGAATTAATATAAAAAAATAGATGTGCTGGGCTTCCCTGGTGGCACAGTGGTTGAGAGTCCGCCTGCCGATGCAGGGGACATGGGTTCGTGCCCCGGTCTGGGAGGATCCCACATGCCGCGGAGCAGCTGGTCCCAGGAGCCATGGCCGCTGAGCCTGAGCGTCTGGAGCCTGTGCTCCACAACAGGAGAGGCCACAGCAGTGAGAGGCCCGCGTACTGCAAAAAAAAAAAAAAAAAAAAAAAAAATGTGCTAATGAAATTGTACTTAGGAGACTGTACTTATTCTTAGGAGATGCATGCTGAAGTATTTAGGAGTGAAGTATCATGTCTGCAACTTATTTTCAAATGTTTCAGCAAAAATAAATAATAAATGTGGAAACGTTAACAACTGGTATATCTAGGTGAAGATATACATGTAAGAGTTTTTTGATGTATCTGTGGGGAGGAAGGTGATCTCCGCGTCTTACTCTTCCACTATCTTGAAGCTCCTCCCATGTAAGAGTTTTTTTGTCATGTATTATTACTTTTCTGGGGGTTTGAAATTTTTCAAAATAAAAAGTTGAAGGAACATTCTTGGCTCTTTCATTTGAGTTACTTGTTCTCAGAATAGTTTTTATTTGTTCAAAATAAAAATTTAATGAGCACCTACTATGTATTATTCTTACAGGTGCTGAGGAGTGGGGTTGAACTAGACAGATAAGATCATTCTCTAATCTTCAGTTCCTTCATGCATAAAATGGATATAGAGTTAGAGTACCCCCCACCTAAGCACAATGCTTGGGGCAGAGTAGGCATTCAATAAATGTTGGCTATTGTAATTAATCAACTTTGTCCATTGTTGACCTAATTTCATCCATTTGATGGTTTTGTTCTTTCAACTCTACTTTAAATAAAAATGTGTGATCTTCCATCTTATATATTCTTCCCAAGCCATTTCCTAGTGTTAATACTCATCTTATTTTTGTTAATATTATTAGGGCACTGGAAGTTTTGGAGAGAAGATATCATGTAAAGTCAAAGCAAAGATGAAATTAAACTGGTTAGGGGTATATTTTTCAAATTAGGCTTCTATACATGACTATTCTAAGGTCTACAGTTTATATTCCCATAGATTTTATTAATGATTATCCTGGTTTAAGATTGGGTTATAAACTAGAAGCAACTAAGGAAAGGTTTCTAAAAACAAACAAAGAAACTAGGTCTTGAGCTGATCAAACATTATACAACATTGGAAATTCTTTAATCCTCTATCCCCAATAACCTTAACTCTTTTTACAAACTGTGCATATGTAACATGTTATTTATCTCTGAGTGAAAGCACTCCTTCCTTTCATTCTACTCCACACACACATGTCCTCAGATGCCAATGGCTTGGTCTGATAAATGTACAATTCATTCTAAGCCCATTCTTTAAATTTGTCATTAAGTTCCAAAACTTTCCTTTCAGTGTAGACTGTGATCATAGTTTATAACTTATTATACATAGAATTATTTTAGTGGTATAATACTAAAACAAAAACCAAACTAAAGAGTATTCATATAACAAAATAATACTTAAGACTCATTGGGGTGACCCAATAATTAAAAATAAGCGAAACTTTTGGGTGAAGTTTATTTGCAAGTGTTTATTCAAAGAATTTAAAAAAATATTTCAACTTTTCCTATTTTTCTCTTACAGCTTTTGAGAAAACAAGAATAATTCTTCATATATTAGCATTAATATTAAGCATCCCATATATCTTATAGGTTGTACATTGCATTTCAATACAATCTTATCCACTAACAATATGTTAAATTATTTTTATTTTACATTCTGGGTAGGATTAAAATAAATAATATAGAAATAATTTAACAAATCTTTATGGAACTATGTTCCAGGTTTGGGAACACAAAAATAAATAAATGGACCCTGCTATTAAGAAGCTCACAGCCTTGGGCTTCCCTGGTGGCACAGTGGTTGAGAGTCCACCTGCCGATGCAGGGGACACGGGTTCGTGCCCCGGTCTGGGAAGATCCCACATGCCACGGAGCGGCTGGGCCCGTGAGCCATGGCTGCTGAGCCTGCGCGTCCGGAGCCTGTGCTCCACAACGGGAGAGGCCACAACAGTGAGAGGCCCGCGTACCGCAAAAAAAAAAAAAAAAAAAAGAAGCTCACAGCCTAAAAGGGGAGATAGACAGATAAAACAGACAATTTAATGTAGTATGCAGCTTTGAGAACAGTATGTGCAAAGAACTAGGGGAACCTTAAGAGGGTCACTTAATCCAGAATGGTAGAAGTTTGAGATGGTTTCCAGGTCGGGATGACATATTTTACAAAAGAATTTGCCAAGAAAAGAAGTAATGGTGGGTGAGAAGAAGAACATTCCTATAGCAGGGATGACTGAATAGTCCTAGGGACTGGACTGCCTGATCTTCAAGGCCCCTTCCAACCCCAAGAAGACAGTAGGAGACAATCAATCATCATCTACTTGATCCAACAAAGGGAATTTGTATAGAGTGGGGCACCTTCCTGATATTTGCCTATTCGTGGAATACCGATTTCCTGGACTCATTTTCTCATGCTATAGAGCACCATTTAAGAAGAAAATCCCATGCTAACTAAAGGTTTTGTAGACACTTTACCTATGGTGCTGATCACAGATTCAGAATGAAGAATCTGGAATAGTGAATATTATATCATCTACTTTTAAGAAAAATAGAATAAAAGTTAAAGACTCCTATAAAGCTCTAAACTTCAACAAAGTATACAGGTTTCTCGAAAATGATATTTTTCTTTCTCTTCACTGTGCAGAAAACAGAAAGGAGCCGGTCCTTTGTCTTGGTTATCTACAAGGAGTACACTAGATGGTGCTATAAGGCTGTCAAAAAGAAGGTAAGTTTCACCAGGAAAAATAGTGTGGAGGTTCTGATGGCCGTTTTGTGTGCTGAAAACTTTCCATGTATTTTCAGTCCCTGAGAGCAATTCTAGGTTTGTAGGCAAGTAACGGGAATCTTAATCTCACAAGTTTTAGCCCTCTGGTCAGATTCATTTTAAATTAAACCACAAGTTTAACACAAAATGGTTTCAGTGTTAGACGATTCAATCTGATTCCACTGAAATGGAAATTTTAAAGTTATTGAAATACAAATTTATTATACATTTAAACATATTGCTATTAATTTCATTTAGGGAGTCTCCCCATGAGTCTAGTTATGTCTACTAATTAATAAATCTCTAGGGCTTCCCTGGTGGCATAGTGGTTGAGAGTCCACCTGCCCTTGCAGAGGACACGGGTTCGCGCCCCGGTCCAGGAAGATCCCACATGCCGCGGAGTGGCTGGGCCCGTGAGCCATGGCCGCTGAGCCTGTGCGTTCGGAGCCTGTGCTCCGCAACGGGAGAGGCCACAACAGTGAGAGGCCCGCGTACCGCAAAAAAAAAAAAAAAAAAATCTCTAAGTCAGTTTCTTCAAATGGTTTCCTGAATTTTCAAATTATCATTAAGCAGAAAATACCAATCAAACTCTCTTATCATTAAAGTACTGCAACAGAGTAACACAAATACATGAAACAATACATTTTGAAATCACTCTATCAGTATAGTTTTTTTACATAAATAGCATTTCATGATTTTTCCACATTACAATAAAACCAGAAACGTATTTTTAACTAAAGTGAAAAATAAAATCAAAGCTATATTTTTATAATATGTTCTACTTAGTTTTCTTTTAAATGTTAAATAGTAAAAAGGCAAACAAAAAAATGGACGGCTAAAGATATACCTTTTATAAACTAAGAGTCACTTTAGTTTTAAACTCTCAAAGTTAGGAGATCTGTGTGTGATTCTTCTGCTTATCTTTCCAGTTCTGCTTCTAGAATTTCCCCCCATGTGTCTGCATCCATTGGGTACATGATTTTTTCTGGTAGGCTGATAGGAGAACATATGTTGCTATATCTGCCACTTAGCCATTCATGTTTCACTTTACTCTTCTGGTAATTCCTCAGTAGTATTACCTGAAAGAGGTAAACCACCATTGTTAAAGAAGGTAGTCAGTGGTTGGTGAGTGAGTTTGTTTGAAACTAGAGAAGCTGATTGAGAGGGTTGAAAAGATTATTTACATCGATATACACATATACTAATAAGTGTGTGTGTGTGTACAGAACAGAGTGACTCACAGAGTCTCCCGGGGGTTTTGGATAAGGTAAAGTGAAATGAAGTAGCTATTGTGGTTAACAGAGGTAAATGCCCCCAAAATGTAAAAAGATGGATGGGAGATAGCGTGGTTTGCAGGAAAAGAATGATAAAATTCAACTTTAACTCCCAAAGCCAACAAACTCTGTATGTCCTTCTGGATATGAAATCCTCCCTCTTCCAAGCAGAAGGTAGGCTTGGGCTCAAACTGACCACCATATTGTCAAGAACACTGCAGACTCCATAGGTTAAACTTACCCTCCAGGGATAACCACTCTCTAGATCATCATCTATCTCTCTTTGGCATACAGCTCTCACAGTCAGGCAATGAGGTTTCCACAAGGCATCGCTGTGTCTTATTGTGTGATTCCAGCTCCTGCACGTCACTGAAGCCCTGCACAAACTCCAGATGTCCAGCTGACTGAAAATTTTAAAAGTAACTTCTGGAGGCAGCAGTTCAACAAAGTTATTCTGACGCTCTTTCTTTTCCTTCTCAGCATCCGCAGAGTTCAATTCTAGGTCAGAAACCCTTGAACTGTGGTTCCTCTTGGAGTTTTTCTTCATAGCTTGATGTTTTAGTGAATTATCCTCATAAGTAAGCTAAAAGGCAAAAGTTAAAAAGACTCACTCCCTTTAGATCAGACTATAGATCCTACTCTGAGCCAGATACTTTCTGGGGGTGATTTAATGAACTTTAACTTTCTTGACTTGAGCTTCTCAGTCTGTAAAATGGGGCCAATGATGCTTCTCTGGGGTGTGTTCTTGCAAGCATAAACAGGGATAATGTGTAAAACATCTAGCCCCACATCTGAATTGCATGTGGGAGGCACCCAACACATGTTACTTCCTTTCTTCTTTTTAGACATTTTTGGTAAATGGGTTTGTTTCTAAATATTTGGGTTTTTTTTACTCCCAACGAACATCATCTTAAAAAAGAGAAGTGATTCTTCACAGTCAGACTATAATTTATTTTTAGCAGTAGAAACGAATATTGTGAGAACACATTTGATTCCAAGTACTGATTGAAAATACTTTTGAAAAGTATTCGATTCTATTTAACTCATTAATATTTGTCTGTGGGAACCAATGCCTTGCCATTAAATTCTTCATCTACAGTTTGTGACTTAATCATAAACTTGATCAACTTTTAGTAGTTTATATAAGAATTGTTTATCTACTTACATCTAATGGGTAGGTGCTCACATTTGACACAAATACTAACTGGAATAGACAAGAAGTTGAGGTCTGGGTTATACTGACAAAATTTCAAATATTCAATAAGAGTAGTGTTTTAGAAATGGCTTTTATTTATTTATTCTTGGCTGTGTTGGGTCTTTGTTTCTGTGCGAGGGCTTTCTCTAGTTGCAGTGAGCGGGGGCCACTCTTCATCGCGGTGCGTGGGCCTCTCACTGTCATGGCCTCTCTTGTTGCGGAGCACAGGCTCCAGACGCGCAGGCTCAGTAGTCGTGACTCACAGGCCCAGTTGCTCCGCGGCATGTGGGATCTTCCCAGGCCAGGGCTCGAACCCATGTCCCCTGCATTGGCAGGCAGATTCGCAACCACTGCGCCACCAGGGAAGCCCCCAGAAATGGCTTTTTGAAGCTACACTACATGCATAGTCAATTATGAATTAAGATAACAGTCACTGAGGCCATCAAGCAACAGTGACTAACAACTATAAACAATGTTTATAACTCATCGAGGTATAGCACGTGACTAAAAATTTAAAGTCCAGTTTCAGCTGATTTACCTAAGGTGCATGGTGCAGGCTTCTGAAATCAGTTGGAAGCATGGAGCTATTTTGGCATATAAAGACAGTTCATATTTACTTAAAATCAGTTTATTCCATTTTGCACTTCCTTTTATAATGAGGGGTGGCATCACAGGAGAGGTTTCAGATACAGCTAAATACTTCTTCTAGCTCAGCTAATGACAAATTCCCCTTTCCAGATGTGCTACTCACCTATATGTTTCTGTACTTGCCAAGACCACATACGCTCCCATTCAATTGGTGGTTTATGATCCACATTAGCTCTGGTGGTTAGGATTTTAATGTCTGAGTTCAGCAGAGGACTTCCTCTTGAGAGTCTGGGTAAGTAAGAAAGCAAACTGGTAAAAACAAGTTCATGAGTCAAGTTTTTGTCACCCCACCCTCCTGCCCCATTAATACAAACCAAAGCCAAACTACTCTATCTCATATTAGGAAAAAGTTACTGTGCATTTAAATGCACATTTGTTACTTCTCCCAAGATCTCACTGGGGATGAAATGCGTCCTGCCTTTACAGTTATACCACAGGAGGCAGATGAAAGCTTTTGAATTTAACAGATGGGGGTGCCTTGGTGAGGTTCCTAAAATCCCACTAGGCATTCTTCTTCTTTTAAGTCCAGTTTTGCCTGGATGCCTAGAAACCTATCCTGTTCTGCCCCTTCTTCTTTCTGAACCAAACTTTGCTGAATTACCTCTCTAGTTAGGTGACAGATCGCCCCTCTTTCGGGTGTCACACGGAGGGAGGGATCGGAAGGCAGCGCAGACGCCCGGCTCTCGGGGAGCCCTCACCCCCTGCGGACCCCGCAGGTCGGAAGGAATGACCCCACGTCCTTTCTGAGCCACCCTCCTGGCGTGTCCCGCCCAGACTGCATTTGCCGGAGTCCAAACCATACGGGGCACTGACAAGTAAACAATAACAACCGTCAGCACCAAATGTCACAGCAGCTCCGGCCGGCTAAGCGGAAGCTTGTGCTAGCGCCAGGGCCGCGCCCCCAAGCACGCCCGCCCAAAGTCAGCCGGAAGCGAAGACCCTCCTACCTACCGGGCCTTGGCGACCTCTCCTTCAACGATTTAAACCTTCCGGACTTCGAACCCTGCCCCTTCAAGTCCCTCACGTCCAGCCCACTCTAGCCCCGCCTTGCTGACTAGTATTTCGCACAGGCGCAGAGAGGAGCGCGCATTGCCTCTTGGGATTGGTAGTTTTCCCAGGGCGTCTCAGCTCGGCAAGCGAGGAGAAGTGGAGGCGCCACGGACTACAAGGACCGGTGTCCTCCGAGACAGGTGGGCGGTGAGAAGGGCTGGGGGGGTTTAACCGGGGCTTTTAAACAATAGTTTGGAGGCGGCGTGAAGGGGGAAATCCCTGAGCTAGTCACTGGTCTGAGTGGACGGGCGGGACTCCGTACCCGCGCTGGGGCCCCAGCTCCGCGCGGCCTGGTCACACTCAGGGGCAGTCTTTGCTCCACCTCCCCCTGTGTTTTCCGGGGGCCTGCGTAGGCCCGGCGGCCGTCCATGGAAGGCGGAAACGGCTGCGGGGTCCGGCTCCTCGCGAAGGGGTCTAATCCTCGCGGCCATGTCCCGGGTCTTCGAGCTGCAGCCGCAGGACGGCGGCCCCCGGGTGGCCCTGGCGCCGGGGGAGACGGTGGTCGGCCGCGGGCCGCTGCTGGGAGTAAGTGTGGCGGAGGCTCGGCGGCCCCGGAGAGCCGCGAGATCCTGGCCGGCTCTTGAGGCCCTACTCGGGGTCCTGCGCCTATTCCCCACGGCGCCGGCCTGGCCTATGTGTATTTTAGAAGTTTGGGGGCAGCACGTTTTTCAGTCAACTTGACTTGGGTTATCATCATTATAATCTTACCCGGGGGTCGGCAAACTGTGGCTCTGGCTCCAAATCCAGCCTGCTTTTGTTTGGACCCACATACTAAGAATGATTCTCAAATTTTAAACTGTAAAACGTAAACAAAAAATCCATGTTAAGCTTTTCAGGGAGAATAATTGCTCTGAGGGTTGGGGATATTGCCTCTTGGCTTGGTAAGCCACAGTGTTTACAGTAGTTTCTGGCCCTTTACAGAAAAGGCTTGCCAACCTCTGATATTAGCTTTTCTAGAATAATTTCTTTTAAGCTTTGGCTCCTTTGGTGGTACTGTGTCGGCTTTACTTTTATTGTAGTAGCCTTTTTCAGCAACAGTGGCTCACCCTTCTGTAGTGTGTAGTATTCCAGGCATTGATCTAAGGACTTTACCTATACCAACTTCTTAATCCTTTCCAAACCCTATGAATTAGGTGCTCTTATTATCTTCATTGTTCAGATGAGAAAATTGAGCTATGGATTGGTTATTTAAAGGGCACACACAGCTTTTGGACGCAGAGTGCCATTGGGCTACGTAGTCTTCCTCTGGGATGTTTAGGAGTTAGAAAACTTGCCTGTACCATTCTGGAATTTTGTAGATCTCATCCTAAATACATATATATTGTTTTCTCAACATTCAGCATGTCTTGTTTAGCGCCTGCTTTGCGCAGCATGTCGTGCAGACCCTAGCACTGCGGGGCACACAGGGATGAATGGGTCCTTGCCCTCCAGTTTTCTCTTGGACTGTCCCGACACACCTGTGTCAGTGAGCCAATACCAGGGAGTAAGGAGTGTTGTCTGTTACCCTGGTTAACCTCCAGTGTCTAAATAGAACCATAGGTATTAGCCTTAGGACTCCTCTCCAAGCAGGAAAAGGAGTGGTGGTTCAAGGTGGTGATGGGGAAGTCAGTTCTAAAGGGGTGTGAGTGTATGTGTGCGTACATATATGTGTATGTGGTAAGATTTTTGAGAAAGTTCCAAGTTCACTTGCTGGTTTGTTTGTAGGGTTTTTTGTTTTTACTTAAATGTTTGTTATTTTTCTTCAAAGTTTATTAACCTATACAAACGTTTGGTGGAACTGTCTGGAGGTTTCCTCCCTCCCTTCCTCCCTTCTTTCCGTCCTTCCTTTCTTCCTTCCTTCCCCTTTTCGTCCCTCCTCCCCTCCCTCCCCCTATTTTTCTCTCTCTCTCACTTTATCTCAGTTAGAAACAGAGTATGTGCTTCATCTAGAAATGTTATGTCTGATTACTAATGAGTTTTAATTTCCTTAACATACTGTATCACTAACACCGAGTGCTGAGGATCCGGTTAAATGATGGATGAATTTTAGGCCTCTGTTTTATAAACTTGACATCGGGTCACAGACCGATTCATTATTTGTAGCTTGATCTTTGTGTTATAGGCTTGCTAATGCGAGAGGAGCCTATTCGGTTTCTCTCTCTTTTTTTTTTTTTTGCTGTACGCGGGGCCTTTCACTGTTGCGGCCTCTCCCGTTGCGGAGCACAGGGTCCGGACGCGTAGGCCCAGCGGCCATGGCTCACGGGCCCAGCCGCGGACCGGGGCACGAACCCGTGTTCCCTGTGTCGGCAGGCGGACTCTCAACCACTGCGCCACCAGGGAAGCCCGGTTTCTCTTTTTAAAAATGGTAAGGAATAGAAAGTCAATTATCTGGTCAGGATTTAGCTTTTCCTTTTTGAATAGTCATTCAGTGATGAGATTTAAGTTGCCAAGGCAGGTTATTAGACGTGGTTACGAACGATACTAGATGTGTGGAAGGAAAACCTTGAAAAACAAATTACCTTGTGGTTCTCAAGATTTTGGAGCTGACAGACAGGTGTTTCTTCTCTGCAGTGGTTTAAACTCCACCTGAGGGCTGCTGTTTCAAACAACAGCAATTCCAGTGAGTTGGTTGGTTTGTTTTGTTTGTAGTGTGTGAGAGAGCAGACTTAGTAAACTCAGGGAGTTTACTGTAAATTCATATCTATCTGAAGTGATTAGTAATAATCAGGATGATTTTTGAACTCTCTTAACTAGCCATGTTTTTTGGAGACAAGTTTCACGAACCTTCATGGCCACAACCTTTAGGTTTATAATTCCAACGTGTAAAGCATTCTTTGTGGTAAAACAATTTGACCGTGGGAATGCCTTCGTATCTTTACAGTGGCAGGAAAACCCTTATAGAGAACACTTGTAGACAACAGAGCACAGTGAAATTTCATTTTCTTGTTCCCTTTGCTTTAGTGTAAGTCATCAGGGAACCCAAGGTCTTTATTTAACTAAGTTGTAATTCTGTTTCCTGATCACCATTTAAAAGGTTTTACAGCAGGATGAATCTCCAGGGAGTTTTCCTAGGTGAAAACAAACAATTCCAAAGGTCACATATTGTATGATTTAATTTACATACTGTTATTGAAATGACAAAATTATAAAGATGGGGACCAGCTTAGTGGTTCACAGGGCTTAACGAAGAGGTGAGGGGAGCAGGAGGGAATTGGGTATGCCTGTAAAACAACAATGAGGGATTTGTTTTGTGTCTTGACTGTGTCAATATCGATATCTGGTTGTGATACTGTACTGTAGTTTTGCAAGATGTTACTGCTGGGGGAAACAGTAAACAGTACAAGAGATCTTTCTGTAATGTAGCTTTTAACCATGAATCTACAACTATCTTAAGTAAAAAAATTAGTTAAAAAAAAGATTTTACAGCATCTCAAACAACAGAATACCATTAGGCCCAATTATTTGCTTTATGGTTTTTCTTGAATTAAATCCGATTTTGCTCTTAAATGAAAACTGCTCTTTCTGATTTCAAAGTTTCCTTATTCTGTTTTGATAGCAGGGATTATAGGACCCATTCCTTTATGATCTATTTTCTTCCAAGGAAATAGGACAGCACCTGGTATCTAGTGCGATTTCCTAAAGGCAGATGTGATTGAAGCTACTGCTCTAATTAAAAAGAGAAAGGGCCCCCAGGTGGGGATGGAGTTAGTCCTGGGCTCTAGTGCAGACTCTTCACCAGGCATCAGTTCACCACTTCTAAGACTGTTGTAAGTGTCCCACAAAGTTTATACAAAGTAAGCACTCCCAGGCCTGGCAACTCTGCACTGTTCCTACTTGTTGCCAGACTTCACCTGCTGCGGCTGTCTGGTCTGACAAGGTTTGTCCCTAGGGACGTGCCAAGCACTCCTAGCTTTGCCCTGCCCTCAGTTATTAAGCCTAGTACAATTCCTGACGTATGGTAGGCCTTCAACACATGATCTCTTCCTTTTCTGCATCTCAGCCTCACTCTTCCAACCCTCATAAAGAGCCTACTTGCAACTTAGGTGTAAAAAGGAGAGCGTAGAGTTTTAAAGTGAATATAAATATAGTAACGAGGCAGTGCTACCAACTGCTAAAGCTTAAGGAGCAACATTCATGGTGGATTGTGTTAGCATTTTTTCTATTTTATTGACTAATTAGTAAATTCAGAAAATAGCTAATGAATATATACTATAGTTAGATGGGAGGAATGAAGGAGAAATAAGTCCTTGCTCTCAGGAAACTTATAGTTAGTAGGTATGAGAGACATAGAAGCAAGTAACTAGAAAGGGGAGCTAGGCAGGCACCTCCAGTGAGTGAAGTGGGAGAGAGTAAGAAATAGTAACACAGGGACACACTGATAGATGACAGCGGTGTCGTAAATGACAACTGCCTCAGTGTTGAGGCCACAAGGAGAGGACTGTGTAATGCAGTTTCTAATACTCACCCCCATTCCTACCTAGTAAGTGTCATATCATTTTTCTCAAAAGTAGTAAGAAATCTAGATTTTTAGATACAACCTCTGATTTTTAAAAGGTTACATTAAAAGTTTTGTTTCAATACCTTGAGCCAAACAGAAGGATGTAACGTGATACAGAGAGGTGTAGGAATGAACCCACAATTAAGATGAGGGCTCAGAGAAGGCTTCGTGAACTCACTGACATATTGAGCTGAGTGTTAGAACAGTTAGAATTTTGATAGGTCGACAGTAGATAGGAAGGGAAGGGCCCTTAAGGCTAAATGAATGATTTAAGGCTCTAAAGTTGGAAAGGGTAAGGCACATTGGATAATTGGATAAGCGTTGAGTAGACTTGTGGGATGATCACATTACATCAGTGATTCTGTTTAACTTTTACAGACATTGCTTTTACAGCATGTACTAGTTTTCTTTCTTTTTTAAAAATAGGCTCTTTATTTTTCTTAAAAATAAAACCTCCCCTATCAACATCCCCGACCACAGTGGTATATTTGATGAACCTGTATTGGCATGTCATTATCACCCAAAGCCCACAGTTTACACTAGGGTTCACTCTTGGTGTACATTCTGTAGGTTTTGACAACTGTGTAATGACATGTATCCACCATTGTAGTGTTACAGAGTACTGCCCTAAAAATCTCACTGTTCTGTCTGTTCATCTTCCCTCTCCCCTGCAAGCCCTAGCAACTACTGAACTTTTTAACCATCTGCATAGTTTTACCTTTTCCAGAGTATCGTATAGTTGGAATCATACAGCATGTATATGTAGACTTTTTTTCAGATTGGCTTCTTTTCATTCAGTAGTATGTATTTAAGGTTCTTCCATGTCTTTTCCTGTTTTTTTAGTGATGAGTAATATTCCACAGTCTGGATGTTCCACAGTTTATCCATTTGTCTACTGAAGGATATCTAGGTTACTTGCACATTTTGGCAATTATGAATAAAGCTGTTATAAACATCCATGTGCAGGATTTTGTTTGAACATAAGTTTTCAGTTCTTTTGGGTGAATAATAAGGAGTACAATTGCTGGATAGTATGGCGAGAGTGTGTTCAGTGTTGTAAGAAACTGCCAACTGTCTTCCAAAGTGGCTGTACCATTTTTCATTCCCACTGTCAGTGGATGAGAGTTCTTGTTCTTCCACATCCTTGTCGGCATTTGGTGTTGTCAGTGTTTTAGATTTTGGCCATTCTAATAGGTGTGTAGTAAATTGCTTTTCATATGTATTTTCCAATTTAATTCTTTAAATTGTCATCTCCCAGGTACCACTCAATGTGAATACGAGAAACCAGGTTTGAAAACCACTTTTAGACACACTAAGTGGAATGCTTGGCACAGAATAGGTCTGTAAGAAATGTCTGCTGACCTGAACTAAATGTATTTAGAAAGCTTCATTTACCAAAGTCCCAAGTGGGGATTTAGACCCAGTTTTATCTTACTAAGCTGTGCTTATATTTTTACTCACTATGTTGCCTCTGTCATAATATATTAAAGTTGAGGATGATGTTCTCACATTTGTATAGCATTCACTGTGCAAGCAGAATTGCAAGCCAAACTGAGTGAGTTGAAATTTCAGTGGCAGTGAGTCAGCACAGTTTCATCATATTGGCTAACAATTCGGCAACCTTGAAGTAGGAGCTCGGAAAGTATTGGATTTTACTTTTAAAAGTCTAAATGATCCATATTTCATTAGTATTGTGGATTACATGGGTGTTTGTGAGGTAGTCTGATAACCTACCTCTTATTTACATCATTATTCATGTGAGAAAGTATATTCACAAGTTTCAAAGACCACATCCAGTATATTAATAACCTTATAAAGAGAGATCATGCATAAATTGGAGTCTGCCTAGAGAGCCTCTGGTCAAAATCAAGTCCATTTCCTCAAACTTGTCTTTTCTTAGTATCAGAAATTGCACTTTGATACATTCCACGTGGGATGATATTAAACAGCTTGTGTCAACTAGCTTTTGCTCTGTTCAGAAATAAGGTCTACTTATCATCTAATATCATGGCAGCCTTAGTGTTGATGTCTGACCTCTGGAGTGTGGGCTGGACCCAATACTGGGGATCACTCTAGGTAAGAAAAGTTTATGGTTTGTCAACTGGTTTACAGTAACCAGTCTTTCTTCAATTCAGGTCTTAATTTTATTTTTATCCTTTTTATTTTTTACTTTTTTAAACATCTTTATTAGAGTATAATTGCTTTACAATGGTGTGTCAGTTTCTGCTTTATAACAGAGTGAATCAGTTATACATATACATATGTCCCCATATCTCTTACCTCTTGCATCTCCCTCTCTCCCATCCTCCCTATCCCACCCCTCTAGGTGGTCACAAAGCACCAAGCTGATCTCCCTGTGCTATGCGGCTGCTTCCCACTAGCTATCTGTTTTACATTTGGTAGTGTATATATGTCCATGCCACTCTCTCACTTTGTCACAGCTTACCTTTCCCCCTGCCCGTATCCTCAAGTCCATTCTCTAGTAGATCTGCATCTTTATTCCCGTCTTGCCCCTAGGTTCTTCTGTCCATTTTCTTTCTTTTTTTTTTTTTTTTTAGATTCCATATATATGTGTTAGCATATGGTATTTGTTTTTCTCTTTCTGACTTACTTCACTCTGTATGACAGACTCTAGGTCCATCCACCTCACTACAAATAACTCAGTTTCGTTCCTTTTTATGGCTGAGTAATATTCCATTGTATATATGTGCCACATCTTCTTTATCCATTCATGTGTTGATGGACACTTAGGTTGCTTCCATGTCCTGGCTATTGTAAATAGAGCTGCAATGAACATTGTGGTACATGACTCGTTTTGAATTATGGTTTTCTCAGGGTATATGCCCAGTAGTGGGATTGCTGGGTCATATGGTAGTTCTATTTTTAGTTTTTTAAGGAACCTCCATACTGTTCTCCATAGTGGCTGTATCAATTTACATTCCCACCAACAGTGCAAGAGGGTTCCCTTTTCTCCACACCCTCTCCAGCATTTATTGTTTGTAGATTTTTTGATGATGGCCATTCTGACTGGTGTGAGATGATATTTCATTGTAGTTTTGATTTGCATTTCTCTAATGATTAATGATGTTGAGCATTCTTTCATGTGTTTGTTGGCAATCTGTATATTTTCTTTGAAGAAATGTCTGTTTAGGTCTTCTGCCCATTTTTGGATTGGGTTGTTTGTTTTTTTGATATTGAGCTGAGTTGAGTTGCTTGTATGTTTTGGAGATTAATCCTTTGTCAGTTGCTTCATTTGCAAATATTTTCTCCCATTCTGAGGGTTGTCTTTTCATCTTGTTTATGGTTTCCTTTGCTGTGCAAAAGCTTTTAAGTTTCATTAGGTCCCATTTGTTTATTTTTGCTTTTATTTCCATTCCTCTAGGAGGTGGGTCAAAAAAGATCTTGCTGTGATTTTCAGGTCTTAATTTTAGATTTTGCTTACTTGCCCCACAATATAAGTTTGGGGAAAGAATTTTATGGAAATTATGCCTAAAATAGATCCCATGCTTCTTTAGGTTTAGGCATTTTCTCATAATACAGGCTTAAATCCCATAGCAGATGATTTTCTGTTTTTCTCTTCTATGAAAGTTTGAATTTGTCTGTTGTTGATAGAGCAAACCAGATAATCTTACATGATAGCACTGTAAATTATAAAGTATTGTACAAGAAAATTGTTATTATCTTAGCCTGTGATTTGTTATGTAGCTTATTCTGAAAAAAACAAATTTTCCTCTTCTCTGTTTTTCCATTTATAGGAACCAGGCTAAATGGGAACACTGAATTCATGAGATATATTATTCCTGTCTGTGATATTCAGAAATTTCTCTAGGAAGACATTGTCAGAAAAATTAACTGATGTTGGTTTTTCAGTAAATATTATATATGGACAAAAATGAAATGAAAGGTCCAGTAGCTTTTCTACTTTTACTTTATTCAGGTTTGTTTTTTACTTTTAGGATTTTGGACATAATAAACAAATAGGTCAGAGACCTTGGTTCAAAATATCTAAACATTTCTGCTGATAGTGTAAGAAAATCTTCATTTTGTCTGACTTCAGTAAATGCCAAAAATAAATATTTGGCAAACAAATCACAAACAGTTCTTTTATATTTTCATGTCTTTTCTTTTACCACAAACTCCATGTCTTAAAAATGGAGAAAACTTGTACATGTGTCATAATACATGAAATATCCAATTCAAACCCAGAAAGTCAAAGATAAGGGATCCGCATTGTATTAATACAAAAGTCATATAAAAACAGAGATCCCGGGCTTCCCTGGTGGCGCAGTGGTTGAGAGTCCGCCTGCTGATGCAGGGGACGCAGGTTCGTGCCCTGGTCCGGGAAGATCCCACGTGCCGTGGAGCGGCTGGGCCAGTGAGCCATGGCCGCTGGGCCTGCGCGTCCGGAGCCTGTGCTCCGCAATGGGAGAGGCCACAGCAGTGAGAGGCCCGCGTACCACAAAAAAAAAAAAAAAACAGAGATCCCTGTCCCCTTTCAAGACACAGTCTGAAGAATTCAAGTAAAAAGGGTTTTTTCTATAGTGTCTGAAGAAAAATTACTGTCATTTTAGCTGTTGCTAACAAGAAATAGGAGTGATTTCAGTGTAATTCTTCAGTCTGTGTATCCTTCAGAATTTCTTTTCTAAGCTCCTGCTGTATGCTGTGCAGTTCTTTTAATATTAAATGTTCTTGTATTTGAATGCTTAATTTAGTTAGCTTCTCTGTTTTCTAATACTCCTTCTCTCACTGGCTGAGCATAAACGAATTTGCTATTAGTGTCCAGTATCAATAATAACAGTTGTTAGAGTAGTGTGTGTTAATCGTAATTGCTTCGGCTGCAAGTAACAGAAATGTGACAAATGGCAGCTTAATCAAATTAATTTTTCTTCTGTAACAGAATCTTGGGCAGTCGGTGCAGGGCTGGTGCAGCTGCTCAAGGAACAGGCTTTTCTGTGCTTCTCCTTGGTCATCCTTTGCGTATGGCTTTCGCATCTGTACTCATAAGATGGCTGCTGTACCTTGAGGTGTTACACATAAGCTGGAAGAAAAAGAGAAAGGCAGAGGGAAAAAGGTGCAGGCCAGTTGAGCCTGTTCCTTTTTATCAGGAAGACACTAATCTTCCCAGAAGCTCCACTATATTGTGAAATGTAGTCTTATTGTTTTGTTAGGTATGGTGAGGCCAACGGACCAGGAGATGATTATTATTGTAAAACTAATTACTCATAGCTCCGGAGAGAAGTAAGGACACACCATGCCACACAGGGCCACACAAGGTTGGTGGAAGGTAGAGAGAGCTAGGGGAACTGCAGGAAAGCCTTTATTGTGGTTCTCTTTGGAGTGAATGGGCAAGGCAGTGTAAACAGAGGATGATCTAGTTTGAGTAATCTTATGGGGCTCTGGGCTTTAGGGCCCACCCCTAGTTGATGCCTAGTCCTAGGGTGGTTAGGGCAGTGTAAGAACTAGGTAAAGCCATCATTGGGGGTGTGGCTTTGGATGGGTTTGTTTGCATATGAAAGGTGCACTTGCGGGTGAGTCATTTACTGTTTCTTAGAATCAGTAACCCTGGGAGGGGTAGCCTTTCCCTAGTCAGCAAAGTCTTAGCTATCAAAGCATCAGATACAGAAACTATAAAACATGGTTAGTACACACTCTTCCTTATGTGCTTGGCTAGAATTGTGTCTCGGCCATCCATAGCTATGAGGAATTCTGGGCATTTGGATGTTTTTAACTGGGTACATTGTTACCCTAAACAAAATTGAAGTAATAGTAGTATGAAAGAAGAAATGAATAGATATTGATTAAGCAACTAGTAGCATCTGGTACACAGTGTCATGTGTGAAGAATTAGCATCTAAAAAGTATAGGTGTAGTTTAAATCATGACTTACAAATTCACGTGCCTGCAGAGGCCAGGTATGCAATAAAGAGTGAAGCCGGCTAAGTGCAGATTATAGGGAGTGCTGGGCACTCTGGGGAGGTGGAGGGTACATACACTCTTCAAAGTAAAAATTAAAAAAGATACTGAGTGATTTGTGGTGTGTTGGCTACCAGTTTGTGGTGCTTAGCCTAAATCAAAGGAATATTTTAAAACAGCATATAGAAATGTAGAAAATAGAAAGAGCATGTAGAAAATAGAGGGTTATTAATTTCACTGGAACAGGTGTAAATTAAATCACACTTCAGTTATGTTATTTAGCAGTTGTGTACACTACATTTTCCATTACCTGATGATAACCCTTTTAGTACCAACCAAAAATGTACCAACATTTTTGAAATTTTAACTATTTTTGCCTCAACTTTTCATTTCGAAAGATTGCAGACCTGCAGAAAAGTTGAAAGACTAGTACAACTAACACCTATGTATCCTTAACTTAGGTTAGTTAATGGTTAACATTTTGTCCCATTTACTTTTTCTTTATCTCTCATATGTATAAATATATATATATATATATATATATATATATATATACACATTTTTTTCCCTCTTTCTCCTGAACTCATTTGAAAGTACATTGCATGGCACTTCATCCCCAAATATGCCAACATGTATCACCTAAAAACAAGGACATTTCTATATACATTATATATGTAAGTTATATAAAGTATACTCAAGAAATTTGTAATGGTGCAGTAAATTTTAATATTCCATATTCAGTTTTACCCAACTTTCAAATAATGCCCTTTTCAGCATTAAAAAAATTTAGGATCCAATCAAATATATATTATCTTCTTTAATCGAGAGCTGTCTTTCATGGCATTAATGCTTTTAGCAGTCCAGGCCAGTTGTTTCATAGAATGCCCAGAATTTTGATTTGTTTGATTGTTTCCACATAATTAGATTCAGGTTAAACACTTTGGGCAAGAACATTCCATCGGTGATATGAACTTAGAGCAGCATGTCAGGAGGCCCAGGTCTCTCTCTCTTTGTCCTGTTGTTGTTGGTTATAAATGTGATCACTTGGGGAAGGTGGTGTCTATCAGACTTCTCCAGAGACGATGCTATTCTTTTTGTGAGTAATCTGAGAGATGCTTTGAGACTTCAGGAGTATTCTGCTTTCCATCAAGCTTTCACCTGAAAATTAACATCCATTGTTACTTTACTGAGTCAGTTAATGTTAGTAGTTACAAAATTGTGATTTCCTCATTCCATCATTTCTTCTATGTTAGCTGTCATTCTTTTATAAAGAAAGGCTTTTTCTCCCAGCCCTGACCCCAGCCCCTTTCTTGAGTTCAGTATGAACTCATGGCTTATTTTGTATTGAGTGTGTTATATTCCATTATTGTTATTATTCATATTGATGCCCAAATTATTTTCAATTTTGCTGGATCTCTGAACTCTTGGATGTGGGATGCATTTTCAGCCTTTCCCACTCAAGGGGTGATGTTTTTGTGGTTCTCGCTCCCATCTTCTCTCTTCCTCCGAACTGCCACTTGAATTCTGTTCCAGCATCGATCCTGAAGCTTCATCCGCATTTGGCATTTCTTTCCCCTCTTACATGTAAATTAAAGTTAGTGGTAACCTGTCTCCTAGTTGTGCTTTAGATGTGGAAAATAGGTGGTTTTATTTGCTGTATTTGTTGATCTCTGATTTTTTGGAGAATGTGTGGTGTGATTAGAAGTTAGGTGGCTACAATTATTTGGTAGGACACTGGAATTCCTCTATTTTAACGACTTCTATGGTTTTCTAAGATGCGAAATGTCTGACTTTCAAATGAAGTTTTTGTTTAAACCTGATGACTCTTGGTAATCAGTAAGTTAACTCAGATAAGCCTTTAGTACCTTGAGAAGGATGTTATGCCATTCGTCCTACTCCCAGGAGTCTCTAGCCAGTGTACTTCTTTGAGTCTTTATGTTTCTTTGTTTTTCTACAGCCTTTTCCTTTCCACCTGCAGACCAACATCATTGTTAATGCACTGACTACTAAACCCTATGCACTTTATTATCTGCTGTGAATAGACAGCTGGGAATTCAGATAACTCATCTCATTAGACTTGGGTGTGATCTTAGAATAAACAGGACCACGTGAAAGCCTGAAGGCCTCTTGGAGCTTTATCTAGGGCTTGAGTTTTCTTAGAATGTCTATTTGCTTAATAAATAGCCATTCTTCCTTATTTCCAGTTGTTTAGTGTGTTTTAGTTTACAGTCAAGCTGATGTTAAATCATCTAAAAATGATATTTTACATAATGATAATGAGGGAAGCAGTACAGTACCAAGAGCAAAGATGTCTTTAGAATCACAAATCCTGGTCCTGCTGCTTATTGGCTGTGTAACTTTAAGTAGTTGCTTAACTCGTCTGCACTTCCATTTCTCACCTGAAAAACAAAGATAGTAGTATCTTCCACAGGTTTTGTGAAGATGAAAAAAGATATATGTGATAAATATGGAACAGTGCCTTGGTCTTGGTAAATAATTGCCATTACAGTTAGTATGTTAATAAGAATGTATGAATATTTACTCTGCACAAGGAGCAGTGATTGCTGTTACATAAAGCAGGTCATCAGATCTTTAGGATCTGTTTGTGACTTTACCCGCTTCTCACCATCCACATCCTGAAATTCAAATAAGCTTTAATGATAATTTGTTAAATCTCTAAACTTTCCATTGAAAAAGCATAAATTATTATTTTGTAACTTACTCATTATTTAGAGGTGTGGTTTAAAAGGGACAGGTATAGCTAAATGCCTGAATGATGTTAATTTCAAAGCCTCTTTAAAACACTTTTGTGGGTACTATAGAAATGCACAGCTTGTGATGAAATTACATTGTTGTAGAAACATGTGTCCACTAGAGGTCACATTATACTTTTATCTCATAGCTTCCTGCAAAAATATGGTTTGAAAAAGAAGGAAACCCAAGCTGGACTATTACAGGAACCATCCTTATATGTCATGGTTTTATATTGGACAGTTTCTTACTCTGTTGGTTAAAAAATCAATTTGTATTATTGAAGTTAACAATAAGATATTACTCTCCAAGTTATAAATAGAAACTTCTTACTCCTCACCACACAATAATTTGCATTCTTGAAACTACTTCTGAATGATTACATGTAGGCATAGAGTAATATATGACTGTTTTTCTCAGGTATTTATTTTTGTTAATAAGTGTGGATTTGGAGTCCTACCTGCTTGAAGAGTGACCTACACAAGCAACTTAAATTCTCTGGACTTTCAGCTTCCAAATATGTAAAATGTGAATAATAGCTGTGACAGTATTAGGGTGAAGCTCAATATTTAAGTGAAAGTTCTATGCAAATGATAAAGTTTGTGCAAATGGTAAAGTGGATTATTAGATAACTGCTGTTTTGGGCCCACTAAGGCACATTATGGGAAGAATATAGGAACCTCCAAATTTCTGATTGAACAGGCTACTAGTTTATATTTAATTGTTTGAAATAGCCATTGTGGCTAATAGTGGGTATATTTTAAATAGGCTACCTTTAAGATATTTTATTTTAGAAAATGTTCTAAAAATCAACTGTAGCTGTGTGGAATATTCACTATGTGGAATTTATTCCACTGCGATGCTTCTGTTTTTATATAGTCACAGCCTTAAGTGTGAATGAGTCGTTGGCTAAAATAATGAGTACTGATTCCTGGAAGTTTCATATTTTTGCAAGTTTTTATAGAACCAATGGGTTTACTTGAATTTAGGCTTTGCTATAGTCTGCTTTTACTGATAATTTTGGTCCTGATGTGGATAAGGTCAGAGATGAAGTGATAGATACTAAGGTAATGAAGAGGTAGGCCGGATAATTATGGTGCTAAGTAAAATTGGTGATTAAAATGTTTTCATTACGTAAAGTCACAAATTACAAAGGTAATCTTAACTGTTCTGTTAATAGCCATGCAGGGAAGGCTTGATTGGCAATTTCAACATTGAAAGTGCAAGCAGTTTTTTTTTTTAATTGTGGAGAGGGGAGATAGAAAGTGCAGAAGTGAAGGTTGCAATTTATTTTATTATTATTATTATTTAAATATTTATTTGGTCGCACTAGGTCTTAGTTGCGGCAGGCGGGCTCCTTAGTTGTGGCATGTGAACTCTTAGTTGCGGCATGTATATGGGATCTAGTTCCCTGACCAGGGATCGAACCCAGGCCCCCTGCATTGGGAGTGTGGAGTCTTATCCACTGCGCCACCAGGGAAGTTCTCAATTTTTAAACTTTGGTGTGCAGAAGTGATTGTGAGAGTAAGTAGAACAGTGTTGGCTCAAAACAGGAAGCAAATATATAATTAAAATTTTTTTCTTCACTGTAAATACTTGGTTTTCACTGCTCCCTCTCCTACCTTCCTGTTCTCTTAACTACTGCTAATGGCCCTGAGCTCAAATGCAGGTCTGCCTGACCTGGGTCTGCTTGACACCAAAGCTTGTAGTCTTACGTTTTACATTTACCAGACTGCTGCTTTTTGAGACCTTCTGTCATTATAACATAATTTATCTTATCTGTATTTGGAATGCTTCCTGATAAGTACATATTATATAGATTTTTTTCTCATTTTATGAATTTTATTGATAAGAATCCCTACTAAATGTCTGTCTTGAATGGAAACCATCATGAAAGGTTTTGGGATCTGTTAGTTTCCAGCCTTGAGTCTCTGCTTCACTGTTTATTTTTCTGTGATTAAGGTCCCTTAATCTCTGAGTTGTTTCGTTATTTGTTCAGTGAGGACAGTCATTTCAATATACAGTTGTTGAATGAATAATAGATTTCATATCTAGCCTACTGATTTCAGAAACGTTGCTGTGGGGTTTGTTGTTATTTAGGCAGGTGGCTGTGTTTGAAATTTTAATTTTTTTTCTCCTGTAGATAACAGATAAGAGAGTGTCCAGAAGACATGCCATTCTTGAAGTGGTGGGTGGTCAGCTTCGAATCAAACCGGTAAGTATGTTATTAATGATTTATTTTAACATTTTCTCTCTCACGTGTTTCCAGCTCCTGATTGGAGGGGCTTATTTTTAAGGTTATGAAAATAGGGAATTAATGTCAGAATATGTTTTTCTTATTGCCAGAAGATAATTGGGAGATAAAGATCTAAACTGTTTAAGCTACTTTTTTTTCCCATGGGGCAGTGCTACATTTATGTAGTTAGAATCTTAATGAAAGGTGACTACCAGTTCATGTGTACATTATGATTTTGTTCATGAGTAGGTATTACAAATAAGATTCTATAAGAAAGTCCATAACTGTGTAATGGTTGGCTTTTGGGGGATGGGTTAGCAGCCAAAGTCACTTAAGTGTTATAGACTTCTTTCAATAGATTTCTGTACCTAGAGTATTTTCCAAATTGGCTTAATAGAGATGCTTAATTGGAGTCATGTCTATACTTGGATGAAAAGTATTCAGGTGTATTTTGAACTTCTGTGACTATTTAAAAGTATCGATAATATAAAATAAATATACTTAAAGGTGATTTTATTAATGGAAAATTCTTTCTTCAGGTTAAACTTTATCCCTTATGAAGTGGGTCAGATTTCTGTATGGGTGTTTAACAATGTTCAAACAAAGAAGACACCTTTTAGAAAACATTCTTTACCTTGCTTGGTCTTTAATTAGATTGTGTTGATATAAGTCAACAAGTGTCTTCTGAGCACCAAACTGTGGTAGATACAAAATTAGAAGTTAGAGCAAAAATTCCACATTAGATTATAGACTTTTAAAACTAAAATTTGGGATGGTAACATTTTATTTAAATTATACCTTTGTTTATATTTATCTTTTAAATATTGTTTAGTATAATTTTATGAACTTTTATTAAGTGACCTTATACACATGGGAAAAAGGTAAGTGTTTTTACCCTTTTCTTGGTACTATTATTTTTGACAACTTAGAATGTCTAATTCTACATAGTCAGTAAGTTGTTAAATGAAAATTAGAACTCAGGTTCTTTGAATCCTCTGCAGTATTTTTTTTTTTTTCATCACATTTTCCAAGTCAGGATTCTTTTGCCATGTTCTCTTCTTTAAAAAAAATTCTTGAAGTTAAAACTAATTGTTTCAACTTATCTTCACAAGACGTTTTAGTGCCTTCAGTTGAGTAGAACTTTAGAACTGAAAGCAATCTTAGATTCAGGCTTTTGTACGTGGGAATTTGATTTGGGCCAGAGCTGGCATTGCATATAAATGGAGAAGAGAACTTTTTATCAATAAATGGTACTGGGACAGTTTGTTGTTTGTTTGGGCAAAAAAATAAAAAAAATAATTAGACCCCTACCTCAAACCATACACAAAAATCAATTCCAGATAGATTAATGTGAAAGTCAAAGCTGTAAAACTGTTAGAAGATAACGTAGGATAAAACCTTTATGACCTTAGATTAGGGAAAGGTTTTAAAATAAGATATAAAAAGCAGAAACTGTAAAAGAAAGATTGAAAAAAAGCCAATTACATTAAAATTAAGGACCTTTGCTGATCAAAAGACACTATAATGAAAACGAAAAATACAACAGGGAGAAGATACTTAAAACATATAATTGACAAAGGAATGATATCCAGAATTTATAGCAAATGCTTTCAGTCAATGAGAAGAAGATAATCCAATAGAAAAATGGGCTGAAGATTTGAGTGGCACATTGCAGAAATGGAAACCTGACTGGCTAGTAAACATGAAAAGCAGGTGCTCAGCCTTCTTATTAGATGGAGAAATAAATGAAACCACAATGAGATATGATTCCATACCCAACAGATTGGCAAAAATGAAAAGTCTAACAATTTCAAGTGTTGGAGGAGCAGTAGAACAAGTGGAATAGTTATGAGCTGTGGCTGAGAGCTTAGATGGTGCAGCCACTTTGGAAAATAGCTTGACGCTATTTCCTAAAGATGAAGGCTTGTATTCCCTGCAAGCAGACCTCACACACACACAGGTACCAATAGATATGTACAAGAGCCTGAAGAGCAAAATTGTTTATATGATAGCAAAACACTAGAAGCAACATAAATTTCCACCAACAGTAAAATCAATAAATATATTGTGATATATTAATTTAATGAAATGTAGTACAACAGTGAAGATACATTACTGTGAAAGCTGAAAAAGCATGGATTAAAATCAGGAACATAATACTGAATGATGAAAACAAGCATTGGAAGAATATTTACAGTGTGGCTTCATTTATGTAAGATTAAAAATCCTACAAAGTAAACAATATATTCAGGGTCATAAACATAGGTGGTGAAACCATAAAGAAAATCAAGGAAGTGATAAACACAAAAATCAGGATAATTACATCTGAGGAAACTGAGAAGAGAGTGGTTAGGTAAAGACTCATTGGTAACATCAAAGGTAATGGTAATATTCTTAAACTGGGTGGTGGGTCCACACATAATATCTTACATGTATTATGTCTCTAAAAAATTATTATGGAATATTTATAACATGAAAAAGGGTAAAGAATAGTACAGTATATTGCAGTTATTTCTGTAATGCCAAACTACCAAACATTGGAAGACATTAAAAATGATTTTTTAAGGAAATGTGCAGTTCTAGTACTAGAATTTGATTGCTCTTTTAGAAAAATATTTAATTGGGTTTTGAATTTTATTCCAAGAATTACGGAATTCACTTTATATTAGTTGAAGGAAAGCTGCTTCTTGGACTTAGTGATATACGTATGGGTTCTTTGCTTTATGTAATGCTTGATTTCTTGTTTATTTTAATATAGTTTCAATAAAATACCTATCCCCTTGAAATAGATTTATTTATTTAATCAGCATCTTATTGTAGCTGCACCTTCAAGGTGCAATTTAGAGAAGTTTAGAGGAATCCTAACACTGACTTTGTTAATGGAAGTTTAAGATTAGAAATAATGAGTATGAGATGGACAGATAACTTCCAGTTTATTCATTTTATCATAATGTGTGCTAAATATCACTTATTCTCTGTTCTAGTCAATCACAAATTATTTGATCTGCTAAAGCAAATTATATATACAACTGTAATAAAGTGTTGAGAGAGAAGTTTTAGTTTAAAAAACTTTGTAAAATTATATAAATAAATATAGCAGATATTTTGTTTTGATGATCCCTTCTGTATGCTGTATATTCCACTTTATGTTTAAGTAATTAAATGTTTTTTTGCTTTCCCTCAAATTAGAAATCTAAGTAAATAAAAAAGTAGCTTTGACAATGATAGATGAATGCAATTAGGGGAGTAACTAATTTGGACTTTTAAATTGGATGAATTTGTCTTTTTTTCCTGCTCTAATATTTCCCTTTAGAAAAGCCTCTAGCTCTTAGCAGTTCTTGGAAATAGTGCATGAGGAGATAATATTAGCTCATGGGGAGATGATGCTAGCTTTTTTGTGTGTCGTTTAAATTTGATGTACAGTCTGGTATCAGCAGGGAGAAGATGCATTCTGAAGGCAAAATGATGATGTTCTTTGTAAATGACTGTATCACCAGTGGTTAGTTATGTCATCAGGGTGAATTTATAGCTGTCAGTGCTTTTTTTCTTTTTTTTTTTGCGGTACTCGGGCCTCTCACTGTTGTGGCCTCTCCCGTTGTGGAGCACAGGCTCCGTATGTGCAGGCTCAGTGGCCGTGGCTCACGGGCCCAGCCGCTCTGCGGCATGTGGGATCTTCCCGGACCGGGGCACGAACCCATGTCCCCTGCATCGGCAGGTGGACTCTCAACCACTGTGCCACCAGGGAAGCCCTGTCAATGCTTTTATTTCATTTTAATAAAAACTTACTCTTTGGTTCTTGGATGATTGAGAGAGTAGTTCTAAACTGTGTATAAATTGCAAAAGATATGTATTTTTTGCCATTTGGTATTGATTCTCAAAATATGCAGCTTTGGGTGATTGTATCTTTTCTATTGCACAATGAAATTTCTGAGTTGTGATTGTTTTGCTTCCCATGAAATTATGGGTGCACTTGTAAAATAGCTATAAAATACTAAAATAGCTTTTCCACAACTCATTTTGTTTTTAAAAAAAATGCTTTCCAAATTAAAAAAACACAAAATAAGAGGAGCGCTTTTTTTCGGTATACATCAATCTTTGTTTAATATTTAATGATAATTCCAATAGAAAGCTATAGAAAATTGATTTGTATTTTAGTTCTAGTCCTTCAGGGATAATGCATCCTTTGCACCATTTCTTTTTTTCTTTTAACGTCTTTATTGGAGTATAATTGCTTTACAATGGTGTGTTAATTTCTGCTATATAACAAACTGAATCAGTTATACATATACATATGTCCCCATATCTCTTCCCTCTTGCATCTCCCTCCCTCCCACCCTCCCTATCCCACCCCTCTAGGTGGTCACAAAGCACCGAGCTGATCTCCCTATGCTATGCGGCTGCTTCCCACTAGCTATCTATTTTACGTTTGGTAGTGTATATATGTCCATGCCACACTCTCACTTTGTCCTAGCTTACCCTTCCCCCTCCCTGTATCCTCAAGTCCATTCTCTAGTAGGTCTGCATCTTTATTCCCGTCCTGCCCCTAGGTTCTTCTGACCACTTTTTTTCTTTTTTTTGATTCCTTATATATGTGTTAGCGTACGGTATTTATTTTTCTCTTTCTGACTTACTTCACTCTGTATGACAGATTCTAGATCCATCCATCTCACTACAGATAACTCAGTTTCGTTCCTTTTTATGGCTGAGTAATATTCCATTGTATATATGTGCCACATCTTCTTTATCCATTCATCTGTTGATGGACACTTAAGTTGCTTCCATGTCCTGGCTATTGTAAATAGAGCTGCAGTGAACATTGTGGTACATGACTCTTTTTGAATAGAGGCAGAAAATGTTGTGTCTGTCTTCTCCTTTTTTATAAATATTGATAAATTTTTGTCATTTTATAACTTTTAAGAAACAGCCTTTTGGACTTCTTGTATGTGTGGCTTTTTAGTTGGAGTGTATATTGTTTGATATAGATTTTTTTAAAAAGCTTACTCAATGAGTAATAGTTATTTAGATGTGAGTTTTAGGAGCGAACATCAGATTTCTTGGTATGTCATTTTTGCTCTTAGTTCTGGGATCTCCTGTATGAACATTTTTAGGAAAAGAAAAAGATGATCACGGACCACACAGATTGGTCCACTTTCTTTGTGGATGATTTGCTAAATGCCTAATATTTAACCACCTATCATTTAAATATTAAATGCTTTCAGCTGAGTAAAAAATACTCAAACTGACTGTTTTCTTGACTTTGGGTTTGTGATGTGTTTTTAAAGAAACATAATCATTTTCCTTTCTTAAGTATTTTACCTTTTCTTCTCTTACAATTTTATGCCTTTGTATTTAACATCTTAGCTTTTGTAAACTTAGGACTATATCATTATTTAATATGGTTTAGCGATTCATTTGAATCTTTAAAATACTCATGAATAAGAGCATGGTCTTCTCTTAGCTTATAAGAAGGAAACCTCATTTAGAGAATATTCAGGGTTCAGGCAGAAGATATGTATATTCCTGTTTTGACTCTTGTCCTTCCTGCTACCCACCATTCCTCACGGGTGACCGTGGCATACACCCGAGGAAGGGGAGGCTTCCCTTTAAAGGCTGAGGAGTAACAGGGAACATTTCCAAGCCCAGCAACATGCAAAAACACTCAAAAGCTCTAGCCATATGCCAGAGAACCATTAGGGGTGGCTGATAACATAATGAAAGGTTTCTAAACATTACATTTCAGTTATAACTTAAAAAAAAAATCAAACATTCACAGCTCTTTTTAGGAATATGATGTTGCATAAATTGCACTGCATCTCCATTGTTATGCCATCTTGTTTATAAAATTTTATATTAATATAGTTTATAAAACGACTGACAAATGAAATAATTGCCTACCAAATTTATATAGCCTCTGTTTTTAACTTCTACTTCTACCCTTTCTCTCCAAATTTTATTTTACTGCTTTCTTTTAACACAGACTTAAAGGAAATAGAAATGTTTCCAATTGCAGAAACACCTAGGAAGGACTTAACCAGGTCCTCATGAATTTTAATTGCCAGAACTAGATAGACTATATTCATTGCAGCTTTCAGAATTGTCTTTTTTTTCTTTTTCTTTAATTTGAGCATGTAGGTAACAGTGCTTATTTTCCTGGCAGCTTTTGCTTTAACATTCCCTATTCTGTATTAGTCTCACCGGCCTGCCCCAGGCCTTGGTTAAATGTACTGTTTAGATGGTTTAGCATCTAAAATGTAGTCATTTTCTTTCCTAACTTAGCTAAGTAGTTTTTGGTTCCTTTCCCCAAATTCCATGATTCTGTGGTTAATTTAAAAGTATATTATCGTACGCTCTTGGATTAGAAGAATCAGTATTGTGAAAATGACTATACTACCCAAAGCAATCTACAGATTCAATGCAATCCCTACCAAGTTACCAATGGCATTTTTTACGGAACTAGAGCAAAAAATCTTAAAATTTGTATGGAGACCCAAAAGACCCTGAATAGCCAAAGTGGTCTTGAGGGAAAAAAACGGAGCTGGAGGAATCAGACTCCCTGACTTCAGACTATACTATAAAACTACAGTAATCAAGACAATATGGTACTGGCACAAAAACAGAAACATAGATCAATGGAACAAGATAGAAAGCCCAGAGATAAACCCATGCACCTATGGTCAATTAATCTATGACAAAGGAGGCAAGGACATACAATGGAGAAAAGACAGTCTCTTCAGTAAGTGGTGCTGGGAAAACTGGACAGCTACATGTAAAAGAATGAAATTAGAACACTCCCTAACACCATACACAAAAATAAACTCAAAATGGATTAGAGACCTAAATGTAAGACCAGACACTATAAAACTCTTAGAGGAAAACATAGGAAGAACACTCTTTGACATAAATCACAGCAAGATCTTTTTTGATCCACCTCCTAGAGTAATGGAAATAAAAACAAAAATAAACAAATGGGACCTAATGAAACTTAAAAGCTTTTGTACAGCAAAGGAAATCATAAACAAGACGAAAAGACAACCCTCTGAATGGGAGAAAATATTTGCAAATGAATCAACGGACAAAGGATTACTCTCCAAAATATATAAACAGCTCATGGAGCTCAATATTAAAAAAACAAACAACCCAATCCAAAAATGGGCAGAAGACCTAAATAGACATTTCTCCAAAGAAGACATACAGATGAACAAGAAGCACATGAAAAGCTGCTCAACATCACTAATTATTAGAGAAATGCAAACCAAAACTACAATGAGGTATCACCTCACACCAGTTAGAATGGGCATCATCAGAAAAATCTACGAACAACAAATGCTGGAGAGGGTGTGGAGAAAAGGGAACCCTCCTGCACTGTTGATGGGAATGTAAATTGATACAGCCACTATGGAGAACAGTATGGAGGTTCCTTAAAAAACTAAAAATAGAATTACCATATGACCCAGCAATCCCACTACTGGGCATATACCCAGAGAAAACCATAATTCAAAAAGACACATGCAGGGCTTCCCTGGTGGTGCAGTGGTTGAGAGTCCACCTGCTGATGCAGGGGACACAGGTTCGTGCCCTGGTCTGGGACAATCCCACGTGCCGCGGAGCGGCTGGGCCCGTGAGCCATGGCCACTAAGCCTGCACGTCCGGAGCCTGTGCTCCGCAATGGGAGAGGCCACAACAGTGAGAGGCCTGCATACCACACACACACACAAAAAGACACATGCACCCCAATGTTCATTGCAGCACTATTTACAATAGCCAGGTCGTGGAAGCAACCTAACTGCCCATCAACAGATGACTGGATAATGAAGATGTGGTACATATATACAATGGCATATTACTCAGCCATAAAAAGGAACAAATTGGGTCATTTGTTGAGACGTGGATGGATCTAGAGACTGTCATACAGAGTGAAGTAAGTCAGAAAGAGAAAAACAAATATCGTATATTAACGCACATATGTGGAACCTAGAAAAATGGTACAGATGAGCTGGTTTGCAGGACAGAAATTGAGACACAGATGTAGAGAACAAACGTACGGACACCAAGCGGGGAAAGCGGCGGGTGGTGGGGGTGGGGGTGTGATGAATTGGGTGATTGGGATTGACATGTATACACCGATGTGCATAAAATGGATGACTAGTAAGAACCTTCTGTATAAAAATATATATATATATTATTCAAGTCATCAAATGAAAATAAATAAATAAGTAAATAATTTTTTAAAAAAAGTATATTATGGTATTTGATCAGAAGAAGTCATGTGAAGCGACAACTAAAGTTACTTTTGTGATTTTCTTGGGATTTTGAAAGCCAGTAAGCTCATGTGCCGAGTTGCTTGCTTCCACGAGCTTTTTAGCAGATGAAAGTGGATTCTGTTTGAAATTTAGTTTACCTAATTGTACCGATTATAATTTTAAAAAATCATTTAATATGACGTCTTATAGAGAATGCAGTCAAACAGTTTTAGGGGTGACTCTATTTAAGTGATTCAACAGGTAGCATTTTTATTAAGTACATTAGACTTCAAGCCTCACTTCTTATGGTACACTATTTGGAACCGTTCCTGAGATTATTCACTAATGATTGACAGTTGAAATATCATTGATTCTTCCTGCTGCTAGAGGCTTCTGTAGTCATTTTAATCATAGACTGTTAGAACTGTGTTAGGTAGTTATCTGCACCCATGGACCTTGGAGTCTAGTGGTGATTTATCAGATGACTGTCTTTGAACTGATAGGGACTGGTTCCAATAGTTCAAGCAGAAAGGTGGGGTGGGATAAGACATTACTGAGGCTGTAGTAAACAAAAGAGCATTTTTGAGTAGGTCTCAATGATTGGATCAAAGATTGTATGTATAGGGTGAAGATTTTGGTGTATGAAGGTGAGAGATGAGGTTGCAAACCACTGTAGATTTATGAAGAGCCTTCACCGCTATGCTTTGCTTATATTGGAGAAGCATCAGAGGCCTTATGTAGGGAAATGTAAAAAAAAAACTTAGGAAGCAGTGAGGTAAAGGAAATCAGGGAGACTTGATATGATGTTAGCACAAGCAAGAAACGCAAGCAGTGGGTAAGACCTTGAACTAGGGCAGTGACTGCAAATGCTAAAGAGAGATGGACTCGGGATACTTCAGAGGTAAATGATCTGGGGCTTGACATTTGAATGGAATGAAAGAATGTTGTAGATGTTCAATAAAAGTTTGTGGATATTTTGGTGTGTTTTAATATATAATTGAAACTAAATCAGAATATCTTGTATTTACACTTGAAATACCCTATTCTTTTTCCATAGAAATAGGCATTTTAAGAAATAAAAACAAATGAAAAATAAATTATAATGCAAAGTAATCTACCTAACTTAACAACATTATTTGCTTCATGTTTTATAACAATATTCTAGACTTGTTTATATCTTAGTTTATATTCCATAAATGATTAAGATTTTTAAAAAATGAAAGTAACTATATTTAATAAAAAATTTTAACCAAGTTTCCCAATGAAAAGAAAATTTTTGAGGGGTAAAAAGAAAAAAAAAATACTGATGCATTTCTAGAATTTCAAAATACATTAAAAAGAGGACTATTATAAGCTTCCTTAATTTTTCCATAATGAATATTTTGTACAGTAGGAACAGAAGTTTTTACCTACTGAATTTATACTCATTTCTAGTCTGTTCAAACTCAGGGTGAATAAAACGTATCTTAACACCTATAGATATATTAAATGGTTGGGATCAGAAAAGGTTTTGATGTGTGAAAATTTAGTTGTATCTCAAGATACTTTAATGAAGTATAAATAGAAAAACTGAGAATGTTTGGCATATGTCCAATCTCAGGGTGACATTTACCTTGCTATAAATGGGGAGATGGTTGATGTCTCTAGAAAAAAATGTCATTTATACTGATGAAGTAGACAGATGAATGGGTGGTAGGGGGAGTTGCTCTATGTAAAATTCTTTTAAAAAACTGAAGATCTGCATTAATGTGGATTGCTTTGGTATATGCTAAAGCTTATTAAAAGACCCAGTGGTTTAGATGACAAGAAGGCTATTCTGGAGATGGCTAAATTCAGCTTGATTTTAGTTAGAATTTTTAAGATGCCTTTCAATAGGTGTTAATTATGGAGGCAACTCTCATTATCTTTGCTAACGTGAGGTAATCAGTGGAAACATAATTCAAAGTAGGGGATATTGTAATAGTTTTGACATTGAGATATATTTACCTCTTGCAATTTGAATATGGATGATGATCTTCAGAGGGGAATTTCATTTAAACAAAATAAGAAGATTCCTCTGTGAGGAGTAAAGAAAAAAGGTGTGTTGTTTGCTTGAGAAATTTGATCAAGAATTTCCTTCCCATAGTTTCTCATTTTTTAATCATAGTAAGAAATTATTAGGGGAAAATAAGCAGAAGAGAATTTTCAATAGATTAGTGAATTTTGGATATCAAAATTGGGGGACTCAGTTTCCATACTGATAATTATTTTTCATGTTTCTCTTTCCAATGTCCAGTCATCTCTCAAACAAAATAGAAGTATCTTTTAACCAGTTAATTGATAACTTTGCTTTTTTCTTTGATTCCTAGAGAAATGGGAGGTATGTTACAACTATTTTTTTATGTTTAGATAATAATTATGATACTTAGAAGTGCCAGATTTATTAGACTTTTAAGTGTAAGTTTATACTTAGAATTGTTTTGACACAAATTTTGAATCAGTTCGTATTTAGTTGTAGTTTTAACTAGTCATGATTTTAAGTTACTACATCACTGTATTCTTTTTCTTTAATTTGTTAGATACATACAAATCCGTGCTTTTATCAGTCTTCTGAGAAGAGCCAGCTCTTACCATTGAAGACAAATCTATGGCACTGGTTGAATCCTGGAGATAGTTTCTCTTTATTAGTTGACAAATACATTTTTCGTGTTTTGTCTACACATTCTGAAACGGAAGTGGAATGTACTTTAAGGTAAGATTGCCTGATGAAATGCAATTAAGTAATGGTATTTGTAATCTAATTCCTCAGTCATCCACAAAAGCTTCAGTAGACACCGCTCTAGAATTCAACTACATTGGCGATAGGTCTTACATGGTGAGTGTGTGTGTGTGTGTGTGTGTGTGTGTGTGTGTGTTTCTAGAAAACATTAGATTTTGGAAACTAATGCTTCAATAGTGATTGCTTCCATATGTTGTATCTTTTACCATTGTGTTTAGAATATATTTCGCATCTAACAATAACCAGGATAGTTAATTTGAAACTGACTACATTTTCTTAATCTTTTTTTTTAGTTTTTAAAATTTTCTTAAGGTATTAACCTCTGTTTTAGATTATGCTTGTATAACTCTTATTTCTTATAAAAATAACAGAAAATATAGAATAGGGAAACAGATGAAATGAGGTTACAATAAATAGCTGATGTAAAATTGAAATTAATGCACTAGTTTTGTTGAGGCAGTCATTAGCGGATTATTCGCCTTTGTTTTAGTTTTTAAATTATAGAATACTTAAACTGGACCTACAGAAGTAGATGGACAAAATTATATAGAGTGTGTTCTTTGACGGCACTGGTATTAAATTTAAAAATCAATAAAAGTACAATATCTAGGAAAATCTTCAAGTGTTTTGAAATTAAACAGCACATACCTAGGTAACCTCTGGAACCCAGAGAAATCACAAGGGCAATTAGAAAACATTTTGAACAGAATAATACTGAAAACATAACAAAAACATTTGTGAAATATATCTAAAGTAGTCCTTTGAGGGAAATTTATATTAAATGCCTATATTAGAAGAGAAGAAAGAGGTAAAACTGATGCCCTTTGCTTCTATTTTAAGAAGATAGACAAACAGGAGTAAATTAATCCCAAAATAGACAGAAAAAAGGAAACGATAAGAAGAATAGGACTAGAAATCAAGGAAATAGAACATAGACAAATAACAAAGAAGATCAACAAAGCCTAAAGTTAGTTTTCTGAAAAGATTGATAAAATTGACAAGGCTTACCAAGAAAAAGAAGCTGGAAAACACAAATTATCAGTATCAGGACTGGGAGAGGCAATATCACTACTGATCCTGCAGACCTTAAAAGAATAATGAAGAAATAATTATGTAAAACTTTATGCCAGTAAAACTGATAGCCTAAATGAATGGATGCATTCCTTGAAAAACACAATTTACCAAAACGGATACAGGAAGAAATAGAAAATCTGATGAATCCTATGTCCATTAAAGAAATTGAGTTCCCAATTTAAGAATTTCCTGCAAGGAACTTCACTAGTGATTTCTCTTAAACTTACAAGGTACAAATAATACCAATATTATACTTTTTTCTCCAAAATAGAAGAGAGTACACTTCCCCACTCATTTTATGAAGCTTCCATAATCCTGATACCAAAATCAGACAAGAACATTACAAGAAAAGTAAATACAAACCCACATTCCTTATAACAAAATATTTAGAAGTCAAACCCAGCAATGTGTGAAATAGATTTTAACACACTATGACCAAGTGAAATTTGTATGAGAAATGCAAGGTGAATTTATCATATATATAAAAAAAAACCAATCAGTGAAATTCACTGTAACAGATTAAAGAACTGTCATTCCAGTAGATGCCTAAAAACAATTGTGACAAAAATTTAATACCTGTTAAAAAACCCTTAGAGAAAACTAGGAAAAGAAGGAAATTTCCTTCCTATAAAAAACTACTTAGTAGTGAGGTATTGAAAAGTTCTCTCCCTACAGTTGGGAACAAAACAAAGATATCCATTTGCACAACTTCTATTCCATGTTGACTGGAGGTCCTAGCCAGTCCAGTAAAGCAAGAAAAAGAAATAAAGTGCATCATACTGGAAAGAAAGAAGCAAAACTGTCTTTATTTGCAGATGACATGATTGTCTATTTAGAAAATCCTGAGGAAGCAAGACACAAAACAATACCTACTGTATAGTTACATTTATATTACGTTCTATTATAAGAAAACTAATCCATCAATGTTTATTTCTGGAGGATTGACTAGGAAGGGGGGCCACAAGGGAACTTTTTGGGGGGTGCTGGATATATTCTCTGTCATTTTAAAAATTATAGTTGATTTATAATATTATATTAGTTTCAGGTGTACAGCATAGTGATTCAGTATTTTTATAGATTATACTCCATTTAAAGTTATTACTGAGAGATGGCTGTAATTCCCTGTGCTGTACAATATATCCTTTCGCTTATCCATTTTATTCACAGTAGTTTTTATCTCTTAATCCCATAACACTATCTTGCTCATCCTCCCTTCCCTCTCCCTAGTGGTATACACTAGTTTGTCTTCTATATCTGTGAGTCTCTTTCTGTTTTGCTATATACGTTCATTTGTTGTATTTTTTAGATTCCACATGTAAGTGATAACGTACAGTATTTGTCTTTCCCTGTCTGACTTATTCCACTAATGTAAAACTCTCTAGGTCCCTGCATATTGTTGCAAATGGCAGAATGTTATTCTTTTTTATGGATGAGTAATATTCCATTGTGTGTGTGTGTGTATGTGTGTGTGTGTGTGTGTGTGTGTGTGTGTATATTCCATTGGGTGTATGTGTGTGTGTGTGTGTGTGTGTGTGTGTGTATATATATATATATATATATATGTATCTTTGTATAACAACAGGCCATTCATCTGTTGATGGGCACTTGGGCTTCCATATCTTGGCTGTTGTAAATAGTGCTGCTATGAACATCAGGGTGCATGTATCTTTTCGAATTAGTGTTTTTGTTTTTCTAGGATACGTAGCCAGGAGTGGAATTGCTGGATCATATGGTAGTTCTATTTTTAGTTTTTTGAGGAACCTCTGTAGTGTTTTCCATAGTGGCTGCACCAATTTATAGTCTTAAACAGTGCACAAGGGTTCCCTTTTCTCCACATCCTCACCAACACTTGTTATTTGTACACGTTTTGATGATAGCCATTCTGACAGGTGTGAAGTGATATCTCATGGTGTTTTGATTTGCATTTCTCTAATAATTAGTGATGTTAAGCAACTTTTCATGTTCCTGTTAGTAATCTGTATGTTTTCTTTGGAAAAATGCCTATTTAAGTCTTCTGCCCACGTTTTGATCGGGTTGTTTGGCACATGGCTACACGGAGTTGCAAGGAAAGCTGGGCAATGTAATCTCCAGCTGGGTGGATAGCCATTGTTAAAGGTGCTTATAGATCAGTGCCATTACAACTTTGCTGACTGTTATGCAAATAATGTCCACTTAGCCTCTGATGGTTAAATGCTAACCACCTGGCCTCTGCAATTCTAGAATGCTGTCATCTCCATTGATGCTAAAGAGGCTTGTTCTTGGCAGCCTCTCCTACCATCAACATTGACCTATAGAGGCAGTTACCATTGAGCTCTTCAACACTGCCTCACTAGTATATAGTTTAGTGTTCTGGGCCCTTCTGGGGAACATGGTCAGGTGGGGGATTCTCTAGTCTCATGTAATAAGTCCATTTTAGCATGCCCACCTCTTAGAGCCTATTGACCCCCTTTTCAGTATCATGCCAGGGCATTCTCTATTTCTACCCTATTTACTGTAAACATATTCTTTTTCCAAGCATGAACAAGCCATTTCAGCTGTATATTAGGACTGGCTTCAGGTATCCTTGCCAGTACCTTAAATCCCAGGTTGCAGGACAGGTTGCAGTGTTTTTTTTCCAGTTTTATTCTGCATCCCCTGTTTTAGCATCTTCAAGATCTATTCTTGGGCATGCTCTTCTGGTTTCTGTCAGTACATATTAGCCAGGTCCTGTAGCTCTTTAGTAAATATTTGCTTTACTGTTGAAGTAGGGACAGTACTTTTCTAGTCAGGTAATGATGAGTTGACCTTGGTTATTGGAATAGAAGCCACGAGGGGTGGGAGGGCAGGTCTTAAGGAAGGCAAGTATCATCATGACGGGTATACCATTAGGAGGCAGCTGCCTGGTCTCCAGACAAAGAAAGGCTGATATCCTCTAGCAAGGGGGAGTGAACCATGTCTTAGACTGTGGAAGTATTGAAATATATTTTAGACATTTTTTGATACCATTGGGATTCTCATATATTTTAGAACTAGCTCCATTTTGTAGTGTCTACCTCATAGAAACACCGTTGTACTGTTGTGTAAGATTTACATGTATGAACTTTTTAATCTTCACAACCATCTTTATAAGGAATAAGGTACTGTTAAAATCCCTGTATTACAGATTAGGAAACTGAGACACAGAAGGTTTGAGACTTGCCCAAGGTCTCATAGCTAATATGTGACAGAGAATTCAAATACAAGCTGACTAGGACTATAGCTCTTACTGACTTCCCTGACTGTATAAGAAAGCTTACTATAGCAGTCATTCTAATAGTGAAGACACTTGGAGAGTGGCTAAATAAATTTGGTGTAGTTTTAAAATGGAGTGAAAGTGAATGAACTAGAGAGAGCTCCAGGTTAAAATGTGGATAAATCTCCACAATGTAATGTTGAGGAAAAACACAAACAAAAAGATTACATATATATAAAGCATATGCCGTTTGTATATAGATATATATTACATATTATACCTGTGTATTGTGGATTATTTGGATTACTTCATGAATAATATATATATTATGTGTGTATATATATATACACAAGTAATGGATATATACATATAGTAGTAAAAGTATAAAGACATGCATGTGAATAATAAAATCAGAATAATTTTCCTTCAAAGAAGGGATGAGAGGGAGAGGAACAAGATTGAGGCTGGACACAGAGGAAGATTTGATTGTATTTATAATTAATCTGGAGCAAATATGACAAAATGTTTCTATTTGGGTGATGGATACAGAAGTATTTATATTAATAGATAGGTAGATAGAATACATACATTATATTTTCTCTATATTTCTACATGTTGAAATATTTTTAAATTTGAATAAGAACAGAAAAGAAAACCTACGTGCTTTGTGTCAGTTGTAAGGACCCCTGATATCATTGTAAATTTTTTCTTCCAACCAGTTATGAATTTAAGAAAGAGATTTGAACAACAAAACAACCGTACAAAAGCTTGTCATTTCTTTAGGTTCTCACTTCACTCATGTCAACATGCTTTTCATGTAGTGTTTACATTCTGTATAATAAATCCCATTCATAATGAACTCAATGAGAGCATATGGGTCTATATATATCAGCTCTAGTGTGTTCATTTTTCACTCTTTTCTGTATATGTTTCTATGAAATTATTCTGTGAGAAGTACTAAAATCCATACTTTTTTGAGAAGTCAAAGTAAGAAAGCCAAAAAAAAGTTTTAGATTTTAGCTAATTAAATTTTGACATATTTCATGTAGAAGGACCAACGTTAATTTTGCATTCCTATTGCTTCCCCAGTAGTGGGTGCTTAGCAGGCATTGGCTTCTTGAATACATGAATGAAATATTGTATAACATTTTCTTTTTCTGAATTTCATTGCTGATAAGGAAGTATAACATTCTCTCTCTAGAGGGATATTTTCTTTAAAACACTGTTGAGGAAAGGAAAGTAAATCTTTTGTACCAAATTACATTTTTCTTTCAAATTGTTAAAGTTCTTAATACTTAGATTCCGTATAAATAGCTAATTTTAATCACTTTAATTTTGGACAGGACAGAACAATAAAATGTTGATGAAAATGCCATTGTAATATGAAAGTGTGCATGTTTACAATTCATTTATAATTATTTTAAAACTTACTTTTAGATCCAGCTCATACATATTAGCAGTACATTTTGTATTAAAGACAAAATATATAACTTATATTTAAATACAACTTGGAATATATCTTTAAGAGTTAAGAATAACTTAATTGCCAAAACTGTCTTTAAAAAGAAGAAAAGAGTTGGAAGATTCACACTTCATAATTTCAAAACCTGCTGCAAAGCTACAGTAATCAAGACAGTGTAGTACTGGTGTGAAGAAAGACATACAGGTCAGTGGAATACAGTTGAGGGTCCAGATATAAACCCTTACACTATGGCCAATTAATTTTCTACAAGAGTGCCGAAACATTTAAATGGAGAAAAGAGTAGCCTTCTCAATAAGTGGTGCTGGGACAAATGCAAAAGAATGAAGTTAGACTCCTACCTCACAACATAGAAAAACTAAACTTAAAATGCACCAGAGACCTAATATAAGAGCTAAAACTATGAAATGCTTAGAAAAAAACACAAGTATAAATTTTTGTGACCTTGGATTAGGCAATGATTTCTTAGATAGAAGAACAAAAGCACAAGCAAACAAAATAGATAAATTGGACTTCATCACAGTTAAAAACTTCTGTGCTTCTAAGGATACCATCAAGGAAGTGAAAAGACAACCCACAGAAGGAGAGGAAACATTTGCAAGTCATATATCTGATAGGGGACTTCTATCTAGAATATGTAAACAACTTTTACAGCACAGTAATAAAAAGACAACCCAATTTCAAAATGCATACTAAATTTGAGTAGACATTTCTTCAGGGAAAATGCCCGACTGGCCAATAAGCACATGAAAAGATGCTCAACATGAAATGCTAATCAGAGCCACAGTGAGATACCATTTCACGTTCACTAGGGTAGCTATGGTAAAAAAGACATAATAACAAGTGTTGATGAGGTTGTGGAGAGATTGGAACTCTTATGCTTTGGTAGTGGGTTGTAAAGTGTTACTGCCTCTTTGGAACACATTCTGGCAGTTTCTCAAAATTTTAAACGCAGAATTACATGTGACACAGCAATTGCACTCCTAGGAATGTACCCAAAAGAATTGAAAACATCTGTATACAAACAACGTATATGATTCCATCTATATGAAGTTTCAGAAAATGTAAATCTCTAGAGACAGAAAGTAGATTAGCAGTTGCTGGGGCTGGAGAAGAGAATGGGAAGTGACTGCTGATGCATATGGGATTTCTTTTTGAGGTGATGAATATGTTCCAAAATTAGATATTGGTGATCATTGTACAACTTTGGAATATACTAAAACTACTGAATTTTATACTTTAACGGCATGAATTTCATGATTATGTGAATTATGTCTTGATAGCTATTACCAAAGAAAAGGGTAACTCATTTACCTTTGTTATATTGTATTTAGATTAAATTCCAAGTTTTTATTTTTTAACAAATTCTGATTACACTGTATGATAAATCTGTGATAGTTGATTGCTTGAGGAAGTATTTGAAGATAATATAAGAATATGTCCATATCACAGTGACAATATTTATATTTAAATAAAAGTATAAGAGAATAATTTGCACTTTGACCTATTTGAAACTAAATGTTGGAATTTTGTTCTGGGATAGGATTTTTTTGTTGTTATATTTATTCTTGGTAAATATTAATAAAAATTCCCTGTGGCTATAGGATGTGTGTGTATTAGTCTTGAATTTATGCCAGAATAGAAAAACTAGAAATGGAATGGATGATGTTGCTTAATTTGTAACACTGTAAGTTGTAAAAAGCCATTGCATTTCTCTGGAGTGTTTCTTAATATTTTTAAAATTAAATATTAAGAAAATTTGAGGAAAAAAAAGAATTTGGAAGCACACCTGTGTGTTGTGAGTAAAATGGATTTGAATATTGTGATGGGAGTGCAATTTCATGCAATCATACATTTTCAACTCTGAGTCCCCGGTGCCTGGCACAGTGTCTGACACACCCTAGGTATTTAAAAAATATTTATTGAATGAACTAAAACAGTGGTGTTGCAGGGAAATTTAGTCTAAGTAAGTTGTTCTCTTTTGACTGATTCCTGCCCTGAATTCGAGTCTGCGTTTGAAGGAGGTTATTCCTATAAGATACACTAAAACAAATAAAACAAGCCATTAATTATTCTTTTCTCAGCTAGACAAAGTTTTTTAATGTTAGTGTTTACTGAGGAACATTTTACCAATAGTAAAATTCACCCCTTTTAAATGTATAATTCAATGCACTTTGACAAATTTGTGTAGTCATGTAAGTACCACCACAGTGAGATATAGAACGTTTTCATTTCCCCAGAAAATTCCCTCTTGCCTCTTTGTGGTCATTCCCCTCCACCACCCACTGTTTCTGGCGACTTCTGATCTGATTTCTGTCCTTGTAGCTTTACGTCTTCAGAATGACATATGCATGGATTCATACGATATGTACTTTTTGTGTCTGGCTTCTTTCACTTAGCAAACTGCCTTTGAGATTCATCCAAGTTAATGTACATATCGTACTTTTTTCCTTTTTATTTCTGAGTGGTATTTCCATCTATATTTTCAAATTTTCAAAAAGATAAGTCTGGGGCTTCCCTGGTGGCGCAGTGGTTGAGAGTCCACCTGCTGACGCAGGGGATGCAGGTTCATGCCCTGGTCTGGGGGGATCCCGCGTGCCGCGGAGCGGCTGGGCCCGTGAGCCATGGCCGCTGAGCCTGCGCGTCCGGAGCCTGTGCTCCGCGGTGGGGGAGGCCACAGCAGTGAGAGACCTGCGTACCGCAAAAAAAACAAAAAAACGAAAAAACAAAAAAAAGATAAGTCTGTTGGATCATCTCTATGCATACATAAAGAATAATGATCCAGAACTTTGGATGATCTTACCACACTTTGCAGCAAGTAGGAGGTAATTGGTTCTGCTAGTATGTTCCACATGTGACTGTGGATGCTCCTGTGTCGGACTACAAGTTTGGGGAGATTTCACAAGTGGCTGCACTGGCCAGGACCCCAGTAGCAGCTGTGTGTGAACCTGACCTCAGGATTTTATTTCTTTTTTCTTCAAGAGCCTAACTAGCTTAGCTGATGTTCTTACAGTTTGCATTTTCTTTTTGGATACTTGGAGGAGATCTTAACTTTTATGGACAATCTGAACAAATACTATATAGTAAGTAAATAACTCTTAAGCCTTCATAGAGATGGCCATTGCCCATCTTATAAATAGCTGTGGTTTCTAGGCCCATGTTTTGGAAAGATTAATGTATTTTATGGTGATAGAGTGGGCAGAAGATGAGGAACATATTCTAGTGTATATATTTTATTCTAGCATACTATAATCTGCTTTTTTGTCTTCCTAAGTCTGAGAAAAGTAGCATAACCCATTAGTTAGATGTACTTGGGCGAATCACATAATGGCATGGTAGGCAATAGAAATGTTTTAAATTTACGTGATTAATAAATGAATTGCAATTGTATTTCATAGAAACAGTCAAATACATGATGAAGATGATATATTGAGTGAAACGCCAAAATCTTCCTCGATTGATTTGCCTGATGAGACACCTGATGCCCCACAGCTGGAAAGAAGCACAGAAATAGGAAAGACCCAGACGGCTGCAAATAGTGTGGTAAGAAATTTAAGATCTCATCCGTTTATAACATGTTCCTTAAGGAAAGACAAGACAACTGGTATTAGACTTATCATGACAAAATTTCTAGCATTGATCTGCTTTTGCTGTTTTTAAGTTAAGCTCTAGAGAATATCACACTAGACCAACACTTCAACTAACAGAGATACTGAATTTCTTTCTTTGAGAACTTTGAGCAACTCAGTCCACAGTTGCAGATGGATTTTTTTTGTGTGTGGTACGCGGGCCTCTCACTGTTGTGGCCTCTCCCGTTGCGGAGCATAGGCTCCGGACGCGCAGGCTCAGCGGCCATGGCTCACGGGCCCAGCCGCTCCGCGGCACGTGGGATCTTCCTGGACCGGGGCACGAACCCGTGTCTCCTGCATCGGCAGGCGGACTCTCAACCACTGTGCCACCAGGGAAGCCCAGATGGATTTTTTTAATGGTAGTTTTCTGCAAAGTAAATAATTTTTATGGTTTTATTAAGGATGCAGGATTATTTTTAGCAATTCATATATAAGTGCCTTTTTAGTCTTTCCTAGATGAAAGTAGAGACTTGAGTAAGCAACAGCCAAACGCTTCCCAGAGGAAAAGAATCCTTCCAGCGTGGATGTTAACAGAAAATCTAAGTGATCAGAACCTTTCAGTACCAGTCATCAGTGGAGGTAGGTTTTGTTTCAGGAAAATATTTAACAGAATTTGGAAGTTTTTCTGAACAAATGAAGACACAATAGCAGTTATGTAAGCGTATAACTTAGCCTAACATTTCTTTAGATGTGTTCATGAAGTCTAATTTTAAACATAAACTATTATTTTATGCCATTTATCAAACACCATTCTGCTAATTATTATGATTATGATTATTTTTTAGTGGCTTAAAACAGTACCCATTTATTAGCTCGCAGGGTTTTTTTAAATGAATTTGTTTGTTTGTTTGTTTGTTTGTTTATTTATTTATGGCTGCATTGGGTCTTCGTTGCGGTGCGCGGGCTTCTCATTGCTATGGCTTCTCTTGTTGCAGAGTATGGGCTCTAGGCATGCGGGCTTCAGTAGTTGTGGCTTGTGGGCTCTAGAGCTCAGACTCAGTAGTTGTGGCACACTGGCTTAGGTGCTCGGTAGCATGTGGGATCTTCCCGGACCAAGGCTCGAACCTGTGTCCCCTGCATTGGCAGGCGGATTCTTAACCACTGCACCACCAGGGAAGCCCTAGCTCACAGTTTTTTTTGTTTTGTTTTGTTTTGTTTTGCGGTACGTGGGCCTCTCCCTGTTGTGGCCTCTCCCGTTGCGGAGCACAGGCTCCGGACGCGCAGGCTTGGCGGCCATGGCTCGCAGGCCCAGCCGCTCTGCGGCATGTGGGATCTTCCTGGACTGGGGCACGAACCCGTGTCCCCTGCATCGGCAGGCGGACTCTCAACCACTGCGCCACCAGGGAAGCCCTAGCTCACAGTTTTAAAGATGAGAAGTCCGGCAGATTCAACTGAGTTGTTTGTTGAGATTTTCACAAGAGAAATCCAAGTGTCTGTCAGGCTGGGTTCTGACTTGGGTGTCATGGGAGAATCCCCTTAGAAGATTATTCCAGTTGTGGAGAATTTGCTTCCTTGCAGTTGGAGGACTAAAGGACTTGTTTTCCTGCTGACTGTTGGCTGGAGCTCACTCTGCTCCTAGAGGGCATTTTTCTGTTCTTGCATTTCATTTTCAAGGCCAGCATAACGCAACAGACCTTTCTCCAGCTTTGCGTCTCTCTAATTTCCCCTCGTTGGCTAGCTGAGAAAACTCTCTGCTCTAAAGGATTTGTTGACTAGATCATGCCCATGTACATAATCTCCCATTTAATTAACCCAAGATAAACTGATTTGTAACCTTAAAAATAGGTGCAACATTTATTTTGCCATATAACCTAACATAATCATGGGCATGATATCTCATCTTATTCACAGTCCTGGGGATTAGGGCAGGAAATCTTGGGGAGGGTTCATTTTAGAATTCTGCCAACCACAGTAATACATGGTCTTAATACATCATCATTTAAGAATTATCTTATTATTGAATATTTATTCACTGTCCCAAATTGCAGCTTCATTAGTAAGTGCAATTAAAAACTGTGAATATCTTAGAAGTCTACTCTTATTATTACTATGGTATAAATTGTAGAAAGGAAATTAGTTTATCAAAAAGTGTAAATATTAAAGGATCATGATATATGTTGCTAAAGCACTCCCTTTATACTACAATGGAAAAAAAAAATTTCGAAAAATTGTTTCCTGGTCAACTCTAGGTTTCACCCATTACAATATGTGCTATTTACATATGTAGAAAAATACTATTCATTTTAATACTGAAAGCAATACAGATGACTTATTAAAGTAGGTTTTCAAACAGACCTGTTGGGGTCATGTCTAAGGTAACAGACAAGCACAGTAAGAGTGTTTAAAATTAATTTAATTATTTAATTAAACAAAAAACTACAGGCACCCAATGGTACGTGCTGAAGGAGTCAAAGATGAGACCAGTGTCCTAGCATAGTTCACTGTTATAGCAGATACCACAATGATTTGTGTCATCTGCTGGGTATTCCCATTGATTCAAGATTATTAAAATGTTTGCTACATTGTATTATTCAGTCTGCATTTTATTTGCAGCTTTTCATCATCTCAGGTTTAGTTTCAATTGACTGCTTATTTTCCTTTAGATGGGTCACATTTTCTTGTTTATGCTATTGGATGTTATGAATGATAGAGTATAGAGACTTTGATTTTATATCCCTCTGAATAAATATTTTTATTCTAATAGGCAATTAACTGGGCCTAATAGGAAATTTACTTCCTGTTTTCTTAATGGGCATTTAATTCAGGCCCTAAACTCTGTTTCCTCCGTGTGGACAGCAGCTGCAGTCTCTGCGCATGTAGTTTAGCAACCAGCCAGGGATTTGGGTCAGTTTTAAATGTAGATTTTGGTTCTTGGCTCTCTAAGCCTTTCTTCCTTCTGGAATTTTGTCTTTAACTTTCTGCCTACTCTGTTAGCCTCAAACTCAGCCAGCACTTAAGCCAGTAAGGGTGCAGCTTTCTGTCACCTGCGAATTGGGGGATGCCCTCAGGGAAAAAGCCATAAATTGATAAACTTCGCAGACTGTAGTTAATTTTTCAAGGTCAGACTCGTCATTTCTGCCTTTTTGGTTACTCTCTAGTGCCTTCAAATAGTTGTTTTTTAAAAAAAATATTTTGTCTAAAATTTGTAATGGTCTTGTTTGGGATGATCAGTTCAGTCAATCTGCCTTTTTACCTTGAACATTGTCTTTTATAAATTAACAGCACAATTGACAGTACAATTAACAGCACAATATATGTTAGTTGAATGTTCCAACTCTTACTATTTCTCATGTTCAGCATAGTGGTCATAGAAGTCTTCTAAAGTTTGTGATCAAATATGTTGTGTACAGAATATTCCTTATTTAATGCTAATTTAGATTGTAGTAGGATCAGAGTGGTCTTGTGGCAAAAATAGCTTATATATCATATGGTGAGGGAGATGTGATTTAATCTAGAGAATTTTCGTATTTAAATCATAAGATTTCCTGCTAAGTGTTTTATTCCAGGACAGTGGTTTTCAATCCCCCACCCCCATCATTACATGTATAATATATTTTTAGCAGTAACATTTCTCATTAAGTGTGGTTCTTCTCAGTTTGCAGGACGGGAATGGGGGATGGTAGTGGAGAGGGGGCAGCACTTTCCCTCAGTAGAACCTTTTCTCTAATATAGAAAGAATATTATTGGACCAAAAATTGGACCAGTGTGAACTGCCTCCTTGCAAACAAGTTCTTTTCTTTCAGAGTTATTTTGTACTCTATCTGCTTCTGTACTACCATTATTACATGACTTATAATCGTCTAAAATATATTTGCTTCAAATTATAAATTTGAAGCAAATATCCATTAATTTTCACTTGATAAATGCACCATATAAAATAAGAAGCACTTTTTTTGGCACCTCACCTTGAAAATACAAATGAGAGTAATTTGACATTGATTTGGACAGGAATATTATATAGTACATAATATACTTAAAATGCTAAAGCTTCAAAATAAGATAAAAAAGTCTTTGCATTCAGGCATGTCTTAAAAATTCAGACTTTGGGGGAATACTTAAAAAAGCGAAGTTAGGTTACTTAACTCCTTTAAAGACAGAAAGATTTAGAAGTAAAGGACAGTTTCGTACTTGAATCCAGCTAATTAAAGGTTGGAATAATTTGACTTTTTCTGCTGTGTAGTTTTTATTATTGTTATTGTTCTGTTTGTTTAAGTAATATATCATCCAGGTCAATAGACCGATGCTAATGATTTTGAAAAATCAATTTCCAAGATGCATTTTAGGCTCATTTAGATGTAGGATACTTTCTTACGTCTTTTGCAGCTTTAGTACTCTATTGTGTTCATTGATCTTTATTTAGACTATGAAACCGTCTTGATATTTTGGAACTATCTGTGACATTAATTACAGGACAAATAATAATGTTAACTGATGTTAACTAACTTATTTAAGATCATAATAAATGCCAGAGCTATAATTGAGACCTAGTTCTGTCTGGCTCTAAAGCCCATGCTCTGAACCATACCACTATACCTGGATGCCACCTGAATTTACCCTCTGTATGCTTTGGGGGTTTGGTTTGGTTTGGTTTTTGCTTTTTATTTTATTAATATGCCCTTGCATTCTCTCCTAGATCTTTTCTCAGTTTAACTGTTAGTTTAATTCTTATATGTACGTGAATGTTTGCTGTGATCAGGCTATCCTTTCTGTCTTTCAACCAGTATACTTCTAATTTATTTACTTTTCTGGGTCCCCAGCTACTAGCCCTTAGATGTTATCATGAGTTTCTCAGGCCTGGGCTAAAATTTTTCCATGTCCCTTAGTGATTGGTAAGTGAATATAAATATTTGGGCAAAGGGTATTAGAGCCTCCCCTCTCTTTGCTTCCATTTGCTTCCTCAACCTTCTAGACCCCAGGACAAGTTAGAACTCCTAGGGTATGACACTCTTGCTAGATTGAAAAGGCAGCTTTTATATTTTCACTGGTTATCATGCAACCCTTTAGTATTCTTCTTTCCCCATCTTCTAATCCTCCAACATGGAGTTATGAAAAATGGCACATGCTGATAAAGGTTGAAGTAGTAAGCAGTCCCCAAACCATTTAGTTTACACTTAATTTTGTACTCTGAATATTTTCTGTATGACAACTCAATACAGATTATAAATATTTAACTGACATTGTTTAATTTGATTATGGTTCAGTTTACTTAAAGCTCTTCTTATTCTTTATAAACATTTACTTTATTTTAAGCATCCTTGTTAAATGATCTAATTAATTCTAATCATTTTTTAGCCTCTTGGATTTTCTAGCTGTATAGTCATATCTACAGAATTATGATAATTTTGGCTCTTCTGATCTATTTACTGCTTTTAAAAACATTTCTTATTTCATAAGTTAGATCCTATAAATTTTAAATAAAAATGGATAAAATTGGCATCTGTATTCCTGATTTTAACAGTAATTCTGTTAGTGTTTCAGCACTTAATATGATTGATATTTGATTCTGATACTCATCATGTTTAGGGTGATTGACTGATTCCTTCAGGAATAACTGTTGAATTCTTTGAAAAGAAATTTTGTTATAGAAACAGTCCTGCATTTTCATATGATAATGTAATTAATGATGTTGGTAGATTTCCTAATGTTGTACCATGCTTGTGTTCCTGGAATAAGTTAATTTTATTGTGGTGACTTATTATTTTCATGCTGTGCTAGATTTGCTGATATTTAGTTTAGGACGTTTGTATCTATATTCATAAGTGTGGTTAGTATTTTTCTCCATTTGTGCCATCCATGTCAGATTTTGACATTAGAGCTATGTCAGCATTGTATAAAGTGCATTAGGAGATTTTTTATATATGCTCAAGGACAGTTTGAATGACAGAAATATTCATTTCTTTATAGAACTTTCCTTTTTCACAATCTAGGCTGGTGCCTACTTTTAGTAGTTGATAGTTCTGGCATAGGAATAGGTAAGTTAGACCAGTAAAAAAGAGTGAAACACCCCAAAGCAGATTAGAATAACACACATTTAATATATAAGAAATTATCAGTTAAATTGATGGGGAAAGGATGCATCATTATTAAATATGATGTTGGGAGAATTAGCTTTCCATTTGGAAGAAATAATAATAGAGCACTCACTGCTCATGCCATATTCATAAATAAACTTCTATTGAATTAATAACCAATGTAAAAATTGAAACTATTAAGGCATTTGAAGAAAATATGGGGAAATATTTTTTATTACTTCTGGGAGACTTTCTTAAGATGATGGGGAGCCTAGAACCATAAGGGAAAATTTGGCAGATCTATTTAGATTAAAGGTAAAAAAAATTTTAATGCAAAAGACACTGTAAACAAAGTCAGAGGCAAATAGCAGACTGACAAACAATATACTGGGAGATATTATCTGTCACAGTTATATAATAGATAGAAGGTTTTTAATGATTGTCTACTTAGTAACACAAAAGAAAGAACTTGGTAGAAATTTGGGGCATTTTATATGCTGTACTACAGAAGAATAAATACAAACAGCCAATAAATATATGACTACTATCAGATAGGGAAATGTAAATTAAAACAACCAGATACCAGTTTCTGTTTATTAAACTCATCAAAATCTAAGCAATTGATAATATTCAGTACTGACCAAAATGGGTATCAGCAAACATGGTTGGTGGAAGTATAAGTTGGTATAGCCTTTTAAAGTTATTTAGAGACATTAAATAGAGATATTTGCCAATATCTCTTAGATCTTTAAATGTATAACTCATTTTGGTCCAGAAATTCCAATTCTAGGTATTTATCCCAGAGAAATAATAGCATGTATACTTTTAGCCCTGTATATATTTATGTATTTGTAAATATATTTGCTTATACTTAGGAAAAAGTTGAGAAGGATACGCATCAAATTGTTACTATAACTGTTAGGAGTGGTTTCTTTGGAGGATAAAATTGGATGGTTGTGATTTTAATGACATATATGCATATAGTTGAGCTAGTATTCATATAGTATTAGTGTAACTGATCATGTAAGTAAATGCAGTTAGTAATTGTTTAAAATAAACTGATTTGCTCTAATAGCTAATTTCTTTTATATTTCTATCATTTAAGTATACCTATCCTGGATTTAGAAAAATATTTTATATGCCAGATATAAAGATTGTTACGAGACAATTAACTTACATATTTTATATACACTTTGTGAAGAACATTTTAACAGTATCAAAATGACTTCTTCCTATGCAAAAAAAAAAAAAAAAAAAATGAGCTCTGGTCCCTAGAAGGGATATTTGTAGTATATCATTTGGAATTTTAAAGAATTGGATATTTTAAATATATATATATTTAATTTTAGAATTTTATATACATCTGTGACACTTAGAATGTGGTGAACTGTCATTTGTGGAAAAGCTGTGCCTTATTTAATATACAGTTTTTTAGTTCCTAACATAGTAAACAGTATCATAGTTGATTATTTCCCTTGGTTTCACTAATTCATAACTGTTGTAATATTTGGTCATTTGCTTCACCAAACTGTATAGTCAGTTTTATTTAGTCCTATTTCTGCCAGTTTCTAAAATGATGTGAAATGTTCCCTAATTTAGATTCAAAACAAAGATTTAAACAATTGAGGCTGAGTTTAGTTATTAGATAGTTTTTTCATAAGTTTCCTTTGATAAATACATTACTTTTATATTGGTTCAGTGATTTTCCTGTTCAATAATATGGACAGTATTCTATTAGTATTTCTTTTCTGAGTTTAATGAGGGTGTGTCATTTCAGGGCATTTGAATATCCTTTAGAACAGCTCTGAGCAAACTACAGCCCATGAGCCAAATTCAGCCCACTGCCTGTTTCTGTAAAGAAAGTTTTATTGGAACATAGCCATACTCATCCATGTATGTATTGTCTATGGCTGGTTTCACACTACAAGGCAAAGTTGGGTAGTTGTGACAAATATGATATGGCTCACAGTGCTTAAAATATTTATTCTCTGGCTTTTTGCAGAAGTTTGCTAATCTTTGCTTTAGAACATTAAAATAGTGACTACAGATTGCCTTACATACCTGTATCCAGTCTCTCAAAGGATCTTTGGACAATTTCTGTGTATGCTAACAATTCAATTACTCAAACATATTCATTGAGTATCAGTTTTGTGTTAGGCATAGGTCTAGATACTAGAGACACAAAATGGGGGACAATGAACAAGGCACAGAAAGTCTCTGCCCTCATGAAGTAGAGGAGAAAGACAACTAACCATGAAGATTTTCCTCTTAAAATAAGCAGATCTTTTTTCTTTTCTGATTAGACAATTCATGAATTTGTTAACAAAATATGATGCTGATTTAAGTTTCCCCACTACATTGAACCTTGAATAAGTATTATAGCAATGCAGTGTCCATTGTTGTTGAGACTTGTTTTCTTTATCAGTGAAGTTTGTAGAGGTTGCTCTTCCTTTTCAGTTATTTTAGGTACTTAATCTGTATTTAAGGTAACTTAAGTTGTATTCCTCACTGTGGATGATAGAGGCTCAGTAAATGTTTGTAAAATTCATTGGATAGTTATATGTCAGATTTTCTGTTAGAGAAATTCAATGCCAAAATTTTAAAAAATGTATATGATAACTAACATACATATATGTTAACATACATATATATAAACTGAGAGTTTATATATCTTACCTCATTTACTCCTCCTTATAACTCCATCAGTTATTATTATAACTCCCTTTTTCCAGATGATGAAACCAAAGTTGAGAAAGGTGAGGTGAAACAGTTAGAGGATGGAGCCTGCCCACATTAGCATCTTGGACAGGATGACTTCAGGGCTGGAGCTCTTGGCCATGGTGCTGCTTAATACTTTTTGAGATTTGCAAATATGCATTTTCAGATTGGAGATTGGCCTTAATATAAATAGAACGTTAAATTTACTTGCTCTTTTATCCTTTTTCTTTCCTTCTGTCTTTTTTTTTTTTTTTTGGTATGGATTATTGACATTTGAAGGTACAGGAGATAATTTTCTTCTTCTTTTTCTTTGTGTTTATGTACTTGTGTGTGATTAAGATAATAATGTAATCCAAGAAAGTGGAAAAGAAGGAATCTGCAAAGACAAAACCCAAGTAAACATCACACAGCAAGGAAGAAAGCGATTAATTTCATCAGGAAGTACAGAAAGTATATCAGCAGAGCAAGACACAGGAAAAAAGTGCAAAAATGCTGACCAGGAAGAGTCTATCATTTCATCCAAGGTGATTTTTTAAAAATTCATAATTTGATTGTTTATTTTCTTCATCAGGTGTTCTAGTTAGGAATAGTTATATGCTGTATATATCAAGGAAAAACCAAAAATGCTTTGTATATTGAGTTTATCAAGATAAAAACTAGCCCTAGTTTTTCTTTTGTTTGTTTTTGGCTTACTGAAACTAATCTTTAATATAGCACTTGCAACGTAGAAAACAAAGCTATTTAATTTAGACATTTTCAGACTGAAAAAAAGGTGGAGACCACTTGACTTTGGTCATAATTTGGTACCTCCATTTTGAAAATCTGGTTTCTTCTATTCTATTGGTCATTCTCAGACTGCCCGTAACTACCTTCTTCTTGATAAGTGTGAAGAGAGGAACAACAAATGGGCAGTTCTTAACAGCCTGTTGCAGGATTACTTCTGGACTAACTTGCAGTATTTATAAATCTTTTCTTTCCTCTTTCAGTTTTTGCTAAGTCACTAGAATTGTTTGGCTGACTGAAGCATTCTTTGGTACTGGATACTCTAAGAAAATGAGGCCTATTTATTGGATGAATTTAAGAAGAGAGAGAGAAGGGGAAAAAAAAGAGAGAGAGAGATGGCCCTGGGACAAAAAGATCAGGTAGTCTTCCTTTCAGGAGTAGGGTGGCTTTAGATGACAGTTTTCATGATCCTTGTAGACCGATGGCTAAGCTTTGTGGGTCCGCATCTATTTAGTCTCATTGAGAGCCATAGGAGTAGGATTGGTTTTAGAATAGCATGCACTGGATTGATGGAAATTCCAGCAGTTATCCCAGAGAGTCAGACCTTTTATAGTTCTCCCCTCACTCTTGCCTCCTCTCCCATTAGAGGAGATCCTGCTTCTCACTGGATCCTTTCCTCAAGCTAGAGAAGTGGGGTATAATCACTATAGGCTCAACTCCTTTGCTTACTTATGGAGTCAAGTTTAATAAATGAAAACAAAATGTGTTCTGACTCATATATTGGCTATAAAGACTTAATAAGGTCATCAGTGCAGTTTGGGGTCTGCAGCCATGGATGAGCCACGTGCAAGTTCCTGCACAGCAAGGGAAGGAGAATGCTTTTAGAGAGGGGAAAAGGAAGTTGGGAGGGCTATAGTAAACAGAGTCCATGGTTTTTCATTGGCTGAGTCCTTGCCAGGAAGGAAGAGGAGTCTTTCTTTTTCATGTTGTGCTCTGCTGTCATCACAGGGCATGAGAGCTCTGCCTTCTGGTCTCCCAACTCTATTTAATTGAAGTTTCTTGTTTGTTAATATTTTACATTTTACCCCTTTTGATCAAGGTCTTTCTCTGAAAGCACTGCTGATCAAGAATCAGGTGTTCTGGTTTCAGTGGCTTTTTGTCCCTTAATGCCAGGAGGGGCCTTTGCTAGGTGTGGTGTCTCACATTGGAGAGAAAGTACAGATTGGAAACCTATTGAAGTCACATTCAAGTATCAAGGAGAGGTAGGAGGAAGAACTTTCAGGCACTTTTAATCTAAAGTCTCTATGTTATAAAGATCATAGAGATTGGAGAGCATCTGAAGTTTTATGTCATCATCAGAGGTTTGGCAGACAAGGTTCCAACAGGCCTGGCCTGGATATCTTGGGAAAGCTGTCTCATCAGATGTGGCTTCAATTATGGGAAATCTTTACCTTCAGGTCATCAGATGATGTGCAGGGCTAGTCAGGGTTCAGTGCAGTTTTTAGTGTGTCACATTAATCCAAGAGTCCACTCCTTGGAGTTTGGCAGCACAAGGGCTGGTTTGCAGTACCTGATAGGGGCCTTTCCAGTGAGGTTGAAGAGAGTTCTTCTGGAGGTGTTTCTTTCCAATAGACGAAATATCCAGGTTGCCAGGTGATGTTTAAGGTCATCATCTCCTACAAGTACACTATGAAAAGATTGCTCTACCAAAACATGGTTATTTTTAATAGAAGCAATTAGGCCTTTGCAATATTGGAGTATCTCTCCTCTTATCAGTTGTGAGTCAAAAGAAACAAGAGCCAAGTGCATTGAGCATCCTGTGGCTGTCTTAAAGGGTGAGAGCTTTATGAGTTCCAAAAGGGGTGGATCTGAGATTTAGAAGGACCAATGGCAAGGTATCTGGAGGGCCTTTACAAATTTTGCCAATTGAGTCATAATAATGCCATTAGTGCATTCACCTAAATGAGAATTGAGAGTGGAAAGCACAGTGAAAGTGTTGTAAAACTGGCTAAATAGCAGACTTGTTGAAGTGCCTGATCAGTAAAATGTGTTCCTTGATCACCATGAAATTTGAGAGGAATTCCCCAGGTAGGGATACTCTTTTCTAAAAGGACCTTAACCACAGAAGAAGCAGTAGCCTGTCTGCAAGGGAGGCCTGTCTGTATGTGAAAACACATAGACCATTGCTAAAACATATTTATATCCATGAGCCAGAGCAAGTTGTCAGACTTGAGTGGTCCATTGGACAGTTTAAATTGTTTAGGAGCAGTACAAACAGACTTCTTTGGGTTATATTTCAGACAAGTGGGACAAGTGAAGTAGATACTTTGGGTGGATTTGTCAATGTTTCCCCATCAATACTGATTCATGAATGCTGTCATTTTGTCAGTAGACCAGTGGTTTAATGCATGTACAGGGGTGCTGAATGGGGATTTTAGAGTCTCCAGTAGGACTGGGTTGTTAGTTAGTCTAAACCAGAGCTTTCTCTTTTTATCAAACCAATAATTTTTGAATTTCTGATCTTGTTTTTCCTTTTCTGAGGCCAGTTGTTGGGTTTCTTTAGCCAGTTTTTCTAAGTTATCATCTGGGGAAATGTTCCTTTGGACCAACAGAATGCTGTTAGCCCCTTTCAGGGCAGCATTCCCTGCAGAAATGTCAGCAAAGTGATTTCCCTTAGCTTCCATAGAGTAAAGTTTAGAATGCCCTGCAATATTAGTAATAGCTAAAGTGACAGATAAAAATATTGCATTCCTGAACATAAGAGCCATTTAAAATTTTATTTCCGCTGGAAGTAAGGAAACCACGTTGCTTCCACAGTATTCCAAAATCATGAGCTACTCTTAAAGTGTGTACCATCAGTATAAATATTGGCAGTTTTGCCCTTAGCTAAAGTACAAGCCCATTTGAGAGTGTATAATTCAGCCTGTTGGGCCAAAGTAACCATTGGTAAAGATGCTGCCTCAGCAACATCAAAAGGAGTTGCAAAGCATACCCAACATAATATTTGCCATTGTTACCTTTTAAATAAGAACATCAGTGAACCATGAGAAGTCAGTGTTACTGAGAGATCTTTCCTGTAAATCATAATGAGGAGTCAGGAGGTGATCAGTCAGTGTTAAGCAGTCAAGAGGGACTTCTTTCGTGACAGAGGGGGGAAGAGTAGCAGGGTTAAGGTTATTATAGCATAAAAGAGTTATGCGAGGAGCAGTTAACAAAAGGACTTCCTTCATAGGAGGTGAGGCAGCTGGCTGAGAAATATTGAGGGTGATGAGAATTCAGGAGGGCTTCTACTGCATGAAGTACAAAAATAGTTAGAGGGGATCCCACAGTTTTCTTGGTGGCCTTAACCCAAAGGGCAGTGGCCATAATGGCTTTAAGGCAAGCAGGATATCCCTGTGCCACAGGGTCCAGTTATTGGCAATAATGCAGTGTGGGTTGATGGTGGACCCCGTGGTTTTGGGTGAGTACGCCAAGGACATTCTCTTCCTTTTCATATACAAAAAGGAAAAGAGGGAATTTGATAATTGGGATTCTCAAGGGCAGGCGGGTTCATCAGACTCAACTTTAAGGCCTTAAAGGCTATATTGTTTGGTTCTTCCCATAAGTTTGAGTCATGGTTGTTATTGTTTAATAAAGCATACAGAGGTTTGGCCATAAGAGAGAAATTTGGAATTCAATTTTGGCAGTAACCAACTATCCTGAGAAAACTTTGCAGTTGGCGGTTAGTTTGGAGTTTGGGAAAACTTAGGACATCATGAAGTGTATCTGGATCTACATGTAGCTTTCGTTCTGATATCAGATGCCCTAAATATTGAACCTGGGTTTGGGCAAACTGCAATTTTTCTTTGACAACCTTATGTCCCTTTCAGGCTAAAAACTTTGGCAAGTGAATACTGTCTTCCTGTGAGGATGATTGAGAAGGAGAGCAAAGAAGCAAATCATCCACATATTGCAACAAAGTAGAACCTCTAGGGAACTTTATATAATCCAGATCAGCCTTTGGGATTTGTGAGAAATAAGAAGGACCCTCAGCAAAACCCTGGGACCTTACTGTCCAGGGGAATTGTTTTTCTTCCCAAGTGAGAGCAAAAAGGTATTGGCCAGCTTCATCAACTGGAATATTAAAGAATGAACTACATAAATCAGTAACAGTAAAGAATTTACTTCCAGTAAGAATGGATGTTAGTAATGTACGGAGATTAGGAACAACGGGGTGTCAAGGGATAACAATGTTGTTTACTGCTCAGAGATTCTGGATGAACCTCCACCCTCGGCCGTTAGGTTTTCTTACCAGGCTGGTGTAAGGGATAATGAGGCCTTGAGCCTTGTAATGTTCTATTATGGCTTTATGCCTTTAAGGGCTTCTTTTCTTATGGAATATTAATTCTGGAAGTGGTTTTGAGGGCTCTGTTTGAATCTTGATGGGAGGTGCGCTGTGAATTTTGCCAGTATCAATTGGAGTTTTTGCCCATAAGGAGGGTGGCAGCTGATTCACTAGGGACAAATGATCAGTGTTTCCAAGAATTAGCTCTAGTGCCATCAGAGGCAAAACAAATAAAAGATGTCAAAGGATCATTTAATTCACCTGATTGGTTACTTTGATGACTATTGTTAAATTCTAGAATTATTTCCCCCTTTTGGGAGAAAGAAATTCCAGCATGATACTTCTTTAAGAAGTCTCAGCCTAATAAATGAATAGGGGCAGAGGAACTAAGGAGAAAAGGGTGTGCGTCTCTCAAAGGGCCTAAACAAAAGGGAATAGGCTCAGGGAGAGGAAACTCTTGAGGCTCTTTAGAAATCCCACTATTTGAGCTGTTTTAGGGACTGCTTTATAGTAGCGGGGTTGAGCATTGAAAGTATGGCTCCAGGGTCAGTTAAGACTAGAAGAGATTCATCCCCAATCTGGAGAAATGTTTCTCCAAGTCGATGGAGAGGGAGGATTGGGAAGAGCCCCTGTAGTTTATCAGAGTCCTGTCATTGAGAATTGGGCAGATGTTGGAAAGGCTGGTTAGAGGGCTGAAGGCCTGAAGTACTTACACTTGTTAACAGTCTCTTTCCAATGTCCTGGCTCTTCACAATAATAGCAGAAACCAGGAGGGTTTTGGTCTTGTTTAGGAGTCTTTTAGTTGCTGGATTTGAAGATTAAGAATTTTAGTCGTCTTTTTTTGGCAGGGGGGGCAGGGTTACCCACCTAGAGTTGGAGTGAGCTGGTTTGCCAGGTTAGCTAAATCTGGAGTAGACATCGTTTTCCATTCTATCCTGCTCCTTTTTACTAGAAAGGAAAGGACCCAGTTCAGCCCAGTAATAAACATAGAGTTAACAGATACCCAGGTGGAATCCACATCTGAAAGAAGAGCAGAATTTTCTTTTAAAACAATCTGAAGTTGATTGTAATAGTCATAAACAGGATTATCAGATTTTTGTGTGCAAGCCTGAATTTTGTTCCAATCAACAGGCTTTGGAAAAGCCGTAGGAATTACCTGATGAAGTCGCCTCATGATTGCTTAAGTGTGATCATATAATAAGTTACTGGGCTGGTCTCCCACTTGTAATGCTAGAAACCTTTCAAGATTTTCCCAATTAGTAGCTTTTATCCAATGCTGGGCCTGGCCTTCAGTGACAAATATATGAACTAGGTGATATAAGTCAGAGAAACCAGGTTGTCAAGTTTGAATGACTATATTAAATTCCTCAGCAAATCTATGAAGATCTTCTGTTACTTTGGGAAAACCTTTGACTATTGCTCACAGTTCAGCTTTAGTCCAGGGAATATAAGAAATTAAGGGTTTAGCCTCTGGCTCCTCAGAAGGCTTAATTTTAAAGCAACAGGTTCTGGCAATTTCAAAGGAAGAGGGAGTAGGGAGAGTTTCAGACAAAAGGGGAAGTTTAGCAAGAAAATTAGTATGGGGGCACTGAGGGTACAGAGGAGGTATAGACAGTATAAAAGGAAGGAGGAAGTTTGTGCCAGAGGCAGAGTCTGACCATAGGAGCTAAGGGAGAAAGACAAGATGGCACCTGAGGTGGAACCTGAGATGAAGAAGCTAAGGAAGAAGAGCCTGAAGCTTCAGAAGCTATTTTGTTTTTCTTTAATCATTTGCCTCAGTTAATCTTAAAATCTTATTTTGCAGAGAGTCAATTTTAGATTTCTGATAACATTGGGAAGCCTCAAAATTTCAAATCAAAATAGTCATTCCATTCAGTTCTGGAAGTTTTTGAGCTATTGTAATCCAGCTTGGCTTTAAGAAAATTAATTTGGGGATTTCAAAAGTTTCCCATAATGGCCATTGATATTCTAAATTGCCTTTGGTCAGGTTGGTCCATTTAGTTGGAAATGCCCGTGAGGAAGGACTGTGGTTTTTAAACACAAAATCAGCTGAAGTACCTGTTGTGGGGGTGGGTTGCCCTCAAAATATTTAGATAACTGGGTGCCAGTTCTCAGAGGTTTTTCTCTATAATAAAAGAACAATTTTCAAACAGCTTAAGCAGCTCAATTCAAACAGCTCGCAACTCAAACAGCTCGCAGGTCTAATACCAGACAGTTCTAAGGAAACAGTTTGGTCCTGGAGAAGCCAGGCTAGAGACTTCTCAGCCAGCTTCAGTTAAAACAATCTGATCTCAAAGTCGGACCAAAGTGCCAAATGAGTACCCTCATGCAGAACAAGGCCTTAACCCGGAAGACAGAACCTTAAAATAGATTCCAGATAAAGCCTGGAGAGCTTCAAATGCAAAGAGGATATGAGCTCGGATCCTGGAGAAACATGGGTGTGCGAACTCCAGGGTCTGCGAGAAAAATCAGTGAGCACAGTGGACTCAATTGTGGGGACTGCACCTGTTTGCTCACCAACCCTGGAGCTATTGGGGGTCTTCTCTGATTCCCATACAGGCCACCAAAATGTTGACCTAAAACAAATGGTTTTATTTGTGATCAGCAATTCAAGGTCTATAACCATGGCAAGCCATGTGCTGCAAGTTCTCGCTTTACAAGGGAAGGAGAACTCTTTTATAGAGAGGAAAAGGAGGTTGGCAGACTATAGTAAACTAAGAGTCCATGGCTTTTTATTGGCTGAATCATTGCCAGGAAAGAAGAGGAGTCTTCTTTCTGTTGGGCTTTGCTCTCATCACAGGGCATGAGAGCTCCATCTTCTGGTATCCTGACTCTATTTAATTGAGGTTTCTTTTTATTGATTTTTTATAATATCAATATAACTGCCCTTTTTTTTTCCAAGAAGAGAAATTTTTTTTCGGAGGAAAATCTGTAGTATACACGTTTTCCTATGTTTATACCAACCCATAAAGTTTGATAATCACAAGTGAACCTTTAAGAAAGGTCAGACCTTTTCTGCCAACTGTAAGGACTGCAATCAAGGTTATTCAGAAAGAAAACATTTTAAGTTATCAGGAATATCAAAAGATCTAGATGTTCAATAAACTCTTTGAAACATTACCAAAAATAGGTTGTTTATTCCTGAAAGCTGGTAGGGAGGTGATATTTTAAGAATATCTTCATTTTTCTTGAGTACACTAGATTCTTGGCTTGGCTGACCAAAATAACAGGAGAGGTGAAGAGCGTAACTCTTACGTACATAGCTACCTCTTAAGTAAGACTGTGTCCCCCAGCGCTTCTTAGTGTTTGTTTACTGCATCAAAGAATCCTATATCCTTTGCTCCTGATCGGCCATTTAGGTTGTACCATTTATAGCATGTCTCTGATCAGTCCCACAGAAACACCTTTTCATTCATTTAATCATTCATTCATTTAACAAGCTTTCACTAAGCAAATAGTAGTAATATGGTGGCATTAATAATGCTATTAACAACAACAACTGAAAAAACACCCACAGTCATTTATTGAGCCCTTTTTATCGGCTATACCCAGTACTAAGATATACTTATTTCATTTAAGTTTTAGAAAATCCTGTAAAGTTGGTTGATAATATCCCTGGTTTACAGACCAGGAGAGTCTGAAAGTTTAAATCAACTTGTTCAAGGTCAAAGGTTAGGAAATAGCAAAGCTGATATTCAAAATCTGATTCTTTTATTTCAAAGACCATTCTAATAATCATTACACTAAAGCAGTCTGTCTGTTATATGCAAGGCAGTATGCTAGAATATGGAATTCAATGAATAAAGATGAATAAGATATAGTTGATAAGAAGCAAATAGTCTTATGGGGGACATGATTCAAATCCTAAAATAAAGTGACAACACATTGATTTTTATGGGAGCCTTGAGGAGGACTACATAAGCCAGCTCTTCAGAGGAGAGATTGGAAGAGAATAAGATAAAAATGGGGGATAAGGTCATTGACAGTGTCATGAAATGAAGAGAATCTGACCCAAGGCACTGACATTAAGGATGATGCAAAGGCATTGGATTAGAGAAATATTTAAGAAACAAACTGCAGCACTTGTTGCTTAGATCTGGGGAAAGTGAAGGAAAGAAGAAATGAAAGATAGACTTCCAAGGTTCTGGCTAGAATGAATAGATAAATTATGTTGGCCAAAACTATGGCCAGAATACAGAGGGAGGATTTCAATTTTGACATTTTGAGTTTGAGTTGCATAGAATATTGAGGAAGGAATGTCTAGCTAGTGGTTGAATATATGAGTTTGAAGCTCAAGAGTGAGGCTGGGGCTGGAGTTTAGGATTTTTTAGTCCTTAGCATGTGGGTGCTAATGGGATTGATGCAGGACTTTCAAGGCAATTTATTAGCACAGACATTCTTTCCAAGGGCAGCTTGGAAATAACAACAAATTACTTCATTGAACTTGTATCGGGGAAGGTTCTTTATCCTGTCCCTTGTAGTGTATTAAAACTTGAGATGGGGAATTCCCTGGCAGTCCAGTGGTTAAGAGTCTGTGCTTTCATTGCCATGGGCACTGGTTCAGTCCCTGGTTGGGGAGCTAAGATCCTACAGGCTTCATGGCGGGGCCAAAAAAAAGAACAACTTTAGATGGTTGAGGGACGAGGCAGGGCTTATTGGGCAAGTTAACAGGCTACTTTAATAGCCTTAATATGGTACATTTTAGCCACCTTCAAGCACCAGGGCCACCTTCCATTAGCTCCATGCTCCCCGATCCCTGAGGTCTCTAGCATGTATTTTTACAAAGTGTAGATCTGCCTCTTTTGTCATGAATCTCTAGCCTGCCACACTTCATTCTTCACTTTTTCATCTCATCTAGGACATAAGCCGTGTGGGTGCCATAAAATGTGGAGCTCTGCCTTCCCCTACTTCTTCCAGCACAGAGCACCCTCCATCTTTCCTCTTCTCTCATTTGCCAGTTCAGTGACTTGCTCTGGCTCATGAGTTTTATAATTGGCACAGTACGAATTTATATCTCAGCAAACTTACAAAATACTGCATGTAATAGATTTTTGAGACCGTTTATGAATAATTGAAACCACGAATGTTAAATGCCAGGGGCCTACTGAATATCAATATTTCATGGAGTTCCATAAAGAACATTATGAATTCCAGTTTTTATGCCTCTTAAAATATTTGAGAACCCCTGATCCATAGTATTGATATCTGTGACTTTATTACTCCTTTCTCTTTTGGAATAAATTAACATGTTCAACATATTCCTTGTGAAGATATTAAAAAAACAAATCCTTCTTTACGTTTCATGGAAGTAGAGGGAGTTGAAATATGATGCTTTACACTTCATATCTTTTATTTCATTTCTTTGGTTTGCTTTTCATTTTTTAAGTGGTAATATAGTAGATGCTTATTGTCAAAAATTAGACTATTCAGACTTACGTGAAGTAAAATGAAAATCTTGATTTGCCTCATCCTTCAGTCTTATTGCCTACTGGTATTTCAGTTTGCATCCTTCTAAATCTTTTCATGTGGATTTACACAAGTAAGTACTCACATAGATATATAGGGAATATTTTTTTACAAGCTAGATGGAATCATAGTATATATATATTGTTTAATTTAAAAAATCCTTATATATATATATAGATCTACCTCATTCTTCTCAACCTCTGCACAGTGTTTCATGGTAAGAATGTATTCTACTTTATTTAACCATTTCCCTAGTTGTGTTGTATTTTTTCCCCTATACTAAATGTGACAGGACGTTGAATGGGATATTTTTCCCTATTGTCAACAAAACTGTTGCTGAGGCCCAACACTGAGGACAGAAGTACTGTTAAGTATCTCATGTTTGAAAGGAGCACCCCAGCAGTGAGAGCTAGACTTTCCCTGTGGGGCTTATTGAAAGGGGTGAGAAGTATTCACTGTTCCACCCTCAGGCTTTATACAAAGAGAACTGAGAGACAAGGAGGTTTTAAGATCTGGGAGAGGGCTGTGTTTGGGGGAAGAAGTTATTTTCTCCCTTTCTAAAATCAAGAGAAGAGATGTGCTCTAAGAGAATTTATTGTGGCATTTCGAGATGCCAACAGGAAGAAGAGACTGACATTTTATTAGACCTGCTTAGCCAGTGGATTTGCTGACTTACCCCATTACTGTCTGAACAGAAAAAAAGAAAATTGGTGAGAGTTGACCCAGTGTGGGGACTGCCAAGTGGGGAGGTGGATCAGAATTGCTCTGTTACCCCACCCACCCCCAGGTCCAGATCCTGGCATGTGTTAGTTGGTCCTATAGCAGAGGGAGATGAGATTGGGGTGTACTTGAGCAGCTTCGGAGGAAATAGTGTATATGTTAGCGGGACGTGGCGTGAATGCCACCACCTGAGGGCCAGCTCCAAGAGGTAGTCACATGATTGGTTGTCTGTTACCTACTATACGAGAGCCATGATTAGATCTAGGTTCTTTTTGCAAGGTATTTAGTCAGTTTGGATAACATTTTAAAGTTGGCATACTGTGTTAGAAAAGAAAAAACTATCAAAACACCTAAGTAATTAGTCTAAAAAAAAGTCATGCTGATACCTTCCCAAGAAATTTGAGCTGTTGGATATCACATAACATTAAAACCAGCTTTTCCCAGAAGACAGCCAGCATACATGAGTTCTTAGTTATACATGGGAGTGAACATTCACGTGTATCTAGTACCTGGTCATCACATCCTTACCAGGAGGACTGGGGTTTATCTGAGCAATGTTTTCATTCCACAGGAAGTATAAGAAATTAATAGGTCATTTTTAATAGGATAAGAGTAGGCTTACTCATTGTACTTACTGGTGGTAAGTACACATTAAAAAAGGTTCTGTAGTGCTAATGAGAATATTTACTTGATTCAAGATGCCTTTAATTGGTTAAACTGAAACTGTTATTCCTACCACTTCAAAGGAATCATTTATTTTCTAAGTTGCTCATAACTTAATGCAAATTTTTCTGTGAAGGCGGAGCAATTTCATCATGCAGCTGTAGGAAAAAAATCATGATTATATTTAGAGGGTAGAAATAAAGTATTACAGTAACTTATAAGAAATTATAAGAACAGGGCATAAGAGTGTGACACATTGTTGAACAGGAAATTTAAGAGCCTACTAGGTTTTTTGGGAAAGATTATATTCAAATGAAAGCAACTGTTGTGTTCTCTTATGTTTCGTTTGTATTTTTCTGGTTATTTGTCACTGAATGTTTGACACGATTGTAAAGGTTTGATACAGCTATAAGTTCCTTTTCTGATAACGGTAGACCATTTCAAAGTTATTAAATTAGAGACAGAGATAATGGTATTTTTAATAACTTTAAAATGTGAATCTTAAAGTTTTAAAATATACATATTGCATGAATCTTGTAGTTTCACGCTTTTATGCTTAAATTTACATATTTCTTTTGAAACATGCTTTATTATTTACTTTCTGATTTGTGTTATAGGAAATGTCACAGTCATTTTCTGCAATCACGTTAGATAACACAGAGGTAAATAACATGAAGACTAATGCACAGAGAAATGAAATCCCAGTAGAGGAACTTGGTAAGGTTCCTGAACATAAAATCACCACTAAGGGAACACCAAATAAAGACAGCAAGGCGAGGAGTTGTTCTGAGAGTTGTTTGAGTGCCCAAGGCAAGTCCTTCCATGACGAGCCTGAAAGATCTCATCCTGAGTCTGGCTCTGATCCCTCCAATCCTGAAACTTTGCATGCAAAGGCAGCTGATTCAGTTCCACAGGGTTCTGAAGAAAACAAGGTCAAGAGGACATCCTGCATGTATGGGGCAAACTGCTACAGGTATGAAGTGAAATTACAGCTAGCATATAATTCCATTATTTCAACAGCATAAAAGCTATGTAGATACATGCTATAGTGTGTTAAAAGCCTAATAAAACCCATTGGCCTAAAGGTTAGGAGCTTTATCATGTTTCTCCTGGTTTGCACTTTCTCAGTATGCATTCTAGCAAATCCTGCTAGAGGCTTTTAAAATATTGTGGAGAATTAAATGTTTCATTGTAGATATGCTGATTAATACAGGGATCTGAACTGGGGAATCCAGACTTGAAAACAGAATCACTCAGATCAAAATACCTGCTTATGTAATGTCTTATTTAGCTGTTGGAAAGATGCCTTCATAAATAGTTGCTGTATACAGTATAACTCTCAAGAGAATTCTAAGTTGTGCTTAAGCATCTTATATTTGTGCATTTTCCTTTATATTTTTCTAATGGTGCTTCTGAGTCACCGTGATGCCTTCTGAAACAACTAAATATATATTTTCTGGATTGATTGGTTACTCCTATACTTACTTCATTTGATAACACTGTACCATATTTTCTAATTTCATGCTTTGTGAATTAGTTTTAGGCTATAGTTTCTCTCTGTTTATTCTAGCATGTTTATAATTACCTAGCCCTATTTCAGAAGTATTTCTTTGCCATTCCAACTTATCAAACCAAGTATCTTATCAGTACATTCTAGTGCAGTTTGTCTTCTATTCAATAGCATATTTATATCACATATTCTGTTAATTTCTCATTCATTGTATCTCTCTTTAAAATGCAGTGCCATTATAACACCTGAATAATTATATTTTTCAATTTCAACCATTATAATTTATGCGTTTATTCACAATTTTGTCTATTTGCAATGGCCTTAGTCCTGCATATGGAACATAATTTATAAACTTGTGAAATGGAAGTATATAAACCTTCTATTATTTTGGATTTTTGAAAAATCCTGTTTGGTATCTGTATCAGTTCACGAGAGCTGCTATAACAAAATGCCACAGATTGGGTGGTTTAAACAGCAGAAATTTATTATCTCACAGTTCTGGAGGCTGAAAGCCTATGATCAAGGTGTTGGCAGGTTGGGTTTCTCCTGCAGGCTCTCTCCTTGGCTTGCAGACAGTGCCTTCTCATGGCGTCCTCACATGGCCTTTTCTCTGTACATGCACATCTTTGGAGTCTCTTCCTCATCTTATAAGGACATCAGTCATTTTGGATTAAAGCCCTACCCTCATGACCTTATTTAATCTGAATTATCTCTTTAAAGGCTCTGTCTCCAAATATAGTCACATTAGGGGTTAGGACTTGAACATACAAATTTGGGGGTAGGGAACACAATTCAGTCCATAACAGTGTTTGGCTGGTACTTGTCTTTGTTAAATGTGATTGAATGTTTTATCAAGATCATAATGAATTCATACATATTTGATGATGATACACGTTAGTTTTAACCAGTCATAGCTTATGAATAGTTTTTTTTACTTCTTCACTAATTTTGATATACATAATTAATACCTGAGAAATATTTGCCACTGAAATCTTGAAAACAAAATGTTTATATTTGTAACAAAGGGGGAAAAATAACCTATATTGAGTTCTTGTTATATACATGCATCTTAACAATTAGTTAAATGTATCTTTTCTCCAGCCTCAGTACTACTGCTTTAGCTCATGCAATGATCTCTCTGGGACAAGTGAATAATCTCCTAAGTCTCCAAACTTTCCGTCAGGTTCACATTCCTTCCTCATTGTTGCCTGAACGATCTGGCTAAGAAAATAAAAACAAAGGTAAAAAAGAAGAGAGAGAAAAAAATCTGACAGTTTTACTCTCCTTTACAGAATCCTTCAGTGGCTAAAGGCCAGATTTCTTAGCATAGCCTAGAAGACCCTGAACTCCCAGTAATTCTTTGGATGCACCATGCTGTCATGCTGTTGTTAGGTCCTTTGGATGTGTTGTTCCCTTTTCCTGTCTCCTGTCCTGCTTAAAGACACATTCAGTTCCTTTCTTAGCCCTTTTCTAACATGTTCATTCTTCCCTAAATTGCTCATCTTCTATTCTACACGACATTTCCTCGTACACTTTCTAATATTTGATATTAGATCTGATATTTACTATCTAATCATTTATTTCTAATTATTTATTTACATGTTCTGTCTTAATAGAAAATTATTGCTCAGGGGTAGTCTTATTCACTCCCTTGATGTTATGGTATTAACTCCCAAGTCTGTATCTCCAACACAGATTTCTGTACTAAATTTTAGATCCAGATAATCACCACTTAAATCACAGGCACTTCAAATTCAACCTGTCTAAAGCAGTCACATCTTATTTCAATCCTTTGTGAAGCAAAAAAACAACAAAATAGCATTTAACTTTATAGAAACCGTTGCTTCCAAAAAATTCTTTTTGAAAATTTTGTTCTTTTGGGGCCATATAGTTTTTCTGTTTAATAGCATCTGATTCCATTAGTAAACTGCTTTTAAAAATTGGATAGAAATTGAAATGTCTCTTATTAACTTGTAAGAAATTTATACCTTAATTAAAACTTGTAGATTTTATCTCCATAAGGTCATATAAATTATGAGTTAATAGTCTATAAAATAAGCGTTTTATCTCTAGTAAAGGTGATGTGTCTTATTGAGGACCAAAGCTCCCACTGAAAACAACTAGCAAAGGGGAACACTCACGCTTGAGAACATTAGAGGCAGTCAGGACCTTGAGGCTTCTTTTTCTCTTGTGACATTTGACAATTTTTTAGTGTTTCAGACTGAGGGCTAAGAGGACAGGCAGAGTTTGGGGCAGTCTCATGGAACTTAGGCAACTTTTACATTTCTTGCCTTTGCATTTGGCAAGAAATCTTTGACAAATCCAATGTCATGAAGCTTTCCCCCTGTTTTCTTCTAGAAGTTTTATATTTTAGGTCTTACTTTTATGTCTTGGATACATTTTGAGTTAATTTTGTATATGGTGTAAGGGAAGGGTCCAACTTCATTCTTTTGCATGTGAATATCCTCTTTTTCCAGCACCATTTGTTGAAAAGAGTATTCTTTCCTTTTGGAATGGTCTTGGCAACTTTGTTGAAAAACCATTTGACCATATAAGCAAGAGTTTATTTTGGGCTGTCTGTTCTTTTCCATGTGTCTATATTATATGCCTGTCTTTATGTTAGTACAACACTGTTTTGATAACTGTAGTTTTGTAATAAGTTTTGAAATCAGGAAGTGTGAAACCTTCAACTTTTTCAGGATTGTTTTGTCCATTTGAGATCCCTTGAGATTTCACATGAATTTTAGGATGGATTTTTCTATTTCTGCAAAAAAATGTCATTGGGATTTTAATAGGGATTGCTTTAAATCTGTAGATTGCCTGGGGTAGTATTTACATCTTAACAGTATTAAGTCTTCCATTCCATGAACATGGGATGTCTTTCCATTTATTTGTGTCTTCTTTAATAGAAATTAAACCTGTGTATGTCTTTCACCTCCTTAAGTTTATTTCCTAACTATTTTATTTTTAAATGTTATTGTAAATTGAATTGTTTTCTTAATTTCCTTTCGGGATTGTTCATTGCAAGTATATAGGAACACAGCTGGTTTTTGGGTGTTGATTTTTGTATCCTCCAACTTTGCTGAATTAGTTTATTACTTCTAACAGTACGCCAAAAGTAGAATGTTCACAGCAGTATTATTTATAAAAGCCAATAACTAGAATGAATCCAAAAGTCTATTAATAGTAGAATGGACAAATAAATTATAGCACTTTCATACAGTGGAATGTTACACAGTAATAAAAGTATACTACTGTTACATGCAGTAATGTGGAGTAATCATACAAACATAAAAAGTCATTCTCAAAGAAGTACATACTACATATTTCCATTTTAATTCAAATACAGGAAAAACTAATATGTTGTTTGTAACATTGCTTCTGAAAGTATGTTCCAGAGGCCCTTGCAGGTCCTGGTCCCCGAGATGCTTTTAGGAGGCCAAAACCATTTTCATAATAATACTTTGTGTGTGTGTGCCTTTTTCTCTCTGATTCTCTCACTCACAAGTGTACAGTATTCCCAGAGGCTACATGATTTGTGTTAATGATTGAATGCAGAAGCAAGTAGGAGAATTCGGATGCCCTCTTTTAAGCCAGACATTAAAGAAATTTCCAAAGTATAAAACAATGTCTCCACGAATTTGTTTGGAAAATAGGTATTTACATTAAGATGTGCTATTTATCATAATATGTAAAGGGTTTATTACTATTATAAAGTAAATTTATTTTAAAAATTTCTCATTTTTAATTTCTAATAGGTTAAATAACCCACATAAATAAAAGTTCTCTGGAGTTTTAATAGTTTTTTTTCCTGAGACTGAAAAGTTTGAGAAACACTGTTGCAGATGACAGGATAGTGGTTAGCTTTGGGTAGTAAAATGGGTTTAATGATTCGAAGGGGACATGCAGGGCTTCTAGAATGTTGGTAATATTGTTTTTTATCTTAGCAGAGGGAGTGTAGATGTGTTCACTTTATTAAAAGTCTTTAAAAGCTCTGTATGCTTATACTATTTATATTATCCTGTATATTCTGTTGTATATAGCCTATATAAAGTACTGTTTTCAGATTGTCCGTTGACATTCATGGTCTTCCCCATGTCACCAGAAATTTAATTTGCTGCCATGAGAGTTCCGCACTGACTAAATGTCATGTAGCATGTTGGTTCACGTTCTAGAATAATCAAATGTGTATTGTTTGGTTTCCTGCTATATCCTATTATTTTTTTCTAGTTTATCTAGAAGTCTGCTATATCCTATTAATTCTTTTTTTCTGACAGTATGTTTATCACTCTCATAGGAAGAATCCTGTCCATTTTCAACACTTCAGTCACCCTGGTGATAGTGATTATGGAGGTGTACACATCACGTGTCAAGGTGAGGCTGATGACCGGCCCGAATGTCCCTATGGAGCATCTTGTTATAGGTACGTAAACCTGAAGTGTTTGGTTATACTCCTTTTCCGCTTAATCTCTGTTACTTACTCAGGAGAAACTGCAGGCAAGCTTCTCATTCTCAAGCCTTTCACTTTTAGTTTTTAAACTTCCATAGATAATAGGTTTTCATTTTGTTAATAGGTAGGATTGTAATGTTTCTTTTAGATAATTCTAAATTGTTGAAGTTATTAACATTATAAATGCCTAAAATTTTTCCTCATTTCTAACTTTCTAAAGTGTAAATCAGATAATTTAAAAGCTGTCAGTGCTACCCCATTATACCTTCTATCCAGACTCCTTAGTTTGACATAAATCAATTCAGGATGTTATCTCTGCCTCCCTCAACGCCTACCAGGCCACCATTCTTGCCAGCACATGAAACTCAATCCTAAAAGGAAACAGTACCTCCCCTCTCTCCTTCCATAGCATCTTGTACTTGTCTGTATCATGCACAGTAGAATTTATCTCATGAGGTTGTGTTTAGTTCTTTCCTGGATTGGCTTCTCCTCCAGACAGTAAGTTCCTTGACAGTAAGGACTTTTTTTTTTAAGCATCTTTATTTCTTTTTTAATTTATTTCCTTTTTAGTTTAGGTTTTAGTTGCAGCATTGGGGTATTTGTTGAGGCGTATGGGATCTTTTGTTGCAGTGTGGGCTCTTCGTTGTGGCACACGGGCTTCTCTAGTTGTAGAGTACGGTTTTCTCTCTCTAGTTGTGGCGCTCAGGCTCCAGGGTGTGTGGGCTCTGTAGTTGTGGCACGCAGGGTACAGAGCACGTGGGCTCTGTAGTTTGCAGTACGTGGGCTCTCATTGAGGAGCGCAAGCTCAGTGGTTATGGCGTGTGGGCTTAGTTGCCCCGCGGCATGTAGGATCTTAGTTCCCTGACCAGGGATTGAAGCCTGCATTGGAAGGCAGATTCTTTACCACTGGACCACCAGGGAAGTCCCTCCAGTAAGGACTTTTTTATCTGCAACTTTGTTGAATGAATGAATGAACTTGAAATAAATCAAACTACCAAAGAAAGAAGTAGGATTCCATTCTTAGAGAGCTTTAATTCTAGACAACTGTCTTTCTTAGATAATTTTGGAATACAGGTTACTGAACCTACTGCCGTTTTTGAAATTGTTGCTATTTCTATGATTTGGTTTTCAATAAGAAGGCAGGATATATGCCCAGTAGTGGGATTGCTGGGTCATATGGTAGCTCTATTTTTAGTTTTTTAAGGAACCTCCATACTGTTCTCCATAGTGGCTGAATTTACATTCCCACCAACAGTGCAGAAGGGTTCCCTTTTCTCCACACCCTCTCCAGCATTTATTGTTTGTAGATGTTTTGGTGACGGCTATTCTGACTGGTGTGAGGTGATAGATACCTCATTGTAGTTTTGCTTTGCGTTTCTCTAATAATTAGTGATGTTGAACATCTTTTCATGTGCCTCTTGGCCATCTGTATGTCTTCTTTGCTGAAATGCCTATTTAGATCTTCTGCCCATTTTTTGATTGGGTAGTGTTTTTTTTGATATTGAGCTCCATTGTATATTCTTGCCTCCTTTATCAAAGATAAGGTGACCATATGTCACCTTATTCGGGTTCCACGTAAGTTAAGCGAAAAAATCCTCCTTGACCGTATTTCCGCGTGCAATTCTCTACTTAAACGTAACAAAAACGTTTCGTTTTTAAAACAAATTGCGACGGGCAATGAAAAGTGTACACTGTACACTTTTTTTTTGTACAGTGGATACTGTACAATACTGTGGGACGGAAGATATCGTGGGTCAAGTGAAATGAACCACCACCAACCACACCAAAGGCTGGTCTTCATCCAAAGAAGGTGATGTTGTGTATATGGTGAGAGTCCTCTATTATGAGCACCTTCCGGAAAACCAAATGATTAATTCAAACAAGTACTGCTCCCAATTAGACCAACTGAAAACAGCACTCGACAAAAAGCATCCGGAATTAGTCAACAGAAAACACATAATCTTCCTTCAGGATAATACATGACTGCACGTTTCTTTGATGACCAGGCAAGAACTGTTAGAGCTTGGCTGGGAAGTTCTGATTCATCCGCCGTATTCACCAGACATTGCACCTTCAGATTTCCATTTATTTCGGTCTTTACAAAATTCTCTTAATGGAAAAAATTTCAGTTCCCTGGAAGACTGTAAAAGGCACCTGGAACAGTTCTTTGCTCAAAAAGATAAAAGGTTTTGAGAAGGTAGAATTATGAAGTTGCCTGGAAACTGGCAGATGGTAGTGGAACAAAACGGTGAATATGTTGTTCAGTAAGGTTCTTGGTGAAAATGAAAAATCCGTCTTCTAGTTTTACTTTAAACACCGAAGGAGCTTTTTGGCCAACCCAATACTGTGATACCATTATTAAATAAATCTTTAATATCTCAATATTCTGTCAGGTATCCCAATTCCCTTACAGTCTCATAATATTTTTTTTTCCTTTTGTATCTTTGCATCCAGATCCAGTTAAGGTCCATGTATGACAAAAAGTGGCCATGTTTCTTAAGTTATTTAATCAATAGGTTCCTCTTTGTTTTTTCCCTTGCAATATATTTGTGTAAGAAAGCTGACCATTTGTACTGAGGAGTATCCCTTAGTCTGTATTTTGCTGATTGCATTACCAAATTGTCATTCATTATGTTCCCTTGTATTTCCTCATAATTGATTGTTAGAAGCTAGTTATGTGTTTGTTACAGATCTCTTACTTCCAATAGTACTTTGTCTCTGAAACACTACCTGAGTTAGACATTTCATTCTGCCTTTTTGAAGATTCAGATTCAGAACTTAAGCCTCTCAGACCTCCCAGGAACTCAGCAAATATTTCTTGGGAAAAATCAGCCTTGTGTTTGGGGTTTCTTTAGTTTCTAGACTGTTGTGACAACACCATGAGATCATGATAAGCTATACTAATTTCTCTTTCCTAAGATAGTGTGCCTCCACTCGGTCCAAATCTTATCCTTAGCCCACACTAAGAATTGTCAAAGGCTTCTGCAGAAGAAAGGAGCCAGTTATTGTCAGCTCACCTAGGAAGGACTTTTTCCTCTTTGGAATTTTAGATAATATAAAATTCTCGTTGCTCCCACAATTCTCTCATAAATATATTTTTAACCATTTATCAAGGGTTTTTTCTAGTTGTTAAAACAAGAGTATCGGTCTGCCATGATGTCCTGAACCCTTTTCAGAAGCAAAATACAAATATGCCTATTCTCGAGGAAAATAAAAACAAAATGCAAAGCTTTGCTAAGAATAATGATGTCAAAAATTGCTGCCTTTATTTCATCAGTCTCTTTAAATGGGGGCAGAGTAGGGAGTAGTCAGGAGAAATTACTCAAAGGCCAGTGACTCACATGTACTAGTAGAAACTTTCATATCTGTATCTAAATATATCTATATGTATGTATATTGTATTTTTCTTTTTCATCTGTTGAGCTGCTTGGTGTCATTGTTTCCACTTGAAGATAAAATCGTAAGATTTTTTTCTCCCTCATTAATTTTAATTACAGTTTAGAGAGGCTCTTGGAGAATGTTAGATATGATTGCTTACTCTGACTACTGTTTTACAAATAAGGGAATGGAAACAAAGAAAGATTGAGTTGCCTAAGACTCCAAAGCTAGTGAGCTCAAAACCAAGTCTCCTCTCTCCTCCGGTCCAGCATTTCTCTGTGTTGTGGCCTGATTCCACCATTGTTAGCGCTTCTAAAGTATTGATAGTGCTTGCCTTTCTAGCCACATAGCAAAATAATATTTGGGAGTTAAAAAAAAAAAAAAAAACCCAGATAAAGTACCTTAAAGAAATCGTGAATTTTTCAAATCAACAAGATACTAGAAACTAGATTGTAGAAGCATGATATATATTTATATATCCTTTCTCGTCACATTATCATTTTTAGTTAGGCAAAAAACACATCTAGTAAATTTATGTTGTATCATTTCTATAACTAAATTGATATAATGTTATGAGCTATTTTTTCTTTAACAATATTGATTTGCAAGAATAAATTATTTTTTTAGCCATATACTGTTTAGTGCTGTTAAAAAATGATTTAAAGAAGACAGTTTGGGTGATACAAATTAACTTTAACACTTTATGAAACAGACAGTCTCCATTTGGAGAATTGCAACATGGGGCAGAAGACAGGAAGATTTTATAGGATGAAGAATAAAGAACAAGGAAGAGAAAAATAGAAAATGTCTGATTGGCTGGGGCCCCATAGTCAACCTTGTTTGGGGTGAGAAGGAACAAAGAAATAAGTATAGAGCCAAGAATTGGTTTGGCCTGTGGGGATTGGCTGACTGGATACATGGTGTCTGTGGTCAAGCAGAGCATTTACAGGGACCTGAAAGTTATCTTAAGTTTCAGTTTGCTGACATGGCACCCTAGGCAGGAGTGGCTCCATCTTGGTCCTAGATGTTTGTTTCAATAGCGCTAGAATATAAGCCTACTGTATCAGAATGATAAAATGTTCTAAATTAGCTTGCTTAAAAGCAAGTTTTTAGGTAAATGCATGTCAGGTTTTTCCTGTAGCCATAGAAGAAAAATATTGAAGCCTCACGGATCATAAAATAACCCACGAAATCAGCCAGAAATTAATATATTTAGAAAAGTAAAGATATATATGTTTTAAAAGTAAAGTTGTGATATGCCTGTATTCCATGATGGTTGACACATTTGGAAGAGAGATGAAATTCAGGGGCTAAAACATCTTTGTTAGCTTTTTATCTTTAAAAATTTGCCTTCACAAAACAGGATAAGAATTATTCTCAAGTAAAAACAAGTATTCTCTCAAGTGAAATACTAGGTTGGCTTTTAATTTGTTTGCTTCCCAATCTTACCTTCTAATCCCTTGAACGTGTCCAAGTCAGTTTCTCGTTTTGATAAATCTAGGTGATCTCAAATGTTGTATAATACATTAAATAATCTTAATCTTATACTGTATCAGCTAGTACAGCTTATCATGATCTCATGGTGTTGTCACAACAGTCTAGAAACTAAAGGAACCCCAAACACAAGGCTGATTTTTCCCAAGAAATATTTGCTGAGTTCCTGGGAGGTCTGAGAGACTTAAGTTCTGAATCTGAATCTATAGTAAAATAAAGATTCCCATAGCCCATATAATATAGGAGGTTGATGTTGAAAAAAGGATCTTTAATTATTAAATTTTATTTCTTCTAAAACTACAGGCATTATTAATATTTTCTCTGACATTATACTTTTAAAACTCTAACAAAGTTAAATCAACTTGAAAAATGATAATTTGAAAGAACTAGTTGTTATCATTTTCAGTATCTCACTCATTTAACCAGTTTTCTTCCCTTTGCACTATACACTGCAGCCTGTCAGAAGACTTGTTCTGTTTAATGCATTTGATTAGCTTAAGGTACTTGTCTAAATTAGAACGTTAGATACTTAATGTCCAGGATAATCCAGTGATTGCTGTGCTTGCCTCTGACCTACCTCCTCTGGTGCATAATAGGATTTTATTCAGTGCATTACTCCTGTTCTTATTTGTTAAATTAAGCACTAAACTTAAAATATATATACATTAAAATGAACAGAATCCATCTTCAACCAGCTTAGTGTAAAAATGTCAAGTCAAACATGTATATTGTCTTAGATTTACAAAACCTTAGGCAGGCATGTATTATACAAATGAAAGTGTTGTTGCCTTCATGTTTTCCAGAAGCCAATGCCCCATTTTTTTAAAATATTAATTATAATACCTTCTAAGAGGGATGACATAAGGAAGTGTATCAGTCATCAACTGTAAGTGCTCTCATTGTAGTGAATCTGCAATATGATCTGTATAGTGTGAAAAAACGTAAGTGTTTTTGACACAAGCATAATTTGTTGATATTAAAATTACTATCTTTTTTTATTTGTTGATCCAGATTTATAGCTATGATCTAGTCTTTTCCTATTTTCTCTTTTATTTTCAAAGTGTTCCAAGTTATTGCAGTATTATCTTAATAGATCCTGTATGCAGATGTACACCTTAAACTACAAGATACTGATCTTTAGAAGCTGCTTAATTAAAAAAATAGGAATGTGTGTGTTTAGTGTAAATTCATATTATATTATTTGAGGCAAAATAAATAGGTTTTAATAGGGAAACTCTAATTGCCTCGTAGTTGAGATTCCCAGAATCAGTCATGTGAGGCTGTCGATGATTTTATTTGTAGTTAAGAATAATCAAAGTTGATCGCATTTTTATAGGATCTGCATATATAGGAAGTAACCTGTCATCACTTGCCACGCTTACGGTTCTTTAATCATATGTAAGAATACAATCTTAGAAGAAAGAATCTTAAAGTAAATGTTAATCACTGGCTGCACAGTTTTACCTGAGACTTGGCTATAAATTTTTGTTTAACTTCATTTAGAAATAGCAGTAACAGCAACAAAAAAGAAGTAGCAGTGACAACATTGCTAGTTGACATGTAATGTGTCATATAGCCTTGACAAAATGTGCTGGAGTGTCTTCTGTGGTTTTGTTTTTCTTTCTCCTTTATTTGAATATACATTCCCTTTCATATTAATGTTTGTTTTTCTTTGTTATATTTAGTGTTAATTGCACATGTATACAAATTTTCAGAGCTCTCTTGGCAGAGATAGTAAATTGTAATGATTTTCAATTAGCAGATTGACTACTTTCTCTTATTTTATGCTGGCTTACTCTTTCAGTATTTGATAAAGACCATATTTGTTAATTTTCCTTTTTCTCCTAAATTTGAGACTTAGATATTTGAAAACATAGGATTCATGTTTTTGCTTTAGGTTTTAAAATAAGTGTTGAATTTCAGAAGTGCAAGATAAATTATTTTGGAATGAAAAGCATATAGTATGATCATTTATTCATTGAGTGAATGTTGAGCATCTGATATACTAGTCAGTTTTATAGAAGTTGATGTAAAACAGTACTTTAGGTTCATTTTAAAATTTTGAGTGGTAGGTTTGGTATTAAGTTATCAAATTTTTGGAAGTAAACAAAAATAAATATTATTCTGTTCTTGTTACTGCCTAGTTAATCTTTAGGTAGCTCTTTATGATGGAGAGAGAATGGGTTTTGAAATCAGCAGACTTAGGTTCTAGTTATGGTTATGCCAGTTCTGTAGCAAAACTTTCAATGTCGTTTGATTTTCCTAGGCTTCAGTTCCTCATGAAAACAAGAAGGTTGGATCATTTGTGCTCTGGGGGCCTCCATTCAATAGTGGGGAAATCTAGAACAGAGAGAAATATAGTCATATTCATAAAGTCAGATCAGTTACATTCATGGCTACTCTTCCTTAGCCGCCTTTGCTGTCTCCTTTTTCCCACCTGTAATTATTGCTGAGCCTCAGGGTTCAGTTCTTTGATCCTTTCCCTTCTCTGTTCTGTTTATTCCCTAGGTGAGCTAATTCAGGGTAATGGCTTCAGACTCAAATGTTTAAATGCCTGCACTTGGTTGTAAAATAGGTCAAACTTATATCAGAAACAGACCTCTTGATTTTGCATGAAAACAACTCTTTCCCAAGTGTTCTCCACCTTTGTAAATGACTTCACCATTCACATAGTGTTTAGGCCCCAAACCAAGACATGCCCTTGATTCTTCTCTTTTCTTCACATCACGCATTCAATCCATCAGCAGTTCTTGCCATTTCAACCTTTAAATACATTAAGAACCTGACCATTTCCTACTTCCTCTACTTCAGTCGTCTTAGTCATAACCACCGTCATCTCTGACCTGGTGTACCGCAGTAGCTTCTTAACTGATATCCTTGTTTCTTTTCTTGCCCCTTAATAGTTCATTTTCCACACAGCAGCCAGAGCAGTTCTCTAAAAATAAGTCATATCATGTTGATTTCTTACTCAGAATCATCCGATAGCCTCCCACAAAACTCTTTTCCATGGCTTACAAGTTCTTCTCTGACTTCATTCAGGACTTCTTTTCCTTCTCCCTCATTCTCCTTGAGCTATACAAATCTTTGTTTTTCCAAATACCCTACGGCCATGGCAAATTTGAAGACATTTTTTATTTTCTCTTACTGAGTGTTCTTCCTTCAGATATGTATTTGTTATTCATGTGTCTATATCATTAACACCAGAAATGCTTTCGAAAATGTATATTTTAAAATATAACAGCTCATAAAAACCTGGTGTAGTTATGGGTGTATACGTCTATCTTTAGAACCCAAAGATTTAAAAAAAGTCCAAAAACAGGATTTTGAGGCCTGCTGAGTTACAGAAAATGCTATTTGTGGAAAAGGTTGATGTAAATCTTTTATGAATGAATTCTAAGTATTTCCATTCATTATTAGGAAAAAGTCCTGGGTGGAATTTTGCATTGTCCTTGAAAGTTATTTCAGATGTTCATATGTCCCCAAAGAGCTGTACAGTATTGCCACTTAGCCTTAACCCAGGGTTATATGAAAAAGACTTTCTGCTTTATTATTAATAACTGATTTTTAAAAATAGGATATGCATGGGCAAATGTTATAAAATATTCTATAAATATGTGAAATGCAATTGGGGAAATATTCAACAATAATAATTATATGTATTATTGAAGGAAAGATTCAGCTTTCTAGTATTAGTTGGCAATTACTTTTACTGGCATATAGAATTTTTAGACATTGTTGGCTATCTTTTTTTTTTTTTTAAATTTATTTATGGCTGTGTTGGGTCTTCGTTTCTACACGCGGGCTTTCTCTAGTTGCAGCGAGCGGGGACCGCTCTCCATTGCGGTGCGCAGGCCTCTCACTGTCGCGGCCTCTCTTGTTGCAGAGCACAAGTTCCAGACGTGCAGGCTCAGTAGTTGTGGCTCACGGGCCTAGTTGCTCCGCAGCATGTGGGATCTTCCCAGACCAGGGCTCGAACCCGTGTCCCCTGCATCAGCAGGCAGATTCTCAACCACTGCGCCACCAGGGAAGCCCTGTTGGCTATCTTAAAGTAAAATTGATTTATGTTTCTATAAAAATAGTTGACACCTGTAAAATGCTTAATGGCCTACAAATGTTTATGCACGTCACTTCATTTAATGCTTCAAACAACCCTGTGTGAGGTAGGCAGTATTTTCCCTGCTTTACAGATGAGGAAGTGGAGACTTGGTCACGGGACTTGCCCTGAATCACATAACCAGTAAACTGTAGTTTGAATTCAGACTCGGTTCTTCTGATCTCGAAACCTGAACCCCTTCCACAACATAATGCTGGTGATCTAAAGTTTAACAAGCCAGATGAGAACTGGTCCAAGTCACAGTGGCATCTGCCTCTTAAGTGTTTGTGAAGGACACACTCTGTGTTCCTGTTAACTGGAGTGATTGATTGACTAGAGCTAAGTGTCCTATGATGCTGAGCAGTCAGTATCTCAGGAACCTGATTGCAGTGGTGTCTGCTTAATATGGTTGTCGGATTTTCATTGTTTCCTGGGGAAGTAATATGAATTGTTAATGGCAGGAAATTCTAACATATTTCAGTCCTAGGTTTGTGTAAAAAGCTTCCATGAGCACTTTGATTATTAACTTTGTAGGTGTGAATGCAGAGCAATTTCAGCACATAGACATTCTTTTCAGCCTAATGAGAATAGGCATTCTTTGGCTTATATCCAACAGAAAAACTGCCTTTCAAAGGATAGATTTCTGAAAACATCACGATCCATGGATTACAATTTCCAAAAAAAAAAAAAAAAACAACGTTAATGTAAGAAAACTCATCAGTCTAGAAGTTATTAGAAATCGTGTTTTGTACCAGCCAATGAAAATTTTATTGCAAATGTTTTTTTTTTTTTAAAGATTGGCATTTTTATTTTATTTTATTTAATTTTATTTATTTGGCTCCGTTGGGTCTTCTTTGCTGTGCACGGGCTTTCTCTAGTTGTGGGGAACGGGGCCTACTACTCTTCATTGTGGTGCGCGGGCTTCTCATTGCGGCAGCTTCTCTTGTTGTGGAGCACGGGCTCTAGAGCGAAGGCTCAATAGTTGTGGCATGTGGGCTCTAGAGCGCTGGCTCGGTAGTTGTAGTACACGGGTCTAGTTGCTCTGCGGCATGTGGGATCTTCCCGGACCAGGGATCGAACCCGTGTCCCTTGCATTGGCAGGTGGATTCTTAACCACTGCGCCACCAAGGAAGTCCCACAAATGATTCTTTCAAGCTCTTTTCAACAATCATTTTCTTAAGAAATAATAGTATAGGTAGCAAAAACAAGGGTCTTTTTTCCTCTTAAATAGGAAAATAGAAAATATTTCATCATTTTGGAAACTCATGTAAAGCTCAATTTAAAAAAACCCTCTTTTTGAAGGAAAAGAGTTGATTATATTGTAGTAGGTAGATAATTTATGAAAAATATAGTTGAATGCCACCTTGTAAAAGGTACTCTTGTAAGTGCTATAAAAGATATTTAAAAATGTAAGAAAAACCCATGACCTCCAGCAGCTCATTTGACAGATGATGAGATAATACACACACACACACACACACACACACACACACACACAAACATTTGTGTTGAAAATTTAGATGACAGTATAAGAAATTACGTGATAAGTACCAAATGGTGGATATGGACAAGATGTTCTGGAGATATTTCCCAGTAATTATCAGAGTTGTTTTCCTGCGCAAGGTACTTAGACAAGCAGTGTAGAGTTAGAAGAATATTCTTGGCAAAAAGGCTGTGAGCAGTATGGAGATTCCTTAAAAAACTAAAAATAGAACTACTATACGACCCAGCAGTCCCACTACTGGGCATATACCCTGAGAAAACCATAATTCAAAAAGAGTCATGCACCACAATGTTCATTGCAGCTCTATTTACAATAGCCAGGACATGGAAGCAACCTAAGTGTCCATCAACAGATGAATGGATAAAGAAGATGTGGCACATATATACAATGGAATATTACTCAGCCATAAAAAGAAACGGAATTGAGTTATTTGTAGAGAGGTGGATGGACCTAGAGTCTGTCATGCAGAGTGAAGTAAGTCAGAAAGAGAAAAACAAATACCGTATGTTAACACATATATATGGAATCTAAAAAAAAAAGGCCATGAAGAACCTAGGGGCAAGATGGGAATAAAGACACAGACCTACTAGAGAATGGACTTGAGGACACGGGGAGGGGGAAGGGTAAGCTGGCTGGGACAAAGTGAGAGAGTGGCATGGACATATATACACTACCAAATGTAAAAGATAGCTAGTGGGAAGCAGCCGCATAGCACAGGGACATCAGCTCGGTGCTTTGTGACCACCTAGAGGGGTGGGATAGGGAGAGTGAGAGGGAGGGAGAAGCGAGAGGGAAGAGATATGGGGATATTTGTATATGTATAACTGATTCACTTTGTTATAAAGCAGAAACTAACACACCATTGTAAAGCAATTATACTCCAATAAAGATGTTAAAAAAAAAAAGGCTGTGAGCAAGTGCCTATCAATGGCAAAAAATCAAAAACTTTTTTCCCAATGTAGAAATGAAGGATTGGGCTGCAAATAAAGGTGGAGGGACCTTGAAGGAGAGGATAATTTAACATTCAGAATACTTAACTTCTTTACATTTAAATTGCTATGTAAAGAAAACATGCCTAAAATTTGTTTTTGAGTATGTGCTTTTGCACATAAATGTGATGATACATTTTTGTTTCTGCTTTGGCTCATTTTCATATTGAAGTCTATCTATTCTGTGAGTTATAGCATCAAGAAAGAATAAAGTATTTTTGAAAATACCCCAAAACAGGAAACTTTTGAACCTGTCCCAGAGGATATTTTTTCTTCATTTTCAATGAATTAACTAGCAGAATCTCTATTGATATTAATTAATTAAAACTTTTGTTTTAAATGGGAAGTTTGATCTCTAAGTTAAATGTGGAAAAGTACCAACTCAGCTAGTTTCTTCTGGTCTACATTGCAGTCTTAACACCTGCCTTTTAATGAAAATAGCAAGTTCTCCTAGGAAAGGATGGAAACTATTAGCAGAACCTCAGAGAAACAGCTTTTTCCCCTCTAAGGCAGATGAGAATCTGCACATGGAGCTGAAATTTTCTGAGCACAGAATTTCATAACACATATTTCTGCTCTTTTTGCAATATACCAGGGTAAACTTTTTTCCGTATTCGTTTATTCTTAAATGGCTTGCCTTTTCCTAGGTAGTGTGTGAGGTTAGATAATGTAAATGGAGTATGTGAGTGCAACTGTGTATGTGTTCCAAGATGATGGGGAACCTTACCTTCTGCAACTTTGGGGTTGAACCATTACCTCCATCCCCACCGTGGTTTCTTTTTTTTTTAAATTGGGGTATAGTTGTTTTACAATGTTGTGTTAGTTTCTACTGTACAGTGAAGTAGAGTTCCCTGTGCTATACAGCATGTTCTCAATGGTTATCTATTTTATACATATTAATATATATATATGTCAATCCTGATACTGTGTCTTCATTTGGCCTTTTAAAAAAGTTACTCTTCCTTTCAGTCTTGCTAGCCTGCCAGTGGATGTCCACAGTCTTTTAACTGGTATTTGGTACACAAACTGTACTTGTCTCCATTAACTCACTTGGTTTCATTTCTATACTTGTTTTTAAAGTCTGACATTTAGTTACTTGAGAGTTTCTAAAGCAGCTTTTGAAGGAGGCTCCAGTAGCAAACAATTAAGACCATAATGAACTTTTCAATAATCCTGCTCTGTTAAGGGCAAAACAGGAAAAGGTTAGGACTTCTAGGGACCTGAAGCAAACATGTATTAAAAGGAAGGAGAAAAAAGCCTTTAAATCTCAAATGACTGTAGATAGATAATAATAATAATGAGGCATCTGTGTAGAATGTTAACACTTGAAGAATCTTGATGAAGATATATGGAATTTCTGTGTACTAATCTTGCCACTTTTCAGTAGTTTGACATTTTTTCAAAATAAAAAGTTACTAGTATATTTTACCACAATAAAAAAAAAAGATTTTAAAAAGGTTACCAAAAACAATCTCAAAGGATCAGCAATTTCATCCAGATTATTGATGAAAATACCTTTGGTATTAATGTCCCCCATTTTTCTGTTCTACCTCCCCTGATGTCCAACATTAATTGTACTTTAATAAAGACTGAATTAAACAAGTTAATGACCTGTGCCAGCATGTTCAGTAAGGAAAGATCTTCCCACGAAGCATTATGGCAGCTTTGTTCATTTGCAGCTCCCTTCATCACGTTTAAGTTATCCAGTTTATTTCTTTCAACTTTGAAGTTTCTTTTCCATCAAAAGGTCAGATTTGGGTTAATTACCCCAAACACACAATCTTTTGGTGAATCTTATTTCCACTTTTCAAAACTATTGAGTTATGACCCCAGTTAATTGTGTGGTTGCACTCTCGTACTGTGTTTAATGCTCATATCGTAGGAGAAGTTACCCCAAAAGAAGAGATATTAGCAATAAGAAACGTTGCTGACACCTGACACAGAGCCTGGCATGTAATAAGTGGCCCATGCCTATTACTTGGACCACTGATGAATGAATCAATGGCTAAGATTAATTACTTACCGCCTACTACGCCCTTAAACTGAGGACTTATTGTGTATTACTCCTGAATCCTCACAGCAGCTTCATGTGAACTGTATACCTCAGCACATGTCTACTGTCAGCGCTCCCCGGCTCTCCTTTGTCAGTCCCCTAAGAGAAAGGTACCCACCAAGTGGATCATGATAAACCAGTTGCCGCTTTGGGGTTCTGCCGCCTGGGTAGTTTTGTACTTTGTGGAGAATGTGTTGTATACACAGTGTACCCAAACATTTGTTTAATGAAATGATAGAAGCGATCATCAATGTATATAATCAAAAGTAGATATTCAAACAGTAGTTTCTGTTTGACTTCGGGATATGTTATAAATTTCTCGATGCAAACTGACTTTCTTGTTTTCTCATAACAGTTGATTGGTATTCTTTGGAGAGACATGACTTACATGCTTTTGTCTTTGGATTCTAGAAGAGCCTTAGAAGTATCCTTTTAGATATTACACACACACACACACAATTTGATATTTTGTGTTATATACTTTATATACTAATTTACCTCATATCTTTATATATGTGATATATGGCATTGACAGTTTAGAGATACAGTATATTGTATTATATTTTATTTGTCTCATACTGCTTTTCTGTAGAATGTCAGTCATGAGGGCAGCACTTTATCTGGTTCATCACTCTGTCTTTGCATCTAGAAGTATGCCTGGCATGGAGTAGGCACTCAGTAAATGTAATTAAAAAGCAAATGCTTTGTACAGCATGGTGACTCTAGTTAACAGCAACAACAATAACAAGGCAAATGCTTTTCAGTAAGAGGTTTACTGATAATTTTATTCATAGGTTAGTGAGTGCTCTAGTTTAATTTGAACAGTCCTATTCCTTTTCAGTGATTGTCAAACTAGACCTTATATTTGCTTTCTTTCTTTTTTTTCCCTTTTTTTTTTTTTTTTAAAGGAAGAATCCCCAGCACAAGATAGAATATAGACATAGTACATTTCCAGGTAAGTAATTTTCCCTCAGGAAACTCCAAATGAAACCTTCAAATGGATTCTCCTGTTAAACCTAGATACAGTTTCCAGTTATTGTGAATTTTTAAAATCTCTGCTCCTGTGAATTTGTTGAATTGCTGATTTTAATAATTTTCTTAGATTTAATAACTGATGAGTTTTTATATAGCAGATGTTTTCTACAATCATTGTCCAACAGTATATAGTTGCCTTGGTATCTGTTATGATTCTTTTGTTTGCAGGTACCTTAAAACAAAATCTCAAACTGGCCTGAATGATAAAGAGATCATATTGACTTCTATAACTGAAAAGTCCAGAAGCAAGGCTAGATTGGACAAGATTTGTTGCTTTGGCTCATTAATAATGTCAATAATTCACCAACACCCAATTTCCTTCCATCATCCTGTCTTTAGAGGGGTGATTTTTATCCTAAGACTGGCTCCTCTCCCCACCAAGGAACTATATGCATCCTTATTCAACTGGCTAAACTCCATTTAACATGGTAAACTCCCCATGTTTATATGTAAGGAGAGAGAGAGAACAACTTTGACTCTTGCTATTCCTAGGAAAAATCATAAAATTAACTTTTTTTAAACTGGCTTAGGTTACATTCTTATTCTTGAATTAATCACTGTGACCACTGATTAGTTTGTTCCACCCTTGGAACCAAGGCAGAGTCCCTTTCTTCAGAGTCCCTTTCTTCAGAACCACAGAGATCCCCAGTAGAAGCTAGTTTTGGGGAAGAAGGGGAGATAGACACCAGAGATGCAACTATCGAATGACCGTCATTCCTGTTTACATCAGTCTGTTTTACCTTCTGTTTCCCCTGCTTCTGAACTCTAATATTTTTTCCCGTTAACAAATTCTGGCTTCTTCATATCATTTATATAATGCAGAGGCCAATTCATCATCCAGTATTTCTGCCCACAGAGTGAGAGAATAAAATGTACTATCCGGGCTATGCCCACTTGCCTTTGTATATGTATAAACACAGCCAACTTGTAACCAAGTGATAAAAATAATTAATTTCACCACAAGGGAATTCTATTTGCTGTTTCTTATTGAAACACACTTCAGTGCTTTAATACTGCGGATACAGATTTAATCACTTTATCTGAGCTAATGTGGTATGGAGTTTATATGTTATCCTTTTCTTTATTGGGGCTGTATCTCAAGCTATAGCTTTTATGATTGTTAAATTAACTTTCCTTTGAACAATAATGTAATAATATTTGATTAAAACTCTATTTTATTGACAGATTTCAGCACTGCCCCATGAAAGAGCATTTGACACATTTGTATATCTTTACAGAACTAGGAACCATTTTCCTAAAACCGACAATATGCATCATATGGCATAGTTAAAAGTATCTGAATTTTCTTTGAAAAATCTCTTTGAATTATCACTGAAGTGTCTTCTGAATGAAGAACGTATTTTTAGAACAATTAACTTTTCTTAAAAAAAAACTTTATTTTGTTGGAAAGACAGTTGTGGTTTTTTTTTTAAGTATGATATTTTAATGTAACAGTTTAGCCTTGTATATTTAATGTACTTTCAAGAGTTGTTATGTGGCAATATAGTCAGAATATCTCTTCCTACTCTAAAATCCTATAAATTAAGGTGTCTGGGGTATTTAAAATATTAAATGTTGAGGTCTCATATTTCTTAATTTAGAGATATCTAAAATAAAATGCTAACATACTTGTTTTTCTTATTTCCCAAATCTTTAAAGTTTAACATTACCCAAGATCTTAATCTGATTTATGTAACACTCATTCACTCATTTATTCATTTATTATGTGTCTTCCAAGTGAGCAGAGTTACAGAGATACATGAGAACCAGCTCTGGCTCTACATGCTTGGGGTGAAATGCTCTAAAATCTTGGAGGAAAGGGGTGGAGCACTTTTTGCCAGGGTTTATCAACGTGGACTTGATAAGGGAATTTTAAGTTGGTCTTTACGATGGTAGGATTTCAATTATCTTTGTTTCTTAGCTTTGCGTGGGTGGGTATAGGACATCCCAGACAAAGTGAATAATAGATGAGTCAAGGACATTGAGTAGAAAATGGAAAGTTGTGTTTGGAGTTAGAAGGTAGATCAGTTTAATTGACAGGGAGAGTCTCTCTAGTTACTGTGAATGATACTAAAGGGGTGTATTGAAGTCAGATTATAGAAGCTCTTGAAAGCTAGACCAAAGAGGTATTGTGCACTGACAAACAATGGTGAGCCAGTATTTTACCCCTGATGATGAGCAGTCTGAATTAGAGTAGGGGAAGCCTTCTGGAGATTAGTTAGGTAGTTGAATAAAGGACCAGAACTAGGCTACCATGAGAGTAGGAAGATAGGATTGGATACAAGTGAGATTTTGAACTAAGAGTCAATAGGATTTGCCAACTGATTGGTTGTGGTGTGGGGGGTGGATGAGGTAAAGGAAATAGGAACGACTGAAAATTACAGATTATCAGGAGGCTGGAGATGATAATAGAGATCAGGAGGAAGAACTAGGTAGTTTGTGGGTTGTTTTTTTTTAACACATGTTAAATTTGAGGTGGGGGTATCATAAATACATAATAAAACAGTAAAAGTTAATATAGACCCATATACTATATACCAAATACTATAGAATTTTATAATACAGAATAACTACATGAAATCCTTATTTAATTTCTGATTTGTAGCACTCCTAAAACACTTCAGTTTGTAAAGTTCTTCCATACATGTAACAGTTTATGCAGTGTATTCCAATTTTTGTAGGTTTGACTGCTATCATCTGTTAAGCTTCTTGTATAACTAATTGGTTTAAAATTTCACTAACTTTCCACACTTTTTCATAGTGCTGCAGTTTTAGCACAACATATTGAATACAAGAGTGATCAATGCCAGGAAGATTTTATTTTAAACTTTCTTAGCTACCTTGCTTGTTGACAGCATTTGAAAGAAATTGTTGTTAGCATTTTATTACCTGATTATTGGAGTCATTCTTTCTGGCTTTGATTATTATGTGATAGTCATGATTCTAGGTGATCAGTACCATTCATGACTCAAAATTTAGAATGTCCTACTGCTAGCTATTTTCCTATTTCTCTAGTTCTGCAGTTGTATGCACACATGTGCTTATGTAGACTTTTTTCTTTTCAGAAGTAGAAATTAAAAGATCTAGAAAGAAAGCTATTAAGGAAGGTTGGTGAAACTTAAATGAGATTCTGTAAACTGCTGCTTACTGTGAGGAAACCTGAGAGATTTTGGAACATATAAAAGGCTAATGCAATGGTGTTTTAAAAAAGAAATAAACTTAATGGATAATAAAGTGGATCAGACCTGCACAAACTGCTTTCCCAAAGTTAAAAATATGAATACCCAACTAGTAGCTTGGTCTTTAGTAGTAGTAAAATGAGGCATTTAAAAATGTTTATTCTTATAGTATGTAGTAAGCTTTCATCTTTAGAGATGCTGGGCTAAAGTATTTTTTCACTTAAATGAAAATTAATATCCTAACTAATCCTAAGATATACTGGAAAAGAAAGGAAAATAAAACCTGAAGAATTATTGATGTTAAGCTGTAATGAGACATCTGTCTTATTATTGCCTATTACCAGAAAACTATTTGGAGAAAATCAGCAATTTGGAAAGATTTTTTTCTCCATGTAAAAATCTTCCAGCATGTATGTGACACAGTATACTCTTCAGTAGCTCTGCAGACTTGGTTCTTGGGATAAGACTTTGATGGTGAAATTTTAAATTGTACAGGAAATATTGGATACAAACTTCAGAGTTGTCATTCTGTTATTATAAATTCCTCTGCATAAATAGAAAAGTCAGAAATTACCATATCCTAATACCAAATAGTTAATAGCATGTTGTTTCAAATATGTTAAAGAGTTTGTTACTTTTTCTAGAGGTTGTTATTTTTCATTGTTATGGTAGAACAGTGTTACCCATCAGTTTTTTTAAAAAAGTGACAGCTTATTTCTCTTGTGCTGCTTTCAAGTAGTCAAGCTGTCAGCCTGTCTCTGCATTTCATATTCCTGTAGAGAAAATGAAAATTCCTGTTTTGTCCTTAAAATTAGAACTTCGGAGTTGGAAAGGATCTTTGAGGTCATTTGAGGTCAAAGGATCTTTGAGACAGAAGAATTCTAGAATTGTAATTCTACTATTATAATGTTATTTAGAAATCTGTAAAGTCTAATGGCTGTTACCATAGTAATCCTAGTCTTATTGAAGCATGAGCTAAATTTTCCAAAGTTTGGAAGCTTATATTACCTCATTTGGTCACAACCCTGGTGTGTCAATCAGATTGTGCTAGGTTTGCAGCGAAAACAAACGGTCCTCAAATTTTAGTGCCTTACAACGATAAATAGGTGTATTTCTCCTTCATGTTACATGCATGTAGCTGCATGTTGGCTGTGGCTCTGTCTCATGTGTGTTCTCATCCTAACTCCAGGCTGAAGGATCAACCTCTATCTGGGACACACTGTTCTCCTAGCAGAGGGGAAATGGCAATAGCAGAACCACAGAAAGGCCCTTAAAGCTTCTCCATGGAAGCTGTTACTTCCACTCACTTTTCTTTGGCCAAGTCTGATGTCAGTGGGGGTGGGTAAATAGAATCACATCACAGGGAGCGACAGTGAATAACTGGGACAAAAATACATTCTACCACAGTGGAAGGTAGGGTAGCATGAATATGATTATGATATTATTAAGGAACCATTATGAATCTCAGAGGACATTTTAGTCTTGGGAGCCTCATGGTAGGAAAAGTTAGAATTAAGCAAATGTTAAAAAAAAGTTAGAATTATAACAAATGAGAGCTTTAGCCCCCTTTCTAGAAATTTGTAGTAGTTAGCTTTGTATTAAGTAAAATTAATTCTTCTTGGCAGAAAAGGATATTTTACAGTTAGATGTTTCTAATCCCAGGTTGAGTGGCAATTGTTGTGTCATGTACTAAACTGTTTTTCAGTGAGAAACATTTCAGATGAAGATGACAGTGTTGGCCAACCCAGTGAGTACAACCTGCATGACAGCGTTACAGATGATGAGGGAGAAGAATATGAGCCAACAGATGAAGATTCCGACTGGGAACCAGGACAGGAAGACCTAGAAAAGGAAGATGTGGAAGGGCTTTTGAAAGAAGCGAAAAAGTTCATGAAAAGAAAAAAGTAACTCTCCTCTGCAGTAATATATGGCTCATATTTACCATTTCTTTGTGGAAAAATAATTCAGGAACCACGGAAGCACTTAAGTGATAATTGTTTTCCTTCTTTTTATAGTTATGACTTTACTATTGACTCTTTACAAGTGAAACACTGAAATGTCAACCTTCAGTGTAGTGGATGGAATTTGTTTTGTTGGTTTGCTTTTTCTATCCTATTTAAAGCATCTGGAAATAATAAGCAGACAGAGAGTTAAAAAGAAATAATTTGATATTTTTCATGTACTTCGTGTGTTTATAATAAAACTAAAAGCCATAGGTTGCACAAAACATTGGTCTCTTTTCTTTTTTCCAAAGATGCTGTCTTTATATAGAATACTTACTCCAGTATAAGCAGGCAGATTGCATAATTAGTGGGAAAGCATGCTTCTTTCATTCCTATTAAAAGTAATTCTTCGAGCAGAACCAGGCTTTAAAAAATAACAGCCATCATCTAATGGCTGTTATTTTTTCTAGAACCCTAGATGTGAGCTTTGCAATTTCATTTACCACTTTTATTCTTTGAAACAGGGAAATCAGTACCAAATGGATACTGCAAATAGATTCAACTAGACTGTAGAAGAGAAATGTCCACCATGTCGGGGATGTTATTTTGCGTCCCAACTCTGTAATTTACTGTATGTCTGAGTTTAAAAGTATTTAGGAAAACTCAAAGAATTTGACCATTTCTTTTACAAACTGAAGTCCTGCCTGATTATTTTAGCTCTCAATGTGCTGTCCTTGTATTAAGAATAAAGACAGTATTTTTAACCATAATTTTCTCAAACGATATTAGTTCTTTTATCCTCAGATGAAAGTAGCAAGTTGTCTGCCAGCATTCAAGATGCTGGCCTTTTATTTCAAGAAGAAACTCCTTCTTCTCCAATTTTATGTAGTGTATCTTTTTTTAAAAATTAATTTATTTTGGCTGCATTAGATGTGGCGAGCGGGGGCTACTCTGTTGCGGTGCACAGGCTTCTTATTGAGGTGGCTTCTCTTGTTGCAGAGCACAGGCTCTAGGTGTGCAGGCTTCAGTAGTTGTGGCATGCGGGCTCTAGAGAGCAGGCTCAGTAGTTGTGGCGCACGGGCCCAGTTGCTCGTGGCATGTGGGAACTTCCTGGACCAGGGATCAAACCCACGTCCCCCACACTGGCAGAAGGATTCCCAACCATTGTGCCACCAGGGAACTCCCTGTATCTCTGTTGTTAAACTACTTTAGGCTCTGTAATACTCTTCATTTTAGATGACTTAGAATCTTTGAAATATAGTTTAGAATCTTTAATTTGGGTATGTACACAACGCAGTAGATACAGTATTGAAATCATAAATCATAAACCAAAAGTTTTCTTGTTAAACACTAATATTTTCTATTCTAAAAGAACCTAAAAATGTATATCTAGAAAGAGCAAGACAGATTTATAATTGTTTTCTTAGTGTCTTTAAATTTGTTTTCAAGAAATTGTATAATACTAAAATTTACTTAAATTACAGCAAGGAAAAGGTAAGTATTTCTCTATTGTCTATTATTCTGATTTTCTCTCTGTTGTTATTTAGGAACTAATGTTCTTTCCTAATGTCCCTTTAGTCTTGGGGGCTTGAAAAACCTGTGAAAAAAATTCTTTGAACTTATTCTCATTTTGCACTAACTTAATCCTTAAAGTGTTTCTTGATCCACTTACAGATCTATCCCAAAGGAATTAAAAACGTGTCCACGTAAAAACTTGTACACAATGTCCATAGACGCTTTATTCGTAATAGTCAAAAAGTGGAGACACCTAAATATCCATTAGCTGATGAATGGATAAACAAAATGTGGTCTTCCTCGACAACCAAATATTTTTTGGCCATAAAAAAGAACTGAAGGATTGAAACATGCTACAGCGTGGATAAACCTTGGAAACCTTACGGTAAGTGAAAGGAGACAGACACAAAGGGCCACAGATTGTGTAAACTCTTTTCTATGAAATATCCAAAATAGGCAAATCCATAGAGACAGAAAGTAGATGAGTGGTTGCCAGGGTCTAGAGGAGGGAGGGGCTAGGGCGTGACTCCTGATGCATAGAAGACTTTCTTTATGAATTGATAAAAATATCCTAAAATTAGTGGTGATGATGCAAAATTCTGTAAATTTACTAAAACCCACTGAATTATACACTTTCTAAGGGGGAATTTTATGGCATATGAATTATATATCTCAATAAGGGTATTATAAAAAAAAGAATGCAAAGGATGACACTCGTCTTTTAGAAAGAAAAAAAAAGCATTCAATATCAGAATATATTCTTCCTGGAAGTAGAGTAATATGATAACTCATGGTAGCTGTTTTTTAAGGATAGTTTGATGTGCCTTTCATAATCATCCTGAAGACACTTTTGAGTATAACAAATGTATAAATATGTAACTCAATTGACTAAAGTGTAAGAAAAATTTGCCACTTGTAATTGGACTATATTTAAGTCTGTGATTCTCGAAATAGAGGGAAAACTGATGACATTTGTGGGCTCAAAAGCAATATTAACAAAAACTTGATTATTTAATTAATTGCTGTCCTGAACGTGGAAAAGAGCCAACTCTCCCTATCGTGGTGTTCATGGAATTTAAACTATATCCCAGCCTCCTCCTTCAAGCTAAAAATGATCACATATACATTTCTCACCTACATGTTTAATTCTAAAAGCAGATATTTTTTGTTGACTTCTTGAAGGGAGGTGGGTTTTCTGGGACCTTGGGAAGCTGGAGAGATGAAGATTTTTCAGTGACACATGGGTGCTGATTCTGCTTTTCTCCCAGGTTGAGGATGGCTTTGTTGATACTGTTGGTTTCTAGAACTAGACGATCCTAGTGGTTGTAAACATTCATTGTAATGAAAGCAAATAGATTGTGAGCATAATTTTTCCAGAATGGTGATATAAAGCTGACAATAAATGGATAGTGACTTTCTTCTGATTTATCTATGCAGAGTTCAGTGTCACCAACACACCGCATGGAGGCGGAAACCACACACCAACATGCTATATCCAACCCTGCTCTGTGTGACCACCTTGTTGCAATTAATTTCTCTTTCATGTGTGTGTATATGTGTTTGGTTTCTTCCTGCCAATCTGCAAACCTAACTTATGAAGCTGCTCCTCTACAGTAGTTATTGAAAGAAAAATGATAAAGAGTAATTATTGCTGAGATTGTTACCGGCCATCTTGATATAATATACATAATAAACTTGATTATCATAAACAACCACAGTTGTACTCTGTTGTGCCCAAGACCCTGTCTTAGGTGCTGGTGATTCAAAGAAGAATAACACAGAGTTTCTGTTTTCAGTGTCCTTACAGTCTGTTTGGGAAGATAGGATATTTATTCATTCAGTAACGGTGACTACCGAACACTGTGGAGAATGCAAGGAAGAAAAGGACATGGGGTCTACAGTCAGAGAGCTCACAAAGGCAGTGAGGCAAGTATGCAAATAGCATAATGGGTAGAAATGAAATAGTCCAAGAAAGGAATACTGGAGTATAATTTAAATGTCCTGTCTTGCTGCATATTGAAATACAGTCTCATTCTTGAGGAAGAGCCCTTGTCTGATTTGAGTTACAATCTGAACTAGCAAATTTTTTTCATGGTACACAATTTTTATCTTCAGTAGTGACTGGCAGACATACTGTGGTTATTCACATTTGAGTATGTGGCAGACAGTTCCTCAAAAATGAACTTAGCCTATTTTTTCAAGGAAAGCAACCAACAGTATATGTTGTAATTGTAAAAATTGAGCTTTCAAAGAAAAAATTAGAATTTTAGAAAACTTGTGTATGTCGCTGTGAGCTTGATAGCTTCCCAGAACTTTTAAAACTCTTCTGATGATATTGATGGTGATATAATACAATGAAATGTGTCCACATTTAGGAGATCTACAAAACTGAGCAAGCCATTATTTTACAAATGACCAATGTATGTTATAAAATCAGGCATGGGTAAAAGATACATTCAAGGCATAAGATAGACCAATGAAACTTAGTGCAACAGAGTCTGTAAAGTTCATTATATGATTTCACGTTACACATTGCACCTAACATCTCAGAAGCTGCTCTCTGTCTATTTTGGGTGACTTTTTGAAAATAACATTCACAATTATCTGAAAAGCCTATTAAAATACTTCCTTTTCTAAGTATATATCTGTACAAGGCCTAATTTTCTCTATATACTTTGAGCAAAACAACATACGAGAGCAAACATGAGAATCTGTCTTTTATTAAGACAGGCATTAAAGAGATTTAAAAAATGAGAGATTACAAAAATGTGAAACAATGCCACTCATTTCACTAAATTAAAATATTATTTTCCATAAAATATATTATTTGTGTTTATGTATAATGGATTTATTATTTTTAAAAGCATTAGCAAATAAATATTTTAAATTTCTCAATTATAATTTCAAAACAGGTAAGTATAGATATGACCCTCATAAACAAAAGCTCTTTAGGGTCCTCAATAATTTTTACGAGTTAAAGGAGTCTTAAGCCTCAATGTTTTGAGAACCACTCAATTAGATCACTGTACCATTCAACTAGGCTAGTTATGGTGGGATAACCCCCAAATCACAGTGCCTGAACACAAGGAAAGTTTTCATAAGCCAAGATTTTTTGTGTTGGGTGACTCTCCAGGCCAGTGTCTTTCATGTGGCAACTCATCATTCCAGGCTTTCAGAACCTGTCATCTTGTAGTTGCACCACCGGAATATGAAAACTTATCAATCATGACTGCAAGGGGAACAAAGAAAGTGGAGGGTTGTACCCTGTTAATTAAATGCTTCATGCTGGGAGTGTCACTCATGCTCACAGCCCATTGGCCAGAAGTAGTCACATCGCCTTGCCCACTGAAAGGGCCCTGGAAAATACAATTTGGGTGCCCAGAAAAGATGAGAACCAGATGGAGTGAACACTAGTAATGTCCACAATCACTGAAGGGGTGAGTGATAAATAGGGAGAAGAGAGTTGAAGACAAGATCTTGTGTGTCAGCATTTAAGGAGTAGGAAGATAAAGAAGACTTCAAAGGAATTGGAGAAGAGAGATGTCAGGAACTTGCTGTGTTGCAGAAGCTAAAAGTTGAGGAACTATTAGAAAGTAGCGAACAATGTCAGTTGCTACAGAATGGATACAAGCCTAAGTACTGAGATTAGATTTGACTTCGTACTTCATGGAGATAATTGAATCCATTAGATGAGAACTTACAGACTCTCACCTGTATCTACCTATCTCCCAGCTATTCCCATATTCTCTGTTGTCTTTCCTGATATTACAGTTGAATTGTCTGTGTTCCTATTTAAAGCCAATCCCCCATATTCAGTCACCTCTTTCATGCTCGTGGATATCACACTGGTAATTCCTCCCTTTTGCTCTCATCTCATCAGTCTTTGCCTATATACTGAACCATTCCCATCACCATATAAAGAATATTTCTTCCATCCTGAAAACAAATGAAAATCTTCCTCTGACTTCACTTTTCTCTACAGCTTTACTACTCCATTTCTCTTCTCCCCTTAACAGAAATATTCCCCAAGAGTGTTGTCTATACTTGTTGTCACTAATGCCTCTACTCCTTTGAAACTCAAGCTTTCCTTATCACCTCTCCATTGCAACTGCTTTGGTCAAGAGCATCAATGATCACTCTTCTAAATCCTATGATCAGTTCTCAGCCCTCATTCCTCTTGAACTTTCTGCAACATTTGAGACAATAAGTCACTCCTACCTCCTTGAGACACTTCCTTGATTTGACTTCTAGGAAATTAGAGTTTCTTGAGATTTTTCTGCCTTACTCCCAGTGTCCATTGCTGGGTATTTAGTTTTTCCATGAGCTCTTAATGCTGAGTACCCTGCAGCAGAGTCCTTGGTCTTCATTTTCCTATTTACATTCATTTGCTTGGTGATTTCATGCAATCTTCTGTTTTGTTTTGTTTTTTCTATGTATGGATAACTCCTAAATTTGTATCTCAAGACCTGACCTCTTCCCTAACTAAATTCCAGACTTACATACCCAATTGTCTACTCAACATCTCCGCTTGAATGTATGATAGACATCTCAAACTTTACATGTTCAATACTGAATTCGAACTGCCCTCCTCGCTACCCCCCAAACCTTCCTCTCCTGATCAGACCTAAACAACTTGATATTATTCTTGACCTTCCATTTTCTCCCACACTCAGCAGAATCTTGATGGTTCTACTTTCAGAATATATCCAGAATCTGACTCTATCTCTGAACTTCCACTGCTATCAGCTTGGGCTCCCTGCTTCAATCTTTGGCCTCTACAGTTATATATAGCCTTAAATGTATATATTAGGAAAAAAGAATACAAATAAATGAACTAAGTTTTCTCAAGAAGCAAGATAAAAGCATCAAGATAAACCCGAGGAAAATAGGACAGAATTAGTAAAGTGAAAACTTGAAATAAAAGACTCGAAAAAGCAGTAGACTTGATCAGTAGTACACAAAAATAGATTCTTTGAAATGATTGATAAAATAGACACGTGGCAAAAAAAGACATTAGAAACAAAAATGGTTAGAACTATACATACGAATGTTGTAAAATTTTTGTAAGATAATATGTACAACTTTTTGTCAGTAAGTTTGTAAATCTAGATAAATGTATGACTTTCTATAAAAATATAATTTAATCAACATTTACTTTAAAATAGATTTAAAAATCTGAATAGATCAATAGCTATAGAGGAAATGGAGAGTATTCAAAGATCTGCCCCTACTGTGGTACTAAATGCTGGGGATTACAAGTGAAGTCTATTAAACCTTTATTCAACATACAGTCCTCCTGTTATAAGAACTATTACAGAGTATAGAAAAACATGGAAAACTCTCCAATTCTTCGAATCAGCCAAAGACAGCACTGAAAAACTTACAGACTTACCTCAGTTTGAACATAGACATAAATATCCTAAATAATGACTCACTTGTCTCCAACAGTGCATTAAGATATCATGATGCACCAGGATTTATGCTGAGCGTATAAGGGTAGTTCAGTGTCAGTAAATCTATTAATGTGATTCATCACACTAACAGGTTAAAGAAGGAACAGTTTCTCATGATCTCCTGAAAAGCCAAAAATGGTACTGGATAATTCAACATTGTTCTTCAAAAAACAAAATAACAAGAAGAAAGCGCTTGGTAAGCTAGGAGTATAATTAAACTGCTTTAAGTTGATGCAAGTGTTTATTTGAAATTTACAGCAAACATTGCAGTTCATAGGGAAACATTAGAAGTGTTCCCAGAGAAGGAGTTTGAAACAAGATGGTCTCCACGATCACCTTTACAGTTTCATGGTCTTCTGAGTCTTCCTCCCCAGGTAATAGAAATGAAGAGAAATAAGAGTTTTCCATATTGGATAGGAAAAAAACCCCAACAAAACCTGTTACTATCTGCAACATGTTTGGCTACTTAGGGAACACATGAACTGAAAAATTATTAAAACTAACAAGGATTTTTTTTAAATTGGCTAGATACAAGATCACCAAAAATTAACAGCTTCCCTATACATCTGCAGGAACAAGTTAGAAAATGTAATGAATGAGTATCTTATTCAGAAGAGCAACAAAGTCGAAAATGCCTAGTAATAAACCTAACACAAATGTGTAAGACCTATAGAATTAGATATTAAAACTTTATAGGACATGAGAGACTGACATAGATGGAAATGCACACTATATTTCTAGATTAAAAATGCAATGTTGAAAGACACCTTAATTAATTTGATGTGGTAATCATTTCACAATATATATTATGTCAAAACATCACGTTGTATACCTTATATACAATTTTTATTTATCACACCTCAATGAAGTGGAAAAATATATAAATCTCTCTAATCAGTAAATTCAATGAAATCTCAAGTAAAATTTTGAATTTTTTTTTTTTTTTTTGCGGTACGCGGGCCTCTCACTGTTATGGCCTCTTTCGTTGCGGAGCAGAGGCTCCGGGCGCACAGGCTCAGCGACCATGGTTCACGGGCCCAACCGCTTCGCGGCATGTGGGATCTTCCCGGACCGGGGCACGAACCCGTGTCCCCTGCATCGGCTGGCGGACTCTCAACCACTGCGCCACCAGGGAAGCCCTGAATGTATTTTTTATAGAGTTTTACAACCTAAAGTTTTGACAAGTTTGCAATTTTAAAGTTCATTTTGAAGAAAAATATACTTCACAAATCAATAATTTTTGAACAAGAACAATGAGAAGACTCAACCACCTAGTCAAATTGTCTATATCTAAACAATAGAAGTATACGTGCTTTTAAAAAATTGTTATCAATACAGGAAGAGACAAACAGATGAATGAAACAGCATAGAGATTCTAGAAACAGACCCATATGTATATAGGAATTTAACTTATGATAAAAGTTCAATTTTAAACCAATTGGGCCAAGTTGAAAAATAATGAAATTATACTCGCCTCAGATTCTGAAAAATAAAATTCAGATGGATTAAAGAAAAAACATGGGGGAAATAAAATATTGGAAGGAAATGTAAAATAGTTCCCTAACCTAGTGTTAAGGAAAGCCCTTCTAAGCAAAACCCACGCTTCAGAATCTATAAAGAAAAAACATGACACATGTCACTCAAAAATAAAGAAATTTTGTTTTAATAGAGCAACAGACAGGGAAAATATTTGCAGTATATGCAATGTATATACATAAAAATCTATGAACAATGTAAAAGAAAAATGGACAAGAGACATGAACAGGTGATTCATAGAAGATAAGCAGTTTGCCAGTGTGTATGTGAAAATGCGTTCAGCCTCACTGTACATGGGTACAAATTAACATGATGGAAGAGTTCTTGACTGCCAAGTTTTAATCTCAAATATTGACAACTTTCAGTGATAACAAGGAAGTGTTCAATGGTCAAGCCTTTCTGGAAGACAATTTTGCCATAGTTACAAATATTTAAAGTGCACGCCCTTTGACTCAGGTTCCTATTTGAGGAAACAGTCCTACAAAAAACTTTGTGTCCAAGTGTAAAGATGAATATTCCAAAAAGTCCATTGTAGCCTTGTCTCTAATAAGAAAGAAAAACAAAAAAGAAAAGGAAAGAACCTAAATCTCCATCTATCAATAGGGAAATAGTTGACTAAATTATGAAGCTGCCATATTGTGGAGTATTATGCAGCCATTAAGAAGAATGTGTTTGACTTATGTACAAATATGAAGAGCTCTCCAAGAAGTGCTGTTTGTAAAAAAAAAAAAAGAAGTCATTGAATAATTAGACCAGTATGACTGCATTTATGCAAAGAAGTACCTGTGTATATTTATTTACACTTGAATAGAAAAAAAGCAGGGTATAGGTAACTGTTAATAATACTTACCTGTGAGAGTGGGAATGGATGTGGGAGGGGGAGGGGAGTAAGGGTGGACTGTCAAATTCAGCCCATGTACTAATGTATTCCCAGAATACATTATTATATTATAACAAGAACATATTCAAGTACCACTTGTATCCAAAAAAAATCATTGCTAAGGATCCCAATCGAGGCTGGCAGTGATAGAGATAAGCAGTACAGTCTCAAGATAAAGCCCTCAGACACATGCATTATTTCTGCTGCCGTCAATAACGTTTCTGTCAGTGAAAACTTTTTAGTGACCAGGACGAATCTCCCTATGCCCATGGCTTCTGGGGTTTTGCCAAAACATAAATTCAAACAAAAACAATTTAGTAGAAATGTAAGATTTTATGGATTCAAGGCATTCCCCCATGCCAAATCTGATAGATTTTAGAAAATCTGATTTTAGAAAAAAATATTAAGCTAAATTTCCCCAGTTCCCTCCAAATTCCAAGCACTTATCAATATAACTCCTGGGTGAGGAGTTCGGGGAAGCTGGAGAAGGAGCATCATAAGGTAAAACAGGATGAACCCACTCAGTGCTGCATCCTCATCCTTTATTCTGGAAGGAGTCTTCACCCCTCCTCCTGGAAATCTCTTGATATTCCATGGTATTTAACATCTGTCATAAATACTGACCGGGTTCTCCTAGATGTCTTGATGCTTGGACTCCTCCACTGTGTCGGCATCATTAGGTCAGCAAGCACCCACCCATGATCGTTGTTATTCTGTGTATTATAACAGGGCAAGGTGAAAAGCCAGGGGGGGTTTCACCTACTGGTACCACTGGATAAGAAAATGCAGGTTGAAGAATGTGAGCTAATTAAGACTCCAAACAACCCCCACCCCATCCCAGTGCTTACATGAGAAGTCCAGAATATCCCCTAATTGTGTTAATGCTAGCTTAATGACAGCATATAATTGGAATTCATCCCTTCTTTTTTGAAAGAGAAATTTGTTCTTCCAAAACTGAGATTAAGCAAACTGTGTTTCCAACACCCTTGATTACATGCTGGAGGGATTTACATTCTTTGGACAGTGCTATCTTAAGTGCTAACTGACAGGAGATAAAATCACGCTGCTTGGTGTGTCTAATTAATAGCCACAGATCAATCTGCCTCTTGTTTTCTTCTTAGATATAGCACTTGTTATTTCTGATTAATGGTTGCCATCTCAAGATGGCACAAATCATCTATGCCTAAATATTAACCATGCCACCTGATAAAGAGATGACACTTTTATGACTTAGCAGGTTTACTGGTCTGTGAAATAAACAAATGTCTGGAAGTAGCAGGCTGGATATTCAGGGAAAATTTTCCTAATCAAGGATACATGTTTGTTCCCCCAAACTTTGTTTTCCAAGCTGGCACCCTACCTATAGTCCCTCTAAATGGTAAAAATCACAGTCACCTAAGTTGTTTTGTTTTAACAAAACAGAGCTATCAACACAATCAGAATGACAAAGTTAATGAAATTCCCACATCTGCACTCAGCACACCATCTCACCAATGACAGCCACTCTCAGTTCATTGTAAAGAACAACTGAAGTTTCCTTAGTAGAGGCTGCCCGCTGGTGATGATCTGCTGTCTCTGAGAACATGCCCAAGAGTGGCTCTGGGGACCACATCCCAGCTTCAGGATCCTACCTCTCTGACCTCAGCCACTGATGCAGGGTGAGCCCAGACCCCACAGGCCCATCAGGTGTTCCTTCCAGAGAATTTGTCCTGGATAAGAACAGAAGGGAGGAGTTGGAGCTGGGGCAATTGCACTGTGGCCGTCTAGAGAGCGTATCCCCAGACCTTTGTCTGAAGTGCCACAGGGTCTTTTTTATTTTCCTTAAGCTAGCCAAAATTGATGTCTGCTGCATCCAGCAAAAAGGAAAAAACAAAACCCCTTTTAGTTATTACAGTAAAGTGTACACTATGATTAAGCTATATAATCAACACTATAGTTTTCAATTAAGGGTATTTTTTTTAATTAAGGGAATTTTAGCCATCAATATTTGTTACGATCTTTCCTTTCCTGTTTTCTCCAAAAGTCAGTACTTAAGGAAGCAGACTGAGGTAGAAATGTTGAAAAGATACTGTTTGTCTTTTAAAACATCTGATATAACGCTTTAAGGTGAACTTCTTGGCATTTTGTCAAGTAATGAGTCTCAAAGTTTATTCTTTTATACAGGTACTATTTCAATGCTTCTTAAGCTCAAATATGTACAGGGTCTTCTTAAAGGAAAAAAAATCTTGCAGATCTTCAGATCCCAGTGCACCAGCATTTATTTAGCTGATTAGAGATTTAAGTATAACTTTAAACTACCAAAGTTGGAAGTGAAACAAAAAACTAGTGATTCTAATTCATAACAAAATATTAAATAAATACAAATTTGTGAGTATATAGAGATACTACTGTTACTACTATTAATAATATTTGTTACAAAGTAAAAGAAGGAAAAAACTCATTAACTTCTTACTCTGCAAATTTGAAGAAACGTTTATCCTGCCTTTGGGGAAAAACTGTATTTCATCCCCTGTAGATGAGAGAAATCTCTTTTTCACAGTAGAATGCCAGCTAATAAAAGGAGGAGAAATGAGAGAACGAGGAAATAACCATTTTCTAACCCCCCAATGTACCCATGAATTCAGACCAGGGCCATCAACACATCCTGAAAAGTGTCATCCTGCAGATAATTTACAGATGAGAAAATGTAGCTTTACAATGGAGAGAGAAGTTGTCACCCACCAATATGACCTTATGTGCTTCCTGAAGTGATGTTCTTGACCACAATATTTTATTGAATCTAATTAAGCCTTTGAATCTAACTCTCAGGGTACAGGAAATATAGTGGGCAGAGGAACATGGTAAATGACACCACAATAAAATAATCAGATAAACAAAATGTGGGATGTTCTACCTGATCTCTTAAAAAAAGACAATGTTCTAAAAAGATTGTAGGGGGACCAGTCTGGACTTAAAGAGAATAAAAAATTATAACCACCACACGCAATACGTAAATCTTGATTTGATCCTTCTTTGGAAAAAATAGCTATAAATGATATTTTTAGGACTGTCAAAGAAATTTGAATATGAACCGAATATTAGATGATATTAGGAAATTATTGTTAATTCCTTTGGCTGCAATAATAGCATTTTGATGCTGAAGAAGAATGTTCTTAATTGTAGGAGATAACAAGCTGAGATATTTATGGCTGAAGTGGCATAATATATTTAGCTTATTTTCAAATGGTTCCATTATACACATATACACACACGGATAATGTGGCAAAAATGTTAATTAATGTTGAATTTAGGTGGTGAGTATCCAGATGTTCATTATACTATTATTTTAACTTTTCTGTGTGTCTGAAAAAACTTTCTTTAAAAGTCTTAGAACAAAGAAAATAAAACAAGAAAATAAAACATGGGGGTGATTTCTTAAATACAAAAGAAAGTGATGCATAGCTCTATACTAGTTAATTTGAAGACAAAAGAATCCTGTTAAAAATATTATTTCAATTTGACCTCATCCTTTAAAATTAAAAATTTTTTGTGTGTTTTGTAGGGCATATATTAATATGGTGGTGCATATAAATACTTTATGTCCAGTATTTATATGAATACTTGCTCAAAATTTATAAAAAAATATATACATGCTCAAAATTTCTTGTTCATGCAGTGTGCAGTCAAAAACATTTGGAGACCACTTTCATGCTTAAAATTTCTCATATTTCCGGGTGAAATTTTAAACTGCTACCAAGGCAGATAGAATAACCTGGTTGTGGAGCAGAGAGAAAGTAAGAAGAGTAATCAATTAGGAAGAATTTGTTAGCAGGCTTCAATCAAGATAGGGAGGGTTTTTTGGGGGTGGGCTCTCACTTAAGCATCAGAAGTTAGAATTAAGTTGAAGAGAGCATTCTAGACTGTGTTTCTCTGTCTTCAACCACTCACTTTGCCCCCATGGAAATTTGGGGGCATGTAACATGATCCAGATACTTCCTATGGAAGGCTCCCGAAAGCTCTGACTGCAGTACTTCCTGGAACTAAGGCTCATGGGAAGACAATCCAATGATCTTCTGGGGGAAATTAGCAAGTTGCAATGGCAAGTAGATTTATCTTCATCCTCCTAACAATGTCACTCAACCCACACATCTTACCAACGAGGAGAGTGGTTCAGTGTTGGGAGGAAGCAGGAATTGGGCAAGATTGGATGCTGCCGTACGGAAGGTTCCTGTGACCTGTGTGAGACAAGCTTGGGTGTCACACTGCGTGTCTCCATGTGGCTCTTTAGGTAACAAAATCTCCCAAGTGGCCACCAGCAGATAGACTCTTTGTTCTCTCATGTGAGTCCCAGATTGCAAGAGCCTGGACTACTGAGACTGAGGTTCTGTTCCTGGTCTAGGAAAGAAATTAGAAAATTGGAGCTGGAAGGAAGGGGATTACTTGAAGGTCAGAAGATGTCATTCCCCTTCTAAAATATCCTCAGTGGATTTCTATAGCCAACGACAGCCTTTCCCAAGTGGAGTTCTGATTCTATAGGGTGTTTATAGGTGAAGCTCAGAAAGGAATACAGTGATGAAGTAAGTTTGTGAAATGCTGGATTAAAAGGGTCTCTCACTCTGAGACATGTCATAGCCTTGCATAAGGAAATTTGTTCTGTGAATCTTCAAAATTGTGTTTATAGTATTTACTGTTTATGAAACCTATGTAACCATGACCTTTTTCCTGGAGTATTCTAGAAATTCTAGAATATTCATTCACTCCTTCATTCAACAAATACTTATTGAGTAACTATAACTGAGGCAGATATTGTTCTTGGCACAATGTTCTTTCCCAAACTTAGCTTATTCTCTAGCAGGATAACGGCAAATAAGCCAGCAAAACAGAGACGATGATAGCAATGTAATAAGTGCTATAAAAATAAAAAAAGAGATAGGGAGTGGTGAGGTGGGGACTTGTGGTGGGTGTGAGGGGTGGTAGCTAATTTAGATCAATGGTAGGAGAAGGTGTGCCCGAGGAGTGATACTTGAGTAGAGACACGAGTGAAGCAAGGCAGTGGCCATGTGTAGATCTAGGAGAAGAGTATTCCCAACAGAAGTAACAAGTACAAAGGCCATGAGGCAGGAAGGAGCTTAGAGAGTTCCAGCAACATCAAGAAAACCTGAGTGCTTAGGGTAGAATGCGAAAGGCTGAGAGGAGTCGGAGGTCAGGAGGGATAAGAGACTTCTCCCTTTCGTAGAGGGAGGCAGGAGCCAGACCACGGAGGGCCAGCTCATGGGGATGTTCAGAGAAGAGGTGAGCATCTAGCAGACTTGGGAGATGACAGAGTGTGAATTACAGAGGGTAAGTTTGGGGGTTGGGAGGGAGTAAGAAACCGAGTCAAGTTTGTATATGTATTGAACACATAAGTATAAGATACTAGGTGAGGAATGATCTTAGACTTGACTGAGGCAAACGGGTGCGAGGCATGGTGAGATGCATCTGATGGAAGACAATTGCAGCTAATTGCAGCCTCCAGTTACAGGGCATGGAGTATGGGCAGCTGAGGCTTGTGATGTCCTGAGGAAGGGGAGAGGAAGCGTTACCAGGGCGTTCAGAACCCTTTGGGGTTTCGTTATTTCTAACTGAAGCCCCTGGGCGGTCATCCTAGGAGGGTCATGTGGGTCCAGTTTCCTTGAGGGTGAGGCCTGTGTTCTCTTTTTCTCACGCAGTTCTTAGCCCTGTGCTGTATACGTAGCTGATTTTCAGGTTTTTTCCCAGTGAATTGAATCTAGATCTTGTGGCTTTGAGAAGATGAATGCTCTAGAAGAGAAACTGACTTACACTATAGCCAACAGAATCCAAATACGTATCAGCTGAAAGAGAAATCCATAACACAAGAAACCTTATAGACATTTCTACTATAACCATCAATAACACTCGAAATATTAAAAGTTAAAAACTTCAAATGAAAATAATGAGGACCTTGTATGCATATTAATGAAATATGTGTTAATTATACGTATGTGTAAGAGATACTAAACTTAAAAATAAAACCTTATTTGGTGTTAGGTGTGTATTTGAAACTTTTCCTTTTTAAGGTTATATCATTTTTATCTAATTCCATCTAACTCAAAAATGTCATTTCTTCTCTGTGGCCATCATTATGCTGAAAAAAATGAAAAACTATTGAAAATGTGACTAATCATGCCCTTTAAGTAGTTTCTTGAATGGATGACAGGTTAGCGAATATTCCTGAACTTTTCTATAGAACTCATTAACTCCTTGTCAGACATTAGCCTAGGAAAGCATTTCTGTCTCATCATAAGGACTGGAGAATATGTATTGGTTGAAAGTAGTGAAGGTATCATCATCATTTAATTTTACTGCTGGAAGAAGCTTTAGAGTTTACTGAGAAGCAAGGTCGACTGTGGAAGACTGTTCATTATCATTTGTGACAATGATGGGATTGCTTCCTCTGTTATGACCCTGTGTATAAAGAACCATCAAAAAATACAGAGGGCTTCCCTGGTGGCGCAGTGGTTGAGGGTCCGCCTGCCGATGCAGGGGACACGGGTTCGTGCCCCGGTCTGGGAAGATCCCACATGCCGCGGAGCGGCTAGGCCCGTGAGCCATGGCCGCTGAGTCTGCGCATCCGGAGCGTGTGCTCTGCAACGGGAGAGGCCACAGCAGTGAGAGGCCCGCGTACCGCAAAAAAAAAAAAAAAAAAATACAGAAGAACATTTATCAGTAGCGAGGCAGTAACTTAAGCTTAAGGAAATATTAATAATATTGATGTGTAAAAATCAAATAATATGTAAATTAAGAGATGTTAAGTGAATCCTCCAAAGTTACAGAGGAAAAATTAGTAGCAGGGTTGGTTCTAGGAGGGGATGGCAGATGCTTTAGGCCTTTTTCTCATTCACTGTACATCAATAGTTCAAGTACTCCCTTCCAGCCTACTGGGTCCTTTCTACCTTCTGAAGCTGCCTCTAGTTAGTAGTGGCGGGTTCAGGGATAAAATTGGTTCACCTGATGCCTGAACCAACTCTCTCTCACCTAAGCTTATAAACAAAACAAAGTGCCAGCAGGTCAGATTTTTATCTCATGCCTTGATCTTGCTTCAGGGCACTACTTTGAATGTGGACAGTCAATGACAGAATAATATGATTATCAGCCCTTCTGAAATCCATCCTCTTAGTGAACTAAGGTCTTGCTAGATTTGCTACTTAAAAAATGAGATAAAGCTATAAGGGAATATAATAGATGCCAACTTGGCATCATTCTTTCAGCGATAAAGTATTTCTAAAAGAGGAGCTTCTGACTAAAGATGCAAGGACGCTGTCTTGCTAATTTCAGCCAATTTCCTGCCTCAGTATGTCTTCCTGTCTCTGTCACTGCCAGTGACTGACAGCTGGCTTAATAATTGAATTCAAGCAGTGTTTGCTTTTCTTGACCTTTACTGAGAAATGAATTTTCAAGCTCTGGACATGAATAGAGTGCTTTAATTTGGGGAGAATAATGTGCATCGTCCCCAGCAACCCGTGGATCTGATTACCCGTGCTATTTCTGCATTCCGCTTCACAGCAGACTTCCAGGGGATGGCTGGTATTGTAGCCACTCTGTAATTAATTCTGAGCTTTGGCTCTCTGCACACTCATCACCCAAAAGAGGGCATGTTTGTTTCTGATTGGATGAATAAAGTCTCTAGCTGACCACTGCTCTCAAGAGCCTTCAAAACCTATATATTTTGAACCTCTAGATTTTTCATATTTTGCTAAGGTCTTTGTTCAGGCTGGTTTATATGAACGAATAGTTTTCTCAAGTTGTAACCTTGATTTTCTTACCTGTCTTCATCTTCTGTTCTTTCTTTGTTTCCCTATTGCTCTCCATTCCCCTCTACTGGGGAAGACCTGGTGGTGCAGCAGTAAAGAGCCCTCAGGCTTGAGTGAGCTTCAGGATTTCAACAGTAAAATGGATCTAATACCCATCTCGTAGGTGTGTTGAAAGGATGAGACATGACCATGTATGTAATGTGCCCAGCAAGTGCTTGACACATGCCGTGGTAGGTGCTTGATGCATGTAACTGCTGTTATTTTCTTACATGTCCAAAGGCTTCTTTATGATCTTTAGTTCTCCAGCTGTGTGGGCTTTACAGGTTGCTCCCCTTCCTTTTTTTTCTGTGCACTTTTCTCAGGTCCTTCAAAGAGAATCAATTTCTTGAGAGGAAAACCCCCCTACCCCCTTTATCAGCATTGGTTTGGCTATTCCAGAACATCCTGGGATTCTTTCTTTGTCTGGTAAGTACCTACCCTGGAATTTTTCCAGTCCTCTCCTGACAGTGGAAGATGCCACCTCCAAGAACTAAGCTAGCTCTAGGAGGCAACCTCATCTGTAAATGAGAGGGTGGACTCCGTCTCTAAGAACTCATCCAAACTGAGTCTAAGGACAAGTAAAGACAAACCCATAAACTTCAGAGGCCTGTAGTGGGGTAGCAGGATGTCCAGACATGTTATGTAAAGCCAAAGTGACCACATAATATACCACCCCACTGGGACATTTTTGAAAGTGAAAGGGGACACTAAAATTGTTAGAATCAAGTGATTTTTAAAATATTTATTTATTTAACAAAATATTGGTTTTATTGTATTGGTAGACCTGCGAAAGAGTTTATTCAAAACTGTTTTTCAAAACTAAATATCTTTTAAAAAACTTGAATACATAAGTGATAATAGATCAAAATTTAAAATTCCCTTATAGGTTTTCTTTAATATTAAAAAATAGCATAAGCAGTATATTTATTTTAGATAAATATTCTTGAACTTTAATCAATTTCAGGGCCATATCTTTGTCTTGTTGTATGACACTAGTATTTTGCTGAAGAATGTAGTTTTTTCAATACAGCCTTATTTTTACTTTTTTTTTTTAATAAAATCTCCTGTAATTTTCTTCAATATTGCTGTTATGGTTAATCAATTTGAAATTGTTTATACTTTCATCTGTCTCTTCTCCATAGAATATAATATTGTTAATGAGGAAAATATTCTATCTATACATGCTGAGGTACCCAGTAAACTTAGAGTCAATTATGCTAAATGGAGACTATTTCCAAATCTATTTTGTTTTGTATTGAAATGGAACAATATGTCAATCAAAATATTTTCAGAGGTACTTTTACTGTTATTCACAGTATCTTTCTTTTTTTGTTATTTATTATTTAATTTATTTTTTGAACCTCTTTTAACAATTATCAGCTATATATATTTTTTATCTTACATATTTATCTTCTCTCTTCCCTATTTTCTTTTTTTTTTAACATCTTTATTGGAGTATAATTGTTTTACAATGGTGTGTTAGTTTCTGCTTTATAACAAAGTGAATCAGCTATACATATACGTATATCCCCATATGTCTTCCCTCTTGTGTCTCCCTCCCTCCCAGTATACTACAAAGCTACAGTAATCAAGACAGTATGGTACTGGCACAAAAAAAGAAATATAGATCAATGGAACAGAATAGAAAGCCCAGAGATAAACCCACGCATACATGGTCACCTTATTTTTGATAAAGGAAGAATAGTGAACATTTATCACCAACTTCCCTTAAAAAATGATAATTAGTACTCTCCTTTCTATAAGTTCATTGCTACCAAGAGGTTTTTATTGCAAAATAAATTTTAGAAAGCACTACCAAACCATATTGTAAAATTTTTAAACTTCATATTTTTCTGATTCCTGAACATCCCCATAAATAGGCTGTGAGCACGCTGCCCAGGTGACCAGGTGCGCCAGTGTGATAAGGCTGGTCCCCACTGCAAGTTCCCCTTCTTGCCCTCCCTCTGACCTAGTGGCATTCAATCACACCAATGAAATCCCCTCACACTTTCTGCTTATGTGCTTCACTCTGACCCCCAATACAGGCACTTGTCCACAGGTCCTCATTCTCTCTTGGCTGCCCACCTGCTTGGTTGAGTCTACTCCCTTGGCCCTCCTCCCATGCTGTCGCCTGCATGTAGTGCTGGGTTTACCTCTTCTGGGACCTGTGAGTATAGTAAATCTCTTTCACTTTCATGTGCCTCTCTATGGTGTTATTCTGTGTCTGTACGAGGCTGATCAACCAAAACAACCATTTTAAGTAATAGAGGTATTCCTTACAACACACAAACACTAAAATAAATATATAGATCTAGATTTACACCATACCAAAAATGATGAAACTGCTGTAGCACAGGCACTGACTACTCTCTATAAACTCCAAGGCAGGACAACTCAGCCTCTGTTCCCACACACCTGTCCTATCATTTCCCATGTTTGCCAGGGACCCTTACAGCTGGTGGCAGGGAAGCTTGGAGCATCTTGCAGGCCACACCACATGGGCCGTGGCACAGCTGGCTGGTTTCCCAAGGAGCCAGCAGGAACAGAATTGGTGAAGACCTGAAAGAGTTAGATGACCCTCAAACCTGGCTTTACCTGTCCCTAGAGGCTTCATCTACTTACATTGCCTTCTGAGCAGACGTTTGAGTTTGTAACCCCTGATTCTAAAAGGTTTTTGCCATTCAGCCTTGTTAAGGTATATTTTTGTTTATAATCCTTGGATTTCTCTAGATGATTTTTTGTTTGCTTTCTTTTTTTGTGGCAATATGTTATCTAGTCTTATTTTTATTTCTTTAATTTAGTTTTTATTATTGAAACATATTTGACTTGGGTCACATGTTAATTGGATACATTTACATACTGTGATATGATTGCCATTGTAGTGAAAGTGAGCAACTTTATCACATTACATAATTATCCTTTCTTTTTTGGAGTTGGAATAGTTAAGTTATAGTCTCTTAGCAAGTTTGGTAATTATAATGCAATATGTTACACAATATTGTTCATTGTATCTCTAAGGCTTATTTATTATTTGTTGTATCTAGATGGTCTCAAATACCTCTAGTATGCATCTACTTACTTTCTCAAGGACTTCTGACAGAAGCAAACTGCTGCTCCCTTTCCTGCAGTCGAAGTAGAAAGTACAGGTGATAAATAGCAGCACAGGAACTTGGACCTCGATTTATCTGATATCAAGGCCCATGTTCTGTCCAAGACTCCATGCTGCCCCTCTTGTACCTAAGCACTGGTGAGAACACGGGAGATGGATGACCATAATGACCCCTGTTTGTTGAGAGCTGCCAGGTCTTACAGTAAACATTTCAGGTTCTGAAGCACTTCAAAGTTTCAAAGTGGTTGTTTTAAGCTGCTTGGTTTCGGTAATTTTTATGCAGCAATCGATAATTAATATAATTAATGTTTAATTTGATTCCTTTAACCAACTTCCTGAACTTATTCATCTTCCATTGCTGCCTAAGAAACTTACCCAGAGAGAAGAGATGATTCATGGAGAACAGTGTATTCAGGATCCCATGTGAGTTAGAATTTTCTTTTTAAATTTGTAAATGGAAATGATTTTATTCTTCAGTCTCACATGCTTGGCTAATACGAGTCCACTCTTAAGGGATGAATCAGACATTGTTTGGCCACAAAATCAGATTGCTGAGCCCACAAGGTTGAGGACCATAGCTGAGTGGTTGTGAACATAGGAAGTTAAAGATTGTCCTGGGAGGGGAGAGATGTACCATGTTCTTGGACTGGAAGAATCAACATTGTGAAAATGACTATACTACCCAAAGCACTCTACAGATTCAATGCAATCCCTATCAAACTACCACTGGCGTTTTTCACAGAACTAGAACAAAAAATTTCACAATTTGTATGGAAACACAAAAGACCCTGAATAGCCAAAGCAATCTTGAGAAAGAAAAACGGAGCTGGAGGAATCAGGCTCCCAGACTTCAGACTATACTACAAAGCTACAGTAATCAAGACAGTATGGTACTGGCACAAAAACAGAAATATAGATCAATGGAACAGGACAGAAAGCCCAGAGATAAACCCACACATATATGGTCACCTTATCTTTGATAAAGGAGGCAAGAATATACAGTGGAGAAAAGACAGCCTCTTCAATAAGTGGTGCTGGGAAAACTGGACAGCTACATGGAAAAGCATGAAATTAGAACACTCCCTAACACCATACACAAAAATAAACTCAAAATGCATTAAAGACCTAAATGTAATACCAGATACCATAAAACTCTTAGAGGAAAACGTAGGCAGAACACTCTATGACATAAATCACAGCAAGATCCTTTTGGACCCACCTCCTAGAGAAATGGAAATAAAAACAAAAATAAACAAATGGGACCTAATGAAACGTAAAAGCTTTTGCATAGCAAAGGAAACCATAAACAAGACGAAAAGACAACCCTCAGAATGGGAGAAAATATTTTCAAATGAAGCAACTGACAAAGGATTAATCTCCAAAATATACAAGCAGCTCATGCAGCTCAATATCAAAAAAACAAGCAACCCAATCCAAAAATGGGCAGGAGACCTAAATAGACATTTCTCCAAAGAAGATACACAGATTGCCAACAAACACATGAAAGGATACTCAACATCATTAATCATCAGAGAAATGCAAATCAAAACTACAATGCGATATCATCTCACACCAGTCAGAATGGCCATCATTAAAAAATCTAGAAACAACAAATGCTGGAGAAGGTGTGGAGAAAAGGGAACCCTCTTGCACTGTTGGTGGGGTTGTAAATTGATACAGCCACTATGGAGAACAGTATGGAGGTTCTTTAAAAAGCTAAAAATAGAATTACCATACAACCCAGTAATCCCACTACTGGGCATATACCCTGAGAAAACCATAATTCAAAAAGAGTCATGTACCAAAATGTTCACTGCAGCTCTATTTACAATAGCCAGGACATGGAAGCAACCTAGGTGTCCATCGACAGATGAATGGATAAAGATGTGGCACATATATACGATGGAATATTACTCAGCCATAAGAAGAAACGAAATTGAGTTATTTGTAGTAAGAGGGATGGATCTAGAGTCTGTTATACAGAGTGAAGTAAGTCAGAAAGAGAAAAACAAATACCGTATGCTAACACATATATATGGAATCTAAGAAAAAAGAAAAAAAAAAAGTCATGAAGAACCTAGGGGTAAGACGGGAATAAAGACACAGACCTACTAGAGAATGGACTTGAGGATATGGGGAGGGGGAAGGGTAAGCTGTGACAAAGCGAGAGAGAGGCATGGACATATATACACTACCAAACGTAAAATAGATAGCTAGTGGGAAGCAGCTGCATAGCACAGGGAGATCAGCTTGGTGCTTTGTGACCCCCTGGAGGCGTGGGATAGGGAGGGTGGGAGGGAGTGAGATGCAAGAGGGAAGAGATATGGGGATATAGTATATGTATAACTGATTCACTTTGTTATAAAGCAGAACCTAACACACCATTGTAAAGCAATTATACTCCAATAAAGATGTTAAAAAAATAAATTAATTGCAGTTTCTAAAAAAAAGATTGCCCTGGGAAGGTATGACGGCCTTCAGACCATTCCTTTGGTGAATGCACCTGCTTTTCCACACAAAACTCCTCAACATGGGAGTAAGAGTAAGAGTTCCAAGGAGCCTAACTCTCATGGGACCCTGAATCTGCAGCACTCCGTGACTCATCTGTTCTCTGTTTTAAGTTTTAATGGAAGCTGAATGAGATTGAGGCAGTTGTGGTTAAAGGAATTGAATATTTATGGGTGTGTTAATTATTGATTATTGTATAAAAATTACCCAAAACAACAAACACTTATTATCTCTCCATTTCTATGGGTCAGAAATCTGGGCGTGGCTTAGCTGTGAGCCTCCGGGTTAGGATCTCTCGCAAGACTGCAATCAAAGTGGCATGTGGGGCTGTGTTTATCTCAAAGCTCAACTGGGAGAATCCACTTCCAAACTCACTCATGTTGGGTGGCAGGCCTTAGGTCCTCACTGGCTTATTGGCCAGAGACATCAGTTCCTTGCCCCACGAGCCTCTACCCCAAAGGGCAGCTCACAACATGGCAGCTTCCTGGCTCTAGATCACATGAGAGAGCAACAGAATGTGCCTAATATGGAATCACAGCCTTTTTTAACCTAATCTCAGAAGTGACATCATCACTTTTGCCATGTTATATTTATTAGACGTGAGACATTAGAACTAGCCCATGCTCAAGCAGAAGGGATTACATATGTCATGAATATTAGGAAGTAAGGGTCATTGGGGGTCACTTTAGAAGCTGCCTACCACAAGCCTCCTTGTTCTTTTTGAAAACTGTCATGGCTATTCTTGCAGATGAACTTTAGAATCAGTTTGTCAAATTCAAAAAGAAATTCTATTCTAATTTTTAATGGGAATGCACAAAATCTATAATTTAATTGGAGGGTACATATTTAGAAAATTCAATCTCATCCAGGAATATACCAGCCCTTCCATCTCTTCGGTTCTTCTTCTATATCTTTAGTATTACAGTCTTTAAAATAATGCCTTGCGTATTTCTTGCCACTTTTATTTCTGAGTACTTCATAATTATTTTTGCCTTTCTGAATGGAGTATATTTTTCCTTTGCATTTTCTAATTGGTTACGGCTATTGCTATGAATAAGAAAACAACCCAAGTTTCCTGTGTTGATCTTTTATCAGACCAACTTAATGAACAGTCTTAATAGTTTCAGTATTTATTATAACACATTCTGAGATATTTTCTCGTTAGACAATGATACTATCTGCGAACTAGTTTAGCTTTGTTTATTCTTTTCCAGTGTTTGCACTTCACCTATTTTTCTTGTTCCATTAAGTGTTGAATAATGGGAACTTATAGCCAGATTCCTTACCTTGTTCCTGATTTTAATGGGATTGCTTCTAAGGTTTTACCATGAGGTATGGGACTTGCTGCCGTTATAGATAAAAAAGATCATAGAGTTAGAATTTTACAAGCAAACCTTTTGTTCTCTTTCTAAATAATTGTCTAGAGGAAGAAATGAGGGAAACAAACACAATAATTCAGTCTTTTACACATAAAAGTAATCACAGGGTCTTTTTTTAATAACCTAAGCATAACCTAACAGCTCTTCAAGAATTGCCTTATGGTAAGCAAGGAAGAAGGGGGTCTCATGACATCAAGTGGGGGAGATAAGACCCAAGATACTCAAAAAGGCAGATGAAAGTGGCCCTTGTGTCATAATTTAGAAACTTCAAGGTCTGTATAAAGAAAGCACTGATAACACACATAGTAATTATCCAGGAGAGTATTTGGAAAGGTACCATGGCATCTTTTCCAGGAGAGTAAAACACTGAAGACCTATAAAAAGATCACAAAGTTGGTGCAGAGGAGTCAAATATTAAGTAATTCTTTGCTGAGAGGTTAACATTTAGAATATGTGACATGTAGTTTTATTGATAGTGGGTCTGTTTTTTGGTTTTTTTTTCTCACACAATAGGTTTCTAGTTAAGTTTACTTTTTTTCATAGCTTATAAAGAATTTTAAGAAGTAAAAATTATTTTGAATTTATTAAATTCTTTAGCCTCTGGTAAGTATATTTCTTCACCATTCACCTTTTCATGTAATAAATTACATAATAGATATTTAATGTTGAACCATGCTTGTATTCATGGAATAAATCCTGGTCATGATTCTTCTGCTGTATCCAGTTTTGCTAATATTTACTAAAAGTTTTTGATGTGTATTCATAAGGGTGATGGGTAAATATTTGGGTTGGCCAAAATGTTTGTTCGGGTTTTTGGCCAACCCAATATTTGGGGGAGATTTCCATCATTTGTTCCTCACAGTTCAGTAGACTTTTTGCATAAATCTGGCTTTATTACCTTTTATAGGAGGAGACTTTAACTACTTTTTCATCTATCTATAATTACTGTGATTTCTACCTCTCGAGTCAATTTCTGTAATTTCCAAAAAATGATTCATTTCATCAAGTTTATAAAATGTTACTTTCATATTTTAAAAAATCCTGTACAACCATATTTACTTCCTTTTTTGATTGCTAAAGCTATCCTCTACCACTGATCTGTTTATTTTCTTCAGAGATTTCATGCCTTTGAAACTTTGTCGTGCTAATGGTAAATGAGGTTTATAGGTGATTTGAATGTATGTGATTGTTGTTTTTTGCTTTCCTGTTAATTTCTTTATTTTGTTTACTTTAGCTGCCTCCCTGAATCACTGACCACTAAAAAGGCAGAATAGAATAGGAAAGATGTTCTAATATCCAGACACCTGGATTCTCAGCCTGGTTCCAGAACTTACAAGCTTTGTAAGCCTAAGGCTCAACACATACCATGTCATCAACAACCCACTCCTCTCAAAGTGAGAATTATTACAATAAGGGCCAGTGGCCCAAGGTAGGGGAGTGTAAGCCATAATGATGTTTGGTCTCTGGTCTTCCCCTGGTTTAAGGAACGTAAGTATAAAAAAGCACTGTTATGAATTGAACTGTGCCCACCCCCACTTCCCCCATTCATATGTTGAAGTTCTAATTCCCAGGACCACAGAATGCAACAGAATTGGAAATAGGGTCATTGCAGACGCAATTAGTTAAGATGAAATTATACTGCAGTAGAGTGGGCCCCTAATCGAATATGACTGGTGTCCTTATTAAAAGATTTCATGCTTATGAAAACATCTGGGCACAGAGAGAACGCATGTGAGGATGAAGAGAAAAAGTGGGGTGATGCTTCTACAATGTCACAGATTGCCAGCAAACCACCAGAAGTAGAGAGAGACACAGAACAGAATCTTCCTCACAGCTCTCAGCAGGGACCAATTTTAACTACACCTTGATCTCAGACCTTGAGCTTCCAGAACTGCAAGACAATCAATTTCTGTTTTGTAAGCCATTCAGTTCATGGTGCTTTGTTACAGGAGTTGTAGAAAACGAATACTAGATGGGCTCTAGGGGAGTATCTCTAGAACATTTCATGCTGCTCGTCTTTGTAAACCATTACAGGATGTATTGGTCAGCCTTTGCAGCAATAATGGTGCATTACTAAGTACCTCGAAGCTTAGTAGCTTAAATTCCAAACACTTATTTTTCACTTGTGGGTCTGTGGTTGTGGAGCTGCTCGATGCTGCTGGGGTGTGCTAGACTTGATAGCATGTGGGAAAGATCCAGGTCTCTCTGTCTTCTCGTTTTGGGGACAAGACTGAAGGAGCAGCCACTGTTGTTTGCAGGTGGACAGTACGAGTTCAGAAGGTTGAGTCAAAACACGCAAGTGGATATACTGAGTATGTCCACTCACATGCCATTGGCCAAAGCAAGTCCTAAGACCAAGCCCAAAGTCAGCTGAGGAGGGGTGGGGCTAGTAGCTAGTGGAGTCAGCAAAGTACTCTACCTAGACAAGTATGAACAAATAATTACTAACAAATAATACAGTCTACTGCACAGTCCCTAAGGCCTAGAAGAAGTGTGTTTGTTTGTTTTATAAGATATATATATATAGACATATTTGTATTAATTAAAATCTGCAGAAGTTCTCTAAACCATCACTTTGTTCGATTTTCCTGAAATGCCCTCCCGACCTCTGTCTCCCCTTTTCTCCTTTCTTTCAAGACCTGCATTGCCTGGCATGGAGCTTTGCATACATCAAGCAGTCAATAAATGCTTGTTAAATTTATGGTTGAATTTAACCTTTTCTTCCTGATGTGACTTGTAAAAAAGTAGCCTTTCAAAGAACAGGCATTCAAAAAAAAATGACTGAATTGAATTGAGGACAGGAAAAAGAACAGCTCTTTGAATATAGCTGTTGATGGAGACCCAGACAACCTTGTCTGATTCAAGGATTACAAACAAGAAAACCAGAATGCCATCCTACTGCAATTTTCTAATATCTTTAAGAGCCAATAACTTAGCCCCAATTAATTAAAATCTATCTTTTTTATTTGATACATTTCCTTTGAGCTTCATTCATTCTCTTACTATTTTTATTTGGTATCGTTTCTAAAAATTGCAAGAAAATCTAAACACATTTTATTCTCTTGCTAACCAGGTCTTCCAGTGTGTGAATTCCAAGCATGTGTATAGTGAAAATGCTCCTCTAGTGATTCTGATGCACAACAGATATTAAAAATCATGTTTAATAAGGTAACAGAATGAAACTTCAGGAAGCCTCTTAATCCCCCCCGCCCCAAAACCTGAGAATTGGGAGGCCATGTTCAGTGCTCTTCTTCTCTAAATCAGTACTTCATTTGCCTCACAAGAATGGAAAGGACATAAATTTCAAGTTCTGGAAACATGAGGTTGAACTCTGGATCTGCCATTTACTGCCTGTGTGACTTTAGGGCATTGGCCTCTTTTTTTTTTTTTTTCTTTTTCAGTGTGAAAAGGAACTAATGATAGGACCTACCTCATAGAGTTGTTGTGAGGATTAAGTGAATAGTGTATATACAGTGTTGGCACATAATAGATGCTCAATGAACACTTGCTCCCTTCCTTGGGAAAGCATGACATCTGGCCCCAAAGGGTGACCAGGTCATGAGGGAAGAGAAGAATGCTGTAGAAAAGCCTGGATTCTCCCCTTGGGAGTTAGTCTCCTCCATTTGCAGAAATGCATCTCAGGCGAAGACACTGTGCATAGGTAAAGTATTGACTGTGAATGCTGTTGTTTTTTGGTTTGTTTTGATTTATTTTTATTTTTTAATCTGAAAAGTCTAGTGGGCAGGGAGTATGAAACTGAATGAATAAAAGACTATAGGGATAAAAAAAAAAGATCTACTAACTACTTTTGCTGAAGCTTTTGCCTGCTGATTACTCAAATTACTGACTTTCGAACTGGGTCTCAGTCCTTCTTGCAAAGGTTCCACAGAGCAGGCCTTTGTGCCCCATGAAAATGCTGGTCTACTGGCCACGCCCTGTGACAGACCCTTACCCTGGGCTCAGTTCAGGACTTGGCATGTGTGATAGAACCTAAATGTTCATTTTCCTAGCAGTAAGGCTACAGAAAATAGAATAACCAATGGTTTAACATTTTGTTAATTTCTGCTTTATCTGGGGAGAGAGGTACTTTAAATGCTTGAACTGAATTGAATGGAATTTGGCCCATAGCCAGAGGACCTTAGTACAGTCATATCCTATCTTCTCTGAGGCAGTTACTAGAATAGGAATTAAAATATAGCCAAAGATGGAAACCCTTCTTTTTCACAGGAGCAACAGGAGTCTAAAGACCTATGAAGATGGTGGGTATAGTGCTGGGGGCAGCAACAATACAATGTTGCACAGCAGTTGTGCAACCACCCACTGTAATAAGTTCTAAAACATTTTCAGCATCTCAAAAGAAACTCTTGTAACCATTAAGCAGTCACTCCCCATTTCCCACTACCATTCTTCTTTCTGTCCCTGTGGATACCTCTTTTGGATATTTCATAAAAATGGAATATGTGGTCTTTTGTGTCTGGCTTCTTTCACTCAACATAATGTTTTTAAGATGTCCCATGTTGCAGCATGTATTTCTCTTTCATCAAGAGAAATTATTTCATTTCCTTTTATGGCGGAATAATATTCCATTGTAAGGATATACCACATCGTTTGTTATACTTTCATCAGTTAATGAAAATTTGTATGTTTTTGGTTACAGTGAATAATGCTGCTATGAACATTTGTGTACAAGTTAATGAATGAACATATATTTTCATTTCTCTTGGGTATATGTTGTCTGAGTTAGCCTTTGCTACAATAATGGTGCATTACTAAAATAAGGCATTTGGAATTTGATAGGGATTGCATTGAATCTGTAGACCTTTGGGGAGTATTGCCATCTTAATAATATTGTCTTCCAATCTATTAACATGGGACATCTTTCTACTTATTTAGGTGTTCTTTAATTTCTTTCAACAATGTTTTGTAGTTTTCAACGTGTAAGTATTTCACTATCTTGATTAAATTTACTCCTAAGGACTTTATCTTTTTGATGCTATTGTAAATACAGTTGTTTTCTTAATTTTATTTTGGAATTTTTTTTCTTTCTTTTTTTTTTCTTTACTAATTGCCCTGGCTAAAACTTCTGGTACAATGTTGAACAGAAGTGTGAGAATAGACATCTCTGTCTTGTTCCTTATCTTACAGTGAAAGCTTTAGTCTTTTACCATTAAGTGTGATGTTAGTTTTTCATAGATGTCCTTTATAAGGTGGAGGAAGTTGCCTCTATTCCTAGTTTGTTGAACATTTTTATGTTGAAAGAGCATTGGATTTTGTCAGATTTTTTTCTGTATCAGTTGAGATTATCATGTGGTTTTTGCCTTTCATTCTATTAGTATGGTCTATTTTATTTGTTGATTTTCATATACTGAGTCAGTATTCCAGGGATAAATTCCACTGGGTCATGGTGTATAATCCTTTTTATATGTTGCTGGATTTGGTTTGCTTGTATTTTGTTGAGGATTTTCATGTCTATATTCATAAGGGATATTGATCTATGATTTTCCTTTCTTAAGATACCTTTGGTTTTTATATCAGAGTAATACTGTTCTTATAGAATGAGTTAGGAAGTTTTCACTACTCTTCTGTTTTTTATAAGAGTTTGAGAAGCATTTGTGTTCATTCTTCTTTAAACATCTGATAGAATTCACAGGTGAAGCCATCTGGTTCTGGGCTTTTCATTGTTGTAACTTATTGATGACTAAATCAATCTCTATACTTCTTTTAGGTCTATTCAGATTTTCTATTTCTTCTTGTGTCAGTTTTGGTAATTGTGGTTTTTAGTACTTTACATTCCTGCTTTTACTAATTTTAGTCATTTCATTCATGATTTTAGTACTTTTCTCTCTTTTTCTTGGTTAGTGTAGCTAAAATTTTCTCAATTTTGCTGATCTTTTGAAATAACCAACTTTTCATTTCATTGATTCTCTGTATTTTTCTATTCTCTATTTTGTGTATTTCTATTATAATATATTTTCCTTTTTGTTGCTGTGAGTTAGTTTGCTCTTTTTTTCCAAGTCTCTTAACTTGAAAAATTAGGATATTGATTTTATTACTTTTGAAGTAGGTATTTATAGCTATAAATTTCCCTCTCTACAGTACTTTTACTGCATCCCATAAGTCTGGATATGTTGTATTAATGTTTGTTCATTTTTTTCTTTCAACACTTTGGATGTGATATCCCTACATATTTTCTGGTGGTAAATCAGCTGTTAATATTATTGATTATTCCTTGTACATGGGTCACTTCTCTGTTGCGGTTTTCAAGATTGTCTCTTTGACTTTCAACTGTTTGATTGTAATGCAACTCTGTGTGAATCTCTTTGAATTGATTCCACTTGGAGTTTCTTGAGCTTCTTGAATGTGTAGATTAATTTTTTTTTAATTTTGAAAAATCAAATTCAGGAAGATTTTTACCATTATTTCTTTAAATGTTCTTCCATTCCCTTTCTCTCACTCCTGTCCTCTGGGAGTCCCATTTGTACATATGTTGATATACTTAATGGTGTTTCACAGGTCTCTTAGGCTCTGTTCATTTTTTTCCTCTTTTTTTCTCAAACTGGATAACTTCAATCAACTTTCTTCAAGTCTGATGATTCTTTTCATGCCTGTTTGAATCTGCTGCTGAGCTACTCTATTGAATTTTTCATTTCAGTTATTGTACTTTTCAAATCTGGACTATTCTCTATTTGATGAGACCCTCTCTTAGTTTCTTTAGTTCTTTCTCTATGGTTTCCTTTGAACATATTTTTAAACAGCTGATTTAAAATCTTTGTCTAGTTAAGTCCAACATCTGGACTTCCTCAGGTATAGTTTCTATTGATTGCTTTTATATTTCACTGTGTATTGTTTCTTCATATCCTTTGTAATATTTTGTTGAAAACTGCACTTTTTGAATATTATGTGGGCAACTCTGGAAATCAGATTCTCCTCCCTCCCTAGGATTTGTTGTTGTTGCTGCTTGTTGTACTTTTGGTCTTTGTTTTTTAGTGGCTTTCCTGAACTAATTCTGTAAAGTTTGTATTCTTTGCCATGTATGGCTACTGATGTTTCTGGTCCGTTCATTTATTGGTTACCTAATGATTTGGACAGAGATTTCCTTAAACACCTGGAACCAAAAATTCTTAGAGCTTTTGCCAACAGTCTCTCTGTGAGTGTTGAGGCATACATTTAGCATCTAGTCTGGAAGTTTACAGCTCTGTCCTAAGCTTCATGTTATCCTTATGCAGAGTCTCAAGGTCTGCCAGTAATGAGAGTGTAGGGCTTCTTGGGTCTTTCTCGAGCAGGTACACAGCTCTGGGCATGTAAATAGCCTTCTATACTCCAGGAAATATTTAGGAGTTCTTCAAAGTTCTTCATTCCTTACTCTTTCTTTTCAAGCTTCCAGGTTAGTCTGTTGTTTGCCCAGCTGTTATCCATTGCCTCAGGCAGCCGTGGCTAAAATATTTCCTTGTAATTGTTTTTGACAAATGTTCCTGGGTAGTGGCTTTAGTACTAGTTGAGTTTTGAGTCAAGTGAGATGAAGATAGCCTTTCAAGCAGTCTTCCAAAGAGTCACTAGTAGGTCAAAGAATGACAATTCTTTGTGAATGGGGTTCTGTTCTCTCTGGTATTGAGAATGTGGACCATTATTTTCAAGGCTGTTACTGAGCTGGGGTGTGGGTGGTTGGACTAGGGTAAGTTAAAACACCACTAAGCTAACCATTCTAACATAGATTTAGCTGTTTTTCTTGAGTAAGTGCTCCCTGTGTTATTGCAAGCCTTTGGTTAATTTCCAGATTCCTGTCAAAACTGATTCTTACAGTTTTTGACATTTTTTTCATTGCTTTCATGGAGGGACATACTTTTTGGAGTTCCTTACTCCACCATTTTGCTGAAGTCCTAACCATACCAATACTGGACATTTGAAGATGTTATGCAGTATTTCAAGCAATTTCATATCCATTTTCTCATTTCATTCTTATAACAGAATTTGAAGTCAAGAAGTAAATATGCCTTTTATAGATGAGGAATTTGAGGTGTCCTGCATGAAGCTACTCTGTCTTCCCAGCTCATCTGTCATAATTGTGATTAATCTGTTTTCATAGGTAGACCATGAACTGCAAGACAGAATAGATAATGCTATTTGTACTATTAGCATAATTCTTAGAACAAAGTACAAATTTTGGAATTAAAAAAAAAGAATAATGAATAAAGTTTAACACATGAGACCTCTTTCCTGAGGAATGGATTCATGAAATCCTACAGTGTTAGACCTGAAAGTGTCCTCACGGGCTATATCGGGAGGGAAACGATGGTGTAGGACTTAGTGTCTTCCCTAATGTTTCAACAAAACCAACTCCACATTAATTTTTTCTCCCCATGTTCTTTTAACAAATATTAATTGAGCTCCTACTCTGCCCCAGGCCTTGCACTAGTAGCTAAGAACTTAGAAATTAATAAGACAAACTCCTTGTCATGAAATTTACATTTGTGAGACAAAGAATGAGTATATAATTTCTAGAATTAAATGTAAAAAAACCCCAGAAAAACAAAGAAAAGCAAAACAAGGCAGGGTAAGGTAGGAAGGGCACTGGAAGACACAGAATTATTTTAGATAGTTTTAACAGAGATGTCTTTTCTCAGACATGATATTTAGGCAAAGATATGAAGGAAACGAAGGATCAGGCCATCTGAGAATGTAGGGGCAGTGTTATAAGCAGAGGAGCAGCAAATGCCAAGACCCTGCGGTGGGAGAGAGTTCAGCCTGATCCAGAAGGAATGAGAAGGCAGGCATGGGCTGAGCAAGGGCTGAGTGCCATGTGTGAGAGAGGTGGAGATCAACCAGGTCAACTCATGGGCTGCCTTGGTAGATTTTCTTTGAGTAAATAGTTCTATGGATAAAGAAAAAACTGAAAAATACTCAGTTTTATATTATAATTTGTGATTATTTACTTGCTCCCTTTTTTGACCTTTAAAAAAACCTGAAGTTTAGTTAATTTACAATGTTGTGTTAGTTTCAGGTACACAACAATAATATATACAATATATATTCTTTTTCAGATTCTTTACCATTATAGGTTATCACAAGATATATAGTACAGGATATCTTGTGATATACAGTAGGTCCTTGATGTTTATCTATTTTATATATAGTAGTGTGTATATGTTAGTCCCAAACTCCTAATTTATCTCTCCACCCTGCACCCCATCCTCTCTTCCATCTTTTCCTCTCTTTCTTCATTCCTTCCTTTTCTTATCTTTCTTACTTTTCTTTCTTTCTTTCTTTGTGTTACCCACCAACAAAGGGATCTGGACCATGTTCTCTTTACCTGTGATAAACACAGCACCTGGCACATAAGAATACTCAAATGATATTTTTGAATAAGTGAGGAAATTGAGACCTGAAAGGTAAAGTAGCATTTTCAAGGCCACACAGCTTGTTAGTGGCAGAACCAGAGCTGGACCTATATTTAGTTCAGTTTCCGCTACTTTACCACATCCCTTGCACGGAATCAAAAACAGATCCAAAGAATTTTGCAATTAGCGTAGCTTGTCATTTCCTGCTACTGCCTCCAAGTATAGTCTAGTCACCCAATCACGCAGCTAAGTCATTAGCAAAAGAGTACTTGTCGTTTCATTGAGTCAGGTGAAAGCTTTCATGGTGACAGTCAGCATCAAAGATACAATGTGTTGTAAAGAACCAAAAGGTATGTTTTGGGAGGCAGGGTGGAGGGGCTGGACCATTGGTACAGTGTCCCAGGTCAGGGAAGGGTGACTTAGCTGCAAACCTTCCTTAGTGAAGGAAGAGAGAGAAAGGAAAAATAGCATCAAGAAATTGTCAAAGTAAAAATGCCACATTTACTACTTTGCAGATGCAGAGGCCAGAAAGCAGACAGAATCAGAACACACATTGTTAAAATGACCCATAATGCTTTGGAGAACAATAATGTGACTGGCCAAGGCTTGAAGCATCTCTTTCAACACCAGCACAGGAGGTCATCTGTGTCTCCACACGATGTGCGGCGAATTCAGGTAGACCCGAGCCTGAAATGGATCTGGAAAGCAAGAACGCATGTGCTAAGACTGATGGTGTCTCCACCCACCCCACAGCTCTGAATGAGTCCTACAGCAGATCCAACTGCCATCCAAGATAAAGGAAGAGATGAATTTTCATAGTAGGTGGGGCAAGCCAGAGACCACAAGGGGAAGTCACCAAATCAATAGGAATAGGAGATCTGGCCAGAAGATGGCAGTTGTTATAGTCAGGCCAGCCCAAGTCTCTAGCTATGACTGATGCTTCTAGCAGCTTAACTGTGACGGAAATAGCTTGTGTTGCTGCTGCATTTCAACCAAGAATAAATGGAGTAGTTGGAAGTAAGTAGCCTTGCCCAGACTTCCACTCGCATTGATGGCAGCATCCAATGGATTCCATGGATGGAATATGAGATGCTCAGTGCACAAAGGCTGCTATCGCGCACCTGCACCAGAAGACCCTGAAGTTTACATAACAGATCGAGGTTGTACAAACATCCCAGAGGACAACGCTGATGACTAGTTGAAACTTGCCAGCAGTGCAGACAAGCAGCAGGCCACCCACATCAAGCAGGTCTTTGAAGAACCAGAAATCTACTCAAATCTTCTTCCAGCTACAAAAGAAGCTTAAGTGCTACCACTGGAAGTTTTGGGAGATGGAGTGGGATGGGATCTCATGGCAACCACAGGACATCTTCAGGGACATGCACCAGGGTCTGAAGGGTGTGGAAGTGAAGGTGGCTGGCTTCAGTGAGAGTGTGGTCAGCTTAACAAAGGTCAAGAAGCTTTCCAGCTTCTCCCAGCAGCCACTCAGGGGTGGGGGCCGTGATCTCAAAGCCCGAGGAGATCATTTGACTAGTTGGAGCAAATTTGACAGTGTGGGCATCTCTGAAACTTGATGCCCAAAGGAATCATGTAATTTTAGAGCTTGAAGGGATCTTAGAGGTTCTTAGAGATTATGGCAAAGCCGAATCCCAGAGAAGGTAGGCAAGCTGTACACCAGCACACAGACAAGAGCAGGGTAGAAATTTGAGCCCAGCATGTTGGCCTTCCAGCCTAGTCCTGGAGCCTCTTTACCCAACAGAATGTAGAATGGAGGAATACAAAGTTGGATGCAAACGATCAACTGGCATGCTGAATTGATAAAGTGAAGACTTTTGAGGACCAAGTGTTGATTGTTGACCAGTAGACAGACTCTGGGCCACTGCTAGTGTTTCATTCGTCTAAAGGCACCCCTTCCTCTGGGTAGACTTAGGCCACAGGAAGGCCATCAGCTTGGCATGAGGTGTGTGGGCAGGGCTTCGGCCTCTGCATGCCTTCTTGTCTGGGTAGTTTGTGTAGGATACACCCTGGACAGACTCGTCCAGCAGCCTGGCGAATTAGGGACAAGTTACAAGGAAGCCCTTGATGTAGGAGGATAGTGCAGGGAGTCAGGGAGCTTTGGATACTCTTTGGTATCCTTAGCCCAGTTCTGTGTACTCTTGTCCAGCTAATGGGGTCAGAACTCAGGTGTGCCCCCTTGAGGCTGCAGGACTTCACACCGTTACCTGACCTGGTTCCACCAGGGTGTGTAGCTGAGTTCTGTGACTGTCACGGCTTAAACCACAAAACTGAGAGACTGTAACCAGAAGCCTCTCTTCCCCGCTGTTGCCTCCGATACCAGAATGCATCTCTCCCCTCTATTGGGTGCTTAGGGCCAGTTCTAGTTGCTTTCCTGGCTAGAGGTGGCACTGAGGCCTGCTGCCTAGGACCTGGGGCTGCAACACACTGCCAAGCCTTTGCTCCCAGCTGTCCCCATTGTCAATCAGAAAAGTAGAAGCAGGGTCTGGCCGCACAACCATCTTGTCTCTCTAAGACCAGGGCAGTTCGCTTCTACCACTGGGCCTTCCATACGGCCTCTCCGCACCTCCTGCCACCTACTCCAAGGAGTTCCATCCTCTTGCAGGGCAAGGCTCACCTATTTCCTGCCTGAGCATCACTCAGATGCAGAGTAGCTGCATTATTGTCTTCTCCTCATGGGTTCCAGGAGACAATCCCCCCACGGAAAATAGTCTGAGCTTGGAATTCTACCAAAGCACAGACTATTCTGCCTGGTGTCTTTAATACATACACAGAGAGTCTTCTAAAGAACCGCATCCACCAGTAGACTGTTACACCAGTAACAGGCTCTGGTCCTCAGGTGGGGATTTTTTTTTTTTGCACAGGCTCCGGACGCGCAGGCTCAGCGGCCATGGCTCACGGGCCCAGCCGCTCTGCGGCATGTGGGATCTTCCCGGACCGGGGCATGAACCCGTGTCCCCTGCATCGGCAGGCAGACTCTCAAGCACTGCGCCACCAGGGAAGCCCCTGAGGTGGGTATTTTGAACATTTGTGACTTTATAGTCGATTGTCTCTTTGTATATTTAAAGTATACATTGACATATGCTAGTATCACATTAATAAATTTTATATAAGGTTGTTTTAAGATACTCTGTTTTTAGGAAAATACCCACACCAAACTGCTAATAATGGGATTAGGGATAAAGGTAAGTGTGAGAATTTTCATTTTCTATACTTAGTATGGTTTGAGGTGGTTTTTATTGACAACAACACATGTTACTTTTGTGATCACAGACAAAACTTAAAAACATGGAAAATATATACTTCACATACTATGCCTAATTAAACACTACACACACACACACACACACACACACACACACACACACACACACACACACACACACACACACACATATATGTATTCTTTATTCCTGAGAATAGTATTTGATGTGGGGAGAGAGAGAGCACGAGCGGGTGCAGGTGAGCGTGGAGTCTGGAGACACCTGAACATGGATGAGGTGACATCATCAACAGGTAAAAAGCTGATGAGGAGGTGAAGTGCTGCCATACAAAGTGGCATTTCTGTCTGGGCAGCTTGAACTCTTCTCAGACCCTTCCTTCCAAGTGATGGCTTCTGCTCTACTTTACCTAAATTACAGGAAGTCCTGGTCCTTTGTCTCAATATTCACTCCATTCAGCCCTCCCCCGCCTTTTGGTCAATTAACATTGAGAGCAGTTTCATTAGATGAGCTATATCACTATAGTCTGGCTTTTGGCAGTGATAAAAGTGCTTCCAGGGGTTTACCGTGCATATCACTTGTCTTCCACCTCCCACCACGCCCCTGCAGAACCGTCTACACACACACACACCACACACACACACAACTTGAAAATGGTCTGAATGTTAAGACAGTTTTGTAACTTATTCAATAAACCATGCAAAAGATTAATTACACATTTATACATGTAATTTGAGTTCAACCTTCTCCTGTGCCTTTCTCTACACATACAAGGAGCTCAGAACTCTGACACTTGACTTTCTGTAGAATGACATCATCTTCTTGGCCGTGTGCCTGTGGCTGTTCTCCTGGCTGAAACTCAAGCAAATGTCAGGCAGGTCAAAATCAGAAGGGGGAAATATGGTTGTGTGAAATCAACTGAATCAACTCACATTTATTACAAAGCAACTCTGGGCAGAATGCATAAAGGCTGAAGAATCAGAGAAAGCTTAAGACATTCCCGAAGGGAGAGTGTTGATTTGAATTCTTAAATTAAGCTACTGATCCAATTTCCATTTTTGCATTTTGTGATCTTGGCTAATTTGATAGGCAAAATTTTATGCCATTGTATTTAGATGAAATTTCTTTGATTACTGGTGAGAGTAAGCACTTTAAAATACATTTTATTATTATTTGCATTTCTTTCTGTGAATTGCCTATTTGTATATTTTGCTCATTATTCTTTCGAGGTACCAGCTTTTTCCTTATTACAAAGTAACAGTACTTCATATACGAAGGATCTTGACCTTTTGTCTGCAATATTTGCCATAAATATTTTTCCTAGTTTGACATTTATCTTTTAGTTTTGTTTATGGTTTTTCTGACTTTCAAATGTTTTAATGTAGAAAAATCTATCCATTGCCTTCGGGGTTCATCTATTACCTTTTTGTTTTTTGCTTAGTAAAGGCTTTACCACTCTGAGATCTCATGAATCTCATAAATTTTTATCAGTGTTTTCATTCAGTTTTTAATTCTTTGAATTCAGCTCTTTAATCCTTCCTTATTGCATTTTGGAATATAGTGTAAAATAAAGATCTAAATTAATGATTTCCCCTAATAGGTGAATCTCCTATTTGTTGTAATCAATTCACCCTTTTCTCATTTATGAAATTTAAAGGATTATACAAATAATATAGCTGCAATAAAAAAAATCAGAAAATACAAATAGTGGAAATGAGGGGGAAAACACTTGTATTTTCTTTCCACTCTGAGTTGAGTGTTAGCAATTTCCTCTGCCCTTCCAGACATTTTCTTTTCTAGATGTTGCATACATTTCGCCTCCAAATGGAATCATATTGCAATATGGTTTTGTAACCTGATGTTTTTCCATTCAGTAATGTATCATGACTATCTTTCCATGTCAGTCAATATACTTTTACAGCACTACGTCCTAATTAACTTTTCACTGAAATATATTGTACATTTAGAAACGTGTACATTTCATAAGTGTACAGCTGGATGAATTTTTACCACCTGAACACATCCATGTAACCAGCTGCTAGATCAAGAAGAAGAATATTACTAACACCCCCAAAACCCTCCCAATGGTTCTTGCCTGTGATCTCTCTTCCCCAAGGGTAACCATTGTCCTTCTGTCCTGACTTCTAACAGCATAGATTGATTTCATAGTCCTATTTTTGATAGCTACATTGTATTCCATCACACATAAATGTATCACAGTATACTTGCTATGGGTTAAATTGTGTCCTCCCCAAAGATATGTTGAAATCCTAACTTCCAGTACCTGCGAATGTAACCTTATTTGGAAATAGGGTCTTTGCAGATATAATCAAGTTAAGATGAAGTCATCAGGGTGAGTCCTAATCCAATATGACTAGTGTCTGTAGAAGAGGAAAATGCCATATAAAGACAGAGACACACAGAGAAGAAGGCTATGTGACCATGGAGGCGGAGATGGGAGTGATGCTGCTGTAAGCAAAGGAACACCAAGGATTGACAGCCACCACCAGAAGCTAGGAAGAGGCAAGGAAGGACTCTACTTAGAGACTCAAAGGGACCATGGCCCTGCCAACACCTTGATTTCAGACTTAACTTCCAGAACTATGAGAGAAGAAATACCTGTTGCTTTAAGCCACCTAGTCTGTGGTACTCTGTCATGGCAGCCCTAGGAAACTGATAACCCAGTTTTGATGACTGTGGGGTTTTTCTTACATTTTATTATTTTATAGTGTTATGAATATTTATTTTTTTCCTTAAAAGAAACTATAAGAATGATCTGAATCAAAGAATACTAGTAGACAATGTGCGTACAAAGTACTTAGTAAGACAATGGCTATGATTCACCAACTCTATCTCTAAGTGTTATACTTGGTGATAGAGGTGATGTGGGCTCCTTCCTTTGTAATGAATTCCTCTGTAACTCCAGTCTCACCAGGATTCCCTAGCCTGTGGGTACAGTGGGCCCACATAAAGATATAACTCACTTCTGCCACCACCTCCATAATCAGAACATTCCAGCCCCTTATCTCTAGGAGTCTCTGGGGTGGGGCATGAGGCAGTGGTGGTTATCATTCCAGTTCTTGAACAATCCTTGCACCTTCTTCTCAACGTCCCAACACATCCTCCATAAAGACTTTTGGGGGCCTGAGTGTGCTGCTCCCTCTGAGAGTTCATTAAGTCAGTGGAAGGACCCATCTCATCTTCAGAAGCTGAGCTGCAAGGTGCCAGGGCACTGTGGCATTCCATGTGGTCCTCATTGCATTAGAGCCAGGCAATGTTTCTTTCTTTTTTTATTTTTCTGCGGTACGCGGGCCTCTCACTGTGTGGCCTCTCCCGTTGCAGAGCACAGGCTCCGGATGCGCAGGCTCAGCGGCCATGGCTCACGGGCCCAGCCGCTCTGCGGCATGTGGGATCTTCCCAGACCGGGGCACGAACCCGTGTCCCCTGCATTGGCAGGCGGACTCTCAACCACTGTGCCACCAGGGAAGCCCCAGGCAATGTTTCTTAAACGAGGAAAAAAGGCCTTTCTTAGCCACTCTGTACCAGAAGCCCCCAAACAGCCCTCCCTGTTTTGTCTTGTCTCCCAGAGTCCTGCTGCCTGTAGCCCTTTCACCTGGGACTTAGCTAGGAAGATTGGAATCTGAGGCAGACACCATGTGTCAGCTGCATTACAGTGCCCATGTAAAATATTCCAGATTGATGATTCCACAGTTAGACTTCATGCCGGGATGTATCCAGATCTTAACAGTGAGCACACTTTCTGCTCAAACTCATTACCTGCTGTCTTCTTGAGCCTTCATGATATTTTGATATTCATAGGTAAAATATCCTCTTCTCTTCTTTTTCCAAAAAAAAAACATTCTTATAAGCCATGACCTGTTTATTTCTCCGGATAAATATATGAATAGTATTGTCGACCATTAAGAAGTTGTCAAGGATGGCATCAAACCAATGAAATTAACAAGAGAGCTGACATCTTTGGCATGTTTGGGTTTCCATCAGGAATGACAGCATGTCTCTGTGCCTCGCTGAATCTCCTTTCACATCTCCTCCAGAGGGATTTGGGGAGCTGGAGAGGAATGGCAGAGAGCAGTCCAAACAACCTGCTGAGTGGGCTTTGGGAAGCCGATCGAGCATTGCTGGCTCGAGTACAGGGGAGGTCATTGAAAAAGGAGGCAGGATGAGTTCTGAGCCAGCTCTGGGTGTCTTCCAGGAATTCTTGATTTTTTTCATGGCACTGGATGAGAGAGTGTGCCCAGGGAACAAATCTGATGAAAGCAGAAAATAAGCTGATTTAGTAAAATTTGTCAGACAGGAGGAATTGTGGCTGAACCCTGGAGCCAAGGATCATGGAAAGAAGGGTAAATTGAAAACAGGTAGCAATGTGCACTGTGGGTGTGGCTGAGCAGAGAGGCGGGGCTGAGCTAAATTTCAGGAGACTTGGATTCCAGTCTGAGCTCTGAAGTCATGCTGCTCTGTTCCTTTGGGCTAAAGGCCTTTCCCCTTGAGCATCTGTTTGCTCTTTTCTCGCTATAAGAGTGCTCACTGAAGGACCTCTAAGGCTCTCCTTGAGCTGGGTTTCTAAGTGGTATTTACTAGAGCAACACAGGAGTTGCATGGCTGAAAAAAGCCCCAAGATGTTAAACCAAAGGACATAATTATAGAATGATGTGATGAAGAAATGAAATTTCAAAGCACCTTTGGGATGATTCCTGCCAGTGGAATAAGAAAGGAAAAAAATCCAAGTTAGCTCAAGAACGTTATTTAGGGGTGAGGGATACCTAAAAGCACTAAAAAAAAGTGCTTTTCAAATGAGTTCTTTCTTTGGGTTTTGTTGGGTGACGGCTCCCTGAGGTGAAATTCTCTCCGATACTGTGACTTGCTTTGTAGGTGGGATGAAGCAAGGAATGTGCCCCTTGCAGCAGGAGACTCTAACCACAGAAAAAATTTCCAGGCCATTTGTGTCTTTGGGGCTACACATTTGAAAAAGAAATTACATCATTGGAGTTCCAGATTATTTTAAACTCATTTCCTTTCCTTCTTCTTCCCTTATTTTTTTTTAAAAAATTTTTATTTACAGATTTTGCCATAAGCCTAGGTTTAACTCTGTCACAGAGATGAATTATTAAAATTGGGCCCCAGATAGATGTCTGCTTCACAGATGGAGGAGGCTCCCCTGAAGCCTTTGGCAGAAACTGACATGTAGGGACTAAGCCCTTCAAAGGAGTCCCCACCAAGAGCTGCAGTGCATAGAACCTGCCAGACTATATCTGCTTCTAATATTTCCATTTCCCCCATGGGGGTCCTGGCCAATAAATTCTTCCAATTATGCCCTCATGACTCCAACTCCACAAGTCACCCAGTACCTCACTGCTCTGAAGGTCAAAAATGTCTTCATTGAGGCTAGCATTATTGTTAGCTTCAAGAACCATTCATTGCTGGGTTTTTGAAGGGGAAATAGGAAAATTCTAAGTTTTGCATTGTACCCAGCCTCCAAGATGGCCTCCAAATCAGTCCCCAATGATCCACCTCTTGGTATTCGCACACTTGTGTGGTCCCCTCCCACACTCTGGCAGGGTGTGCGTGAGTGTGTGAAAAATAGCATATTGCAGAAGAGGGGAGGTCAGCTGCCACGTAGTGAGGTCACTCGGGCAGCCTAGAGAGAACCCCACATGATGAAAAGGAACTGAAGTCTCCAGCAACAGCCAGTGAAAACTAGACAACAACCTTGTGAGTGAACTTGGAGGTGAATCCCCACCCCACCCCAGCTGAGACTTCAGATGAGAGTACAGCCTGGATGACAATTTGACATCAATCTCACGACAGACCTTGAACCTGGAACCACCCAGCTATGCCACTCTCAGATTCCTGACCCTCAGAAACTCAGTGAGGTAATACATGTTTGTTGCTTTCAGCTCTGAAGTTTTGGGGTAATTTGGAATGCAGAAATAGATAACTAATGCACTCTGTGCTTTGTTTTTGGTTTTCTGAGTAAATAGGAAGACATGCTATATGGAATGACAGGTCAACATGTGTCTATCTTATATGTTCCCTGAGTTTGGGGCAGGATCAAGGAATCCATATGTTTAACTAGCACCCCAGATGATTCTTATCATCAGGAAAGTTTGAGAAACAATACAGAACAGGATTCAAAAGTGAATGAGACATACCTCTTCTTCAGGAAACTGTGCAAGATGGAAAGCAAATTGGTACACAGAAATACATTTAAAGAGAGGCACCAAGTGTCAAGGAAAGGTTTGAATAGCCTTGGGGGAATCAAGGAATGCTTCCTGGAAGAAATGACACATGAGTAAGATCTCAAGGGTTGGTTAGGACCTCAGGGAGCGATATATGGAAAGAATCACAGAGTGAGAGTAACTGGTGGCATTTATCAGGGGCCTGCATTGCACCAAGCACTTTACCTGCCTCATCTTATCCAGTCCTCACAACAGTCCTGTGCAGTAGGAGCTACTGTCACCCATTTTACAAGTGGGAAAGCTAGGCTTTGGTTAGCACACTGTCCAAGGTCACACAGCTCCTGTGTGCAGTACTAGGTAGAAAGGAGATAGCTGACTCTATCTGCCATGCTTTTAACTGCTATCATGTTCCATGTCCTAGGGGACATGAGACTCAGAAATGTGAAAGGCTGGGACATTTTTGCAAAAGACAGGAGTTTTGTGGAAATAACAGAAGAAGGTGTCCACGTAGGGATATGGGCCAGGGGAGGATACTGTATGAAGAGCTGGAACATGGCAGTGGTTTCCTAGTGCAAGCTCAACTCATTCATTTAGTGAATGAGGAAAGGGAGTCTCAGAAAAGTTCTGTGACTTGCCTGAAGTTTGATAGTGGCAAAGAGGAGTAAAAGTCCAGACCCCTGGCAGCCCCATTTCCATTGTGGACAACTGGAGGCCAAACTTTGATGCCTTACTAAGGAGATCTGAGCTCTATCATGGCTTTTTTTTTTTTTAATAAATTAATTTAATTTTGGCTACATTGGGTCTTCGTTGCTGCGCATTGTAGTGTGCAGGCTTCTCATTGTGGTGGCTTCTCTTGTTGCGGAGCACAGGCTCTAGGCACGCAGGCTTCAGCAGTTGTGGCTCACGGGCTCTAGAGTACAGGCTCAGTAGTTGTGGCGCACAGGCATCGTTGCTCTGCAGCATGTGGGATCTTCCCAGACCAGGGCTCGAACCCGTGTCCCCTGCATTGGCAGGTGGATTCTTAACCACTGCGCCACCAGGGAAGCCCATGGCTTATGTTTTCTGTTTGTTTTGTTTTGTTTTTAAACAATTTTAAGTGTACACTTCAGTGACATTCAGTGTTTTCACAGTGTTGTGCAACCATTACCACTATCCGTTTCCAGAACTTTGTCATCAACCCAAACAAATTCTGTGTCCATTAAACAATAACTCACCATTCCTCTTCTTCATTCTATTTTCTGACTCTATGAGTCTGCCTAATCTAGGTACCTCATATATGTGGAGTCATACGTATGTTTATCCTGTTGTGTCTGAATTTTTTCACTTAATATGATGTTTTCAAGGTTCACCCGTATTGTAGCATGTATCAAGACTTCATTTCTTTTTCCCCCCATTTTTTCTATTGTGGTAAAATACATATACTATTTACCATCTTAACCATTTTTAAGTGTACAGTTAAGTGAATTAAGTCCATTCACATTGCCGTGCAACCATCACCACGCTCCATCACCCTAACTCTTTTCATCTTGCAAAATTAAAACTCTGTACCCATTAAATAGGAGCTCCCCTTCCCTTATCCCCTCAGCCCTTGGCAAGTGCTCTTCTACTTTTGGTCTCTATGATTTTGATGCATCTAGGTACCTCATATCAGTGGAATTAGGCAGTATTTATCTTTTTGCGACTGGCTTGTTTCACTTAGTATAATGTCCTTAAGGTTCATCCGTATCCCATCATGTGTCAGAATTTCCATCCTTTTAAAGGCTGGAAAATACTCCGTTGTATGTACCTACTACATTTTATTGATCCATTCATTTGTTGATAGACGTTTGGGTTGGTTCTACCTTTTGACTGTTGTGAATAATGCTGCTATGAATATGGGTGTACAAATATCTCTTTCAGACACTGCTTTCAATAATTTTGGGGATGTACCCAGAGGTGAGATAACTGGATCATATGGTAATTCTTTTTTTTTTTTTTTTAACTTTTGAGGACCTGCCATATTGTTTTCCACTGTGACCGCATCACTTTACATTCCCACCAACAGCACAGAAGGGTCCCAATTTCTCCACATCCTCGTCAACACTTTTATACTTCATTCCTTTTTTCAAGGATAAGAAATATTCTAATGTATGCGTACACCACATTTTAAAAACTCCATTTATCAGTCGATGAACATTTGGGTTGTTTCCCCCCTTTGGCCTGTTGTGAACAATGCTGCTATGAACATTGATGTACAAGCATCTGAGTCCCGGCTTTCAGGGTTTTTTGGGAAGTGGAATTGCTGGATCAAAAGCTAATTTGATATTTAAGTTCTTGAGAAATCTGTACTTTTGGAGATCTGTGCTCTGTAAGTTAGCTCTGGTCATCCTAGCCTTTTGAACAGATATCCCTGGGTGGGTGGGAGGCCACCTCTCTCTCCCGCATCCACACCGCTGCCCTCCCCCCGCTTCCTTGCTTTCCGGAAAGCGGTTCTCAGAGCCTCTAACACAGAGGTCAGGCGGCTGAAATGAAGCTGACCCCGGCGTCCAGCTGGGCTTGTCTGAGGGAACTACCTTTGGGTCGCTCCCAGCGTCTCCTGCGAGGGCGGTTTGGGCAGGAGGGGAGGCTCCTCCCGGTTCTCTGAAATCTCGCCAGCTCATCGGGCCCGACCGCCCACTCTGGCGGTGGCTCCGGGGCTGGCCAGGTGAGCGGCCGAGCGGTCCCGAGCCCCGGGGTGGGCGCAGCCCTGCGGGATGGGAGCCTCGGGCGCCGAGTCCGCGCTGAGCCGGGCTCCGAGCTCCACCGCCCTCGTTCCCGCCCCAGGCGGTCGTTCCGGAGCCTGAGCCCAGGGAACGCGCGCTCCCTCCGGCGTGTCCTCGCCTCGAGCTGCCGCTTCTGCGTCCCCGACACTCCGGCCCCGCGGGGACTCCCGGGGTCCCCAGCCGCGCGCGTGCCTGGGCGACCCGACGTGCCCCTGCCTGGAGCCCGGAGCCCCTCCCTCTCGTGTCTCCCGGACCCGGCGGAGCACGCCTCCCCGAGCCGGGCACCCCGGCCCTGGGCGCCCCACGGTCACCCGGGCGGGGACAGCGAGGGGGGCGGGGAGGCGTTGGTGGCCACGCCGAGGAGCCGCGGTCCTCTGATCTGCGGCGGCGAGAGCGCAACTCCCGCAGAGTCCAGCCGGGAAAGATCCCCGAGCAGAGGAGGGAGAGAGGGGACCCGTGCTCTTCCTATGGGCCTCTGGGAGAAGCGGCTCGTGTCCCCGGACCCGGAATAAAGAGCTCAGGACCTTGTCCGCCCGGCGCCGGGATGCCGCAGGTACGGAGCGCGCCCTCCGGGGCGATGCTCCTAGGACTCCACGCGGCAGCGGCCGCCAGGGCGCGGGGGCTTTTGAGTGGGGAGGGGGCTTTTCAAGAGACTCGCACTCGTGCTCATTTCTGCAGGGGACCCGGTCTGTCCCCTCCTTCTGTCCTTAGGCGTAGCCTCTGAGGCTCCGAGGACAAAGTTGGGAGCAGGCTTATCAGCAGAGGCTGCAAAGAGATGCTTCCAGAGATGGGAAGGTCTGGCCAGGGGGCAATCCCTAAACGCAGGGGCTCCAGAGGACACCGGGTGACAATGGGGTTCCTTCTGGGGAGGTGAGAATGAAGGAGAAAAAGAGATCGCTGGACAATTTCTCCCCAAATCCCAAATCTCCTAACACCCGTTCTCCCCAAGAAGTTTTTATGCTCTTTGTTTTTAAAACATGACTTTGAGTCTTCCAGGTAGCGAGCTTGCAGGGTCCCTCTCCAGAGGTGGCGCGCCTCGGAGACCCACAGGGCCTGCGAGGGGTGAGGACTGTCCCACGCGGCGGACTGCATCCTTCCTGCCTGGATGGCAAGCCTGGCCCTCTCTGACCTTTCCGATTTGGGTTCTGCTTCACACACGATAGCAGCAAAGGGCAGGGCCTGAGAGGGGCAGGACCGATGCTCAGAGGAGGAAAAAAATCTGCGAAAAATGGAGGGGAAGTGTTGGGGGAAAGATGGGGGACTGGGGCTGGGCCTCCCTGTGCAGAGGGACTTTAGTTCTACCCCCAAAGGCAGGCTCCAGACATGTCACCTTTAAGGAATGTGAGCAGCATGCTCTCCTGAGGGTCCTAGGAGTCTTTCTTGTGTCCCCCTTTCCCAGGAACCTCAGGCTTCCACACTTCCCCTCCCTCTCTGAATTTCCTGCCCTCTGTGGAGCTCTCCAGACCCCAGCCCTCTTCTTACATCCCAGCAACCTGGCCTGATGTTTGCAGGCTCTGGGAGGGACTGGATCTGCAGGGAGAGGGACGGGGACATGGGGATTCTGGCTCCCTCTTGGTTCTGCATCCCCACCGGTGCAGCTGACAACCCCCTCCTGGTACCCCAGCCCCATCATCTGGGTCACGAGTGCCCTCCTCTTCCTCGAAGCTGACCGAGCAGGCCTGGGTCCTCACTAGTAATTCCTTGCAGTCCTAGGATGTAACACCCTCCCTCTCCAGGGACCTCCATGCTTTACAGACATCACTGATCTCTTGCCTGGAGGATGTTGAAACTCTGAGAGCTCAAGCTATTTATCTCAGGACACACAACCAGCCAAGGAAGGATTTTGTTCCAGAGTCCCCTTTCTAAGCCACTCAGTGATTAGGCTGGGACTTCACTCTTGCAGCCTCTGTGTGGGGACAGGCCTTGGTAAATGCTGTGCCTGGCTTCTAGGCTCACATCAGACTTGGAAGTAGGAACAGGAAACCTAGTGAGGAGAGGGGAAGGTGGCTGCTACATAGGCTCTGATTTTAAAGCAGTGTTTTGCCAGAAGGAAAGAGGCTTGGAGAGCAGTCAGGCCTGTCTCAAAGTCTTGCCTCTTCAGTGGAATTCAGAATTTTTTTTTTTTTTTTCGGTACGTGGGCCCCTCACTGTTGTGGCCTCTCCCGTTGTGGAGCACAGGCTCCGGACACGCAGGCTCTGCGGCCATGGCTCACCGGCCCAGCCGCTCTGCGGCATGTGGGATCCTCCCAGACCGGGGCACGAACCCGTGTCCCCTGCATCGGCAGGTGGACTCTCAACCACTGCGCCACCAGGGAAGCCCCAGAATAATTTTTTAAGCTACAGAATGGGACAATTCCACAAGGACAAAGTTCAGGCTGTCAGGACAAGGAATGGGGTTTGGAGCAGGTCACTTTGGTTCTCTTCAGCCTCCCACACTCCTAACTTTGGTCCCTGAGAAAAAGTGCAACATTCAGAATCTTCAGTGAAACGGAAATAAACTGAGTTAGCGCTTGTTTGTCTCTGTAGCAATCTAACCTTCCCTGAATGAGTGGGTATGTGGTTTTGATTCCTTTGTTTTCTTTCCCTGGTTCCTTTATTTCCACTCCATCACCTGTTCACTCTGGGCAGGTGGCTAATGGGTCAGCTTAGTTTATAGAATGGTTTTAAATTTAGCCAGGTTCACTTACATATGTAGCCAATTGTTTGTATGTCTTTCCAAGGCTTAGGATGGAGCTTGGATACTGGACCCCAAGGACGCCTGCAGGGACAATCTGACTCATTAAGGGAAAGCTGAGTACCAGCAGAAAGGGGAGACCTCAGCCTAACGACATCTCCCCAGAGGAATTCCCAGGAGTGTTGCTCAAGGCTTCACCTGGCCAGATGGAGGTCGACATGGGGGTCATGGATGAGAATGCTACAAACACCTCAACCAACTATTTTTCTCTGCTTGACCCCCACGGAACCCAAGCTGCTTTCTTCCCATTCAACTTCAGCTATGGCGACTATGATATGCCCTTGGACGAAGATGAGGATGTGACCAATTCCCGGACCTTCTTTGCTGCCAAAATTGTCATTGGCATGGCGCTGGTGGGCATCATGCTGGTTTGTGGTATTGGCAACTTCATCTTCATTGCGGCCCTGGCCCGCTACAAGAAGCTGCGCAACCTCACCAATCTGCTCATCGCCAACCTGGCCATCTCTGATTTCTTGGTGGCCGTCGTCTGCTGCCCCTTCGAGATGGATTACTATGTGGTACGCCAGCTCTCCTGGGAGCACGGCCACGTGCTGTGCGCCTCTGTCAACTACCTGCGCACTGTCTCTCTCTACGTCTCCACCAACGCCCTGCTGGCCATCGCCATCGACAGGTGAGTGAGGGGTGGGGACAATGAAGGAAGGGGCAGTTGTGATTGATGAGAGGTATCTGTATTCCCCAGAGCTGTGGATGCATGGGGGCCCAAAGGTGACCCATTTATTGAACAGTGAAAAGAGTTCTAGTTTTCCAGTGGTAAGCAGGCAGGAGGTAGTGGAGCCCCCTAGAGCTGGGCAGCAGGAAGGCTTTTGATCCCTCTGTTATGGACATGCTCCTAGATGTTGTATCTGTCAGAGGTCTAGAGGTAGGCGGCTCCCAGGAGGTGTGGAGGGACAAGTTTAAGTTTCAGGCAGTTACCTCTTGAGTCAACTTGGAAATCTTGAGGGAGGTTTCTATCTCATCAAGACATCCTCTACTGATGCCCCTACAAACACCGGTTGATTTTTTTATTGTTACGATGATTTTTTAAAATTTTATTTTATATTGGGTATAGTTGATTAACAATGTTAACACCGGTTGATTTTAAATAACGTTGAGGGATTTGTTCTAAAAAACAAACAAAACAAAACAAAACAAAAAGGAGACCTATGCTTACTTACTCTGGTTTGGTTGTTGCAGTAATCAGCCGGCTGCTTTTCATACATTAGTGTACAACAGTACAGAAGAGCTGTTTCTAGTGATGAAAAATAAAATCAGTAAGAGCAGCCCATGCAAATCTTTCCTATGTTATCTTTAGGCTTTTCATTTAGTATAATCTCCTGTGCTAATGGGCCAGAGTAGTTTTTGTTCCCTTGGAACAATTTTGCAGGCTTCTGTGCCCAAAGTTGGACTCTTGTTACAAAACACCTTGTTGCAGTCCAGAGACAGTTACCCTGAGGGTCTAATCGGGCCTCTGTGTACTTGGATCTGCACAGCCCGTCTCTCTCTCTTAACCCAGAGAACCTGAAGCACAGATGGTCTCCGTGTCCCATGGCCTCAGGGCTCTGGTGGCGTTCAGCTCCCTCCCCCATCAATCAGGACACCCCAGGACAGTGTTCCCGGGAGGAACACAGCAAATAGAGCCCGATTTCTGAAGCCATCAGTGGGATGACCAGGGGTAGAATACCTAGACATAGACCACTCCCAAGGGCAGAGGGTTGAAAAGGAGCCTGGCCTTAAAACCTAGGAGGATATTGGAATTAGCACATGAAATAGCCCTCGGTTTGTCACCCATAGAAGGTGTCCAGAGGTGTCATCCCTGCGCAAGGCTTGGCCAAGCTCTTCCACATGAGTCACGAAGCCCCCATGGTGTTCTGTCCACCCAGCAGCGGACCCTGGGTGAATCTGTAGAAGGAACAGGAGGGACAGGCAAGCAGAGTATCTGCCCCCCAAGTTCCCTTCACAGCTGTCGAGGAAGATCTCCGAGGACCTTGTCTCTAAACTTTTCTGAAAGTGCCACCATCCCTCTTAGCACATGAACAGGACAAAACATATGGGGTTATTTCCTGAAGTTTCACTCTGGCAAGACAGTTTTTCACAGAAGGTGCTCTCAGCCACTGAAAGTGGGGTAGGTAGGTGCCTGCTGTGGGGTGGGCCCCTGCTCCCTGGGTGAGACCCATTTTACCATGGAGGGGGGCTACTCGTAGAAAGAGGTAACACTGCAGGAAGAAATGGCTTCAAGGGGAATGGGAGCCAGGACAAAATCAGGGCATTGGGCTATTCTGAACATGTAAGAGGTAATATCTATGTCAATCAATCCACCTCCATCCACTGAACTCTTTCAAACTCATATTCGCCTTTCATATGAAACTCAGCTTGTCTGAAATATTGCAGGCATCTCTCTTACGGTGGGTATGTTAATCAGGAACGTGCTTTGCATCGGCTATGGTTAGGGTGGGGCTGTGATTGGAAACTTGACCCCAGACACTGGGTTTGACTTTGTTAGTTTTAGGCAACTAATTTTTGTCTTGATATAAAAAATATGGCCACAGTTATAAAAAATCTTTATTTTTGTTTCATGAAATTTCTGTAGGAAAAGTGTGAGCAGTTAGTCTGCCTGGGTTTAAATTCCTACTGCCCCACTTATTAGCTGCAGGGCCTTGTGTGTGTTAGTTGACCCTTCTCTCCCTCAATTTTCTCATGTATAAAATGGGAATAATTAGAAAACCTAATTTATTGGGTTGCTTTGAGGATGAAATGAAATAATACATGGAATTGTTTAGAACAATGCTTAAAACAGAGTAAGCACTTAATAAACGGCAGATGTTATGCTTTTAAATTAACCCTTAAAGGAACAACAACAACAAAACCAGATAAACTAATGACTATTTCCGATTGGCTAACCTCTTTGCTTTCATGACAGTGATTGTTTTTGTGATGTGATTAAAGAAATAATGATACAAAGTTTCTAAGAAACACAGCTCTCAAGATATAGTAGAACAGAACTATTTATCTCCCACCCGTTCTCTGTTTCTACTATTGGTTCTATGGTTCTCCCAGGCATCTAAGCTCAAAAGTTCCCTCTGTCCTGGCTGCTCTCTCCCTTTCTCCAGCATTCACTTAATTCCCAGGCCCTGACAATCCCCTCCCACACCCGGCCCAACCTCCCCACTGCTCACCCAGAGCTGAATTATCAGTCTCCTCTTGGTCTTCTTGCGGCCAGTGTCTCTCAGCTCCGCCCCTCTGCCAACCCTACTCCCTCACAATCCATCCTAAGCATTCATTCATTCACACAATGCATTTTTTTTTTTTTTTTTTTTTTTCTGTACGCGGGCCTCTCACTGCTGTGGCCTCTCCCATTGTGGAGCACAGGCTCCGGACGCGCAGGCTCAGCGGCCATGGCTCACAGGCCCAGCCGCTCCGCGGCATGTGGGATTTTCCCGGACCAGGGCATGAACCCACATCCCCTGTGTCGGCAGGTGGACTCTCAACCACTGCGCCACCAGGGAAGCCCCAACACACAATACATTTTTATAGAGCGACTACAAAGTTACAAATACTATTTCAAGCACTGGTGATACGATGGTGAATAAGCAAAAAAGCTCCTTGTGCTGATGGAGCTTGATGGAGAGAGAACAGTCAGGCAAGCAACCAAGGAAGGTAATTTCAGAGCATGAGAAATACTCTGAGCAAAAACAAATAAACATAACCTATAATGGAAAAGGATCCGAAAAACAAATACATATATGTATAACTGAATCACTTTGCTGTACACCTGAAACTAACACAGCATTGTAAATTAACTCTTCTTCAATAAAACAAACACACACGCAAGCAAACACGGAGCGTGACCAAGGGTGGGAGACGCTCTAAGTGGGAATCAGGAAAAGTGTCTCTGAGAAGATATTTGAACAGACCTCTGAATGATGGGGGAAAAAAACTGGCCTTGTAAAGACTGGGAAAGAGCATTCCAGACAAAGAGAATTCTAAGTGCAAAGGCTTCGAGACTGGAGCAAACCTGAGGGTTCTAGGAATAGCAAGAAGGGTCCCATGGCCCAGGGGAAGAAAGCAAGACTGCAGCCAAATTAATCTTCTGCCTCATACACACCCCCCTCTCCTGCTCCAAAGACCTCTAACGACGCCACTGTATACAAAATATGGCTGGAATCTTTTCATCTGCTTTTCCACCATTTTATTATCGAGCTCCAGACTGCCTGCCCATCTCATGCTGGGTAAACACATTGATGTCCTGTGTTCCAAAAACGGTTGCAATCTTTTTGAGAACTGTCACCATGGCTTATGACATTTCTGTTCATCCAGTGCTAGGTACTTGCCGAAGGTGAAGTTTTACTAAGATCCTAGGTGCCCAGAATTCACAGACAGCAAAAGGTTATAAAAGAAGTAAGGCATGGGGCTTCCCTGGTGGCACAGTGGTTGAGAGTCCGCCTGCCGATGCAAGCGACATGGGTTCGTGCCCCGGTCTGGGAGGATCCCACATGCTGCGGAGCGGCTGGGCCCGTGAACCATGGCTGCTGAGCCTGCGCGTCCGGAGCCTGTGCTCCGCAACGGGAGAGGCCACAGCAGTGAGAGGCCCACGTACCGCAAAAAAAAAAAAAAAAAAAAAGAAGTAAGGCATGATCCCTGCTCTTGGGAAGCTTACCATCCAGAGTGCGGGGGGAGGGGTGAGAACTAACACAGGAAAGTTAGGGGATAAGTAAAGGGTCAGTTTGAAATGAAATTTAGAGAAGGGGGAGATTGTGGCGTAACAGAATAATCAGAGGAGGCTTCATGCAGGAGACAGACTTTTCACTGGCTTTCAACAAATGACGATCAGCAAGGAGAAGAAAGGATTGCCAAGAGGGTAGGTAGAACTGTGTTTGCAAAAGCCGAGAGGTGAGAGTGCTTGAGGTGAGAGTGAGGTCCGGGGAGCGGGGTCGGGGACGGGGGACAGGGCAAGGAATGTAAAAGAGTAGAGATCAGAAAGAATAGGGTCCTGTTCTAGAACATCACAAAATCTAGGCACAGGGAGTCAGACCTGAGGGTAGCAGGGAACTGCAAAAGATCCTCAGAGGACTCTGTCCCCTCAGGTCTGGGTTTCTTCTTTGATGTGGAGACACCTGCACTGCCCTCGGGGTATATCTTTTGGATCTCAGGCACGTGGGGCACTGGGGTCCCTCCTTTTTTTTATGAGGAATCCAGGGGAAGCTGGCCAGTCTGCCTACCTGTTGCCGGCTCTCTTGTACTGTCTGGACGAGGCAGCTAAGGCATGAAGGACAGCACTCAGCCTTAGGAAGCCCACATGCTTCCTGGTGAGCTTACTGGTTGGGGCTGGTTGGCCCAAAAAGCAGCTTGTACATTTGCTACCCATCCCATGAGCCGCCTAGTAGCTACTGTGACCGCCACTTCCGTGATTAGAACTGGGGCTGAGTCCTGGGGCAGAGAGGGGGCTCAAATGCTCTTTGCTTAATCACCCAGCCCACTGACATCACACAGTGGCTGGACATTTCTTTGTCCAGCAGCCTTCATTCTTTGTTCTCTGGGAAATGCTGACTCTTAAAGTGGATCTGGACCTGAACCACTGTAGTGGTAGACACGCTACAATGCCAAGCGCATACTCCTAAGGAAAGTAGTTGCCAATCGCCTGACTCCTTTTTGGAACGTCAATAGGTTGAAACTGACTATGATGAAAAGAACGGAGGGGCTGCCAGGATGCCAGAAGGGCAGGAGGAAGGGATATTGCTTGCTCTGGTTTGAAAAGGAAGGAACAATTGGCGTATTGGCAAGCCCACTGGATTTGGAGCAAGATCCGGATGGGTCTGCGTCATGGTTCTGTCGATTACTAGCTGCGTGGCTTTTGACACGTTATTTAACTTCTTCAGACCTCAGTTTGCTCTTCTGTAAGGTGGGCATCTTTGCTCCCTTACCTATTCAAATGAGTTGGGGTTATCTAATGAGAATGTGGATTTGAAAACGCTCTGTAAATTCTAAGTTGCTTTACAAAGTCAAGCAACTATTACTAATAATGGAGTTCTGAGCCTAGCATACCCAAGGCTGGTGGCAATCCTTGAAACCGTTTTCTGCAATTTGCCTATTGGTTAATGTATTTGGAAGACCTCTTGCACAGCATCTGGTGCTAACTTTGGGGATGGAGGTGGGGTGATGTCAGGATGAGCTAACTATCTGATGGGCAATCACAGATTAATTTTGATGTGAAGATTAGTAAATCCAATAAAATAGGTCCAATAAAATAGAAAGTAGCATAGAACTTGCAAATGCAGGATTTGCCAGTAATAGGTGAAAGAAAATTGCTTGCTATACAGAATAGCTCTAAAAATACATTTTAGGATACTAAGAGTTTCTTCTTGTACATTAATAACCTATTGTTTATGTGCAGTGTCTCAGTGGAGCTTCACACTATCTCTGTGAGCCTGGTAAGGCACTTGATATTCCCATGTCACAGATGAGGAAATTGAGTCCTCAGGGCTAAGAAATGAAAAATTCGCATAGCAAGTTTGTGGCAAAGCTGGGAGTAGATTCTTGGTCTTCTAGATCAGCATTCTCCCCTACGTGTTCATTGGAAAAACACTCTGAGTTTGAAAATATCATAAAGACTTGGGAAATTACTAGTGGGAAAAGAAGGAACAGAATCATAGAGTGAACGTTCATATAGCAAGCAGTTATGAATACAGAAATATTCTTTGAGAGAGTAATTAACAGAACACGGTGGGGTAGATAGAGAGGGAGAGAGCTGGTGAGAACAAAAGCTCTAAACTCTTAGTTTTCGTTATGGTTCAGAGCAGCTTTGGTGCCCTCCATACAGCAAGAGTGGCATGGTCTTCATGTGCACGGACAAAAGCATTGCCAACACCCTGCAGACATTCCCATTTCACCCTCAGCATCCACCCTGGGAGACTGGCGAGTGCCAGGGATTGTTGCTGGTGGCGGAGCATGAAAAGCAGCCAGATGGGCGACCAGAGGGTGGACCCAACCCATCCAACTTCATCTAACAGCTGGTAGCCACAAGACAGCAGAAGTCTTGTGCCGCTGAACTCTCCATATGACACTCAATGGGGTTGGCTGTCTGTGTTGTGGGAAGGACAGAAACAGCAGGAATATGACAAAAAAAAAAAAAAAAAAGAATGACCCTCCTCTTCCAGTCAAAATCCCAAGTAAGATGACCTCAAAGGGATCAGCTGCAAAGGGAACAGAATTGTTTGGCTTTCCTTCAGGCCTCCGTCACGGTTGCCCTTGGCTTTCCCAGGGATGAGCTGTGGACACGTGAGGATGTGTTTATTTCCAGCGTTGATTAGTCATTCCCTCCCACTTCACTTGCCATCTTTCTCCTTCTCCTGCTTCCACCCCCTGCCACACACAGAACATCTTCCAGGAAACCAGAGCTCTCTGTCTAAGTATGTGCACTCTCTCTGGGAAGGAGGCTTTCATACTGCACGAATGACTCACATCCCCCGGAAAATGCTCTTTCTTGTTTTCTGGACAACTGTGGTAACAGCAGTGTGGTTTTAAGGGAAAGAACAAATGCAATATCTTTTACTGTCTGTTGCTTTGTGGTTCAAAAAACAAGTTCGTGTATATTCTCAATTGATTTTCACATCAACCATGTGAGATAGGGTTAAATGTTTTCTATCGAGAGTCCTGTGGTATTTGACCTTGAGAAAGTCACTCATCTCTCACTAAGCTCCATTTTTCAACCTGAAAAATAAGATAAATGGTCACATGCTTTTCCTCCAACTTTGCATGCAGAGCAATGTTTTTAAAAATGTGGAATGAAGGCAAAGCTTTTCTATCAGAGAGGGCAAATCCTCCCAACAACTCTGGAATTATCAGGTCCTTTTAGCTCTAAGCTGTGGGGTAATTAGGATGAATGGCCCTGAAAACAGGAAGGACCTGGGAACAGTGCCAGGCTAGAAACCGATAGGAGATGTTATTACTACATTTAATAATAATAGTTACCATTTATTGAGTATATACCATGTTTTAAACTGTGCCAGAAATTGTGTCTATATTGGCACATTTAATCTTTAAAAACAAACAAACACAAAAACTTTTGCAGATAAGGAAATTGAGATTCAGAGAGATTAAACATAACTTGCCTGTCCTGGGCATATATCCAGACAAAACTCTAATTCAAAAAGATACATGCACCCCTATGTTCACAGCAGCACTATTCACAATAGCCAAGACATGGAAACAACCTAAATGTCCATTGACAGATGAATGGATAAAGAAGATGTGGTATATATACACAATGGAATATTACTCAGCCATAAAAAAATGAAATAATGCCATTTGCAGCAACATGGATGGACCTAGAGATTATCATAGTAAGTGACTATGTAAGAGAAAGACAAATACCATATGATATCACTTATATGTAGAATCTAAAATATGACACAAATGAGCTTATCTATGAAACAGAAACAGAAGAGACTCACTGATATAGACAACAGACTTGTGTTTGCCAAGGGGTGGGTGGCGGGGTGTGGAAAGGATGGATTGGGAGTTTGGGGTTAGCAGATGGAAGCTTTTACATATAGAATGGATAAACAACAAGGTCCTACTGTATACCATAGGGAGCTATATTCAATATCCTGGAATAAACCATAATGTAAAGAATATGAAAAAGAATATATATATATACATATATATATATAACTGAATCACTTTGCTGTACAGCAGAAATTAATACAACATTGTAAATCAACTATACTTCAATTAAAAAATAAATAAAAACTTGCCTGAGGTTGCACAGCTAGTAAGAGGTGTAGCTGGAGCTGGCATTCAAGTCTGCCTTTCCTGGAAGCCCACATAACACTGCTCTTTCCCTCCACACCTACCATTTGTGACTCAATGTTGCCAAAATAACATCATCCTCCAGCACTTCCTTACCACAGTGGTTGATCCCATTTGTGTCCTTGTCCTAGATATCTGGCCATTGTCCACCCGCTGAGACCCCGCATGAAGTATCAAACAGCCACTGGCTTGATTGCCTTGGTGTGGATGGTGTCCATCCTCATTGCCATACCGTCAGCCTACTTCACCACTGAAACGGTCCTCCTCGTTGTCAAGAGCCAGGAGAAGATCTTCTGCGGCCAGATCTGGCCAGTGGACCAGCAGATCTACTACAAGTCATACTTCCTGTTCATCTTCAGCATTGAGTTCGTGGGCCCGGTGGTCACCATGACCCTGTGCTATGCCAGGATCTCCCGGGAACTCTGGTTCAAGGCTGTCCCTGGTTTCCAGACTGAGCAGATCCGGAAGCGGCTGCGCTGCCGCCGGAAGACGGTCCTGGTGCTCATGTGCATCCTCACCGCCTACGTGCTGTGCTGGGCGCCCTTCTACGGCTTTACCATTGTGCGTGACTTCTTCCCCACCGTGTTTGTGAAGGAGAAGCACTACCTCACGGCCTTCTATGTGGTTGAGTGCATCGCCATGAGCAACAGCATGGTCAACACCGTGTGCTTCGTGACCGTCAAGAACAACACCATCAAGTACTTCAAGAAGATCATGCTGCTCCACTGGAAGGCTTCTTACAGCGGGAGTAAGTCCAGTGGGGACCTTGACCTCAAAACCACAGGGGTGCCTGCCACTGAAGAGGTGGACTGCATCATACTGAAATAACCCCAGGACAGGACCTTTGGGACCCTGAGCAGTGTGCTTAGGTACACGCTATCAACCAAGAACACTTGGTGTGTTGCATAGGGCAAAGCAAATGGACAAATATGTCAACGTTGTGTTCAGGGAGCTCAGAATCTCTAAAACGGGTGTGATTAGACACCATCACCAGTGGCTGACATTCATTGAACATCTAGTTTGTGCAAAGAGTAGGCACTGGTGAAACCTATATATGTTGACGATATTTAATAGGCAAAAAGAAGTAACGATAAAACCAAGAAAAATGTTGGGAGATAGCCTGGAATAATGGGGTTTCCAGAAGGGAGCCTAAGTAGGCATCTAAGACTGTGGTACATGTGTCTGTAGGGTGAGGGTCTCTCTGGACCATCTAAGTTACTCATCAGACACTGATGTAGCCCATCTCTGGGATTGTTCCTAGGCTTGAGTTCACTCCTGACATTTGCAGGGCTGGGGCAAGAATACAAAGCAGGCTTCTGGCTCTTCCTGCAACTTTCTCTTCTCATCCTTGGTCCTGATTCTCACCCTGGGCACCCAGGAAAGAAAAGAACATACAAATGGTTGGTGGGGGGGACCCAACAATGAGATTCAGTGACTCTACAGGCTTACTGAGGGCTCGTCCCTCTTTCTAATCCACCTCCTTTGTTTGGTGTTTTGAATTTTGAATTTGGAAACTTGGGATCAGAATATCTTATCCAGCCTTGGCTCCATCACCTGTGTGGGCCTGGGTAAAGCCTCTTGGTGGGGACAAAGATGATACCTGTGATGGCTACCAATGGGGTGGTTGTGAAGAGCCAATGAGATAATATATGGGAAAACTCTTTCAACCATGCAAGCAATCAAAAGAATGGACTAACAGCTGTGTGTAGAGCCCAGGAGAAGGAAAGACTTGTCACCTTAGCTTATGTATCTAGAAACCTCACCATCTCCCCCTTTCATCATTCTTTGTGTGAATATTCCCTTGCTCCTCTCAGCAGTGCTGTGTATGCATTATGTGCCTAATAGCATGATGGTACAACAAGGTAGTGAAATTTGGTGGCAGAATTATAAAAGGAGATGGTAGCTTGGTCTCCAGGCAGGAGATGAGCTCAGGGTTTTAGAAACTTCAGAATCAGAGCATCTTTGTGATCATGGAAGTGTCAACCATGACTGTTCCTAGCCAGTGTGAATCTGGGCTATGTGATACTTGTTTCATAGTCTGGTTTTATTTTCATGAGTGTGTATAGCTATAGCACAGACTCGTCCTTTACTTCTTAAATAATTCTAGAGCAGTACATCTATAATGCTATTTAAGTGACATGTGTATGGTGTTTCCCCCTCCAAACATAGTCAACTCTTTATTGACAACAAAGTTTATTTTTCTAATAGTTACTGTATTTCCCTGGAAGACACATTTCAAAAACCTATTTATTTATTCTTATTCATCATCCAGCAGACTTACCCTATGGTTTAACCGGAATACTCTCAGAGGATAAAAACTAATTAAAATATTAGCCTAAAGCCAACGTGCTTTGGAAGGTAATTCTTCTTATTTTTTTTTTTAATAAAATCGCAGATTGCATTCTAAAATTAGGAAAGTTAGTTTTTGGACTGAACAATAATAAAATGATATAATTTGTGGTCATGTTCATCTTTTCCATTAGGAATACTAAACATGAGTTGACTGTATTAAATAGGAATTTTTTACATGTGACAACAAAACCTCTTTCTGATTTTCAGCCTAAAATATCAAATTTTCACTTGTTTGCCTGTCTATAATATTTCTAGATATTGTGTCTGTTCGTGATTGCACAGTGAATGAAAGTGTTGTTATCAAGTGAAATAAAACAATCTCTATATATAATCATTGACCATAGTGTTCCTGTAATATCTGCTCTCCCTCATCCTTTTCCAAGTTACAGTGTGATGGTTTTCTGAGTGAGCACTGAATAGATGCTGATTCCATGATCATACGAATTCTGAGAATAATATTTCATGTTCTTCTTGCCTACAAACTTCTCTCCATCCTAAAGAGATTTAAGTGATTTATATTTTCTTCCTATAAGTCTGCTTTGGTAAAACCATAGCATTTGAGTGCCAAGACTGGAAATCTGAGGACCACTTTATGCCTGTTACATTAACTAAAGCTAAACCTTTGAGCAGGCTCAATGTCTGCACGTGGAAAGTGAGCCAGGAGATGAACCTAGGGTACCATGCCTCTTTCAGATTAGTGGCTGATTCATTGAATTGAGCGGTGGACTGGCCAGCCAATGGCTTCCCCCCCAAAGTGGTGGAAAACCCAACAAGGTGGCACTTGTGCTTATGTATTTCTTTTCTGTTCTCTAATGCATGCAAAGGGATATGCACATTGTCCAGTACAGAAGAATAAAAACATTATTTTATAAAATCAAACCATCTCCTGAACTAAAGTAAAAGAGAAGGGCAGGTTTTGAACAAAGCTTTGGGAGGTTTTGCCTAATGAGTGAGCATACGTTTAAAAAATAATTTCTTAAATCAAAGACATTTTGGGAATGGCAATCACCACAGCAAGCCCTCAAGTGTGAAACAAGTTCCATGCTCATTGTGGAAAAGAACGCTGAAGGATTTGTGAGACTGACAGAAAATTATGAACACGCGTCCTGTTTCTTGAAAACTATGATAAATGTTGGAATGTGTCCACGAAAGAATGAGTCCAGCTCTCCTTCCTAGAGTGTGAGAATATCAAATTCCAATCATTCATATTACAGGTAATGAAACTGAAGCCCAGAGAGGGGAAGAGAAGTTCAAGGTCACATATCTGGTCACTGTAAGAGCCAGGGTTATACCCCAAAGCTCAGTCCAGAGTTTTTCTACCACAGCATACATGGGTGCAGGAGCATTAATCTTGGAAAGAGAAGGATCCTTTCCAAGAATCCTTGAGATGACTGTTCATCTCCAGTCTGACCCTTCTCTGGAGACCCTTAAAGAGTTTCAGAAACAGTCCTGGTTCCTTTGCAAGATAAGTTTCACTCATCCTACCACTGGGAACTCGTAGCACAGACATGGAGATCTGGAGGTTTTAGGGAAGAACTCCTAAAAAATGTTTACAGCTGCTCTTTCTTTAAATGCTTAGTTGGGGGTCCCTAGGAATATAAAAGAAAAGATAGCAGGCCCCTGTCCCTGAGGACAGCTGCCCTGCCCTAGAAAAGCAGAGGAGAGAGATAAAGAAAATAGACTTGGCTGGGTGTCCAGATGGAGGGCAGGCGTATGTGTTCAGAGTTCAGTGGCATCAGAAGTGAAGGTGAGAGGTGAGGAGCTTTGTGAACAAGGTCAGACTTGAACAGGACAAGTGGGGTTAGAGAAGCAGAGGGCAAGCACTCCACATGGGAAGAGAAATATTACCTTTATCTGCTTCGGGAAACCAAAATGGATTTTTGCCCGGGGGGAAAAGGCTTCTCACCCAATGATACGATTGTCATCCCTGGAAGAGGTAACCAAACACTGAATAACACTCAGAGATGCAAGTAATATTGCAGCCTTATCTGAGAGTGAGTTCTGATGGAAGGAGGAGGAGGAGAGAAGGAGAGACAGAAAGTAGTCTTGGGAAGCTGGTCTGTATGATGGGGTGAGGAACGCATCTCATCATTAGGGGAAAATATTTAAAAAAAGATGCGGAGGAGGAAGTTGTTGAAAACACATTTGGCTGACTTTAATACCAACAGCGAGGGGCCTCCACAGTATGTAGTGGGCTGAGCTGATCAGGTTACAGGGGTTGTCTTGCACAGTCCTTACAAAAGCCCTACAAGGCAGAGGGAGGGGTGGGGGCTCGTACGACTCATTTTACAGATGAGGAAACCGAGTCTCAGCTCAGAGTGCTGCTCAAAGTCATGCAAGGAATGAACAGTGTGCTGAGATTTGAACTGAAGAAGTTCCACTCTAGGGCTCAAGCTTGGGATCATTCTGCACTGCAGCCTTTCAATGATTTTCCTAGGTCTTCCACGTGCTTGCTAGTAAACCAAATAAATGCCTGCCTCCTTCAGTCCAGTCATTAAGTGATAAATCGTCTCTTGAGTTAATTAGATTTTTCTCAAAACCTGAGAATGGCGCAAGTCCCGCTTTTATTTTTCCTTCTCTGAGAAGTTTTATTCACCCTCAGCAGTTGACCCTGATGCAGAGTCCTTAACCTTTGAGTGTCATGGGCATCTAGTGAAATTCATGTTCATGAAAAACAATGTTTTCAAATGTATTAAATAAAATACATAGGGATGCCAAAGAAATCAATTACATGGACACACACTTATCAAAATATTTTAAAAGTTTATAGTATGATTGTATGAATATTTATATTAAATTTCTTTATGTAAAATCTTTATTTAAGGCCTTAAATTATAAGATTAAGATCAAGGCTAATAACTACCATAATTTTGAAGTAGTAATGAATGTGAATGGCATTTTGAGATCTCTTCCCAAGCTACAATGTAGTATAAAATATCTGTCATTTCTCCTGGGGACAGTTTCAGGGACTGCTAATACTAGACTGGTTTGTCACCTATGTCATAATAGCAGGGAATGCTAAAGTTTAGTTACAGGTTAGTGAGAATAACAATGCATTTTTTTCCATCCGTGTTTATGGCCCCTGAACCGGTTAAGAGCACCTGCCTGGAGGGAGGTCAAGACAAGCACAGCCTGGAGTGGGCACTGGTAGAAATGGAGATGGCAGGAAGGAAGAGTCGCACACATGTGAATGGAATTAAAGCAACAGGTCTTTGTTGGGCACTTTTCTTATAAAGACACCTCTGGAGGCCTCATGGTTCACCCACTCTCTATCCTGTGCCTTCTCAGTGGCCCCAGCCCTCATCCATGTGGCAAAAATTCATCCAAGAAGCCAGAGATTGTCTCTCTCCTTATAACCTGGACACTCAGGACTCTTTCACACAATTATTTAATAATCATATATTGTCTTAGACTGTGATGTTACAAAATGAATAAGACACAATTCCAGGGCTTCTCTGGTGGCACAGTGGTTAAGAATCCCCCTGCCAATGCAGGGGACACGGGTTCGAGCCCTGGTCCGGGAAGATCCCACATGCCGCGGGGCAACTAAGCCCGTGCACCACAACTACTGAGCCCGCACGCCACGACTACTGAAGCCTGCGCAACTGGAGCCCATGCTCTGCAACAAGAGAAGCCACTGCAATGAGAAGTCTGCACACCGCAACGAAGAGTAACTCCCGCTCACCACAGCTAGAGAAAGCCTGCACACAGCAAAGAACACACAATGCAGTCAAAAATTTAAAAAAAAAAAAGATACAATTCCAACTCTTGTCCCTTAATGATTGGTCTCAAGGAGACTGGGCATTTGGTTGCTGGAAATCACAAGGCAAATTTACTTACCAAGTCAAATGCTTTGCTTCTTTTCTTGTTTGTTACTTTCTGTTCTTATATTAATTATTTTGGTTCTGCTCTCCTCATTTTAATATTGTTGGCCCTTTCATATCTTCTTGAGTTGAGTATACATTTCTTTTATTTTTTCTTTTTTGTGTCTTGTAAGTGATTAAGGGAGTGAGTTTTTCTGAGTAGAGCTTTACTCTTGGTTGAAAGTGTAAAATATCTTTAGCTCTGAAATATTTTATTTATTTCATTATGTTTGACAAATGTATTTCTTGGTTCAGGGTTTCCATATTCTCTTTATGTACTTAAGATTTCCAGCATTTGTTGTATTTATTTCCTTTTGTTTACTGTGATATTTATTTCTTCCAGAGTAGACTATTCATCTCTCTTTTGCAGGATCTCTTCCTTTTTCTTCTCTTTTCCTCTTTCTTCCTTTCTTTGGTCCTTTGTTTTTTGCATAAATGTGCACTGTTGTCCTGTTTTTTCTTTTCATTTTACTCACCTTGGGCAGAACCAGCCCTACTGCCCGAATACCATATGGGTGAATTTCCCTTGATTCTATGCCCTCTCTGTTAGTTTCTTCCATCTGAGCTTCAACTAGATCCTTTGTGCTCCATGTTCTGCTTTGCTGAGGATGGAAAGTAAGGACTATTTGTAGCCATGATTGGTGGGCTTGTTCTTTTTTCTATTATTTTATTAATTTATTTATTTTTAAAATAAATTTATTTATTTATTTTTGGCTGTGTTGGGTCTTCATTGCTGTGTGCGGGCTTTCTCTAGTCGTGGCGAGTGGGGGCTACTCTTCGTTGCAGTGCATGGGCTTCTCATTGCAGTGGCTTCTCTTGTTGTGGAGCACGGGCTCCAGGCACATGGGCTTCAGTAGTTGTGGCACTTGGGCTCAGTAGTTGTGGCTTGCAGGCTCTAGAGCGCAGGCTCAGTGGTTGTGGTGCACGGGCTTAGTTGCTCCGCGGCACGTAGGATCTTCCTGGACCAGAGATTGAACCCATGTCCCCTGCGTTGGCAGGTGGATTCTTAACCACTGTGCCATAAGAGAGGTCCTCTATTATTTTATTTAAAGTCTTATCCTGGGATTCACTCTTGCTAGACAGGTGCCCATCCTTCCCTTGGATTTTGGATTGTTCCCTCAACTCAGGGAGAGCTATTGAACTTCACTTTCTTCAGTGATAATCTGCCCTAAATTAATTATTCCCAATTTCATCTGATTTTTTTCCCCATCTACTTCTCTTCCTCCTCTCCCAATCATTCGGTGGGAAAATCAAGAGAACTTGAAGGCTTTCTTGCAGGATATTTCTCCTTTGCTTCTCTGACTCCTCTCTCTAGCCTGTTCTAGAACCCAAGAGACTGACTTTTGGATTAGACCATCGATAAACCATATACTGTGTTTTCCCTAGCTTCTTGTTGGATTGTCAATGGCAGGCACAAACAGACGGTCAGAGGATAAAACAGAGTGAAGACGGGGATTTATTCAGTTGACTCCCAACTTTCCAGATGTCAGGGACCACCTTGATAGCTGTTGGTCCCCTTGGGTACTGCTCCTCCCCTTTTCCTTTAGGCCTAGGGGAGACCCTGGCTGCCTTTGCTGCTGGCCTTAGGGAGCTCACTACCCCTGGTTGGTTCTTCTTAGCCCTGTCTGTACCATTACAAGCCTGTGCTTTATTAAGGACAAGCCCCCCTTCCCAACCCCCTTCTTCCTGATAATTCCCTAGCTGATAGAGCATCAACCACAGCACTATGACTTCTAGTAGAAGAAGGGGATCGTGCATATCTCCTACGGATCACCCACCCCGTAAGAGGCAAAAACAAGTTCTTGTCTGACTTTTAATTTTCTCTTTCCATTTTGCTAAGTCACTTTTTGTTCTTGGATATATTAACCTGGGGTGATCATTCTTCAATCCTCTCCTGACTTCTTCCCAGTTGGTGAAAAACAAAATGGTGAATCCTGGCAGTTTTCCTCATTTCTGCTATGTCATCATACATAGTAGTGGGAAAAGGCTTTTAACCCATAAAGGAATTTTTAGTTTGTTTCTCTAAGATGTCTACCTCCCACACCCAGTATGTGCTTCCTTCACAGTGGGGCATATTTGTATGATTCTTCAAAATTTCATCTACTCACCTTGTTCAGGGTACCACTTTTAAAGGATACACTATATATATATATATATACACACACATATATATATACACACATATATATATACATACATATATATGTATGAGGTTGTGATATATATCATTAGGTTTATGAAGCTATGTCTCCTTTACCATGTTTCCCTAAAAGTCCTTTGTATGTGTCAAAGAGTACTATAGAAAGATTAATATGTTGGAAGGATTTTTTTCAGAAGAACTAGAACAAGATAGATCATTAGAAGGGAGTAAAAATACAAAAGAAGAGATGGATGGAGTGAAGGTTTTAAAGTGTTACTGGAGACAAGGAAGGAGGAGCCGGAAGGGATGATACTGATGTTTTGAGGTTGGGTGCCTGGAAATTCAGGAGCAGGAACTGATTTAAGGGGGCAGATAAGAAGTTAGATATATTGATTTTGAGGTACTGATAAAATATTTAACTATACCCAGCAAGAATTAGATATATTGGTTTTGAGGTACTGATAAAATATTTAGCTATATCCAGGAAGCTGTTAGGAATATTGGGGAGGAATTTAGGAGATAATCGGAAGTTAGATAGATGTGGCTACCATTCACACTGAACTATCACAAAGGATCGGTTTGTCAAATTAGACTCACAAATTAGAGCTCTTTTTCAGTATCAAGGTTTACTAACAATCTCAAGTCTCAAGAAATCCAGAGGCTTAGGTAAAGGAGGGATTTTCTAGGACAATCTGGTGGCTACCTAAGTCCTTTCTTCCCATATCAGACCTAGTCTTTGCCCCCAAATAAAATATGAGGTCTCTAAATGAGATTTGTGGGTCACCTCACTGGGTGGGGGATATTTAAATTCTGAAATAACTCTTTTTTTTTTAAACACAGATCATCACAGAGATTTTCTGACTTTTTTAGAGGTCATGACTCATAAATACACAGACTCTAGTTTTATTTAACATAAGTAATCCTGAAACAGCGATAACCTGCTAAGAGAATTTTACTGATAAGGACTCTTTTCACATAAAATCACTAATTGATTCCAGAAGATCCAGTGATCAACAGGTTTACAAGGAGATTAGACTGGGCCACCTGCCTTTGCACCTTGGGAGCATCCTTCTGATAACAGGGAGAGAAATGGACCACAGACCAGCTGGCTTAACACCTTCCTAGCCTCACACAAACTTGCAGTTGAAGTCTTTGAAATGGATGAAGTTGAAAGTACAGAATACAGAGAGAAAAGTAGAATGAATGTTGAGAAATAAAAAAAAAGGAAAAAACCAGGAATGAAATAGGAGAGAGATAGAGAATATTCAGAGAAGAAGAATGAATTTAGTGTGACTGGAAATTTTAGCTTCCTTCAACTCACCAATATCTTCTTTTTCCTTAGTAAGGGAACCAAATTTTTGTTTCAGAGTAAAGACTCTATTTCCCAGACTCCCTCACTGTTAAGGATGAGTGGGTGACCAGTAAAACCTAGAAGGAAAGATATGAAAGTATAGAACTTATTTCCCTACAAAGGGGGAAAATGTCTTTCTCTTTCCCTTTCAAAATTCTACTGTTTAGAATGAGATGTGATGGCTCCAGCAGCCATCTTGGGCAATGAAAGTAAGGCTTGCACTATAGGCATGGTGGACCAGAGAGCTGAAAAGGTAATGGGCCCATAGTAACTCTGTGGTGTCCATTCCGACACTGGACTATCTCTACACTTCTCCTAAGTGAGGTAAACGTAAACTGCCCTCTGATTTAAGTCACTGTTTAAGGAGGTCTATTCCTACTTAACTTTGCCTCCAGACGGGCTCAGTATCAGCTAGCTCTGATTACATTTTGTCTTCCAATGCCCGTCTTCTCAATGGAGGTTACATTGTCAAACTACATGAACAGGATTTCAACATTCTCCAGCGTATTAGTACCTTAATAAAAACAGAATCTGAACAATTCTAATGTAATCTGAACCACACATACGAGGAAAAATTTTCACCTGACCTCAAGGTGCATCCTCTTTACCATAGGCAAGCTTTTCTTTTTAAGAATAAGAATTGCTTAAATGTTCTTTTTGGCTACTGTGATATGGAATATAGTAGTAGTAGTAGTAATTATAATATACTATACTATTAGTTCTAGCCAATCAATGTCTCTGTGACTCTATTAAGCACTTTACAAGCATGATTTTATTTAACCCACATAACCCAATGAGATGGGTGGTAATATTGTAGCTGAGGGTCATTTGTCCTGTGGTCAGACTACGGTTCAAAACCAAGCTGATTTGGTTTCAGCATATGAAGTCACTAGGATGCATTATCTTGTAAACTTGTAAGGTCTCTTCCACCTTTGTATTTAAAACTACAAGGCCAAGGATTGGAAGGGATACCTCTGAATAATATTGAGATGACACTACCCTATCTGGTCTTCCCTTTTTTCCCCTCTATGTCTACCTTTGTATGGAGGAGTGTCTGAGGACAAGGACTCCACCTTTTAGCTGCATTGTAATGAGAATTCTATCTAAACGCACAAAGTTTTTGAGTTTTTGTCCTCGACTCTAAAGCCAAAAGACAACAGACAGGGCAGGTGGATCCAATGTCCGATGGAGCTGTCAGCTTCTCTACACTGCTCATTAGAAAAGATCTCAAACTGGCCACCAAGATGGGATCTCTGAGGCTGTGGATAGAAAAGAATTGAGCACCCATGATTCTGTTTCAAACTTGGGCTCTCTGAATTATTTATACCAGAAAGCTAAAATTAAGAGCTATTTGTTTTTATTGGAAATTAAACTTGCAGAAACCCAGGTTTAGAACAGTTCTCAGCATGAGGCATTAAAATGTATGTCTCTAGGACTTCCCTGGTGATGCAATGGTCAAGAATCTGCCTGCCAATGCAGGGAACACGGGTTTGAGTCCTGGTCCAGGAAGATCCCACATGCTGCAGAGCAACTAGGCCTATGTGCCACAACTACTGAGACTGTGCTCTAGAGCTCACGAGCCACAACTACTGAGCCCGTGTGCCACAACTACTGAAGCCTGCGCACCGCAACGAAGAGTAGCCCCCACTCACCATAACTAGAGAAAGCCCATGAGCAGCAACAAAGACCCAGTGCAGCCAAAAATAAAGAAATAAAATTAAACAAACAAACAAACAAAAAATAAAATGTATGCCTCTAGCTCTGACCTTTTTATTTAGGAAGTGGGCCGACCAAAATCTTCTGTGAACTTCAAGGAAGAGCAGTTTGAGCATCAATAAATAATATACAGCCTAATGAGTACATTTTTTTTTCTAATAGCATTGAAAAAATATGGGACAAAGAAGGTCATCTTCATCTGAACATACACAGAAATTTATAGAATCCTTGAATTAGAATAGGTATTTTAATTTCAGTGTGATTATTTTTGGATTCCCCCAAGAAAAAAATGTCTACAGACTCTTAAAATGGCAGTTTGTAAAGCAAGCCATACCTCGTTCTAGGTGTACCTCCGGACATGTAAAAGAACTTTTGGACCCCAAGGGGGAAGTCAGGTTTTCAGATAAAATGTCCTCAAGAGTCAGTCAGTATATGCATGGCAACCTATCGCCAAACCAAATAGGTACACCCCTCCCCCAGTTGTTAGAGTGCTGTGACATCACATTTGCTTAATGTAATTGTCATTACATTGTCACCTGTCCATAACAGCGGGAAGTCCTGATGTGTGACTCCCTTTCTAAGTATTACTGAGGCTCCCCAAGGAAGGTCTAGGTCTCACAAATTTCTTCTTCTTTCTTTCTTTCTTTTTTTTTTTTGCGGTACGCGGGCCTCTCACTGCTGCGGCCCCTCCCGTTTCGGAGCACAGGCTCCGGACGCACAGGCCCAGCGGCCATGGCTCACGGGCCCAGCCGCTCCGCGGCATGTGGAATCCTCCCGGACTGGGGCACGAACCCGCGCCCCCTACATCGGCAGGCGGACTCCCAACCACTGCGCCACCAGGGAAGCCCACAAATTTCTTCTTGATTGTTGCTCATCACTTCAGCCAGGCATCTCACGTCCACAGTCTGCATCAACAGTTGCTCAAGTCTGTAGGCTGTGCCCGTGCACAAGGGGGCTCCAGATGGCCTGTATGTTGCAGTGGCTTGTCTGCCTCTCCCGAAGTCTTTCAACATCAGAGAGAGAGGAACGTCCTCACTCCTCCATGCATTTCCTCCACGCAAGGCTACATGCATTTCCTTTGGCAGAATTTTCTCATCTCTCACCCAGTAGTTTATTAATATTTCTCAAAATCTGAGTTTTTCAGTCTTTAATGCTTGGGAGTTACCGGTAGTCCACCTTGTGACTTGTGCCAGGAAGCCTAATTCCTTTCATCCAGAGGGAGGTAAGGAGCAGTTGGCCCTTATATGTGGTCTTGAAAATGTGATTTTCAGTTAGTAAACCCTTGGGGAAAATATACACACACCTCTACTAAAAATGAACACCTAGTTTTAGGGATTGTTCACAGTCCACACTTGGGGTGTGTCTGTTGTTGCGGGAGAGGATCACTTTTGGTCGTAAGGACACAGTCTTACCAATGATATATCGAATTACATTATGAAAACCAAATTTATCTCAGTCTGAAGCATCAACAATCAGGTAATGGTGTCTTCTCCATGAATAATGAACAAGGAGTGGCTATTCTATATACTATACATATATAGTGCTGCATGGCCGTTAGCAGAACTGATACCATCTTGGGCCCTTACAGATTCTCCTGTCCTTTTGCTCTCTTACCCAGGACTGTACTGTGCAGTAAGTCACAGCCCTGTGGTCGAGGGCTTTGTAGTTGAATGATATTTTTAATCATTAGATCAGGTGGCCTCTCTGCCCTGTTCATGCCCAAACAATGATGAAAACCTTCACTGACATATTCCCAGCACCCACGAGGTTAGCTACCCATTCGCTAATTTTTATTTAGGAATACACCTCCTATTTCCAAGCACCTACCCCCATCTCCTGGGTTAACTATAATATTGTCCCCACGGCCCCTTAGTGGTGCAGAGTGCAGCTGCAAATGCTTCCAGACTGTTGTCCGCTGGATTCCAACCCCACCCTATGTGTAAGTTACTCTATAAGAAATGAATCCATTGATTACGTGGAGGTGCCTTCCTCGTTCTTTGCTCTCAATTTGCCTTCTCAGTTTGATGGGCACTTTTCATTCCTTCCATCCTCTAATAAGTATATATAATTTACTTTATATATTGTGATAGGCTGAATAATGGCCTCAAAGATATCCAGGTCTGAGTACCTGGAGCCTGTGAATACTTTATATAGCAGAAGGGACCTTGCAGAAGTGACTTAGTCAAGGATTGTGAGATAAGGCGGTAATCCTGGATTATTCAGGTGGGCCCTAATGTAACCACAAGTGTCCTTATAAGTGGGAAGCAGAGGGAGAAAAGGTGGTGCTGTGACCATGGAAGCTGAGATTGGAGTCACGTGCTTTGGAGCTGGTGTAGGGGGTCACAAGCCAAGGCCACCAGAAGCTGAAAAATTCGAGGAAATAGATTCTCCTCTAGAGTCAGCCCTGCTGACACCATGACTTTAGCCCAGTGAAGCTGAGTTTTGGATTTCTGACCTCCAGAACTGTTAGATGATACCAAAACTCTCCTTAAGATTGCTGCCCGGAGACTTCACTTTTCTACCCACATTCCCCCCTGCCTACAACCACAGATCTGCTTCTAGAATCAGCTTGTGGGAACTCCAGTGTGGGTCTTGCTGCTTTCTCAATGCCAGGTCCTCAACTCTGGATTCCCTTTGCTGCTGGGGAATTGTAGGCTCCAGTTGTCAACCCTGCATGTCAGGCTGAAGATGGTTGCCAAGGCCTTCCTTGGGGGACATTTTTGGGGAGTGAGATTATTACTGTGGTTAATGAGATATTCTGATTAGCACTGAATTTCTTTCTTGTCCTCTCTCTACCCCTTATGACAATGGAGATATTCCATAGGAGTTGACAGTCTAAATAAGTGCTCTTCTCAGAAAAGCCTCCTTCATGGTTTAAAGAAAATCTGTCCTCCTCCTTGTGATTTGGAGCTGAGAGAAACCTGCCCAGCTGTGAAAAGGCAGATCAACTGGTCTCTTCTTCCTCCAAAGTATTTTCCTTGAGCTGCCAGTTAAGAACCTGGAAAGGGGAACTCTTGTCCACTGTGGGTGGGAATGTCCATTGATACAGCCACTATGGAAAACAGTATGGAGGTTTCTCAAAAAACTAAAAATAGAGCTACCATATGATCCAGCAATTCCACTCCTGGGTTCGAAAAAAGTGAAAAAACTAATTTGAAAACATCCATCCATCCCAATGTTCATAGTTGCCTTATTTACAGTAGCCAAGATATGGAAGCAACTTAAGTGTCTATCAACAGATGAATGGATAAAGAAAATGTGGTATATATATAATATGGAATACTACTCAGCCATAAAAAGAATGAAATTTTGCCGTTTGCAACAACATGGATGGACTTAGGGGGTATTATGCTTAAGTAAAATAATTCAGACAGAGAAAGACAAATACTGTATGATATCACTTATATGTAGAATCTAAAAAATAAAACAAACTAGTGAATACAACAAAAAAGAAGCAGACTCACAGATATAGAGGACAAACTAATGGTTACCAGTGGGGAGAGGGAACGGGGAGGGGCAAGATAGGGGTAGGGGATTAAGAGGTACCAACTACTGTATATAAAATAAATAAGCTACAAGGACATATACTACAACATGGGGAATATAGCCAATATTTTATAATAACTATAAATAGAGTATAACTTTAAAAATTGTGAATCACTGTTGTACACTTGAAACTTGTATAATATTGTACATCAACTATACCTCAATTTAAAAAAAAAAGTCACTTTTCTGGAGAATTTAGCTCATTTGGAACTGAGAATGCTTCTCCCTCTGTGTGTCCCAGTGGAAGCATTTTATTTATTTGCAGATAACAAGCAGAGGGCGCAGCTGGCTTGTTTACATACTTAGCTAACAGAAGTGCTGGGTTGCTCCCCTTTTGTGACTGAGGCTCTGCCAGAAGGGAGATACCTCTGGGGCTGACAGAATAAATGTCAGAGCACACTGTTCAGCCTAAATATGATGTCTGCAGCTACCTCCTCCAGGGCTTGTGGGCATAAAAAAAAAATGAAACCAATTTCCTTTGTTTTGCACAAACTTTTACTTTATTATTTTGCAGATTGAAAATCCAGGGATTCTATAAAAACAGTCACTGCAGTTGCAATCATTGTTTTTACCATCTAACATTTATTCATTATTTAACAAATCTCTATTTAATGCTTACTCTGTACCAGGACCATGTAGGGGTGGGAGATTCAACAGTGAAGAAGGCAAAGTTCTAGCCCTCATGGAGCTTATAGTCTAGATCAACCAATCAAACAAACAAACTAATAAGAGCACATGCATAAACATATAATTTCTGATAGTAGCAAATGTTATTTAAAAAGAAAGTAGAGCAGGGTAAAGGGACAGCAAGTGACAATTCAGGGAATAAGGCAGAAGGGATTTGGAGGTGGTTTAGGTTGGGAGGTCAGGGAAAGCTTGGCTTCTCGGAGACTTGAAATGAAGAAACCAGTTCTGTCAAGATCTGGGAGAAGAGCTTTACAAGCAGAGGAACAAGCAAGTGCAAAGTCCCTGAGGTAGGAGCAAGCTTGGTGAGATGAACAGCAAGAGGCTAGTGTGGCTGGAATGAGTAAGGAGGAAATGGCCAGAGTTGATATTGGCGAGGAGGCCATACACCAGATCATGCAGGACTTCACAGGCCACAGTAATTGTGAATTTTATCCTAACTGTGATGGAAGTTTGCTGGTAAGTTTTAAGCAAGGAATTAATGTGGCTTTAAATTAGGGTTTAAAATTAAGCACTCTGCCCATTGCATTGAGAATAATCTAGAGAGAGTGGGCCATGTTTGGAAGCTGAGAGACCAGCTACAAAGCTATGACTTGCTCTAGTTTCTGGAAGACTTCCATTTAAGGAGTATGTTTCCATAGTTTTAATTTCTAAGAAGATTCTTTTTGTTCTCTTAATATTCCATTTAACAGCATTATTTTCTTGTTTTCTTAGATAAAATTTCTTCTCTTGTATTATAGAGGATATTCTTATTACTTTTTGAAATTCTGTTTTCTCTGAATTGTCTTTATTACTAACAAGTGTGTTTTATTTTATTTATTATTATTATTGGCTTTGTGATTTAACAGCATAGATTTAAGCCAGATTGCCTGGTTGAAATAACAGCTTCCCCACTTACTACCTGTGTGACCTTGGGGAAGTTACTTAATGTTTTTTTTTTTTTTTATTTCAATGGAGATAACAATAGTATTAACTCAAATGCTGGTTAGAAGGGTTCAATGAGTAAATACATATAAAGTGCCTAGAATAGTGCTTAGCTCATATATATGCTCAGTAAGGCTCAACTCTTATTTTTTTCTATTTTCTTTGGTCTAATTGTTATATTAGATGATTTCCTCAATTGTGTGGGGATTCTTTTTTTTGGAATTTTTGAATTTTATTTTATTTATTTTTTTATACAGCAGGTTCTTATTAGTCATCAATTTTATACACATCAGTGTATACATGTCAATCCTAATCACCCAGTTCAGCATCCCACCCCCATCCCCCTGCGGCTTTCTCACCTTGGTGTCCATACGTTTGTTCTCTACATCTGTGTCTCAACTTCTGCCCTGCAAACCGGTTCATCTGCACCATTTTTCTAGGTTCCACATACATGTGTTAATATATGATATTTGTTTTTCTCTTTCTGATTTACTTCACTCTGTATGACAGTCTCTAGATCCATCCACGTCTCAACAAATGACTCAATTTCGTTCCTTTTTATGGCTGAGTAATATTCCATTGTATATATGTACCACAACTTCTTTATCCATTCATCTGTCAATGGGCATTTACGTTGCTTCCATGACCTGGCTATAGTAAATAGTGCTGCAATGAATATTGGGGTGCATGTGTCTTTTGGAATTATGGTTTTCTCTGGGTATGTGCCCAGTAGTGGGATTGCTGGATCATATGGTAATTCTATTTTTAGTTTTTGGAGGAACCTCCATACTGTTCTTCATAGTGGCTGAATCAATTTACATTCCCACCAACCATGCAAGAGGGTTCCCTTTTCTCCACACCCTCTCCAGCATTTGTTGTTTGTAGATTTTTGATGATGGCCATTCTGACCAGTGTGAGGTGATACCTCATTGTAGTTTTGGTTTGCATTTCTCTAATAATTAGTGATGTTGAGCAGCTTTTCATGTGCTTCTTGGCCATCTGTATGTCTTCTTTGGAGAAATGTCTATTTAGGTCTTCTGCCCATTTTTGGATTTGGTTGTTTGTTTCTTTAATATTGAGCCGATGAGCTGTTTATATATTTTGGAGATTAATCCTTTGTCCATTAATTCGTTTGCAAATATTTTCTCCCATTCTGAGGGTTGTCTTTTCGTCTTGTTTATGGTTTCTTTTGCTGTGCAAAAGCTTTTAAGTTTCATTAGGTCCCATTTGTTTATTTTTGTTTTTATTTCCATTACTCTAGGAGGTGGATCAAAAAAGATCTTGCTGTGATTTATGTCAAAGAGTGTTCTTCCTATGTTTTCCTCTAAGAGTTTTATAGTGGCCGGTCTTAAATTTAGGTCTTTAATCCATTTTGAGTTTATTTTTGTGTATGGTGTTAGGGAGTGTTCTAATTTCACTCTTTTACATGTAGCTGTCCAGTTTTCCCAGCACCACTTATTGAAGAGACTTTCTTTTCTCCATTGTATATCCTTGCAACTCTCATACATTGCTAGTAGGAGTGTAAAATGATACAGCCCCTCCCACAAAATGCTGACTTCTCTGGTCCTTCTCTACAGTTTCCCATAGAAATGACCCCCCTAAATACAACCAATGTCCCATTCTGGGCCATCAAGCATGTCTAGGCACATAACTGTGCATGGTGTCCTGCTCCTACCCCTACCACACACACCAGAAAGAATGTTTTAGTTACTTTGTATTTGCTAGAAAAATGGGAAACATAACCAAATTTATGGCAGCAATTTTTTTTTTTTGTGGAAAAATGTTGAATTCATTTTCAAACTGATAGGGAGCTGTGTGATACTGGAGAAATTGCCCATGAAAGCAGTACAGGTAATAAGAATACCCATACTATCCTACCTTCCCCCTCTCCTCTGAGAGGGAGCAACAAACAGTATCCCTCAACACCCATAGGCTCCTCCTGCCTTGTTCCTGACCCTACAGAAGGTAAGAGTGGGGACCTCAGCACTAAGGAGTACTTTTCTATTCTTTTTCTTTGTAGTTTATTACAGGATATTGAAAATAGTTACCTGTGCTATAGAGTAAGACCTTGTTGTTTATCTATTTTATATAGAGTAGTTTGTATCTGCTAATTCCAAACTCCTAATTTATTCCTCTCTTCCTTTCCCCTTCAGTAAACATGAGTTTGTTTTCTATGTCTGAGTCTACTTCTGTTCTATAAATAAGTTCATTCATAACATTTTTTTTTTGATTCCACATATAATGATATCATAGGATATTTGTCTTTCTCTGTCTGACTTACCTCACTTAGTATGATAATCTCTAGGTCCATCCATGTTGCTGCAAATGGTATGATTGCATTCATTTTTATGACCGAGTAATATTCTAGTGTGCGTGTGTGTGTATGTGTGTGTGTGTGTGTGTGTGTGTGTATACCACATCTTCTTTATCCAGCCATCTGTCAATGGATATTTAAGTTGCTTCCATATCTTGGCTATTGTAAATAGTGCTGCTATGAACATTGGGGTGCATGTATCTTTCTGAATTAGAGTTTTCTCTGGATATATGCCCAGGAGTGGGATTGCTGGATCATATGATAACTTTATTTTTAGCTTTCTAAGGAACCTCCATACTGGTTTTTTGTTTTGTTTTGTTTTGTTTTAACATTTTTATTGAAGTATAATTGCTTTCCAATGGTGTGTTAGTTTCTGCTTTATCCATACTGTTTTCCATAGTGGCTGTACCAACGTGCATTCCTACCAACAGTGTAGGAGGGTTCCTTTTTCTCCACACCCTCGCCAGCATTTATTTGTAGACTTTTTGATGGTGGTGTGGAAGCAGTTTAAAGGAAAGCTGACTATGACTGCATTGTTTTTCACCATTTACTCTATTTTCTCCCTTTTCAAACTAGATTGTGATCTCTTCATTTCTGAATCTTCAGAACCTAGTATATATAGTTCCCACGCTATAAGGAGTCATAATAACTATGAGTTTGACCACTTTCATTTGGAGCCCACACAAATGACAGGAAATAGGTTGGTTAGAAAATGTCACTTGTTCATATTATTCCTTTATTCAAAGATAATTATTGAGCTATTATTTTCTGTTTATTAATTTTAAATAAACCTCGGACTGTTGGAGAAAAGACCATATATCCATTGTCTCTTAACTACTGGGCGGAGCAGATATCAGTAATTAGAAGAAATAGATTTTATGTGAAATTTTATACTGAAATCAATCTTGTAACTGTAGCTAAAATTGGCATCACTCTCTAAGTAAGGGACTTGATAATACTTATATGAAATCTAAGTCTGGTATGAAAATTAAGTGCTTATCAATACCACTTCTTGGAAGCTACTTCCTTCCAACTGGCCATTTGGTTTGCATTCTGCATCACTGCTGAATCTAAAGCTTGAGAACTTTGTCATAAAAATTCCTTTATTCCACGTGGCTTGTGTTATTTCTTCAAGTTTCAAAGTTGGAAGGGATCTTTAGAGACCACCTGGCCCGATCCCCTCATTTTTCAGCCGAGGAAACACTCCCAGGAGGTTAATCACTTAGGCAAAGATCACACAGCTAGCTGAGATTTGGGATAAGAATCCGGTTTTGTAACCAGATTGTTCATTGTTGGTTCATTGTTCTTGGTTCATTGTTCTTTCCTTGGTTCATTGTTCATTGTTCTTTCCCCTACTGCAAGTAGGTGAGAAGAGAAACCCTGGGAATGGCTTTTTGTCAGGGGCTGGAGTGGGGTGGAAGGACAGAGTGTCTGCTTTGGGGAGGGTAGGTTAATCACAGAGCTTTCCAGAAGCCATATTCCTCAGAAGCCAAACTATGCATCTCCTGTCCCCCTGCCACAGATCACAGTTTCCTGCGCAGGTTTAGGTCAAGCAGGTGGGAATGGAGCTGGATACTAAGGGATCTAGGGGAAAATGAAGTTCCGCAACTCATTTCACAGGAGGAGAACTGAAACCAGAGCCGTTAGGCCACCTTCCTCATCTGCCTCTGTGTGACAGCTTATTTCTGTGGAAGCTGATTTTGAATATTGCATTTAATCACCAACTGGGCCAGGGGCTTTATCGTCATGAGGCTCTCATTTTACTGATAGACAAAGCAGAAAAACAGAAGTGGTGCACTGTGATGCGAAAGTTCTGGCAGGAAATGAGATGGCCAGTTACCCCCCGTGGCTCTCCTGCTTCTCTCTGCAAGGCTGCTTTTGAATTTTTCTTGCTTTGCCTTCCTATCGAGTAATTGAGCCAGGCTTCATTTAAATTGTGCTCATTTGCATTCACTCTCGTAATGAAGAAGCGTATTCCCACCTGGCCTGGAACAAAGCCTGTGGTTACTTTGTGCCTTCTGCGCTGTGTCCATTCCCTGGGGGCCTGAACGCATTCTGAGTGGAGAGTCATAGTGGGAGCAGAAGGAAGTGACTGGCAGCAGCAGGCCATGCATTAGATGAAATCACATGATATGTGCCTGACACACTGTATGTATTCAACGTTTGTTAGCTCCTGGTATTGTGGCAGTAGAATTATGAAGCACACTACAGCGTATCATTCGTTTCAAAGGTGACATAAGGCCATACAACTATTAACCAATCTGAGTTAACGTTTTAATTTGTATTTTTGTTTTACAATCTGAATATTGCATGTTAATTCCAAACATATGTTTGCTCATTTGCAGGAGTGTTATCGGAGCAGAGTCTGTCTGGAATTGACATCAGCACGTCTTATATGAAAGGCCCTTAGGTTGTGCTTCCCAACACATGGCGATTATAAGATGGTCAATAAGACATGCCTCTCACCCTCAGATAGTGTTTGGCAGGGGCCTATGTGTTTCCCAGCACACCTGGCCTGGGCTCTGCTGTTCAGGAAACAGCAGGCTCTGCTGTTTACTGTACTGAGACACTGCCGCGAGCCCAGGGGTAGAGCATTTGGGGAGTGAAGCAAGTCTGCAGTGTCACTGGGTTTGGGGAGGGTCTCTAGGTGCTCAGCTGAGAACAAAGCTTTCCAGAAAGGTGCTGCTGACTGGGATGATTTTTCTGCCCCTGGCCTGTGAGCCCTTAGGCTTTAACCAGCAGGAGTAAATTAATGAGCCAGCCTCTGTCAATAGCCGGAGCAGGAAAATCTCATTCTTGTCTCTCAGAGGGACCTGGCCTGGAAAATTCTTGTCCTGGTAGGGATGATCATTTTGGACGATCATGTTTGCATAAACATCCTACTGAAATCTGAGGGGCAAACCGTAAAGGACAGGGGAGGCCAGACCTTCCCCAGGTCATTGGTATGGATGAGAGTTGAGCCACTCAAGGCCTTTGGGGCCACTTGCTCAGTGATTTCACATTAGTCCTCACATTTCCAAGGATTCTCATGGTCTAGGTTAAGGCTTTCATCACTGTGGCCACTTCTGGTAGAAAGGGTGTGCTCATAGCTGTAGTGAAGAGGGGCCAAGTAGATCTGTTAGTGCTAGCCTCAGAAAATCCCACTCTTGTGTTTATTTTTTTCAGTAAATCCCCTTATCAGATACAAAAGTAGTGGAGGGATGTTTCCTCTCTATCAAACAAAAGAAAAACCTTGATCCTTTCCCAGAGATCCTATCTTCCTTGTACAATACAGGTGAAAGCAAATAATGCATAAACACTTATAACCTCTGACCCTCCTGTTATCCATAAGGAAAATTCTGGAAATTCTAGGATTCTTGCCTTAGTACTTAGCCTTTGACCATGTTCTCTTCCCCCAGCCTCCCCAACAGACATTTCTATTATGAGGATCTAGTTTATTAGTGAACAGGAGAAGTGTAAGACAGAAAATTTATACTGAAAATGAAAAAAAACCCAATAAATCTAAAAATGGGATAGAATACTAGATATATCTAGTAAGATAGTTTTCGTGGAATTTTAAGTTGGGACTTGAGGATGACAGATAAAATGCTCCCAGGAAGTAACTTCTATCTACATGGAAGTTATTGAGAATGGAAGAGCTAAAGAGACAGGATGCTTAAGATGTTTGATTGTGGGTTAAGAAGTTGGTTCCTCAAGAAATGGAAAAATATTTGAATTACTTTGAATTGTTTTTAATAACTATTTAGTTGTCTGGCTGTTTTTCTTTGAGTTGGGAGGCATTGTTTAAAGTTTGGGCCATGGGGATGGGGACAATTATATTCATATTCTTCAAAAAAGAAAAACATAGTGAACCTATCTTTGCTCTAAATGCAGAAACCCTGCTTTAAGAGAGAAGAAGCACTTTTTCCAATTAACAACCAGAAGTGCAGCCAGTGCCAGTGTGTGCTGACCTCACCTCATTGCCGCAAAGCCTCTCTTCTTTGGGAGGTGGGTAAATCGCCTACTTGAGTTGCTCTCACTGCTGCAGTAACACTATGCTTAATTGCTGCTGACAACACTTTGCTGAGTGTGCAGTGGTACAGCCCTTGCCAAGAACCAACTCCATGCTGTCACCACTTGTGACCCTCCTCACACAACCTCTCTCGATGGCATTCCAAAGTTGTCTTGAAATAAAGTCTTCACTCAACCAAAATTGCCGAAGTTGATTGTCTTCCAGCAGCCTTCCCAACTACTGTCAGAACTTCCTTATATGGAGGCAAAAGGAGAAAACCTGTTCTTTCTAATCCCCACTATCTTCTAAGGAAGGTTGCTCCTGATGAATGGAAGGCTCTAAGTTATGTTGATTATCTTGATGAATTTCCACCTCTAAGTTTCAGAGCAGACTCTGTAGGAGAGAAGAAATGCTCTGCATGATAGGAAGGGAAGAATTTGAGGGTCACAGGGTGTGCTCAGAGGAAACAAGGAAAGAGGAAGGATGGAGCTTCTGAGATGGTAGAGGGACGTGTGCTGTCCATTGTAGCTCCAAATCTTTAGCAAATCCATCTGAACTCAAAAAATGCGCTGACTTCTTGAGTCCAAGTTGATGCATGACAGAGACAGGACACATGAACTCAGGATCCATTGACAGAGAACACCAAGAGAATAAATAACTCTTGGGAATTCACAAAAATCATAAAAAATGGCTGTGGAATTGGAGATTTTCAATTAAGTTTGCCTGGATCTCTTGGACGGCTGATACTGGATTTTCATTTAAAAGGTTCGTTAGTATACAGTGAAGATAAAGATTTAGAATACAAGTATCCCTGACATAAATGCACACTGAGGTATAAAGAACTAATGTCTTATTCAAAAGACTTACTCAAAAGTACATATGGAAGGGTAGTAGGAAACTGAAGTAGAAAAAGAGGGAAAGAGAAGAGATGATACTGGTCGGGAAAGGAAGGTAGAGAGAAGGAAAGCTTATCTGTGCCTGGGCTAATTAAAATTTGCAACATATGTGGGAGGAAGGAGTAAGCATCAAATGGATAACAAGAATTAATTTTTCTGTATTAATGTATAAATTAAATGAAAAAAATTGAAAAGGTGTCAAATGCTATTCCTAAATCTCAGTGATATAAAATAATATATATTCTCCTACATCTTTTTTAAATGACCTAAAAACATCAAGTGTGAGAACTTGAGATTTTGTAGTTTATACATTCTGAAGTTTATGCTCTTTGTGTGTCTTTATCCTTCATTTAAAATATTATATACATAAAAAGAACATATTTTTGTTATAAAATGTTTTTTGCTGTCCTTAGTTTCACTAAATCACTTCTAAGAAATGATTTCTTGGTTAAGATTATTTGACTTAATTCTGAATTTGACACTGTACACATATGTTATTTCGCCATCTCACCACTCCCTAGGATAAAATCTATAAATGTCAAAAGGTAGCATTAAAATGCAACAATTCTGATTGTATTATGAAAATTTGAAGATGATTTGCATTTTTCTAGATTCCTTTGGGGAAAAGCACCTTTACTAATGAAAAACATATTTTCATTATGGAAATTACAACTGGAGACACAGCCTGCTGTGAAGAGTTCAGACCTATTTGGTTAATTGCTGAGCAGACATGACAGATGGCTACTTGCATTTGGGCCTAAGGAGTCTGATTGGTGTGTGTTTGTGTGTGGGATTCAAACCACATATATTGTTGGGGTTTAGACATAAGTGGGTATGTCTGGTGAATTTGTGCAGTGATCTGAAAGAGGCTTGCTGTGCTATGCTGCTCAGGGAAGAAGGGGCAAAGCATGAAGAGTTTGAACCAGTAAAAAGATGTACTTCTCAGAGGTGACAGGGATCTGGAAGACATAATTGCTATTACTTAAATCTGCCCTTAGCATAGATGCCCACATGTCTACCTTGTTATAGAGGGAAGAAAAGATGGAAGAAAAAATCTGTTGTGTGATACATCAGGCTCAAGCAATCCTGCCTTGAGATCTCTCATATAGAACATAAGAGAGGGATCCTCATAACACAAAAATGAGGAATGCTCTCTCCTTCCTCTCTAGAACATTGCATGACTCTAGTGCTCCATGGCTCATGGTTTGTAGCATGTAGCCCAGGGGAATTGTAGTGATGGTCCACTCTGGCAGAGCTGCATTGGAGCAGGATCTGCTTGGTGGAGTAATTGCAAACATAAGTTGGGAAACTGCTGTGCCCAGTGGAGATCTGAAGAGAGACCATGGTGCAGAGATTATGGCGCATGCCTATGGAGCCATGCAGGCACCCTGGGAGAGAGATTTCTCTAGGTACACAACCCATGAAACTATCAGAAATAACTTGAGCTAGAGTAACTGTGTGGCCAAGTTAGAGCTAGGATATTTGATTTCTATGTGTAACTTAATTGAAATTAATATTACGATACACTGAAGCTAAAATGTGAAGTAGATATGATATTAGGAGTATACATAGAATTGGAGTATTTTATTTTGAGTTTCATTTTGGGGTAACAAGTCACCTTGATTGACATCTTCAAGGAATTCAGTATCTAATAACAGTAAAACATCAAGATGGCATTTCTGCTTCCATTTAGGGTAGAGAAAGCCGGAAAAGAATGTCACTCCTAAACTAACAATGAGAAAAAGGCAGACTTAGGAGAAAGATTGGGCCAGGGCAGGAGACCTTAAAGAGTCCCCCTTTTTTATTGTGGTAAAATACACATAATATACAATTTAAATTTTTTTAAATGAAGTGTAGTTGATTTACAATATTATATTAGTTTTAGGTGTACAACAGAGCAATTAAAATTTAAAACAAAATCCAAACCAAGCTCAACTATTGACTAAATCAACCCATTCCTTCAGACACACACACACACACACACACACACACACACACACACACAGACACACACACCACAGAAAAATGGTCTGAAAAAGAAGTGTACCGATTTCCCAGCATAGTATTATTTACTTACTCTCCACTGTTCTTTTACATTCACATGCTGGCATTCAATAGAATAACACAGAGGAAAAAACAAGAAAAATATCCACTATCAAAAGATAAAAAGAACAGAATAAGCCCCAGAAATGGCAAAGATGTTGAAACTATCGGCCAAAAGTTTTAAAATAACTACGATTAATATCATGAAGAATCTAATAGAAAAGATGGATAGCTGGCATGAACAGATGGGAAATTTCAGCAGAGAGAAAAAAACTATAAAAATATCACATTACATGTTGTAAATAAAAAACTACCATGATGTCAAAGAAAAACAATTCTCTTGATGAGATTATCAGCAGTAAGCCTGAAGATAAGTCATGAGAAATTGTTCAAATTGAAACATAAAGAGAAAAACAACAACACAAAAATAAACAAACAAATTTAAAGATCCTAGAGTGCTGGACACTATAAAAAAAACTAACAAATACAATTAGCATTTGATCAGGAGAAGAGAAAGATAACAGAACAAAATAAATATTGGAAGAGATAGTGGCAAAGAATTTTCTATAATTAAGGAAATATAACAAGCCACAGATCCAGAAAGTACAGAAAACAATACAATGGAAAATACAATAAAATAAAAAATTAAATGGCTGAAAACCAAATACAAAGAGAAGACAATCAGAGGGAGGGAAAGCCCATCATATACAGAGAAACAAAGATAAGAATGACAGCAGAGTTCTCATGGGAAACTATGCAAGCCAGAGACAATGGTATAACACCTTTAAAGCACTGGAACACTCTCAACCTAGAATTATATACTCAGTGAAAATCTATCTTTCAAAAATAAAAGTGAAAAGATTTTTTTCAGGTGGACGAATGCTGAGAAAACTCATAGCTGGCATACTTGCACTATGGGAAAGATTAAAGAAATTTCTTCAGGCAGAGAAATGTAATACTAGTGGAAACTTGGTTATTCACAAAGGATAGAAGAATGCTGGAAATGGAAAAAATGTGGGAAACTTAAAAAGACTTAGTCTTCTAAATTTTAAAAATGTAAATTGACAGCTTACAGTAAAATTTTTGACATTGTATTTTTAGGTTTATAACATATGTAAAATAAAATGTATGATAATGATAGCGCAAAGGCAGATGTGGGAAAATGAAAGTATTTTTAAAATAGATCTTTATTGGAGTTTAATTGCTTCACAATACTGTGTTAGTTTCTGTTATACAACAAAGTGAAACAGTCATATGCATACATATATCCCCATATCCCCTCCCTCTTGAGCCTCCCTCCCACCCTCCCTGTCCCACGTCTCTAGGTCATCACAAAGCACTGAGCCAATCTCCCTGTGCTATGCTGCTGCTTCCTACTAGGTAACTATTTTACATTCAACAGTGTATATATGTCGATGCTACTCTCACTTTGCCCCAGCTTCTAACTCCCCCCTGTGTCCTCAAGTCCATTCTCTATGTCTACGTCTTTATTTCTGCCCTGCCAGTAGGTTCATCAGTACCATTTTTTTTTTAGATTCCATATATATGTGTTAGCATATGGTATTTGTTTTTCTCTTTCTGACTTACTTCATTCTGTATGATAGACTCTAGGTCCATTCACTTCACTACAAATAACTCAATTCCTTTTCTTTTTATGGCTGAGTAATATTCCATTGTATATATGTGTCACATCTTCTTTATCCATTCTTCTGTTGATGGATATTTAGGTTGCTTCCATGTCCTGACTATTGTAAATAGTGCTGCCGTGAACACTGTGGTACATGTCTCTTTTTGAATTATGGTTTTCTCAGGGTATGTGCCCAGTGGTGGGATTCCTGGGTCATATGGTAGTATTTTGAGTTTTTTAAGGAAACTCCATACTGTGCTCCATAGTGGTTGTATCAATTTACCTTCCCACCAACAGTGCAGGAGGGTTCTTTTTTCACCACACCCTTTCTAACATCTATTTTTTGTAGATTTTTTGATAATGGCCATTCTGACCAGTGCGGGGTGATATCTCATTGTAGTTTTGATTTGCGTTTCTCTTATAATTAGTGATGTTGAGCATCTTTTCATGTGCCTTTTGGCCATCTCTATGTCTTCTTTGGTGAAATGTCTATTTAGGTCTTCTGCCCATTTTTTAAATGAATTGTTTGTTCTTTTGATACTGAGCTCCATGAGCTGCTTGTATATTTTGGAGATTAATCTTTGTCCGTTGTTTCATTTGCAAATATTTTCTCCCATTCTGAGGGTTGTCTTTTTGTCTTGTTTATGGCTTCCTTTGCTGTGCAAAAGCTTTGAAGTTTCATTAGGTCCATTTGTTTATTTTTATTTCCATTACTCTAGGAGGTGGATCAAAAAAGATCTTGCTGTGGTTTATGTCAGAGTGTATTTCCTATGTTTTCCTCTAAGAGTTTTATAGTGTCTGGCCTTACATTTAGGTCTTTAATCCAATTTGAGCTTATTTTTGTGTATGGTGTTAGGTAGTGTTCTAATATCATTCTTTTAGATGTAGTTGTCCAGTTTTCTTAGCACCAATTATTGAAGTGGCTGTCTTTTCTCCATTGTATGTCCTTGCCTCTTTTGTCATAAATTAGATGACCATAGGTGCATGAGTTTATCTCTGGGCTTTCTATCCTGTACTATTGATCTATATTTCTGTTTTTGTGCCAGTACCATACTGTCTTGATTACTGTAGCTTTGTAGTATAGTTTGAAGTTGGGGAGCCTGATTCCTCCAGCTCTGTTTTTCTTTCCCAAGACTGCTTTGGCTACTCAGGGTCTTGTGTGTTTCCATATGAATCTGTAGGTTGCTTTGGGTAGTATAGTCATTTTCACAGTATTGATTCTTCCAATCCAAGAACATGGTAGATTTCTCCATCTGTTTATGTTGTCTTTGATTTCTTTCATCAGTGTTTTATTGTTTTCTGAGTACAAGTCTTTCACCTCCTTGAGTAGGTTTATTCCTAGGTATTTTATTCTTTTTGTTGCAATGGTAAATGGGATTGTTTCCTTAATTTCTCTTCCTGATTTTTTGTTGTTAGTGTATAGGAATGCCAGAGATTTCTGTGCATTAATTTTGTATCCTGCAACCATACCAAATTCATTGATTAGTTCTAGTAGTTTTCTGGTGGCATCTTTAGGTTTTTCTGTGTATAGTATCATGTCATCTGCAAACAGTGACAGTTTTACTTCTTCTTTTCCAATTTGTATTCTGTTTATTTCTTTTTCTTCTCTGATTGCCATGGTCGGGACTTCCAAAACTATGTTGAATAATAGTGGTGAGAGTGGACATCCTTGTCTTGTTCCTGGTCTTAGTGGAAATGCTTTCAGTTTTTTACCACTGAGTATGATGTTTGCTGTGTGTTTGTCATATATGGCCTTTTTATGTTGAGGTAGGTTCCCTCTATGCCCATTTTCTGGAGAGTTTTTGTCATAAATAGGTGTTGAATTTTGTCGAAAACTTTTTCTGCATCTATTGAGATGATCATATGGTTTTTATTCCTTAATTTGTTGATATGGTTTATCACATTGTTTGATTTGCATATATTGAAGAATCCTTGCATTCCTGGGATAAATACCACTTGATCATGGTATATGATCCTTTTAATATGTTGTTGGATTCTGTTCTCTAGTATTTTGTTGAGGATTTTTGCATCTATGTTCATCAGTGATATTGGTCTATAATTTTCTTTTTTTGTGATATCTTTTTCTGGTTTTGGTATCAGGGTGATGATGGCTTCATAGAATGAATTTGGTAGTGTTCCTCCCTCTTCAATTTTTTGGAAGAATTTGTGAAGTATCAGTGTTAGCTCTTCTCTAAATGTTAGATAGAATTCACCTGGTCCTGAACTTTTGTTTGTTGGAAGATTTTTAATTACAGTTTCAATTTATTTACTTGTGATAAGTCTGTTTATATTTTCTAATTCTTCCTGGTTCAGTCTTGGAGAACTGTACCTTTCCAAGAATTTGTCCATTTCTTCGTGGTTGTCCTTTTTATTGGCATACAGTTGTTTGTAGTAGTCTCTTATAATCCTTTGTATTTCTGTGGTGTCAGTTGTGATTTCTCCTTTTTCATTTCTAATTTTATTGATTTGCATCCTCTCCCTTTTTTTCTTCATGAGTCTGGCTAAGGGTTTATCAATTTTGTTTATCTTCTCAAAGAACCAGCTTTTAATTTTATTGATCTTTGCTATTTTCTTCGTTTCTATTTCATTTATTTCTGCTCTGATCTTTATGATTCCTTTCCTTCTACTGATTTGGGTTTTCTTTGTTCTTCTTACTCTAGTTGCTTTAGGTGTAGGGTTAGATTGTTTATTTGAGATTTTTCTTGTTTCTTGAGGTGAGATTGGATTGCTATAAACTTCCCTCCTAGAACTGCTTTTGCTACATTCCATAGGTTTTGGGTCATCATGTTTTTGTTGTCATTTGTTTCTCTGTGTTTTTTAATTCCTTCTTTGATTTCTTCAGTGATCTCTTGGTTATTTAGTAGTGCACTGTTTAGCCTCCATGTATTTGTGTTTTTTACAATTTTTTTCCTGTAATTGATTTCCAGTCTCATAGCGTTGCGGTCAGAAAAGATGCTTGATACGACTTCAATTTTCTTAAATTTACCAAGGCTTGATTTATGACTCAAGATGTAATCTATCCTGGAGAACGTTCCATGTGCACTTTAGAAGAAAGTGTATTCTGCCACTTTCAGGTGGAATGTCCTATAAATATCAAATAAATCTATGTGGTCTATTGTATCATTTAAAGCTTGTATTTCCTTATTTATTTTCTGTTTGAATGATCTGTCCATTGGTGTAAGTGGGGTGTTAAGGTCCCCTACTATTATTGTGTTACTGTCAATTTTCCATTTCATGGTTGTTAGCATTTGCGTTATGTATTGAGGTGCTCCTATGTTGGCTGCATTATCATTTATAATTGTTATATCTTCTTCTTGGATTGTTCCCTTGAACATTATGTAGTGTCCTTCCTTATCTCTTGTGACAGTCTTTATTTTAAAGTCTATTTTATCTGAAACAACTATTGCTACCCCAGCTCTTTTGATTTCCATTTGCATGGAATATCTTTTTCCATCCCTTCACTTTCAGTCTGTATGTGTCCCTAGGTCTGAATTGGGTCTCTTGTAGACAGCATATGTATGGGTTTGTTTTTTTATCCATCCATCCAGTCTGTGTCTTTTGGTTGGGACATTTAAACCATTTACATTCAAGGTTATTATTGATATATATGTTCCTATTACCATTTTCTTAATTGTTTTGGGTTTGTTTTTGTGGGTCTTTTTCTTCTCTTGTGTTTCCCGCTTGGAGAAGTTTCTTTAGCATTTGTTGTAAAGCTGGTTTAGTGGTGCTGAATTCTCTTAGCTTTTGCTTGTCTGAGAAGCTTTTGATTTCTCCATCGAATCTGAATGAGATCCTTGCCGGGTAGAGTAATATTGATTGTAGGTTTTTCTCTTTCATCACTTTAAGTATATCCTGCCACACTCTTCTGGCCTGCAGAGTTTCTGCTAAAAAATCAGCTGATAACCTTATGAGGATTCCTTTGTATGTTGTTTTTTGGTTTTCCCTTGCTGCTTTTAATATTTTTTCTTTGAATTTAATTTTTCTTAGTTTGATTAATATGTGTCTTGGTGTGTTTCTCTTAGGGTTTATCCTGTATGGGACTCTCTTGTGCTTCCTGGACTTGAATGACTATTTCCTTTCCCATGTTAGGGAAGTTTTCCACTATAATCTCTTCAAATATTTTCTCAGACCCTTTCTTTTTCTCTTTTCTTCTGGGACCCTATAATTTGAATGTTGGTTTGTTTAGTGTTGTCCCAGAGGTCTCAGAGATTGTCTTCAATTATTTTCATTCTTTTTTCTTTATTCTGCTCCTCGACAGATATTTCCACCATTTTGTCTTCCAGCTCAGTTATTCATTCTTCTGCTTCAGTTATTCTGTTATTGATTCCTTCTAGTGTATTTTTCATTTCAGTTATTGTGTTGTTCATCTCTGTTTGTTTGTTCTTTAGTTCTTCTAGATCTTTGTTAAACATTTCTTGTATTTTCTCAAATCGGGCCTCCATTCTATTTCAGAGATTCTAGATCATCTCTACTATCATTACTTTGAATTCTTTTTCAGGTAGATTGCCTTTTTCCTCTTCACTTATTGGGTATTTTAGGTTTTTACCGTGCTCCTTCATCTGTTACGTATATTTTTTCTGTCTCTTTTTTTTTTTTTTCCTTTTTTTAATGAGTGGGATTGTGTTCCTGTCTTACTGGTTGTTTGGCCTGAGGCTCCAACACTGCAGTTTGTAGGCTGCTGGGTAGAGCTGGGTCTTGGTGCTGAGATGAAGACTTCTGGGAGACCTCACTCTGATGAATATTCCCTGGGGTCTGAGGTTCTCTGTTAGTCCAGTGGTTCTGACTTGGAGCTCCCACCACAGGAGCTTCAGCGCGACCCCTGTCTCATTAACCAAGATCCTGCAAGTGGCATAGGGTGGCAAAAAAATAAACAGATAAATAAAGGAGAACAATAACAAAGTAAAAAATAAAATTAGTCTAGGAAACTAACAGCTGTATTAGAAAAAAATAAAAATATAGATGAAACAACAATCAGAATGTAAAACAGAACCACAATAGTAAAAAAGAGGAGGAGGAAAAAAAGGTGGAAAAGGCCTTGGTTGTGGAGGGTGGGGGCCTAAGAAGGGCTGAGGTTTGGGTGATGGGCAGGGCCTATTCTTAGTACCCACAGGGTAGGAAAAGGCAGGGTGGGAGGGTGGGAGGTGGGGCTTAGGCTCAACAAAACAGAAGGGACCCAAGCATGCTTCTCTCTCCCACCTCTGGTCTCAGATGGTAGGGGACCCCACCTGGGAGCCCACCAGGCTTCCTGGGCTCAAGTGGGCAGGGCAAACACCCTCTGCTCCTCTCCTGCTCCTCCTGTAATGGAGAGCCCCTCCCACCTGCCTCTCCTGATCTCCCCAGCCTCCCTTCTACACCCCCAGGACAAACCCAGCCCAGAAGGGACCTCTGAGAGCTGGGAAAACTTCCCCAACCGGTTAGGCAGGGGAAGTGCTGTGGCTGCTCCCCCTGATTCAAGCCCTTGAGGGTCCCTCCAGGTGTGGGAAACCCTCCATCCTCTCAGCCACCCCTCAGGGGCACTGGTCCTGTCCAGCCTCCACTTCTCCCCTCCCCTCAGTCCCCCCACATCCTTTCGGTTCCCTTGGGGGTTCTTCCCATCTCCTTGGATGTTGGGGTCCTCCACCAGCATCTGCAGGTGCCCTAGTTGTGAAAGCATTCTGTTGAAACATGTTTATACTCTATGTGAAGTAGTATAATATTATTTGAATTCTTACTACAATAAGAATGAATACTGTAGTCCTAGAATAATTACTAAATACAACACAAATTACAGGTAATAATCCAATAAATAATATAGAATGGAATCATAAAATAGTAAATTAATCTGAAAGAAAAGAGAAAAATCAGAGAACCTAATAACAATTTCAAAACATATTTAAAAAAACCTGATATAACTGAAAAAGGGACACAGTCAAATCCACAATTAGAGTTGAAGATTTCAACACTTCACCCTTAGGAATAATTAGAACAACTAAATAAGGCTATAGAATACCTGAGCAAAGTCATTAGATAATTTTGCCTAAATAATAATTACAGTAAAATCCACTCACAAAAACAGAATCCACATTCAAATCCATATTGATCATTCAACAAGATAGGCAATATTCATAATAAAATTAAAAGGAATCAAATTACATAAAGTATACTCTTTGAACAAATTGAACTTAACTAAAAATAAAAAAATAAAAACCTGTCTGAAACACCCTCAAATAATTGAAAACTAAACAATATAATTTACATGTAATTTTCTTTTTTTGTAGTGATTTTATCCGGTTTTGATGTTAAGGTAATGGTAACTTCATAAAATAAGTCTAGGAGTGTTGCCTCTTCTTTAATTGTTTGGAATAGTTTGAAAAGGATAAATATTAATACTTTTTAAAATGTTTTATAGAAGTGACCTGTGAAGCCATCTGCTTCTGGACTTTTGTTTGCTGGGATTTTTTTTATTTTATTACATATTCAATTTTATCGCTAGTGTTCAGTCTGTTCAGATTGTCTGTTTCTTCCTGATTCAGTCTTGGAAGATTGTATTTTCCTAGAAATTTATCCATTTCTTCTAGTTTGTTCAATTTGTTGGCATATAACTCTTCATAGTATTCTCTTATGATTATTTGTATTTCTATGATATCAGTTGTTGTTTCTCCTCTTTGATTTCTTATTTTACTTATTTGGCTCATCTCTGTTTTCTTCTTGATGAGCCTGGCTAAAGGGTCATCAACTTTGTCTGTCTTTTCAACATACCAGCTCTTGGTTTCATTGGTCTTTTCTATTGTTTTGTTTTTGGTTTTGTGTGGGTTTTGTATTATTATTATTACTTTTGGTCTCTATTTCCTCTCTGTTTTTTAAAAAAATATTTATTTATTTATTTGGCTGCACTGGGTCTTAGTTGCAGCACACGGGACCTTTTAGTTGCAGCATGCAGGATCTAGTTCCCTGACCAGGGATTGAACACAGGCCTCCTGCACTGAGAGCGCACAGTCTTAACCACTGGACCACCAGGGAAGTTCCTCCTCTCTGATCTTTATTCTTCCCTTTTGCTGACTTTGGGCTTTGTTCTTCTTTTTCTAATTTCTTTAGGTTGTTTATTTGAGATTTTTCTTGTTTCTTGAGATAGACCTATATCTCTATAAAACTCCCTCTTAGAACTGCTTTTGCTTTGCCCCATAGGTTTTGGAAAGTTGTGTTTTTATTTTCATTTGTCTTGAGATATTTTCTGATTTCCTCCTTGTTTTCTTCATTGACCCATTGTTTTTTTTTTTTGCGGTACATGGGCCTCACACTGTTGTAGCCTCTCCCGTTGTGGAGCACAGGCTCCGGACACGCAGGCTCAGCGGCCATGGCTCACGGGCCCAGCCGCTCCGCGGCATGTGGGATCTTCCCGGACCGGGGCACAAACCCGTGTCCCTTGCATCGGCAGGCAGACTCTCAAAGAGAGGGAAAGTCATTAGATAATTCCTAATGAGGAGGTCCAGCAGAATCACCTGGGATTCTTTTTCAGAATAAGCATGTCTGAATTCATCTCAGGCTTACCTTTATAGAGGGGGCTGGAGAATCTCCATTTTAGTTTGGACTCACCATTGGGAAGGCCCCTCTCCTATTTTCATCTTTTGGAGCACCGGGCTCCTTGAGAAGATTTTCCCTATTGATGTGGACCTAACTTCCCTATCAGCTCACATTTGGCAAGAAGATGACCCTCTGTGTGTATAAAGCACAGGACCTGGTAATAAGGGGACAAATTGTTTTCTGAAATGCCAGCAGAGGGAGCTGAGATACAAGTTTTCCCCTTGCCAAATATTCCCATGGCTACAGATGAAAAAATACAAACTTTTCCCTACTAGGTTATAATTGGGAACAGATTAAGCGAAGATCCTAATATTCCAGAATTTGGCAAGTGAGTGTGCCTGGTATTTCAGTACCACTTTCCTTCCTGAGCCAGCCATGTGGTCCTTGTCTTTGAGTGATGGGAGAACAGATGTAGCACTGTGTCCCAATGTGGACATTTATGCTGCCTTATGATCCTCTTCTGGTAAAGACAAAGAGAGGAGAATCAAACTGGATTACAAGACAAATGGTTAATACATTTCTCTTCGGCTTTTTTTCTAGTAAGTTAAAGAATGATTTTACTTAAAGTAATAGTGTTATTTATTCTTTGTGAGAGATGACTTATTGAGGAGTCTGATGACAAACGCTTCCATTTGATCCATAAAAAGAACAGCTAATTACTCAGGACAGATAGTATGAGGTTGAGTTTATGCTAGGTCTGTAAATGAGTCAAATAGATAATTTATAAAGGAAAAGGAGAATCAGTCATAGAAAGGGAGGAAAAAATAATAATTCAACCTAACTTTGCAATTGTGAAGAGAAATGGAAATGCTTAAGAGAAAAAAATTACAAATTTTAAATGTTAAAGACATGCACTGATGAACAGAATCCATTAAGTTCTTGAGTAAATGGAATAATGGCAATAATTTTATATTAGTGGCAGAACTTCACATTATTTCCTGGGTATTAGTGGGGCTAATAATCAGGCTAAAAACAGCCGTAGGACTTCTATTTATTTATTTATTTATTTAGCCCCTATGATAAGTCAGGCCTGGCTTTTCTGATTTCTGCATAGATGAACACCAGCCTAGGAGCCCTCAGAGTTATTCCATCTGAAGAACATGCTCAGTTTTTGGAATAAAACTCCCAGTCCAGGTGCGAGCTCTGGACACACCTGGACCATCCCCTCTTCCTGGAAGATGTCTCTGCAGCAGTTGAGTAACAGTTTCTTCTCAGGAGTTCAAAGCCCTCAGTCATCTGGTTGAAATATTATTTCCTTGATATGAACTTGGTGGCTTTTTCTAGTTCTTATATAACTAACTGGTATGTCAATTGGGGGCTGACCTGCCCCTTGAGATGTAGGTAAAATTACCTTCAACTCTCTAATAACTGGGCCTGTGGAAAGTGAAACAAGATTTCTGCTACATTCCCCTAGGGCAGACCAGTCTTACATTGTTCTCTGAGTCTCCTCTGCCTCTCTGGCTTTCCGCTTCCTCCTGGGTTGTCTAGGTCATCCCATGCCAAATGTGAAACATAGTCGCTTTAGCTTCCACCACAAAAACTCACTCAAATAAGCATGTGTAAGACTCTTAACAGAAGAGGGCCCTGAGGAATTGATGAAGGATATCTAGGTGAGAGGTCACAGCTCAAAATGCAATTCCTCCTTCTCAATGGCACACAATTCTCTCTCTCCTCCTCTCTGCTTTCCAGTGGATTTCCTGAGGAGGTCCAATGACTTCTCCTTTTATTTTCAGAGTATTTCAGCCCTTTTCTCTTGAGCCTTGGTTTTGGCCTTCATGGAGGTCCCTGGTGATGGTGACTGAGGAGAAGTGGAAGTGAACTTTTCCCCCAGGTTATTCTCAAATTATTTTTCCAAAGGGGAAGAGTCTTCTTCCTAAGACAAATTTTGGTGCAAACCATAGGTTAATATTTTGTCAACCTCATGATGATGATTTTAACTCAATTACTCAATAGCAATTCCCACCTACATTAAGCTCCATTCACAACATTGATATTGATACATAGAAATGACTGGTTGGAAAAAGGAGGAGCTGAAAATATTCTTTAATAAGAAAAACATGCACTACAAAAGCATTCTTATTAAAGCAATAATACAGATGAAAAGAAAAATCCAATCAGTTCAGATGGGCATGTAATAATAATAAAATATCTCATTACTTCCTTCTGCCCCCTCTGCTCCCACCTGCTCCCCAGAGGCAGCCACTTTTGACAATTTCTGCTTTTAGTTCTTCTGATGGTTACAATCATAACTTCCCTGAATGAGAGAAATGACTAAGCCCTGAGCATGAGTGCAGACCATGTGCACTAGAAGGTTTAACTTGAAACATGTGGGCAGGAAGTTAGGTTAGAACTACTTAAAATGCTGAAAGAGGATAGGCCCTTTCACTGCTGTTTGCCTCCTCAAACCCAGTGATCACGATCAGCATCATCTGGGAACTCTGCAGAAAAGCAATTTCTCTGGCCCCATCCTGGGACTTACTGAACCAGAACCTATGGGGTGGGGCCCAGCAATGGGTGTTTTAGCAAATTCTCAGGGTGATTCTGATGCATGCTCAAGTTTGAGAGGCACTGCTCTAAATCAGCCACAGAAATCCTATTCCTCTTGCCCGTGATTGGCTTAGGGTGGACACGTGACCCTGTTCTGGCTAATGAGATGCCACAGGATGTTTGTTTGAGGAGCTTCTGGGAAAAGAGTTCTTGCTCTTAAAAGAGGTGCATGGAAGATTGGGAGCCATCCTTGGTCCTTCCACCAGATATAGTCACCTCTAGGTGAGAGGATGGAACTGCTGTGGCGTCTATTGGTGGTGGGGTGAAGTGACAGAGTGAAGAGGGCAAAGTTGAGAGGTGGAAAGAATCTGATGCCCTAATGATATCCCAGGGCTCCAAAATTAACGATCTTGGACTCATTCTCCCATGGACTTTTTTTGTTGTATGCATAGGGGAGGAGAGGGGATAGGCTAATGAACCTACTCCAGCATTTATTCCATAGGCATTTGTCCAATCATTTTCACACCTGACATGCCTGAATCCAGGACCCCTCTTCTGCTGCAGCCTTCTCTTGGGCATGTTCTGAGCTGATATCCCTTCTGCCAATGTTTATCCCTCAGTGTAATTCTACCCAAGAATCATGAAAATCCTTGGTCTGCTGATCCTCTCCTATGCTCTCCGCTCTTCCTGGTCCCTCCTTATTGCCATTTAGATGGGATGTGGGGAGAGAAGAGAGAGAAAGGAATATGCTTAGTTTGCTAACTTGAATCAGAAGGCCTAGTTTGTTTGTTTGCTCTTATTGAGACTTGGCACTCATTGTCCCTGGTGACCCATTTCAAAAGGAGAAGGAAAGATGAAGTGCATGGAGAAGGAGGAGAGCTGTTCAGTGTGGTCTCTTCTGGCATATCCATGTAACCCTTGTGGGACATTTCCGTATCTGGAAATTATGCTTAACTCTTTCATGCCCAAAATGTAGATCCTTCAAGAGAAACAGGAATACTGCAGCAAGTCATTGTGGCAATAGAGAAGGCTAGCAGGGCTCCTGAGCTTACCTTATGTGGCTTCTACCCTTTCCTGGAGCTTGGGCCAACATCCTTCCCTCCCAGAAGTTATTGAAACTGAAGTTTCAACTGCTGAGCACAGAAGGATTGAAAATGTGTATATAGTTATATCCAAAACCTCAACCACATGATGTAATCTTTTTTAGCATACCTTAATTTAACATAACTTATTTTTTTATTTTTAATTTTATTGGAGTATCGTTGATTTACAAAGTTTTGTTAGTTTCAGGTGTACAGCAAAGTGATTCAGTTATACTATACATATATTCATTCTTTTTCAGATTCTTTTCCCATATAGGTTATCACATGATACAATCTTGAGTTAGCACTTACACTGGTGAGAAACCACCATGGGGTCTCTAGGGACATCTTGGATAGGCATCTGTATTCTACTTTATAGAATAATTTTCCAGCTTATACTTCCTTCAATCTGATGTGCTTTTGCCACAGCGATTTCAATTTACTCTTTGATCATAATTGAACAATACATGTGATTCTTTTTCTCTCTTTAAATGTCAGAACATGACATTCTGTTGTTTAGAAGAACAACCCTGGGTTGTTGAGGATGGCCCAGGTTGGAGAGGCTTTTACTGCCTCTAGAACTGAGTCAATTCACTCCTTTCTTTTTGAGCTTCCGTTTCTTCCGCTGCAAAAGATGGAGATTATTCACAGCTTCTGACAGGTTTTGGTGCTGAGGCTTGACAGCAGTGGTAGGAAACACTGCAATGTTGTGTAAGAAGAGCCAAAGGTCTGAAGTATAAGTAAGTACACAATCCCCACCATTGAGAGCAGTAATAATCACTTGACCTTTTACATTTTCACTTAAAAAGTAGATGCAAGAGTGCGGTTCTTTCCAGGGAGGTGTCCGCGTGGTACCGGGAGTGTGTCTGATGAGGAGGATGTGCCACATGGCCTTGGCTTCGTAGTGGTCCAGCCTGAAGGCCAGTTCTTCTTCTCCAGATTGCAGGTTCATCTTCCACAGGTTGAGCAGGGCTAGTGGTGCTCACCCATCCCAGGTGAGGGTCCCTGATGCCAGGCCTGGGGTGGGGCTCCTCCCCCACCCAGCCCCCAACCTGGCTGGAGGCTGGGCCACGTGCAGTTCTGAGTCCCCCAGGGCCACAGCCCAGGAGAGTGAGGTGCCCGAGCCCTGGGCAGCTGAGGAGACGTTGAAAGAACAATGGCAATAGAAAATCAATACAACATGAAAACTGGAATCTGCTTCCTGTATGAATTGGAAAATCAGGGACTAGTAGAAGGATAGCATACCACACAGAAACACTCTTCCATTAGTTGTTGCCGTGTGGCTGACAGGGTCTTGGTGCTCCAGCTGGGTGTCAGACCTGAGCTTCTGAGGTGGGAGAGCCGAGTTCAGGACACTGAACCACCAGGTTGGTGAGAACTCTCCCAGAGATTTCCGTCTCAACGCTAAGACCCAGCTCCACACAATGATGAGCAAGCTCCAGTGCTGGACACTCCATGCCAAACAACTAGCAAGACAGGAACACAACCCCATCCATTACCAGAGAGGCTGCCTAAAATAATAAGTTCACAGACACCCCAAAACACACCACTGGATGCGGTCCTGCCCACCAGAAAGACAAGATCTAGACTCATCCAGCAGAACACAAGCACCAGTCCCCTCCACAAGGAAGCTTACACAACCCACTGAACCAACCTTACCCACTGGGGGAAGACACCAAAAACAATGGGAACTATGGACCTGCAGCCTGCGAACAGGAGACCCCAAACACAGTAAGTTAAGCAAAATGAGAAGACAGAGAAATATGCAGCAGATGAAGGAGCAAAGTAAAAACCCAACAGACCAAACAAATGAAGAGGAAATAGACAGTCTACCTGAAAAAGAATTCAGAGTAATGAGAGTAAAGATGATCCAAAATCTTGGAAATGGAATGGAGAAAATACAAGAAACCTTTAACAAGGACCTAGAAGAACTAAAGAGCAAACAAACCATGATGAACAACACAATAAATGAAATTAAAAATTCTCTAGAAGGAATCAATAGCAGAATAACTGAGGCAGAAGAACAGATAAGTGACCTGGAAGATAAAATACTGGAAATAACTACCACAGAGCAGAATAAAGAAAAAATGAAAAGAATTGAGGAGACTCTTAGAGATCTCTGGAACAATATTAAATGCACCATCATTCAAATTATAGGAGTCCCAGAAGAAGAAGAGAGAAAGAAAGGGGCTGAGAAAATATTTGAAGAGATTATAGTTGAAAACTTCCCTAGTATGGTAAAGGAAATAGTCACTCAAGTCCAGGAAGTACAGAGAATCCAATACAGGAGAAATCCAAGGAGAAACATGCCAAGACACATGTTAATCAAACTATCAAAAATTAAATACAAAGGAAAAATATTAGAAACAGCAAGGGAAAAGCAACAAATAACATACAAGGGAATCCGCATAAGGTTAACAGCATATCTGTCAGCAGAAACTCTGCAAGCCAGAAGAGAATGGCAGGACATATTTAAAGTTATGAAAGGGAAAAATCTACAACCAAGATTACCCAGCAAGGATCTCATTCAGATTTGATGGAGAAATTAAAACCTTCATAGACAAGCAAAAGCGGAGAGAGTTCAGCACCACCAAACCAGCTTTACAACAAATGTTAAAGGAACTTTTCTAGGCAGGAAACACAAGAGAAGGAAAGGATTTACAAAAACAAACCCAAAACAGTTAAGAAAATGGTAATAGGAACATACATATCGATAATTACCGTAAATGTAAATGGATTAAATGCTCCAACCAAAAGACATAGACTGTCTGAATGGATACAAAAACAAGGCCCATATATATGCTGTCTACAAGAGACCCAATTCAGACCTAGGGACACGTAGAGACTGAAAGTGAGGGGTTGGAAAAAGACATTCCATGCAAATGGAAATCAAAAGAAAGCTGGAGTAACAATTCTCATATCAGACAAAATAGACTTTAAAATAAAGGCTATTACAAGAGACAAAGAAGGACACTACATAATGATCGAGGGATCAATCCAAGAAGAAGATATAACAATTGTAAATATTTATGTACCCAACATAGGAGCACCTCAGTACATAAGGCAAATGCTAAAAACCATGAAAGGGAAAATTAACAGTAACACAATAATAGTAGAGGACTTTAACACCCCACTTTCACCAATGGACAGATCATCCAAAATGAAAATAAATAAGGAAACACAAGCTTTAAATGACCCATTAAAAAAGATGGACTTAATTGATAGTGATAGGACATTCCATCCAAAAACAGCAGAATACACTTTCTTCTCAAGTGCTCATGGAACATTCTCCAGGATAGATCATATCCTGGGTCACAAATCAAGCATTGGTAAATTTAAGAAAATTGAAATCATATCAAATATCTTTTCTGACCACAATGCTGTAATACTAGATATCAATTACAGGAAAAAATTCTGTAAAAAATACAAAGACATGGAGGCTAAACAACATGTTACTAAATAACCAAGGGATCACTGAAGAAATCAAAGAGGAAATCAAAAATACGTAGAAACAAATGACAATGGAAACAGGATAACCCAAAATCTATGGGATGCAGCAAAAGCAGTTCTAAGAGGGAAGTTGATAGCAATACAATCCTACCTCAAGAAACAAGAAAAATCTCAAATAAACAAACTAACCTTACACCTAAAGGAACTAGAGAAAGAAGAACAAGCAAAACGAAAAGTTAGCAGAAGGAAAGAAATCATAAACATCAGAGCAGAAATAAATGAAATAGAAACAAAGAAAACAATAGCAAAGATCAACAAAACTAAAATCTGTTTCTTTGAGAAGATAAACAAAATTGATACACCATTAGCCAGACTCGTCAAGAAAATGAGGGAGAAAGCTCAAATCCACAGAATTAGAAATGAGAAAGGAGAAGTAACAACTGACACTGCAGAAATGCAAAGAATCATGAGCGATTACTACAAGCAACTATACGCCAATAAAATGGACAACCTGGAAGAAATGGATAAAATCTTAGGAAAGCACAACCTTCCGAGACTGAAACAGGAAGAAACAGAAAATATAAACAGACCAATCATAAGCACTGAAATTGAAACTGTGCTTAAAAATCTTCCAACAAAGAAAAGCCCAGGACCAGATGGCTTCACAGGCGAATTCTATCAAACATTTAGAGAAGAGCTAACACCTATCCTTCTCAAACTCTTCCAAAATATAGCAGAGGGAGGAACACTCCCAAACTCATTCTACAAGACCACCATCCCCCTGATACCAAAACCAGAGAAAGATATCACAAAAATGAATACTAGAGGCCAATATCACTGATGAACATAGATGCAAAAATCCTCAACAAAATACTAGCAAACAGAATCCAACAGCACATTAAAAGGATCATACACCATGATCAAGTGGGGTTTATCCCAGGAATGCAAGGATTCTTCAATATATGCAAATCAATCAATGTGATACACCATATTAAAAAACTGAAGAATAAAAACCATATGATCTTCTCAATAGATGCCAAAAAAGCTTTTGACAAAATTTATGATAAAAACCCTCCAGAAAGTAGGCATAGAGGGAGCTTACCTCATCATAATAGAGGCCATATATGACAAACCCACAGCCAGCATCATTCTCAATGGTGAAAAACCGAAACCATTTCCACTAAGATCAGGAACAAGACAAGGTTGCCCACTCTCACCGCTATTATTCAACATAGTTTGGGAAGTTTTAGCCACAGCAATCAGAAAAGAAAAAGAAATAAAAGGCATCCAAATTGGAAAATCAGAAGTAAAACTGTCACTGTTTGCAGATGACATGACACTATACATAGAGAATCCTAAAGATGCTACCAGAAAACTACTAGAGCTAATCAATGAATTTGGTAAAGTAGCAGGATACAAAATTAATGCACAGAAATCTCTTGCATTCCTATACACTAATGATGAAAAATCTGAAAGAGAAATTAAGGAAACACTCCCATTTACCACTGCAACAAAAAGAATAAAATACCTAGGAATAAACCTACCTAAGGAGGCAAAAGACCTGTATGCAGAAAACTATAAGACACTGATGAAAGAAATTAAAAATGATACAAACAGATGGAGAGATATACCACGTTCTTGGATTGGAAGAATCAACATTGTGAAAATGACCATACTACCCAAAGCAATCTACAGATTCAATGCAATCCCTATCAAACTGCCAATGGCATTTTTCACAGAACTAGAACAGAAAATTTCACAATTTGAATGGAAACACAAAAGACCCCGAAGAGCCAAAGCAATCTTGTGAAAGAAAAATGGAGCTGGAGGAATCAAGCTCCCTGACTTCAGACTGTACTACAAAGCTACAGTAATCAAGACAGTATGGTACTGGCACAAAAACAGAAATATAGATCAATGGAATAGGATAGAAAACCCAGAGGTAAACCCACACACATATGGTCACCTTATCTTTGATAAAGGAGGCAAGAATATACAATGGAGAAAAGACAGCCTCTTCAATAAGTGGTTCTGGGAAAACTGGACACCTAAATGTAAAAGCATGAAATTAGAACACTTCCTAACACCATGCACAAAAATAAACTCAAATTGGATTAAAGACCTAAATCTAAGGCCAGACACTATAAAACTCTTAGAGGAAAACATAGGCAGAACACTCTATGACATAATTCACAGCAAGATCCTTTTTGACCCACCTTCTAGAGAAATGGAAATAAAAACAAAAATAAGCAAATGGGACCTAATGAAACTTAAAAGCTTTTGCACAGCAAAGGAAACCATAAACAAGGTGAAAAGACAACCCTCAGAATGGGAGAAAATATTTGCAAATGAATTAATGGACAAAGGATTAATCTCTAAAATATACAAGCAGCTCATGCAGCTCAATATCAAACAAACAAACAACCCAATCCAAAAATGAGCAGAAGACCTAAATAGACATTTATCCAAAGAAGATATACAGATTGTCAACCAACACATGAAAGGATGCCCAACTTCACTAATCATTAGAGAAATGCAAATCAGAACTACACTGAGGTTTCACCTCATACCAGTCAGAATGGCCATCATCAAAAAATCTACAAACAATAAATGCTGGAGAGAGTGTGGAGAAAAGGGAGCTCTCTTGCACTGTTGATGGGAATGTAAATTGATACAGCCACTATGGAGAACAGTATGGAGGTTCCTTAAAAAACTAAAAATAGAACTACCATATGCCCAACAATCCTACTTCTGGGCATACACCCTGAAAAAACTGTAATTCAAAAAGAGTCATATACCACAATGTTCACTGCAGCACTATTTACAATAGCCAGGACATGGAAGCAACCTAAGTGTCTGTCCATCAACAGATGAATGGATAAAGAAGATGTGGCACATATATGCAATGGAATATTACTCAGCCATAAAAAGAAATGAAATTGAGTTATTTGTAGTGAGGTGGATGGACCTAGTGTCTGTCATGCATAGTGAAGTAGGTTAGAAAGAGAAAAACAAATACCATATGCTAACACATATTATGGAATCTAAAAAAAAAAAAAAAAGGTTCTGAAGAACCTAGGGGCAGGACAGGAATAAAGACGCAAATGTAGAGAGTAGACGTGAGGACACGGGGAGGGGGAAGGGTAAGCTGGGATGAAGTGAGAGAGTGGCATTGACATGTATACACTACCAAATGTAAAATAGATAGCTGGTGGGAAGCAGCCACATAGCACAGGGAAATCAGCTCGGTGCTTTGTGACCACTTAGAGGGATGGAATAGGGAGGGTGGGAGGGAGACAAAAGTAGGATGGGATATGGGGATATATGTATACATATAGCTGATTCACTTTGTTATACAGCAGAAACTAACACAACATTGTAAAGCAATTATACTCCAATAAAGATGTTAAAAAAAAGAAAAAGTAGATGCATATCCCTATAGCTTTGCTTGTCTAAGTCTTATCTGTAATGTACTGGCAGGAAAGTTTTGGTTTCTTTAAAATGGAGTGAAAATTTATAGGCATATTTTAAAGCATTCTAAGTGTAGCCATTTTTGTGATTCTCCCTTGCATTTACCCACCTGTGATTTGACATATTTTATAGTGCTATGCATTTACTCTCTCTTTCCAAAGCTAGTAACTTAATTTTCATAGAAAGAGTTATGCTTTTTTCTTTGCAGAAACTCATATTTCATTAGTTTAGGTAATCAACTTCATCCTATAATTAGAATAGTAAGTACAGCTTGTAATACCTTGGGACACACTCACTTGGGAACAGATCCAACTGAGTTTATATGTACAATATACTTGGTAGGAGTGGAAGTGAATGAGGCGTGACCAGCCCTGGGCACTCAGCGGGCCTTGTCAAGTTTTACAGAGTAGTGGACAGAGTTGGCAAGGTGGTTTAGGGCAGGTCCGTTAATGGAGCCTTTTGTGTGCCAAGCAGATGTGTTCCGTCACCCTCCCACACTGTTGGTAGAAATGTAAATTTGTGTAGCCACTATGGAGAACAGTATGGAGGTTCCTTAAAAAACTAAAAATAGAACTACCATATGACGCAGCAATCCCACTCCTGGGTATATATCTGGAAAAGAAAAAAACTCTAATTTGAAAAGATATGCGCACCCCAATGTTCACAGAGAACTATTTATAATAGCCGAGACATGGAAGCAACCCAAGTGCCCATCAACAGACAATTGGCCTTAGAAGATGTGATATACATATCACATATATATATATATATGTAATGAAATCTTACTTAGCCCTAAAATAGAATGAAATATTGCCATCTGCAGCAACATGGATGGATATACAGATATTATACTTAGTGAAGTAAGTCAGACAGAGAAAGACAAATATTATATGATATCACCTATATGTGGAATCTAAATATAATACAAATGAGTCTATATACAAAACAGGAATAGACTCACAGACATAGAAAACAAATTTATGGTTATCAGAGAGGAAAGTGCGGGTGAGGGATAAATTAGGAGTATGGGATTAACAGATACAGACTACTATGTATAAAATAGGTAAGGAAATACTGTATAGCACAGGGAACTGTATGTTCAACATCTTGTAATAACCTATCAAGCAAAAAAAAATCTGAAAAAAAATATATTACTGAACCACTTTACTGTACACTTGAAACTAGCATAATATTGTAAATCAACTATACTTCAATTTTTAAAAATTTGTGTTCCCTTCGAATTGGTCCTCTAGAGCCTGGCTACTCAAAGTGTGATCGGGGACCAGCAGTGTTGCATCATCTGAAACGTGTTAGGAATGCAGTGTCTCAGGCCTCACCCCAAACCTCCTGAATCAGAATGTTCATTTTAGCATGAACTCTGATAATTCAAAATCATAGGATATTCTGAGAATAACTGCTCCAGTGTCTGCTTTAAGGCCTCTGTTCTTCCCACTCTACACACTGAAATAGGTACGTCATGAATATGTTCTGAAAAAACGGGAGAAACTGTTTTGTTGGAAATTGGCCCCCAGAGCCAGCTTATGAACTGCCCAAGAAAATCAGTTTTAGAGTCTTTGTATGAGTTTTTGCCTGCTATTACAACAAATTACCAGAAGCCCAGGGCCTTAAAGCAGCCCAGATTTATTCTCTGATAATACTGGAGGTCAGAACCCCAAAACTGGTCCTAATGGGCTGAAGTCAAGGCGTCAGCAGGGCTAGTTTGCTCTGAGGGCTCTTAGGGAGGACTTCTCTCCTTACCTTTTCCAGCTTCTAGAGGTCATCTGCATTCCTTGGTCTGTGGCCCGTTTCTCACCTCATTCCAACCTCTGCTTCCGTAATTCACATAACCTCCCCCTGCCTCCTTGTTAAAAGGCCCCTTATGATTACGCTGGGCCCACCTGGATAGTTCAGGATCGTGTTCCCATCTCAAGATCCTTCTGTTAATCACATCTGCAAAGTCCTTCTACACATTCTCAGATTCTGGGGATTAAGATGTGGACATCTCTGGGCTGGCCATTACTCAGCCTTCCACACCCTTGTCAGATATTGTTTTAGGGAAAGTTAGCATCATTATCATTACTATTTAACAATGGTTGCCATGTCCTGGTATTTTACGTACGTGAAACCTAATCCTCACAAGAATAGCCCACAGTAGATATGATCATCTGGTCCTTGTAGATGATAAGCCTGGGCTTCAGACATCACAGTGACACAGAGCAGAGATTGGCACCCAGACCCTCATGAGTCCAGGCAGACTGAGCACCCCTTGACACCTGGCTAATTAACTCAGCATGAGTGACGTCAGACAGTCCAGGGTGGTCCAGTTGCCTGTTACGCCCACTGATCTAAAGCCCATGTTGATTTTGAGAAGGAAATTTGACATGTTATTCAAAGACCAAAGTGATGGTTTTGATGAAAACCCTGAGAGGCTTCCTGTGCGCTATCAGCTGAGTGATCAGGGCCCGTTTCTAGAAATCACACACCTAGACAGGAAAGGTCCCACGGTTAAAATTGCAGGAGTCAGACAGAAATGCTGTCCCTTGGCAGGAGGCAGCTTGTGAGATGCCACTCTAATGAGCTTCCATGGTAAAGTGTGGCTCAAACTTTTATGGGAGCAGAGGAATGAATTTGGGACAGAACAGAGGTGGCAGATGTGGAGACGTTTCAGGGTATATATATATACATGACTGAATCACTTTGAAACTAACACAACTTTGTTAATCAACTATATTTCAATAAAAAATTTAAAAAATAAATAAAATTGAAAAAAAAGAAATGAATTCCTTGCTTTATTTTGAATTTTATACTTTAAGAATTATATTGTATGTTTTTGGACTATTAAGGTTTGCAACAACTCATGGACAAAATATAGATCTCTGACCTGACCCTTAAACAAGTTACCTCTCCAGTACATGCCTCAGTTTTCTTACCTGTAAAATGGGATGAGTCATCCAAGTTTGTGATGAAAAACATGAGGGGAAAATGAGTTTGACTGAAAGTCAAAGTGTTCTCTTTGCCGATGTGTGGAGTTAAAGTGAAGTTACCCGCTCGCGTTAACTCTTCCCTTCCCCCAGCGGGGTCTGTCTGTTCTGTGTGTACTTACTCAACGGGAACCGTGGGTTTCATATCACTGATGAAATCAGCTGCCTTTGTCACTTCCTGTTCTGGCAGCGCCCTGCTGAGCTTCTCGTGATCTCAGGAGACTAGAAGCTGGCTGACGGAGCAGTCCAAGATGGACTTAACAGTACAGCTCCCGGATTGTTGGGTTAGATTTCCTCTCGGTGGCAAAGCTCCAGGTACACGGGAGATTACACGTTTACCTTTCTGCAACTTGGATCCCTTTCTCTTGTCTCCATGTCAGGATTAGAACTCTGCCCCTCCCCACAACACCACTTCCTTCCTCTAACTTGTCCAAGCTGATAAAATTGGGTGTGTCATTGTTTGCCCACGTGCTGGGCTGCTGGGTGGGCAAGGAGGGCTCTTGAAACTACACCACTGGTTTGTGGTCCAGAATTAGTCACCACCCTCAGCATCTCAGCCCTGCAGTGCTATGTGGACAGACAGCGCCCCTCCTCACTCTTGTCCACACCCCTCCCCAGCTGGCCCAGGTTGGCTTTGCAGCCTCATACGCCGTTTAAACAAGGCAGGTCCCTCCTGTTCACCAAGTTAGAGCCGACACCGCACATGTTAATTTGTTAACTATCAGGTTACTTTCTTATTAGATCACATGAAATGGAGCTTTACGGACTCTTCAGGTCACATAATTTCACCAGTGGAAATTAAATTCTTCTCTAAGCTTTATTAAGAACTACATGGCAGACATTATCTTGAGTGTTTTGTTGTTGTTGTTGTTGTTTTTTTTTGGCGGTACTGGACCGGGGCACGAACCCGTTTGCCCTGCATCGGCAGGTGGACTCTCAACCACTGCGCCACCAGGGAAGCCCTATCTTGAGTGTTTTTGATGTATAATCTCATCTGATGGTCTCATCAGCTCTTTGAGATAAGTATAATTACCTTCATTTTGCAAATGGGAGAAGTAAATCTAGGAGAGGTTCCTTGACATGGTCACAGTCACACAGATAGACAGCTGAGCAAGGAGGATTCAAACCCGGGAGTCTGGTTCTAGGGCCCCTGTTCCCCATCGAGCTTCTGACTCCAGCTCAGGCTCCTGACCCCCCGAACTTTCCACAGCACTGATGGGCTCATGAGTCCTCAAGGACAGCTTCGTGAAGCCCTGAGCCAAGGATTCCGGGCAAACAGGAGCCAGTGCCACTAGGTATGGATGCCCTCGGGCAGGAGGTGAAGAGGTGCGCCATTTCCCCACTCTCCAAACTGGGGGGAGTGAACTTGGCCTGGGTTCAGCTGGATGCCTGTGGGCCTGTGCTGCAGCAGAGGGACACCACCTCCTCTCTGCTCTCTCTCCTTACAGGGCAAGTGTGACAGTGGCTGCGTTTGACCCTTGAGCTGGCCATTTCCGTGCTCACTTAGCCCCGTGACTACAGATGGTGAGGAGGGTGGAATAACCGGCAGATTCCATGATGCTGGGCCCACTGGGAGGCAGTGGTCATAAATGGAGCTCCTATAGTCAGAGATTCCCAGCACACAATAAAGGAGGTCATTTATCATCCAACAGTCTGTGGCCATCCATTTGGCAGAGGTGGGCAAAAGTGAAGCCCCCTATTCGGGAGCAGCGAACCTGGGAAATTCATCTGCTAGTTGTGGCCAGACCCCTGGGGATTGAGGCCTGCTCACTTAGCTGACCAGCAGTGCGTTTCTTTGATAGATTCCTAGTTGGCCCTCCTGGTCCTTGGTGGCTGTTACCTCACTGCGCTGGGTGTGAGCAGAGATCCCATAGGCCTCTGGGGTCTGTGGGCTCACTCTAGTGGCTGCTGTACCCAAAGGCTCGTTGGGGTTTTTCATTCCAAGTGTTGTTCTTTTTTTTTTTTTTTCAGAAGTGGACCTCCCAAAAAGCATAACCCCACACTTGTAGCCCAGAGAAGGGAGACCCTTAGTAGCAGCTGACCCTCGTGCCCGTGGTCCCAGCCTCCACAAGTGATGGCGCTGGTGCTTCGTCTGGTAGACAGTGCTGATACTGGGTAAATACTGCTCAACTAGGCATGCAGAAGGGCTCGACGGGGTCCTCCAGGGTGGAAGATGTCTCCCCCACCCCAAGGGTGCTAGCAGGTCAGGGGAGAGCAGTAATCAGGGTGACCATGATGTCTGTGGGCCACTGAAATCCCTGAGAGGGCAGGTCACGAACCCTAAGCTTCTCCTCGTGATTGTGAAAGACTAGGGGAAGGATGGGACCAAAGATTCCTCCCCAGGATAGAGCAGTTACTGTATGAATATACTGTCGGGTCTCTGGGGAAAGAGAACTGGGCTTCCTAAGGCCCGAGTCACCAGAATCTCTTGATGGAATCTGCAGTGGAGTAAGGCCAGTGACAGGCAGTAAAGGATTAATGAAGAACTTTTTTTGGAAAAATAGGTATGGAGAGGGGCTGATCAAGAAGGCAGATACACCTGGCCCGGTCCTTTTTAATTTAAATTTTTAAATACAATTTTTAAAGGTTACTTTCCATTTACAGTTATTACAAAATATTGGCTCTATTCCCTTGTTGTGCAGTACAGCCTTGAGCCTGTCTTACACCCCATGGTTTGCATCTCCCGCTCCCCCTACCCTTTTCTGCCTCTCCCCCTACACCCAGCCCAGTCTTGAACCGGACTCACAGTGAATAAGTTTATATACCCGTGTGGGGAACGGAGGAGACCCCAGATGCAAAGTTGAACAGCCCTGCCGAGACCACCGGTAGCACCCGGCTCAGCCTGCCCTGTAAGATCCCAGGCAGGATGGGTGCAACCCACAGGGCTCCACCCAGGAAAGAGGGGACAAAAGGTAGAGGAAGCCCAGAAAGGGAAAGTGGGTCAAATCTGCCATGATAACCCATCACCTAAAGCAGGATGGTTAACAGCATTTTTGTTAGACGAGAAATGGAGGGGTTTCTAATTCTTAAAACATGGGGGAAAATACGGAAAGCTTGAAAGGGGAAGCCAGGTTCGGCAGAGTTTCGGGAGAACCTGGGCATGTGTGCGTGAGCTCTGTCTCTCTCTGCACGTGGCTTGGTTGGCCTACACAGGGCAGTGGGCTTGTGTTCAAGGCCAGGGGTACAAATCTGGGTTTCAGAGAGCCGGCAGGCGGCCACTTAGGTGCCAGCACTGTGGTCGCTAGTTAATAGCAAAGAAGGCAAGATCATTGGAGCCAAAGCAAAGGAAGAGGGGTTTTCAGCCCACTGAGGGCCATTCTGGTGGGCTTACCCCCTCTGGGCTCCTTGGGCAGTGTGTCCAAGCCTGTAGACCTACTGTGGGACCAGCTGTGAAACAGGAAGCCAGTGGGCTACCCCCGAGCCTGGATGGGCCATTTTTCAAAAATGATTGGAATGGACTTCATTCATTGAGAAACTTCTCATGGCAGTTTGTAATAGTTGGACAGGGTAAGAAGGGGCAGAAAACAACCTAGAGTAGGTATGAAAAGGACGGTGACCAATCAGAACACCGTCAAGGTCAAGGAAGAGGTAGGGCAAGAAGGGCTGCCTTTTTGCCCTAGGGCTCCCTCTAGGGATCAGTGAATCCCTACCCCGCACTGGGTTCCGAGGACAAGGGGAAATAAAGGCACTGAATCTTGGCACCTTGACCATTTCCATCCATCTTTGGGCTCTGGTGTGAGCTAAGTGCTTGAGAAATGCTGGCATGGAGGGACTCCCTGGGGGGCAATCACGAGGCCCAGGCTCCTCTGCCATGGGGAGACCCCTGGCCCCCTGAGAGTGGATGAGTGAGGGGTGGGAGAAACTAGGCCTGCATCCCTTGCTCACATGGCCGGCTTGGTCACGTTAGCCTCCAAGTTGCTCTGACCACCTGTTGGGGTTGATGCCTTAGCTGCAGGATGCTTTTAAAAGGGCTTGAGTGAGGGAGACAGGGAGGAGACAGGCCCTGGTACTGCCTGTAGCCTGTCACTCAGGGATGGACACAAATTGGACCTACAGATGGGCCTTGGGTGATTTCACTAACACACTTTCTGGTCCCTGGAGGTTACCTCTGGTGGCAAGATGGAGATTCCTGGGTCCCCACAGAGTGTATTGCTCCAAAGAGAGGCATACATCACCTGGTTCACTTTGGAAGGAGTGGAAGACCCCCGCTGGTTGGGCATGGACACATCCAACACTGGGAAGGAGGTGGAGTGGGATAAATCCCTAATCCAGACACCACAGAGCTATGCCCTGCGTGCTGAGCCACTGGGGTCAGACAGCTGAACTGGAGCTGAGCAGGGATGTCTAGTGGGGGCTCTGCATGGCCAGGAAGCACGGCTTCCCTTCTACCAGTGGGATAGGCTGAGACTCCCATGGACTCAACTTCCCACTGGACTGGGGAACCCCAACTCTCCAGGTGTTAGGGCGCGGACATTTCCCCTAGTCTCCTGAATACCTGGCCTGTCCCTGAGACCGCTTGACCTATGAGCCTATAGCGTGTATTTCTCTTGGGCAAGACCTCTCACGCCAGCCCCATAAGAAAGGAAAACACCCTGCTGGGCCAAGGTCCACAGTGCGTAATCTCTGCAGGATGTGGAGAGAATGGGGCCAGGGGCACCTGGGGCCCTTCAGGTTAATACCAATTGCACTTGCTGATGTCCTTCCTGAGCCACTTGGAGGACCAAAAAGTGTAAGGTCAAGGAAATGTCTATTTACATGATGCAAAATGTCCATCCAGGGGACCTCAGCCCTGAACACCAGACTCCTATCCAGCTGCCCACTGGACTGTCTCCACTTGGACGTTTACTGGGCATCTTTAGCTCACAACGTGCTGACCTTCTCCACCACTCTGCTCCACCCCTTCTCCCCAGCCCGCTCCTTCCTCGCCTTTCCATCTCAGCCAGTAGAAGCCCTATTGTTCCATTTTCTCAGGCCGAGACCCTTGTAGTTTCCCTTGATTCCTCTCTTTCTCTCACACCCCTCACCCAATCTGTTAATAGAACTGACAGGATTGTTCCAGGATGTATTTAGAATCTCAGCCCTTCTCACCAACTCCTTGGCTACTGCCAGAGCCTGTGCTGGTCCATATGGTGATGCTTTTGTAATGTTTAGAAAAACATCACGCACATAACTTAATGGGTGGACAGAGCCTTTGAAGAGAAATGTTCCCTTCCCTCTGGAGGGATGCAGCACCACACTTAGGCCTTGGCTGGATTCCAGTGCCCCTTCACCCTACCCATGAGGGCAGTGCCTCTGCAATGTATCAACTGCACAACCATGTGTGGTGTGCTGGCTGGTCCACACTGGTCCAGACCCACTGTCCCCTCTCACCTGCACTGTTGCAGTCAGCCTCTGAAGTCTCTGCTTCCGTCCTTGCCCTCCTCACCCTTCAGACAATTTACCTCCTTTTGCTTCCTTCCTGCCTACCTGAGCTGGGACCTCTTATTTCCTCTTCCCCAGCCCTCAGCATGGAAACCATAGTGATTTTTTTTTTTATTATTGAAGTGCAGTTGCTATACAATATTATATAAGTTTCAGGTGTACAATATAGTGATTCACACTTTTTTAAAGGTTATGCTCTATTTATATCATAGTTTTAAAATATTGGCTATATTCTCCATATTGTACAATACGTCCTTGTAGCTTATTTTATACCTAATAGTTTGTCCCTCTTAATCCCCTACCCCTATGTTGCCCCTCCCCACTTTCCTGTCCCCACTGGTAACAGTAGTTTGTTCTCTATATCTGTGAGTTTGCTTCTTCTTCTTCTTTTTTTTTTTTGTTTTTTTTGTTTTTTGCAGTACACGGGCCTCTCACTGTTGTGGCCTCTCCCACTGTGGAGCACAGGCTCCGGACGCGTAGGCTCAGTGGCCATGGCTCACGGGCCCAGCCGCTCTGCGGCATGTGGGATCTTCCCGGACCGGGGCATGAACCCGTGTCCCCTGCATCGGCAGGCGGACTCTCAACCACTGCGCCACCAGGGAAGCCCTTCTTTTTTTAATATTCCCTAGTTTGTTGTATTTTTTTTAGATTCCACATATAAGTGATATCATACAGCATTTATCTTTCTCTCTCTGATTTATTTCACTTAGCATAATGCCAAGTCCGTCCATGTTGCTGCAAATGGCAAAATTTCATTCTTTTTTATGGCTGAGTAGCATTCTATTATATATATATGTATATATAAAAATATATGTGTATATATAAAAATCTTCTCTATCCATTCATCTGTTGATAGGCGCTTAGGTTGTTTCCATATCTTAGCTGCTGTAAATGGTGCTGTTATGAATATTGGGGTGCATGTATCTTTCCGAATTAGTGTTTTTGGTTTTCTTGGAAATATATCCAAGAGTGGAATCACTGGGTCATATGATAGTTCTATTTTTAGATTTTGAGAAATGTCCATACTGTTCTCCATAGTGGCGGCACCAATTTATATTCCCACCAGCAGTGCACCAGGGTCCCTTTTCTCCACGTAGTCGCCAACCTTTGTCATTTGTGATGGTAGCCATTCTGACAGGTGTGAGGCCGTACCTCATTGTGGTTTTGATTTGCATTTCCCTGATGATTATCGATGCTGAGCATCCTTTCATAGTGATCTTTTAAAAGTACAAATCAAGTCAAGTCACTCCTCCGTTCAAAACCTCACTCAAAGTAAAAGTCCCGGCTGGGTCCTAGAAAGCCCTGTGCAGTCGGCCCCCTGTTACCTCATCATCCCATCCCCAGCGATCTCCCCCTTCTTCCCTCCACTCCAGGGACATGGCCTCCCCGCTGTCTCTTGGTTATACTTGGCTTGCTCCTATCTCGGGTGGGGCCCTTGCACTCACTCTCCTTTCTTCTGGAATGGTCTTCTGCAGATATTCTCCTGGCTCATTCCTCACTTTCTCTAGGTCTTTACTCAAATGACACACATCCGACTATTCACAGCTGCAGCCACCCCTCCTGAAACCCAGCACCTCTTCTCCCTTCCCAGGGAACATCTACTCTTTTCCACAGCGCTCATCCCTCGTAACATAGCACACTCATCCTGCTTATTATTGTGGTTATGTCTCTCTCTCCTCACTGGAATAAGCTTCACAAAAGCAGTTTTTGGCTGTCTTGCTTTTGGCTATATTCCCAACACCTAGAACAGTGCCTGGTACATGATAGGTGAACAACTTATTTGCTATTTGTCGAGTGAATGAGCAGCAAGAAGCAGAATGGAACTCTTCCACTGAAACATATGAAGTTGTTTTTGCCAGTCGAAAGTGGTCAAGTATCAGAAATTTCATGTGGTTCAGCCTAATATAATGCAACCCATGATTATGTTATGTGGGGGACACTTCCCCTTGATTTGCTCTGTGTGCTCCCATTCAAAAACTTCAGGTTCTGTTTAGAGCCCTTCAGGGACAAATTTCCCATTTAAATGGACATTTCTCTCTCTAATCCTGTGATCCATGGGACAGCCTTCCTCCAGGGAAAATTAAAAGACATTATTTTATATATATATAAAATATACATAATATAATATTATTAATAATATAACTATAATATAAATAATATAATATATTATTATGTAATAATATATAATATATTATAGTATATTATATAGAGTATAGTATATATACTATATATACTGTAATATACAATAATATATTATATTAATTTATATTATGGTATATATAGTAGATACTGCATAGTATAGTACCTATATTGATATATATCATTATATATACTATATACTTTTATAATAGTATAATAATATAATATCATATATATACTATATATACTAACATACTATAGTATATTATGGTATACTATATATTATAGTATATATATAGCTTTATATACTATACTATATATAAAAATTATATATAGCATAGTGTATATATAATTTTTTTTTGGCTATGGGATAGTTGGAAAAACTAAAAGTTAATAGACTATCAAACTGTGACCAGCCATCAGAATCAACAGTAGAGCCTTAGCAGAGGTGAGATCAGTAATGAGCAGGGCATGTCCACCTCATGGCTCAGGCCTGGAGGAAAAAGGCTCTGAGCTAAGATGCCGGTACCACATCCCTTGAACCAAACCGATTGTTCAGAGGGTAGAGTCTCTTCCTCTGCCAGTTTGGATTTTTTTTGTTCCTGTTTTACTCATATAGCTAAGGGAAAGGGAATAAAACACTGAACTTGTGACTTTTAAATACAACTCTCTTAAAGACGTAGACTATTAAAATCCATATGAAAAAGATCTTTCTCTTGATGTCTCTAAATGCCACACTTCAGGACACACATTCTGTGAAATCAGTCATATCCCTGAAGGTACGGCCTTTAACCCTGCACAGTTGAGTAGTAACTAAAAGTACAGTTGCTGGTCGACTTCACCCCCTAATATGGGACCCACATTCCAGCGCCAAAAGGAGCCAGGCAGGGAATATTAACACATGAAACTAGCTCACTCGCGTCCACAAAGAAATGTGTTTTCTCCCAAACGTCTTGACCTTCCCAGACTACCTTTATTCTCCTCACTTTTGAATGAGACATGAGTACAAAGTGTCATACTTTTCTTCTCAAATCTATTCTAAGGAAAACAACAGTCCAAGTGTGACTATAAATGGCACCTGGCCCTGCCTCTCTGGAGCAGAAGGGTCTTGGCACAGCTGACCTCTCTGAAGAGGGTCAGCCTCTGCCGAGATTCTGCTGACCGTGATCTTGTGGACACGCTGGTGCCTGTGGCTGAATCGCTGGCTGTTTCAGAAACTCAGATTCCTTTAGGAATCTCTTGATTTTAAAATCATGGCAATGAAAAAAAAAAAAAAACTCTGTGTGAACAAGACGGGAGGATGTCACAAAAGTGGGTGCTCTGCACAGGGGACTTTTAGGGCAGTAAAACCATTCTGTATAATACCATGATGGTGGATACAAGTCATCAAGCATTTATCAAACCTGTAGAATGCACAACACAATGAGTGAATCCTAATGCGAACTGTGGACTTTAGTTAATAAAAATGTGTCAATATTGGCTCATCAATTCTATCAAGAGTACCACACTAATGCAAGATGCTAATGTAACAGAGAAGAACAAACCTGAGTCCACATTGGATCTATTCCTTTAGCTCTAATCCTTGTGTTCTGTTGCCTCTGCTTTGTCATGCTGGCTCTGCACCTTTGGTAAAAGAATGTTGCCTATACCCTGAAATATACAGGATAGCCCATTCTCAAGGCTTTGACCTTTAAATGTGTAACTCTTTTCCATTTATGTAGAGATAAAAAGTTGCAGAACAGAAAATAGAAATTGTCTTTTTGGAGTTTTACAGGATCATTGTGACCAGACCTACATGGACACAGGCAAGGACAAAGGATTCCAACACCAAGACATCTGCAACAACCAGCCACACACCCTCCACTTTCAGTATAAAAGAAGCTTGAACTCTAACTCAAGTAAGACGGTTCTTTGGGACATGAGTCCACCATCTTCTCGGTCTGCTGGCTTTCCAAATAAAATCACTATTCCTTGCCCCAACAGCTCGTCCCTCAATTTCTTGGCCTGTTATGCAGTGAGCTGTATGAGCTTGCACTCAGTAACACTAGTAGGCGGGAAAAGGAGGAATTGTGTGGGTGCTGGAGGGTGGGTTGGTGGTATGTGGGAACTCTCTACTTCTCATTCAATTTTTCTGTAAACTTAAAACTGCTTAAAGAACAAAGTGTGTTCTTTTTTTTTTTTCTTTTTAAATATAGGTGCTCTACCTGAATTGTCAGGATAAAGTCATCAAGATGCAGTCGTTCAAGGCTTTTTTTAGCATGGCGTCCTGCAGGTTTTATGAACCAATTCACCTGGTTCAAATTCCAGGCTTCCTGGAAAGCTCACGAGATGAGGGGCATTGTTATAGACTACTGCTAGGGAAAGTAGGATAGGGGCTGGAATAGGGGTTCAAATCCTCAGAGAGCTGGAGTGGGAAGGATTGGGAAGGATGGGGGATGGGGCTGATATTTTCAGGTGGGCAGTGTAGTCAATCAAAATACACGAGCCCCGGGCAGGTTCCACAGCAAGGAGAGAGTTCTCACGTGGACAAGGTGGGACCATAACCAGCAGGGCTTGTCGGGCCTACCAAGGTGAGGGGTGGAAGTGTCCAGCTAAGGGGCAGAGTAGTTTTAGCGCAGACATTATTTAGAATTATCCTGTGTGGTGATAATAATAAAGGAAAGCCGAGGGCTTTTAGTTTCATTCTATTTTTTAAATTCTCTACAGGCAAACACCTCTATTGCCTGCTTAGGGCAGGTGCCTCCCCTTTCCTCTGGCCACCCCACACTCACTACTGAGAGAGAAAGACATTCGATTCAGGGACCAGCACCAAGGGCAGCGCCCTAACCTTTCACCAAGCAACTCTTCAGGGGCTGTGGGAGACAGGTGGGAAGGAGGTCAATCCCCAGCCACTTCTCTAGAGCCCATGATTTTGCTGTTGTTAGACAGTGAAATTAAAGCCTCTTTTGTTTCAACTCTGACACCAAGATGCTCAAGATTTCTCTTTGTTTCTATCCACCCCCCTCCACTGTAATGTACGATTAATTTTATTAAGAACAACAACAACAAAACCATTGGGCCAGCACTAGCAACAAAGCTCCTCTCTGTCCTCCTAGGAGAAGCTTACTGATCAACAGGGCACTGTCCTATCGCATAAGGACCTGGGTTCAGAGAAACCTCCCCGACTTCGTTTCACGGGCAGAGACTTCCTGACAAAGGTGGGCACCCACAGCGTGTCTCTCCTCGAGTCTGTTCTTCACTCAGAGACACAGACTGTGGAGAATCCAGGAAACGGAACTCCCCTTCTCTGCTGTACATTTCTTTGATGCTCCTCAGTGAGGTAGCTAGGGTATCATCCTTCCATTCCCTCCCAGGCACTGCTATAAATCCCTGCAGAAAATAACAGCTACACTAGCCATGATGGTGCAGATGATGATGGCAACCACACTTGGGGCATGTGATGGAGAAGGAGAGGGAGAGATCCAGCGGCAAAGGACTCTCTCCAGCAGACCCAATCACTACTGGTAAGATGCGACTCTGTTTTCATACCCAGCATCACTTACAAATTTGCCAGGCAGTGGGTAGGGGAAAGTGGTACTTCAGAATTAAATACTGCCAAAAGTTTGGTATGCTATTCGGCACAATGTACATCAGCTTCTCCTTAAAGAAGGTTTTAAAGGAACCAAAACAAAACAGTAGAGTTAAAACCAAAACAAAACAGTAGAGTTAAAGCCAAAACTGAAGGCTTAAGTTTTAGCTGAATGTGGTCTTATAGAAATGCACGTTCCCTGTGGCTACATCTGTGGACATTTCAAGAAGCAGAACTTATGCTTTGGAAAACCAAACCAGCCAATAAGCACATGGAAAGACACTCAACATCACTGGCCATCAGGGAAATGCAAATCAAAACCACAATGAGATACCAGTCCATACCCACTAGGATGGCTCAAATAGAAAACAGAGATGATAACAAGCTTTGGGGATAATGTGGGGAAAAAATGGACCCCTCCTGTATCGCTGGTGGGAATACAAAGTGGTGCAGCCACTTTGAAAAACATTCTGGTGGTTCAAGAGTTTAAACATGAGTCACCGTATGATCCAGAAATTCCACTGCTTCGTACAGACCCAAGAGAAACAAAAGCATACGTCTACACAAAAACTTGAACATGAATGTTCACAGCAGCATTATTCATAATACCCCAAAAGTAGAAGTAAGCCAAGTGTCCATCATCTGATGAATAGATAAACAAAATGTGCTACATACATACAATGGGATATGGTTTGGCCATAAAAGGAAATAAAGTTCTGATATATGCTACAAAATGGATGAACTTCAAAACATTACGCTGTGTGAAAGAAGCAAGTCAGAAAAGACCCCATATCATATGATTCCATTTATATGAAATGTCCAGAATGGGCAAATATATAGAGACAGAAGGTAGATTAGTGGTTGCCTGGGGCTGGGTGGGGGAAGTGGGAAGGGGCTGCTAAAGGGTATGGGGTTTCTTTGGGGGATGACGATAATGTTCTAAAACTGTGGTGATGGTTGAACAACTCTATGAGTATAGTAGAAAAATCATTGAATTTTACCCTTTAGATGAGTGAATTGTGTGGTACATAAATTATACCTCAATAAAGCCATTAAAAAAACAAAACCAGGGCTTCCCTGGTGGCGCAGTGGTTGAGAGTCCGCCTGCCGATGCAGGGGACACGGGTTCGTGCCCCGGTCCGGGAGGATCCCACATGCTGCGGAGCGGCTGGGCCTGTGAGCCGTGGCCACTGAGCCTGCGCGTCCGGAGCCTGTGCTCCACAACGGGAGAGGCCACAACAGTGAGAGGCCCGCATACCACAAAACAAAACAAAACAAAACAGTGAGATGAAGGACAAACATGAGAAACTGTCTCGAAATGCAGAGGACGTAACAGAGGTGACAAAATGAAAGACAAAGAGGCTACAAATGAAGAACTAGCAGGCAGCTAACCAGAGTTTCTGAAGGAGATCCTAGAGCGAGTGGGATGAAAGTCACAAATAAAGGTATAAGATAACCTTCCTTTTGCAAGGTCACTCAGACACATAGATACCTAGACATATGTGACCCCTACAAATGGCCAGTAAGCACATTCAAAAGTAACTTGAGTTTCACTATTAATTAAAAAATTGTTTGAATAACTGGCAATGATTTTAAATAAAACAATGCCAACTTTTAGCAAGGCCATGAGGGAACTGAACCCTTCATATATCACCGATGTGAACATAAACTGGTAGAACCTTCTGTAAGACAGTTTGGAAACACACGTCAAGTCTTAACATTTTCATATCCTTTTTCACAGTATTTCCACCTCTAAGAATTCACCTGGGGGTGAGGGAAAAAGTGGGAGAATGGATTTCCACAGATACTTAACTATAAGAAGATTATAAAACTTTGTGTATCTCTCAAATGCTCAGTGGTTACAGAGCTTTGTTGAATAAATTTGGCTTTCATTACACAATTAAAAACTATGAGGCCATTAATAATGATGTTTTAGGAAAACGCTTAAGGATAGATAACTATTCATTTTTTTGTCAAGGCATGATAGCAGTTTATAAAACAACATGCATGGTAGTTTTTGAATTAAAACAATATATATACAGATATGCGATATCTAACGTACAGCGCGGTGACTGTAGCTAATAATACAGTATTATATGTGGGAAAGTTGCTGAGAGTAGACTGTAAGCATTCTGACCACACACACACACACACACACACACACACACACAAGTAGTAACAATGTTAACTATGTGAGGTAATGGATGTGTAAATAATCTTAATCTTGGTAATCACCCATCTGCATTGTATATGGATATCAAATCATCACGTTGTACACTTTCAACATATACAATTATATTTGCCAATTATTTCTTAATGAAGTTAAAAATAGCATATACATACACTACATCCAGAGAGGAGGCTGAGAAGGAGAAAATTTTTCTTTACATCTTAAATGGTAACAGTGATTTTTATTTTCTTTATACATACTTAAAACTTGCATAGACTTCTATAATGGTAAAAATAACAATAAAAGGAATGTATACGAAGTCCTCCAATGACTGTCACCTCAGAGTGGAGTCCAAGCCCTCAGCCAGTGCCTGAGGCCCTGGCCCAGCGGCCCTGCCCCCTCGGCCCATCTGTCTGTCTCCCCCTCTTCCAAACTTACCCCGTAGCCGTAGCCAGATGCCATTCCTAGCTCTTCCCTAAGTGGGTTTGGTGTTGTCGAGCTCTCTGCTCTTTCATCAGCCTGGAACATCTTCCTCTGGCTCCCTCACTATGCTTCCTGCCTGCCTGCTCTCTCCTGGGTCACCTTTCCTGGGAAGCCTTCCCTGGCCACCCAAGCAGAGCTCACAATTCCTGTTCCACCCTACTCCGTGCGTACACTATTTTTTTTGTCTCCAATGGCACTGCCGTTATGTTTACACTTCTCTCTCCTGAGTCATTTGAGGATTAGGCCAGGTTCTTAATCATCCTGTTTACTCAGCATCCAGCCAGCACAGTTCTGGATAAATGTTTATGGAGTGAATGAGGGAACGAATGAACGTGAGCTCTGTGTTCCCACAGCTGCAGGACATCTGCATTGAGCACCCCGCAGCTCTCTAAATGCCACCTCCCCTGGACTGACAGAGCCCACCATCTTCTCCTTGAGGTACCTTGACTCTCCCTCCTCATTAGTAGCCCTCACTCTTTCTGTCCACACTCCATCTCTGTGATTGGAGCTTCCATCTCTGCAGGGACTGGGGCCAGGACTGTGGGCATCTTTTTTCTCCCATAGAAAATCCCCGGGGCCATAAATCCTACCACCTGGATGGCTTTTGCCTTGTTTTCCCTTCTTTCCCTGAAAGCGGCCATTGACGTCTCCCCCGCTCTCACTCTCACCTCCATGTCTGCCACAGCCTCTGCAACCTCGCTCTAATAAAAACTCCCCAGTAGCTTCTGTTTCCTTCAGTGTAAAGTCAAAACTTTTCCCAGGGATCCACCATGATCCAGCCCTGGTCTCCCTCTCCAGCTTCGTCTCTCCTCCATCCCTCCCCTTTCATCCTTTTCTGGAGCAACCTGATGAGTCCTTTCTTACCTCTGTGCCTATTGCATGCTGTTTGCTTCGTATGGAAAACTTCTGCAACACTTTTCTTCCCTAACTCATTCATGAAGCCTTAATATAAAAGACACTTCCTTCAGAAAGCCTTCCCTCACAACCCCAAGTCCCAATTAGGCCCCTCCAAGATAAAGTCCCATACTCCCCAAACTGCCCCCAGTATACCCTTCTCACGTAGTATTTAATTGTTGACTTAACTATTCTCTCGCAACAGACTGTAAGTTGAATGAGGGCAGAAACAAAGTCAGCTTGTTCGTGAACATTCCACCAGTGTCCAGTAAAAAAAAATAAGCTCTTAATTAATGGTTAGCATTCAGTAAGCAAATAGATGAATGAATGTTTGCTTTTCCTTTTGCTATAGCAGATGCTGATTCAAACTTGGGAACCAGACGAGACATCTATAGTTCTTCATTTTCTGAAGGTCAGGAATCGGGGAGCAGTGCTGCAGCGACGCTGCCCGTCACCCCTACCCAAGCAGCTGACTGCTCCAGGGCAGGCTTTTCGGAGGGACGGCAGCTGTGCTGGGCCTTTCCAGGGGTGCTTTTTTTCTGGCTGCCTTTCCAAGTATTCATGAACAACTTCCCCATCAGTCACGAGATTTTCCCAAGACTTTCAGGAACCTACCCTGAAGAGTAAGGGAAGTTCTCTCCATGTTTCTAAATGCTACCTTCAAGATATTTTCAGAGTTCTTGAGTTTAGGTCCCAGGATTGAACCTTTGCATGATGTCAAGTTCCCTGTGGAGATGTTGCTGGGCTGGGACTCGGGATGGCTATCCACACTTGCCTCCACCCCGAGTCAGGATAGAACAGAGAAGTGCTCTTTGGGTCAGGCAGGCAGTAATGCCAAGCGGGCGCTCCGAAGTCTCCAACTGACTAAGTTCAGAGGAATCCAGCACGCCTGGGGTGCTTGGAGGGTAGCTGAGCCGTGTTGGTGTGATGGACTGGAGCATTGATCAGCAGACATGTACTCCTTTTCCCCCCTGTCCCCCACCCCCGGGTTGTGTGTACTTCCTGTTTCACTGACTTTGGACTTGGTCACGTGATGTGTGTGGGTCACTAGAATATGAACAGATATGATAAGAGCAGAGGCTTTAAATAGGCTTATGTGGTTCTTCCCTCTTACACTCCTTTCATTCACAATGAGAAGAATATGCCTCAGGTCACCCCTGCTCCTTCAGCCTGGTCCCCCGGATATAAGTTTTGGATTTTTTTTTTTTTTTTTTTTTTTTTGCGGTACGCGGGCCTCTCACTGTTGTGGCCTCTCCCGTTGCAGAGCACAGGCTCCGGACACACAGGCCCAGCGGCCATGGCTCACGGGCCCAGCCACTCCGTGGCATGTGGGATCCTCCCGGACCGGGGCACGAACCCGTGTCCCCTGCATCGGCAGGCGGACTCTCAACCACTGCGCCACCAGGGAAGCCGGATATAAGTTTTGGACAGTTTAGTTTGAGGTGGTTATTTGTTATATAAGCAGAGATGTGTATGATTTGGGGTTCAGGGGGCAGTCTGGGCTGAAAATCTACCTTGGATGGATCAGCAAATGCATGGCATTTAAAGCCTTGAGACAGATGAGCTCACCAACGTGTGGGTATAGATGGAAGAGTAGTCCAGTGAGTGAATCCTGGTTTCCTTCACTGTTAAGAGGTCAGGGAGATGAAACGGAATCAGCAAGGAAATGGAGATGAAGCAGAACGGCAGGCAGACAACCACACCAGTGAGGAACCCTGGGAGCCAAGTGGAGAGAGGGCTTGGGCTTGGAGAAAGGAATCAAATGTGTCAAAGTGAGATGACATGTGGAATTGACCAGTGGGTTCAGTGACAGGCATGTGGTCGATGTCCTTGATCAGAATATATTCAGTGGAGTCATGGGAGCAAACACATCAACCAAAAAGATTCAGGAGAGAATAGTAGGACAAGTGTTTGCAAGTATAGACAATTCTTAGGAAAACTTGGCTCAGAAATGAAGGAGAGAAATGGGGCTGTAGCCAAAGGGGGAAATGACATCGAGAGAGATTTTTTAAACTATAGTATATAAAAGAATAAGTGTGGGGCTTCCCTGGTGGCGCAGTGGTTGAGAGTCCGCCTGCCGATGCCGGGGACACGGGTTCATGCCCCGGTCCGGGAGGGTCCCACATGCCGCGGAGCGGCTGGGCCCATGGGCCATGGCCGCTGGGCCTGCGCGTCCGGAGCCTGTGCTCCGCAAAGGGAGAGGCCACAGCGGTGAGGGGCCTGCGTACCGCAAAAAAACAAAAACAAAAACAAAAAACAAAAGAATAAGCGTGAATGCTGGTGGCAATGATCCAAGAGAGAGAAGAAACTGATGAAGCAGTAAAGATAGAGGAGTGATGACACAGTTTGTCCTTTGGAACTGAGAGAAGATTGAGTGTGTGAGCTTCCATGCATGGAAGTGAGGGCGCTACAGTGATGGGAGCTTGCAGACGTTCTCCTCCAGTTGCATCAACTTTCTCAATGGAACAGGAAGCCAGGGCATCAACAGAGTGAGTACATGGAGGCAAAGAAGAAAGTATAGCAGAGTCATCCAGGAGGGCTGAAGAATGAATGGACCGAGGATGTGTAGCTCATATTCTGGCCAGTAGTGACTCTTGTGAGCACTCTTACCTACTATCTTATTAGTCCCATTACCTTATAGCCTTATTAGTCTTATTATCTACTCTCTTTAATAAGCCTCATGATAGCCCTCTGAAGTAGGTCCTATTATTTGCCTCATTTATAGATGAGAATATTGAAGCACAGAGTAGTCAAGAAACTTATCCAAAGTCACACAGCAAGAAAGTGGTTGGACCAGGATTTGAACACAGGCATTCTGGCTCTTGGACCAAATACTTAATCACTAGGTTAGTCTGGCCCAGTTGAACATACGAAAGCCTGTCACAGAACTGAACTAAATGGAATAAGGGTTGAATTGATGTTTGTGGTGTAACCACTATGCGTCCAGCTCTGTACTAGATGCCTTCACAACCCTGTGCAGTCATGGTTATTATCAACCCATTTTACTGCTAAGGATACTGAGGCCCAGAGAGATTCAGTTGCTTGTTAAAAGCTGCAGAGCTAGGAAGTGGAAGAACTGAGTTGTGAACATATATCAGTCTGATTCCCAAACCCACACCCTGTACACAAGGTCAAAGAACCATTTTAACACTTAAGTGGGTCTACCCAGCTAAAGCTCACTTATTACCTAAATACATCAGAACCCTCCTGACATCAGGCTGAGATCACTTGGAACCTTTGTCCTGAGTAGCTGGAGAACTTACTATGTGGGTCTTATAGCAGGAAGAAGGTGACTAAAAGAAGGTGACCTAAACGAAGGTGACTTTGGGGGAAAGCGCTTTGTCTTATTGACCGTTTTTGTAAGCCCACTCTGTTCAATGAGAAGGGAGCCTTAGAGGTAGATGGCCAGAGTCTTAGAATTTTCTTTTCTTGTAATCAAACCTCTAGCACTCACTCTACTTATACAAGCATTTCCAAAAACCATTTTCTCAAGAAAGAGATTATAATGTATCATTACACTGAACAACCACCCACTTCCTCAAATGCAAGGAAGCAGACAGTTAAAAAAAAAAAAAAAAAGCCAAGAGGCAGCCGTTGTTTATCACGACCTCGCCTCAGTGAGGCCTGAGATTCTTTTGAACAGGAGCTTTGCTTCCCATGACGCAGAGTGAAGTGTCAACTGGGATATTTCTGGTAATACTGAAAGCAGGAAAAGCAGGGTGCACACTTCATGAGGTACCAGCCCCCCGAGGGACCGTGGGCAGGTTTGGGTACCATCCCCGGTGACAGATGGATGGACCTTTCATCTGAGAAAGGAGAAGACATGCTGGCAGATCAACCTCAAACCGAAGATTGCTTGTGAAGCAATCGTAAAGGGGAAAACACACACACACAAGCTTGTGGGGCAAGAAGATCAAAAAGCCAAGAAGGGCGTGAACTGAGGCAGACTCCCTGCTTCAGCAGCAGCTCACCCAAACCAGAAGCAAAATGTCCCTGAAGCTGCCAAGAAACTGGGATTTCAACCTGCGAGGGGAGGCTGGGAAAATAGGTATGGTCAACGTCTTTTTGCTGCCTTTGTGGTTCTCATACTTGAGTTCGCACCATTTGCATGTCGGTCTGCAGGGAGCAGAGTCTACTTAGAAATGAATCTGTCGGCAGAGCTGGGTTTAGGGTCAAATTTGCATTCAAACTGATATGATGGCTCAGAGTTCCCAAGTGCTGGGGAGGGGTTCTTTTTTGTTTGGAGGTGGCGGGAATGGAGCTCCTTGGTGTGTGGGATCTGGGGTACTTGGGATGGACTAAGGCTACAGATCTCACAAAACATGGTGAGTTTTTCTCTGTTTATCATGGAAGGATAATTTCCCTCCTGTTTGGACACTCATCCGTATTTTGAGTGGATTTTGGTAGGAGTCTTTGGAAATGCTTGATCTGTGCAAGGAGTGCAAGGTGTTCTGTTTTGTGAGTCCACTGGGTCCCCAGACCTTCTCTGTGGACTCGGGGCTAAGGTGGTGTTACTTGTAGCAAAAAGTAAATAGTGTGGACAAGACAGGAATACAGAGACCTTTGAAGGTATAACGAAGACACGTTTAATTAAAGGGACAGAATAAACATTTTAGATTAATTACCTTAGGGGACTCTGGTATGTTTTCTGAGATATTCTGGCTTTTAATTCATACCTCTTCTCATTAATGATGTTGCTGATACATTGATTTTTAAAAAATTTTTTTATTGAGATATAGTTGATTTACACTGTTGTGTTGGTTTCAGGTGTACAGCAAAGTGATTCAATTGTACATGTATATAAACATATATATTCTTTTTTACATCATCTTCCATTATATGTTATGACAAGATATTGAGTATAGTTCCCTGTGTAATACAGTAGGTCCTTGTTGGTAATCTATTTTATATATAGTAGCGTGTATATTTTAATCTGAAACTCCTAATTTATTTCTTCCCTGCCTTTTCCCCTTTGGTAACCATAAGTTTGTATTCATGTCTGTGAGTCTATTTCTGTTTTGTAAATAAGTTCATTTGTATCATTTTTTTAAAGATACCACATATAGGCAATATCATATGATATTTATCTTTTTCTCTGGCTTACTTTACTTAGTACGATAATCTCTAGGTCCATTCATGTGATACACTGATTTTAATCTGTTCTATAATTGTTATCATGAGTTTCTTTATATGGGTTCCGTCTACTATTAAATTGACCCCAGTAATTTAGAATAGAGCAGTTGGGCTGGAAATGATTCCCTGTGTTTTGCCCTTATGCTTGTATAGTGAGATAACTTCCCTGTTAATGGACATAGATAAGTATTAAGGTGTTTCTAATGGCTAGGAAAAGTTTTGCTTGGAACAGTTTTAAACCTGGGCCTCTAACAGTGGTTAATGAGCTACTAAAGCAAGGGGTCCACTGCAAAGTCACATATCTGAGTGGTAATGATATAGGTCTGAGAAAGAATTTGAAAGAAAATTGAGAGTAATCAGAGAAGCCATTTATCTTGGTAACCAGGGAGGATTAGTGGTCCCTAACCAAGCTGGGAATCATCGAAGGTCGGTTCAGAGAATGAGAGATTTTACGTAATCAGAGGTTTTCCTCCTAACTACTGTTGATATCAATGTACTTGGCCAATGCTCATTCTAGTGTATGTCATAAAAAATTTGTTTTTAGAAGTAAAACTTCTATGATTCTGTTCCTTTTGAAAATGTCTTTCTTCTCTTTACGTGGGGTCATTCTACCCTCTCACCATCCGTGTTTGAACAAGTCTTATTCTCCTTCTTTTAAAAATGGAAGCTTGAGACAATTAATGGTTAGATGATTAATTGATTAAATGGTTAAATGATTTTTTTCAGGGATAGACGACGTTACCACATTAGAGTGCAGGTCTGCATAATCTCAGACCTGGGATGAGGTTGGGTAGATTTCATGATTTCTACCAACATTTCTTAAAACATGGTCCCATAGTTAGCCTGTGTTAGAAGTCACCACAAGTGCTCACTAAAAATGCAGATTCCTGGGCATCACCCTGACTTGTAAAGTCAGAATCTTTGAAGGGAGATCCAAGCATCTGCAATTTAACAAGCTCCCAGCCCTCCATCTCACCTGATCAAGAAGTCCGGCTGTGGTCTAGGTTAGTAGACTTGGACAATTACCATTCATTTAGCATAGAGCATGGTTCTGGGTCCTAGTGGGCACACAACAAATATTTGTTGACTGAATGAATGATTGAGTACAAGCAGATATTATTTAGTATTTTTTAATGAAAAAAATCATAATTACATAATGAAGTACAGGGGAGCCCTTGTCATTATCCATGCCATTTACAAGTTTGTCACCCCAAGAGATTGAACTGCAGCCAGAATACTTTTTGTGAGTGTCACGTTGATGAGAATTCAGATCACAGGCTGAGCCCTCTGAGGGAAGAGAGTCATTGACTCAGCCATGGGACCTCTGGTCCCTTCTCCAGCACCCTGTGTCCAGGTGTGACGGTAGGAACTGACTTAAGAATAACCAAAGAAGCTCACATCTATTAAAAATTGTGTGGAGCTGGGAGTCATGACCTGTGGTTTTTCCAGACTGGGCTAGTCAGGAGTAGGTCTGGGTTTCTCAGTCTGGACACTACAGATATTTTGGGCTGGTTAGTTCTCAGTGATGGAGGCTAATCTGTGCATTATAGGATATTAGCAGCATCCTCAACCTCTATCCACTAGATGACAGTAGCACTCCCCTACCACTATCAGTTGTGACAACCAAAAATATCTCCAGAAGTTACTGGATGTCTGGGGAGAGATATCTCTCTGAGCTGAAAACCACTGGAATAGATCATCACCAAGAGGGTGTGGTTATCAGGTCACTTGGGACTGGAATCCAAGTATTACCTCATGATTCATTGTCAAGGTCAACTTTCAAGAGGCTCTTAGTAAGATATAACTTCAGGGAATGGGCAGTGCCCTAGGAGGACACCAGGTTCAGTACTCACTTAGGGAAATAGCAAGGCACTGACCCATGATGTGTCCCAGGAAGGGGCTCCAACGTCTTTTTGGTGAGCGACACTTCTAGTTCCCTCTGAATCTTGTGAGTGCTGAGCCAGGGCTGGAATGAAAGTGGAAGTCTCCGAGAGAGGGTGGAGGACTCTCTGTACTTCCATCTCAGGGAGTGGGGAGGGCCCCAGTGGCTGGGAGGCTGACCAGAGACCACACCATGGGTCTGGAAGCGGTGGGAGAATGTGACCCAAGCTACCCTGTGTCTGACCTATTAGTCCTAGGAGGGAACAGGGGTTGGAGGCAAGGGAAACGAAGAGCCAACAGACTTGACTTGAGGTGGAGCCAGGAGCACATACTTCTTCCTTCGATCCTTTGTCAACTTCAATTTTAGTCCAATGGTTAAAATCACCATAGCCTTCCATTTCTTTCATGTAGTGTTACTCACATCATTTACTCTTTCATTTATGTGTCTTTCTAACTGAACTGTAAGCCCTAGAGGGTGGGTTCTAGGATGCAGTGTCCTTTCTTGCACACTGTCCAAGGGTATGGCGCATCCAGAGGCTGGCATGTAGGTGCTCTATTGAGAGGGTATTGACCATCCAGGGAAAGCCCTTCCTGCCCGGCTGCTGGGGAGGGCTTAGTTGGAAGATCTCTGGGTGAATTTCAGGACCACCCACATTGTATCCAGTTGCAGGCACGTATTACATTGTTCTCTGCTCCCCTAAGCCGAATGAGGGGAGAATGGGCCCTAGAGAGCATATGACTCTGAGATACATTAAAAAAGTGACTTTGGAGGGACAGTTGTTTTCAACTTTTTTTTACCCTCTGAAATTCAATGTTGAAAAAATATTATCCAGAAACAAAAATTCATTATTCTCATCTCCCAGGTAGTGAAGTGAAAAACAACAGTAGTGGAGGGCTTTTTTTCCACTTGATAAATCATTATTTGTCTGATATGGGATCTAGTTTTGCTCTTTAGAAAATCAGAGTAAAGGGAATAAAAATATTTGTTACTTAAGACCCTGTAACTAGACCAATTTCCAATGTAGGTTATTATTCTTGTTAAAAGCTGTCAGATTTGAAAGTACAGTTTTAGATAAACAGATGCATAGATAGATACAGAGATCCACAGAGACAGAGAGAATTGAATATATAAATAAGTCCTATGAATCAAAAAATAGTTTAAAAAATGAAGAAACAACATGAATAGGCATTTTACAGGATAGGAATAATACTGCCAATAAATATATGGAAATATGGTTGATCACAGGAATTAGGAAATGTAAATTAAAAGCACAATGACATACCTAACCTCACCCACCAAAATTACTAAAATGAAAAATTCTGACAATACCAAGTGTTGTCAAGGACACGGAGCAATAGGAACTCTCAGACACTAAGAATAAAACAATTTTGGAAAACAATTTAGCATTGATCAGTGAAACTGATGATGTACAAACTCTATGAAGTAGCCATTTCCCTCCGGAGACTGTCCCCTGGAGAAGCTATTGTGTATATGAACAAGAAGAGATATACGGAAGTTCCATAGTAGTATTTCCTGAAATAACAAAGGGCGGGAAACAACCCAAGTGCCCATCAATAACAGAAGAGAAAAATAAATTGTAGTATCTTTATAAAATGTAATGCTACCCAAGAGCAAAAACTAATTAATTGTGGTCATATATTTCAATGAGTCTGAAGAGCAAAAACTTAATTTTAGGCAGAAAAGGGAAGTCACAGAAGATCAGAATGGGGATTCGATTACAGGAAGCTTAAAAACTGTGTACGTATATGGCAAAACTATAAAGAAAAATGAGGAATTGATTAATATAAAGTTCTGGATGGTTGTTACTTCTGTAGGAAAAAGAAAGGGAAATGCATTTGGGAAGGTCCAAATGTACCTAACTAACGTTATTGGTAGTAACATGAGAAGTTATTTTATTAGTGTATATAAAATGAACAAAGAAACGAATGCGTAAATAAACACCAAACATCTGGAAGGAGATATACAATTTGTTAATACAGTTGACCCTTGAACAATGGGGTTGTTAGGGGCGCAGGACCCTCCCTCCCCATTCCGTGCAGGCAGAAATCTGAGTACTACTATCTCTGCCTCAGAAACAAAGCAATTGATAAATGATTCACTCAAGGGGGCAAGATGTTGAAATAGCAAAAGAATCTCCAATCGAACACAAACTTTTCGCTGAACTTAAAGATCTGTAAAATGAAAACACAGGAACTACATTTATCAAAAAAATTCACCTATAAGTGGACCTGCGTAGTTCAAACCTGTGCTGTTCAAGGGCCAACTGGAGTAGCTAATTATGGGTGAAGGATTTATGGGTGAGGTATAACCACACATGTACGTATTATTACTTTATAAGTATTTTCCAGAGTTTCTATAGTGAACAAGTATTCACTACATGATTAAGAATACTCAAAGCTAAAACAAATTCCAGTGCTTGGCCAGGTGTGTTGGCACAAGGTCTGGCAGCACATGTTCTTTGGCGGTCGGCAGCCAGGTGCCAAGCCCTCCTGCAGCTGCAGAGGTTGCAACCAGCCAGGACCTACACGTGGTCATCGGCAAGCTGCTCATTATAGGGGTGTTGGAAAGATCCTGGGACTGGTTAAGAAGACTAAGTTGGTGATGATGGTCCCATCACACACAAGACAGCATGAAAGAAAAAATGCCTCTCAAGAGGCAGCTGTGTGGTTGTTTCATTGGATAGAGGAGAAGGGAGTGTGTAAAGAGCTTATGTGAAGCCTCAGCGTTGGCACAGCAATTGAGACAAAAGGGCACCCGTGGAGACTCAGGGAAATACCACAGGGAGAGCCAGGGTGAGGTGCAGGCCAATGGGACAGACTCCAGCCTGGGGGTGGTATGTAAGTTTTGTGGAGTCCCCAGAGGGGAACTGAGATATGGGAGTTACAAAGAGAGAAAATAATTTACATTTCTTGTCTTATGCTTTACTCATCACCATTTTTCTCCTTGAAAGCTTTTTTTGTTCTTCCTTTGAATACGTTCTAAAAAATCAAAATCACTTTACACACACACACAAAATGACACCCATAGGTCTGGCAAGCAAATCTAAAGGCAGTCCTGCTCTCTGCTCCTCCAAGGCTTACAGGCTAGTGTGGCATAGACAGAGAAACAATTACAGGACATCAAGACCAGTCCTATGATAACAGCCGTGGGAGCCACAGGAGGGCTCCTAGGAATCGGCATGCTGGTCCCGCCACCTCTCTCCCCAACACTGCCATTCATTTTTATCTATATATCTATAGGTAAAAGATATCTATAGATATATCTTTAAGATATAGATGTGTATGTTCTTCAGTGAGTCCCAGACTTGCCATCCTTCTCAGACTGATTTTCCTGTACATGGTCCCTGTTCTTTTGGAGAAGAAAAAACTCTATAATTTTGTGTAGCTCCTCCTTGTGAAGGGATTAGACCTGCCCGCTTACTCTTGCCACAGGTGCTTCCCCAAGCAGACGCACGCACACTCTAGACCCCAGCCATGTCCTTTTCAGTTCCCTGCCCTTTCTCATCTGCCTGGAGCCCTCTCTACTCAGGGCTCCCTTACTACCACCCGATTCCTGCCCGTGCTTTAGCCCACACTTTGTCTCCTTTGAGGGACTGGCGTGCTTCCTCGTTTCTGTTAAGACAGCTGTGAAACTCATTGTATTTCTCTTTTTGTCTTGGCTGCCGGGAAGCTCAGAGCTAAATTAGGCTCTATCACATTTCAGTCACAGTGTAGACATCTTGTCCCCTGGGAGACCTTGAGTCTACCTATCACTGGAAGGAGAATGTAACAATCTTTTCCCAGGCCATTTAAACAGAGAGACTCACAGATCTAGAAACCGTGGACTTCCTTTGTGGTGAGCTCAGTGAAGGCTCCTGAACTTGAGAGATTTGAGTCAAACCTACCAACTGATTGATTGGCTTTTATCTTTTTAATTAATTAATTAATTTTAAACATCTTTATTGGAGTATAATTGCTTTACAATGGTGTGCTAGTTTCTGCTTTATAACAAAGTGAATCAGCTATACATACATATATGCTCCCATATCTCTTCCCTCTTGCATCTCCCTCCCTCCCACCCTGCCTATCCCACCCCTCCAGGCGGTCACAAAGCACCGAGCTGATCTCCCTGTGCTATGCGGCTGCTTCCCACTAGCTATCTATTTTACATTTGGTAGTGTATATATGTCCATGCCACTGCCTCACTTTGTCCCAGCTTACCCTTCCCCCTCCCTGTGTCCTCAAGTCCATTCTCTAGTAGGTCTGCGTCTTTATTCCCATCCGCTTGGCTTTTAAACAAAGAAATTTCTCCTTAATCAGTAATGTGCAACCCCAGCACTCTAGGCCCCCTCTGGAGAGAATTAACTCGAATTGCCTGTAAAAAGTAGCACCGACAGAAGCTTGTCTAAGGGATGAATTGCCCATTGGCTTTTCTTGATAAGAGTGTAGGAGTGCAGGAAGGTGTGTGTGGTACAGAAGAGAGTGCGTGAGCTTGGGACCCCTTCACTGATTTGCAGTAAATCCCAGTAAAACATTCACTTAATTATTAAACAGAATTAATAATATGTATGTTGAGAGGAAGAAAACATTTCATGCACATAACACGTTAGGTGTTTAGCAAACACCTGTTTCCTTTCTTTATAGATAATCTGATTTCTAACCTCAGATCAAACTAGAAGCTGTGCTTGGGCTACATTACCTTGGCATCCTTACAGATGGTCTCACTAAGCTGCACTTTACTGTCACCCCATCAGTTTTAGTCATCACCGCACGTAACAATTTCATGCAATCTGCTCCTCATTTTGTAAAAATGAGAACAAGAAATGAACAATGCAGGTGACTCCTATGTGTAACCCTAGGTGAGAAAATTCACTGAGACTTCAGTGCTCATACTTTGTCTCCTTTGAGGGACTGGCATGCTTCCTCCTTTCTGTTAAGACAATTGTGAAACCTATTGTTTTTCTTTTTTTGCCTTGTCTGCCAGGAAACTCAGAGCTAAATTGAAGCTCAATCACAACTTTTACCCATTCAATTAGCAGACTTATATTTTCCTTTGTCTTTGGTATAAATTTATGTGCTCATTGCAAATGAGTTTTCTATTTGAAGATGAAAAACCCATGAAGTCTTTTAAGGAGAGAGTGTAAGTATATGCAATCTATCAGTAAACAGCTCCTCAGGTAGCCTGTGAATAAATTTCATACTTATTAGTGGCTACTGGGCATTATAATTTTTCTAAAAACAGTGTTCAAAGAACATGGGTGCTCAGAATCAATTCTTTTAGTTCATAAATGAAAACACAATTCTATGACCACTCGTATTTAATTTATTTATTTATTTATGCGGTACGCGGGTCTCTCACTGTTGTGGCCTCTCCCGCTGCGGAGCACAGGCTCCGGACGCGCAGGCTCAGCGGCCGTGGCTCACGGGCCCAGCCGCTCCGCGGCGTGTGGGATCTTCCCGGACCGGGGCGCGAACCCGCGTCCCCTGCATCGGCAGGCGGACGCTCAACCACTGCGCCACCTGGGAAGCCCCACTCATTTTTTTGCTAGTTATATGTAATGATGGTGGCTTCAGTACACCGAGGCCGATCATTTTCATTTCATTCATTCATTCATGTAACATGTATTTGCTCACCTCTACATGACAGGTCCTTTTCAAGGAACATTCTCAATATTGTGCCCTGTGACAGCTGCTTCACTTCATCCTTATGCTACTCACCCACCTCCAAAATGTGTACACACAGATGTTCCAGATGGGGCTGGTGACACTCTACTGCTGGAACCCTGGCCTATGGCTTCTGAACCATCTGTAGGCTTCCTTGTTGGTCTGAGAGTTTCAAAGTGAAAGAGGAAGTGGTACAGTATGAAGTTTCTGATGCTGATATAAAATATTTTTCAATATTTAAAAATGATTTTTATAAAGTTTACCAAAAAACTTTCTAACAAAGTCTGAACTAGCTACAGTGACACAAGCCAACTGTGCACAATATCGTAGTTAGAAAGTTACCTTAAAGTAAATTCCACCGTCACTCGTTGCGAGTCATGTGACCTTGGTTCTCACTTTCTTTATCTGTAAAATGGGCATAATCACAGTGCTAACCCATATGGCTATTGTGACGATTAAAGGAGACGATCCTGGTAAAACCCTTAGCATAATAGCAGACATCGGCATGTGCTTCGTGTATCACTTGTCATCATCACTGCCGCCAAGCGCATGACTGCAATGTGGGTACGCTATCAACTCCTTCTAGCCAAGTCTTTGGTGAAAGCCCCAGCCAGCAGTGCTACTTTAGTTTGTCTTGGTCCCGTTTAGTTCTTCTCTTTTTTCTTTAGACAAATGGCCTTTTCAGCATCTGCTGATCCCCTTTGCTGCCCAGTGTCAGCCCCCGGCTCACCACAGCACTGCTGCTCTGGGGTTGCCTGGCGTGTCTTGTTTCTGACTCCTTGACCTCCAGTCTTTGACTCTGCAGCCCTTCCTTAAGGCATACAAATTTCATCCACTATGTTTACACAGCTACATCACTTTTCATCGTTTGTCCTTTTCCTTTCCTCTTGCTTTTCTTTTTTTTGTTTTGTTTTGTTTGTTTTTTGCCATTTCTTTCCTAAGTTGGTAAAGTACCTGAGTTGTGACTTTCCTATAAGGATGAGGAAGGGCTTGTGGTAAGTGTCCTGCAGGATGTTTGCTGTAGAGAGGTCCCTGTCTCCGTGCTGCTGTGATAAGGACCGTTCCTCATACTCCTCTTACTCTGGGTAGGAAAAGAGTGACTCTGGGCTGTGCACCACCTGGGTGACCCTCCTCCATTGCTGAGGAGCCGCTTCCGCCAGAGCTGCAGACGTCTCCCACTGTCACAAGTATCTCTGGCCATCGAAGTGAGGTTGCGTGCTGTTTGTTTGGGCCTCACTGGGGTCAATGGTTAATGTCTGTGATGTCTTACGTGTGAGTTACAGCAGCAGCAGTTTAGTTTTTCCAGTTCTGTAAGAATCCCGCATGTGGCCAACTACTCATTTCCAGGTCGTTATTTTTAGATACAATTGTGAAGAAACAGCAGGACCTTCAAAATGAGACCTCTGTCTTCCTTGGCCTCAGGTCTCCTGTTGCAACCCAAGGGTCCTTGCGAGTGCACTCTCCCCCCTCCTTGCTCTTTTGCAATTTCCTCTGGGCACTTGGTCGTTTAGAACCCAGAAACCCATTTTGCTGGTGGGTGAGGAATCGCACCGGGCTCACAACCCAGAGCTATGATGATCACAGGTACAGAGTAAGTTGGCATCCCCTGTTCATTCTCAGCCAGGGCCCTTTGTGCTCTGTCCCGAGCCCAGCTTGGCACCAGCCTTCTCCATCTGAGCTGTTCTGAGTTCCCCTGCTCAGCTAGGGTGACCAGCTGTCCCGATTTGCCTGGGACTCAGGGGGTTCCTGAGATATGAGATACTCAGTATGAAAACCAGAAAAGTCACCCTGGTCCCACGCTCTGTGTCTGAGAAAACAAGGCATTTTGAGAAAAGAATGCCATCATTGTGAAAGTGCTCTGTATTATCTATTGAACCGAATTTCTGGTGAGGTCGCACAGTTTAGGGTAAAAAACTTATGGGGAATCTTTAAACCTTGAATTGTTGTTCTTTCTTCAGTACTCATGGTTAAAAATCCTTCCAGATTCTTCCTTCAGCCTGCCTGAATCTGCCATGCTAGCTTCCTCTCTCTGTTTTTTTTTCTTTTTTTTTTTCGGTACGCGAGCCTCTCACTGTTGTGGCCTCTCCCGTTGCGGAGCACAGGCTCCGGACGCGCAGGCTCAGCGGCCATGGCTCACGGGCCCAGCTGCTCCGCGGCATGTGGGATCTTCCCGGACAGGGGCACAAACCCGTGTTCCCTGCATCGGCAGGCAGACTCTCAACCACTGCGTCAGTGAAGCCCCCTCTCTCTGTTTTTATGAAATTTTAAGTTTCTTGTTCATACTTTCTCAGGAAGGACTGGGAGCCACAGCTGTCAGTCATATAGCAGGGAACTTCTTTCCAGAATCACACAAAAATCCCTGCCTTGTGGAGTCTCTATCTGGCCCCTAGGTTTGCTCTTCTATTTTCTGGATTCATTTCAACTTTACCTGTTCCTCCCCATCCCCATGGCCACCACCCTTCTCCTCTTGGAAGCCTTCCTGAATTGGCCAAGTAGGATTAAACCCTCCTTCTTCTGTGACATTGTACCACTTTGCTCATTTGCTCATTGCCCTTCTGTTCTGATTGACACATATTTATCAGACACCTACAATATGCTGGGCACAGTACTAGGCTCAGGATGTAAGAAGATAAAAAAATATTAAGATCTTGACTTCAAGTAGCTCAATCCCATTGGAGAGACCCTCAAGGTTAGGGTTAAGCAGGGCTCTCTGTAAAGAGAATCAGAAAGTCATAAATGACGTAACTGAGACTGTGACATTTAAAATGCTGACGTAGGGTTTGTTCTGTAACTAAAGTTTCCTTGCCCACTTGAGCCATAACCCCTAAATATCTATAAGGGGCAAGTTTTCACTCGTTAATTAAAACACACACACACCCACACACACCCCCAAAAGCTTCCAACCCCAGATGGCTAGCTATTCTGACTAAGTGCCAGTAGAGGGCGCCCACAGACAACATAACTACATTTCTACCCGTAAACGTGGTCCATTTCCCTTATTTCTCTCCAGAAAGCCCTGGATTTAACCAGTCCCTGGTCATCACAAAGTTATCCCCATATCTCATCCTCTGTGGCCTGAAATGCCCAGCTTTAACGGAAGCGACGGATGATTTAATCACCTTTTGTGTCTTTACAGATACAAAGTAGGGTTCCAGATAAAAAATGTTTCTTGAAAGAAACAGCTCATGGTCCTAAGTAAACCATGTCCTCCCTCATAACTGTACCATCTCTGAAGTCTCACTTGCAGGCACCCACTCCAGCGATTCTCGGCCCTCAGTGAGCTCCCATTCCATTGGTTCTGCCACTTTTCCACCATCAATCCTCCTTTATGTCCTCTTGACCATAGACTGCTAATTCTGGCATTGCAGAGCTGTGGAACAAACACCCTTAACTCCTCTGCCCCTAACCCTGTTTAAACCCAACAAGCCACTTTCTTGGCACCTGTACATGGGCTCCTGAACATTGCTGGGGAAAGTGAGACCACTGAGCTGCCTGGATTTACTTAAAATTTGTGAACCATCACGTGAGGTGTATGTTCAACAGACCCAGACAAGCCTGCTACGCCTAGCTAGTAAGTTTCCTTTCCTTTTCCCCAAAACATTTTTTCTCTCCTCAAGGCCTTAACACCTACTCCCACTGTCACCCTCACTTTTATTTCTTAGAGAAAAGTATGTGCACCTGAATGAGAACCAACTCATTTTGCTGCCTACAAGTGCTTCCGTCTACCCATGTCATCACCTCCAGAACTGCCCTTAGATTTGGGCACGGGGCCACCGTCTGGAGGCCTGGATCTTACAGGGTCCTGCTCTGGTCGGGCTCTAGCTGCCGAGGTGTCTGCCCACCCGTAGCCTGGGCCCTGCTAGCTGTCTAGACCACTCGGGAAGGTGAAATTCCCCGCAAGGATAGCCAGAGCTGTTTCCAGGGCCAGCCCGCCTGTCTTCCTGGGTCCTCCTAGTGGTTGTTCTGCAGAAGGTTGATGGCAGGGAGGCCCGGAACAGAGCTTGGATGTCTGGGCTGGCGTGTCGACGTGCATGTGTGTGCGGCCTCTCACTCTGCGAGATGGAGCGAGCGGGCAGTGGGAAGAGAAGAGGTGTGGGCGGTAGGATGAGGGCCTCCATCTGTATATTCTTGCCATACGTTCTCCAGTGCTGGTGGTCACTTGTCTCTTGTCATTCTATAGTCAGCCAAATTAAGGACTGGTGCAGGCCACACTGCCAAGAAGGTCATCGTCAAAGTCACTGACTGTCGGGAACTTGGCCAAGGGTGCATCTATTGCTGTCCTTGTCTCACTCCAGTGCCCTGCGGTGTTTGACACAGTTGGCCATTTCCTCCCAGAAGTAATCTCTGGGCTGGCTTGATACCGTACTCTGGGCCTTCCTTACCCCATTAATCACTCTTTTTGAGCTTTCTTTGATGGAGTCTCTGTCTCCACCAGATTCTTAACTTTGAAGTGTCTGAGGCAGAAGTGGCTTCATCATCTGCAGGGCCTGGTGAGGAGTGAAAACGTGAAGCTTCTAGTTCCAAATTATGAAGAATTGCAAGATGGCGGCCGCAGAGGATTGAACCAGGTGCGAGGGACCTGGGGTTCAGCACAACCGCACAGGTTGCGTGCCTATGAGGCCAGCTCCTGCCCCAGGGCTCAGTTCCCTCGTCCTCTTCTCTCATCCGTCCTCACTTGCTGGGTAGTCTCATCCCTTCCCATGGCTTTAAATCCTGTCTATCCTTTTGTACGTTCGCCCTGGTCCGTCTGCTGGGCTCCAGACTGCTCACCATCTCCACCTGGATCCCTCTCGGGCTTCTCTCTCCCAGTACGTCCGACACAGAGTCCAGAATTGTCTCTCTTTGCATTCCTCCCCACCCAGTTTAGCTGATGTCAATAAAAGACTCTACCTTTCACCCGGTTGCTCAAGCTTCCACCTACGGTCATCTTCCGTTCATGTTTTTCTCTACCACCCTGCATCTAATCCACCAGAAAAAAACTTTTGGATTCGTTAGCGATTTGTGTTTCTCATCTGATTATTTTCAATTATCTCTGATACTGTAAACACCATCATTTCTTGCTGAGTCTTCTGCAATTTTTTGCTAACTAGTCTTCCTGCCTCCACTCTTGCCCTGTAGAACAGGGGTCCCCAGCCCCCCGGGCTGCGGACTGGTACCGGTCCGCAGCCTGTTAGGACCGAGGTCGCACAGCAGGAGGCGAGCCGTGGGCCAGCGAGCGAAGTTTCGTCTGCCGCTCCCCATTGCTCACATTACCGCCTGAACCATTCTTCCCCCCATGGAAAAACTGTCTTCCACAAAACTGGTCCCTGGTGCCCAAAAGGTTGGGGACCACTGCTGTACAATATACGCTCTGCACCATGGGCAGACTCGATAGCGTTTAAAAGCAGAAATCAACTTGTGGAACGTCTTCTTGAAAACCATCAGTATGAGATTCAAACTAATTATCCCTGCCTGTGGGGTCTGACCCCTAACCCCTTCCCCCAACCCACCTGCCTCTCCTCTGCTCCTCTCACACTGCCCTTCAGCCACGCCCACCTCCTAGTTCCTTAAACACTTGGAGCTGAAGGCCACTTCGGGCCTGTCTGCCACTCTCTCTCTGATATACCCTTACCCAGATCTTACCGTGGTCTTTCCTCCACTCCATTCAGCTTCGGCTCAAATATTTTCTCTTTAAAGAGGTCTTTCCTGACCCTAATACCTAGTATAGCATCCCCCTACTGCAGTCTCTCTTTATCCCATCACCTTATTCTATTTTCTTCACAGCACTTTTGTACCGGAAATGATATTCATTTGTTTTCATGTCTATGGTCTCCACCCCCACTAGACTATAAGCTCCTTGAAGGCCGGGCTTTGTCTGTTTCCCACACTTTTAGGCCATTGCTGCCAAGAACAGTGCCTGTCATACAAAGAGGTGATCTCGGAGATTTTCGTGGGATAGCTGGGGACTGCCCTGTGGCCTGCTAACTTTGCCTCACCCCAGTGAAATCTGTACGTTACAACAAGACCAACACACGTTTTTCTGCTGCCCTTACTGGTGTGGAGCAATGGTTTGATCCAGACAGACAATTCTGCCTTTCTTTTGGAGAAGGAAGTAGAGCTTTTGGTTTCTGAAGCTAATTTGGAAGCACATGCAGGTGACTAGCATCCAGCTGTTCTCAAGAGAGGTTGGGACCTAAGTCACGGGGCTTAGGCTGCTGCATAGGGTGCCAAGGGATACTTCTCGCTCCTATAATCAAAGTCTTTTTTGAAAACTTGAAGGTACAATGTTACATAAGTTACAGGTGTACAAGAGCGCGATTCACAATTTTTAAAGGTTACACTCCATTTATAGTTATTATAAAATATTAGCTCTATTCCCCGTGTTGTACACTATGTCCTTGTAGCTTATCTTATGCATAGTAGTTTGTACCTCTTCATCCCCAAAGTCTTCTTGATGATGGGGATTGAAGTGAGGCCAATGAATTAATCCCTCCACTTCAGACTCAGGGACTGGGGAGACATGTTCAGCAGCCCCAATCCCTCTACCTCCCCTCTTTTTTTTTTTTTTTTCAGTACGCGGGCCTCTCACTGTTGTGGCCTCTCCCATTGCGGAGCACAGGCTCCGGACGCGCAGGCTCAGCGGCCATGGCTCACGGGCCCAGCCGCTCCGCGGCATGTGGGATCTTCCCGGACCGGGGCACGAACCCGTGTCCCCTGCATCGGCAGGCGGACTCCCAACCACTGCGCCACCAGGGAAACCCTGCCTCCCCTTCTTTAACTGGATATTGGTTAGTGCTAGGGTTAGGGTTAGGGTATCCAGGGAGCTCCTAAGAGGCGCAAAGCAGCTCTTCTCAGGAAATGGAAATACTAAAGTTGTACATCAGTGTTGTCGTGTGGTCAGTTAGTCTGGGTGGGCAGCTAAGATGAAGAGTGAACGGGAGCAATGGAGAGGAGAAAGGAGGAAAGACAGAGGGTGGGAGAGGAACCCAGCAAAGGCAGAGGGAGGGAAAGAGGGTGCAGCAGGTGAGGTGAGTGGAAGACAGGTCTTGCTGTAGGGGAGGATGCTCTTCGAAGCCCTGCAGGTTGGCTTTCACCGACCAGCAGTCAAACTGAACTCATCAGCTGCGGATTCAGAAAGTTATCATGCTTTCAATTAGGGATGACAAAACCGGCTATGATTGTAACCCTGGACTCTTTCGCTGAAACGTCCTTCTACCTTTCCTTTCTTTGGAGAGACTGAAAACCTGAAACCAAGGTTTCTCAGACTCCCTCGTAGCCAGGATTCTAGAAATAGATGACGTTCTGCTGGGTCAATTCACTGGTATGCGATCTGGACCGTAGAAGTGAAGGGCAGGCATCTCCCCGTGTCTCCTTGGTTATTGCTGGCAAACAAGATGGGAACCCGTGAGGCTCCTGGACATCGCAGCTCCAGCGCCGGCTCTGTGGGGTCTCGGGCATGGGGGGCAGTGGCGGCAGCCTCTGCGGAGGGACCTTACTTGTGGAATTTCCCCAGAGGTGATCTGTCTCTGAGGGAATCAGGTCTGTTTTGCCCTGGTGCCTGAAGTCTGCTCTTTGAGCTCCTCCAAATATTCGATAAACGCTTAAATCCTTAATAGGCAATTCCTACTTCCCAAACTGAACTTGGATGGATAAGTTTTCATATGTCACCATTGCAGTTTGCACACAACCCTTATTATCTTCTACTCCCAGAATGGCACATTCCACAGACTCCTCCACCAAATGCATCTCCACAGTCCCCAGTGCCATTGACTCCCCAGCAGCCAATAGCAAACCAGAGCCCTCAGGGCAATCCTGCCATTCAAATATTTACAAGAAATTCACCGGCAAACAGGAAAATCTACAATAACAAACAGGAAATCTACCTCCTACAATAACCCCAGCTAGCACTTCTGTGAGTCCTTCAAAGAGACAGAGTCATCACCCAGTGGCCTTCCATTTCTAGGTGCCTCTCTCCACACACCCCCTGTATCGTCCACTCCTAAAGTGGCCAAGATCCTCTCAGTGCTGGTGCTTGGGTGTGCGACCTGGGCAACCGCGCAGGGTCCCCGCGCTTGGTTAGAGGCTCTTGAAATTCTTAATTATTTTTGAACAAGGAGCCCCGCATTTTTATTTTGTACTGGGGGCCACAAATTATAGAGTCAACCTTGATGTTTTTCTACCTTGTGTCCCAAGAATGGGGTGATTGTTGAGCCGGACCTTGACCTCTTGACCAGGACGCCTTCCTTCCCCAAGTAGAGCACATCAGTCCTACTAATTCTCTTACCTGTATCTCAGATCCACCCTCTTGTCTTATCTCCAGATTACTGCGAGCTTCCTAACCATTATCCAGCCTCCAGTTTTCACGGTCCTTAACTTATTCTCCACGAGCTCCTCAGTGCCTGCATGTTGATAGTGTTGATAGTTTCATCTATCAGAGCCATCATTCCAGGGCTCAAGAGAATCACATGAAGAAGGCATCAGGTTCTTGAGCTGAACCTTCCCTACCCCTCCTCTAAATCATTGGTTCTCAAACTTGGCTGCTAAATTCCAACTAGCAGAGACACTGATGTAAGTGGCAAGGGTGCCACCTTGGTATCTGGCGAAGTTTGGGTTCTGCTGCTGTGGGCGTGGCCAACATACAGGGCCAGCTGACACTATTTCACCAGCTCTAAGCATGAATTGCTTGTGGGGTAGCCTAGAAGGACTTATTTTGGGAATAACACTGTAGACTCCAAAATTTAAAGACAAATTCTCTTTCCATGTTTTTCATCTCTTCACAGTGTCTCATTCCAGCCCCAAAGGGATTGAGAGATCCCCATTCAGAGCCCAGAGACAGGGTAGTGCTTGTAATACTCACTCGGTGAGGTGGGGATGTCGGCCTAATCCCACCCGGTCTCCTCACTCCCAACTCAAGCCTCACTGCCAGCCTGCCAGCGACTCTGGCCAGAAAGCACAGGGGGATGAGAAAAAACTCAGGTGTGTAAAACAGGAACCCAGTATTAAGGGTGAAAAGAGAAGGTGGGGATACACAGCATAGATAAATATGTCTAAGGGGCCATACAGACATTTGGCACGTTCTAGAGGACAGTAAAGGGCTTAGTATCCTCCAATTGGCATAGATTTTCTCTTCCTTCTCTCTTGCCTACCCCTGAGCTTTTCCCTTTCGGTTCCAAATGGCTTCAGAGTGGCTTGTGACATACATGTATTACCCAACAAACATGTTTGTCAGGCCTGTATCCCGTGTTCTTCCCTCTGTGTCCTGGACTGGCTTCAGTAAACACACAACCCTCCCAAAATTGTATGAAGAATTATATGTGTACGTGCAGACTCTCAAAAGGGTCTATACAAAGGCTAAAACCACTGTTTTACGTTTCCAAGCAACAAACCACTCCCAGCACCCCGCCCCCAGTAAGGAACCCTGTGATAATTAGACACAATGTGGTGCGCACATGGGTCCATCCTCTGTCCTGTCCAAGGGTATTTTCTGGGTGTCGTGTGTAAGAGAGTGGAGGGAGAGAAAGCTGAGTAGAGGGAAAATGCCACATGATTCTCTAGCCTACAGCCTTTCCTGGCCCACTGTTCCTGGCCTGGGACAATACAAGGGTGACAACTAACTGGGAAATTCTTAGAATTGCTTCTTGTTTCTGACCTGCTGGTCCCGGCATTCTGGACCGCATTCTGGTCCTCGATGTGTAAGCTAAAGCTGACTATGGCCACCAGAGGGCAGTACACTCAGCCGCGGCTGGGTCAGGCCTGTTGGTCCACCTGGACCTTTGGAGCTGCCTTGGGCAACTGAGCAGGTTCAAGGTCGCCCTGCCATTTCATTAGCTTCAAAATAACGTGACCTTATGCTGTAGATGACTGATTTTGGCCCCCACTGACTGTGTGGGGACAGGGATTTACTGTACTTTCCGTTATCTCATTCGGTCCGTATAAACTTCAGGTGGCAAAATTACCCTTCATATCCTGACAGCTCTAAGGGGTTAAAACTTGAGACTGACATAAGTAAGCAAAACTTATTAAAGTTCATGGAATCAGCTATGCAAACTGGGGAACATAAGTTACGGTTCTATTTGTTCTGTAGTAGCATAACAACCGCAAACTGTTCTTCAAGATAAAAAGGGAAAAAAAGGGAGATTATGAATTCCATTTCAAGGAGAGACCTGCCATTTCTGCTTCCAAGAGACCTGTGGCCCACGGTCATTTATTTAATGGTAGGCTTCTAGAGGGTAGATGGCCTTATCATCCCTTTACAGATACATTTAATAGCCTCTTTGGGGCTGTTTTCCCAGCTCCCCCTCTTGGCTTCCAACCCGTCTCCATGGGTGGCCACAGGCTTGGCCTTTGCAAGCCTGTCCTTGGACAGAGCTGACTCAAGCTGCAACTAGCTTGTTTTCTCACAGCCTGAGGTTCACAGAGAACGGGCATTTAGAACCGAGCCTTGCAAAACGTAGGACACTAAGAGGAAGGGCCTTGAACTCTAAGAGCTCAAAACTTGCAAAATCTACCTTGATTTCTAATCATCCTGAGCCATGATCTTTTCCCCAAAGTTACCTTAGTTTTTTGAAAGAATATTTTCTTTTTAAAAAATTATACACACATGCACATACATCATTATGTTTATACATGTATGTGTGTGTCCATACTTATATCAGGGTTTCTCAGCCTCAACACTGTTGCCACTTTGGGCCAGACAACAGTTTGCTGTGGCAGCTGCCCTGCACACGGTAGGGTATTTAGCAGAAACCTTGGACTTCTCCACCTCATGGCAGTAGCAACCCTCCTAGTTGTGACAACCAAAATATCTCTAGACATTGCCAAATATCCCTTGGGGGTCCAAATGTCCCCAGTTAAGAACAATTGGTTGATCTAATTATTGGTCCATGTATGTATGTATGTATGTGTCGATCTATCGATCTAAGTATCTATTATCTATCTGTATTAAACCAGCTTGATTCAGAGTCTGTTTTTTTCACCCCCCAAAAAAAAAAAGTCTGGTAAGACAATGATAAAACATGCACTATGTAGACTGCTCAAATATGAACACAGCAAGTTAGCAGCAGAACCAGGCCTGGCTAATTAAGTCTCCTGAACACTACCCAGTGGGCTTTCTACTACTTTCCACCAAAGAACTCCTTTTCAGAGTATTTAACGCCACCAGCTTACCTATCATTGTGCTTTCCCTTGTACTAAAACCTGGAAGCACTGGAATTCAGAGACCGTGTTGATGGGAGGAAACACCCCTGGCCAGGTTCCCTTATTAGTCTGAGACACCTAAATTAGTCATCCGGGTGAGGATCATGGTCAGACTTTCTTCGCAGGAGTGTGGGCTCATTGCTGGGGACAGCATGCCATGAGGTAGACCAGCCTTTGAAGGGGTACCATCCGCCCTCCCTGCTCTCTTACCATCTGGGGAGATTTAGCTTAATATTTTGGTCTTCCCTACATTCCCATGTTTTTTTGAGGCCACTCACCTAATCCAAGTCACTGTGGGATGGTAGAAGTCACTTTGTTTTTTTCCATTCAGAACTTATAACAAACAACCCAATCCAAAAATGGGCAGAAGACCTAAATAGACATTTCTCCAAGGAAGACATACAGATTGCCAACAAACACATGAAAGGATGCTCAACATCACTAATCATTAGAGAAATGCAAATCAAAACTACAAGGAGATATCATCTCACACCAGTCAGAATGGCCATCATCAAAAAGTCTGCAAACAATAAATGCTGGAGAGTGTGTGGAGAAAAGGGAACCCTCCTGCACTGTTGGTGGGAATGTAAATTGATACAGCCACTATGGAGAACAGTATGGAGGTTCCTCCAAAAACTAAAAATAGAACTACCATACGACCCAGCAATCCCACTACTAGGCTAATACCCTGAGAAAACCATAATTCAAAAAGAGTTATGCACCACAATGTTCATTGCAGCACTATGTACAATAGCCAGGACATGGAAGCAACCTAAGTGTCCATCAACAGATGAATGGATAAAGAAGATGTGACACATATATACAATGGAATATTACTCAGCCATGAAAAGGAATGAAACTGAGTTATTTGTAGTGAGGTGGATGGGCCTAGAGACTGTCATACAGAGTGAAGTAGGTCAGAAAGAGAAAAACAAATACTGTATGCTAACACATATATATGGAATCTAAGAAAAAAAAAAAAGGTCATGAAGAACCTAGGGGCAAGATGGGAATAAAGATACAGACCTACTAGAGAATGGACTTGAGGATATGGGGTGGGGGAAGGTTAAGCTGGGACAAAGTGAGAGAGTGGCATGGACATATATACACTACCAAACGTAAAATAGATAGCTAGTGGGAAGCAGCCACATAGCACTGGGAGATCAGCTCGGTGCTTTGTGACCACCTAGAGGGGTGGGATAGGGAGGGTGGGAGGGAGATGCAAGAGTGAAGAGATATGGGACATATGTATATGTATAGCTGATTCACTTTGTTATAAAGCAGAAACTAACACACCATTGTAAAACAATTATACTCCAATAAAGATGTTTTAAAAAATTGTAAAAAAAAAAGAGTCATGTATCACAACGTTCATTGCAGCTCTATTTCCAATAGCCAGGACGTGGAAGCAACCTAAGTGTCCATCGACAGATGAATGGATAAAGAAGATGTGGCACATATATACAATGGAATATTAGCCATAAAAGGAAACGAAATTGAGTTATTTGTAGTGAGGTGGATGGACCTAGAGTCTGTCATACAGAGTGAAGTAAGTCAGAAAGAGAAAAACAAATACCGTATGCTAACACATATATATGGAATCTAAAAGAAAAAAAAAAGGTTCTGAAGAATCTAGGGGCAGGACAGGAATAAAGACGCAGCTGTAGAGAATGGACTTGAGGACACGGGGAGGGGGAAGGGTATGCTGGGACGAAGTGAGAGAGTGGCATGGACTTATATACACTACCAAACGTAAAATAGATAGCCAGTGGGAAGCAGCCACATAGCACAGGGAGATCAGCTCGGTGCTTCGTGACCACCTAGAGGGGTGGAATAGGGAGGGTGGGAGGGAGATGCAAGAGGGAGGAGGTATGGGGATGTATGTATATGTATAGCTGATTCACTTTGTTGTAGGGCAGAGGCTAGCACACCATTGTAAAGCAATTATACTCCAATAAAGATGTTAAAAAAAAAAGAAAGAAAGTCAGCATTTGATATTCAAAAAAAAAAAGAACTTATATTAGCTATGGAAACTTTTGAAGGTCAGGAGGAAGTGAGAATGTCAGGTGGTTCTGTGTAACAAACATGCAACAAATGAGAGCAGATGAAAACGTTGTTTTGAAATTGACATCTAGTAAAACCGTATTTACTTTGGTCTGCAGTTGTATGAGTTTTGGCAAATGCCTAGAGTCATGTGATAACCAACATAATCGAGATAGACAGGTCCAGCACCGTCTCTTTTTAGCCAACCCCTCTTGGCCAACCCTGGGCAAACCCTCATCTGTTCTCCATCCCTATAGTTTTACTTTGTCCTAAATATCGTATAAATGGAATTGTATAGGACGTAGCCTGTCTGCAGTCTGATTTCTTTTAGACAGCAGAATGCATTTGAGATTCATCCATGTTCCTGCTTGTATCAATAGTTTCATCCTTTTTATTGCTGAGTATTATTGTATTGTGTGGATGTGGCCATTCATCAGTTGAAAGACACTGGGTTTGCTTCTGATTTTTAGGAGTTAGAATCGCCTGCTATAAATAGGTGCTTACAGGTTTTGGTGTGAATATAATGTCTCATTTCTCTTTGGTAAATTTTGAGTAGTGAGACTGCTGGGTCATATTGTAAGTGAATGCTTAACTTTGTAAGAAACTGTCACATTATTTCCCAAAGTAGCTGTACCATTTTGTATTCCCACCAGCCGTGTTTGAAAGTTCCGGTTGCTTCTCATCCTTACCAGTCCTTAGTACTGTTAGTTTGTCTTTAAATTTTATTTCAGTCACTCTAATATGATTGTAAAGGTACCTCATTGTGGTGTTACTTTATGGTTTCCTGATATGGTTTCCTGATGTTTGGCATCTTTTCATTTAGTGAAGTATCTGTTCAATAGTTTGCCCGTTTAAAAAATCGGTTTGTTTGTTTACTTATAGTTGAGTTTTAAGAATTCTTTATATATTCTGGGTACAATTCCTTTGTCAGAAATGTGGTTTGCAAATATTTTTTCGCAATCTGTGGCTTGCTTTTCATTCTCTCAGTGCCTTTCAAGGAGCAAAGGTTTTAATTTTGACAAAAACCAATATCAATTTTTTCTCTTATAGATAGTGCTTTCGGTGTCAAGAGTAGTTTGTAATAATCCCAACCCAGGACACTCCATGGATATCAAATACGTTTTGTAAATTTTATAGACGCTCTGAGTCTCTCATTCAGCTCCTGCCTGCAATGGTTTGCAAACATTTGCTTTCATATTTCCTCTCCAGCCCTGCCCACGTGAACACACCCACACACTTAAGCGTTACAAACACAGATTTCCTGTGCCACTCTGAACCCTCGGCCCTCCCTTTCCAGCCCTCCTCCCAAAGATCACAGAAGTCACATTTTCCAAAGTATTTTTTATCATGCAGGGGAAAGTGCTGGAGATTGGAATGGTCAGTGCTATTTTTATGGCCAAACACTCCAGAATGTCATTGTGAAGCCTCTTTCTCAAAATTATGCAAGTAGAAATGGCATTATGGAAATTCATCCCCCAATATACATCCATCCCTCGTATAACAAAACTCACACTGTATATCAATGGGATTTAACGTTCAAGTGAATTAATTAGCTATGTTTGTCTATTTGTATTTTGAAATAGCTTTCAATATATTCAAAGGAACAGATGTTTTCTGGGGCTATTTTTAAGTCTGAGTACAGCTTCCTTCCACTTCTCTTAGGTTGGATTTGAAGTTCTCACATTTCGCAGTTGATACAATTAAGGAAATGCCAGAAAAGTGAGGGAGAGAGGGGAAGGGCGGAGATAAGGAGTTGAAGGAGCAAAATGTATGATCCGTTATTGAGCACACGAATAAATCCTTTCTTCCATGTTTTAAATTCCACATTAAGAGGTTTACTACTTCTTTCCTGATTGTACCCCATGCAAGTTCATTATAAAACATGTCGGTTATTGTATCTCCATTTAGTGCATACACTGAGTTGAGTGAAATGATTCCCTTTCAACAAAACCTCATGAAAACATAAGTGATTTTTCACCTTGAAAAGGTCTTTTATGCTATAAGATGCGCCAGACCAGTGGGACTTGGAAGTGGGGGCAAATCCTGCCTGTCATGGTATCAATCACCGAGTCACCCATGCGTGGTTCCCCATCTGCTGCTTCCTGTTTGTCCATCTGGGCTTCCTGCTTCTTCAGGTTCTGCACCTACGACTTCAAGGCTTAGTTTGTCCTTCAGTGGCCATCGGCTAAAAGCAAACAAATGGATAAAGGAAAAAGAAAGAAGAATGATGTTCTTCTAGATCTTCTGTGGGCACCAAGTGATGTGGTGCAGAGGCTGGGAGGACTGTCAAGGGGTGGCCAGCCACAGAGAGAAGGATCAGGGCGAAGGTCTGTGTCTGCCTGTCGAAGAAGCCCACACTTCAGACAGATGCTTTCAGAAGAAATCCTAACATTTTTCTGAGGACCTTGGCCGATAATAGGGGAAACCCCTAGAGCATTTTTTTCAGACAGCTGATAAAGTTTGACAGCTTTGAAGAGGAAACAGCACTGCAGGATGTCAGCGGCAGAGTCACAGGGGAAACTCTGCCTCCTGCGAAGCCTCTCTCAAGTACCGTGAAGCGTAGCCTGAAATGGATAGAAATGCTGGTAAATAATAATATTTTATGAAGAAGTAAAATCTCAGTGATTTCCCACATCAGTAGCTCTAAGCAAGACCTTGACATTGATTTTTTTTTTCTATTGGGTTAAGTTTCATGGATTTTAGAATGATTTCTTCTGTGAACCCTCAAAAAATTTTTAAAGGAATTGTAAAATGTCACAGCAATGGACATGTTCACACATTCCACAGCTCTCGAGCATATGCCACAGCAGAAGTGTCAGAAATTTTCTGTTGTGTCATTTTGTGTTTCTTTGAAACTCTCACCTTCATCATTTTCCTTACACAGCTAAACACCAAACACTTGGCCTTGCTCCTAAGAACTTTTTCTTGAAGTTTTCTTGAAGAGTTTTTCAATTTTCAGTAGTTGAATTTTCAGCAACATAGAGCATTCTTTCAGCTACCTCTCATTGGTTTGAGATAGACACTCCTTACCACCTAAGAAAGTATTCTATTCTTTTTTTTTTTTTTTTTTTGCGGTACACGGGCCTCTCACTATTGGGGCCTCTCCCGTCACGGAGCACAGGCTCCGGAAGCGCAGGCTCAGCGGCCATGGCTCACGGGCCCAGCCGCTCCGCGGCATGTGGGACCTTCCCAGACCGGGGCACGAACCCGTGTCCCTTGCATCGGCAGGCGGACTCTCAACCACTGCGCCACCAGGGAAGCCCTCTATTCTTGATAATTAATTTTGCAATATCAATCGATATTGAAATTTATCAAATGTAAATTCACAATGTTTTGAAAACATATGGCTTTTCAATTCTTTTATCTATTGCTGTAATAAACCATTGAATAGTTTTCCTAACATTGAAATAACCGCATTCTTGGAGTATTGTAGACACTTGGGCTACCTGAGTGGCAAAACAGGCAAATCTCTCACTTTGTGAAGTTTATGGTCTATTTTAAATGGTCTTTATAAAATGAGTGAGGAATTGGCCCTTGTACAGCAATTACCACAATTCAGTTTTAGAAGACTTTCATCTTTCCAGAAAGTTCCCTCCTGCCCATTTGCGGCCAATCTCTACTTTTACCCTCAGCTCCAGGCAACCTCCCATCTGCTTTCTGTCTCTATAATGTTGATTTTTCTGGGTACTTTTCTTCCATGGATTTGCAAGATGCTGTCTTTTGCATTCAGTGTCTTTCACTTGCATAAGGTTCTCGAGGGTTACCGTCTTGTAACTTGTATCAGTATTTCATTCCTTTTTATTTGGGGGCAGTGTTGCATTGCACAGCTATGCACTTTGTGTTCATGCATCCAGCAGCTGATGGACTCTAGATCGTTTCCAGTTTGACCATTATGAATAACGCTGCTGGAAACACTTGCATACAAGAAATCTGTGGACGTGTGCTTTCACTTCTCGTGAGGAGATTCCTAGAAGTGGAATTGCTGGGCGGCATGGTAAGCGTACCTGTAACTTTTTAAGAAGCATTCAGTTTAGGGAGTGAGGCTCTGTTCATGGAGAATTTCTTTTTTTTTCTCCTTGGCGAAGCCCCAGGTTAGTTGGAAAAGTCTTCCCTGCTCTCGCTGGTTCAATGGCCCAGGTTAGGAGCCAGCAAGACAGGTCCTCCCACCCTTGCTTTGCTGGCGGGACTTTCAGCCCCTGGGGTAAGCTGGAGATAGCACAGCCTGCGCAGCCAGGTCTTTGTGCTCTTGGGGCCTCCCTCCGTTCCCCCCAACGAGTGCTGCTGGCCCCCTCTAGGAGGTGGTGCAGATTCTTTGGGGGACCATCCCACTCTCGTGGACAATTTCTCCTCCACAGACACTGAACTGTGGGTTGGTCGGCTCTTTCAGTTTGGTCCTGCCTAGCCTCCAGCTCACAGAAATCCTCCTCTCCACAAATAGCTCACAGACAGCATGCTTCCTTACTTTTACTTTCATTTCCCATTTCCCATTTCCCATTGTTATCACTGAAGTCATTCTCTGGTCATTTTGATGGAAATTTGGAAATGGGGCTGTTACACCATGGGGTCAAAGCGTCCAGAATTTCAGGGGCTCCTTCCTTCCTGGGCTCCCCCAGGGCACCCCCTTGTGCTCCCTCAAGCCTTTCTGCTGACTCTTCTCTTTCCCCAAGCCCTGCCCTTTCTCAGCCCCAAAGAACTTGTTCTGGTTCTATGGTTTCTGTGATGTCTGGGCTGACCCTCCAAACTACACTGATCTCCCTCCCTCGCTGAGCACATTCTCTCTTATTTTCTTTCCTAAATAATGAGTCTGCTCTGCTCGCCTTTTCTCTAATTCGACACCCTGAGCACATTAGGGTATTAGTAGAAGAATTTGGGGTCTAGAAGGACCTTAGCAAACATCCTGTTCAACAGCCTCATTTTATATATGCAGAAACTAAGATCTGCAAAACTTATTCTTGTAAATGACAACAATAATAAGCAAACCTATACCTACTGTATATTTCATAAAGGACATTTATATATTGTATCCTGCTGGTAAGTAATCCCATCAGGCAGGGAAGGGTGATTTGCCCAAGAGAGCATAGCTAGCTTCTGAAATGCTCTATTTGAAAACTTTTGGAATTCACTTTGGTTTAGATTATGAAAATTCTTCCTAACATTGGGACTGATTCCTCTCAGTCAGTTCTTTCTTGACTCATGTTAAGTTTTAAATTGTTTACTTTGGGAAACAGCCTGCAGGTCACTGAAGAAAAAGCTGACGTTCAGATTTTACAAATAACTTTTGTTCCCTTTATGAAAAAACGACAGCGTGAGAAGACATAAAAATTACCCATAATCCACCTATCAGGAAAATAACCTATAACCCTACACCAGTCTGGTGTGAATCTTGCATTGTGTTTTTCTGTGCTATACCACACATGTATTTATGACTTTCTTACACTATAGTATGTGTGTGTGTGTGTGTGTGTGTGTGTGTGTATTTTTAACAAAATGGAGTCATCCTGCGTATATTGGAGTAAGCAGTTTTTAACCTAACTACATAAATTCAATGTTTTCCATATCATTATAACTCAGGAAAGCATCAACTTTAATGGTATATAGTATTTTACTTTATGAGTATACCATACTTCGTTCAACTGATTCCGTGTTGTTGGACATTTACTTGTTTACATTTTTCAAGCAACAGTGCTGCAGTGAATATCTTTGTAAATAAATTTAAGATACATTCATTATTATCTCAACTAAATTAGTAGAAGGCTTCTTGGTCAAAAAGGCATGGATGTATTTGCAGATGTTTGTATGTAAAGCCTGGTTTAAAGTTGGAGAGATGGGGCTTCCCTGGTGGCGCAGTGGTTGAGAGTCCGCCTGCCGATGCCGGGGACACGGGTTCATGCCCCGGTCCGGGAAGATCCCACATGCCACGGAGCGGCTGGGCCCGTGAGCCATGGCCACTGAGCCTGCGCGTCCGGAGCCTGTGCTCCACAACGGGAGAGGCCACAACAGTGAGAGGCCCGCGTACCGCAAAAACAAAACAAAACAAACAAACAAACAAAAAGTTGGAGAGATGCATCCAGAAAGATGATGGGGTCCGTAATATTTGGGGGCTAAGGTATCACCCCAGAATAAATCGATCACGCAGCCTGTTTAATTGTCAGCCCTTGAGTAATAGTTACAGTGGCTTTTGTCTTTGTACCTCCTACCCTGTATTATTACTGGGACTTCTCAGGGGATCTTCTTTAGCCTAATATCGAAATTCACACTCTAACCAGGACGTGTCAAACCATCTGTGTTTGATTAAAATCACCAAGATTATGTCTTTTGCCAAATTCATTCTTCTTAATCAATTACATAAACGTATCACTACAGACCTGTGACCTTGATATGGAACTGGATTCTTGCCTGAGTTGGCAAATTAAGTTAGTCATGTTGCACATTAAAAACAGGATTACAGCACAAAGTATCGGCTGAAAGATGTTTGATAGGTCAATCAAAAAAATTTAGAGTTGAAAAAAATTTTTTTTTTAATTTAGAGTTGGAAAAGCATTCAAGATGGTTTATTTCCATCCTTTTATTTTACAAATGAAGAAATGAAGACTCAGAAAGGCCCTGAGAGTTACACAGCTGGTTTGTGTCTGAGCTGGAACTTGAATCTGGGTCTCTTGATGGCCAGTCAGATACGCCTTCCACTGCTCTAGGCTGCCTGCCTGCCTGCTTGCTACAGGGCTGGAAGGGAGACTATCATCCAGTGTTGGCCATCTACCAGGCCCCCAATAGCCTATGAACTAGCACTTCCTCCCATTTTGTCATTGTAAACTCTGTAATCAGTCACTCTATTCTTTCCATTGATCTGGAACTAGGCCTCCGATGTCCCAGACGTTACTTCCGGTCAGAAGGAATTGTCTAGCAAGTCTCTTTGCCTTCCTTGCAACAGCTGTTTTTTTAAGCTCCTTCTGTGACCCTGGGGAATTATATGTGTGTGTGTGTGTGTGTGTGTGTGTGTGTGCGTCTGTGTGTGTGTACATGTACACAGACAGACCATCACCACCATGAACAGTTTGAGTACAAGCTGACTTTACAGGAAATATTATCCGTAACTGGAAGCATCAGGAGTCCCTCGGTTCTTCCCCTTCATTAACTGATAAAGTGACAGTGCGGGGGCAACGGAGGGGCTGGATCTGTCCGGGGCGGGGGAATGTGTACGTGTGTGGTAGAACATCTGTGTAACATCACTTCGCTGTGCTCAGAGGAATAACTAACAGGTCTGGAAATGCAGGCCTGGGAAAACCAGCAAGTTGAAGTTCAGGGCAATAGCTGATGTGTGAAAAAATCTTAAGCCTAAAAGAATTTATTTTTTAAGGCCTAGTAGAATCTTGAAAAAGATTTTTTTTATTATACATACATTTCAAACACCAACATAGAGAATAAATATAATGAAATGCCATGTAGATCCATTACTGAAATTCAAAATTATGAAGAATTTTTTACATCTGCTTTATTCCTTTGTTTCTCTTTTCTTTGCTGAGATATTTTAAAGCCAATCCCAGACACTGTGTCATTTTATTCCCCATGCTTAAGTATGCATCTTTGAAAATACGGACATTTTATTTCCTAATCACATGCCTAATCACACCTATGAAACGAATTCATAATTTATGGGTGTCCTCTGTCCTCCATCCATAATCTAATGGCCTCCATTTTTAATAGAATCTTTTATCAGATTGTAGAAAAATGATACAGATGAACTTCTTTGCAAAGCGGAAATAGAGACATAGACGTAGCGATCAAACATATGGATAACAAGGCGGGGAGGGGGGTGGGATGAATTGGGAGGTTGGGATTGACATATACACACTATTATATATAAAATATGTAACTAATGAGAACCTACTGTATAGCACAGGGGACTCTACTTGGTGTTCTGTGGTGACCTAAAGGGGAAGGAAATCCAAAAATGAGTGGAGATATATATATATATATATATATATATAGCTGATTCACTTTACTGTACAGCAGAAAGTAATGCAACATTGTAAAGCAAATATACTCCAATAAAAATTAATAAAAAATGAATCTTTTAATCAGATTGTAGAGTAAGAGAGACCTATTATGACTTGTATGCCAGGCCCATTCCACTGCAACAACTGTTCGTTGTTCACACTCTTATTAGAACCGTACGGTTAAAAATCACTATTCCCGAGGACCAGAGAGGGCCTCAGGAACAGACTGGAGTGACATCTGTAGGCTGGTTGATAGCTTGTAGCTTCATCAAGGCCCAGTGCTTGATTATTGAGGCCAGCCCTTAGGCAATGGCCTGGTTGGGTCACTGCTGTGAGTTACTAGAGCCACAGAATTTAGCTGGGCTTATAAAATATAAATACTTCAAGCATTCTAATGCACTACCTATTTATGAATGCTAGTGACTAAGCAGAACCCCTTACCTGGAGCAAATGACTGGCTTTGACCGTGGAAGGGTCAATAGTTCTGGAGCTTACTGTGTCAATGATGCAAAGTCCTTCCTTCCATCCATATCTGGGAAGCCAGTTAGCTTGGATACAGTTAAGGGGCCACAGTGTGGACCTCGGGGTGTGTGTGCCCCCCGATTGCCAAATCTCCACTACACCGTGTGCTGAGGAAGAGGCAGTTCCGAGCAGTGTTTAGTCGGAAGCACTCACAATTCTGCATGCTTCTTGTTTTTATGCTTGGCTTCCTGTTATGCAAAGATAGGCCGAGGGGGCTGGTGAAGTGTTGCAATGGATGGAGACACAGGCCCACGAGAGACAACTGCTCTCCACATTCCCGAGACACGCGAGCTGCAGAATGAACACCAGAAGGGTGGCCCTGGAAAGGTAGCCTAGTCAGGCGGATTCACAGTGTAAAACTTGCAAGCCTGAAGAAGAAACCGAAAGCCAGCTCTCTCTCTCTTATTCATATGCTACAGAGACCGCATTTTTGCTTCTTCCTGCAAAAGACGTAGCTGCGTGTGCTAAATCTCTTTGTGAAGCAGCGTTTGCTTTTTTACATTGAAAGGCTTACTTGTCAAACAATACATTTCTATGAGCTATAGAACGTGGGGCAATTAAACCTGCTCAGTTCCTGGGTCTGGACACAGGTATTCAGGGAACAACCTTAGGTATTTCTTTGAATTAGGTTGTGTAAATGTGTCTCAGGGCAAGTGGCCTGGGAAGGCCCGTGTGACTGAATTCTGGGTGCCCAGAGAAAGCCCCTTGGCTGTCCTTAGTCTCACATCTCATTACCTTTTGGGGGGTTGGGGGTGGAGCAAAGTTTTTTAAGCCCAAGTTAAAAAGGAAACTGAGAATTAAAAAAAAAAAATCCAGGAGAGTAATCACAGGATAAATTTATCCTGAAGTCTAAATGCCAGGTTTTGAGAGTGGAAAGATTTTTAAATTTCCCCACCCCCCTGATGGCGGGTGTTTCAAAGAAGAGGTCAGTTTGCCTTTGACAAGGAAAAGAGAAAAGAGGTAAAGAAAGTGGGCCTGGAGGTTCTGAAGTTAAAAGACTTAATTTTCTGCTAGGAGGGCTGTCTTCCCACAGTCTGATAACTAGACAGGCTGAGGGTCTGCAAGTGTGTTGGGGGTGTGTGTGGATGTGGGTGTGAGTGTGTGCATGTGTGTGTGTGTGTGTGAGAGAGTGTGCGTGTGGGTGCGTGTGGGTGAGTGTGGTGTGCGAGTGTGTGGATGTGGGTGTGAGTGTGTGTGGATGTGTGAGTATGGGTGTGAATGTGGGTGAGTGGGTGGGTTAGTGCATGTGTGAGTGTGTGTGAGAGTGTGTGCGTGTGTGTGAGTGAGTGAGTGTGTGTGGGGGTTAGTGGGGGTTAGTGTGTGGGGGTGTGTGGGTGTGAGTGTGTGGGGTTAGTGTGTGTATGAGTGTGTGTGGGGGTGTGAGTGTATGAGTGTGTGTGGGTGTGGGTGTGGGTGAGTGTGTGGGTGTGGGTGTGAGTGTGTGTCGGGTGTACACAATGGTGTTTGGACCCCTACTGACCATCTCCAGGGAGGCAGCCATGCGGGGGGCCTGCTGTTTCCCACGGCTTCCAGGGCTGCCTCTTCAGCAAGGGTGGGGGGCCCTCTGTGAGCTGCCCCGTGGGCCGAGTGCGGGGCCCCCCTCGGGTTGGTTCCGTGCTCCTCTCTCCCACGCCTCAGCCCCACTGGGCTTTGGTCAGGTTCCTTAGGTCTCTTCAAAGGAGCTTGTGCAGAGAGCCAGTAAGTCGTGGCAGGACCAGTAATATGTCCATTTTCCTGACGGGGTGTTAGGACAGCCTCAGGGCTGGGCTGGAGGCTTCAGTGTTACTTCCCCATCACTCGTTCATCAAGGCCTGCCGAGCCTTGCAGAGCTTAGGATGGAAGCAAAAGGTAGCACAAAGTGGTTTATGCATAACGTTGCGGCAGAATGGGTGGAGGCCGAGGCTGGTGTCTCCGTGATGGGAATAGTGGCCCGTCCCCTTTTCATCTCACCCTTGCTGTCTAACCCTGTGAATTATTACACATGATTCTCAGTCTAGGCACCTCTCTTTACCACTAGAGCATGTGCCTCTCTGTGGGCTGTGTGGCCTAGGTACGGATATTGGGCTTTGAAATTAGATTTCTAGCCGTGTACCTGGGCAAATCACTTCAGTTCTGTGAGCCCCGGTTCCTGGTCTGTAAGATAGAGCTTACCATGAAGAGGTAGGGTGAGCCTTCAACCAGGATGCCTTGATAGATAAGTGTGCTTGCACGGTGTCTAGCGCAGGTAAGACCTCATTAAATACGTCACTGTTGGTGGGGATCATTATTACATCAGGGATTCTATCTTCCCCGGCTGCTCTGCTTGCATGGGCTCAAGTGAGCACATCTAGACGTCCCACAAATGGGTAGATCAGTCGACGTTTGTTGCAAATGGAAAATGCCTCAAGGTGACTCACATTTCTCTCTAAAATGTTTCTTTTATTCACTCAAGAAATATTTATTGAGAACCTTCAATTGGCCAAATGCTCTTCTAGAAGGTGTGGTTTGATTGGTGAAAATAATTTATAAAAATCCCTGCCCCTGGGAACCTATTTTCTGATACCTGAGCCTCCGTCTTTTCCCATTTCATGGTTTGTGATTGATTATGAATCTCCTTCTTTATACAAGGAGAACATGACAGAGCTCTGGCCCGTCAAGAACTAGGGCTGGGGGCTCCCCTGGTGGCGCAGTGGTTGAGAGTCCACCTGCCGATGCAGGGGACACGGGTTCGTGCCCCGGTCCGGGAAGATCCCACATGCCGTGGAGCGGCTGGGCCCGTGAGCCATGGCCGCTGAGCCTGGACGTCCGGAGCCTGTGCTCTGCAACGGGAGAGGCCACAACAGGGAGAGGCCCACATACCGCAAAAAAAAAAAAAAAAAAAAAAAGAACTAGGGCTGGGATGGAGGCAGCTATCGGCAGCAGGGTGCGGTAGGATGCATTTTTGTGTGCCAGGGTGCACAGCAAATATTTGAAGCCTCACAATCTAGAGTTCACTAATTTAGAGAGCTTCCTCTATTTTTTAAACTCTGCACATTACCTAGCTCCACTCCCTGCACATAAGACATGCCCAAGAAATTTTTCTGATTGGTTAATTTAAAGGATATGAATTTCTTTGTTAAAGAGAATCCATCCTATGAATTTTCTATTTGAACTTTAGTCAACATTAACACACACACACACACACACACACACACACACACGTACACTTCCTTCCTCTCTTTGTTCCTTCCAATTAACTTTTCTAAGCCAGACACAGTGATGGTCCTCAGGATACTAAAATGAATAAGACGTGGTCTTTGCCCTCAAGAACCTCTCCATAGCTCTAGCACCTTGTAACCTGCAGACATGCCATAAAAGCACAAAGATATTTATTCCTCACTACTCAGCCACAAAAAAAATGCGATAATGCCATTTGCAGCGACACGGATACAAACTATAGATTATCATACTAAGTGAAGTAAGTGAAAAAGAGAAAGACAAATACCATATGATATCACTTACATGTGGAATCTAAAATAAGGCACAAATGAACATATTTGCAAAACAGAAACAGTCTCACAGACATAGAGAACACACTTGTGGTTGCCATGCGCGAGGTGGGGGGGAGAGGGATAGACTGGGAGTTTGGGGTTAGTACAATAGCTGCAAATTATTACATTTAGAATGGATATACAACGAGGTCCTACTGTATAACACAGGGAACTATATTCAATATCTTGTGGTAAACCATAATGGAAAAGAATTGAAAAAGAATGTATATATGTGTAACTGAGTCACTTGCTGTACAGCAGTAATTAGTACAACATTGTAATTCAACTATACGTCAATAAAAAAATAAATTAAGAAAAAAAGATATTTATTCCTGAGCCATGGGGCCTTCTGCTCACCTACACAGCCAAATATCATTTTCTGAGAGAGAACACTGAGATCAGAAACTCAAACACTTCTTTGTGGGCTTCCCTGGTGGCGCAGTGGTTGAGAGTCCGCCTGCCGATGCAGGGGACACGGGTTCGTGCCCCGGTCCGGGAAGATCTCACATGTCGCGGAGCGGCTGGGCCCGTGAGCCATGGCCGCTGAGCCTGCGCATCCGGAGCCTGTGCTCCACAACGGGAGAGGCCACAACAGTGAGAGGCCCACGTACCAAAAAAAAAAAAAAACCCCAAAACCCCCCACTTCTTTGTAAAGGACCTCTTGCTTCTGAATGGTGCTTTATGTCCTTAAGGGTCCTCTTGCAGAACGTGGATGTCTGTACAAGTGCATGGTCAAGAGTCTTGGCAGAAACGGTGAGCAGGGCTGAAACCCAGTTGGTGCTCCTATCATCAAGCTGTTACCCTGGAGAGTGGCTGCATCCATCCATCCAGAGGCACCATCTTCTCCCCCAGGACAGCTCCTGGTCCAGGGGTGTGAGATGGACCAAAACTGGCCCTGGGTCTTTGCTTGGCACAAGAGGGCAGCCTCTCTCCTTTCACTCCCCTTCCAGGAAGCAACCCCTGCTCCATTGCGAAGCTCTTGGGGATAGTGGATTTTCTTGCTGCGCTTCTTTTCTCCCACACTGTTACCTAATGCAAGCTCTGTAAAGTCCCAAGGAAAACAGTAACCTTCTCTGTCTTGTATCTAAGTTGATCTCCAGTGCTTTGAGTTAATGCTAGTCTCCTCTGGGATCAGCCTTTTCTTTGATTTCTGGACATCTATTATGTTACTTTCCGGATCAGAGATTCTCACATCCTGGCTTTCACTTGTACCTCTTTTTCCCCAATAAGCTCTTTCTGAGCCCACAGGCCTCACCTGTCAAAACTAGAATTCTGGGGAAGTCGAAATCTCTCAGCCCACCCTCATATAGCATCACACCCAGAACAGGACTTTCCTGCCTATTCCAACCCACCACGTTCTCTGCTTCCTTCCCAGCTTCGACGAACGAGTCTCTCAGGTCTCTGAACGTTTGTGGGGCAGGGTTGTGTCTGATTGATCTTAGATCCCAGACCCAGTCACTGCTCCCGGCGCGTGCCAAGGGCTCAGCCAATGTGCATTGGATGAATGGTTGGAGAAGGCCCCTCACCTGAGCCACCCAAACCCCAAACTCCCACCCACCTCCTGTTCAGCCAGCTCTGGAGCTCTGGTGGTCCGCCTCATCATTGCCTCTCCTACGCTTTCCATCTCCCTGGCCGCCATCCTAATTCAGGCCTCCAGATTCACACCTGGAATTTTGCTTTCCTCATTCTCTCTCCCTCCTTTCCTCTTTCTCTCTCCCTCCTTTCCTCTCTTCCCTTTCATCTCTTCTTCCTTTTCTCTCATATAACATAATATCCAGTCCATTCTACGATAATACTGCTAACAATAATAGCTTCCATTTAATGCCCATGTTTTAAGAGGCAGACATTGGCTGGGGCCCGTCCACTTATCTTTGTTAATCCTTATAGACTGGCCACTCCACGAGCTATGAAATTAGCTGTATGTTATCACAGTTTCACAGAGAAAGTAACTGGCTCTCAGAGACAGAACATGATCCACCCAAGGCTGCATATGTAGAAGCCTGTGCTCTCTGCTACCTCACCCTGCCCTCTCTTTGTCAGCACTGTGTTAGATGTGGGGGATACAGGGCGAACAAGGCTAAGCATGAAAGCAGAGCCCCTGTTCTCTTAGAGTTCAAGTTGAGAGAGAAGACAGAGTAAGAAAAAGCACCAGGAGGGACGATAAGTGATTTGAAGGACATGTGTCCCCAGTTAAGAGGGAAGAGAGCCCAGGGTGTGACTCAGTCTGCCTGGGCTGAGAAGGCTTCTCATGGGAGGTGTGGCCGGAAGTAAGTCTTGAAGGACGAACAAGAACATTTCAAGAACTGGGGGTGGGTGAGAATGGGTGGGGAGAAGAGTCCAGCAGAGGGAATGGAATACCATCATGGATGGAGTGCAGAATGGATATGCAGGAAGAGAGCAGGACATGCAACAGGAGAATCACAAAGGACTCTGAACCCCATGGTAGGGAGCTTAGTCTTCATCTTTTAGGATGAAGATGTTGGAGGGTCACTGAAGGCTTCTAGGTCAAAGAGTAACGTGATCAGATTTGTGTTTCAGAAGGACCATGTCACAAACAATGTCATCAGTGGATTAGAGATGAGATTGGTAGGAGGGAGACAGGACAGGGAACTATTGTGGCAATCCCGGGAGAGGATAAATGGGCCAAGAAAACCAGGTAGGGGTAGAGAGAAGGGATCAGAGAGAAAAAGAGCTATTGATTGTGAGGACTGTAGGAATGGGTCAGCCTTCTGGTTTGGCTGGTTGACCGGGGAGAAGTCAGTCACAGCAAACCATAGAAAAGCAGGCTTGGGTGTGTTTGTCACATAAGCCCGGGGAACGGTAGGAGGTAGGGGGACAAAGACGGTAAGTTCAACTAGCATCACGTGACCTGGAGATCCTTACGGAGGTACCTGCGGGCGGTCGGGGAGATGAGTCTACAGCTCAGGAGAGGGTGTCTGGGGGTAAGTTATGTATATTCTACTCCCTTTTCAACTTTATTTAAACAAGGTTCCCAGACTAATGCACTGCTCAGATCAACATATTGAGAAAATACCTTCAGTGGTTTTCCAGCTTTGATTGAACTATTCCCATCTCACATGTTCGGAGCCTCTAAAACAGAATCTAAACTCATGCAGAGTTGAGAGAAGATGGAAGAAATATCTCAGAAGTAGACCCTAGAAGATTGTGTGATTGATTTTCTGTGGGGGGAGGGTGGAGTCAGAGGATGAGAAGATAAAGAGAGGAAGTGATAACACCTCCCCAGCTGACTTCCCTGTTTATACTTCCTCCTTTAACTTTTTCTCGCTCTAACTTGGGGCAAAAAGCAGCTACCTTCTACTGCAGAAACAGCACCCCTGAGACTGTGGAACTTCTTTCACGTGTCTTCTTTCTATGTCTCTTCTTGCCCTCCCTCACCTGCAGACCAAAATGCAGCCTATGCGGTTCAATGACTTAACTTGTCTCTATTTTATCATGAACCTCCCTTGCTGAGGTACGTGAGATTGGTCCCTGTTAGCTCTCAGATCAAGGTTGAACTTCTCACTCTGAAAAGAAGCTACTTTTCGGGACCTTCCAGTTTGATTTCTCACTTTGATGAAATGCTACCCATACCTTTATGGCCCAGTTTGTCTCATGCTTGGTAATGATACTATTCAGATTCCCGGAAGAGCCAACCAATAGACCTTTCTGTGATGATGGAAATATTCTCTTCCTGTGTTGTCCATTACTACAGCCATGAGCCACATGGGCTACTACTGAGCACTTGAAATGCGGCTGGTGTGACCGAGGCACTGAAGTTAATTTATTTTAATTCATTTCAATATCCGTATCCAGTCACGGCAAGTGGCTACAGTACTGGACAGTGCAGTGCTGGGGGCTTGTTCTTTCTTTATCTACTAGAGTACGGGTGGGTTTCCCACCTCCCTAGAGTGTTCTGCAAACTCTTAGCAACTGCCTTCCAACTACCTGCCTTTTGCTGGTCTTCCCTCGGCCCCCGGTCCAGCCCACAGCCTGGCTCAGACGTCCTTCCCGAAGGGCTGGGATCGTGCGCTCTGTATGTGATGACTGGCTCACAAGCAAAGCTTATCATGGTTATTATTTTCATTATGAGAAACAGCTCTAGAAATAGTAACAGATCTCTTTGTTTACTTTATCCGGGAACATGTCACACCCACAGACAAGAGAGACTGTTCAAAGGAACGAACGAGGAAAGTCGTCAAAAACAAGTCCAACTCAGGGCCCACCAGGCTTTCTTCTCTGCTATTTGAATCACCCCATGATAGGGCTGGCCGACGAGCCATACTGAGGGCCGAGGTGGGAGATGGCTCTGATATGGGACGGAAGGAGCCCCTGCTTCGTTACTGTCTCATCAGAACCCCTGCTGTCATCTCCCCAGTGTTCAGGCCTGATTCGAGCAGTGACAGTTTGCTCTGAGTCATCTGTACTCATGGCCCAGTGCCCACAGTCATATCACGTATGGTGGATGTATGGGTGAATGGGATCATTTCTGAAATATAACAGATGGTTAGCCAAGACCTTGATCCCATGCATACGGACAAAGTGTCCACCTACTTGTCACCAGGACATCAAGACCCCTCTTGGCCAAGTATGAGAACATAACATTCTCATATCTACTCTTCCTTCGCCAGGCCATTCTGCAATGCACGGATGCTTCTAGGGGGAGGTTTTGAGTGTTGCATATTTGTTTTTGCTATTATTGTTTTGGCCACTACAGAGCATAAAAAAGTTTCCCAGAGCTATCCCAGCAGCTGAATTCTTCTGTGCTGGGTTCATTCTCTTCAGTCTATGGTGTCTTTTTGGCCCCTGCTCCCCCTATCCTACTCCTACTTCTCCAATTCTTGTTGGAGTTCTTCAGTTTCTCCCATTTTCTAGAGCAGTCCGAACAGTTCCTGTGGGTCTCTGGGGGTAGCCTGAGTCTGCGGGGACCTGAGTCTTCACAGCCACCATGTGGCACCCACCTGCTTTCCTCCTCTCCTGCGCTGGCTGCCTTTGGTGGTATCGCCCTAGAAGCCTAGAAGCCCTCCCTCCCAAGTCTGATACTGCTTCAGCTGGATGAGCACAGAAGTCACTCTGGGCTGGGCAGAGGCTACCGAGGGGAGGGAAAGTCCCCGTGCGTCTGCCAGAATCCCTCACTCTTCAGAAATTCTGCGTGCCAACCATTCTTTCCATCTCTGCCCTGTTTCTAGCACGAATATGAGTCTTTCCATGTTACAGTTTCTGACCTAGAGAGACACAGAGCTGGGCACAGTTCTTCCAGCTCCCTCCTCCCCACTGTATTCCTGCCCAAACCCTCCTCTGTTTCCTTCAGATCATTTAAACAGCCTTAGAGCAAGTGATCAGCCCCAGAGTGGCTGTTCTTTGAGTTACAGGTGGAAGGCCTTGAAGATTGCAGTGAACTGAAGATTAAGATCAAAGATAAAATTCTTAACTGGCGTGCCGGGACACATGGATATAAAGCAAACCCTTTGCTAACACACTGCTAAATTTTCATCAAAATGTCAAGTTACTTTTTACTGCAACAGGGTATGGGAGTATCTGCACTCTTATGATATCTGTCTAATAGGAGGTTGAATCAGGTGTGTCTTGTGCCCTGGTGTACAGCATAGTATGATCTCTCCAGTCCCCGGTGGGAGGCGAGGGGTGACTGCAAGTTGGCACCTTGGGAATGAGGGTATGTGACAGGAGTGCAGACCACTTGTGGGGTTGAGGGAGCCCAGTTAGGGCAGAGTCCGCTTCAGACAGCAATCCAGGATGAGCTATGTAAATAGGGTGATAATTCTGGATCCAGTTAGACTCAGTGGAAGAAAGACTCTGTAATGCTGTATAAAATTCTGGTATTTGAAAGCAAGTCATGAATATAAATAAAAGACAAAAACTATAGGCCTAGAGGGAGATAGAAAGAAAGGAATCAAAAGCGATGAGAGAAGCTGTTGATTCAATGCATTGAAAATGGGAATAGAGGAAGAGGGAAAGTTTGACAATGCAGCAATATTTTGAAACGAAGAGGGAAGTTTAGGAGGTTCTCGAAGATGATCTCCATCTTCGCAGTAGGAAGTAAAGTCATCTGTTGATAAAAATAATGAGTGACATTTGCTCACCTTGGACCAGGGACTGTGCAAAGTGGTTTATATATATTAACCTGTTTAATCTCCACAGCAGTTCCGTAGAATAGGGGCTATGATGATCCTAATTTCACAAGCAAGGAAACTGAGGCTCAGAGAAGTTGCATAATGTACCCAGGGTCAAAAAGCAAAGAAAGGAAAAACTGGTCTTTACCAGGTGAGATGAGATTGGATGAGAGTGGAGCTGGCTTAGTTCAGCTTCTTCGTGAATGCTCTGGGGACTGACAAAAGCTGGATAAAGGGATTATAAGACGGAGACTTCCTTGCAAGGAGGAGAATGCAAACACTGGGGACTGGCAAGTGTGGAGCACACCGCATAAGGTCGAGGAGACACGGAGCTCCAATGCGGTTTTAAGGGAACTGTGGAACCAGCTGCGAAAGAAGGAAGGGGAGAATCAGAGGAAGGACATGTTGACTCCCAGGGGACCACAGGCCGGCTGATGGATCGCTGTGGAGAGGAGGAAAGGAGAGAGTTATCCTGGGTGGGAGTTACCATGGAGACAAGCTGCAGACACCTGGATCTAATCTGATGAGAGGCAGAGCTCTTATGTGAAAACAAAAGCAAACTACAGGATGCAGTGGGTTGGGGGGGTCTGGATTCAAATTCTGCATCTGTGTCCTGGTGGCAGATTCATGTCATTTTCAAATGCTTGTGTGCTGTCAGCCCCATGGGAGGGACAGCCCAACTGAAAACGTAGTAGGAAGGCAGCTACAGGGAGGCCCTTGGTCCAGCAGAAAGGGCTGTGAACACTCTCCGTGGGCGGGGAACAGAGAGTACTTGACGACACTGGGCAGGAAGATTCAGGAGGTGCTGGCATCCTGCACGCTGGCTGTGTTGTCAGGGGTCGGGGGGCTTTGGGGGGCCGCTGGGGCAGGGCAGTACTGGACAGTGAGGTTGGGGAACACAGTGACTCCTTGTGAGGAAGAAGCCGGGCAGCTTCTGACTGCCTCTGCAGCTGTGTGGGACTCACCCTGAACCCTGAGAGCAAGAGGCATTATTTTCTCCCCTCTCTTGTCAGATATTGACTCCCACGCAGGAAAAAGGAAGCACCTTTTGTCAGATGCTGCGGCCACTTCCTCTTCTGAAGGCTCCAGCCAATCTCTGGCTTTGCAGAACGAGGGCGCTGACTCCAGCCGCCGGACCTTGAGGGTGTAGGGCCCCAGGGCCGGCGCTGATGGGAGCCAGCCCCTCGGCTGGCCCGCTGGGTTCCGGGGCAACCTCTCTGCTGCAGATCTGGACCCCCGAGCCCGGCCTAGCTGGGGCTCAGCGCTTCCCGGCCCCTCCCTGCACACTGCTCACAGCCCCTGTCAGCCCGCCTGTCTGTCCCTCTCCACAGCTCGGTCAAGGAGTGTGATGACCGGAGAGCAGATGGCGGCCTTTCACCCCGCATCCATCCCCAACCCACTGGAAAGGCCCATCAAGATGGGTTGGCTGAAGAAACAGAGGTCCCTCGTGAAAAACTGGCAGCAGAGGTACTTCGTGCTGAGGGCACAGCAGCTCTATTACTACAAGGACGAGGAGGACGTGAAGCCGCAGGTACCAGCCTGGCTGTTTGCCCCCTTCCCAGGGCTGTCCCCTCCTGGGTGCGGGAGGTGGGTGGAGCCCCGGAGATCACTACAGACTCGCAGGGGGGCTTCTTACTAGGATGAGACCCCTGTCCATTCGAAAGGACTTCTCTCTCTCCTTCTCACCCTTTGTGAGATACATAAACTGAGTTGCAGAGATGACAGGGTGATCTGCCTTCACGGAGCCCCAAGATGAGCGCTGGGGCTCTTCCTAAACGCAGCGCTAAGTCAGGGTGGGCAGCATGGTCTTGATGGGAATGTGGAGCACAAGGGCTCAGGGAGAGTGGATTTGGGTTCAGGAAAATTGATTTGGGGCTTTCATTTATTTGTCTGTTCAATCAGTATTTATTGAGCATCTACTGTGCGCCAGACACTGTTCCAGGGAGTTGAAATAACTCAGTGACTAAAACAGATAAGCACCCCTGACACGTGGAACTTAGAAGATGGGGAGGGGGGAAGCAGAAAGATAAACATAATCAATAAGAAAATTATGTGGTTTGTTAGAAAATGACTAGTTCTATGAGGAAAAAATAGAATGGGCTAGGAGGATCAAGCATTTGGGGGAGGTGGTACAATTTCAAGAAGGGTAGCCAGAATGACTTCATGAAAAAGGGGACATTTGAGCAAAGATTAAGGAGGAGAAGCAATTCGCCAGGCAGATCTCTGGGTAAAGAGCACTCCAGGCAGAGGGGACAGCCAGTGCAAAGGCCCTGAGGTAGAGCATGTCTGATGTGTGTGCGAAATAGCAAGGAGGTCAGCGTGGGAGCAGCAGAGTTAGGGAATGAAAGGATCAGAGGAGATGAGGTCAGAGAGTGGAGCGTTGGGGGTTGGGACGCAAATTGTAAAGGACATTGTAGTCCACTGTAAGGACTTGAGTCTTTACACTGAGGGTGATGGCAGGCCTTGCAAGGTTCCTGGCAGAAAGGGGTCATTCCTGGGTTATGTTGTAAAAAGATGGTTCTGGTTACCATGCTCAAAAATAGATCCAAGGCTGAAGGGAGGAGGTATAAGGGTAATTTAGGTGAGAGGTTACTGTGTTTAGAATCTCAGTGGGCTGGAAGAAAATGATCAGATCCCTGATATACTTGAAAATACAGCAAACAGGGCTTCCAGATGGAGTGGATGGGGCTAGAGAGGGCTTTGATCGTAAATCTTGGGCCCGGGTCTTTTCTTCCTGCCTCATTGATTCCTCATGGCCATCGTGGTGAATGAGAGCAAAAGGGGATGCTGTTAACAGCTGAGAGACCCTAGGTGTAAATTGTATGTCTCAAGGCAGCCAGGAGGACTGGACACCCTTTCTAGAGTCATGCCTGTGGAGGTGGAAGAGTGGGCAAGGAACTTATTAGGGAGGACAGACTCTAAAACTTTCTGGAGCCAGAAAAAAAGCCCCAAGAAGGGTGGGGATATTGAAGGTGGATGGCCGGGTAAGCAAAGAAGTGAGAAGGTCATTTGGAAGAGGACAGTTCTCTCTAAGGGCAGGCTGGAAGCTCTGTGAGGCACCGGCAGTGCCCGGTTAATCAGGCCCTCCACTCAGAGGGCTGTGAGTGTCTGTCCCTGCAGAGGCTGGAGAGGGGCCAGAGACCCCACCACTGCCTGGGTTCTTGCCCAGTGTCCTGTGCGTGGTAACCAGACTTTCTTCACTTTATGGACAGACCCTATCAGAGGCAAGCAATTACAAGCTAAGATGGGGTTCCTGGTACATTAATAGCCGAGGCAGGAAGTCTTCCCGTCTGCGGAGCGTGAGGGAGATGGCAGTAATGTGTTAGCCTTCCCAAAGCAGCAGAAAGGGAAGTTCAGTGAGGCTTACTTCCGCGAGGTGTAGCAGGGAGCTCGTGTTCTTTTCCTGGCTCTACTACCATCTGGCCGAGTAATTATTTAATTTTTCTGGACCCCTCGTTTTGTCTTTTGTAAGATGAGGCAATCATACCTGGCCTGCATCTGTCCCAGGATTAAATGATATGAAGCACATGTAAAAAAATTGTTTTGTAAAAACATAAACGGATGTCAAAGAGTAAAATAAATTACTCTTTGAGTAAAATAATTTACTCAAAGAGTAAAATAAATTACCAGGAGGTCCTGGCTTGTCTCCCTTACTTTTGGAGGAGGAAACTCTGAGTCCTCTCAGGATTAAATTAGTCTGATAATTAGGTAGAGCTTCTTCTAGAATGACAAGTATGGTTTATTTTTTAGAAAACCTATGAATGTATCAGACCAATAAGTCAAGATCAAGAAGTCGAATGAGAAAAACCACACAACCCCTAAATAGATGGCTGAAAAGAGCATTTGATAAAATCCAAAACTCATTTCAGATATAAAAAGTATTTTTTTAAAAAGGAATAAAATGATAATTTCTCAGAATATTTTATTTTATATGGATGTGAGTATCTTGATTACAAAAGCTATATGGGTATATAGTTGGAAATTTGGAGGAAGCAGAAAATCACGAAGTAGAAAATAATAATTATCTCTTCAGTGAGAAATAACCACCTAAATCCTCAATTCTTCCAGTTTTTTCTATGCACATACATTTAGAAACTCATCTAAATGCAAAATTAGGATAATAGTATTCTTTAATTAAAAATTAACACTATGTCTTGAACTATTATTCTACAATGTTATTAACTATTATTATTAACTATTATTCTACAATGTAATACAACTATTATTCTACAATGTAATTCTTAGTTGTGGCAAAATAACTTATTTTATGGACATTCTATAAGTTATTTAACCAATTTCCTCCTAGAAAGTAGTTGAATATTTGGGCTGATGTTTCTATGTTATTATAACAAACAAGAATTAAGTGGATATCCTTGTCGACTTTTCATATATCCATCATTATTTTATTAAGATAAAGAAAAGTCTATTCAAAATAAAATACTTTCATTATGCTATCATTTAACATTGTTTTGGGATTCATAGACATTGCAAATATCTAGACGTGAAATGAAAGATATGAACTAAATTCTTGGGAAAAAATAAAGGTCTATTTTCACACTATGTTTCACACCATTCATGATTCTGGATGGGTTAAAGACTTAACGTGTGAAAACGAGTTCATAAAAATCCTAGAAGAAAGTGTAATTATCTGTGTGATCTTTGGGAAGCAGGTGTTTCTTAAGCATAGCAACAAAGACAGCACAAGGAAGAGACTGATTTAATTGCATAAATAGAAACGTCTGTACCTTAAAAACCAAAATAATAAGGTGAAAATGCAAAAGTAAACAGCAAAAATTGTAAACAGTTATTCTTCCTATTTAAAATAGTCTCAAATCTTATAAGAAACAGCAATAGGAAAATGAGTAAATGACGTAAATGGGCAATTTCCCAAAGAAATGTAATAGCCAAAAAGCATATGTAAAAACTCCACTCAGTCATAATTAAAGACATGCAATGGAAGTTAATGAGACACCATTGTCCCCTTATCAAAATGGCAAAGATTTTCTAGAAATTCCAATGTTAGTAAAGACCAGGGAACAGGAATTCTCATGCACAACCGGTGGAAATGAAAATCTGTACAACCTTTCTGGAGGGTAATATGCCTCTTAGAAATGCAAATTCTTTGACCCTGCATTTCTAATGTAGGGGTTTATAATAGTGATGTGGAAACAATGCCCAGTGGTAGGGGCTAAGTTATGTGAGGCAACTTTTATATATCTATCCGATAGAATATAATTCGGCTGTTGATGCCCTAAATTAATACTTTTTAAAATTGAAAGATGTCCATAATATCATTGCTTTGAAAAAAGCAGTTAACAGCAGAGGATGATTTATATGCTAATCCTATTCTTTTTTTTTTTTTTTTTTTTTTGCGGTACGAGGGCCTCTCACTGTTGTGGCCTCTCCCGTTGCGGAGCACAGGCTCCAGACGCGTAGGCTCAGCGGCCATGGCTCACGGGCCCAGCCACTCCGCGGCATGTGGGATCCTGCCGGACCGGGGCACGAACCCGTGTCCCTTGCATCGGCAGGAGGACTCCCAACCACTGCGCCACCAGGGAAGCCCGCTAATCCTATTCTTGAGGGGAAAAAAACAATGAATCTGTAATTTATGGGAAAAGGCTTGGAAAGAAATACACAGAGATGTTAACTGAGTTATCTCTGAGTACCAGAGTTACACATAACTTTTACTTTTCTTCTTTCTCTATGACTAAAAAATAAATTAGTTGTAAATTTAAAAAGAACGCACATACACTCCGATTCCTAAAAAACTCAAAAAACAAAAATCACTCCAGTAATCTTAAAGCAATCAGATGAAAAATGCCCTCATGTATACTGATGATGTGTACGCTTGGTGCAGTCTTTCTAGAAAGCAATTTGGCCAGATTTCTAAAAGCCAAAATATATCATATCCAGAATGACCCAGTCATTCTGGTTTTAAGAAGCTATCCAAAAGAAATAATAAGATATATGCAGTGCTATTTGTAATTAGAAACAGTAGACCAAATGTCCAACAAAGGAGAATGATTAAGTAAATTATGGGGCCCTCTATGATGCACCCTTGTATGTGCTCTTCGAGGGCACCCTGGGGTTCAGGAGAAGGCAGTCTGTGCAGTTTTTCCTCTGAGTTCTCAGAAAGGTCTGTCTAGCTCTAACAGTATAATGCCCTGTAAGTCCATGACCTAGCTTCCTATAACTCATTCCAAAAGTTTCTTTGTCAAGGAAGTTGTTTAAAACAGAATCTCAGTGAATTGCCCTCGAGTCTCTGCTACAATGATGGTTTTAGACAATCCTGGCTTAGATGTTCCATTGCCTCATCTGCTTTCTCTGAAGTTAGAGCAGAGAGTTGTCTATCAGGGGTGAGCTGGGAAATGTTTAATCAACAGCCCTGTGGTAGGGGAGTTGCTCTGGACACAGCATTTGCCAATTTCTGTTGTGTAAATACTCCCACTGTGGCTGATTCAAGCTACCAGCATCCCTGAACACAGAGTTGAGAAGGGATGTACAGTAGCAGTGTTAGATAGTATTTCTACCACACAGATAGATTTGATGTAAATGACCGTACAAACAGAAATAATAGTAAAATAGAGCAAATAATTAGGTAAATAGAAATTTTTGTCTTTTGTATTTATATGAGATGATGGATGTTCACCAAACTTATTGTGGTGATCATTTCATGAGGCTTGTGGGTCAAATCGTTGTGTTCTGCACCTTGAACTTGGACAGTCCGGTATGTCAATTGTGTCTCAGGGCAATTGCAAGAAAAAAAAAAGAAAAAGAGAATTAGAAAGTGATGAATTCTGAGTAGTACTACCTTTATTTTTAATATAAAATATTTCATTGTAAGTTTATATAATTTAACTTTTAATAATGGCTGTGAGTTATGTCACCAGAATAAAACACTATGTTGTTTTTTCAGACAGGAGGAAGCACTACCTGGTAGGAAGATAAAGAAAGTGTCATTTCAGGGGTACCTGCCTCTCCTAAGTTTGTCTCTAAACTATTATTTGATAGTTTCATCCAAAAACAGTAAAAATAAAATACAAAGTATGTAAATGCCATTTATTGAACACTTACTAGGTGCCAGGCTCTGTGTTAAATTTCCTGAATATACCATCCAGCAGCACAATTTAAGGGTCATTTTTTTTCTGAGACCACTGATATTATTTAAAGATGGCGGGGAGCATGTAGGTGGTGGTTATTTTTAAGTAATAAAATGAGAGAAGTGTAGGCAGAATTTTTTTTCTTTTCTCTTGTCCTCCTTCCCCCAGCTCCCCTCCTTCCCCTCCTTCTCTTCCCCTTTCTCTACCCGACCCTCCTCTTCTGCTTTCGCTTCCACTCTTTTTCTCACTCAGTCTTAGACATTTGCATTTATAGACCCCCAAGAAACATTTATTCTTTCAGGATTCTGAGCTGATCTGGGAGTTCCTTAAGACTCTTCCTTTATAGCTTTTCTGCTACCAATCCTTTTCATCCATGGTTTGTTCTAGAAACAAGACATCACTGTTTACTCAGCTCAGAATCAGACACCCTACCTACGACAGCTAGTGAAATGTAAATTATGAGTAAGGAACTCTAGGACAATTAACTGTGCCCCCTCGTGCTGTTACTTAAACTTTGAAAGTGTTGGTTTCCTCACCTGTAATGTGGGAGTGGCCATCCTGCCATGTTTCTGATTTGGGGGCTGTTCTGAGGTCTAAGGAGATGTTGCATGTGAAGATGCACTGTCAATGGTAGAGCAATGAGCGTACACGTGGTGGAAGTGACTTGGTTTTCTGATGACATATTCATGTGTAAGGTCACAAATTCCACCCTCACTCCACCCCTCCCCCACAATGGATCCATGATCCTCCTCCCCTTGCCTGTTCAAGGGACATCAAGCTGCTGGGTCCCAGCACTTCCACTGTGATGGTGAAGAGCACAGGGTTTGAACACACTTCTGAGATGAATTACCATTCTGCCACTTACTAGCTCTGTGACATTGGACAAATCACAGAACCATTCTGACCCCCAGTTTCCTCACTTGTAAATTTGTGTAGCAATACCTTGCCTGGAGAATTGCTTAAAGGACTAAGCAAATAATACACATTCAAGGTGCTTAGCAGAGGGACAGACACCTGGAGTGTGCTGCTCAGAAGCTCTTGCTGCTACTAAGTACTGCATCACCTCAATGAACCTGTGGTTCAGTCCCCAGTGCCCCCTTTGGCAGCCCGGCAGGTGGTATGGTCCCGCCAGTCTCAGCATGGCCTCCACAAAGATCAGGTGTCTTGTTTGGCAAGGAATTTTAGCTCTTGGAAAGTAGGAAGAGGCAAGTGTTGGTGATGGCGTCCTCTCAGTTCATTCTCCAGTCAGAACCTTGTCCTCCTGTCTCTTTAGGCACCTTGCTTGTTGTCACACAGCCGCCACTTAATTTCACCAAGGTCTGAGTAGCAGAAGTGCCCCATTCGAAGCTGGGATGCCAGCTTTCCATGCTCCTCTCTGCTATCCCATCATTATCCTATCTGTCCTCCAACTTTATTTTAGTGCATAGCTGGTAATGTTTTTGCTTACCTTAAAGGCCTCGTTTTCAATCTTTCAGGGTTGCATGTATCTACCAGGGAGCACAATCAAGGAGATCGCCACAAACCCAGAAGAAGCGGGGAAGTTTGTCTTTGAAGTCATTCCAGGTAGGTGACGAAATGTGGGATAGACGTGCATCACGTTCCCATGTTACTTCTGACCCCAGAAGTCAAGGTTACATTCAGTGAGTCCGCCAACCAACCTAGTAAGAATGCATAATAGTTCTGTATATGGTTAATGGTCCCATACTAGTTCATTAACGACACGTGAACTAAGTGCGTGTGCATCCGGTTGAGCTCTGTAAGCATTTCACGAGCACCTGCTCGGAGCCAGGTATCCACTAGGCACTGGGATACTGATCGGAAAGTGCATCATCCCTGCTCGCTAAAAGGAGCTCAGCTTTGAAGACGAGTGGGACAATAAAATGAACAGTTAAATTATAAATTGAACCATGTGAAATCGCCATGTTGGTAGGTCAAAAACGGTCGACAGTCAACAGTCTCATATGGTTCATTGTGACCTATTAAGAAATGACAGCTCCGACTTCCTGAGCACTTACTGCATGTCAGGCGCTGTAATTTACCTATTGCACAAGCTAGCTGCACACTGGAGGGTGTCTCTTTCTAATCAAGAGTTACCTTCCTCGAATGCATTTGGGGAAAGGGGAAGTTTGTCTCAGTTTGTCTCAAGGGAAGTTTGCTTGTGTCTGTGGAAGTCTGTCACACTGAGGCTCTCCTCCCTGTCTCTTGCTCCTTCACCAGCCCCCCGCAACCAACAGGAACTACAGAACTGCTGGTCCAGCTATGCAGCTAGGTTGCTGCTGCCATGCTGACACAGCAGGGGAGACCAATGTCCCCTGAGTGCCCCTTGCCTTAAATTTCTTCTTACCTCTCACACAAGGCAGCTGTGTGCATAAGAACCTTGATGGCAAAGTCAGTGTAGCAGAGAGGGTAGACACGCCCCATCTGGAGCCAGCCTTCCCGGGGCCACATCCTGGCCCTGCCACTTACTATGTGTGCAATTGTGATCAATTATTTAATTTAATAATTTAATTTAATAATTTAATTTCTCTTTGCCTCTGTTTCTTTACCTGGGAAATGGGAACAATGATGATGGTAGTGAGGATTAAGTAAAGGAGTATATATGCCACACTTGGTGCAGTGCCAAGTGTCTGAAGTTTTGGCAATAACTAGAGGAAATTGTAATGTAGAAACCAATCCCCAAACTGGCTCTGACTATTTATAGAAAACAAAGAAAAACAGGTGTTTTTTTTTTGAAAGTTCAGCTCTTCCCAAGTGACCCCCTCCCTTGCTTTTTATCTGAGAGTCTATTCATTTTTCTTCCTCCTCAGAGGAAGAGCCTACTTTTCCAGTCTCTCCTTTCTGGGATAACCCCACCCTTTTCCCACGAGGTTTCTTCTATCCCTAGGATCCCTTTCCCAGCACAATTCAAGGGATGTGACCATTCATGATGACACATGTCCCAAAACCTGATTTTTCAATCTGGGGTGACCCTATTGAGAGCTCCAACTGCAAATTTACTGTGAACTTTGCAGTAAATTGAAGATTGCTGTTACTGTAGGATGAAGATTTGTCCTCTCATTGTCACTCACGCTTACAGCTGTCTCCTGGGCTGCTGGGGGAATTCTTGGACAGATTCACACATGTGTGTACGTGCACATACACACACTCAACTCATATGGACAAACAACAATTCTAAAGCAATAGTATGGCAGGGAACCATTTTCCTAAAGACACCATCATTCTCAAGGCTCCACCTAACCTAAAATGAGACAACCCTTTATGTTATGATGTAGAGAATTTTCAGTTCCTCTTTTTGTCGTCCTCTTGTGCAAGACAATTCTCAGGGGCCAGCGCTGGCATCAGAAATGGTCTCCCTAATCGGGGCCCCCTCTCTGTGATCACCAGTTTTAGCTGCACAAAGGCCATAGAGAAGAATTTGGTTGTGGTTATGCTGTTTTTCTTTACTTGGAGCAGGCAAAAATTTGAGGCAAGTTTCTCTCTCCCTAACTACCTCAAGCAGAAGAAATCTGTTCTCCCACCCAAAGGGAGTCATCAGGGATGGGGGGGGGGGTTATTCCTTCTGTAGAATAAGTAGCATTTAATTCTCATACTGCCTTCTGAAATGTTACACCAAAATTATTGAGCACCTGCTACGAGCCGGGCACTATTGTAGGAACTGGGGATCTAGCAATGAACAGAACAGCCTGTATGCAGCTTACAGTCAATGGGGGGAGACTGAAAACAAACCAAATAAATGAGAACATTGTACAGTTTTATTATGGGATAAGTATTATGGGAAGAAAGCAAAGAAAGAGAAAGTACTGGATGAGGTGGGGATGGCAACTGTTGATTTGTCATTTGAAATAGAGCGGGAAGAATAGACATCCTTGAGAAGGTAACCTTTGAGCCAAGATGGAAGGAAGTGAAGACGTGAGCCAAGTGCACATCTGGAGGAAGAACATTCCAGGAAGGGGAGCAGCCAGTGCAAAGTCTCTGAGCCTATTTCTTGTGTCCAGGAAACATCAAGGAGGCCAAGGTGGTTACAGTGGAGTGCTGAGAGGGAAGAAGAGTAGGTGATTTGGTCAGGGGTGGGCACAAGTTTTACAGGCACTGGTAGGCAAGTGTAAAAAGTTTAGTTTTTGTGCTACAAGGATGAAAATTCATTGGGAGGTTTTGAGCAGAGAAGTAACGTGATCTGACTTTTGTTTTAAAACTCTTTTGAGTTGAGACTAAAAGACTAATAATTATTGTAATTATCCAAGTCAGTGATAGTAACAATGAAGGGGGTGAGAAATGATCAATTTCTGGACACAATTTGAAGCTAGAGAGGACTTCATTTGCTGATGGATTGGATGTAGGAAGAGAAGTCAAGGTTGACTCTAAGGTTTTCACGTAAACAACAGGAAGGACGGCTTTCCTGAGATTTGTGCGTGTGACCAGTTTTGGGTGGAAGATCAGGGCTTTAGCTTTGGACGTATTAAGTAATTAATTCAATTTTAATGATAAGGAAACTAATGTTCAGGATAATTTAGCTACTGCTGTGATAGAGGTGATGATAGGATGTTAAGAGGTTTAGAAAAGGGAGTCCCCACTCCATCTGGAGTGGGAGGGGGAGGTTTGAAGGAAGGGTCCTTAGAGAAGATAACATTTGCACTAGGTTTTAAAGGATGGATAGGAGTTCCTTAGGCAGGGGAAGAAAAGAAGGGAGGTTCCTTTCTGACAGGGGTAGCAGCCCAGTAGGTGACACAGGCTGAACAGACTGTTTAAGTCAGAGAAAGTATGTGCCTGAGGGCAGAGATGCTGTTCATGGGCTTTGTGTTAATGTCAGGCAGTTTCCCTCAAAGACAGCTCTTCCTCGCACCCCAATGTGCCCAAACATTCATTTTTTTGAAGGGTAACAAAGAATTTTCAAATTCCCTTTGGCTCTTGTCTCTTGAATCTATCTTAATATTACCCAGCCTCACCTTCCTTACCCTCTGGGATGACTGACTTCTCAATCCATCTTGTCGTCAGCTCTTCTAATCAGAAAGATCAGTCCATGGAAGCCCTGGTCATTGAGGAACATCCTGAGAGGTGGTTGCCATGATGGAACTAAAGGAATCTCTCAGGAATGAGAGATAACTGAGAAGGCATGTTCTTGATAACGTAATAGACTGGAGTGTAGGCATGGTGGAGAAGGATACCAGATAAATTTTGGCCAAGGTCAAATTTGAAGCGCTATGGGCTGGTGGAAACTATTGGGAGAAAGACCCATGGCCTTGCCTTGAGTTTGGTGGTAACTTACTGGGTACCAATGGGCAAGGCCCTTTGCACCTCTGGGCTTCAGTTCCATTATTTGTAGAGCAGAAATGATACTAGAGCTCTACTCTATTACTAAAGGATGTTGTGTTTCCTATGGGATTCTTTAGTTCTGCCCTGAGGGCTTTTTACTGCCCATCTTACTTCTGGAAACATCCAGTTTCAGGATGTTCCTCAGTGACCAGCACTTCCATGGGCTGACCCTTCTGGGCAGAAGAGCTGATGACCCAGTGATAAGATGGATTCAGAATCAGGTTGTCTCAAAGTGTAAAAGAAAGTGAGGCTGGGTAATATTAAGATAGGTTGAAGAGACTGAAAACAAAGGCACTTTGAAAGTATTTTGTTGCTATGTAAGAAAATACAGGTTTGGGCCCAACTGGGCAGCTAGAACAGGGTCTTTTTTTTAAGCTTTTTAAAAGTTGAAATATAGTTGATGTACAATATTATATAAATTACAGGTGTACAATATACTGATTCACAGTTTTTGAAGGTTATAACCCATTTACAGTTATTATAAAATATTGGGTATATTCCCATGTTGTACAATATATCCCTGTAGCTTATTTTATACCCAATAGTTTGTCCCTCCTAATCCCCTACCCCGTATTGCCCCTCCCCATCCCTCTCTCCACTAGTACCCACTAGTTTGTTCTCTATATCTGTGAGTTTGCTTCTTTTTTTGTTATATTCACTAGTTTGTTGTATTTTTTAGGTATGACATATAAGCAATATCATACAGTATTTGTCTTTCTCTGACTTATTTCACTTAGCATGATGCCCTCCAAGTTCATCCATGTTGCTGCAAATGGCAAAATTTGTTCTTTTTTGTGGCTAAGTAATATTCCATTGTATATATATACCTCATCTTCTTTATCCATTCATCTGTTAATGGACACTTAGGTTGCTTCCATATCTTGGGAATTGCAAATAATGCTATGAACATCAGGGTGCATATATCTTTTCAAATTAGTGTTTTTGTTTTTTTCAGATAAATACCCAGGAGTGGAATTGCTGGGTCATATGGTAGAAAAACAGGCTCTTTTTGAAGGAAATGCCCTGATATTTTGAGAAGAATGGGTTGATGTCCCCTAAAGCGATGTGAGATTTAATAGTATCCTGTAATTGAAAGGGATTGCTGTTATTTTCTTGTACTTTGTAAGACCTATGTTTGATGTGCCCCTTCTCCCTCTCCTCTCCTCTCTCCCTATTTTTCTCTCTTTGTCACTTTCTCTTATTCTTTCTCTTGGTCTCCTCTCCCCACTCTGCCCCCTTGTCATTTCTTCCACCCTTTTGTCCATTTGATAACACCAACCCAAGACATACTACAGATGTCTGTCTGTAATCTTGGGTTTAAAGTGAAAACGATAAAGAATGTCCTAACAAACTTCATTTGTCCATCAGCTATGTATCGAGAGCCTACCACTTGCAATGTCTTCATGCAGGCAGGAGGTCAGTAATCCTGAACAGGAGGCACAGATTCATAAGAAAGGCACACGGTGCTCATTGCCCCTCCCTCCTGAGTTGCTGTTCCCTCCTCCAACCCCACGGCTGAGCTCAGGGTAGCCTAGGAAGGTATCCATGATTGGCATGATGGACTTAGGTTTCAGAATCGTATGGGCTGAGCCTGTCTCCTCTTGTACTGACACTGCCCCTTGAACTTCCTCTTAATTTTTGATAGGAAATGGCTTCTGTCCTCCATGGGGACAGATCTCAGCCCAAATCATCTCAGTTGCAAACCACTGAGTTCAATGATTTGTGTATAGGATTAGAGCTCCAGCAAAAACAATAAAGGTGAGTAGATACTCAGTTGTGCTGAGGAAAATTAGATGCCTTTGTGCTGTTTGACCGCTTGTTTAATTGGACCAAAGAAGCAATTCAGGCTCAGCTTCCCCTCGCTGCCCCTTGCTCTGGCCCCTGACCAATGTATGACCTTCATTAGTGTTACTTCTTCCTCCAGCCTCATGTGACCAGAGTCGCACGGGACAGGACTCCTATGTCCTCATGGCCAGCTCCCAGGCGGAAATGGAGGAGTGGGTTAAATTCCTTAGAAGAGTCGCTGGCACACCCTCTGGAGGTAAGGACTCCTGCAGGCTTTCCTGGACAGGTGTCTGTGACATCTCAAGGATGGGAAGGAAGTCGTTTCAGACAAGAGCTTTCCTTGAACAGTGTTCAAAGAAGACCACCAGAGGACAACTCTGAGGCCATGCTCATTGCCAAGGCTCTAACTTCCCTCCCTGGGTGATGTCAAAGCCAACTCCAGATTAGCTGGAAGGACTGCAAGCCCTTTGCACTCATCGGCAAATGTGTGTGATGCCCTGAAGCAGTCCTTTCTCCTCTCTGGACACAGTGCTCTCATCTGTAAAACGAACGGGTTGGACCAGCTGACCCCGGTTCCTGGCAGCACTAACCTTCAGTGGTACCAAGAGCCTGCCCAGTTATGGGGGTTTGGGAACCCAAGAAGGTTGATGGCAAGATCTATACTGAAAGCATAAGTTAGGCTGATCAACACAGGAAACTAAAGCTGCTGTCCAGAATTGGGGTGGTCACAAGGAGGAGAGGTTCCGGAATTGTGTCTGCAGTCTTACAGGTACACAGTGAATTCAAGGTTGAACACTTTTCTGGGTTACAGGTGTTTGAGTTTATAAGCTCAATTTCAAGGTTACAAGCTCAAGTGTTTGAGCTCTCTGAGAACATTCAGTGTTGTGTCCACACTGCAGGAGGGCCCTGCCTGTGAATAACTAATGTGAAAAAAATCTGAAATTAACAAACACGTGAATTCAGTATGTGTTTTTTCCTTTCATAAAAATATGAAAGAACTGGTGACGCAACCTCAAGTGACCATTTTCCTTCAACTTTTTTAGGAACACACTCATTTGTGTCAACTCCAGGATAACGATATAATTTATGATTATTTATCACTTATGCTGCCTGTTATTTTGGAAATTATTTGGGGGGGGCTGTTATAGCTCAAATATTAAATATTTATTTGATTTCCCAATAACTTCTTTCAAAAATTATGAACATCTTAACAATTTTGTGGACATTTGAAAAAATATAGGAAAACAATCACTCCTAAGACTACCAGAGGTGTTTTTATATTTTCCTTCCAGCTGGTGTTCATATATACATACTTGTTTCTCAGGATGACAAACACAGGATTTATGCAGTTCAACACGGTTTATTTTCGAGCTTAATTTTCCCAAAGGGCTGTATAATCTTAATTGATAAATTTTATCCAAATGATGTTAAGCAAGAAAAAGGTATTTGCGGGGCAGGTGCAAGTTACTCCAAGAAACCAAGGGCAGGAACTTCCAGGAGGACTGAAGGGACTGGGGCTGAGAACTGATGTTTCCCTGGGGCCACGCAGCTTCCCATTCCACTTTTCTCTGCCTGCCTCTTTTTGTCTAGTTAACAGCCCTCTGGCGCTCACGCCCGTCCCAAATACTGCTGTGCCAGCCCCGGCTATCCTATATTTATCCCCGGAGTACCAGCAGAGGCTGAGCTCAGCCTCTAGTGCCTCCCCCTTCCAAACTCCTGGCTCAGCTGTGGTCAGGATCTGGGGCAGGGAGGAAGTCCTGTGGCCAGTGACCTGCCCAGGAGGGGCTGCGAGAAAAGAAGTGACTTGGATGGGACAGCCTAATTTGAGTGCCTGCCTCATACAAACAGCTGCAACCTATTACAAAAAAGAGGAGTGTAGTTTCATTAACCATTTCCCAGTTCCTAAACACAGTATTTTTTATGGTGCTAATCAGGTTGAGATGAGCGGTTTATTTATTAAAGCTCTGTTATGTGCTGCTCAGCCTGGATGGTCTGACCTGTGACCTTCCTTACTGCCCTGGATTGTGTGAGGGTTGACATTTTCTGTTTTCCCTGGTCCAGTCCTTTAGGCTGTCTGCAGCGACAAGGGTAGCACATGTCGTCTAAATTATGTACCTGTTCTGAGTCAAAATGCTGTGGAGGGCTTCCCTGGTGGCGCAGTGGTTGAGAGTCCGCCTGCCGATGCCGGGGACACGGGTTCGTGCCCCGGTCCGGGAAGATCCCACATGCCGCGGAGCGGCTGGGCCCGTGAGCCATGGCCGCTGAGCCTGCGCGTCCAGAGCCTGTGCTCCGCAGCGGGAGAGGCCACAACAGCGAGAGGCCCGCGTACCGCAAAAAAATAAATAAAAATGCTGTGGAGGCACTGTGACCGGCATCTATGCCCCGTGTGGTGCTCTGCTCAGCCTTGTCAGGGTGAACCGTTGCAACGGTCATAACCCACATGGGGATTTCTCCCTCACCCCACTTGGAGGCCACCACCGTCAGAAGCAAGTCAAGCGTAAGTCCTGTAGGCAGAGGAAAGTCCAAGGGAGGGGAAATAAGAGTCCAGCACTATTTATGTATTCAAAGAACAAGGTTTGCATTTGATGTGGCATCTCAGATTGAACCAAACTCAGAGATCTCAGGATGAGAAGGCATTTTAAGACAGCAGAGTCCAGTCTGTGGTCTTGGGACAAGTCAGACAGTTGCTCTTCCTGTTTGTAAGTCAGGAAACTTCAGACGTGAGGAAGTAAGCGATTTGTCCAAGGGACCCAGCCGTCGAGGGGCAGGGCTGGGGCTCCTGCCCCTGGGGAGGCCCTCTTTCGCCTTTTCAAGTGCCTCTGATCTGGGTCTACTAGATGGGCAGGGTGTGCCCCCTCACACTCTGGAACGTCACTGAGGTATGTTGCTGCTGTCTTTTTACAGCTCTTCATGAAACTTTCTATGACTTTTCCCACCCAGAACCTACCCGCTTCTCACCACCTTTGTTACTTGCCATCCTGGTTGAGGCGCCAGACTGCCTTGTTCGAATGGCAGCAGTGGTCTCCAAACTCTCTCCACGCTTCCAGGCTCGCCTTCTTATAGTCTGTTTTCAACGGAGAGAAGAGTGAACCTATTAAACCTGTCATCTCAAGACCCTTCTCTGCTCATCACTGTCTAATAGCTTCCTTTCTCTCTCAGAGGAAAAGTCAGAAGCCTTATAATGACTCCCCACAATCTGCCCCCACCCCCATAAGCTCTCTGACCTTGTTTTCTAGAACCCTCTCCAGTGCCCATTTCACTCCAGCTTCACCAGCCTCCTTGCTCTTCCCCAAACACCCTAGGTACACTCCTGCCTCATGGCCCTTGCACTAGCTGCTTCCTCTGTCTGGAACCCTCCTTCCCCAGGGTGCTGCACGGCTTGGTCCCTTGCTTTCCTCAGGTCTTTGCTCAAACTTCACTTCAGTGAGCCTTCCCCTGATCGTCCCGTTTCACACTGAACCCCTTCCCCACCATGTCATTCTCATGCCAATTCTGCAGAGCTGAGGCTTCTTCCTGCCCCGACTCCTTTTCTGGCTCCCCTGATGGGAGAGAGGGTCCACATGTTTCCCGTGTCATACCTAACTTCTTCCCCGCAGCTCCTCCTGCATCTGAGCTGACTCTGGACACGTCTCTTACCTTGTCCGATTTGATTCTGGGACCAATTCCAGTGGGTGCGTGTTGGGGAGAGCGGGAGGGCTCCCCACACGTCTAAGCAATTCTTGGACACCAGCTCGGTGTTCTACAATTTAACTCAATTTCGATGCTATCTACCTGGAGACAGCTTCAGATTTCACAGGTTAATGGCTCAGTCGTACAAAACTGCCCTCATATGCCTATGGCAAGTCCAGATTGTACCCTGTGCGTCTAACCAACCAGCTACAGATAGGAAGTTCCACAACCCCCTCCTTGGGTTCAAATAATTTGCTAGAGTAGCTCACAGAACAGAGGAAACCAGTTTACTTACTAGATTACTGGCTTATTATAATAGAACAAAGCTCTGGAACAGCCAGATAGAAGAGACGCATAGAGAAGGTATGGGGGACAGGCACGGAGCTTCCACGCCCTCTCCCAGCACCATTCTACCTGCACCTCCTTGGGTTCACCAACCCGGAAGCTCTCTGAACACATCCGTTTGGGCTTTTCTGGAGGCTTTAGTACGTAGGCACGATTGATTAAATCATTGGCCATTGGTGATTGAACTCAATCACCAGCCCCTCTCCCCTCCCTGGTGGGTGGGACTGAAAGTTCCAAACCAATAATCACATGGTTGGTTCCCCCGGCAACCAGCCCCCATCCTTAGCTGGGATCCAAAAATTACCTCTTTAACATAACGAAAGACACTTTATCGCTCTCATCACAGGAAATTTGAAGAGTTTTAGGAACTCTGTGCCAGGAAGTGGGTGGAAGACGAAAAAATATTTATTATTATAAATCACAATATTGCACCTTGGAGAGCAGCTCATTGGTGCATCTGGGTGTTCCAGCCTTTTCCTTCCTAGACAGCCAATTTATCTCTCTCTCTCTCACTCCCTTTTTTTTTTTCTTTCTTTCTTTCTTTTCCTACCTTTTCTTAAGGGCCCAGCTGGAAAGGTTAGATTAATTTTTTCCCAGAAATTCTGGATGCAGTTCTAGATTGTCCCGAATTACGTAGGAGAAAGGGAAGGGAGGTGATCACACCTCAACTTCAGGTGACTTGTTCCCAGGCTCCCAGCTGCCCACTTTCTCCAAACCACCTCCTCCTTTTAGTAAGGGGGCTCTGCCTTCCCTGGATCTCCGCATTGAAACCTGGTCTCCATCCCACCCCCAGGAGGCTGGCAACCACCCTGCTAATTGTTACTCAGTCGGGACCTGCTTTGCCTTCTTCCTCTGGAGGATGGCCTCTGGAGTTTTCCTTGGGCCATCACTGGGCGCAGAAGCACGGCACTAAATTATGCATAATTCTGCTCCACCCAAGCAGGTTGAAAGACCCTGGGGCAGGTCGCATGGTTTAAGCGTCTTTGTGTGTTTGCCAGCACTAGGTATGGATCATATAAATATGGAATTGTTCTATGCCTCAGGTTCCCTTTCTCCCTCTCATTTCTTTAGGTCTCTGCAGCCTTCAGAGCAAGATTTCACAACCCACAGCCCAGCGTAGCCTGTGGGAGTGTGGTCTCTGTGATTCACTGTTACCTCATGTGTCCTGCTTTTTCTCTGTGGCTAAATGGGACATTACGAGGGATGATTTTTATTTATTTTCAATAATTCCCTCACCTCCCTTCCCCTGAGATCCTAACACCAGACGGATACTTAGTTAATTCATTTACTCAACAAATACTTCTTGAGCATGTGTCACGTGCCAAGCACGGCACCAGCACTGGGAGTACAACAATGAGAGAGAGAAGAAGAGAGAAAAAAAGAAAAGACAAAGTCTCTACTTTCAAGGAGATCACAGTCTAGCAGAAGACACAGAAAGGAAACAAAAACCCCAAGGAAAACCATAAAATTACAACGGCGAAAAGTACCATGAAGAAAAAACTCATGATGCTATGTAGGGGAAAAAAAATGTCTTTGTTAAGAAGTTCAGGGAAGGCGTCCCTGAACTAGTGATGATTAAGCTTCTATCTGAAAGGCCAGTAGAGGCCAGCTAGGCAGAGAAGGGGGAAGAGGAGCAGTGTCCCAGTCAGAGGAATAGCATGTGCAAAGGTCCTGTGGCAGAAAGGAGAATGGGCTCTGGAGTGAGAGGAAGGTGAGAACAGTGGAGATAGCTATGTTAAAGATGTGGGTCTTCATCCTAAAGTGGCTTGGATGAGGGTGGGGGTGGTGGAGGTGGAGAGAAGTAAACAGGCTTGCTTGTTTCTGTGGTAGCATTGCCAGGACACGGGAGTGAATTTGACATGGAAGGAGACTGTGGCGTCAAAGATGAGTCCTCCTTTCCTAGGAGCACATGGAAGGGTGAACTTGGTTGGCAGCATCCCACTGCCCAGGACCCTTCCTGGCAGTCCTTCCCTGCCCCTGCCTATCCTGCCCACAACGCTGAGAGTCCATTTCAAGTCTCCTGGGCATGTCTAGTTGGCCTGCTGCACTCTTTGCTGAATCTTCTCAATGGGAGGGGGGAAATCATCTCATTTTACCCGGCAACCCACCTCCAAGATCCTTCTCTCTGAACGCTCCACTGAGCCACATGCAACTCAGTCACTTCCAGGGAAGGGTAGGCTGGCTTCATCAGCGCTAAGTGAAATCCTGTGTTCCTGCCAGAGGCTTTGATATATGGAGCGATGTTGGTAAGGGCTGTGTGTGGGATTTTTCTTTTTTTTTTAACCCACGTCCCTGGTATTCCTTGAATGGCAGTTGACAATTCGCTGCTAAGTAAAAGGAGGTACTTATTTTTATTGCGGGGGCCTTGACAGCTTTATGTTCACTCTTTAAAAGCCAAGAGTCATGTGTGTAAAGGTGAGTGGGGAGGAGAAGCAGTGTGGGAAGGAGGAAGGGAGGGCCGGGGCAGGTGCCGACACATCCCATGGTTTCAGTGCCGGAATCAGAATCTGAGCAGTATTGACAAGCATGTGTTGATCTGGAAGCAAGAGGGGATGGTTCTTGCAGCTTGGGGAGGAGGGAAGGTCTGAGCCTGGCCCAGCAGAAAGTACGATTCCTCGGCCCCCGCCATGCCTCATATTCCCAGGATGCCGCGGTGGGAACTGGGCTGTGGCTTTCCTGCCCTGGCACTGCCCTTTTGCTGGAATTTCAGGAAGAAAACCCCCAAGCTCCAAAAGAAAGGTATTTCTTTCCTATTTTGTGATTCAATTCTTCCACGAAAAGACACTTCGCCCAGCTCCCCTTCCCTCTCCCGTCTGAGAGGGGGATGCTCCTGGGACTGAGCCTCTGGGGACGGGGCCAGTGGGGAGAAGGAGGAGAGGGGCAGGGTGGGCTCTCGGTGACCTGCGCCGGACTGGAGGTGGGGTGGGAGGGGCTCTTGTCCTGAATCCAGGAGTGTTGGAGCGATGATGAAGTAGGAGCTATATTAAAGGGAGGTGACAGCTAATCTTTCTACTTTTGCTTACCGGAACCAGCACAGTGTTCTGGGGTTTTCCAGCAAATCTGGGGAGAGGGCTTAAGAAGTAAAGAATGGAGGATGGTTTGTGAGTAGAAACGGCGCAGCTCACCCCTCTCTCTCTTCCCTTGAGCCTTGCTGCTGTCTGAAATTTCACCTAGACAATTTTATTCCACTGAGTTTAAACAAGAAGGATTAAAGTACTGATTTTAGAATCACAGGGCAAATATGACCTTGGACAGATTCCTAATCTGAGTCTCAGTTTTCTCATCTATGAAATGGAACAACTGTAGGGTTCTTATGAGGACTAAATGAGAGCACACGTGAAAGCTTTTAGGGTCGTCTGTCATAAATTAGCTTAATTAATTAAATGTATTAATAATTAGATTACATATTATAATTAATTAAGATTTGTACCCGTTTAGGTGGAAATGCGTCTGTTAAGGGTGACGGGTCCAAAGCGATGAGCAGTTCCGGGTGGATGCGTGGCCGGCAGAGGTTAAAAAGGGTAGTAGGGCACTAGTTCCCTGAAGGACTGAGTGCAAGCTAGGAGGGCTTGGCACAGAAGGGGGAGCTGGGTTTCACCTCTCGGAATCCTTGGGGTGGGAAATGGTCGTTGAGTACCCGTCTGCCGTCTTCCTCCATCACTGGTCCCTTCCCTAGTTTCCCTGGATTTTTTGGGTTCATCTATTCCCTTATATTTGGGCTCTTTCATGTCCACCCAGGATCAAAGGGTAGCAATTAGGATCCACAAGTCAGCAGTAGGCAGAACTCACGATTGGGTCTTTGGAGTTCCAGGGATATGGAGTTCATCATATGCGATGTGAGATGAAAAGTGACCAACCCTGACCTAGACAAACTGAACAAACAAGGATGCCCTTTCTCTCATGTTAGAAGGGACCTGTGGGTCCTGATGTCTCTAGAGCAGGTCGTGGTCATTTCTTGGTAAGAATAACTTGGACTGATTTCTAGGCTAGAGATGGAAAGTTTGGAACCTTTGACATATGGGTGATATTTAAAGCCGTGAGATTATGAAGCAGATGCAGATGCAGAAGGAAAAGCCTGAGACACTGCAACCTTTAGAGGACAGGGAGGAAGGAGGAATCATCGAAGGAGGCAGGGAACGAGAGGCCAAACAAATAAATGGAGAACCAAAAGTCACGTGGGAAATTGCCTCAAGAAGGAGGGGTGATTTGCTGGGTCACATGTTGCTGATGGAGCAGTTCAGATAAAGACTAAGAATTTGACCTTGGATTTTAGAAACGTAGAGGCCATTGATTTCTTTGACAAGCCCAAGTTTGAGGAAGTGCTGAGAAGAGTACATTTAGGAGAGGAGAGATGGGCAACAGGAGGAATGGAAGATAGCAGGTAACATCACTTTGAGGACGAGTCTGTCGTGTGGCAGGTTCTGTGCCAGGAGGTAAAAATAGATGGTGAGCCAGGCAGGCTGTCTGCCTCTGAGGAGCCCACAGTCCAGTGGAAGAGAGATGCTTAACTAAATCATCATAAAGGGACACGAGAAGCGATGAGGTATGCACAGGGAACGCCATGAGCACAGCAGAGGGAGTAACCGGTTCCCTCTTAGAAGGAGGTGTTTGAATTCAGGCTGCAGGAAAATCAGGTTTCCAGGTGGGCAGCAGGGAGGGCTTTCACTCCAGAGATTTTCTGTTTTTGTTTTTTGCGGTACGCAGGCCTCTCACTGTTGTGGCCTCTCCCGTTGCGGAGCACAGGCTCCGGATATGCAGGCTCAGCGGCTATGGCTCACGGGCCCAGCCGCTCCGCGACATGTGGGATCTTCCCGGACCGGGGCACAGAACCCGTGTCCCCCGCATCGGCAGACGGACTCTCAACCACTGTGCCACCAGGGAAGCCCCTTCACTCCAGAGTTTTTAAGAGAAAGACTATTTTTCGTTCTTTCTATCATAATCTCCAGCTACCAAAGAAGCTGGTCCACAGCAGACACTCAGTCTATATTTGCCACATGATTTCATGAGTTGCAGTGGAAGGAATTTGCAAGAAAAAGAACTGCAAAAGAAACCATTACAATAATGTGGACAGTAGGAGCGAGGATAGAGAAGAGAAAGAGTTTAAAGGGGATTTAAAAGGTCCTGATCTGTTAAGAAGGAAGGAGGGTTGTTACAGATACTTCGAATGCTCACACTTTTGCTAACTGGATTAGTTGAGGGCGGGTACCTTGCGTTAATGGCTTTGTACTCTTAAGGTCTAGGAGAATGCGTGCCGCTTGACTGCTTGATTGATTGAAGGCTATTGCCTGTGGGGAAGTGTGTAGGAGAAGCAGTGATATGGGAGAGTTGGGGACGGGATGAGAGTGAGATTGGAGAAGACAGTGGGAGAGCTGCCATCAGATGTTGGGCTTATAGGCACAGAAGAGGGACAGAAAGAAATGAGGGAGATAGAGATGATATAGAGAGAGAGATTGGACCAGGTATGCGGATTTATGTGTCAGTTTATAGGTGATATCCAAATGCATGGAGTTGCATGAACTTTTGCAAGGATAACATCTAGAGTGAGGAGAAGTCTGAGTCAGAATGCTAGGAGATGACACACTGAAGGGGCAGGTGGAGGAAGGGCAGAGCAGCTTGCAGAGAGATGAGACTAGAATGAGGGTGGACTGTTTCACAGCCACATAAGAAGAAAGTCTTGGGGAAGGAAGGAGAATCAATACCACAGAGTCTTCAGAGAAGACCAGTAGAGTGTGGAATGAACATAGGTCTGATCTGGCCATTAGGAGGGCACGAGAAATCTTAGTGAGCAGATTGGATGGGAAGATGCAGCTTGTGAAACAAGGTTGAGATGGATTGAGAGTTTACATGAATAACAAGGGAAACAGTAGAGGCTATGAGGGTGGATGACTCCCTCCAGAGGTAGACATGTTTTTCTATGAGCATATTGGTGAAGAGAAGAAAGGCAGGTATTAGTTGATGGCATGAGAGCAGGGGTGGGAGATGATTCTTTAATAAATTGGTAAAGATTTAGACTCACATGCTCTTTCAATCTAAGATATAAAAGAGGAGTGAAGACCTAGGAGAGGTGAAACGGATGGAACCCACAGTTCAAGAAACATCATCTTAGAGGAAAGCACAGGGTACTTTTCTTCCCCTGAGAGAGGACAGACAGACGGACAGAGGAGGAAGGATAGGAGAGGCAGAGACTGGAGACCAGGGGGCTCTCTCATGATGCCCTTCATTTGGGGAGATAAGCGAAGGAGGAGACAAGGTCACCTGCTGAGGCAGAGGGGAGGGGATTGCGTGGTGAAGATTTGGACTGAAGGTCTTGTGGAGATCGGTACGCTCTGTACGTCTGCGGCCTGAGAAAGGCATGGAGGGGGTGGTGGAGATGCTGGACGGAAAAGGAATGTTGGAAAATGAGTGTCTTGAGGAGAATGACATTGAAAGGCCTGACTGTGGACATGGGAGGAAGAGAAGATGAACACAGGACACGGCTGAGAGACTCGGTTGAGGAGAAAAGCTGGTGGGCTGGCTGTGCAGAGGGCTGGAAGAAGGAACTTGATTCCAGATCGTCTGCCTTGGGACCTCAGAGTTGGAGATCATGTTTGATAGCTCTGACGTCTCCATGACGGTATCCTTCTCCATGGGCATCCAATGGGCTCCTTGAGCCCAAGTTTCAACTGCTCTGAAACACATCTGCTTCTCCCTTTGGGGTGCCCTCCCTGGACCCCTCAAAGGGAATTTTACAAATGTCTCCTCGTCTGTGTTTTGAGTCAGATCATTTTAATCATTTCCTTCCAGTTTGGTGAAAGCAGAAACCTAAGGCTGTATAGTTCCTCACATCCTCTAACTGTTTCTCATTATTTTGCATGGAGTCCTTTCATTTTCATAACTTGGTAGTAAGCTAATTGAAAGTGAGAACCACATCTTACAGTCCCTCCTTTTCTGTATAACCCATTTCACGTGACCTGCTGTTAACACATGCAGGGCACTCAGTAGATGTTAGTGTGAAGCTGGATTCATTTACTGATGGGGTCCCTACTATTGTTTAAACTATAGAAATGCCCAAATTGTCATGAATCACGGAAAGCACTTGCTTAAAGATGACATCATTCATTAAGTAATTCAGCAAAACTGGTTGACTGTCTACGGAGCCCAGGCCCCATGCTAAACAAGATAATAACAAGAGACCCCTCCCCATACTCCCGGCCTCAGGAAGCCTACAGTCTTGCAGAGGGCACAGTACTTACAAATGACAATAGCACAGTGGAAAAGGGATTGGGGTATTACAGAAGGGATACAGGTGCACAGAGTGGCAATGGAGCCCCTCGGGCTGGGTCAGGGAAAACTTGGCAGAGGTGGTGATACTGAGTCAGGCCAAGGAACATATAGAATCTTAGTAGACAGGGAAGGGAGAGAGAAACAGACTGCCTCAGCAAGGGCATGAGGACTAGAGAGCACTGTGGGCTTTGAGATCATCAGGTTGAGGTGTCAGATCAGGCAGAAAGGTAGGTAGGAGCCAGTACAAATGCCAACCTGGTTTTCAAATTTTAGCCACAGAAATATTTAAGCAAACAGTCTCACTGGAATGCTGAAAGTAAAACAGACAACAACCCAGCAGGTCAGGTTGGGAGGAGGGAGGAGGGAGGCCCACGTGCTCAGCTCCTCCGAAATGCTCTCACCTCTCAGCATCTGAGGGGCCTCTGAGGAACCCCTGGAGCTTTGAAGGGGGAATTTGAAAATCGCTGCTGTGGCAATTGGGGAAGAAGTGGGTGACTATTAAAAACAAGGACAAACGTGCTCAGGTAGACCATTTGTTTAAATAGCAGGAGGGTTTTGAACAATTACAGGAGAGGAGACCACAGCAGGGGGAAGTGAGAGAGGAGTCCAGCCTGGCCTAGGGCAGCGGGAAGTGGGGAGGACACGGTGGATTCCAGAGAGATCGCTGCAGCTCTTTACACGTGGCATCCGCGTTAATTAGAGACTGGATAAAGGGGACCAACCAGAGAGAATCATGGGGGAAACCAAAGGGCTTTGGAAACAGTGTCCTAGCGACTGGAGTGGTCAGTGTAACAGAGCCCTAATTATGCCAGAGAGAAAACCAGGCAGGACAGAGCTGAAACCATGACTGTCTTCTGAATCTCCAGGACACAAAGGCATGGGGCCCTGGGGCCCTATGGGGCCCAGCCAACCAGTGTCCTGATTTATAAACAAACCTTGTTACACTGCTGGGGTGGGGAAATTATAGAGCCAAGTGCTGACAGGGCTCAGTGGAGATGGTCCACACATGCTGAAGGGAGGGAGGGAGGGAGGGAGGGAATTACACTGAAGGCAGTGTAATTTGGAAAAATATTTTTAGAAAGCAATTTGCATACTGTAGTCATTAAAATGTTCAAACCACTTAAACTAGGAATTCTACATGTGGGAATGTAGAATGCCCTAAGGAAATAGTCCAAAAGAAGGAAGAGCCTAGGTTCATCCATCCAAATGTTAATTAATCAATTAATTGGGAATTATACATTGCACTATATACATTCCAGGAACTCTGCTGGGGGGGTGGCCATGTTCGCTGTGGCCATGCTCATAATAGTAGAGCCCGGTAAACAACGTAAATTATTTAAAATGCCGCAATGGTTTAATACGGTATGAGACATCCGCATGATAGACTATTATGCCTTAAAGCTGCATGACACAAGCAGAATTCAATTGCTTCTCTTGAGTTTACTACCTGGGCTTGAATTCTGACGGTCCTGTGTGCTGGCCCCTGACCTCGGCAAGTTCATTAGCGCCTCTAAGGCTCAGTATCTTTCATCGGAAGGCGGGCACAATGATATCAACATCTCATGGGATTCCTGTCCAGATTAAATGAGAAAAGGTGTACACATTCAGCATGATTCCTAGCACAAAACAAGCACTCATTAAAAGCGAGTTGTTATTTTAAATATGATAAATGTGGACAAACAGAAAAAGACTGACAGACTGCCTCAAGTGGACCTCCCCCAGTTTATAGCCCCAGGAAATATTCTGTGTGATTTGTCTTCTGTGTTTTGTTTAGACAATCAAGACCTAGACAAAGCACTTTGACCTATCAGTTCCTCCAAGGGAAGTCAGAGTGACGGGCAGGCTCTGCTTTTCTCTCTTCCCAGCGGTGTTCGGCCAGCGCTTGGATGAGACCGTGGCCTATGAGCAGAAATTCGGCCCCCACCTGGTGCCCATCCTGGTGGAGAAGTGTGCCGAGTTCATCCTGGAGCACGGCCTGAACGAAGAGGGCATCTTCCGACTGCCTGGGCAGGACAACCTGGTGAAGCAGCTGAGAGATGCTTTCGACGCAGGGGAGCGGCCCTCCTTTGACAGGTATGCCGTCCTCGCCTCGCCTCTCCTGTGCCCTGCTCGGCCGAGAGGACCTCTTTCTACCAGTTGAGCTATGGGACTCGGACAGATGCTTCCAAAAGCCCTGGTTTGCAACAGAAAGAACCTTTTGTTTTGCTCGCAACTCAGAATTTGGGAGCCTGGAACACAGTTAGAGGAACATTCTGATCATTTAGGTGAGAGATGATGGAACTAGAACTGGGGCCTTGCAGGGCGGTCAAGAGGTGTTTAGGATATGGTGGGAGGGGAAGGGTGGACCAACGGAGCAAGATGGGACTTAGCTCTAGGCACGCACTTCGGAGTGGGTGAGGGGTGGAGAATTGCTGAGCTGCCTGTACCGACTCTGGGTGGTGGATAAGACACCATGTCCATATCCAAGGGCTCCATGGTCTTCCTCAGCTTTCCAGAAACGGCCAGAGCCAGGACTTCTTGTTAACTTGGGCGACCACAGTTCCGTGCAACTCTGAACTTGGTTCTGAACCCTTTGGGAGGGGGTGCATACCGACATCTTGGCGTTCTCCCAATCTCCTCTGTGGAGGTTGCCCAGTCCTGTTTGGGGCATTCCAGACGCAATGACATTTCTTCCACCATCCCCCTCCCGCCCCTGCTGCTGCAGCCACCCTGCCAAGGTTTCCTTCTCTGCCCTGCTCAGCAGGTACGACCGCCACCCGACATTGTATACTTTCTGTCTGTTGTGCAATATTTGCCCCAGTTGCCTGCACGCGCTTGTCCTGCTGGCAAGAAGGAACCACTCTTGTTTCCAAATCGGCAGCCCATAAAACAGGATTCATTGAGACGGGCCTGAACTCTTCCAGTTTCCAAAGGCTGAAATCCCCCCAAGAGCTTATTTACGATAGAGGACTCGGGCTGATTCTGGGAAAATCGTGAACAGCTAAGTGTGATGCTGTGTGGAACGTCTCACCCTCCCTCTCCCTCAGCTCCCACTCCAGTCACCAACGATGCCCACCCTCCCTCGGAAGCATCGCCGAGACCCGTCTGCTTCTCTCCATTCTCAAAGCCACTGTCTTAGTTTGGATCACCATATGTCTGTCTTTGCTGCCCTTGGCATGCAATAGGTTAATTTATCAAGGTGCTGTATTGTATCAGGAAAGCAACAGGTGAAGATGTTACTGGAACTAGAGCAGGTTAGGGGCATCAAATTTACAGAGCTTTCAGCAGGACCATAAATCACATTTCATTATCAGGCACCTATTCAATCAAGTTCACTACCTTTATATTCACTTTTCTTTTTATGGTTTTAACTAGCTTTATGTTGATCAAAAAATACAGGTGGGTTGTTGCGAAGGCAATGAGAACAGTCAGCCAGGAGGACTAGAGGTGATGGTGGGGATTGCCGAGCACCTGCCCAAGCCTTGAGCTTCTGCATCTGTAAAGTCAGCCTGGGTGGTAGACCTGGAGTCTTTGATTCTGTGAAATATTTGGGGCTGGAGGGAAGAGAGTTACCACACCTTGTCATGATAGCTCCACCCTCTAGAACTGAGGGAAAGAGTTTACACATCCAGTAATAAGAAGGGTGGCCTGTGGCACTTTGGAGTCCTCCCAGGGATGACTCTCGTGTCCACGTGACCCGTGTGGGTGCTCACCTAGATCCTCTACACGGGTCATGTAGGCAGTTCCACCAGAGATCCCCGAAATTACCTCGCTAGAATGAAGAAAAACAAAGGCGCTCTTACTAGGTAGATTCTACCGGATGTATTTGGTGCTCATTAAACATATAAACAGTATGGGATGGATATCCATCTACTGGGATGGATACTGCCAATACACAATACACTTCCCGTACCTATATTTCTGTGAGAAAATGACATACATGCCACATTATAAGGTCAGTGCTACAAGGGAAGAGTAGCGGACCACCTGAGAGGCCCTGGCTAATCTCTGATGGGTCAGGCATTGATCTCATAAGTTCATATAACCTCATATAGGGATGTTCAATTAGGTTGGAGGAAAAGCAGACTCAGGAAAAATCATGCTGGAAACTTAGATTATAAGCATGACATCTGATCCAGCTCTGCTACAATGGGGGCACAAACATTAAACCAAAAAGGTAAAGACATAACTGTAGAATTTCCATTGTGTTAAATGCCAAAAAATGAAAAACAGATGGTATGAATACCATCTATTTTTCATTTCATTCCATTTTTTCATCATTTTTCATTTCAACAGGAGGCTTTTGACATGGTCTGCTGGATTTAGAATGCCCCCCCCAAAATGACACTTACGCTGAGACAATAAACAAGCCTGAGGACTTAGCCCCAGACCAAGCAGCATCATCTTCCCCTGGCAAAATGAATTGGGAAGTTTTCTGTGGTTTGCAATATTCTAGGATGATTTAGATGGCTAACTGTGTTTTCTGATGATAATTTTGAAGTATCAATCCTATATGTGTGGTTACAACCCCTTTCTCTTTTCTCATGTTGGCTATTAGTTTCTCCTGATTGAACTATCTGTAGAGTTTGTCTTTTTTTATTGCTGTTTCTCTTCAAAAGTTTCTGGTTCTTGATGTATCATCTATACTGTTTTTCTCATTTCCAATTCTTGGTTTTCCATATTTGTTCTGTGGGTATGTTTTGAGTGTCGGGGGCTGTGCCAGTGATGGACAGTGCATTGGAGAATGGAGTCAAGGAGCCAGGAGGCCAGAAAGGGGCTGGCAGAGTCCTAGCAAAAGACCGTGGCCTTCTGGGAAAGGACAGGGAGTGAGGCCTAGAGGGATTCCTGGGACACTTGCCGAGTAGGATTAGAGGATGTGGGGTGAGGAAGAGACTTCAATCGAACCTGAGACCCTGGACGCTGATGAAGCCCACTGGGTGGACTGTGATGCAGATGATTTGGGACAAAGGAGATTTTAGGACTTAGGAGAATGCTGCTCCTGCAAAGTGTCAGCTGGCTGCTGTCCTGCCATTTTCTGGGGAACTTCTCCTGCATTTTGACGAGAGGGCTTTGCCAAGGTATTTTTAGGCAGTGACTCAGCAGGGAAGGCTTTTCCAGAATCCCCACCTTAAGTGAATGGTCTCCACCCCCGATTTCCTGAGGGCAGCAGTGGAGCAGAGGCAGGGCTCTGTGCCAGCTCAAGTTCTCCTTTGGAGGCAGAGTTCACAGGCTGCAAAGTGGGGAACCTTTCCAGAAGACAGTTCCAACCACTGGCTGTCAAAAACCAAAAAGAAAACATTTACATGAAACATCAAGATAGAGAGCTCCACAGTCAAGCCTTGATGTTCTGGTTTCTGAGGCCTCAGATGCCTGCCTTCTTCTCCTGCCCAACTCCACCCCTCCCGGCTCTCCTGCAGGATGTGATCCCACCCAGCCCAGCCGCTTCTATGTCCCCATTGCTGAAGCCCAAGAGCCACTCAGATCAGCTGGACCTCTTGCCCCATCACAGCTTTTCAAAATACTACTGGGAGTGTCTCTTACAGATACCAGTTTTTCTTTTTCTTTCTTTCTTTTTTTATTGAAGTATAGTTGATTTACAAAGTTTCAGGTGTATAGCAAAGTGATTAATTTATATAAATATGTGTGTGTGTGTGTATATATATATAATATATATATATATGTATTCCTTTTCAGATTTTTTTCCATTGTAGGCTATTACAAGATATTGACTATTGTTCCCTGTGCTATACAGTAGGTCTTTGTTGTTTAGCTATTTTATATATAGTATTGTGCATCTGTTAATCCTAAATTCCCATTTATCCCTCCACCCCCTCTTTCCTCCTTGGTAACCATGTTTGTTTTCTATGTCTGTGAGTCTATTTCTGTTTTGTTAATAAGTTCATTTGTATCAAATTTTTTTAAGATTCCACATATAAGTGATATTGTATGATAGTTGTCTTTCTCTGTCTGACTTACTTTACTTAGTATGATAATCTCTAGGTCTATCCATGTTGCTGCAAATGGCATTATTTCACTCTTTTTTATGGCTGAGTAATATTCCACTGTGTATACATACCACATCTTCTTTATCCATTCATCTGTCGATGGGCATTTGGGTTGCTTCCATGTCTTCGCTATTGTAAATAGTGTTGCTATGAACATTGGGGTGCATGACCAGTTTTTCTTGATATGAAATAAATATTTTTCACTAATGAGTTTCAAGTATATGGTATATTCAGACTCATGTTCTCTTATAGAGCTGTGGAATAAACACAATAGCTCCATAAACCAGGGATCAGCAGACTTTTCTTAAAGGGCCACATATGAAATATTTAGGCTTTGCAGACCAGACAGTCTCTGCTGCAGCTACTTAACTCTGTTCTTATACCAGAATTCAGCCAAAGACAATACAAAAATGCATGAGCATGGCTATGTTCCTATAACACTTTACTTATGGATGCTGAAATTCAAATTTCACATGATTTTCACATGCCATGAAATATTCTCCTTTTGAGTTTTTTCCCCAACCATTTGAAAATGTTAGATCCATTCTTAGCTCACAGGCTGTACAAATAAAGGTGATGGGCCAGGCTTGGCTGGTAACATGTATATGACTTGGTAACATTTGAGTCTGCATAGCTCTGTCACTCCATGAGGACAGAGATCCTGTGTGTCCCTCAGGTTCAGTGCTGAAACCCCAGTGCCTGACATAGTGTCTTGCACCTAGTAGGCTCTCTCAACACATTGGTTGAATAAATGATTGTGTGAATATGTGAATGAATCCCAGACCTACTTTAAGCTCTCTGATAGACTAAAGAGATCAATGGGTCATAGCTATAAGGAGTTACCACATGAAACACTAGAGACTAAGTAGAGAATGCTCAATTGTACTAAGTGACTTGGAGAAAGAAGAAAGCAATGAAGACTAGAATAGTTTAACAGGCTTATTGGAAGAGTAGACCTTAAACTTATCTTTGAGGCAGTTAGGTAGAGAGATAAAGGAAAAGGTCTTGGGGGTTATTATTCCAGAAGGGGGAGTTGCAAAAATATTTTGGTCAGATACATCTTTATCAGACTCTACTCCTCTGCAAAATTTCTTTTTGGAAGCTGGGATCTTATTCAGTGGATCACCAAGGGGGAGGTGAGGAGAGTTCTGGAGTTTTGTTTTCAAAAAACATTGTTTGTTTTTTTCCAGAGATACAGATGTGCACACGGTAGCCTCCCTGCTGAAGCTCTACCTCCGAGACCTCCCAGAGCCAGTAGTCCCCTGGAGCCAGTATGAGGGTTTCCTGCTCTGTGGGCAGCTCATGAATGCAGATGAGGGAAAGGTTTGTATCTCAATAGAGTTAGTTGTCCTGCTTCAGAAGGTGAGGGTTACTGAACACTATTCTGGTAGGCAAGCAACAGTGGGTCATGGGTGAACCCCATAACTTTTGGTGAGATACTTTGTCAAACTGGAGCTCTCAGCAACAAAAGTGCAATGAATCCAATCATGGTGACAGCCTTTATGGGATGTTGCACTCCAACAAATTACTGGACTATCATTAAATACCCCCAAGTCACTCTAAAATTAGTAAGAGAATGAGGATGCTTCTGAGAAGAGTTTCAAGCAATATGGCCTTGCTAAGACCCGCTGGGACAAAAAGACAAACTGACCCACCTGGAGGGCAGGTGAGAGGTCCAAATGTTCTAGATCTGTGATGACCATGCGTGTCACACATGGGTATACAAGAAACACATGTGCCAGGGAGAGGAAGGACAGAGCTTTTCTTGGTTCCTTTCAGCTGCAGCTGCCTGTAGGGTCTGCAGTCCTCATCTGCAGCATCACGCAGCTCCTCATCAGCAGGAATTTTGATCCTTATGTAAATTGTTTCCTTAAAGCCCTTATAGTCAACATGTTAAACAAACTAACCAACCAGTAAAAGGAAATCTGACTGACAACAAGCTAGCCAACCAGCAAAAGAAAACCTGACTGACAACAATAAAACCATTATGGTTTTTAACCAAGATTTGCAAAACTAAATGGCCCATGAATGCATTTGTTACACAGCTAATAAAGGGGTCTAACTGCCCATTTTGGGGAGGTTAGTGTTTAGCACTGCTATGTTAAAAGTTCTCTCTGGCAAAGTGTTGCACAGAAAAACTTGCAATGAATTTCACTTTGATTTTGCCATTTAGCAAATGATGCATCTTCTGTGAGACTCAGTTTATTTACTTAGCCCAAGAGAACTTTCTACAATGATGGAACTATTACCTAACTGCGCTGTCCAGTGTAGTAACCACTAGTTATACGTGGCCACTAGGCACTTGAAATGTGGCTAGCACAACTGAGGAACCAAATTTCTAATTTTATTTTATTTTATAATAGTCACATGTGTCAAGTTGCTGTTGTATTAGACAGCACAAACTTAGATACATTTCATAATATCAGGATTGTTTTGGAGACCGTGGGATATGTGTCACAAGTGAGTGACATTTTAAAATGATTGATTCAAGGGGATGTTTAGTCTCTGCTCTACTTCAGAATTTATTATATAGTATGCTCCCAGAAAAAGTATATATATATTTATACATACACACACATATGTGTGTGGGTATATATATATATATATATATATATATATATATATATATATGTATATATATATATAAAATCATTGAAGAGATAGTGCCCTAGCCCTGGAAGAAAATACAGCTGTGAGAACTTCCATCCTGATTCAGAGGGAGGAGACTCACAAATTAAGTAGATCCTGGTACAAGAAAAAAGGTGGTTTTATATTTTAGCATGAGGAAAGAAAGAGCACAATAAGGATGCAACTAATACACTATAGCCTTTGTAGCTATTTCCCAACACAAAAATTAGGTTGCATGATCTGATTTTAGGATATTTTGTGTATGATTTATGAATTTTGGGGGGGTTAAAATAGGATATGGAAAGTCTTAATTTATACAGGCATATCAGCTCACCTTTGCAAAAGTAATACAATTTTATGGAATAAGGTTTAAAAGTTGGCTAAAAAGATGAATGCTTCAGGTGATGTCTTGCCCCACAGCTTCAGGGAAAGGAAAGGAGGTCCATGGATGCAGTTCTGACAAGCAGACTCCCACCCCTGAACTTCCTTGATTTAGATCTGCTTCTCCCAACTTTTCTCGATCTCAACATATTTGAGAGTTTCTAATCCATGGTAACACAGATCTGGACAGGGTGAAGGATCACAGCCTCTCTCATGGGTGAAAACGTGGCAGAGGCAATCACTGGGAGGCGTGAGTCTAAAGCAACCTTTGCAAAGAATTTACTTGACTAAACTGAAGAGGAGGGAATCAGTATGAAGCAGGCATTCTAGATCCAGTGGGGCTGCAGCCAGTCACTGCGTGCAGGCCAACACGCCATAGGGTGCATTTTCTCCTGGAGGAGCTGCTCAGGTTTGAGTTTAGCCTGTGTGTCTCATGTGCACTGGTGCACTTCTACACTCATGATGTTGTAGATGGTGACTGCAGACATGCCAGGACATGGAAGCAACCTAAGTGTCCACTGACAGATGAATGGATGAAGAAGATGTGGCACATATATACAATGGAATATTACTCAGCCATAAAAAGAAACGAAATTGAGTTATTTGTAGTGAGGTGGATGGACCTAGAGACTGTCATACAGAGTGAAGTAAGTCAGAAAGAGAAAAACAAATACCGTATGCTATCACATATATATGGGATCTAAAAAAAAATAAACAAAAATTGGCTCTGAAGAACCTAGGGGCAGGACAGGAATAAAGACGCAGACATAGAGAATGGACTTGAGGACACAGGGAGGGGGAAGGGTAAGCTGGGACGAAGTGAGAAAGTGGCGTAGACATATATACACTACCAAACGTTAGGTATATAGCTAGTGGGAAGCAGCTGCATAGCACAGAGAGATCAGCCCGGTGCTTTGTGACCCACTCGAAGGGTGGGATAGGGAGGGTGGGAGGGAGGGAGACGCAAGAGGGAAGAGATATGAGGATATATGTATATGTATAGCTGATTCACTTTGTTATACAGCAGAAACTAACACACCATTGTAAAGCAATTATACTCCAATAAAGATGTTAAAACACACACACACACACACACACACACACACACACACACACACACACACACACACACAAACTATGGGAACAGGAGTGACTGCCAAAGTGTTGCTTCTGCAGAGATACACCAGTTATGCTCCAGGGTCCCATTGCTGGCAAGTGAGCAGGCTCTTCTACTGGCATTAAAAATCTTTTCCCAGGCTCAGCAGGAGTTGATGAAGCAGCTCTCCATCCTTCCTCGAGACAACTATAGCCTCCTGAGCTACATCTGCAGGTAAGAGGCACCTGGTATCAGTTCCATAATTTTCAGCCACACAGAATGAATTCCCCAGTTAGAGGAGGAAAGAGTAACTCTGTGAACTTAAGAGATTCTGTTCCAAACCTCTGGGAGGTCAACTCTATTCACATAGCACTGAGGTAGTTTCCTGTGTCCCCAAGACAATTGAAAGGATCCCGGAAAACTAATCAGCATAAAAAAGAAGCATGCTTCCTTCTTCAAGCCTGCCCCAGTGCTGCCCAGAGTCCTCGACAGGCATTAGAACCCAGAATCCTTATAATATTTCTACAATTATCTCCCATCTTCCTGTCTCTGGACCATAACTTAGCACCCCAGAGACATTCATCCCAGGCCACCTTTCTTAATTCCCTTTCTGAGGACGGACCTGCTATGTGCTGTCTCTGTGGCAACACATAGCATGTGGATTGACCCAGATCTGGCTGAGTTGGGAGCCTGGATCTCCATGTCAGACGTAGTTGAAAGTTATCTTTATTTTTTTTAATTTATTTATTTAATTTATTTATTTTTGGCTGCTTTAGGTCTTTGTTGCTGTACGTGGGCTTTCTCTAGTTGCGGTACGCGGGCTTCTCATTACTGTGGCTTCTCTTGCTGTGGAGCACAGGCTCTAGGCGCATGGGCTTCAGTAGTTGTGGCTCGTGGGCTCTAGAGCACAGGCTCAGTAGTTGTGGTGCACGGGCTTAGTTGCTCTGCAGCATGTGGGATCTTCCCGGACCAGGACTCAAACCTGTGTGCCCTGCATTGGTAGGCGGATTCTTAACCACTGTGTCACCAGGGAAGCCCTACTTTTATTTTTTTAATATAATTTTTTGTAGTTTCCAGATGATCAAAGAGTTACATGCTTGATATGGAAACTAGGAGAATATGAAATACTGTAAATAAATGAAAATTTCCCCAAATCCCCTCACCCAGAAAAAGTCACTGTTAATATTTGAGTGTGTTTCCTTCTGAATGTTTTTGTCTCTGTGATAGATGATCACATGCATCAATATAAATATAGGGAAACAATTTTTATACCAAATTAGAAATATATTTTTTAATAAAATATATATACATATATGCTTGTATCCTGCTTCTTTTGGCTAAATGTTGTATTGTGAGCATTCTCCTATGTCACAAAGTAGGATTATACATGACTCCGTAATATTCCATAATGTTTCCTTATTTGGACACCCCTCCCCTGCCACTTATTTGATAATTTCTCTGTATTTGGAATTTTATGTTGCTTCAGCCGATCCACTTAAAAATGGTTTTGAGAGACAATATTTAGAAGTGTTTTTTCTGATCTTTTCAGGTTTTTAAAATAGTGAATCTGAGAGCTTCATTCCTCAAATAGGTAGGATTACAGCAAAAATTCAGTGTTAGTTTTTGAGCACTTGCTGCGAATTTGAGACGCTTGCTGTTGTAACCTGAGGATGAGAGCAGGGAGGCACCATGAATTCCCATTTCTGAGATCTTCCCATGATGAAGTTTTCTTCTCTGGAGACTCCGCTGGGATAGGTGCTGAGAGCCTGGGAGAGAAGCCTGTAAAGTCAGGACCAGGGATAGTCAAACACCCATTTTAGTCCTCTTGTCTCCTCTTAGCTCCCTGAGCTGGACCCTGCCTCCTGCTGATGTGACTCCTCACCCACCCCTGGCCCCAGTGCCACCATCAGCAGCTGGGTTGCGTGTGTCTCTTCTTCCTTGATCTTGACTCTTTCAGGGGGAAGCTAAATCCTTGTAGTCAGAGCAGACTGGTCCCATTCCTGGGACCAGAAGTAAAGAGTTGAGACCCACCTCTGGGATCCTGTGGGTACCTGGAAGTGCTTCCTTGTGGCAACTTCCTATTTCCTACTCTGGGATTTCCTGGTTGCCCACAGGTTTCTCCATGAAATCCAGCTGAACTGTGGCGTTAACAAGATGAGTGTGGACAATCTGGCTACTGTGATTGGTGTGAATCTCATCAGGTCGAAGGTCGAAGACCCTGCTGTGATCATGAGAGGTACGCTGGTCCTGTGGTGAATGTAGGGGCAGAGGAAGTAAAGACAGTGACATTGCTACCAAATTGCTCTGCAATTTGCCAAGCATTTTCCGTTGATCATCTTGTCTGAGTTGTAAAATAGCCCGGTGAAATAAGCAGGCAGGAATTATGTTCATTTTCCAGGTCACAGCAGAGCAGAGACGTTAAAGATTTACCAATCATCACACAGTATGATAGGCTAGCACGAGAACAGTTAGTTAGTGTTTCTTAGTCTTTTAGTACTTTTAAACATCCTTAGCCAGAGAGAGCAAACAAGTGTGATTTTATAAGACAACTCCCAAAGAGGTTACTTGTAAGGCTGTGCTGAAAAGACTTCTGAGGTAGTGTCTTGGTTCAGTGAACAAGAGTCCTGACACGGAGTACTGATGTCTGCCATGGTTTGGGGGAGGCAGTATGCCTGGTATTCATCCTCTATGCATGCAATAAGAAATCAGATGTCATATTGAGGGTCACATCAAGAGAGAAAGATGTATTCATTTTCTTTCCTGTCGTATTGCCTATAACCTGATCAAAGACTGATCCAGAGAACTGTAGGCCGAAAATAACCCTCTTTCACCCCACTGCCATATTCTTCTTCTATCCCATCCCATTCACCACAATCTCCCACCCCAAGCAATTAAGAAGGATCCTGTGAGGAGCAAATGAGGTCCTTTGGGGCCATGTGGTTTTAGAGTCAAGTTTAGAGACAGACATCTCACGGGTGGAGAACCTTGAGGACCACCTGCCCTCTTCCCCGTAGTCCAGCACTACAAATCTCTTTCTTCTTTCTTTCAGGGACTCCTCAAATCCAAAGAGTGATGACCATGATGATCAGAGACCATGAAATCCTCTTTCCCAAATCCAAGGATGCACCCTTGTCACCCTCTGCCCCCCAAAATGACCCCAAGAAACCTCCAGTGGCGCGAAGCTCTGTGGGCTGGGATGCCACTGAGGACCCTCCAATTTCTAGGACAGACAGCGTCAGTAACATGGTAAGGTGCAGAGAGCCTTCCTCCTTCCATCCGACTCTTCCTTCCGTCCAGGTCATTCCATGTAAGAGCTGCTCTGGAGTGGCGATTTAGGGAGTCCTGGGTGATGCTGTGGCAGTGGGCACAGCTGATATAGACCCATTTGAATGAGTCTTGAAAGCCTGGCCTCTTTCAAAATCTAGTTTCTAGTTGGTATCCTGGAGGTGGGATTGGTGACATGTATGCCCATCCCCCAATGACTAAGCAATGGGAGTCCTCACTAAAGCCCACTCTAAACCCTTTTAAACTCAGTCCAGGGAATTTCGATGGGGAAACTACATATCGCAGTGTTAATGTTCTAGTGAGAGTTGTTGAAAATTCCGGGTGAAAGTCCAGAGAGAACGGTTTCCTGCTAAGCCATGAAACGTGATTCCTTTCTCAGAATATGTGATGTGTTTGTGTAATATTTCTCATTCCCTGATAAGCTGTCTCAGCAATGTCAACCCCCTCATTTGTACTGAAGGGTTGGGGCTCACGTTCACAATGTCAAAAAACTCTGCAGACTCTGAAATTTAGACTATTTAGGCCAATAATTTACAAAGCTCAAATATTTTAACGTATTTATAGAGGCAAATATTTTTTAAAAGAACGTGTGAACTTTATATAGCAGCTTAATTCTTTATGTGTGGTCAAGGAATGAATGTAAAATTTCCAGTTTGCCGGGTAATGTCAGTTGCCTACTGTTAATCCTGAGGTTGATTAAGAATGTATTGGAAAAAAGATGGTGGTAGTTGTGATTTTTCTTGGGTGAGGCCTGTCTGGACACAGTGCATTTACTAATACTCTAAAATAAATTAATATTTAGAAATGTTTATACGTCATATAATGAAATCATCCCAGACGTCTTTGAGAGTAGCCAGGGTTGCACTCATTTGACAGGTTTCTGTATTTATTGTAACAGTATGGGCAGCAATGGACAGGCAGTGTGCTGGGAACCTTAAATAGATCACATCTGGAGTCCTCACCGTTACTTTGTAGGGCAGAATTTATCATCCACATTTTATAGATGAGGTGCTGAGGCTCAGGGAGGTTGACCAGCTGTCCCAAGATGACAGCAGTAGAATGGTAGAGAGTGGGACTTAGATCTAGTTTGCACCTCAGGGCCCAGGTCCTTCTGATTCCAGGTGGGGTTGCCAAAGCAGGTGATGAGCTAGAAGCATCAGACAGACAGCTTGAGACCTGATTCTCTCATTTTAGGGCTCAATCTTTTTAATTTAATCTAAAAATATATAGCATCACTCAAGAAAGTCAAAACAAAAGAGATATGTTTAGAACTCCTGCTCCCTCTGCTGTCTTCACCCACCTTATCTTTCCCTGCCTTTATCAGTTTCTTTTTTATCCTTCCAGTGTTCCTTTATGCAAATATAAGCAGATATGAGTGTAAATTGTTACTTACCTCCCTTTTTACACAAAGCATAACATGCTCACTCTCTCCCTCTCCACACACACACACACACACACACTACTGTGTATCTTGAATTTTTCTGTTTAACAGATACCCTGGAGACCTTTCCATGTCAGTACATAGTCAGTACCTCATACAACCTCAAGTTTCTGGCAGATGTATGATGTTCCATCCTGTGCATGTACCGTGATCTACTCAGCCAACCTCTATAGATGAACAGGTTTCTTTTACTCCTTTGTACTACAAGCAAGGAGGCAATGAATAACCTTGACCATACTTCATTTTGTGCTCAGGCAAATGTATTTCTGGGATAAATTCCCAGAAGTATGATTGCTGAGTCAGAGGGTAAATAGATTTGTAATGGGTAATTTTGATTAAAATTGTTAAACAGTGGTTGTGCCATTTTGCACTTCCACCAGCAATGCATGAAATAACCTATTTCCCTATAGTTTCGCCAGCAGGGTGTGTTGTCAGATTTTGGAGGATTGCCCATCTGTTAGATGAGAACTAATATTTCAGTAATTTTAATTTCAGTTTGAGTTTTTCCTGTTATAAGAGTGTTCAAACATTTTTTTTATGTTGCATTTTTCCTCCATGAAATCTCTGATCTTGCTCTTTGCCCATATTTATATTAGTCTTTTTCTTCTCAATTTTTATGAACTTTATGCATTACGGAGAGTAGCCTGTTGTCTGTGATATACATTGCAAATATGTTTGTCAGTTTGTCATTTCTTCTTTGATTTAGCATGTAGTGGTTTCTTTGTTTTATTTTTAATTTTGTGGGTCATGGAAACACGTGTGGGTTGAATTTATCAAATTATTCTTATATAGCTTCTGTATTTGGGTCATAGTTAGAAAAGCTCCCCTCCCCCCCATTCTAAGGTTATAGAAGAATCCTAGTTTAGGGCCCCTTACCACAAGCAAACCATTGATTTTAGTCAGCAGTTTACCTCTAGAGCATGAGTTCCTTCAAGTATAATATCCTTTTGGAAAAATGCCACACAGATAATCAACTAATGTGACAAATTAGGAGATTGTCTTCTAATTGAGTTTCATAGGTGTGTGGCCAGGAGATACTTTCTTTCAAGTCTCTAATCCTTATCTTGGGAACGTGACACGTGTGGGAAAAACCCATGTAACATCCGTGGTCACTTTCTTCTAGGCCAGCGACTCAGATGCAACCAGCCCCACTGGACAACGGCCAAGTGATGGGTGTCTAGAAGACAAAGCATCCAGGGAAAAGCCAGGAGATTGGAAGCTGCAGTCACGGAAAAGGACTCAGACGCTCCCTAACCGGAAATGCTTCTTGACATCAGCTTTGCAAGTTGCCAACAGCTGCAAAGTAGAGATCTTTAAAAATGAGTTCTGGTCTTCTTCGGAGGGGAAGGCAGGGGACGGGCACAGGAGAACGATGTCTCAAGGTGTGCCACAGTTTCTCGACTCCCAGCGGACTTCCACCTACGATAACGTCCCCACGCAGCTGGGGTCCCCTGGGGATGAAGCCGGTACACTATCATCCCAGGCCTGTGACTCCAAGAGTGATGCTCTTGCCAGCCTAAACTCTGAAACCGGGCCTGGGAGAAATAACTCTGGAGAAGAGGAACTTGAATCTTTGCAGAGGATGGTCCAGAAGCTGCGAAAGGAAATAGAAACACAGAAGCAAATGTATGAGGAACAGATTGAAAAGTAAGTCAAAAGTAAGAGGGCCCTGGGCAGCCACTCGCCTTCCATCTTGAAAGCAATAGGGATTGTTCTTCTCTGCCAGAGAAGTGACATTATAAAACTTCAGTTACAGAAGACGCTATCTACAGCAGTTGGGCCTAATGAGGAACAGGGCAAAGGCATTGAGGAGATGACTAAATTAGTGAAAACTCTAAGCTTTACCTTACATTCATGAAAAGTTAAATATGTAGCTTAAGTAGTTTAATCAACTGTTTCCAAACAGTGGTTGTTTAAGCATCAACATGTCTTAATGAATTAAGAGAAATTTTAAAAATTTTCATATTAATGTCATTCATCAACTCTCAAACATTTATTGAGCATCTACTATGTGCCAGGCACCATCTCAGCTGTTAGAGAATAGCACTGAACAAAACACACAAAAGCCCTTTTGCTTATAGAGCTTTCCTTCTAGTGGAGACAGACAGAGAATACAAACAGATAATTTAAACATATGCTATGTTAGATGATGGAAAATGCTAGGGAGAGAAATAAAGCAGGGCAGGGGGTTGGGGAGCTCAGGAAGGGGGTTCCAGTGTTACATAGGGTGGTTGAGGAAGGCCTCACTGAGAAGGTGACACTCGAGCAAAGGCCTGAAGGAGGGGAGGGAACTAGTGAGGTCCACGTGGGAGGGGTTGGGGTGGGTTTGGGGGAGAGCAGGCAAGGCAGAGAGAACCGAAGTGCAGAGGCTATGGGAGGGGAGGGGTCTGGCGTGTTCATGCAGAGGAGGAGCGGTGGTTGGTGGCAGCAGGGGAATGACTGAGGGGAGAGGGCAGAGAATGCAGAGGGCCTGGTCAGCCACCTGAAAGCCTAAGTGAGGCAGAGCTTCTGGGCACCCCTGACCTGACTGAGGCTTCACTGGGTCAGGATCACTAACTCTCCACGATCTCCGACTGCAGGGGTGAACGGAAGCGAGGCCAGTGACATGGCCATTGCCACCATTTCACACAAATCTCTAAGATGCTCGGACATGATTTGCTCACTTGAGTAGATAAACTACTTCCTTGAAATCTTTTTCACACCACTGATTTTTCCTGAGAAGAAACCTCAATCCAGATTTGCCTGAAGTCACACTAATCAAAAGTTAGTAAAATGTGAACCTAGTGGGGTTTTCAAACGACGGGTACTTTTCAGTCCCTAGAGACTCAGGTACATGAAAGAAAGACTTTGGTTAGCCTGATCCTTTGTTCCCTGCAGAGGGCCGCCCATCTAGAACAACACGTAACTTCTTGTCTAAAAACCTGAAATCAGCTGTTTATAGACTCTGAGACTTGGGCGACATCTTGGCAGTGACCAAGGCAGCCCCAGAGCAGACACTGAGCCCCAGTTTCTAGCACGGGGGTCTTTGACAGGGTGGGGAAGAACTAGCTGCCCTTGAGGTGGCCGCTCCTCCTGAAGGGAACAGAGTCTTCTGAATCCACTGTCAGGGGAGCCTCCCATTCCATCCTCGGGAGAGGAAGGAGAATTAACATTCTACAGTGCCTGCTCTAAGCTTCATGCTTCAGACACACCTTCTCATATAATCCCCTCAGTTATCCCGTGAAATAGGTAATACCCCCATTTTACAGAAGAAATGGGAGTTTAGGAAGTATAAAAAGATTGCACAGCTCGTCATTGGTGGGGCTGGGATTCGAACTCGGGTCAGCCAACCTCCCAAACCCACTCAGGTTCTACCTCTCCACTGAAGTCAGTGGTCAAGATCTAGCATGGTGTCTCTTTTGAGGTTTCCCCCCCAAAACAAGAAAGATATGGAAACCTCAGAGAAGAAAACTAAATTTGTAATGGGTGGAATTCCAGAGGAATGAGACTAATTTGGCTTTAAGAAGAAACAGGCAGGGGCAAGCAAAGCTCTGAAGAGAGGCCATTGCCTGCAAAATGGACCAAGGCCCTTGAAGATAGAAGCCAGAGATGGGCTCAAACAGGAGCTCAAGTCTCCGTATAAAAATGAGCAGGCCATTGGGTAGCAGGGAAGCTGCATCTCACAGAAAGAAATTCTGAAGCCACTTTCCAATCATAGTCTCCTCATCGGCCTGAAATTCCCTCCTTTGGCTCAAAAATGTCATATGTACTCTCATTCCCAAGGGTTAATTCGGCACAGCCTGGAGGGAGAGAAATGGGCACCTGAGGCTAGACTAAGGTTTTGGCCAGTAACAGTGAAAATCCTGCAAATTCAGGAATCCAACAGATCCTTCACTTGGAGTGGGATTCAGAAGCAAGGGTGGGACTGGCAGGACAGTTATTCCCAAGGGGCAGCTCCCCCAGATTCTCCAAATCTCGGTCCCCAGGAGCCTTCATAAGAGAAGGCTCTGGTCCGTGCTCTGCAATGAAGCAGGATGAGAAAGCATGCGTGTGCACACAGGTGCCGAGAATCTGGAATCTGGATGGGGTTCAGCAGTCAGTCAACCTTGCAACTGAGCAGGACAGATGCAAGGCGCTGTGGGACTGTAAATATTAGAGGTGGTCTCTTCATTCAAAGACTTTATTGTGTGGTGGGAGATACAAAACGCAAAATGGCATGAAAAACAACACAAGAGATGTCATGGTATGGGTGACAAATGACAAAAATGGGGACAGGCTCTGGGAATTCAGGTTTACTGGGAAGTCCTCCTGTCGGGGGTGGGACATAACTAGGAAGTACAGGTTGGAGATGGGTCTTGGGATGTGGAAGGTTAAGTGGACAGAGGGGGTTGAGGGCAAGGCTGAAGAGAAAGTCTAGAGGTCACACCCCATCCTTTCATTCTTTTCTTTCCTTCCTCGTAGCCTTGAAAAGGAAAATTACGATGTGTGGGCTAAGGTGGTGAGGCTCAGTGAAGAACTGGAGAAGGAGAAGAAGAAGTCTGCAGCCTTGGAAATCAGCCTCCGCAACGTGGAGCGCTCCCGGGAGGATGTGGAGAGGAGGAACAAGGCCTTGGAAGAGGACGTCAAGGAATTTGTCAAATCGATGAAGGAGCCCAAGACCGATGCTTGAGCGTCCCAGGAGCACCACAGAGACAGCCTGCAGAGACCTAGCAATGCTCCCTTTCTCGCTGCTAGCTGATGTCCAGGAAGCGATATTCCTCCCTAAGAAGGAGAGGACATTTTGGGGGGGAAAACATCACATTTCCCAGTAGATAAATCAGTGGAGTTTGCAGGAGGATAAGCATGAGCAGGGACTTGTGTGGACATCTCCGAGCCCCGGGGCTGTATTCAAAGGGATTGCATTATCCCACTGTGGTCTCAGGCCGAGTGAAGTGGCACCTCCCATGGCTGAATAGCTGTGTCCAATGGAGACTCTGCTGCAGGCCACATCCCAGGACCCAGGCAACAGGCTGACCCCAACAGAGGCTGGACTGAGGAGCTGGTTCTTTGTTTCCTGTGTGGGACATTTCACCTAGTCAGATGGCCTCCGGGTGTCTCTGAGACACAGGGGCCAAAAATGATATTCAGCTTTTGATTTCTCGCCGTGGTGGGCTGTGTTTTGAAGGGCTGCACCTACTGAAGCCAGGACCCCATTCTGCCACCCATTCTGCACACTCTCCAGGGCTGCAAACTCAAAATTAGTATTAGGCAAAGACAAAACAAGCAGTAAACTGGATTCATGAAAGCAAAAGCAATTAGAAAATTAGATTCAAATTTAAAAAAAGCAGAGCTCTTGGCAATCCATACAACACCATTATGAGAGTAAAAGTCTCCCCTGCCTGGGGAAAGATGTGCCGCTCTCTGGGCACATGGCTTGATGAGCAGGTCACGGGCTGCGTTCCAATCCCACTTGCCTTTCAGGGGCCACGGCTGCATAGGGCAGGCCCACTATGATACAGCTTCCTTAGATGCTAGTTGGGTGTTTAGATAGTAACAGTCATCCTTCTGCATTAAGCCACCCTGGCCAAGGCCCCTGGTGAGGCCCCAGGCCTTGATACGTAGGATGGTGGAGTCTTTCGTGGTTTTTGTCATTGTTCTAGTTAGGTGGTCTCCAGGCTCTTTTGACCATGTACCCCATCAATAGAAAATATTTGAGCATACATTCCTCAATATAGGTATATTTATTTATTTATAAATTATACACACATACTACTGTATTGCTAGATCATAAAACATACACAGGACAAAAACTGAATCATGATGAGATAAAAACAAATATAAGTAGATATTCTCAAATGTGCTTTTAGCTCTGGAAACTCCTGGCCCAATTTCCCAGCAGGTATTACCTGTACTAATGTTACATAGTTCATCCCATTACTCCCATAATTTTCTTGAACTCTTGAAACCACGTGGCTGAATTAGTGGTTTGGAATCTCTGGTTACCACAGTGAGAGTTTAGTCTTCTGCAGCACCTGTGTCTCCTCCTTTATTCCTTTCTCTCCCTTCGTTTTCTGCCTTTTTCTCCTCCTCTCTGTGCTTTCTTCAGTCTAGTTATTCCCCACTGCCTGTGGCCGTGACATATTACTCACAGAGTGAAAGGGATGGACAGGGGGTCGGTGTTTCTCAATCCTGCTACCCAGACCCTGCTCCGCCCACCTCCAGCCCCCCAAGGACCAGACTGACAGAGGGCAAGGATGAGCCCTAGAGCTCCTCGTAGAGACTTGCTTACAGCAGACTGGGGGCGGGGAGACTGATTTGGAACATCGTTAAGTAAAGCAATAAAATATTTGATTTCCTGAGTTGATTTGTTTTTCAGTTACAGAGTAGCAAACATAGAAACACTTCCTGAACACCTAATGTCCACTGATGAGTGTCTGTAGTTCTGCCAGACGTGTGCCATGTTCTCCCATGGGTTCCTGGCACGGACCCTTTGAATGCTAACATAGACGTGAGTATGGAAGTAGCCGGCTTCACAGTTCCAAAGGGAACATTTGTTTGAAGGAGCGAAGAGGAAGCCCTGAAGCCTGTTTTCTTGGGGGTCCACGTTATAGGACCTTGCTGGGTCTCAGGCTGGGTGGAAGGCCCATGTTTGAATCCCAGGCCCCTCCTGGTCAGGTGATACCTCTCATTCCACACTTTTTGCCAGAACTGCAAGATCACAGAGCGGCAGGTCCAGCACCAGAAGACAGAAAGTCAAGTCTTCACAATCGAGAGGGGACCTGGCTTGCCTAAACTGCTCCTGTGCCACCCTCCATATGAGGAGAACACAAGAAAGAGTTTCTCCAGGACCCCAGGCCGTCGTGAGTCCAAGGAAGGGCCAGGGAAGAAGATCTGGGGTCTGAGGCCACTGTCCTCAATGCCCCAAAAGACCACCTATGCTATGCATGGCAACGTAGCTCCAGGCCTTACCTGGACCTGGGAGCCAATTTCTGGAAGGCAGAGCCAGACTGACCTATGTCACCGGTGCTCTCCTGGACGCAGGAGCTCCCACTGTTACTTTCAAAGCCCTGCCATGGGCAGGATCTACTGAATCTGCCTTTTTCCAGCCACCCACTCCTTCACCGTCCCCTCTCTTCTACCGGCACAGGTGCTGAGAACTCCAAAAGGTCTGCAATATGCATGTTCAAACCCCTTGCCCTCTTCCCACCAACATTCTACATGTCCTCACAGCCTCGAGCATGACACGTTAGGGCATTTTCTCCTAAGCGTGAGGCACATCTGATGGTTTTCCATACGTGTGTGCACTGGGTAGGACACTTTGTATTAGGGGATTGGCTGGGATGAGTCCTGTCTATATCCGCTTGGACCACTCTAACGAAATCCCACGGACGGGGGGGTAGCTATTGGCCACAGCTCTGGAGGCTGGAGGCTGAGATCAAGGTAGGTGAGGATCCTTTTCTGGGTGGCAGGCTTCTGGTTGTATCCACACATGGCAGAAGGGGGTAGGGAGCTCTGTCGGGCCTATTTTGTAGGATATTAATCCCATTCGTGAGGGCTCTACCCTTATGACTTACCTCCCGAAGGCCACATCTCCTAATACCATCCCTTTTGGGGGTTAGGATTTCTACATGTGAATTTTTCTGGGGGATGGGGTGACAAACAGACCAGAGCAAATCTTTTCCAGTGAATCTTGGTCAGTCTGAGGCCTGGAGAGATGGAATGTGACGTCACTAGTACAGAGTCTGCTGCCAAGGATGCAAACAATAGACGTTTTGTTGTTGTTGTTTTGACCAATTGTTTAAGTCCTGCTCAGAGGCCCATCCTCTCAGGAAGCATGGAGCAGGGGACTTCAAAGCAGCCCAGGGCTCTCGAGAAGCGGGGGAAGAGATGCAGCACGGCACAGTAGCTGATGGCTGGGCTCCCAGCTCAAGACAGGAGGATGTGTGTGCACTGACATCATGTAAACTTCCACATTCCATCCCTTCCTCTGCAGATACCATCAGGCTGTGTGCTGGCCCGGGAGCAGAGAGATCACTTAGAGGCTAGTCCTGCCATTCATGTGGGCTGGCTTCACGAGAATGGCATGAAATCTTTCATCCTGCAGGAGAAGCCTGGGTGAAGGGAGGCCCCAAGGATGGAGATTCAGCTGTTGCTCAAGGCTGGCCTTTGGTCAGCAACAGAGAGCTGCCGAGTGACTTCAGACAAGGAGTGAGCAGAGAGTACCAACAAGGATATGCAATGCCAGCCTCTCTTTCCTCTGATGCCTGGAAACTATCTTAGGATCCTAGAACAGCACTGGAAGACACCCTTGAACTTGTCTAATCTAACCTGTTCATTTAATGGATAATGAAACCGAGACTCAGAGACAAGTGAATTGCCAGTGTTTATGCAGCAACGAGGAAGAGGATTAAAGGGCTCCTCTGATCCACTGTTCAGGGATTCTTGGCTTCTGTCCAAAAGTTCTCTCCCCCAGTTTCACAACCATGCTGTGAAACTCATTGAACACCAGTCACTAAGTACTTCCAGAATATAGAGCTGGGCTCAACTCTTGGTCACAACAAGACCCACCTCATATAGTGCCAGTTTCCACTTCCTCTGCATTACCAGTGCTGTCCTGAGACAGTGGTTCTCAGACTTGGCCTCACAATAGAACCTCCTTAAGGATCTGATGCTCAGATCCCACCCCATATCAACTGAATCAGAATCTTAGTGGTGGGACCTGGGAATTTTCTTTTCTTAAAAAAACTTTCCAGTTAAGTCTAATATGCAGACAGGATTGTTAAACATGGTTCTAAAACTGCTAAGTTTGGCTCAAGTCATGACTAATGATAATATTAAATCTACCTGCTCCCCTTTCCCATCTCCAGTCAACACAACGATTGATTGGAGGATACTCTCTGTCCTCCCTTCTTGTCAGTTTATCATGTGTTCACTCATTTAGGATAAGAGATGCCTACAAGATAGAAAATGGATTTAGGATATGAACCCATTTTTTAGATGGGGAAAACTGAGCCTGAAGATGTTACCAAAGAATTTCAGTATAACAGTAGTTTAGTTATTGAAGAAGTCCCAGGAGTTTGATACTTCCTTAATACCTGGGGATACACTCAACTTATACTTTAAGGGTTGACATAGGCCAAGGAGATAAGCACTTCAGGGCTTGATTTAAAGAGTCCTGAGAACAACTCTGATTAAAACCATCTCCCTTTCAGACTCATAGTAGATCGAGAAATCTCTACCAGGAGTCTTTGGGATATTAACCACAAATGTGACATTCCTGGGAGACACCCGTGAAGCTTGCGTTAATCATTAGTACCATCTTTACACCATGTAGTTATCTGATTCCTAGCAGAGAGCTGTGTAATTAGAACGGGAGCCTGGTGGGATCAGTTGTGCTGTGGGTGGTGAGGTGGATGGAGTGTGAGACTTCACCACGGAATAGTGAAGTGGGGGACGCTGGTCACCTGAGAGCACAGGGTGTACAATCTGAGATGGGTGAAGAGGTAGGGACTTAAAAGGGGACAGGGGGACTCAGGTAGCAGGACGGAGAGCTCATTTGCTCTCAAACAAAGCTGACAACTGATCAAAGTTGGCACTTTGACCACCTTTTCTGCTCCCTTCTCCCCTTTACAGATTGGTGTCCTCCCAGCCTGCAAGGCCCATCATGTTCAGACATCATCCTGGATCCTTGATTGGTGTCATCATCATCATCAACATCATAACAGGAACTACCATTAATAAGGAACAAATACCATATATTCTCTGTGCCAAGGATTTTGTACATGTCCTCTCCTTTAAATCTTAAATCGACTCTTGGATTAAATGCTACTCTACCAATTTTACAGATGACAAAATTGAGGTTTCCATGTAGCAGAGCTGGGAACTGACACAAGTCTGTCCAATTTGCCCAATGCTATGGCCCTCATGTAGAGGAGTGCAACATAGAAAATGATCTCTTAAGTAATGATAGATTAAAATAAAATTTCCAAGAACGTTCCAAGTTTTTTAAGGAGAGAAGACTGGTGTGGGTCCAGGAAAAAAAATCACTAATTTCGCCTTTTCTGACTCAGCATCAATGTGGAGAAATATCTGTGGGCAGATGCCTCCCCACAACCCCGGATCTCACCCCACCTGCTTGCCCTGAGGATGGATGGAGGCCACACATCACCTGGTCTTTGCCTGGAGTCAGTTCAGGTCCCATGTCATCGGCTCCACACTTAAAAGATCTCTTGGGAATAACTCTGGGACTGGGGTCTCCTAAGAGCCTCTGGTTCTACTGTGCTAAGAAGTCAGTCTCTCTACTCTGAACTTTCTCACTTATTCTCAACCCTCTTTTCCATTTATTTAGAAAACACTTTTCTCTTCCCAGGAGCCTAGAAGGGCCCTCAGTGGGCATGCTGGATGCTTTTGAAGGATATCCTGCCAATGAGATCGTTGGGAGAGAGAAAAACCTCCCCCTGTTCCACGTGGAGGCGGATGTGGTGGCAGGGGTGGGGACACAGGGTCACGCGTTCCCCATCATTTCCTCATCTTAAGATGTGTCATAAGTTAAATATATGCTCTGCCCTGTGTAACCTTAGCTAAAACAGACCATTCTGGCTGGAAGCTTGCAGCTTCTGAGCAGAAGGCACAGGACAATCTTCAGTCTGTTTCACATGGTCTGTTTCCTAAATACTCCTGGTAGATCAGCGAGCAGAGGAAATGTCGCCATATGAACTGCTCTAAAAATAAGGCTCATCTAATGATGCGTTTACCCACACCTGCCCTCTGCTTCTTGCTTTTTATCATTACTGCCTTTCGGCTAGGATGCAAAGCCCTAATTTCCCTTAGAAGCTGTCCTGGGGCTGCCACCAAACACGTTCATTGGGAACTTGAACTTGATCACCAGGAAGCAGGTGGTCTGGATTAGATATAGTGTTTATTTTAGGACCGGATATTACCTTCAACAAAAAAACAACCCCAAACAGAAAAAGCCAATACCCTGTTCTGCAACTGAGCTTACTCACCTGCGGAAATGCTGGTCCTTAAACAAAACTAATACCCTCAGAATCCAGCTATCGCCTTCAAGATTCTCATGCAGGATTTCATGGTATTGGACCCAATTGTGTGCACGTCGGTTGTTTGGCTTGCCCTTCGTAATACTCACTTAGTCTTTGATAGACATTATTGTGTGTCTTCCTTGCTGTTCTGAGAGTAGTGGAATCTGTGCCCCAAAGAATTTGAGAATGACTGAAAAAATAATATACATGAAAATCATATGGCATCTAGAATCTTCCATTCCTGATGGTTTATCTCTACACAGTGATAATCTGGGTAGCTGTGTTGCCAATGATATCTTTCCTCAGTACAAGTAAACTGCACCTAAGATACAGCAAAATATTACAATACTGATTCTTCCTCCTACAGTTGAGTGTTTTAGAAGAGCTACATTTGTATGGACATTTTAAAAAACATAATATACTTATTGAGTGCTTCTATTCCCTAAGCATGGTAGACTCTGATTTACCGGCAATATTTCTATTACATCTCACAGTAAATTATGAGGGAGGCACTGGTATCATCTCCATTTTGCAGATGAGGAAACAGGCTTCCAGAGGTTAAGTAATTTGCTTAGGCTCATAGTTAGTATCCTGCTAACTAATTTCAAGCATGCAGATTTTTTTTTCATTTGCATACCTGAAATTAATATGTCCAGTGTGTGCTTTTCCAACACCACAAGCAGTTAATTCTGACACTCTCTGCGGGGAGATGGCATCTCCCGCGGGGAGAACCCACAGGTTAAGGGCTTAGTCCTGCAAGACCGCTCCCCCATTCAACCCTTCAGATACCAATTGTCACCTGTGCCTCTAACTGACCTGGTACAGATGGGGATCCCACCATCCCCTCCTCAGTTGTGATTAATTTACTAGAGTGGCTCACAAAATTCAGAGAAGGATTTTACTCACTAGATCATAGGTTTATTATAAAAGAATATAACTCAGGGACAGCCAGATGGAAGAGGTGCACAGGGCCAGGTACATGGGAAGGGGCGCAGAGCTTCCTTGATCTCCCTGCATCTCGATGTGTTCATCAACCCGGAAGCTCTCCGAACCTCATCATTTTGGGTTTTCTGAAGGCCTCATTCCATAATCACAATTGGTTAAATCATTGGCCCTTGGTGATTGAACTCATCTCCAGCCCCTCTCCCCTCCCCGGGTAAATGACGAGACCAAGGGTATGGACCACTGAATTGGCCCTAGTGATTGTTACCTATCTTCCTTACCTGGCATTCCTATTTAAATTGTTATTTTAATTTTTCATCAAATGTGATGAAAAATTAATTCATGAATTAATTCATGAATTCATATAATTTAAATGCAAGTGTCAATTAAAAGTAATAATTATTATAATGGTAATAATCACCAACTTTTATTGGGTACTGAATATCGCCGGCCAGACTGTTCTAAGTGCTTTTTTTGTATTAGCTGAGTTAATCCTAACAAAACCCCCAGAACTAGATAGCACTCTCCCCTTTTTATAGCAAAGGAACTTGCTTCTGTTTTTGCTCCTGCCTTTTACTGTGACTCTGCAAACTGTCTCGCATCCAGAGGAAAGCATTTTTCTGACAGCTTCTGGGGTCGGAGATGGATCTGGGGACACATGAGGGCAATGCTAACACTTCAAACAATCTCCAGTAATTGGGTGAATTGTTCATCTGACAAACTGACTTTTGGCAAATTAGTCTGCTTCACATGCTAATAGCCAAGCTCGGCCAACTGGAAACAGAGATTTACCGGAAACCCCAGTAAAGCATAAGTGAAGTTCGCACCTGGTAGGAAAAGAATTAGACAGAGGGTACAAGGAAAGGCAGAGGCCGCTTCCTGGACCACTGAACTGAAGATCAGGGCTGGGACAAGGTGGGATGAGGCAGTGGTTAGAGACCCTGCAGAGAGGATCAGCAGGGCCAGAGAAAGCTCGCCATTTGGAACTCCAGGGGGAAGACTCCTGTCTCCAGGTTGCCTGTGCAGTTGCACAGCCAAGGGGGGCAAATGCAGCTCCTTCGCTCTGCTGTCGGCAGCCTGCACTCTGCCCTCCAAGCCTCCATCCTGACTGCTCACCCCAAGGAAGGGGGCCTTTGCTCCACACAGAAGCATGTGCAGGTTGCTAAGCCCAGCACCTGCAGGGCTGCACCAGCCCACGATGGGCACTGTCTCCATCCGACACCAGGGAGCCGCACAGGCTGCTGATGACTCTCCAACAGAGGTCCTGGTGGAGCGGAAATGGAAGCCTAGCTGTTGAGAATGAGGAAGTTCAGGCCTGCCAGGCTTGTTATAAGTAACTTGGTAAAAACTCAGAGACAGAGGGGAAAAGAAGTTCCTTAGATCTCAAGAGATCTGCAAGGGGTCCATCTTAAGATAGTTCTTTATTAGTAATTGAAGATACTATTATTACTTATAGCAGATGAAAAGCTCTCTTGTGGATAAAAAAAAAATCAGTATCAAAAAGATTTTGGAATGAAATAGAGTTGCCGTATGATCCAGCAAACCCACTCCTGGGCCTATATCCAGACAAAACTACAATTTGAAAAGATACATGCACCCTAATATTCAGAGCAGCTCTATTTACAAGAGCCAAGCCATGGGAACAACCTAAGTGTCCATCAACAGAGGAATGGATAAAGAAGATGTGGTGTATATATACAATGGAATATTACTCAGCCATAAAAAAGAGTGAAATAACGCCATTGACAGAAACGTGGATGGACCTAGAGATTATCATACTAAGTGGAGTAAGTCAGAAAGAGAACCATATGATATCACTTATATGTGGAATCTAAAATATGACACAAATGAACCTATCTACGAAACAGAAACAGACTCACAGACAGAGAACAGACCTCTGGTTGCCAAGGTGTGTGTGTAGAGGAGGGAAGGATTGGGAGTTTGGGATTAGCCGATGCAAACTATTATACATAGGATGGATAAACAACAATGTCCTACTGTATAGTACAGGGAACTCTATTCAATATCCTGTGATAAACCATAATGGAAAAGAATATGAAAAAGAATATATAGGGCTTCCCTGGTGGCACAGTGGTTGAGAGTCCGCCTGCCGATGCAGGGGACACGGGTTCGTGCCCTGGTCCGGGAGGATCCCACATGCCGTGGAGCGGCTGGGCCCGTGAGCCATGGCCGCTGAGTCTGCACGTCCGGAGCCTGCGCTCCGCAACGGGAGAGGCCACAACAGTAAGAGGCCCGCGTATCAGCAAAAAAAAAAAAAAAAAAAAGAATATATATATATATATATATATATACACAACATTGTAAATCAACTACACTTTAATAAAATTAGATAACAAAAAGTTTTAGGAATGGAGAGAACCATTGGGCTGAGAATTTAGCAACAGAGACCCAGACTTCCATTCTAAAATTACTTCCTTTCTCTAGGGGGTGGGTCGTACTCCTTAAGTGTAAACAGGGTTATTGCCTTGGGAGAATTGTATCTAGTTTTTAATTATTTAGTCTACTTTGAGGTGTCCACTCTGCCTCCTAAAGCATTACCTGCCAGCAGGACAAGCTCAACTACCTGCACTCGGTGTAGGGGGCACTTAGAGCATGGCCAGGCCAGCGCCACTATGTAGGACCTGCACCCCGTCCCCGGCTCCATGCGTGCGCACACCCGTGGTCCCTATGTTACCCTGGGACCCACCGTGTCAGCTGAACATGGTCCTTGGCCCAGCTTGGCTGTCTTCCTCTGGGGCCCAGGACCAATGCCACGACAAGGCTGCCACAGCAACGTGCAGTCCGTCGCTTTAAGGTGTCTCCTCTCTCCCTATCGTCATGCCATTCATTTGACTAGCAGTGCAAGTGCCCCTCAGAGTGACCTGTGAGACATCACTTCCCTCACCCATAAACTGGGCCAGTGGGGAGATCTGTCTTACCCATCACGCATGATGACCGAATAGGATGGTGCCTGTGAAAGGACGATACAAATGTGAGACCTTGGTCTGAGGATTAGGGTTCTGCACTTCCAGATCCCCAGAACAGGAATTCTCCTGAAAGCAGGCTTTGCACCCCGTTTCCCTGTCAGCGCTCTGGCTCCCAAGCAGGAGCAGGGCACAGATTCTTCCCAGCCCCTCTGACTGCCTGGGTTGAGGATGAGGGTTGTTGCCCAGATGGAGGGCACCTAGACCTCCTGATGCAGCCCGAGAAAATGGGCTGTTCGCGCACATTAAGTCACTATGGGGAGTTTCACGTCCCTGACCATCGGGGAGCCTCCAGGGCAGGAATGTGCTTACACAGCTCGTGGAGACCCCAGGGATCTGGTTCCTCCCTTTTGCCATCCAGGAACCGTGTTCGCGTCAGAGCACTTGGTGTGGAGGAAACGTCTGAAAGAGATACAGAAGCAAAGCTTGCCCTTCAGCCGAAGCCTCCTGCTCTAGGACAGAGGGATGAAGAGACTCTGATGCAGGTCGAAGCTTCCTGTTCACTCCTGCACACCACTAAGAAAGCAGTCTTTCTATTAAAAAAAACAAAACGAAACCCATTTCTCCCTCAGATGTTCTTTTTTAAAGTTTTTTATTGAGGTATAGTTGATTTACAATGTTGTGTTCTCGGCAAACGTTCTTTAATAGCCTTTTAAAAGGCATTGTTTCAAAACAGCTCAAGGTGGTGAACAATGAATAACATTACCATTTGTGTAAAGACTCCTGAATTTGAATCCCAGTTCTTGTCTATTCAATAATGTTATTTTGAATTTTGCATCACCATTAAAAATCATCAGAAAACCTCCCACCCTTGCTGTATTAGTTTTCTAGGGCTGCCATAAACAACAGGAATTTATTTTCTAATAGTTCTCGAGGCTAAAAGTTCAAGGTCAATGTGTGGGCAGGGTCGGTTTCTTCTGAGGCCTCTCTCCTTGGCTTTCGATGACCGCTTTCTGCCTGTGTCTTCACGTGGTTTTTCCTCTGTATGCATCTGTCCTAATCTCCTCTTCTCGTAAGGACATCAGTCATATTGATCTAGAGCCTACCCTAATGACCTCATTTTACCTTAATTACCTCCTTAATTACAAAATTACAAAATCTCTCCAAATATAGTTGCATTCTGAGGTGCTGGGGGCTAGGACTTCAATATATACATTTTGGAGGGGGTCACAATTCAACCCTAACACTTGGTAACATTTTTATCATCATCACTTACACCTCCAATGAAGAGGCATTCCCCACTTTTCAGAATTTCCTCTGCACATCAGTAAAAATTTTAATATCTTCACAACTAGAAACCAGGGGCTATTGTTTCATTTAGTTTTAACTCCCCATTCTGACACTGGAAAAAGGCAGACCTAGGGAGAAGCTTCATCAGAAGAGGAGAGGAGGAGAGTACTCTTCTTAATCACTGTGGCGAGCTTTTCTAAGCTCTCATTCCAGACTCCCCAGGAGCCCTACCTATCTCCCAGCTGGCAGAAGGCAGGGATAACCTAATTGTGTGTGTGTGTGTGTGTGTGTGTGTGTGTGTGTGTGTGTGTGTGTGTGTGTGTGTGTAAAATTCACATCTCTTGATTCTGAACAGTCCTCAGGAAAAAAAAGTAGTGGGGGTCAGCGGAGGTGGTGGCAGGAATGAGATGACCTTACACTTGCCTCCTAGTAGCTGAGGCAGGTCTGTAGAAAACTGCTAGAATTTGGAGAGATGTCCCCATAAAGGTGAAGATGGCGTTTTTGAATGCCCCTCGGAGACCATAGGCCTAGCTGTTAAACCCACTGTGAATGAGGGAAGAAACCAATGGAAAGTTGAGAAGTCCTCAACGAAAAGTTGAGAAGCGTTGGTGGCCCACTCCTGCCACTAGTGGGAGCTCTAGGTTCATGCCGCCATCAACCCGAGGATAGGCTAGAATACGGGGTGAGGATATTTTGGTGGGGCCTTGGACTAGGGGATGAGAGGCTGAGGTCAGAACTCTCCCCTGCAGTGCTATCTTTTGAGAGTCTCATTATTCCACACAGTTAGTTTGGCAAGAGAGGCCATCTCTTCAGTTCCTTACACATTGTGAGATCTAGAGACGAGGGTGAGGGCCCAGGAAAAAACACCCAGGAGGCCAGAGGGACTGCTTCCAGGTTGTAAGCTTTAGTTTGGCTGGGAATTGGACAAAAGGCATTCATCTTAAAAACTCCAGACATTCACCCTGGAGCAATCTCTAAGATGTATAGCAAAAGCTTTCTTGAAATAAAGTGGTCCCCTCTGAACATGGTGCCTGAGAACCAGGGGTAACAAGAAGATGCTGAGGTGGGCATGGGCATCTTCTTCCCCACCTGAATGCATCTCATTAAGACTAACATTATTATTTTTAATTCTGCAATTTGGGACATACCAGGTTTCTCCTCTTTCCAAGTCATTGTTTTAGGAAGTTTGGTGCTGAGCACAATAGTAGCTTTGTGGCTGCCAAAGGAAACACCTGCTGAGAACCAAATGCGGATAGATTCTTCCCCCAGGCCTTAGAACAAGGTCCTGCTGGCAACACACTGTTTTTTTGTTTTTTTGTGTTTTTTTGCGGTACGCGGGCCTCTCACTGTTGCGGCCTCTCCCGTTGCGGAGCACAGGCTCCGGACGCGCAGACTCAGCGGCCATGGCTCACACGCCCAGCCGCTCCGCGGCATGTGGGATCTTCCCGGACTGGGGCACGAACCCGTGTCCGCTGCATCGGCAGGCGGACTCCCAACCACTGCGCCACCAGGGAAGCACAACACGCTGGTTTTACTTCGCTGTACTTATCACTGTTTGTAGTAATGCATTTCGGGTAAGATGATTTGATTAATGTTGATCTCATCTACTAACCTGTGGACTCACGGGGCACAGACTGTGTCCATCTAGTTCATGCATGAGCCTCAGTGATCAGCAGATTTGCTGGTCCACAGCCTCTGCTCTTTTAAGACCTAGAATGGAATACCCAAGGGTGCTTCCAATAATTCCAAAAGGAGGTGTTTTAAAAGAGAATACACTTTGGCTCAAAGCTCTGAAGAACCACTACTTGTACAGAAGTATTTAGTCCTTCTCACCGGAGACACTATCCCATCATAAAAGTCTTTTGCGTGGTTTCCACCTAAACATTTTGGCTTTTGTGTGTATCATATTAATGATACTGGTTGGCATGAAGTAGAAGTTTCCACAACATAAAATACAGATAATTAGTTTTTGGAAAGATATGCAGTAAAGCAGCCCTGGATTGAATTTTAGGTATTTTTAACTATAATGTGCCAGGAATTATTTATTCTAACTAATATTTTTGGAGCACCCGGTGAATGTCAGCCTCCATGAAAGAGACAAGAAAACAGGATTCTTGCCATCACACAAGGGTCCTAGAGCAGGAGGGAGAGAGATGCAAGAAAGCAAACAAAAGAACTGCAGATTGTGGTTAATGCTAGTAAAGAAATGAATAGGGTGCTCTGCTCAAGAATAAACAGATTTTCAGAGATAGCCCTAAGGACATTCCGGCAAAGGAAGTGGCAGGGACACTGCTCCTGGCAGATATGGGCTTAAATCATTAAGAACACAGTCCTTGTGAGTAGACTTGTCCAGTCAGCAGGAAACGTGTCATAATAGGAGCATGTACAGGTTGCTGTTGGGACACACAAAAAGAGAGCACCCAACACCAGATTTGGGGGAGCTCCGTGGAGAAGATGTCACCTGAGCAGTAGACTTATAGCGAGCAGGTCGAGGGACATTCAGAGGAGGGGAAGAAAGGGTTCCAGGCAAAGAAGACAGCACATGCAAAGCAGAGCCTTCACTTAATTCAGAAACCAGCCATCAGTCTGGCTGGGTGCTTTTAGGTCCCAGAAGAGGCTAGAAAACGGTGGATTGAAATCAAAGTGGCAGGATTTTATACTAATTGTTCAAAGTTGACATCTCTGAAGAGAGTCATCAACTGTTGTTTGTCCTTAGTTCCAGCTCAGACTTATAAAATTTTCTGCTAGCACACTGGTACAAAATCTGAAATTTAAGAACTTTATTTTTCTCTTCTGCTAATTTTCCTGGTGCCAGCCGTTTCTCATCTCTCTCTTTCTTTGATTCCGTTGTCATCTCTATTCATTATGTTTATCACATGGCAGCTGGAATAGTTACACAGTCAGACTAAGAATTTTGGAAATGAATTATTGCCTTAAAAAGGTTCAGTCCAGGGCTTCCCTGGTGGCGCAGTGGTTGAGAGTCTGCCTGCCGATGCAGGGGACGCGGGTTCGTGCCCCGGTCCGGGAAGATCCCACATGCCGCGGAGCGGCTGGGCCTGTGAACCATGGCCGCTGAGCCTGCGCGTCCGGAGCCTGTGCTCTGCAACGGGAGAGGCCACAACAGTGAGAGGCCCGCCTACCGCAAAAAAAAAAAAAAAAAAAAAAAAAAGGTTCAGTCCATCAGCTGCACAGAGCCATTGGGTTTTTATTATTTTATAGTAACCTGTGGCGCCAAGCCCATGGGGGCCACTCTCTGTATTACTTCTTTTGTCTCTATATATGGATAGTCTTGAAGACAGTGCAGAGAGCTCAGAGCATTTTTTAAATTAATTTTTATTGGAGTGTAGTTGACTTACAATGTTGTGTTAGTTTCTGCTGTACAGCAAAGTGAATCAGTTATACACATGCATATATCGACTCTTTTTTAGACTCTATGCCCATATAGGTCATTACAGAGTATTAAGTAGAGTTCCCTGTGCTGTACAGTAGGTTCTTATGAGTTATCTATTGTATATATAGTAGTGTGTATAGGTCAATCGCAATCTCCCAATTTATCCCTCCCCCGCTTTCCGCCTTGGTAACCGTAAGTTTGTTTTTTACATCTGTGACTATTTCTGTTCTGTAAATAGGTTCATTTGTACCATTTTTTTAGATTCCACATGTAAGCGATATCATATGATATTTGTCTTTCTCTGACTTACTTCACTCAGTACATATATACAATGGAATATTACTCAGCCATGAAAAAGAATGAGATCATGCCATTTGCAGTGATGTGCGTGGACCTAGAGATTCTCACACTGAGTGAAGTCAGAGCATGGTTTATTAAAAAGAAATTCTTGGGTTTTTTACTTCTATCTTTTGAACTCCCCACGCCACCCCCAGCAGTAACTTCTCTTACCCAATCTTTTATGCTCCACCCTCATCAGAGTCGCAAAATCACTTTCCCTACTGGAGATGTGTTATTGATCTGTGTGTTTAACCTTAACTCCCCCCGACTTCTCTCCTTGCCGTCTCCTTAGTCAGTCTATCAGTCTAGCTCCTCTCGCTTTGTCCTCTCCTGATGCCTTTTCTTTATCTGGCTCTCTCTTTCTTTGCCCGTCATCCAACTCCGCACCACAGAAGTCTCATAACCTGGCAGAGACAGACACAGCCCAGAGAGCAGGCGCTGGCATCCAACTGTGTGGTGTGTGCAATGCCAGCCTCCCTCCCCACTTGACAGCCTCAGCTAAAGTCAATGACCATTCCCAAGTCTCCGTTTCTTCTTCTAATACTGGTTATAAGCTGATTTAGTTAAGAGTGTTTGGCTGTAAATAAAAGGACACCCAACTAAGAGTGACCCAGGCAATACAGACATGTAAGAGTCTCTCCTCATGAGAACTCTGGAGGCAGGTGGTACAGGCATGGCAGGGCACCTCCACAATGTCTTAGGAGCTCAGGCTCTCCCACGCTTCCCCCTCCCTTGTCATCCTCAGCCTTTCGGCTTGTCTCATGCTGGTCACCTCCTGTTTCCAAAATGGTCACTTCAGCTCTGGGCTGCTTGATCAAACTGAAGTCAAGGAGTAGAAGACAGATGCTCCTCTCTCTCTGAGGCATTGTCCTTTGATCTGGAAAAAGAAGCCTCCCCAGAAGACTTGCCTTAACTTCCCATTGCTCAGAATGGAGTCACGTGACCACTCATAGCTATAAAGGCAGCTGGGGAGGCGCACATCTGGCCAAACGGGGCAGGACACCTCGGTTTATTCAGATCAGTGATGAGCCATGCCATGGTGCAAGCTAAATTGGGGTTCTCTTAGCAAAGAGGCAGGAATAAGCAAGGGATCAGTTGGTTTTTTTTAACATCTTTACTGGAGTATAATTGCTCTACAATGGTGTGTTAGTTTCTGCTTTATAACAAAGTGAATCAGCTGTACATATACATATATCCCCATATCTCCTCCCTCTTGCGTCTCCCTCCCACCCTCCCTATCCCACCCCTCTAGGTGGTCACAAAGCACCGAGCTGATCTCCCTCTGCTATGCGGTTGCTTCCCACTAGCTATCTATTTTACATTTGGTAGTGTATATATGTCCATGTCACTCTCTCACTTCATCCCAGCTTACCCTTCCCCCTCCCCATGTCCTCAAGTCCATTCTCTACGTCTGCATCTTTACTCCTGTCCTGCCCCTAGGTTCTTCAGAACCTTTTTTTTTTTTTTTTTAGATTCCATATATATGTGTTAGCATACAGTATTTGTTTTTCTCTTTCTGACTTACTTCACTCTGTATGACAGACTCTAGGTCCATAAGGGGTCGGTTTTTACTTGCTACTTCATGATGCTGCCATGAGGATTAAATAAGGTGTCACTCTTGGAATGATGCCTGGCACTTAGTAAGAGCTTAGAAAATGTTAGCTATTATTTTTTATTTCGATCTCAATCATTTTTGGTCCTGTCTCATCACCCCCTGGCTGTAGCATCCCAGTGTCTTGTGAGTAGTCAGTTCATGCTCACTTTTAACTGTGTGTACCTGTGTGCTATGTGGCACAGATGAAGAAATTAATGTTTATAGGCAGAGCTGAGGTGATAGATGTGACCTACAGGAGGCACAAGGGGCTCAGAGCATGAAAGGAGCGTTAAGGGTTTGGAATATCTAACCAAGTGAAAGATGGAGGTGGCTGGGGACACTTGGCAAGATTGTTGGACAGTATTGTGGTGAGAGACTCTGAGACTACAGAGACTGCACCCATCTCCTGGCTGCATGGTTTCCCCAAAGCAGCCCAAAGGCAAGATAGAAGAAGGCAGAAAGTAATATGAACCCAGGCTTGGAGCTTTGCCTTGCGGATGAGCTGACAGGACAAGGAGACAAAGTGACTTGAGAATACAAGTCCAAGAGTGGGTAGACGGATGGACAGTAGATCCATGACACAGACATGGGAATGAAACTCGGAGAGGCTGATAAATTAAGATGAAATGCATGGGGGACGTGTGTGTCAAGGGATCTGGGATCTTTTTAAGTCCAAGAACAGGTACAGTCAGTGATGGTGAGGAAGCTAGTGGGGAGAGTGGGTACCTGGCTGAGTGTCTAGAGGGGGCAGCTCAAGCCGTGTCCCTTACCAAATGAGGACTGAACAAACCCATTCCTGCCTGCTTGTGCGACACACCGCAGGTTGACCTCATTTGGCATATGTATTTCTATAAGATTGTTTACAAGTTTCCATTTTTCTGTCAAGATTGATCAATTCCCATGTATTTCTATTACATTTTCACTAATGTGTTCCATCTCCCAATGTATCACCAGCAGAGCAAAGACTGACAGCACTGGCACCATTGCCTTCTCTTGGGTGATACTCGGGGATGAATCTTTAACTGGGGCCTTGACCTGTGACATGAGGACCCCACAGTCACTGCCCTACATTTGTCATGCTGACCCGAAAGCCGCAGGCACAGAAGTCACTTACCAAGAGAGAGGAGGCGTCCAGTAGGGTCTCTACCCTAGGATATTGGGCAGAGACGCAGGTGGTCAGCCATGAACATGACAACACCTGGTGGTGACTAGCAGACCAAGACCACCTTCCAGTTTCTCAGTATGGGTCCCCAGCCCTGACCTTTTCACCAACTCCACATTTCTATTTCTCACTGCTGGACACATCCTTGGGCAAGGGTGGGCATCTCACACTCAGTGTTTTCAAGCTGGAACTCTTGGTTTTCCCCTTCTTACCTCCTCCTCTCCTTCATCATTCTTAGTTAAGAGTGTCACCATTCAATATATATACAATGGAATACTACTCAGCCATAAAAAGAATGACATAATGCCATTTGCAGTAACATGGATGGACTAGAGATTATCACATGAAGTGAAGTAAATCAGAAAGAGAAAGACAAATACCATATGATATCACTTAGATGTGGAATCTAAAGTATGATACAAATGAACTTATTTACAAAACAGAAACAGACTCACAGACATAGAAAGCAAACTTATGGTTACCGAAGGGGAAGGAGGGGAGGGGAGGGATAAAATTAGGAGTTTGGGATTAGCAGATACAAACTACTATATATAAAATAGATAAATAATAAGGTATAACACAGGGAACTATATTCAATATCCTGTAATAAACCATAATGGAAAAGAATATAAATATATGTATATATTAAGTTTTATATATATATATAAAACGGAATCACTTTGCTGTACACCAGAAACTAAAACAACATTGTGAATCAACTATACTTCATTTTAAAAATATACAAATATATAAAATTTAAAAAAAGAGTATCACATTCAACCCGTCATCCAAACTACAAAACACTGAATCCTCTGGGTTCTCCACACCCTGCTCTCTCTTCCCAACACATCCAAGCTATTCTATTTTTGAAAATATCTCTTGAATCCCTCCTCTCCCCTCAAGCATTTATACCGCCTCAGACCAGGCCTTTTTATCAACTTCCCTGCTGGACGCCCTACCTCCAATATCTCTCAACTAGGAAATAGGGCTACCCTGGGAGCAAGTGACCCTGGTGGAAAGGGACGGACAAATAGTGTAAGTCACAGTAAGTGGTCACTGAGTCTGAATAGTCAGTGACCTACCACTGTTGCAGCTCCTGGAACTAGGGCAGCGGGAGACGCTCTCTAGTATCGGGTATGAGGGGAGCGGCTGATACTCCGGCAGGCCAAGTACCACGGCTTCTGATTAGAGCAGAATAAGCCACGCAATCACTACTATGATTAGCTCCGGAAATTCAATTCTGTTTTGATTCAACACTAGGCCTGCCACGGTTTCCAGGTCCTGGTCAAGGCATTAGGGCTATCAGGCAATGAGTGAGATCAACATGAGCCTTTTCTTGTGAAGGAAACTTACAGCCTAGATGGGAAGAGTCATTACTCAAGTGTGTTGAATGTTACAAAGGAGAGGGGCAGGGTCCAGTGGAGCGTAACACTGAAGAATTTAACCCAGTCTGGGGGTTTAGGGAAGTCTTCCTTGGGAAAGTGATTCGAAAAGATAAGAAGAGATTATGCAGGTAGGTAGAAAAGGGAGAAATTGTGTCCCAGAGAAATGGACAAAAGAGACAATTGCCTTGTTCATCCAAATTCAAAATACATTGGACTTTGGCAGGGTATAGAAAGGTTCTCACATGAGGCACATGGCCACAATACAGCTGCTTCTTTAAGACATCTAGTTTTAGCACCACTATAGTTTTCTCAAATATTCCACTGACATATCTCTAAGCCACTGTAAGCTAAAATTTGTGATGAAATACCATGTCTTATTTTCAACATTCATTTATTCATTTGTTCAGCAAATAGATTGACTATGAACTATATCAGGCACTGTTCTGGGAGCTGGGGAACAAGTGATACATGTGATATGAACAGAGGTCCATGTGATATGACATTTGTTTTTGAGTGTTGGCCTTAGTATAAAACTGTAACTCTAGGAAAATACCCTAAGTTGTATCCCTTCCCTTTTGTGTACCTTGTACACATAGCCACACATACATCTCCAGGGGAGCACATGGACCTCAATTTTGAGAACCCTAGAGAGTAGTAGAAAGGACTGTTGTTTGGGAGTTTTTGACTCAGTCCTGCTATGAAAGCGACTTTTGATCCCAGAAGTTCATTGAGCCTCTCTGGCTTCCACTTCCATGTCGAAAAAAAGAGTTCAACTAGATGAAATCTGAAACCATTTCCAGCTCTGCAAATATATAAATTTATATACTATGGAGTTGGAAGAGCCCCTAAACTTATCTTGCCCGTCAGGTACTTAAATTGGTCATTAGTAGAATCTTGAGGAAAGAGTGGCCAAGTGTCTGGGGCACTTAAGAACAGAAATGAGAAACGCAGAGCAAGAAGCTCCACTCCAGAGACACACAAGCATACAGAAGCTTTGCCACGAGGTCACCTTCCCCTTATGTCTGCAATGCTGGGGGAATATACACATCTGTCCGAATTCTTCCCCCAGAACTCCCTGAGTCAGCCAGAAGCCAAGTCACAGAAAGGTCCACAATAAACCCAAGACGTAGGTGCCTTTGCTTTCCTATCTCCTCTCCACCCTCATTGCTCTGGGAACATGAAAGTGAACATGCTCTGCAGCCTAGGGGAAGGTTCTGCGAAGAGCAGAACGCGCAAATGCAAATCACTCCCTTTTTCTTATTCTGGAGGAGGATAGGAAGAAGATATGGCCTTCGTGTGAACAGCGGAATTTAGAAGAGGCAGCACTCCTCCAAAAGTCACCTCCTAACCTTTTCAAATGCTTACTGTGGAAAAGTCCTGGCAAGAGTGGTCTCTTTTTTTTTCAATCTGGAATTTTCTTCTCAGTGGTCATTGCAAAGCTGAAAATCTTGGAAATTCCATTTTGGCTTGTTTCTGTGGGACTTTCATTGCCAACAGAGACAGTTTCAGATGAGCCTCACTTAAAAATGTGTGTTTCAACTCCCCACCCCCAAATTCTAGTGTGCCAACTCCACTGGACTTTGCCTTCGCTCAGAGCGGACCTCAGGTGGGCTCACTGAGAGCTCTGTGCTGAAGCCATCCAGGGTTAGAAGGTGGTGCTTCCCCCTATGACAACCTACCACGCATGTGCATGCTTGAAAGTATGATAAAATCAGCTTTATGCTCAGCCTTATGGGAAAAGAATGGAAAAATGGAACAGGAAAAGGTGAACAAACTTCAAAGGTGGCCCAAGGTTTCCAGTGGAGGGGACAGGGGGCTTCCTGCCTTTACTGAGTAACACAGTTAGTTGACATTTATTGCTTCCTTACCCATTGGCACGTACTGTTCCAAATACTTTGTATGCATTAGTACATTTGATCCTCACACTATGTCTATAAGGCGAGGTGCTTTCATTTTTCTCACTTAACAAATGAAAGAACGCAGGCACAGAGAGGCTGAGTAACAGGCAGGCTGGCTCCAGCACCAAGGCTTTTCGCCACTATGCCACATTGACCCTTGGGGAGCAGAAAGGAGGCAGGCCTGGCTGAAGGATGATTGCATGGCCATCTATAGGTTCCACAAAGCTTGGTAGTCTAGGGAGAACTGACCTCTTCCTTTCCACACCTCTGGCCAAAGCACTATCCACTATTAGTTTGTAAAACTGTGGCCAGAATGTGAATTTTCCTCCTATTTCTATTTTCTCCTTCCGGCTGACCCTTCTTTGCTCTTCTAATTTTGTTACCTTCCATGTCACTAGACCAGAGTGGCCGCAAACATTTGTTCAAAGCAGGTATATTTAAGAATGTCCACAACACCTAAGTAATGTGTACACACACACACACACACACACACACACCCCAAAATAGAAATTTAAAATACATTAAATTTAAAATACGTTATTTTCCCACTTGTTTAATAGAATTAGATTCAGAACTGAAAGGAAACTTACAGTTCATTTAGTCCAATAGGTCTCTGCTGGAGGCAATATCACCTGGGTGTGTTACAATGATTGAAGTTGGAGTGTGGTGTTACTTGTATTTAGTCGGGGAGCCAGGGATTTTTTTTCTTTTTTTCATTAAAGTATAGTTGATTTACAATATTGTGTTAGTTTCTGGTGTACATCAAAGTAATTCATGTATGTATATGTATATATATATATATATATATATATATATATATATATATATATATATATACACACACACACAAATATATATTCTTTTTCATATTCTTTTCCATTATGGTTCCCTGTGGCCAGGGATATTAAATGTCCTGTAGCATGAGGGACAGTCCTTCACAACGACAAATTTTTCTGCCTTGAATGCCAGCGGTGTCCCATTGATAAACACTGATTTGAGTTCCAAACTTCATTTTACCGTTGAGACACTGAGCCATAAAAAGGTGAAGAAACTTTCTTCAGGTCTGTTAGCTAGTTAGTAGCACAGCCTGAGGTAGAATCTGGATCTATATATTTTTAGGCAAAGGCTCTTTTTGCTACATGAGAGGGTCTGCACAGGTCAAAGCTATTTTCATAATAAGACATGATTTGCTTTTAATCACTCTCATTCATGGAGTTTTCCAGAGGCCACAAGATATGTGTTGATATTGTACATGAAATGTGTCAACATTTAGAAGATCTGTGAACAAATACTTTCCAAATAACGAATGCATGATATTATAGAATCCCTCTTGGCTCAAAGATCCATTAAAAGTGCAAGAAGACCAATGGCTTTTCATGTAACTAATTACAAAGAGTTCATTGATATCGTTTAAGATTTTACCTTGCACTTAACATTTAAGAAACTATCATTGATTGAGTTTTAGTGTAAGATCCAAGAAGAATACCCACAATTATCTGAACAAGCTATTAAAATGTCTCCCTTTTCTACAGCAAACTTGTAAGAGGTCACATTTCCGTCATCTACTTCAAACAAATCGAATGGTAGGAGAATGCAGTTGTATTCTATTAAGCCAGACACTGAAACATTTTTGCAAAATTGTAAAGCAATGCCAATTTTCTTATGACATTAATTTTGCTTTGGAAAACATATTTATTATTCACAAAAATATGTTCTTTATATTAATGTACAATGAGTTTGTTAATTTTAAGCTGAATTGATAAATACATTTTTTAACTTGTCAGTCTAAATATCTAATAGAGTAAATATCAATAGCTATAACCTACATAAACACAAGCTCTTTGGGGTCTTCAATAATTTTTAAGGATGTGAAGGAGCCCTAAGAAGAAAACATTTGAGAACTGCTGCCCGACATTATATCCATTTGACTCAATGTGATTCTCTTTGCTAAGACCAGGACTCTTGTTTTAAAAATTATTTCTCAGATGATTCTAATGCACAAACTAGCTTGAGAACCATTGAGAACCACTGACACAGGACACCTCTTTACTGAAGAAAGTCTCATTCTAATGTTGAGCTGTAGAAATAGTGCCAGGATCAAGGGCATGCCTCAACAGGCCCACTGGGGACAGGCTGTCGGCTCTGCATCTACAGGTAGCAGAGGTAAACTTCCCAGAACTGGGAAGGGAGGTGATGCCAAGGAAACCCCTGACCCAACTCCTGATCCATCTCATCAAGAGAAGCAGCTGGTAGTCAAACAGAGAATGAGCCTCAAGAGGAACAGTTCCATTTCTGGACATGATTGCTGGGTTCAGTGAGAAAAGTCATGGTCCCACTCAGGAGGATTATGATTCTCCCAGTGTCCCAACCAACCTCAAGGCCAGAAAGGGCAAAGAAGTAGCTTATGGGCCAAATTAGGCTCACAGGTGTATTATCTGTAATTCCCAGAATGTAGACACTTTCTGGAATCAGATGGAAAAATTAAAAAAATAAAATTTCAGATTTCTAATTTATCTTAAAATTGGAAAATCTGGCACACCCAGTCCTAAACTACTGCAACAACAATTGTCTGGAACCTCACAGCTGCTGCTGCCGCCAACAGCTGGAGGCTGAGCCCTCCGGTGGTCCTCAGTCTCCAGGCCTCCTCACCTGTGTATGTTACTTGCCTGGCCTCTGGGGTTGCCATCCCTGTTCTAGACAGTGCAAAGAGAATGGTGGGATCCCTTGATGGCTTAAGAAGAAGACAGGAAGTAGGGCTGTACCGGTACACGAGACAGCCATACAGCTCAGAGTGACATAACAAAGTCTGAAATCTGACAATGGAACTCCAAGTTGGTCTGATTTGCCTGGGCACAAGGGTTAGAGGCAAATAGTTTGATCCTTCTACTATTGATTTTAAGTTATTGTGCTAGTAATAGCACTAGTAGTAGATCTAAAGGGCTCATATTACCTGTAGGTAGTTGATTAACTGCATCTTATTGGTGAATATCAGAGCTCGGAGAAACCAGTATTCTCCATTCAGCGTCTTTTGACATTACTGTGTGATGATGAAGAGAGCAGTTATAATAAAGCCCTTAATATCCTCCTTGTGGAAATCTCTTGCTGTGTTGCTGAATTTTCATATTTAGTCTTTGTTTGTCAAGCCAGTTAAGAAAAGCTACTTCCTCAAGTGTCAGCTCTGGATCCAAAAACATCTACCAAAGATAAGCAGTTGCCATGGCAAAAAACAACAAACCCAAAGGTGATGGATCATGGGACTTGGTTACTGTACTTGCCATGTGAATCCACACTGCCTTCAACCTTTACTTAACTCCACACGTAGCTTTTCAACACATGTCCTGGGCTGTCTCAAAAGCACTTTGCTTCTCACTTTGCAACTCCTCAAGCCAGTGGCATCCAACCACATTACGTAAATCCCTACTTACTAAATAATATTGCTTGGCAGTATTTGTCAAAATCTGGCTTTTGAACAACCACATTCATGAAGGTTTAGAAAATGCAGATTATAGTCTAGAAGCATCTGGAATGTTTTATTTGTTTGCTCCTCATTAAAACAAATCAGTATTGAGGCAAATCTTAAGAGGTAACTTTACTAAAAACATCTTGGTCACCTGAGGTTATGATATATCTAGGTCTTGTGATTAAGTCTTCCACTGACTGATTAGATGACTTTAGTTAAGTTACTTAATTTTTCTGCAACTCCTTTGTCCAAAGATCAAGAATTCCAAATAGAGCTTTAAAATAAAATAAACCAAAAGAGCTGAAAGAGGCCTCTAACTTTAGCTTAAACACATTGCTTAGCTATCTTGAGTCACCAAGTTTAAAGGCCTATCATGATTTGACTTAATTTAAGAAAAAAATTTTCCGATTAAGGAAGGATTTGCCATGCCTACAGATATCTTTCAAAACTTGATTTTAGTGACTATTCATTCATTTTGAATGTATCTTCATTTACTTAAACAAGCTCTTATTTTTGGAATTGAGGGGAGAGGAAAGAATGCTTGTCCTTCACCCCGTGTGTAGTCAGAGTTGCTCCAAATTACACCCCTCTGAGATCCTGATAGATGTTTCCTATGTTTGCAGGGTGGCACCTGGATGACTCAAGTCTGAGCCCCATCCAGGAACTCTAAGGTCAAAAGATGAGCTGGTGACCTGCTCTGGTGGAGGCGTGCAGAGCAGTTACTGCCAAGCAGGGGGTACTCGCTGTCTCAGGATTAGGCAGGGCCAAGAATGCGTGTGTTTCCTGTGGCCCCAGTGTGGGAAGAGCACAGAAAAAAGAGAATCACCTTTGAGATTTTTTAGATATTAGCTATGGGGATTTTAAAAGATGGCTGAAGTTTCATCAACACACATCACTTTGGAAGATGGAGTCAAATCATGAGCTTGCTGGTTACAGATAGAATATGGCAGAAGTGATGTTGCCTGTCTTTCAAGGCTAGACATGCACCCTGGAAACCTTCTGCCACTGTAGAAGAACTCTGGTTACCCTGAGGTAGCCACATGGAGAGATAGCATGGAGAGACAGAGAAAGAGACCCAAGGTGCCCCAGGTCAGATGCCACACACGTGAACGAGGAAGTCTTGGAGATGACAAAGCCCTGGCCACCATCTGACTGCCTGAGATGGGAAGGAAGCCTCTCCCCCTGGAGCCTAATCAGCCCCCAGATTCATGAGCAAAATAAATGATTGTTATTGTTCAAAGCATTCTTTGGGTATGGTTCCTTATACAGTGGTACATGATAGGAACACCATCCTATAAGATCGCCTAAAGACACAATGGGACATTAGTACAAAAGAGCCTGGGTGGACCCCTGGTTCTGTGGGTTTTGCAGGAGTCAGCAGTCAACCCTCAAGTCACAGGAGCTGCAGAGTCAAAGGCAATTGCAAAATAAGAGGTTTTTAAAGAACCTGCAGGAGAAAACAAAGCTTTAAACTTTTTCTAGGTCCAGCGTGAAATTGGCTTATGTTAGTTTAGTCCTAGCCAGGAAAAACTTTCCTATTCTCTTCACTTCTTCTCCTTCCTTTGACTATTTCATTAAGCTGGGCCAAATATTACTTGGCCAGCGAAACATTTTAATAATTTTGAGACAGGGATAGCACCTCTAAGCATGACACACAAAACCAAGAAGCCACAAAGGAAAAGACTGACAGGTCTGACTAAGTGAAAATGTAAGACTTTGAATGCCAAATACAATATGTTTGAAAAGTTGAAAGATAAGCAACAAACTGGGAAAACCACTGGTAGCATAAAACAAAGGATTAATTGCACATAATATATAGATTCCAACAAATCAGCTGGAAGAATATGAACAATGGGTAAGAGACAGGACAAGTCTATTGATGGAATAAAGAGGATTAATCAAGAAATATTTAAAAATATATTCAAACTCACCAATCATTGAAGAAATAAAGTTAAATTTATTTAATTAAATTTATTGTAATTAGCATCTGTATGAGTGTCCTAGGGATGCCATAACAAAGTATCACACACTGAGTGGCTTGAACGACAGAAATGGATAGCCTCACAGTTCTAGAAGCTAAAAGTCTAAGGTTATGGTGTCTGCAAGGTTGGTTCCTTCTGAGGACTGTGATGGAGAATTCATCCCATGCCTCTACCCTAGCTTCTGGTGGTTTGCTGACAATTTTTGGCATTCCTGCATCTTTACGAGGTGTTCTCCCTGTGTGCGTGTCTGTGTCTGTGTCCAAATTTGCCCTTTCTATAAGAACTCCAGTCATATTGGGTTAGGGACCATGCTAGTGACCTCATTTTAACCTGGCTACCTCTTTGAAGACCCTATTTTAAAATAAGGTCACACTCTGAGGTACTAGGGGTTAGAGCTTCAACATATAGTTTGAGGGGGGACACATCTCAACCATCCCAACATCTATTAAGAAAAAAGCGATAATATTGAATATTGGAAACTACAGAAACAGACCTCTTGCATACAGCTGATGGGGTATGATGTGGTATAGCATTTTGGAGAGTACCTTGGTAGTATCTCTCAGAATGATATAGTCTAAATGTACACATCCTTTTTCTCCAGCAATTTCACTTTTGCGAATACAAAAAAATCCAAAATAGGTAAATTCAACATGAAAAATGGAAACTCTGAAGGTAAGATTTCCAGGGAAATGAGGAAGAGGGGGTGTTAGGGATTTGCTCCTGTTTTTAATATTAGGTATCGTGGTCAAGTGGATTTCAACGTCAAATCTCAAAGCTGTCCTTCAACAATGAACACTGCTAGGTTTGATTTGTGATCCTCTGAGTAATCCTTTAGGGAATCGATGGAAGAAGTACTTCATTTCCTCCAGCTCTCTCCCCTCAAGGAAACTTCTGAGCAATAACCAACAAAGACTGCCAAATTTAGCAAATAAAACACAGGACACCCAATTAAATTTGGAGTGAGATAAACAACGAATACATTTTGAGTATATCCATGTCCTATGCAATATTTGAGACATACTCAACAATTTTTCATTGTGTATCTTAGACTCAAATTTAACTGGACATCATGTATTTTATCTAGCAACCTAATACCTGACCCCATACTATACGAAGCAAGAGTGCCTGGCCCTTGGGAGTTAGGATGCGATAACATGATTTCACTGTGTTGTGCTTTTGTAGAAGCTTTTTTAAAAAAGCAACAACAAAAACCCCAAACAAAAAACAAAACCAGAAAACCTTAAAGAACGGAACATGTGACAGTGGCAGCAAAAGAGGTAACAGGAGCTGGTCTCATGTAAATACTATGTTAATTAAAACAGATGGATCTGGAGCATAAACAAAATAGCTGCAGGGGGCTGGTTTTTGTTCTCGCTGCGTTTCTTAATATAGTAACTCAGTTCCCATCCTGTTAGCACTCTTCCCTTATCAAACATTGAACTGGGGTATAAGGAAGTTTAAATTACCAGTGATTGGAGAATCATTTTCTAAACACTTGAAACAGATGGTTTACTGCCTGAAAAGCATGCTTCTTTTCGGGGAATGGAGTGTTGAGCTTGGCTATTTCAGGAAAATGTTTGGCGGCAGCTCATGTACTGACATCACATTTGCCACGCGGATGAACAGTTTCCCCTCCGCTCTCTTCCTTCTGTCAAGTTTACCCACTGGCGAAGGTCTTATTTTGAATGCCGCTTGCTTGCTTCTTGCAGATTACATTGGGCAAAAGCCCGGTTACTCCTCCCCTATGACGTCTCACAGTTTCAGAGAAACACCAATAGCCATGATTTTTTTAAATGACTCTCATTTGAGAGTGTATGGTTGATAGAGTTCTGCTAGCTGAGCAGTAGTGGACTTAACAAAAAGAGAAGGTCCTTTTGCCCTTTCTGGGGGGATCTAGGATCCAGTCCAGGATCATGTGTTGCATATGGTTGTCATGTCTCTTTAGCCTCTTTTAATCTCTAACAGTTCCTCAGTTTTTCTTTGCCTTTCACCGAGGATTTTAGAGAGTACAGTCTGGTTATTTTCTAGAATGTTCTCCAAACGGATTCATCTGATATTTCCTCATAAGTGGTCAGGTTACGTCATACATTTTAGGCAAAAATACTAATGAGGGGTTAGAACTGGATTTTTCTAGCACCACTTCCATGCTATGGGAGAAACCTGGCCTTGTGTCCTGTGAGTGAAAATTTTCTGCTGAAACCCGATTTGACGACAGCGCTTCCCACTTCCCACCAAAGCATCTTAATTTGAAGTGAGTGGCCCAAAGTTTGTATAAGAGTCTCAGAATCACATTTAAGAGTAAAAATGGATTGGGGTGTCTGTGTGTTTCCGGGCTTTCTCCTTGGGGTGATACGAGCTCCTTTGGATCTGTGTGAATGCTCTGAGGAAGGTTAAGAGGGTGCAGGAGCTGGTTCTTGTAAACTGACAGTTTGGAAGAGTGAGTTGGAGATAATCGCATAATCCATTTATAACCACCCAAGTTAACAAGCTCTCACCTTCTCCAAACAGGCCCCTTATTTACAAATAGTCACTTCTGCACAAAAGCGGGCTCTCGTCATGTGACTGGAGCCACGTGCAGTCCGTCTCATGGCATTATTTTCCCGTAACACCACAAAGATCAATTCGCCTTAGGAGCACTAGTAGAACCTGTAAATATTATTAAACGCATAATCTAAGATTTGAAAATAATTTTTTATCTTACTTTGTAGACAAACTACCCCCCAAATCGCTTGCAGCCCTGTCTGCCCAACGCGATGCTAGGCTCTATCAGTATATGAGAAACTTCCGCAACGACGGTGGCTGGTTCTGCGCTGCCATGCTCAAGTCAGACCACGGGTGGAGAACAGTCCAAGCTCCACACTGGGAGAGGCACTCAGAAATGGAACTGTTTACAGAAGAGAATGAATGTGTTGCTAAAGAATTCAAAATCAAATCATAAGAATGGCTTTTCAAAGGTTTTTTCAGTCCAGCCCTGGCCTAGGCCCCATCTCGGGTTCTCAGCCCCCTTTCCTCCAGGACTGGAACTCTTGTCCTGCCTTTATCACTCCTCCTGATACCGGGAACAAGGGTCGTGCTCCCTGCTGACGCACTTGCCAGATATAGCCCACCGGCCAGCACACTGGAGGATCCCCTCCAAAAGAGGGGCAGGTTGATTGTCTGAGGGAAGGATTTGGTGCCCACCTGGGAATGTCTCCATGTCCTTCAAATCCCACATTCTGCTATAGAGTGAACTTCCTTCCAGGACAGGCAGCAGCATCTGTTTGTCCACCAGGCCTATTACCCTCTCAGGGCCCAAGTCTAGCCTAGGTGCAGGCCTTCCTTCTGTTTCCAGCTGGCCGAGGGAGCCCGCAGTTTCTGGCCATGTGTTCAAACACACACTATTACAGGAAAAGGGGGACAGTGGATGCAGAAGGACAGGAGAGCTGTCTGCAAGCCAGAGGGATGTCATGAAGATGGATTAGGTGTTCACAAGAGTAGGGAACAGGGAAGTTTTGAGGGACCCCAGGAGAGTCTTCAGTTCCATATAAGGAAGAACGCTAGCGACTTTCTGCTTACCTTTGTCTCTCCTGCAGTAACTCGTGGGCATGATGAACTAACCTATTTGATGAAATGAGTACAAAGCAATCCCTCTAAAAATGTACCAGCTGCCCTTAAGAAGGTAGTGTGTTCCCTTCTCATCACTAATATTTGCGGAAAAGATGAAAAGTGCTTTGGTGGCTGCCAGAGGGAGTGGCCCTCAGATAACTTCAAAATTCCCTTCTAAGCTTGAGATTCTGTAAAGTTTCGGTAATCAAATTTCAGTGAAATTTAGCCTAGATATGTCTCCTAAAGTAATTTCTGTTTAATCTGCCTCATTCCAAACTCAAAGAAGAAATATTTCACAATTATTGACAAAGAGGAGACAAGTTCATTGTCTATGTATGTCTCGGGTATTGTTGGGATTCACAGAAAGTTGTGTAAAATGGGAGAAGCATATCCTCACTCTCTGGTGAGACCACTTAGAAGCCAAAACCAACTCATCGATTCTTCAGGCCGTGCTCTACGAACATAGCAGGAAGCTCTACTCCATCTGGATAGACTGTGAAAAAGAAACGTTAAAAAGAAAAGAAAAGAAAAGAAAAGAAAAGAAACAAAAAAGGGAGGCAGGGAACGCAGAAAAGATTTCATCTCGAGGAAAAATAAGCTGCACATAATTATTGTCAAAATAATTTTTCCATTTTATTTAACAAGATGATTCTGAATGTACACATGTGGCTTATGAACACAGTGTAAAATATTTATTTCCATCTTCACTGTAGTCTAATAATTACTATGTAAATTTGGACAGGGTTTTACACGAAAACATGAACATGTTTCAGCTGGTTCGGTGTGACCGTGGGATTCGTGGATTTCCCATGTTTGTGGAGACTCGTTAGGTGGGCACGAACACGTCGACATCCCCACGGCAATCAGGCCAGACACTCACAAAACAAGTGCTCACGTGTGATAGGAACATGCGGATCACGACAAACGGGCATTCCTTGACAGGGTTGTTCAGATACATTTCCACACCCAGAAACACCCTTTTATGCTGCTCTGATACAACGTTATCTACTTGCCTTCTACCTAATGTGTGAAATCAAATGTCCTTGTTGGAGACAAGAAAATGCACAGGGTCACAGAAGCGTTGCCATTTTACCAGATCCGAAAAGGGCTAAGTACAACGCGGTGACTCTGTGAAAAGATCCGAGGCCTTCAGATAGGGCAGCGTCCCCTCAATGTTCCAGACAAATTGTAAAGGGCTTTGCTAAAACACTGCTGGACTGTACGGTCTCTTGAACAGTCCAGTAAGAAGCCGTATGTAAAATTCCTTTCCATAGAAATATCTTTTACTTAGAGAATATAGATTCCAAAGGATACCAAAACATTTACTAACATTAATTTCTGGGAAAAGTATTTGCCATTAATTTCCAAAACAAATTATATGCAGGGAAAAAATTTAGGTACCTTGAGACTGATTCTTTTGGGAAATCACTAAATTAGCTTTTTTTTTTTTACATTTAGAGAGTAACGCTTCCAATTACAAATGGATTTGTCCAATTGGGTCTCTGAATTGGTAGGTCATTGAAGGTGATGAATACAGTCAGAGGGGAAGCACCAGTTTAGGGGCAAGAAAGGGTCCCATTAAATACCGTCTCCATTCACTGAGCAGCAGACATCGTCCCTCACAGCCTGACATTTGCCTCTCACAGTAAAATGACAGTGTCAGCTTATGAGAATGATATTTATTGGTTAAATATTTTCTGGAACACCTACACTTCAGTTAAAACTGTCCTATTTGGAAATCAGTGAATATGCCAAGGGGCTCACAGCATGCCTACAAGATACAAATATACACAGTTACGGCAAGCTTCTGGCAAGGCTCCTCGAAGTAACAGGAAATGTTGATGCAAAAAGATAGAGACGAAAATACAGGCCATACACTGTAGAGGAGCCATACTCAGGGGAAGGTACTATTTGAAAAGCACAGAAGACTCTTTTATCCAAGAGGGAACCACAAACATAAAAATAAAATATTTGGTATTCTACACTATATTACAAAAAATAAATATATCCATCAATAAATAGTAGGAAGCCTAGAAACTTTTACATGAATATTTTGGTTGTTGGCTGCCAAAGTCCCCCTGCTACCTTTCTCAAGAGTCATTTAGGTTTATCAACTTCAGCGATGATAATTCCGCCATAAAAGTGTAAAAAAGACAGGTGTGGCATATAGCAAAGGTCTGTGACCAGAGAAGACAGTGGTGAGTTCTACTTTCCGAAGGATCTGACACCTTCCTGGCTTCATATTCATGCAGTGAGGTAAAGGAATTGCGAGCATGCTTCAGGAGACCTGAGGGGAGCTGGCAGGCCTCCTCTATTTATGGTCGGTGTGTTTTAATTGTTTGATGACAAGAAAGCAAAAAAAAAAAAAAAAAAAAAAAATGTAACTAGCAACATTTGAATAACCAATAGGTGGCTTTCTGCACTCTTTCCATAGGGTAGAAGAGAATCTTAGAAACGCGTGTTTACCTCTGGACTGTGGTAAAAGGAGAAACATCTGATTGCCAACAGCCTAGATTTTCACATCCCTTTAACGGAAGGGTGACTATAAGGGCTCATAACAAAGCTTCTCTAGGAACCTGGCAGAGCCAGCAGAGGGCATGAGGAGAGCAGAGCCTGGCACGTCACATCTTTAGTGTTCTAATATCAGCGTGCTAATAGCAGGAGGGTACCAGAGTCGTCATGCGTGGCTCCCGAGAGCTTACGGTTACGTTTGCGGGTATTTTGCAAACCAGTTGACATCACCTTGGTAGCTTGAAGTAGGCCATGGAGGGGGTATCTGCGCCATTGAAACCCCCAAATCGGAGCTATTCCCTCCCCACAACCCGTACCCCGCCACTGCTGGGTATAAAGCATTCACCAGCATACCACTGTCTTATGTATTTTACATATAAAAGAAAATTCTGCTTGATTGTATCTAGCTAGAACAATCCCATTCAACCAAGGTTTTACCGTATGTCTATTACAGTGTCCTTTAGAAAGGATAAGAAGTACCGTAGAGTATATGAGTGTCCAGTATGTACCATGGATGTAAAGGATGTACCCCATCCCATGGAGGGCACTGAGCTTGGCTCTATAAAGCCAGTTACACACACACACACACATACACGCAAGCACACCATTTTCTATGGAGGGTATCCCATAAATGAATGCTTCTGAGTCGCCTGGCTCTCTCAAATTGTCAATCACTGTATACCCACTGATGGCCAGAATACCACTCTTCCAGGGGCAATGGATTCTCCCACTCACCCTCTGGATACCAGTGGACAACAGACGTGCAGAGCTGAGGGCCAAATTGGGCAAAGTGTCCTTCAAAATAGCTTCCCTTGCCTCTATTTTCTAGGGCAAGATGAGATTATGACCCCAGACGTTTGTGAAAGCAAGGCTGATGTTTTCGCAGGGTAAAAAAAAAAAAAAAGTGCAAGCCTTCTTAAAGAAGCATTCAGTGGGGTGAGGGGGGACAATGGACTGGAAACCACATTCCCGATTCTAGGTTGGACCATCCGTATTGTCTGCCTGGAGGTGTCAGAACAGTTTGAGAACTGCTCTGCTGTGGTTCTCCCTGCACAACGCCTGTGGTCCTGCACGGGGGGCACTGGGACCAAGTCTCAGTGTCCTTCCAACTGGCCAACTAATGGGCAGATGCCCCAGACCATTGTCATCAGGAATACTTCCCAGTCCCTTAGTCCTGGCCAGTTCCCAAACAGAAAGACTGCAGAGTGGGAAGGATGGGAAGGCGACAGGGTTTCCATCATGGGGCAAACCTGATTTCCAAATTCTGGCTTAGCTTTTGAGTCATTTGGTTGTGTGTCTATTTATTAATTCATTTATTTAAATGTATTCATTTGGACTGTGGTTCTCTTTTTCTTACACTTAAGCATTCTTCATGAACAAAACATTTTATATATTAGCAACTCAACTAAATAAAATATCAGGGGGAAATCTAGAAATTAGAGCACTAACTCCTTTTATCCCAAGAGCAAATGCTTTCAGGTTTTCTCTTTGGGCTCAAAGCAGGGAAGGCCAGGGAAGATAGGGGACATGTGAATGGGAGAAGGACACAAGGTGCTCAGGCAAAAAAGAGGGAGGGAAGGGAAAAGGTGGAAAAAAGCAAGAGCAGAGGTTCAGAGGCAAAGGAGAAATATGAAAAATTGAAGAAAAACAGGAAGAAGAGTCCAACAAACAGATCCCTTCTGATTTTTCCTCCTCTTGGTCTTTGTTAATTTTATTTTGTCCAAAATATTTAACTCTCCAATTAGAACTGCTTATAATTTTACAAACACGTCCTAGGACAGCATCTCTATCCTTTGCCCCTCCTCCCCTAAGAGCCCCTCCCACCTCCTGTACCCTCTGCAGCCATAAAGGCCAATACACATGGCCTTGCCTTCCTGTTGCCTTAGGAACAGATGAAGTTCCCTCTGTTTTCCTTTCTTGACCAGGCACTGCCCTCTAGAGCACACTGGTCCCCTGTGGGCTCATTCTTTGCTGTTGTCCCTTAAGGCCACTGCCCCCTTGAAGCCACTTGGTTTCTGTGTCCAATAACCCTTCCCCTCAAACATGCAGCCTCCTTTACCAGGCCCTGCTGCTCTGAGTAATAGCAGAAACTCAACTGACAAAAGCTACCCCTACATTTCCAGTAGTATTTCGGAAATGTAATACTTCCTAGGATGGTTCAATTCCTGGTGCAAATTATCCTGATGGAAATACTACCTAGAGAAGAGGTGACCAAGAACCTCCCACTGTCTTTTAACATATACACGTTTGATTGGGTTATGCACGTGTGTGAGTAGAATCTGCCTCTATAGAACCAAAAGGATTTTATACGTTTATCTATGTACACATATACACACACAAATATCTACCTCTCTCGACAGTATTTTTCTGCTTAGGGGTGTTGCTTTCGAATTGGCCTAAAGGGCAAGTAGTGTGGGCTTGCCACTTACTATTAGAGATGGCATTGCCGGGAAATGGCAAGTCCAAAGAAACATAGATTGGAAGGGACTAGACTGTGGAGTAAATTATGCATTTCCTACAACAAAACCGCCCTGTCAAATTCCCTAAGGCAGCAAGCTTCTATGATCTGTACACCCTTATTAAATAATCTCATTAAATAGGAACACAAAATATACACATGTACAGTTATTAAATAAGCCACAGGTCTCCTCTCCTATCTACAGCCACACTCAGAGACGGCCATGCCCTCATATTTAAACTTGTAGGTGACGACCCCTTTGTCTAAATAGAGAATGGAGATGGGCTCCAGCTTGGTGGGCACACAGCAGGCTTTGGAAGCCTTCTGGGAATTCTTGAGGTGGACCAAGGCCTGGATAATCGCATGCTTTGTGGGGGTGAGGTGCTCTGCCAGGGGGTAATTGCAAACACCACGGCATTCGTAGGCTTCGTATCCGGGCGGGGCGATGATCCAAGAGTCCCAGCCAATCTCCTTGAAGTCGATGTAGAGCGGGGTCCTCTTGCAGTAGTTTCCTTTTGCGTTCCTTCTGATGCGGGCAGTGGAGTCATAGATGATGTTTGACCTCATCTGCAGCAAAGCCTCTTCCCCAGGTCCGCTGGAATAACCTTCCAGTCCCAGGTTGTCCATTTCCGGAAGTTGCTCGTGGGCAATCATTTCGTTCAGTTCCTCCTTCCTCTCCTTCTCACTGCTTTGGTCATCAGAAAACACGACAAGCAAAGGGACATGCTTATTCCGGGCACTAGTGTCTATTTCCAGTTGTCCCCTGCCAACATCCTCCATTTCATGTTTGCTCTCAATATGAACCTCCAGCTGGTGGGTGGATGAGCCTGACTTTTGCCAATGCCTGATGGCATCGGTGACATCAAAAGTCTCCCACTCACTGTTGGTTCCATAGATCTCCCCTGACACCAAGACCAGCATGCTTCTCTCACCCTCACGGTCCCCTTTGCTCTCTAATACTTCGAAAATGGTAATTTTCCGGTCCACTCCTTCATATATCATGCGATCTCTTTGCACCAGGGTGTACAACCTGAGTTCAGCCATGATGACCTCTTCATGGTGAGGGATGGACACGTTGAAGAGGAGAGGGTATTTTCGGAGCCCATTAAAACTGGCTGGTTGGGAAAAGAGATCTGAAAAAAAAAAGAAATCACATTTGCAGTATGTTACAGAGAAAAACAGATTCTTATTTATTCAATAAGAGTGCCTGTCCATTCAGGAGGCTTGATACAGAGAGAATGAGGGAAAATCAATGAAAACAAACACAGTGTTAGCATTCTCTAAGAGAGAATACTGAAGGTCAAGGGTAGAACGCTAGACTGAGTTAAGCTGACTAAAATGGAAAATGGCTGCCTCCTGAATGAGAGAAAACGCACCCAGCCTTGTTTGCATAGCTTACAGAATTATAGATCTGGGAGGGACCTTGGAGATTGTCCAGGCAAGCCCCCAATTTTTCTAACCAGTGAGGAGCTATCAAACGAGACACGTGTGGTGGTTGTTTTTTTCTTGAAGCTTTTCAGTGACGATGTCATGGCTTTTCATATTTGTACTTGTAATGGATGGAGACCCTCACATAGTCGGGGTCTTCCTGAGAAACATCCATGTAGACCAGGGGGTGGTAAACCTAGCCCACAGGCCAAAGCAGGCCTGCCACCTGTTTTTGGAAATAAAGGGTTACTAAAGGGTTTCACCCATTCATTTCTGCATTGTGTTTGTGACTGTTGTTGTACTACAATGGCAGAATTAAATCCATTAAGTCTCGACCAAGGTCATACGGCCCACAAAACCCAAAATATTTACCATCTCCCTGGCCCTTGACAGAAAAAGTTTGCTCATCCCTGCTTTAGACAACAAAGTCTGACAAGGTCAACAGGATAGGCATAACACTAAGGGGGTCACAGCACTTGAATTTGGGGTTTGTGGTCCTCCAAAAGGAAGAATGAGGGGAAACGAACCTTGGGGATAGATTGGTTGCCTTAATTTTGTACTCTTAGCACCTGGCATGGAAGTGCAGCACATAGGAATCACTCAGAATGTTTATGAAATAAAATTGTAAAGGTCCTGTTGTCTTAGAAGCACACCTCCAAATATTATTATGTTGACACCCTATCTGAGAATTTTATAGGCGTCCAAATCTCCTCTATACCCGTCCCAGGTAACACCTGTCTACAAGGAATCCCTGAAGACATCTGTCATCAATCAAAAAGTTCCATGACACCAAAGATGCTGAGGACCACCAATTGAGGGGGTCGCTATCATCTTTGGCCGCCTTTCCCAATTGTATATCTAATTCATGATTTCAGTGAGGTCCTTGTTCCAGATTGTACTTTTAAATATTTTTCTTTAACTTGATATTATTGTTTTTATACTAACTTCCTCTTTTAGACTTGTCCTAAGCAACAGTATTCATGAAATGAGAGGGTTCGAGATGATAGTTACGTGGATTTTTTTCAATCCACTTTAATAAAAACATATACTGATTTCACATGATTCACAGCTTCCTCTGGGTACCACCGAAAATCATCTCATACACTGTCAGTGAGAAATATAGGTCAGTGGAATGAATTTAAACTCTCTAGCGTGGCTCGCAAAGCTAGCTATGATTAGGTCTTAACCACTTGATCCAGTCATAGCTCCCATTCATCCCCTACAGCATGGAACATTGCAATTTATCAATTAATATTTGTAGAAATATTAAACAAATTCTCCTATTTAAAGTAGACTGATAGGGGCTTCCCTGGTGGCGCAGTGGTCGAGAGTCCGCCTGCCGATGTGGGGGACGCGGGTTCGTGCCCCTGTCCGGGAAGATCCCACATGCCGTGGAGCGGCTGGGCCCGTGAGCCATGGCCACTGAGCCTGCGCGTCCGGAGGCTGTGCTCCGCAACAGGAGAGGCCACAACAGTGAGGGGCCCGCGTACCGCAAAAAAAAAATAAAATAAAAAATAAAGTAGACTGATAACTTCACTACTTGCCAAAACAGTCCTTTGCTTTACTGTATACTGCACCTTTGGATATGTTCTTCTGACCCTTGGAAAGCTCTACCCCCTCATCTCCATCTATCTAGCTGTGACCTCTTCCTATGGGGCCCTCCCTTCTTCACCTCCCTATATAGGAGCCCACTCCTCTCTGGGTAACTTGAGTATTTACCCTCTATACCTCTCCTTTGACCTTGCCATTTACATCCTTGATTTTCAGTTGTCTATATGAATGGATTTTTCCCAACTAGATTGTCATCCTAATGGCACGTACCACAGCTTAACCTCCCTTCTATGCCTCCAATCTACCATGATGCTTTAAACAGAGGTAGCACTTTAAAAATATTGATGAGTTGATGATTCTGGGCATCAGACTGAATTGATTTATGGGCATGACATGTGTCCTTAATACATCAAGTAATATGGTAGTTGTCCCCCGTCCCTTATAGGAATGGAGAAAACTTCATTCCCCTTGGACAGGAAACATGAGAAGACCAAAAGTAGGGGAAGAGACTGGTTGTTCCATCCTTTAGAAAAAATGCACAATAAAAGCTCACTGTAGCGGGAGGAAGGGTTTACCAAGGAGCACAAGGACATTTTTGGTGGTATGAATATGTTCACTATCTTGATGGTGGTGATGGTTCCAACGGATGTTTACATATGTCAAACCCTATCGAATTATACACTTTAAATATGTGAAGTTTATTGTTTATGCCCATTATACTTCAATAAAGCTGATATAAAAATAAGTTCACTGTGCATGTGCAAATATAGTAATAATGGAGGTGTTACACTTCAGGCAAGGGAGCTAGTGTTTGCTGAGCCAATTTCACGTGCCAGGTGCTTTGCAAATTGTTTTATTTAGTTCTTACTATAACCCTATAATGTTGGTATTGGTATCCTGTTCATTTGATTCTGGAAGAAATCAAGCCTCAATGCAGAGAATTGACCTCCCCAAGATGACAAGGAGAGGTCAAAGCAGTGGTAGGAAATAAAGTCATGCTTTTTCCACCTTGAAGCAGCACTTGTTTTCCTCTGTTAGTTAGATTTGGAGGAGGTTTGGTTTTGTTTTGTTGGTCTTTGTCTCCTAGGGAGTTGCACTGAGCAAACGCAGAGAATCAAAGAAAGACAATAACAGCCGACAGGGCGAGCCCAGTGCAGGATTCATGACCTTGGGCTGTGCATTTTCACCAGTGGACTGGCAGAGGTGTGGGCAGCTGGGTCGTCTACTGAGAGGTTTGCTCCTACCCTCACTGATATTCAGTAATAAGAAGCTCATTTCCTCACCCGGACCATCGAAATCCTCCACAGAAGTGAGAACTGAAAAACTCCTATTTTCCCCAGGGATGCGAATACTTTCCCACCCACACCCTGAGCCAGCCACCCAGGGATCCGCACTCAGAAACATTAGGAAGGCTTCCCAGGGAAGGAGGATGTTTATTTTCAATTCAGACTGACCACAGAAAGAATCTGTAATTTCAGCTTTTCATTTCCATCATGTTACTAAATGTTACTAAGTCACATTTCCAATATGTTACTAAATATTTGAAATTTTGGCAGTCACCTAAATTTTAAAGGCAAATAGTATCTCCAGGACTGAGCAATACCTATTCAACATTTCCCCCAATGCCTAGAATTTAAGGAATTCATTAGTAAACACTGACATTTGTTTAATACTTCATAGCAAATGTAGTACTTTCTTACCTGTAACCTCTTTGAAATTGCTCAATTGTGTTACGTAGGTATATTGTCCCCAATTTACAGTTGAGGAAATTCGGATTCAGAGAAATTAAGCTAATTATCCACATCTACTAAGTCAACCCTGTCTGAAAAATCCAAATCTTGAGCTAAATCTTGTCACCGCCTTTTTGCTTTCAAGAATACTTGGCCAACACCTATCCAAACCCTCTTTTGTACCTGGTTAATGACTATAAAAGCATAATTGGTAAATATGAAAGAATTCGTTACTTTGGACCCACAACTTTTACCATAGATATTAGAAAAAAATTTTCTTGATTACTTGCACCATATTAAAAAAAGGATTAACTTGCTAAGTGATTAGATTTAGTACTGAATAAAGATCTGGGGGCAGAAAACGCACTTTTCCCGCTGGTATTTAAAGATTGTACATTGCTCTTCATAAACACACAGAATAAGCTGGATCGTTAATTGGACCATGCGCACTTCCTGGAAACTACAAACAGTGCTTCAAGGATATACACGTCACAACAAACAAAACAACACTTTAGGAAGAATCTCTAAAATATGTTTCCATCCTGTTTGAACATTTCTTAAATAAGGTCACAAAATGGAAACTCACCCAAAGTTTGAGCGAAACGCAAATCACAACTTTCTGTATTTTACCTATTGTCATCATTTTCATTCTATGTAGAAGTTGACAAATTTTGTAGTCAATTAAAAGCTAAACGGAACTGAGCCCTATCTGGAAAATGACAGACAAAGGTACAGCGGTAGACCAACATTAATATTTTTTATTACCTGCTGTTCAAATTGAAAATTTGCAAAGACCCAATTATAATGTCAAAATGGTAGACACTTTACGGCGTTGGATTAAAAGATATTCTTTAATACCTTTCAATAATATTTGGAAAATGACCATGAAAACAGTATAGACCAAAATGTGCCTTGTTTTGGGGTATCTGTGTACACACACCCCTATATAGATGTTTTCACCTTTATCATCTCCATGCATTGTAAATTTACTCACCGCTTCTAAAAACTCGAAGCCAAATTTGATCAGTAAAATCTCCACTTACCTTCATTCTTGAAACTCCTAATGATGTTGGCAGATGGCATGGAGGTCCTATCTGTTGCAAATTTGTTGTAGAGTTCCAACATGTACTCTGGTGGGTCAACTTTGGCTGCATCCTGCATCGGGATGTCCGACAGGTTCAACGTCTTGAGAAACTCTTTCTTCATGCTCTGTAGCAGTGTGTTAAAGTCGACACCATCTTGCTCTGAGAAGACATCATCAAACAGGGGCATATCTTCTTCCAGAGGCGACTGCTCCAGGCTCATGATGGGGCTGCCAGAAACCGAGTGAGCCACCAGGCAGGAGAGAGCACACAGCTGCAGGGCCAGGGAACCCATGACTCTGCTCCAGCCCCCAGGCCAACCCAGGAAGGTTTAGCGCTCCTGGGCTCTAAGTGGCAGTTTTATCTTGCGGAGCGTAAATGTCTCGTGTCACTGGAGACAAGTTTGGAAACTTCCCCTCTCTCCCTCCCCCTACCACTCTTCCTCTCACCCCCCAAAATCAGGTTGCAGTAATTGGATAACAAAATCCCCCATAGGGGCCTAGCCTTTCTTATCTCCCTAGTGTAAACTTGTGCACCAGATTTTGTTTCTATCTTGCAATCCTTTTTTCTTTTAATGAGCATTTTGTAAACATTTCCACATTCTGACACTGGCTGAGAGATAGGACAATTTTCTCCTTGCAAAGGCTCTGCTTCTCCTCCTTTCAATTCACTTCCTTTTGGCAGGAACGCCTAATTTCTGCTTTTACGTGGTTCAGTTTCACACATGCATATAATAGACACTGAGTCAATACAATACACGTCAATGGTGATATGTATTAATGCGAGTCATGGGGCTTTCATCCTCACATAAACATTTATGAAGAAAAACCAAATCTCCAACATCTCCAAGTTAAGCTAACAGATATAAATGAACTTACATAAATCTTTACAAGTTGACATTATTAGAAACAGGAAAGTATAAATTTCATGAGCAATAGCCTTTTTGGTACAGATTCGATCTGGCTAAAATGGCTTTTGAAAAATAGGGCAAGTGCTTCATTATCACAGCAACTAAAATTTATTAGGTGTTTTCCTACGAACAGGCATTGTACTAAGTGTTTGCATATATCACCGAATGTGCTTCCTATAATAACCCAGTTATTATCCCCATGGCATATGTGGGTCACTAAGATTCAATAAGTTGCCAGAGGTCACAAAGCTACAAAGTGATAGAGCCAGGATTTGAATCCAGGCAGTCTGACTCTTATGAAACAAGAAAACAATCAGACCTTTTAACCAGGGTTCCCCTAGTCTGGGGCACAGGCGGTGTAGCCAGATTAACTAAGCTGCAGCCCAGCCCGTCTCCAGGGAGTCCATGGTCAGTCCAAGGCAGGCGACAGTTTGTAGCTGGGTGTGGAGCTCAGGACCTTCACCTGTGTGATGAGTTATTAAAACGACCACAATCTCTGCCGAATCCATCTTTATGGTTAAATCAAATGGACCATCAAACGGTTCCAGTAAAAGCTTGGCAAACAAAGGTGAAAAATGCTAAATGCCTTGATCTGAAAAACAATGGTGGAATTGATTGTGTGTCTGGTGTAGGGAAAGACAAATCAAGGTCATCTCACTTTTCAGCCCTAATTAGTGGCAGTAACAGGGTGATTCTGTGGGCAACTCCAGGGGGTACTTTTCCCACTGAGGCATTGGGACTGGGGTCTCTCTGACCTGTTCAGTGCACGCCCTGGTGCTGAGTTCAGAGGGCTGCGTCTATATATTTGGTGCACTGGAATATTCTCTTAGTTTCTGAGTTAAATTTTCCTATGTTTACCCCAATAGGATAACTACAATAGTTCCCCTTTCCATTTTTCCTCTAGGCTCCCTAAGCTTTATAGTCATCTTCTGATTCTTCCCCTCCTAAAATGCAAGTTTTTACAGCAATTTTTTTTTTTTTCGGTACGCGGACCTCTCCCGTTGCGGAGCACAGGCGCCAGATGCGCAGGCCCAGTGGCCATGGCTCACAGGCCCAGCCGCTCTGCAGCATGTGGGATCTTCCCAAACCGGGGCACGAACCCGTGTCCCCTGCATCGGCAGGCGGACTCTCAACCACTGCGCCACCAGGGAAGTCCTACAGCAATTGTTTTTGAACTACCAGAGAAAGAGCTGTATTTTAGGGGGGAAGAAAAAAACCCTCTACAAAATTGTTAATTTGTTTAATAGATGTGGATTTGATTCAATGTTCTGTTTCAGTGAAAGCTTCTGCTCCTACATTAAACAGACAATCGTAGACTGAAAATAGATTATACCCTGAACAGGTCCACAAGTGAGTGAGTCCAAGGGCCATAACCCATCCTACAGGCTTTACCGGAGGTTCCCAACAGCATACCAGCAGGGTCCTTGTATCATGCCCTGCATCGAAACAAGCACCCGTTTATCTTCATACACACACACAGATGTCAACGCACACTCCAAAACTCTGAATGGCAGGCATGTGCGTGTAACTGCCACAAGACAGCCAAGTAAGTGGTGGTACTTATAACCCCGGGCGCGCTGGTTTCAGAGGTCGGAGGAGACACGGGCATCCCACCTTGCAGAGTTCTGGTTCTGTACATTCTCAGGGCTAGGATGTGCAATTGTGATTTCCCTGGCTTCCCTGTGCTCGGTGATAGAGTAATGATGGGGTTAAATATTTAGACCAGTTTCCCCATCACAAATGTCTACCTTTTTGGTTGATTTAAAAATAGAATAAGAAAGTGTCTATAACCACATCTCAATGCCTCTGACTTTTTTTTTTTTTTTTGCAGTACGCAGGCCTCTCACTGTTGTGGTCTCTCCCGTTGTGGGGCACAGGCTCCGGACGCGCAGGCTCAGCGGCCATGGCTCACGGGCCCAGCTGCTCCGCGGCACTTGGGATCTTCCCAGACCGGGGCACGAACCCACGTCTTCTGAAGCGGCAGGCGGACTCTCAACCACTGCGCCACCAGGGAAGCCCGCCTCTGACTTCTTGAAATGAAACACAAGGTCCTTCTGTTCCTCACCTGTGCTGGGCGAACAAGGAAGGAGATTGGACTTTAGCCATGAACGAAGGGAACACAACTTCCTGCCTCTTCTAGGTCACAGACAACTTACATGTTAGCTGCAGAGTCTCTTTATTCCTAGGATTTTCTCTAGCTTTTCCTGATGACTCTCCTATGACTCTAAAAAGTCCAAATATCTCCACATTCCTTCTTCATTTGATTTTTCTAGACATAATCTATTCTATTACTTTGCAGGTATGATAATAAAAATGTTTAGCAAGCTATGTAACAGGTCCCAGCCAATTAAAGAGATACTAGCAGGATCCCAGGGGCCCCAAGCTTCACCTCTAAAGCTCTGCATCCTGGGGAGATTGGGCTGGGATGCTGGGGGAGAAGCTTGAGCAGCAGCTATTTACCAACCCGTATGGGATTATTCGGATATTTTAGCACGACATAGTACTCCTCTACGATGTATAACAGGTGAATCGAAGTTCTGCCCAAAATTCCCCAGCCAGAGCTCCATACGCTACATGCAGTTAGAATTTGCAAGCTCAACATGAGGCTGATAGCTTGCTCTGATCATTTCCTTGCCTGCTACGAAATCTGCCCTCTGGCTGCTGTCTTTCTCCAGCCCAGAGCTTGCCTGCTGTTCCCAGACCTAGGAAACCAGCCAGGGGTGCCTTTGTCCCTGGGACGGGCCTTTTCTCCTCTGATATGGTCTGCCCAGCGCCTTCTTCTAGTACTAGACGTTGTCTTGACGGTGGCATTTCTCATTAACTCCTTAGGCCAGAGTCCGCATTCTCAGTAGGAGAAGTGTTCCCTTGCCTCTACTGACCCCTCAGCATCTAGGTTACAGCTTACCCGAGGCTTACCGGTGTGCCAAGCGCTTCTCATGCCCTGACGCACAGGGGCCAGCCCCTCAACTCAACTTCTCCGAGGTGATTTCAATAGACCCTTAGCTCCTTCTTTTAATAACCTTCCACGTGATCCCTTCATTCTCCAATAAGGCCTAGAGTGTGAATCATCAATAATTGTTAACAATTTTTAAAACTTCAGGCCTTTGCCATAGTCCTTCATTCAACAATTTCTTGTGTGTACCTACTCTATGCCAGGTACGGTTCAAAAACAAAACCTGAAGAAAACAGACCCCTGCCCTTGGGGAGTTTACTTTTCAGTTGGAGGGAGAGAGACAATAAGCAAATACACAAATAAAGCGAAGTGCCTGTTGGGTAGTGATAAGTATGGTGGGAAAAACAAACCAAATCAAGGGGATAGGAGGTGCCAAGGGAGAAGGGGGTTGCTATGTCTGTCAAGGCCTCGCTGGTGAAGGTGAAGAAGTCAGACATGAAGGCCCATGAGGGCCACAGAGTAACGGCCCTGCAGGCAGAGGGAGCAGCCCATGCAAAGACTCTGAAGAAACAGCATGCTTGGGAGGCTTAAGTATCAATGGGAAGGTCAAGGTGTTTATCGGAAGGCAAGCAAGGGGGAGCGCGACAGTACATGAGGTCCAAGAGGAAGTGGCCTGGACCAGCTGGAAGGTCACGGATGTTTCTTGCTCAATAGTCGTACTATACAGATACACAGTTTGCCTCTTGTTTTTATATTTCACGGAACATTTCGTCTTGAGGGTTGTTTTCTTTTTTTTGCGGTATGCAGGCCTCTCACTGTTGTGGCCTCTCCCGTTGCGGAGCACAGGCTCCGGACGCGCAGGCTCAGTGGCCATGGCTCACGGGCCCAGCCGCTCCGCGGCATGTGGGACCTTCCCGGACCGGGGCACGAACCCGTGTCCCCTGCATCGGCAGGCGGACTCCCAACCACTGCGCCACCAGGGAAGCCCCGTCTTGAGGGTTTTTCATGTTGTCACATAGTCCATTTACAACCATTAATTATAATAATTGCCCAACTCTATTGGGTAGAATTCCCATAACCTTATAAGAGGATTTTTAAAGTAGTAAAGGAAAATTTATAATTCTATTGAAATGTAAAGATATTGGATATTTAGATTTCGAATACAACTGCCAACATATTCTAAGATTGAGAGCAGTTGTTCAGATATTTGCTTACTTGGAATGTAGGTCCAAGAAAAATGCAGAGTGCTTAAACAACATTTTTTCTCCATAAAATACCGACAATCTCAGAAATACTTGGAGACTCTCTGTACCACATCACCTCTTGCCTGGACTGTGGTAACAGGCTACCAGCTGCTTCTGCCCTCAACACCTAACAGTCTGTTCTCAACACGACAGCCAGATTCTGATATGATATCGAATCATCACCCCTTTCCTCACTCAGAGAAAACGACGGAGTCATACGAAAGCCCTCATGACCCTCCATTGCCTCTCTGACATCATTGCCACTTGCTAACTCTACTCCAGCCCCTTGCTATTCCTTAAACACCCCAGGCATGCTCCCATCTTAGGGCCTTTGCCTTAGCTGTTCCCTCCACCTAAAACAACCTTTCCCCAATAACCCGCATGGTCACTCTCCCATTCAAGTCTTTGCTCGGAAGTAAGTAAACTCCTCCGTGAAGTCCCACCCTGTCCACCTTGTTCAAAACGGCACATCATCAAGCAATCCTGAACTTAGGACCCTGCTCTAGTGGTTGCTTCTCACCTCCCAACATAAGATACAATTTATTAACGTAGTACGCTCACTGTTTTCAGTCTGTCTCTCTCTGCCATCCATCCTCACCCCTAGCTAGAGTATATACTCCAGAATGGCAGGAATCCTAGTTATGTTCCATGATGTATCATAAGTGCCTAGAGCTTTGCTTTCTCCACAGCAGTTAATAAATAGTCACTCAAGAAAAAGAAATAGCGAACATTCAAATATTTTCTTCCTGAGACTTCTTACAGTAATATCATAAAAACATAAATGCCATTTAAAATAAATAACCATCATTAAAATATGCATGCACTTTCTTGAGACCCACTATATATGTATATAGATAGATAGATAGATTGGTTTATTACTATTGTATACCATTCAATTAAAAATTTGCAAAGAATTACTTTATCATCCTTCTAAAATTTTATTATGCAATGTACCATACACATAGTGTTTATAGAAAATATAGCAAAATTTGAAGACAGTAATAAAACAGACACACCCGTGCACCCACCACCCAGTTTAAAAAGTACAAAAGACCGGGACCTTTAAAACTTCCATGTAACCCTTCCCAATTCATCTCTTTCTCCCCAACAGAGTAACTACCAGACTACATTTTTTTATTAATCAACCTGTTATACTTTTGTGAGCTTACTACATATGAACAAATCCCTAAAAATATATAGCTTAGTTTTGCCTATTTTAACTTACATATAAATTGAATCATGCTATATGTTTTCCTATATGACTCGCTTTTTTGCACTTTTTAGCTGTAGTCCATTGATTTTCACTACTGCAGAGTTCCAAGTTTTACAAATATATAAAGATTTATTATACTGTTGATAGTCACTTGGATTAGTTCTTGTTTTCCGCATTATGTACAGTGCCACTATGAATAATCTTAATTGACAAATTGTTTTCCCAAAGGTTTCCCCAATTCTGTTCATCCCAGCAGGAGTACTTGTTCTACCACTTGTGTTGGTTGACTTTGGGGGTTGGTTGAGGCTTGACGGCTCTCTCTTCTGTTGCTGTCCCCATTCATTCTCAGGATCTACAATAGAGCAAGAGATGGTCTCCTGGACAAAAGACATAGTTTAGGTGTGAAAGCAAGCACTGTTTAAAAGTATTGTGTTGGTTCCCATAACTCTATAATAAACAATTCAACCCATGTAAAACACAGTACCCAGGAGCAAAAAAACTTATTGAAGGACAAGAAAGGAGACATAAAAATGTAGCACTAATCTAAGTTCATGAATAAGAAGACAATATAACAAAGATGTCAATAATCCCCAATCAATACATAGATCCAATAAAATCTCAATCACAATCCTAACAAGACATTTAATTGACTTGAAAAGATGATCCTAAAACTTGAATGCAGGAGTGAAGGGTTAAGAATAGCTAAGCTACCCTTGGAGAATTAGATGGGAGACTTTTCTTACCAAGTACCAAGACCTATTAAAAATCAGGAATAATCAAGACAGTGTTGTGTCATTGCAGGAATAGATCAATAAAACAGAAAAGAATCTGGGGAAAGCCTCATACAAATACGAAAAATTGATCTATAATAGCTGGCTGGCATTGCAGATACAATAGGAGAAAGAGAGATGATTTGATAAATTGTGCCGGGATAGTTTATTGAAAATATTGACTCTCTACCTCGCTCTTTATGCAAAAATAAAATCCAGATAAAGTAAGAGCTTAATATGAAAGAATCATTTTGAAACTTTGTCTTGGTAATAGAGAGGCTGTTGGGGAAAAAAAGTCTGGGAGGAGGGGTCCTTTCATCCCAAGAACTAGTGCCTCCTATGCTATCTCCAACCGTAGAAGATAACAAGGAAATAAATGATTATCCTATCCCCTTTTGCTCAGAGAGAGAGAGAGAGAGAGAGAGAGAGAGAGAGACAGCCCACGGTTTTTGAAAAGTATATAAATTGATATTATCTATCAAATTCCAAAGTAGCTAAATAGTATTATTATTATTAGCTTTAGAAGAAAACTTCACCGAGTTCCTTGGAACAGAGAATTCCCCAATTACATTTTAAATTGAGTTTGTTACACTTATGCTCCTTTCAGAAACACGATTATTCATGGAGTGTGACAAGCTTTATGTGTTACAGAAGACTACGTTATCTGTATCTTAATTCATATTTCATAGTTCTTTAAAGCTAACAAAATCTCTTTTGGCACATACTTCTTAAGGAGTCAATGCTAAAAAGGAAAATGCCCACTGACCTAGGATGTCCTAGGAGTGGCATAGACTGTCCATCATCATGCTCTTAGGATCACTCGAGGTGTTTGACAGCTGTGCTAAGCAACCATACAGAGTGGAAAGACAAAGCAGCAAAGCCAGCCAGGGCACTCTGCCACCACCCTGAGATAAGTCAAGCCCTTTAACACCAGAGGCTGCTAAGGTTTTATTCCACACTCTCAGCAAGATAAGCTGCCATTCACGCCTCACAAGACACTCAGATCTGGAAAGCAGCTCAGAGGAAAAACGAAGATACTCAAATAAGTGCAGTTATTTCAATGAAGAAAATTAGTAGATTTCAAGTTTTTTTGACTCCCGCTCCATGAGGGGTCAAGAAGCACGTGCCTTCTGGGCTCTGCAAACATGTTAATGTGGACAGGGGCGTGGAATAACCTCAGAGCCCTGCGTGCCTCTCGGTATCAGCCGTTTTGCATTTATATCTGAGCCTCACTCCAAAAGGAAGCATTTGTTTCCCCATTTTACAGATGAAACAGGTTTTGAAAGGCTAAACGAATCACCCCGTGTTCATGCATTGGGGAAACTTGGATTCAAAATCACCCTCTTGCCACTGCTCCCTCCGATTTGTCTAAACAGCTAACAGTCCATACAGTTAGACGCTGAGAAGGTGGATAAGGCATGATAGGGCATATCTCTTTTTACTATGCTTTGCTTTATTTTTTTTTATCACAAATACTCCATTTTTTATAGGTTTGCAGCAACCCTGCATGGAGCAAGTCTATCAGCACCATCTCTCCAGCAACATTTGGTCACTTCATGTCTCTGTGTCACATTTTGGTAATGCTCACAATATTTCAAACTTTTTCAGTTATTATATTTGTTATGGTGATGTTACTATTGCAAAAATATTGCGATTTGCTGAAGGCTGAGGTGATAGCATTTTTTTAGAAGTAAAGTATTTTTAAATTAAGGTATGTACATTGTTGTTTTAGACATAATGCTGTGGCACACTTAATAGACTACACTATAAACATAACTTTTATATGCATTGGGAGACCAAAAAAAAAAAAATGTGTGACTCGCTTTATTGTGATATTTGCTTTATTGTAATGGTCTGGAACCAAACCTGCAGTGTCTCCAAGGTACGCCTGTATAAAACCTTGACTGTACGATTATACACATAATTCAAGCCCAGAGTGGTGGGATATTCCGTACTAGTGGGTTAGTCTGTACTCTGTTCTGTGGTTTCCCTAAAAGCTGTATGAATCCTGCAATATTTTTAGATTTCCTAGGAAAGCTCCAATTTCAAATGTTCTGTCCAGGCAAAACGTGGGTCTCCTTTCTTTTTTTCATTAAGGAAGTATGGTCACCTTATCTAAGAACTCAGTGTACATACATTTTGAAGGGGCAACACACATTTGCTCTTTGAGTGATCATGACCAAGACCTTCCCTAGAGAGCTGCAAGGTCAAGGCAAACCACTCACGATATTATTGAACTTGGAAAGTGACTATTACAAGATGATGAATACCTGGAGAAGGGAGGAGGAATGTGGTTTTATAAGAAAGATTCATCTCAGCCAAATCAATCTACGAATGTCAGTGTCACAGTCCGAGACCGTATAACCACCTAGAACGTTACAGAATAACCCTTTGCTCCCCAGTTTCGTGATCCACTGAGGCAAGTCCTATGACTGAGAATCGTTGACTCTCCAAGTTGGAAGGAACACAAGAGGTGGCCTCAGACACTCTGCAGGAAGAGAGAAGGAAGGAGAAAAATAGCTGAGACCTGCCTTATCAGCAGGCAGCCACTTTTCAGATTACTTTCACTTGACAAGTTCAGAAGGTTGCATGCCAGAAGGGCTTCTTGGAGAAGGTCTTCCATATCAGAGCGATAGCCTAAGTGTCTTGTGACAGAACCGTTGCTGAGCATCATACATTTCTTTGTGAAATTAGAGTCTGCATGTGACCCATCTTCATTAAATACCATGCGTAGAACAAAGAGAAAAAGAAAATTGAAGCCATGAATAATCGTTAGGTAATGTTGGAAGAGCAGATCCATTTACAGAGTCAGACGTCCAGTTCCTAAACAGAAAGAGATGGTCACTTTTGCCTTAAAAGGCTTAGTTACCTCCCTAAGAAAATCTCTTTTTCTTTTTTCCCTTCCATGGAAAAAGGTCAGGTTACAGAGTCAAGTTCCAATCTAATCATATGATGTCATAAGACAGTAATTTAGTTTAAGCAGTCCTTACAAAGCGATATGAATATAGGACTGGAAGATGACAAAGTGAATTTTAGATGAGTACCTTCAGTTAAGCTTGTTCTGATGTAGAAGTCCAGGGGACCAAAGCCATTTATATGGTCTTTCATATACCCTCCCAAATTATTATTAGTGAATTCTCTGTCAAGGTGTTGTTTAGGACTCATTGACTATCTCTGGGGATTTGGTGCAGTTAGGATTGAAAACAACACCTAAAAGAAATTCTGGTGAAGGATAAGAGCAGAATTCTTTAAATAGCCAATCAAACAGCTAAATGGAGTTTGGGTAGCCGAAGAATGGAAACAGGTAGGACTTGGTTTAAGGAGATTGCTACAGTCACCTGATTCTACCACTTTCACCACATAAAAATCATTGGCTTCGCTAAGGTGAAACACCCAAGTGAGCTCTGTCATAAAGACAAATGACCAAATCTGTGATAAAAAGAATCCCAAAATATGCATCCCCCAGCTGTTATTCCAGGCAGAAGAATGGCCATTCTCTGTTACGTGGTTGACATACTTGTGAGTTGTATCAGCTTTCCTGAGATAAGGTTAGAATGCCTGTCTTCTCAGACAAGTTGAAGGCAGAGGCTGTATTCCATTCATTTATCCCCGGAACCTAGTATGAAGCTGGGCACATAGTACATGCTCAATAAATCAATAAACAAAGAAACACACTTTTGACATGAGGCCATCACATATTTATCTGCTTTGGGTTTTCTATAGTACTGTAAAGAGAATTGAGCTTAAAGATATTCAAGGGAATCTACATTTAAATTAAGGATACTAACCTTCCTAAGTGTCCCAATCTTCCTCAAAACTGCTGCTGCAACGAATCCCTAAAGGCACTCACATCTCCTGCCTCTTGCCATCCACTTTCTATCCCATGCCACACCGGCTTACTCTCCCTCCTTGGTGTCACCTTTGAAAATACTGAGATTCTTTTTTGGATTATTTTTCTACGGATTAAGTTTTTTGGGAATACTGGCCAGGGCTTGACTCATGGGAATCCTTCATCCACGTGGCTGAGAGACAAGAAGAGTCTGGGCACCCTCCAAGCAGGAGGGCACACTCTCCAAGCCACCACTCTCTTTGCTAGGTTTTCAGGATCAAAGTGTCTGGACCCCTTCTTTCTCTTACTGTGTTTCTATAGGGTTGCTTTTCTTCTCAAATGGATTGAAGTGTGGTCCCCAAGAAAAAAGACAAGGAGACTGCAGCCTCCCTTGGGTTCTAAGCTTAGAACCTATGTATAGCCAGAGAGGAAGTGTTCCTCTGCCTGGTCCAGTTCAGCTTATCTGGAGATTACATTAGGTTCGGGGCAAAATCTTCACAGAAATACAATGTTTTTGCCTAGAGCGTCCCCCTGCTACACGAATGTTGGTCCCTTGAACTTGTGATGTCAGGCAGCTCTCTAAGGAGTCAGGAATCTTGAGCCCCGGCCAGAGACAACTTATCATGGCTAATAATTCATCATTCACCACCACCTCTAGAACAAATGTTTATCAAGCACCTACACTGTGTAATGTACAGTGGCACGAGGCTGGCAGCGCTCACAGACATAGCAATGACAATAAAAGGCTGCCATTTATTCAGGTCCTACTCTGTGCCAGGCACTGAGCCCCATGCTTTATGGTCATTATCTTATCTCATTCTCCCCCAAACTCTATGAGCTAGAGTCATAAAGCCATCGTCTCCACTTTACAGAAGAGGAGGCTGGTCGGAGAACCAGGAAGAGGAACCTCCAAGATTGACACCAGCTCTGTTCAGTTCCAAAGTCCAGTCATTCACTTCAACACTACCCTCCATCCCCAAGAGGGGCGGATCTGATGGACTGAGGGGGATGGCAAAGAGCTGGGAGGAAGAGAATAAGCCATAGAAAGGGGCACATCTTTGTCTACAATGAAGGAAGAGAGGAAAAGATGGGCAGGGACATAGTCACCTGCCACACTGGAGGTGGTAGGAGAAGTTGAGGAACTTCATACTTAATATCCTCAATTTCCTCTGGGAAGTGAGAGGCAGAATCATCTGGTGAGTAAAATGAATGCAAGGATGGGGCAGGGGTAGTTAAGATGATGATGATGACAGCAGCAAATATGGAGTTCACTATGTGATGGCAATGCACTAATATATTTACATGAGTGACCCCTTTTAATTCTCACAATTCCATGAGATAGGCACTATTTTGGGTTCCAGGAAGCCAAGGCTCATAAAGTGAAACAGTAAGCCTATTGGGGGACTTGGACTAAGCAATAGAGCTGGGATTTTAATCCAGGAAGTCTGATTCCAGAGTCCAGACCACTGAGGGGAAAGTGAGAAGACTGCTTGGGGTGTGTAAAAAGATGACTCCTCACAGACTTTTCATTTAAAAGATAAACATTGGAAAATCAGTGATCTGATAGGTGGTTTGCGGGGAGAATTTTAGCTTAGAAAGTTAGAGCAGAAAATGGAGCAGCAAGGCCAACCTGCTGAGGAAGCATTTAGACTTGCTAAAACTGGAGTTTAGGAGAGAAATTAGATGTAGAGTTTCTATAGTAATAACATATCATATATGTATGATACGTTACAGTCTCCAGAATTTTGACTAAGTGATACATTTCAACACATATAGAGAGAGATAGATCCCAACATTCGTGAATGTCAGTAAAACGTATCATTTCTGTCCATAAAATTCAGTTAAATATAACATAAATTTGAGGCAACCCCTATAGAATCTCAACCAGTCTATACAAGTAGGACTAGAGCCATTTCCATTTTTACTAAAGTCAACTCTACTTTTAATTTCAGTTAATATGGAAGTAATACTGTAAACTTCAGGAGGAAAGTAACTTGGTCCGCAGAACCACAGGGATGATGACAACTATGGTAGGCTGCCCTGAAACAGTATATAAACTGAGTGTACAGGTGAAGGAAATTGATAAGTGGTCTGTAGCACCAGAAGCAGTCACGTTTACAGCAAGACAAGGTCCTCCATGGAAACAGCCAGTGGGTTCAGCAGTGAGAAGAGGGGGAGGACAGCTGTGAACGAGGCTGCCAAAACCAGAGGGAGAGGGTCTTGGGGAAATAGGGGCTTTCCAGGGAGAAGATAAAGATTGGCTTCTGCTTTATTTCCTTTGCTACTTGCTATTCTTTACTTGGTACAGAGCCAACAAGAAGTTAATTTCTCCATGGAAAAAAGTTCTTTCACTGCTGAATTGTTGTGATGCAGAGGCCAGGTTCCAGGGTCACTCACTCCAGTGTTTTATTAAATGAACAAATGTCTCCAGTAAGTTGGTAACATTCTTTAAGAGGATCTTCAACTTTTTTTTTTTTTTTTTTACCAGTATCACCAACGTTTCTCAGACATTTTCCACCCCTTCCTCCCCATGACCCTCTGTTGACTATTCCCTGTCACTATCAGTCAAGCCCACAAACTCTTGCTCTGCACACACTTGTTTCCGTGCTCTGTGGAAGGAAACTTCTGCAGGGCCTTCATCCACGGGGCTCTCACCAAGCAGTCAACCTTTTGGTTCCCCTTTATAGCATCTTTAAGCTGCATTACCCCAGTAGCATCGTGGTATTCCCACTTCACCTATGAATTGAATCTGTAGGTAACTTTCTCTTCTTTCTATTCCTAGGAATAATTCTTGAAATTTTGAATATTTTATTTCCACTTTGTGACTTGAAAATAAAATTTAAAATGTATTGCCCAGAATCAAACGTAGCCTCGCCTAGGACTCCCTGCTGTTCAGAGTGTGACCCAGTGGGTCAGAAAAACTTGCTCTTTGCCCTAATTAGGCAATTTCCTTAAGCCCTCAAAGCCATAGGTGTGCCACCTATAATGCATGGATAACGGTGTTCAGCATAAGGCTTAGCTCTAATAACCGTTATGAATGTAGAGATCTGTTCATCTCCAGGCTTTGAAACCAGTTATTCTCCTTTTCAGATAAAATCTTGCTTTAAAATTTGCTATCTTCTCTGCCTTTTATCGTGCCCTAAGCTGTGGTTCAAACCCTTTTGAAAACTACTTAGAAAAAATTTTTTAATGATTAGATGAATACATATTTAACTCATTCAATGGGAAGTTTTCATTCATTGGATGGCCCATTTCTTTTATGCTGACTAATACGGCCATTAGAATACTCCATACAAGAGAAAGTCAAACCCTGGACTCTAACGAAGTTTCCATTAGCTGTGTCTGCAACAAGAAAATAAAGTTCATGGAAAACTGAGGTCTGCAAATCCAGGAGAGATAGGAGGAATCCTCCAGCTTGTCCTGTTATGGCCACGTGGGTGTGAATGAAGAAACTGCAGTCAATAGAGGTAAAGGAAAGGGGAAAGGTCTGGGAAACCCATAGCCTTTGTAACACAAGTTCCGGAATAATTTATTTACTGCCCCTTCCCTCCCTCCTTCTCACCCTCCCTTTCCTCCTTCTTTCTATATTCCCTCCCTCCCATCCTAAATATATGCTTTGAATGTTAATTTCAAACATTTGACGGTTTAGAGGTTAACCTCAGTTTGAAGGTTAACTTTTGTAATATATACATTTAAGGAAAGAAAACTTGACTAGTACAATACTCTCAATCCAATTCCATGTCATCAGATCCTCACCATAATCCTGTGGCAAAAGCAGGGCCTACAACATCATCCTGTTTTTATTAATAGGGAAGCCAAAATGCCAAAAAGTGAAATGACTCTTCCTGGGTCCTTGTCAAAGACCTCTTACAGTCATCCTGAAAGTCAGGACTGAGGTCTAACAGTTAAACTAGGTCTAAGCTAAAGTGAACTAGGAAATAGGCAGGGTTTTGTTTTTTTTTTTTTAAAGAGTAAGAAATATGTTGGACAGAACAACGAATTTAGTAGGTTGGTTAATAGTTTTAATAATTTCAGGCTCTTAATACAGATTTAAATATTCTACAGAATGTTTGCTGACAGTATTTTAAAAATTGGAATCAATAATTCAGGCAAAACGAGGCACAATCATATCTAATCTCTCTCATATATAGGACACGACATTTTCTCTATATTAATCTAAAAATATTTCTGATGTCCCAAATATGTCCAAATATAAAGTAATCCCTCCCCTTTTTCCCAATGAAAGATTAAGGAAAGAGATAGATTGGGGGGGAGGAGGGGTACGTCTTGAATATATACCTTTTAAAGATGTAGAAGAAATAGTCAAATCTTTACTTATATTATTTCATTTAATAATATTGATATGTATATTTAGAATAGTGTTACATAAAATATGAATTTAAAATTGTTTCCATTTTCACAGTTTTCAAAAGATTGCATTTAAACGCTTTACATGAATCTTCAACATCAGTGTCATCACTTACATCAGCCTTTCACTAGAAAACTAATCCCAAACACAAACGTGCCTTTGGATAACGTTAGCTGTCAGTTTTTCAATTGTCCTGAGGTATGTATTCATAACCTATCCAAGGAAACCATGCAATTTATTGCTTTTTAACCTGATCTTCAAATGGCTTTTATCCCCCTTGTAACACTGGCTGGTTGCAATTGGGAAGCAGACATCCAGAAATAATTATGAAATATGGGTTAAATTTCTTTTTTATTTTATCAGTTCAGACAGACCTCAATAAATATCCAACTAAGGTTATTAGGTGGATGTCTTCCTCAAGCAGTACTTCATTGGTTGAGAGAAAGGAATTGAGACAGTAATTGTAGCATGAGACTTTGTAAGCCCTCAAATATAAGGTGGGCTCTTCTCTGAGGGAAACATTTGGGGGAAATCTTGGTCTTTCACTTGGGCCTCTACAACAGCTGGTCTGCAGGGCTTGGTGCCGTGATCCTGGGAGAGAGTTTTTCCATTTGCCTCTTAGCCATCCAGTCTCTGACCTCCTTGGGGAATAGAGTCGCCTACATGCAACACTGGGAGTGCCAGGGAACTCTAGGTCAAGGTGGATCTCTACCAATAAGACGCATCATCAACCTGCAAGTATGCTCCTGTATGTTTGAGACATCGCTATACAAGGCCAGAAACAGGGTCTTGCGTCAATACATAAACACGGTTCTCCTCCTAGCTGCTCTTCTGGCAGAGTGAGAAGATTCCAGAGTAACTTTGAAATGTTACACATTCATTCGTCATCAGAATTTCAGTAGCTTTTCCAGCACAGTTGACATTTAGACCTCTGAATGGGGACCATCTCAGAATGGACCATGTATGGGGAAAAACGTGGAAATGACAGCCATTCCAGAGAAGGCAGAAATGAGAAGCTCCAATTGGAAACTAATTTTAGTTATCCTGCATGCGCTCACCCCCGTCACGCTGCTCTGTATCTCTCTTCTCATTGAAGATTTTGCTCATGCGGCAGGCAGGGCCTGATGGCATTTATGGGCATCTTTGAAATGCTCTTCCCAGAATGCTTTGGAAGAACTTAGCATTGCCCTTTGGTACCAATGACTTATGAGAACGACTTGTATCATTCTATGGCCCCCAAACATTGATAGATGTCAGGACTCTAAAATAGCTGCAGAAGCCGTTGCCAGCACATACTTTGCAAACAAAAATTATAGAGTGGTGGATACCAATGACAGAACTTTGGGAAAGAGTATTCATCATAAGATGAAGTCAAGTGGTTCACACATTGGTGTTTTATCAGTTGGTGATTGTTGTTAGTAAACTCAGAGGTGTCTTACCAGGCAGATCGCCTCTGCCCAAAGACTGCCTGAATCATAGATGCAATAGAATTCTGAGTGGAATGTACTAGTCAGGACAGGACCCGTTCAGAGTTCGTATATCTCCTCTGATGTTTTGTATCGCTATTCAATTTTCATGAGTATGTATCTCATCTCTTAACTAGTTTATGGTTGGATACTGGGTCTATCTGGAGTCCATAGGAAGAGAAAAACTTAATATGGACATTACATTTTTGTCCAACTGTTTGAAGATTCTTGGTAGTGGTCAGAGATTACTGACTGAAGGGGAATTGAGTGGAGCCTTCATTTTCCCAGAACCTCTGAAAACAAAATCAGGCAGAGATAGGGCTCAAGGGGAGATGGTACAGCATGAGGGGACATTATTCTGTATGCTTTAGAATATAAAAGAAAGATAGGAAAATAATTTCATGCTTTGGCATTTGTATTAGCATTAATCATTCCTTTCTCTGACCTCTAATTTTATTAAGCACCTACTGTATTCTAGACACTTGGATACCAACTTTTCCATAGCCATTTCTTTCTCTACAATTCCCTTAATGTTTTCTATAATACGATATTTAAGAACATAATCTTTTGTGTTACACAAACCTTTCTGTGTGTCATACAGAGCACTTATTGACCATATGAACTTAAGTTGATTACTGAGTCTTTCTGAGATTCTGTTTTCTTGTCTATGAAATACTATGTATAAAGTAAATAAGCTACAAGGATATACTATACAGCACAGGGAATATAGTTAATATTTTATAATAACTTTAAATGGAGTATAATCTATAAAAATATTGAATCACTTGTTGTACACCTGAAACAAATACAATATTGTAAATCAACTATATTTCAATAAAAAAGAAATTAAAATTTAAAAAAAGAGATCAAAATACTACTTACCTCATAAGGTTGTTGTGAGACTAAATGAGATAAATCCTACAAAATAAAGTCTACTACTGGTAAATGGTAAGCATTCATTATCATTATTTAGTGCAAGTTTTTCTTATTTTATTAGGTTGAGCAATTGCCATTTTTGTATGTCAGAATGGTAGAATATTGGTGGTTTCATGAGATTCAACTTCGTGTATGTTGTGCTTCTGGACGGGTTTTATGTTGGTTACCATCAGAGTTAAGGAGACTGATCTCCTTAACAGTGTACATAAGGAAAAGGATTATGGCGTCCAAAGGCTGGAGGTCCAGGCTTACAGATTTTAAGTTTATTTCAGTCAGATTACACTTCTTTGTATAACTGAGCATTTGACTCAGGGCTGTCTACATAGCAGATGATTAATAAATATTAGAGTAATTTATATACACAAAATAGCTGAACTTTAGGAAATAGAAAACTACTTTTTAAAACTTACCCTATATTCCTTAGTTATAACATTCCATTTCTGATACCTAAAACCAAGTTGACACATCATTTCAAAAACTCGAGTAGCAAATAGGTGTGACTTGAGTTGACCTGATTGAGTTTGTAAACTAGATCTATCATGTAGAAACTATTTCACTTCAAACCAGTGATTCTTGATGAAAAACAAGGCTGTGCAAATCATAGCATGAAAATGGATGCTGTTAAGGGTGAGGGTTTCAGTCATATCTCTGTCTCCAAAAAATGAAAAGAGATCCCAGATCAGGGATAAAAGGAGCTAAAACTTGCAGAGCTCTCTCTGCTTCTATCTCTCTGTCTCTCTCTGTCTCTGTCTCTTTCTCTCTCTCTCTCTCTCTCTCTGTCCAACCCAGGATGAGAGTACCATGAGAAGTCAAAGGAAGCTTGGGCTCTTCACACCTCAAGCCATGCCCTAACCCATCCAATGCTACCAGATCTAAAAACCATAGTTATAGAGGCAACTTTGGTCCCTAGTTTGGGTCCAGAGAAAACAGTTCTGTGATGGTTGTTTACATGCATGATCATTGGACGTATCTCAGGTGAGTTCTGCTGAAAAGCCAACTTAAGACATATAAATGTAAACTTAAAATATAAATCCAGAGGATGTTTTAAAATCTATAGAGACAAAAAGTAGATGAGTGGTTGCAAGGGTATGGGTGCTGGGGTGGGTGGGACTCAGGGGTGTTAGCTAAGGGATGCAAGGTTTCTTTTTGTGGTGTTGAAAAAGTTCTAAAATTGACTGTGGTCATGTAGTTGCACAACTCTGTGAATGTACTAAAAGTCATTCAATTACACACTTTAATTGGGTGAGTTATATGGTGTGTGAATTATATCTTGTTTAAGACCTTTAAAAGAACAAATGGGAAAAAAAAGAAAAAAGGAAGAAAAAATTTAGTTCACAAATCTTTAATCCTACTATGAAGATATATAAACCCTGTAAGCATTCTGGTGTGTAAGTCTTTCAGTCTTTTTTCCATGCTATGAGAGCTGTGTAGTAACCTACCTTTTTAAACTTAATGATATAACTTGAATATCTTTTTGTGTCAATGTGCATTTATATAATCTTTATTACATGGCTACATAATACTCCATTTATTTGCACAGACCTACATTTCCTTACCCAGTCTCTTATTATTAAATATTTAGATTGTTTCTTTCTTTCTTTTTTTTTTTTTTTTTTTTTTTTTTTACTATTTAAATACTTCTTTGTACCTAAAAAACGAAAATGAACAGGGAGAATCTTTGATAAAAGACTAGATGATCTCATAAAATTGTCAGTGATAGAAGCAGAAAAACTGACTTTTTCCTTCCATTAAAATGCAGGCTTACATTGTGTAAACACGTCTCTATAATATGCATTGGGCTTTGTGCATCTTCAAATGACAGCAACTCTCTGTCCTTAAATCAGGCCTGAATTACCACTTCATAGGCAATATTCCTAATTCCTTTCAGATAATAATTCAAGGTAATGGTATATCATACACCATATAGTAGGTTGTTCTCTAAGACGTGTTTTGTTTTCACAAGCTAAACCATAGAATCCAATAATGTTAGTGCCTGAAGATCATCTATTGAAGCCCTACATCATTATATAGTAGATGTGAAATCTTAAGCCTAAAAACGTTAGATGACTTTTCCCAGGTGACTTAGTCTCTAATAGAACTGAGATTTGAACCCAATTCTCTGTGAGTCCAGAGTATTTCTGCCATTTCACATTGGCACCCACAGCCAATACCCTCTCTACAATACCTTCCCTGCAATGCCCAGCTCTAAAAACCCTTTCCTCTATCAACTTGTGGTGTGAGAGAAGGAGCTCGATCTGAAACAAAATTCTCTTTTTCCACTGCTAATTATAGTTAAGAATTGAGAGAATGCTATCTGCTAACGCAATTAACACTAAGATGTGAGTGGCAATAGGTTACTCCTCCAGGGAACATACGTGTTTTAAAAGAAAAGAAGTCACCAGTATCAATACGGCCGTCTTCCAGACTAAGATGATAGACAATTTCCTCATCTCCAAAAGGAGCACAAGGCACTGCAAACATTAAGCTTATTTAAAATTCAGTTTTAGTGGGGGCCAGGTTGAAAGATTAAAAGGAAACAGATATGAGACGTTAAAAAGATAGATTTTATATTTCTTTAAAAAATTATGCACAGGGAAGCAAGACCTAATTCTCTCTAAATTCTTCCCCATGACCTCATCCCCCACTTGCTGCCCACATGAGGATCACCCCCTTTGCATTATGGGAATCATCTGCCCTGACACGTCCTGGACGCTGCTTCTCCTTCCAGCCTTTCAGCACCAAATATTGGACACACATTCTTTACAGGCTGCGGCTGCTGCTGCCTCATGAGACCAGAAGCCACACACCACAGTCTACCAAGAGTGATGGAACGGGTTATCACAGATCAAATTCCTGCGGCAGTCACTTCCTTTCCTTATCGGGGAATCGAGGCTTTTTATGAGGGACGGGGTGGATGTTAGCCCGTGCAGAGCACCAGCAGTCCTAACAAGCCTGACTTCTTGCAGTGCAGTCTGGGAGGGAGCTCTCAGCTGTGTTAAGAGAGGATGCTTTTAAAGAGGGAGACCAGACCGGCCAGCCTGGGGCCATCAGTCATGCACTCACTCACCCACAAAGGCCAACTGAACGCCTATAGTTGCCAGACCTGGCTGGGCACAGGGGAGATGATGAGTGAGGCTTGCGTGGAGGAGGGTGCGTGGACAGTACGATAAGTGTGCAGAGTGCCATGGGGACCCTACACTGTCTGACTGTAAGAGGACCTAGGGATTATCAGGCTTTACTCACAAGAAGACCGACACTCAGCAGGTTTAGCATCCATCGTGTGGCCCTCCTTGAATGGGTTGTGCCGCCCGTATTAGAACTCAGAGCGGGCTCCCTGCTCAGCAGACTCTGCGCCCTGTCCACAGTCCCCTCCCCCGAGAATCTATAGGATAAATCATAAAGAGAGAAGTTCATAGGGTCATTATTCACACACTGCTTCTCTCATTTCTGCGTTAGATCATCATGACATGTTGAGGCTGTCTTTAAACAGAGATTACCTACTCAGGGACACTTCTTGGCATAAAACTTTCGGAATATCATTCCCAGATTTATTCCCTTCAAGTCTAAACCAGCTCAAATATTCACCATTAAGAACGTTCACATGATACAGTGTTATAGTAGAAAAGCTCTCCTCTCCTTTATTTTGCCAAAAAGAATATATAAATAAACAAATGTGTTATTTCTAATCTTTTTCCTTCCCTTCCTAAACAATTTCTTCCCAGACTCATAAGGTGAGACCCAGCAAAGTAGGTGTCCATGCTGGAAGGATGGAGAGTGGGAACCATGGTGACCCAGAGCAGGGAGTCAAGGTCTGAGTTGGGTGCTTCCCACACAGGGAAGGGGTGCTGGTGGCTCTGGAGGAATCGGTCACTGCAGGATGATTGAGTCAAATCATCAAACAGGAGTCAAATCCCTCACTGTCAAAGAAGGGAGTTACAGATATGGAAAGTGGGAAACTGAAACGAACCCCATGGTGTTAAATTTAAATCAAGGTATTGGTGTTAACTATGATTTTCAATTAATATAGATCTAAATGATATACGATTGATAAACTGAAAAATTATCAATATCTATAGATATAAAATGCAGTACATATACATCTATTTCTAAACATGTATGACTATTTTAAAATATGTGTATGTACGTACATATCCTCCCTCACTCTGACCACTGAGAAGGTAAGGGCAGAGATACTGCGATATGAATATCTCTGTGGGTACATCTTGAGCCCAGATCCTGGCTTCTGAATGTTATTCTCCAGTAAAAGGAACCAGAGCTCCTTTTAGAAACGGCTGATTCCAGGACTGGAGCAGGGAAATTACAAGATGAGCCTGGAACATCTGTTGTCCTCAAAAGACAGTAAGGAAGAACACAGGAATGATAGGGGCACTCAAAAGGAAACAGAGGCCAGCGGAAAACCTTCCCTCTAGCCAAATCAAGGACAGTTTGAGCATCCAATAAATAATCATAGTAATGGATTGCAACCCATTGAATAAAATCAGAGACCTGGCATTGATAGATACAAATAAATAAATGAATCGATTGAATATTCAATGAGAGATGGAATAGTTACATGGTTCCCGAGTGTCTCGCAACAAAAACCTCATAAAGTATAAAGAGAAAAGGAGTGACTACATGAAAAAGCTTGGGAGAAGCCACCTTAATCAAGGGATCAAAGTGAGCATCTTCAGTAACAGAACAAGACAAAGCCAAGCACCCGCTGTTGGGATGCGGTGAGAAGAATACAGCATCACTTCAGTGGTACTCCTGCCAGTGGTGTATAACCTGAATTTAACCCTAAGGAAATATCAAATAAAAGTAAATTGAGGGCTTCCTTGGTGGCGCAGTGGTTGAGAGTCCACCTGCCGATGCAGGGGACACGGGTTCGTGCCCTGGTCCGGGAAGATCCCACATGCTGCGGAGCAGCTGGGCCCGTGAGCCATGGCCGCTGAGCCTGCGCGTCCGGAGCCTGTGCTCCGCAATGGGACAGGCCACAACTGTGAGAGGCCCGCGTACCGCAAAAAAAAAAAAAAAAAGTAAATTGAAGGACGTACTACAAAATAACTGGTCTGTAACCTTCAAATGTGTCAAGGTCATTAAAGTGAAGGAAAGACTGAGGAACTGTTCCAAACTGCAGGGAACTAAAGAGGCATAACAACTAAATGCAACTCGTGATTCTGAACTGAATCTTTTTTCTAGAAAGGACCTTAATAGGACAGTTGGCAAAACTTGATTGGGAGCTTAAGAATTCGTTGGTAACAACGTACCGATGTTCATTTCCTGACGTGTGGGTTGTATTGTGGTTACACAGGTAGAAGAATGCCCTGATTTGCAGGAAATGCAAATAATTCATAGGTAATGGGCATCAGGGTGACAATTTGCACTCACGTGGGTCGGGAAAATAAGGTTCTTTTCCTTCTACTTGCAACTTTTGTATAATTTTTTAATTGTGTCAAAATAAAGATGAATTATAAATAAATAATGCGGAACTAGTGCTCATCTGTTGATGAAATGTAGAAAGCTTTCTGCTCCACTGATTCTTTCTTATTTATATTGGCATGTGAACCCCTGGTTCCCACCCAATGAGACCATTAAAATGGGATATTAATTTGCTCAATATGTGATGTTACTTTGAACAAGAAAAGCCCCTAAGAGTGAGCATTGCAGCATTTCCTTTTCAGCAAAGGCACGAGAGGTGACATTCAGTTGACCAGCACACTGTTTAATTATTAAAATTAAGTATCCCAATGCACGCGAACTGGCTCTGGTGCTCAGTTTTTGTCTCAATGCAGTAAATAAATTGGAATAGACCCCTTGGTCTGGGAACATGGGAAGAGTGTGGAGCTGTAGCTGGCCCCCTGCCAATCTTTTGCTCTGTGGCAACTGACATTGAAAATCTGCTGTGTGTGCGTGCGTGTGTGCGTGCATGTGTGTGTGTGTGTGCACATATGCACACGGAGCATAGTGGTAAAAGAGGCCCAGAAACAGCAGGCATTTGATAATCCTCCCAGCTCCAACATTCTAACATTTTCAAATCCCTTTAGGAGGGAACCCTCCTGCACTGTTGGTGGGAATGTAAATTGGTACAGCCTCTAGGGAGAACAGTATGGAGGTTCCTTAAAAAACTAAAAATAGAATTACCATAGGATCCTGCCATCTCATTCCTGGACATATATCCAGAGAAAACCGTAATTCAAAAAGATACATGCAACCCTATGTTCATAGCAGCACTATTTACAATAACCAAGACGTGGAAATAACCTAAATGACGAATGGATAAAGAGGATGTGGTACATATATGCAATGGAATATTACTCAGCCATAAAAAAGAATGAAATAATGCCATTTGCAGCCACATGGATGGACCTAGAGATTATCATACTAAGTGAAGTAAGTCAGACAAAGATAAATATTATATGATATCACTTCTATGTGGAATCTAAAAAATAGTACAAATGAACTTATTTATGCAATAGAAACAGACTCACAGACATAAAAAAAAAAACTTATGGTTACCAAAGGGGAAAGCAGGGAAGGGATAAATTAGGAATTTGGGATTAGCAGATACAACACTGAGGTCCTACTGCATAGCACAGGAAACTATATTCAATATCTTGTAATAAACCATAATGGAAAAGAATATGAAAAAGAATGTGTATATATATGTATAACTGAGTCACTTTGCTATACACCAGAAACTACCACAACATTGTAAATCAATACTTCAACAACAAAAAATATTGGAACCGTCGCATCTCCTTTTGGATGTGTAGGATCTGAATTCCCTCCTGCAAGATACAGAATAGCTCTCAGACTGAATTTCTGAGTTTTACAATACTAACTTTTATAATATAACTGAACAGAATAGGTAATAGAGTCAATTATGGAATCAGATTTGGGGCAAGTTACAAAAACTATCTGAGTCTCAGTTCCATCATCTTTAAATTAATAGTAATAAGACTCACCTCATATACCTGATGTGCGAATTAAATAAGATGTTACATGGCAAGAGGCCAGGATGGGACTGGGCCCACAGGAATCCTTCAATGAACTGTCACTATTATGACTGTTTAGTTTGAAAGGAGGCACAGAGACAATAGCTGTGTGGCCTTCAACAAGTCCCACAGCCTCTCTAATTCTCATTTTTCAACATGAAACACATACTTAATGCTCCATTGAAAGCCATCGTCCTCTTCTGATGGAGCAGGTTGACCCACTAGCTTTAGGAGCCTGGGGTTGAGGATGCCATGGAGGTTCTATTGCTACCATCACTCCTGCTGCCCCCCAGTCTTCCTTGGTTAGTTCTTCAGAGGGAGGCAAGGGTCAGAGCTGAGTGTTGCAGAAGACAAATGGATTTTCCAAGGGAATGGACCTGGGCAAAGAGGTGTGGACCAGAGGTGCCATCCAGGACCCCTTCAACCATATATTGAGTCCCTGTTTGGGGTTATAGAAGCAGTTTGCTGAGAAATGGCATGGGGAGTTGGATAAATGATGACTTCTGAGTTTTAATGAATCTCGAGCAACAGCCCTCTGACCCTACATGGGCAGCTTCTTCTCTGCTGCAGTCAGAGCGGTAACAGCTTCCTTACACCATCTTCGGCTTGCTGGGCTGTGCCCTCTAGTCTTTCTGGATGGTCAAAGATCCCCCAGGAACAGGTCTGGGGATGTCACTGATGCTATATGATAAGATGCAGGAACGGAGTTGGGCCACATAGATGCTGTGTATTGGAGTCTTAAGGAGCAAATATATAACACCATTATTTCCAGGTTCAAATATGGGAGTTAGACGCACTCACTAGGAGCAGATATACGGAGATCAAAATATCATCTTTAGGGCTTCCCTGGTGGCGCAGTGGTTGAGAGTCCACCTGCCCATGCAGGGGACACGGGTTCATACCCCGGTCCAGGAGGATCCCACATGCCACGGAGCGGCTGGGCCCGTGGGCCATGGCCGCTGAGCCTGTGCGTCCGGAGTCTGTGCTCCGCAACGGGAGAGGCCACAACAGTGAGAGGCCCGCGTACCGCAAAAAAAAAAAAAAAAAAAAAAAATCATCTTTATTACCAATAAGAGGTGGGTTGGTTTTGATGTTTGCCCACAGACAGCTGCACGCCAACACACAGGGTCTGTCCCTAGGGGTTTACCACACAGCTACATGCAGAAGATGACAAGTCTGCAGACAGACATATCCTGAAGGGAGCCTGGAAGGAGGGGGCTACCTATGCCAGCTCCCTCTCCCCCATCACCAATCAGATAAGGTGCATCTCCTCCCCTAGGAAGGAGGGAGGAGGAATAGGGCAAAGCTGGAAGCGTTTCTACTCTATTGTTTCCCTCCTGAAGAATGGAAGAAATGCCCTCCGCTCCCGGGAAACGTGAGGGTGGGGGGTTACTGCTCCCACCTACCTGGCATGCTGTAGCAATAAACAACCCCCAAAGCTCAAAACTCCGACAACAAAGGTATATTTCTTGCTAACAGTACATGTCCATTATATATCAGCTACAAATCTACCCGTCTTTTTCACTCTGGGACCCAGGAAGACAGAGTAGCCTCTACTTGGAATATCCCTGTTGCTTGCGGCAGCAGGAAAGGGAATATGGTGCCACAGGTGTTGGCTCCTAAAACTTCTGCCTGGAAGTGACACATCCCACTTCCCTTCACATTCATTGGCGAAAACAAGTCACGTGGGCAAGTCTGATGTCCATGGGGCAGGGAGATAAAATGCTTTCCTCCCTCTCAGGGAGGGGCATCCCATATCTGAAACAAGAATACAGTCTCCTTTACCTCCTTCCAGTGAGAATAGGGGAGATCGGGCTGGGTGAGCACAAACAGTTCTGCTCTGATAAGGAAGGTGGACACTTTCTATAATAGCTGGTGACCTGCCAGGAGAGTATATCTGATATTTTATGAACTGCTGTACTTGGCAATTAGTCTGTAGGTCATGGGCAGTAGATAGGTAATCGTGAAGGGCCTTGAACAGCATTTTCCAAAACCAGGACACTAACCAGGGAAAAAGGTTGGATATCAGGTAACTTGAGGGTCCTGGGTGTGGAAGAAAGAGGCAGAGGAATAGCTCGTTAACAAGATGGCATTATAGTTGGAGCTTGGGTAAGGACGTAGGACAGGCCTTCTCTTTATAAGGACAGGGACTTCCCTGGCGGTCCAGGGGTTAAGACTCCACGTTTCCACTGCAAGGTGCACGGGTTCGATCCCTGGTCGGGGAACTAAGATCCCACATGCCTTGCTGTGTGGCCAAAAAAAAAAAGGTTTTGAGGACAGGTACAGAACAGTATTGAGTGTTGGGTGGCTAAGTTGGAAATGAGATACGATGTGAAGGAATCTCAGGGGCTTAGAGAGGGGCAAGTTTGCAGTTGTTGTCCGGGGGCCTTGGGGTGGTCCTTGATCTTTGAGTAGGAACACGGGTGGAAGCATACGGGCCACAGCCACCAAACATCTCCATCAGCCACATACAGGGGTTTGAATGAGCAGTGGCTGCACAGGGAGGTGACTTGACCCAAGAGAAACAATTGGATCAAGTGTTTCTTGGTCCTCCCCAACCTGCCCTAATAGTTCAAACCACCTTGTCCTTCTCCAGGGGCCAGACCACTCCCCAATTCACTCAACAAATTATCCAGCATCCCCTGTTGCCAGGCCACAGGGTCAACTGGAGCCCAGAACAGAGGGGAAGGTGTCTTTTGCCAATTCTCCTTATTTTATTCCACTTACGTAGGGATGTACCACCATCCACTTGGGGTGTAGGGTGGGATTAAGGAAGGATGGAGTGAGGATGTTTTCGCTTTTATGACTCTTCAAATAAAGTGGTTTTTTTTTTTTTAAGGTTGTAGAATGCTTGCTTTAAAAATGTTTGCTGTCTAGTGAAATTTTTTTTAAATCTAACACAATTTCTGATTCTGTTCACCGGACTGGCTAACGCTTCCATCTTTTTCCTGCCCCTGCCCCGTGCTGGGCCCTTCGAGCTGATGTTCTCCTTTCAGAGGCATAGTTCCTGTAGATCTGCTTCTTTAGATGGTGGGAATAAACACCTCCCCTCCCCATGCCCATACCTGCAATAATGAATCCAGATTCTGTGAATTTAGAGGAAAAGAATTCACAAAACACAGAGGAGCTATGAGGCTTGCATGTGTGTGGTGGGTAAAGGAATCCTATCTTTTTCCCAGACCAGAGCACAGCTCGTGTGTGTGTGTGTGTGTGTGTGTGTGTGTGCGTGTGCGTGTGCGTGTGTGTGTGTGTGAACATCTGTACTACACTTGCACAGAACCCTTCTCTCAGGGCCCCCTGCAGGCTTCCCTGAGTCACAGCCCCGCCTTCCCAAAGTTGCCCCAATTTGCATTATAAGGCAAAACTGAGGTTTCTGACTTCTCTTCTTAAAGCTGTAGGAAGTAGAAGCAGCCGGTGCTGAGAGGCGTGGCCCGGGGTCACATTTCCACTGTGACTCAGGGGGTCTTCTTGGAAAACAGGTCCCAGAGGGTGCTCTTTTTCAGCTGCCTCTTGGTGATAAGTGGTGAGGGGTTGCCCCATGCTGCCCGGTGCTGCCTGTGCTTCGCCCAACATGACTGCCTGCTCTGCCCATTGCCTGGGGTCAACGGACTACATGCCCTTGGCCTTGGAGGCATCTCAAGAGGCTCCTTGTGGGCGACAGTAGAACCGAGAGAGGTGCCACGGGCGGGGCCGCAGCAGATGCGGGGAATGCTGTGAGGCAGGCAGAGCCCAGTGGGTCGGGGCAGGTGTGCAGGTTGGGAAGTTCCAGGAAGGGAGTAAGGGTCACAGAGGGAGGCGCCCTGGCCTGGGAGTAGAATCAGGTGGCAAGGAGTCTGGGGCCCAAAAGAGTTGGTGCTCCAGGGAGGCAGATGTCCAGGGAGGGTCAGGGAGACCTGCGAGGCTGGGTTAGCACCAGGCCCTCAGGACCCGAGGCAGGACCCTGGAGCTGAAAGAACTGGGGAGTTGAGCTCACAGCCAAGTCCGCTGCTCAGGTACAAGACCATTATTGGGTCCAGATATAAAATAAAGCCCCAATCCTGAGGAATAGGACAAGGGCTCAGTCACCAGATCCCTGAGTCACCAGAACCTTGAAGCAACTGGCTCAAGGCTGCCGGAATTAGCATGGCCTAGAGCACAAGGGATTCCAAAGTCTGGGTCATGGTTGAGTGTGACTGTGGTCCTGCTGACCCACGAGACATGAACTGATCTCCGGGAAAACCACAAGGTCCTTGCCTACCTATCTTTGAACAGCCCCTCACCTGCTTCCTGTTGCATCTTCCCTCCCCGAGCCCTACCAGGTAATCAGATAGCGACGACCACCTGACCATGTCACAGCTTCCCACGCCCTCGGCACCTTGTACATCGACCCACCCAAATGTTCTCGGAAGGTCCCACCTGCTTTGAAAGCTCCACCAACTTCCCATTCAACCCCAGTCATCCCATCCTTGAAACGATAACCTTCTTTGTCCCAGTTTCCCCATCTCTGACTGACAAAAAGTGTTACCTTGGTGAAGCAGATGAGTTGGAGGGGAAGCCTGGAGTCATGGATGCCATCAGAAGTGAGGTGAAGATGATGATGTTGGGAGGAGAGAAAAGGCAGATGTGAGATATGTCACAAAGGAAAAAGCTTTAGGGACCACCTAAATATGGGAAAGAAGAGGGGGACACACAGAAGTGACACTAAGATTTTGAACATAGGGATGACGGTCCTGCACACATTTTCCTGCTGTCGTTTTGAATTTTAGCTTTCACTAATTTTGTTTTCCTTTTGTCTAGTGTGGAGAAGTCTGAAATCTGCACGAGGATGAAGTGGAAAGAGCCCTGGGCTTGGCACGGAGGGTGTGGGCACTGCATCCTCCCAGACTGGCTGCATGTCTTCATGTTTCATTCTTTCACCTCTAAAATGGGGAAAGATCACCTTCATCACCTATTCCAAGGGAAATAATGTAAATGAAATATTTGTAAACTGTGCAAAGTAAGTGTAAGGTGTTGCGTGCAGATAATTGCCGGCTCACTCTGCCACAGGCGTTCTCCTCTCTCAAGGGCTTCCTGGCTTCCCAGGTCTCTCATGAGGGGCCCGAGTTTCACCTTCTTTGCTCCTACCGCCGCCCTGTGGCTACTTTGAGAATTGCATGATACAGTTAGGGATGTTAAGCAAGAAGGGAAAAAATGACAAGTTTACAAATAGAGAAGTATTTGTTAAGTCTTTCAAAGTTAGTTAATAAATTCAACGCATTGCCAATCAAAAGGTCCTAATAAGTTGATTCTAAATTCCTATGGAAGACTGAATTGGTAAGAATAGTCAAGACAGATTTGAAAAATAAGAATAAAGAGGGGGAGGGCTTCCCTGGTGGCGCAGTGGTTGAGAGTCTGCCTGCCGATGCAGGGGGCACGGGTTCGTTCCCCGGTCCGGGAAGATCCCACATGCCGCGGAGCGGCTGGGCCTGTGAGCCATGGCCGCTGGGCCTGCGCATCCGGAGCCTGTGCTCTGCAACGGGAGAGGCCACAACGGTGAGAGGCCCACATACCGGAAAAAAAAAAAAGAGGGGGAGAAAAACATATTAGAAAGCTATAGTTATACAAACTGGGATATTGTCACAAGAGTAAGTAGATGGATCAGTGTAGCACAATGGAAAATCCAGAAGGATCTCTGAATATATGGGAATTTAGCATACAATAAAGATACTTTAAATAAAAGGGGGAAGAATTCAATAAATGGGATTAGGACAACTGACTGCCCATTTAGACCTAAGTGACACTGTCATAAAACTTACTCCTAAACGAATTGTAGATCTAAACTTACAAAACACAATTATATAGTATTAAAGGAAAATATTTGGGGAGTAACAAAGACTTCAAAAAATTTTAAAACACACAAAACAAAACCATAGCCTAAGTGATTGATAAAATTGATTACATCAACATTTTAAAAATTCTGTTCATCAAAAGAGTATAAACAAAGTTAAATAAGTGAAAGTATGAGAGAAGAATTTTGCAACAAATGAATATTATATAAAGAAACTCCTACAAATGAATTTTTAAATGACTCAGAACAGGAGCAAAGTACAAAAATAAGCAAGTCAAAAGAAAAGCAAATGGCCAATAAACTTACGAAAATATTCACTTAATAATCCAAGAAGTGCAAAGTAAAACAATTATCATGTCATTTTCACCAATTCGACTGCAAAAATTGAAAACATTTAACTGTCAGAGAGAGTCTGGGAAAAGGACACTCATTTTGTGTTGGTGCATAGTGTAATTATTCAATAAACTATGTTATATCTATATTGTGCACAAATGGAAAAGGATGAGGGAGATCTTAGCGCATGACATAGTACGATCTCTGGATGTGTTGAGTGAAAAATCACATTGAAATGAAATACATATAGTATGATACTATTAATGTGAACCATTAGAAACGCTACAGATTTTCTGTGGATGCCGGTGGGCATGTGTGTATGTGTGTGTAGGTATGCACAAGCAAAATGTCCCACCAGATGTTCACCAAACAAAATACGGTAGTCACCTTTGGAGAGGAGATGGGAATTGAGGTGCTGGTCAAAAGGGACGCTAGCCTTAACTTTCATGTTTTAAAAGGATGCATTATTTGTGTAATTAGAGACTTATTTAAAGAAGAAACTGACTAACGTGATAGATGGTATTTTCCAAAGATGGCCACAACGATATGTCCAATCCCTCCTGCTCTTGGTAATGTGAACTTGCCAATCCCCACCTCCATCAGCTTTCAAATATCAGAGCTGGCATCCAAAGCCAGATAATCTAGATGACATCCAAGCTAAGCCTATGACCACTATCCAACACTGCTCTGGCTAATTAACCCTTACAACAATCCTATAAGGTAATACTGCTAACATACCCATTTTACAGAAGAGGAAACTGAGGCTCATACAGGAATTACAAATAGCAAGGAACTAGTTAAGAAAAGAAAGAAGAAAGAAAATGTTATGCAAAAATATTCAGTCATCTCATCTATAATCAAGGAGATACAACTAAAACAAAAATAACATTTGATGTCATACTTAAACCATTAAAACTTTTAAAAAAGAATAATGTTTATTGCCATAAAATTTGTATATGCATACATTATGGGTGAAAGTGCAAATAAACACAATACTTTGAAAAGAATTTGGGCAGTGTGTATCATGAATCATAATGTGTTTCAAACATATAATGTGTTTCAATTTCAATCTACTTCTGGGAGTTTATCTTATAGAAATAATACAAAAGAATAAAAATGTTTTCACACCAAGACATTCATTGCAACATTATGCATATAATTAGAAAAAAAACCCTTTTGGATTTTGTATTTGTATATCCTCTGCTTCCCCCTGCTTTTTAAATGTCTTTAAATGATTAACTGAAATATATCGTTATAAAAAAAGTAGAACACCACATTTATTTATGGAAATTATATTAATAAATTCCCATGGGAAAATACCAGGAGAAATTATTCAAGAATAATCATAACTTTGTGAGAGTGTTGGGGTGAACTTTATCTTCAAGATGCTTAGTAATGTTCTCATCCTGTTTAAAGATTTATTTTATTTTTTTACAGTAGCACCTTGTTGTTTATCCATTCTATATATAAAAGCTTACATCTGCTAACCCCAAACTCCCACTCCATCCCTCTCCCAACCTTCTCCCCACTGGCAACCACCAGTCTGTCCTCTATGTCCATGTAGGACAAAACTTATGATGCTTGTCTGTCTGCCAATCTCTTTTCCTAAATCATAGTTTTTGCCTTAAAGAGGCTGGGCCAGGAAATCCCACCGTGCAGTCTGGCACAGGATGGGTTTCTTCCTGCCACTGGGTATGATGCCGGCAGGCAATAAAGCATCAGGCCATCCAGAAGCTTGTGGGCCCCTCCCCTGTGCCCACGGAGGGGAGTCAAGCCTGGAACGTCCATGGTCCACAGTCCCAGCCCTGCATGTCTGGCATTCTTCATCATCCAGGCCTGTCTGCCGGCAGCCGAGGTCCTTGACAGTTGGTTCATCTGCAGTGGGGTTTAAAGCCAATGTCTGCAACTACATTATTCTGTTATCTAGATTGAGGATTAACACCTCTATTGATTTGATGGGGAAAATGGCTCCGAAATCCCCCTTGACAAGCTCTCTCTTTATCAAGAAACCACTCCGATCTCACCCACTTAGCAATTCACAGTAAGTGCCTATATGAACTGAAATTAGGCAGCTCCCAACCTGCCCGCTCTGTCCAACCCCAAGAGACAAGGTAGCAATAACTCAAGCCTGGAGCCTCACCCTCACCCCAAGGGCCTGGAATGAATCTGAAATGAAGCTCATAAAACCCAGGCGCGCTTTCAGAACCCTTATTACCGGGAGATAACACGTCTCCACGTTCATTCCTACTGGCCTCCAATCAGTTCTCCGCAGAGAGCTAGAAGAGGTTTATTAAAGACCCTCTGGTGGCTCCCATCACACAGACAATAGAAAATCACCCAGGCCCAGCCTCCACGGCCGCCCAGCCTGCACCCCCCACCTTTCCCGCCGAGCCTTGGCACTTTTCCCAGCCTCTGCTGGGGACACCCTCCTGCAGGGTGACCCACGCAGCCTGGTTCGCCAGGCGCTTTCCTCTGGCACTCAAGAAACCTCTCGGTCCCCAGCAAACCCAAACCGTGGATCAGGCTGCTTCCCCACCCAACCCCACACATCTAACTGGCCACACCCAGGCTTCTGGAAGGTCTTAGCCCAAAAGTCACTTCTCAGAAAGGCCTGACCCTTCCCCAACTACTCCCCCGGCATCTGAATTGGGTCCTCATTGCTATTGTCTCTCGTGACACTCTTTTCGGTTGAGGACACTTACGGAAATTATTTACTGCTTCACTCACCGTCATTGGTTGAGGACCTAGGTGCTATTGGTTCATGGGCTGGGGATACAGCAGTAAACAAAGCAGACAGAAGTCCCTAACTTCGGAGTGCTTACGTCCTACGGGAAGAAACGGTATGATTTTTAGAGGCAAACTGTATAGACTGATCAGTGTGACAGAGAAAAAGAAAGCAAGAGGGGAAAGAGAACGTCAGGGGTGGCATCCTCAGTCTTAGACAGGGCTCCCAGGGAGGTTACATCTTGATCACAAAAGATGAGGAAGTGTCTTTATTCCCATCCTGCCAGACCTACTAGAGAATGGACTTGAGGACACGGAGAGGAGGAAGGGTAAGCTGGGACAAAGTGAGAGAGTGGCATGGACATATACACACTACCAAATGTAAAATAGATAGCTAGTGGGAAGCAGCCGCATAGCATAGGGAGATCAGCTCGGTGCTTTGTGACCACCTAGAGGGGTGGGATAGGGAGGGTGGGAGGGAGACGCAAGGGGGAGGAGATATGGGGATATATGTATATGTATGGCTGATATACTTTGTTATAAAGCAGAAACTAACACACCATTGTAAAGCAATTATACTCCAATAAAGATGTTTAAAAAAAAAAGGATGAGGAAGCAGAACTCAGATTCCTGGGAGTAAACGTTCCAGACAGATGGAACAAAACGTGCAAAGGCCCTGAGCAAAGAACAGTGAAGAAACCAGAGTAGCAGGAGCTGACAGGTGAGAGGAACACGAGTTGCAAGTGAAGGCAGAGAGGTAACAGGGGTCTGACCCTGTGGGACCCAGTAGGTCCCGGTAACTCATGTGGCTTTTATACTGCATGAGATAGGAAGCTACAGCTGGGTTTGGTCTGCCTTGGGATTTAACCGGGGTGCTCTGACAAACACTTGTTAGGAGGCTTTCAAAAGATTCCGGGGGGGCGGATTAAACGAGGGTCGTAGTAGCAGAGTTGATGAGAAGTTATTTAATTCTGTATATATTTTGAAGGTACAGCTGAAAAGATTTTCTTCTCAGTTGGATATGGGTGGGAAGGAAAGAAGAGTCAAGATGACTCCAATAGCACTGACCTTAGTGGAGAGAAGGATGGCGGCTCCATTCACTGAGATGGAGCCTGTGGACAGCAGGTTGGCGGGGGTGGAGATCAGTTCTGAACGTGTTGACTTTCAGATGATTAGGCATCAAGTAGAGAATTAGATGCATGAGTCTGGGGGTCGAGAGAGAGTTGGGCTGGACATACACACCTGGGAATGTTTAGAGCCGAGACTGTATTCAAAGCCATCACACGGTGGGTGAAATCACTAAGTGAGCTAAGTGTAGACAGAAAAGAGGAAAGGGCCAAGGACTAAGGTCTAGGACCATCCACATTTCGAGGCTGGGGAAGTGAAAGGGAGAAGGCTGGTCAGAATGATGGAAACGAACAGGCAAACGTGTGTGTCCCGGAGGCTCACTGAGGGCCACAACGGTGTCAAATGCTGCTGTTTTCTCAGATAAGAGGTCTGAGAAATGACCTTCGCGTTTAGTGTTGTAACAGTCATTAGATTCGTTAAGGGCAGTTTCAGTAGTGTCTTTGGGCTAAGCCTGATCTCCAGAACATCAGTGACAGCCATCCACTGGATGGATCTGTTGGGACCCAGGCATCCATTGTCCATGCCTTTCGAGGTAGGGTCAACATCCCAGTCAACAATGCTTTGATTGAATGGGATGGAATCTTGGACTACGAGAATGTAAGATGTAGAACACGTTCATTATAAATGCCAAAGAAAGCCTTGCCTGCTCCAGCATTTTGCCTTATGCTTTTCCAGAGAGAAGAGGACCCTGTCTACATAGACGTTCTCTAGGTTTAGGATCTTGAGGGAATACATCTCTTTAGATAAGGGACCAGCTCTCTTGCATCTGCAGTGACTTCTTTTTGAGCCAGTGACCGCAGTAGGAACTTCTGTGATCTCTAGGGATCCCACATCCTTTTGTGTTCATCTCCTGCGTTGATTTCACAGGGCTCCTGAAGGCCTCTGAAATAAGAGAACCATTTCAAGAACCCAGATTTCTTATAACTGGTAACGTGCTATGGAGGTCTTTTGTCTTGATCTCAGATTTTAATCAGTTTATTTCAAAAGCAGGAGAATAATTTATTTTCACTTTTAGAAACCTTGCTTCCACTTGCCCAGATGGTTGGGTACGGCGAGGTAGGACCTGGCAGAAAGAGGCAGGATTGGGGAGGGACACCTCCCTGATAGAAAAGCTCTATAACCAGAGATATGGCTCAGCCTTTGTGAACCTCAGTTTCCTCATCTGTCAAGCAGAATCAGCAGCTGTCTTTCCTACCGGAAAGGACTCTGAGAGGATTAAATGAAGGAAAAGCCCACACTCCTTACTCCCTGGATGGGCTTCTGCTGTCCAGCCCCTGCTGTTTGGAAGCTCCCCTCCTACTTGCACACTGGACATCTCAGGACACACCCCGCAAACACAGGCTTTCTCTCTGCACCTTCCTAGACCTCCCATGCTCTCCTTCCCAAACACCATCCCCTTCACTCTTCACCTGACCTGCTCCTGATTTCCTTGAGGACACGGTTCCCTAGTCCTCCTTAAAGAGAGGCAGTCCAGGGATTTCCAACTCTGTTTTAAGCCATAGAGATTTTTCTTCCAACGAAAGATGTCACAAAATGCCACTCTATGGAATGGAAGTCAGAACTGCTCTGGCTGGAGGAGGGAGGTGGGCTCAGTCAGACTCAGCTGGAGAACCTCGGCTTTACTGCAAAACTCAGAGAGGCTGAAGGTCAGGTCCAGGGCCACGTAAGAGGTGGTCAGTGGCAGACCCAGAGCCAGGATCTGAGTCTAGAGGTCCGGACCGAGGCCTCTCCTCACCCGGTACCACCAGAGAGCACTCTATCTCACACACTGGCTTCACAAGCAGGCAGTATCTTGTCTCATCCTTTCATGGCATCCCTGTGGGAGAGGGTCTATTTTCCTGCCTTACAGATGGGGAAGCTGAGGGTCATGGAGGCGACTGAGGGCCATGAACAGGACCTTATATTTAGCTTTGTTTCTGGGGCTGACGCCCTACCCCTCCAGTCCCACTAGTCTGTTAAGGGTATGCAGAGTGCCCCGGGGGATACCTTCCCATGGTGCCTGCAGCAGCGACAGTGCCACGGTCCCTCGGGGGCAGCAGGGCCCTGTGTGCATTGTCAGTCCTGCTGCTAGCGCTTTGCTCTGCCGCCCAGGGCCACGCTATGCCGGGATGCTCAATGCCACAGTCTGAAGGACCAGCTATGTGCAGCACTGATGGCAAGCAGGAGGCTACTATATTGTGACTGAATGAATGACAGGGTTCTGCTGTGTTGCTTTAAGCCCCTCTGGCGGCTAAGCTGTTTAGCAAGATGGCCTGTGTCCTAGCCAAGATGGATGAAGCTGTCCAACTTTGGACGATATTAGTAAGGCCCTGGACCACCAAGTAAGTGAAACCAGTTCACTGTGGTCCCTTCCTAGTTTGGTGTTTTCCAACTCTACATCCTGACCTCCTAGGATGGTGCTGTATACACAGGGGAATTCAGTTCATACTTGTTCTTAATGCGCATGAAATTCTATCACCGTGCAAAGGACTCCAAGTTCAGTCCATGGCCCATTTAAATTACATCATATGAATGAAAATGGACCACTGAAAACTCCATACAATGACATAATTTTAGTTTATTCCAAAAGGGGTGTGAGCTACATGTTAGTGGATATAAGTCGTTGAATATAAATATTAGAGTGAACTAATAGTGTATTTTTACCCTCATGCCTTCTCTCCTCCCCTGCACACCCTTTGCACACATACACACGTGTTACCTTTAGTTTAAAATGAACCCAGACTGCTGAAACTCTCTCCCTCTCAGCCTCTTAAATGACAAGGGCTGTCAAATAAATTCAAAAGCAGCAGGAGGTCCTTGGCAAATCATTGAAATCTGGCACCATTTACTTAAATAACCCGCCCAGGACATTTGGGCAAAATGAATGCTGATTCTTGGGGAAAAAATGCATTTGGGGTCACATAAAAATAAAACAGGGGCTTCCCTGGTGGCGTAGTGGTTGAGAGTCCGCCTGCCGATGCAGGGGACGCAGGATCGTGCCCCGGTCTGGGAAGATCCCACGTGCCATGGAGCGGCTGGGCCCGTGAGCCACGGCCGCTGAGCCTGCGCGTCCGGAGCCTGTGCTCCGCAACGGGAGAGGCCACAACAGTGAGAGGCCCGCGTACCGCAAAAAAAATAAATAAAATAAAAATAAATAAAACAATTTGTCAATTTTTTTAAAGAGAGGTAGAAAGTATTCCCCTCATCTGATTTATAACAAGTAAATGCATGATATAAATGAAACACATAATTTTAGAGATGAGAAAAGCACTGGAGGCTGGAAGAGTTGAGAATTTAAGGGTGAAAGGAGTACAGCGTTACAGGGACACACAGGCTCACACACAGATTTTTTTGGAGTAATGTCATCACCTTGTGGTCAGACAGGGTATTGCTGCTATAGACAAAACTCAAGGGCAAGTTCATGGCTATTTTTGTGCACTGGAATAGGTTTCTCGCTCTTCTTCCTTGCTGCACCACCTCTATCTGCTGTCTCACCGTTTTGAAATGTCACCTCTTCCAGGCTTTAAAGCATTATCCATCCACTCGAGGCCTGACCTACACTGTTTTACCCAGCCGGGTCAAGAACTTAGCCCAGTATGGAGTGCCCATGAAGGACGTGTGCCGACAGGTCCCCACCTACTTTGTCCAAGAGCAAAAAGAAGGCGTGTTAATAACTTAACTAGAAACTCAAGACCATGGTTGAGGCAAATGGTGCAGTATGATTTTTAGGTGCTTAGCAAATTCTAATGACAGTTTTCTTTGCTACTGGGTATAAAACTAATGAGCCCTGAAATGCATTTCCCCCTGGTGGCAGTGAAGATTTCCTGATACCAGGGATCACTGAGAACAGGCAGCAGAGTTAACTTGGCTTTACCAGAAGGTTGAGGACAGTCATTTCACCATCGGGATTTGACAGCTGGTGATACTCTCCCCTGACCCAAAGTTTCATCCTCTCCTCCCCTCCCCCTGCCCAAGCAGCACTGTGTCGGGCATCCCCCATAGGAGGCCCACTTCTTTGGGGTTCTCAGTCCTCCTCTTTCTCTGGCTGTCCAGATGCTGGAAGGCAGGACCCTGATAGTTATAGACCACATGCTGGGAAAGGAACGGCTCAGTGGCTGGCATCCCTGCTGGGGATATGGCTGGGGGATCAATGGTGACGGGATTGGAAAGCTACCAGATAAGACTGCAAAATCTGCCTGCTGCTCCAGATAGAGTCAGTAACCACTTCCCATTAAGCTGTTGCCTGTCACTTACATCTTAGCATAAACTAACCCATTGAACAAGGCTTCTTCATAACAGGAACTTCCAGCAGGAAAACACAGAGAGCTTGAGAGGCTGGGGGGTTAAAAAGGATGCTTAAAGAGCAATAAAAGAAATAGGAAAAGGCATACAGAACCGGTTAGTGCAGCACCGATGAGATCTTCCATTTTGTTCCCAAGTCTCTGGCTAGTCAAGTTGTCTTGAACATCACATCTAATTTAGGTGCAACTCATAATATATCCACTCTACTTAGGGGTCTTAGAGCGATTAAGTGATCTTTTAAATAAAATGCTTCTCTTTCTTCTTAAAGGTACTGCACTGGCTATTGAGCCCAATTCCTGTTTCCAAGTCCAAATTCTGTCCTTCCTGAGACTCTCCATCTGTGGGGAGCTCCCTGGGCTCTGAACCTCCAGGTCGGCCACGTGGAGAGCGGACCTGCCTGGATGGGACCGCTGACCTGAACCCAGAGCTCAGGGACCCAGCCCACCTCTGCCGATGGGAAGCAGCTCATTTCAGACCTCCACCTTCTACTTTTTGACCCAAGATCTAGCTCTGTAATCTAAAAACGGGATACACTTTCTCCCTCTGGATTAGAACAATAAAGTTTCTTGCCTCCCTGGTCTAGCAGATGAGCCCTCCCTGCCTGCACTGTCCTCTCTCGAGTTACTGGGTTCCCATCCATGTGCCGTCCACGCCATCACACACCAACATGGTGCAATGGAGGACGTGTCTCTCCTAGAATGTCTCATTTCCAAGGGCCTCTCTTTAGGGTGGCCCTTGATGAATCCCTTCAGAATTTGGGCCGTAAATAAATAAATAACAAAAAGACACTAGCCACAGCACAGACTTAAGCTTTCGGGTCTGAGGTCACATCTCTGTCACCTGCAAATTGATGCTGAGATCTAAGGAGGCCTATTCTGGCCCAGCCTGCACCATGAAAATCCCTGGGATCCAAGCATATGAACAAGGCCTCCCAGACCTCTCTTTGGAACTGGTCTAAACCCCTTTGTGGGAACCCCCAGGTATTTCTCTCTGTTACAAATGAATAAGGGACCTGGCCTCTTTGCACTGGTCCTTTAACTGTCCATCCTTATAGCTGGGAAGGACAGAAAGTCAGCCTCCCCCACAGCACACAGAACATCCCTGGTCCCCTCACCTTAGATGCCGGGATAAACAAGGAAAGAGTACTGGAAATACAGACACAGATGTCCACCAAAGGTCGTGCTGGAGTTTGGAGTAAATAGGACAGGACCGGGGTGGGGTGGGCTGAACAGCACACGCGGGTGGAGTGGAAGGCCTCAGGGTGACCTCAGCACCGATCTGCCAAAGAAAGAGCTGAGTGCAAGCTTTGCAGAGTCGTGATGTGGTGTGGTTACCTACAGTCATGAATGGAAAAGTGACTGCATGGGAAAGGCCCAAGATAAACCTCTAACTGGGCTTAAATAAGTTATGGTTGGGCCGGCCAGGGGCTCTGAAACTATGGATTTGGCCACATGCAGCTTGTCGAGGATAAGGCAGATGGAGATACCTGCACGGAGCATTCAGGGTAGAAGTATCGGATGTGACAGGCCAAGGCTTGGTCGACCAGAGGCCCAGAGAGGACCACAAAGCAGGGTCCGGCCCCCAGGGCTTGGCCCAGTGAGTCCCGGAGTTAAGTCCCCATGGCTGTCAGTCCATCCTTGACGGGTATCTGCCGTATCCCTGACCTCTATCCTCCAGCAACTTCAGGACCAGTCCCTGTCTGGTCCCATGTGCCTGAGTCCCTGTTACCATTGTCTGGACCCCTGTTCCCGAGTCCTCTGCGATGGCATGTGGGCTGCTGTCTACTGACAGCTCTGATGTCCATCGAGCCTTCCCCTCCGGACTTCTGAGCTTCAGCTGCTCCTGAATTTCCCATCATCTCCGGGTTCCACCTGATCATTATAACATACCTGTTACTTCCGGGAGACTTTAGACAACCCCCACCCCCAGGCACCCACCTGCTTATCTCCATCTGTTACCATCCCTGCAGACACTCTGCCAGCTAGACTGCTTTCCTCCAGGAAAATCTAGGTTCAAGGCCTGCTGCCCTCCTAGGAATCACCACCCTTGGCTGTCGTTGACTCCCCCGTAATAGCTCTGTACCAGCTCTGAGAAACTGTAAGTACAGCTTCTAGACCTTACAGGGCTTGTCAAGGCAGATTTTGGTCCTTCAGGTTACAAGCTCAATCTTTATCTTATAAAGAATCTTCTGTGCGTGCAGCAGGATTTAGATCCTTTGGGAGTTGGGATTGGAAGGAACAAAATTCCAAAATGTCATAGGCTGGGTGACTTGTAAACAGCAAGCATTTATTTCTCCCAGTTTTGGAGGCTGGGAAGTCCAAGATACAGGCACCAGCGAATTTGGTGTCTGGTGCGGGCCCACTTCCTTGTTCACGGACAGTTGTCTTCTCACGGTGTCCTACTAAGGTGGGAGGGACAAGGGAGCACTCTAGGGCCTCTATTCTAAGGGACTAATCTCATTACATTGGGGATTAGGTTTCAACATATGAATTTTAGGGAGACATAAACATTCTAGTTTACAGCATCACCCTACTGATGACCACTGTTAACGTTTATCCTTGAGTTCACCTAATCCATCACTCAATGAAATTTACCATATTTGAATCTCAAACCAGTGCCCATCATCCTGACCCAAACGTATTCCATGTGTATCAAAATGTTTAAAATACAATTCTGTTTAAAATACAATCACACTGATATTCACAACAGACTGTTTCCTCTATCTGTGATTGAGGAACTCAAGCTTCTTGCTAAGTCCTTTGCGATAATCTTGGAGTGTCCCTGGAAGGGCCTAGGAAGTAGCTAAGAATTAGCTCACTCATCTTCTAAGCGGGGAAATCTTTTACTCTCTCTCCCTTTTTTTTTTTTTTTTTACCTTTTTTCCTGTCTTGGCACAGCTGCTGTTACTGACCTCTGCCGACATCTCCAACGCTTCCTCTTAGGACTGGGCCGAGGGGGCTGGGAACCCACAGCCTGCTGTGCTCACCGCTGAGCCATCCCCACCACCTGCCGCTCCCCCACTGACCACGTGGCCTGGGCAGACGCCCCCGTCTTAGCCTCGGCAGCCAGAGGAACTTGGGCCTCTGGACTCATCTCGAAATAAGGAACTGTGTCTCTCCCGTCGCTTTGGTGTCGGTCGTTCACACTGCTGCAACATATGCGCTGGTTCCTTAGTGAAAAACAGGCATTTCTCTTCTTTGGCTTCTGTTGTTTCTACTTACAGTCCCCACCCACCACCCTGGGGCCTGGAGCATGAGCCCTTTGGACACTGGACTGGGGACACATCTGAGCACAAGACATCACAGCGTGCTCGGCATTTCTCCTCCCGTCTAGGACTTGTTGGGTACGACCGTATCCCAGCTCCCTCTCTCCTGAGAGTTCAATCTCCCTTGGCTCTGTCCTTATCTTCCTGCAGACATGCACTGGAAGGATCATCAGAGGTCCTTGGTCATGTCTACAGCCCAGCTGGGAACTGCACAAAACCCTCCCTCCAAGAAATCTCTGAGATTCTTGCAAAAATTCCACCCTTGCCCAGGAGGCCCTTCTCAGAAAGGAGGCCCAAGACAGAGGTCAAATTCCCTGCCTCCCAGTTCAGAGAACGATGCTCCAATGACATGGTTCCTTGTAGGGGGAGTCTTGCTCCCTTCACTAGCCCCACCCCTTCCACCCTAGATGGAGGCAACCCTAACTGCCCTCATCGCGCCTGCCTCTCCGCAGCCTCGGGGGAGAGCCGACTGGCCCCGAGCCCCAGGTCTGCGTGGGCTGGCTCACCAGCCGAGGCTACTGGCTGCTCAGTGCTCATTCTCTGGCTCCCTGCCCACTCCATGCTCTCAGCTTCCCCAGGGGTCAGGAGTGGGGCCCATTATCCTGCCAGGAATGTGCTGCTTCTCTTCCTGCTGCTGCCTGGGGTAGAGAGACCGTCCCACAGTTTAAGCTGTATCTGGGCAGTTATTCCTACGGGGCATCTTCATTGGCCTCGTCAGTTTTGGGGATGCTTTTCATCCAGGCAGTGCCCCCAGCCCTCCTCCTGGAGCTGACCTGTTGCTCATGGTGGACCCTCGTCCCTCCACAGCACTCGGCCCCTGGCCTGGCTCCGGGCACGTGGGGCTGGAGCACGAGCCTTTCAACGCCGCTCTGGGTTTCCTACAGCAAAGGCCAACTTGAGGTGTTTCCTAAGACTGCCACAGACTGGGTGGGCCTTCTTTGTATTCAGTTGTGTTTTACATTTTAAAAATACATAAACGTTTTTAGTGAGGTATAACATACAGTAAAGCATACAGATTTTAAGTACAATGAATTTTTACATATATACACCCATATAGCCATCACCTAGATGGAGATGTAGAACGTTCCCTACACCCTAGAGGTTTCCTTCATGCTATTCCCAGACATACCCTCCCCCAAGCCTCACCCCAAGGGAGTAGAAAGGGACATTGATGGAATCTGAGGAGCTCTTAGCAAAAATCAAATACACCCTGGCAGGACACATAGAGTGAGGGCCAGCTTCAGACTGTAAAGGGCTGGCGACTACCCCAGGATTCTCCCTATTATAGCAATCAGTCAGGGCAAACAAGAGAACAGCGAGGCTCCCAAAGGTAATTAACAAGAGGACAGGATGCTTGTCCATTGACCAGGCACCATGTACCTGAGGCCATGCCCTGATGGGTGAGGCAAAGGTAACTTTTCAGAGGAAGGTTGAGAGCTGGGCTACATCATTAGAGGTAGTGAGGTGTGTCACTTCACTAGGTCACATGCTACAGCATGAGCAGAAGGGACCCATGCCAGGGAACCCTTCCCCAGTGGTTAAAAGGAAACAGGCTTACCACCTTACAGTGGGGTAGACCCCTAGACCCCTAAACCCCAAGAAACCCTTGATTCAGTTCCTGTATGTGTCCTGAGCCCTTCACATCAGAGTTTCTGCAACCTCACACATGGTTCCTGAGGGAGCAGCAGGGCATGGTGTCTGGACTAATAAAAGGAATAGCAGGCCAAGCAGAGCTGGACAGTGGGCTCCAAGTACCATTTATTTCTCAGTCATTCTGTGAGTGGCACAGAGCACTGCCTTTCTACGGCACATGTGCAGCAATGTGGTGAGCCCAGAATTTCCAAAGGAGTCGTAGGGGTAAGAGAAGCAGAGGCAGGAGTGTGGGGGTGGACCCAGATCCTGGGATATGTGTGCCAGTTGGACTAACTCCACCTCTTTCAGGTGTATTTGTAAGGAATGCTTTTTAGCTGCAAATAAAGAAAATACAGTCACAGTGACTTAAGCAGGGACTGATCTGTATCACATGAGTCCAGGGAAAGAAAATCCCAGCTGGTGCTGCACTAGAATGATGTAATCAGGCATTCTAGCTCTTTCTTTCTTTCCTGAACTTTCCTCTCCAGGATCGCTACCTGGTGGTCCCCAAATGGCAGACACATCTCCTGGCATCAGCATCATGTCCACATTGAGAGGAGGACAGTAGGAAAGGACAAAGGGCAGAGTTGCATGACACCTGAATCTGTCGCTCTTTTTCCTGGAAGCCCCACTTAGCAGACTCCCACTTAGATCTCACTGACCAGAAGTGAGGATTCATGACACCCATAGACCAATCATAAGCTAAGGAAACTGACATTACCTTCTTTTCTTAAGGGAAATAAGATTTAGCCCAGGCTTTCTTAACCTAAACGCTACTGGCGTTTGGGGTCAGAAAATTCTTTGCTGTGGTGATGTCCTGTGCATTGTAGAATGTTTAGCAGCATCCTTGACCTCTCTCTACCCACTACATCCCAGTAGCACCCCCTTCCAGCTGTGACAATGTCTCCAAACACTGTGAAATGTCTCCAGAGGAGAAAAGAAAAGACCATACTCCAACTGAAAAACCACTGATTTAGACCAAGCATTACTGAAGACTTGGAACTAAAGTAAGGAATATATCCCTAAAAATAAGGGTTTTTTTTAACAGATACTTAAACAAACTGAGGTTCTGCTGGAAGGAAACAGGTGGATAGGGAATGGAAATTAAGTAGTCAGTGGATTTTTTTGCTATAGAAATTAGGAAATTCTGATCAACGATAGATGAATAGGAGTGGCCAAGACGGTGGAGTAGGAAGACCCTGTGCTCACCTCCTCCCACAGGCATCCCTCAAATTAAATGTATTTACAGAGCAACTATTGATGAGAATGACCTGAACACTAATAGAAAAGATCTTCTACTAAAGATGTAAAGAAGGAACTACAACAAGATGTGTAGGAAGGACAGATGAGGTAGAGTCAAGACCCATACCCCAGGTAGGTGACCCACAAACAGGAGGATAATCACAATTGCAGAGCAAGTGGTCCAAACCCTACATCGGGCTCCCCAGCCCAGAGGTCCTGCCCTGGGAAGATGAGACCCCAGAATACCCAGCTTTGAAGGCCAATGGGGCTTGCATTTGGGCAAGCCTGAAGGTTGTAGGGAACAGAGACTCCTTTCTTAAAGGGTCCACACAAAATATCACACACTTCAAAACCCAGTAATTTGAAAGAAGCCTAGGTCAGATGCACTTTTTGACCTTGGAGGAATTCTTGGAGAAGCAGGAGGCAACTGGGACTCACCCTGTGGACATAGGTGCTGCCAATAGCCATTTCTGGGAGCTTGTGCTCCCACAGGGGCACTGGAGCTGGCAAACACCAGTTTCAAGTCCTCCTTCTAGCCTGTTAATGCTGGGATCAGGCCTCACTCACTAGCAGTCCAAGACTCCACAGTCCACCAGCCATGTGGGGACAGAGCCCCATCAACCAGAGGTCTAGCACAAGCCAAAGGCACCCCCACTAGCAGGCCAGCAATAGCCCTGGAGCCTCCAGGCAGCCACTTCCAGTCATGTTAGGGCCCAATTTCATCCACCAATAGCTGTCAACCTCTGCACTAGGCAGGGCCTGGCATCCAACCAGCATGCGGGCAGGACCCACCTACCAGTGTGCCCATGGTAGTCAACCCCACCACAAGAGAGGGGCCCACACAGCCCATATAGAGGACACCTCTAGAGCATATAGCTCTGGTCACCAGAAGGGTGTGTGCTGCGAACCCCATAAGATGTCTCCTACATATCACTTCACCAATACAGGGAAACATAACCAACCGACCTAATACATAGAAGTAAAAATAGAGAATCAGGCAAGATGAGGTGACAAAGGAATATGTTCCAAATGAAGAAATGAGATAAAACCCCAGCCGAAGAACTAAGCAAAGTGGAGATAAGCAATTCTACCTGATAAAGAGAACAAGGTAATGATCATAAAGATGCTCAACGAATAAACAACCTAACCTACTATCTAAAGGAATTAGAAGAAGAAGAACAAACAAAGCCCAAAGTCAGCAGAAGGAAGGAAATAATAGCGATCAGAGAGGAAATAAAATAGAGACAAAAAAAACAATAGAAAACATCAGTGAAAACGAGAGCCAGTTTTTTAAATAAGATTTAAAAAAATGATAAACCTTTAGCCAGGCTCATCAACGAAAAAAGAGAGAGGACCCAGATAAACAAAATAAAAAATGAAAAAGGAGAAACAACAAGCAATATCAAAAAATCATAAGAGAATACTATGAACAATTATATACCAAAAAATTGGACAACCTAGAAGAAATGGACAAATTTCTAGAAACATACCACCTTCCAAGACTGAATCAGGAAGAAATAGCCAATCTGAACAGACAAATCACCAGTGGTGAAATTGAATTTGTAATTTAAAAAACTCCCAGGAAACAAAAGCCCAGGGGTGGACAGCTTCACAGGGGAATTCTACAAAACATAAAAAGAAGAACTAATACCTAGCCTTCTCAAACTATTACAAAAATTTGAAGAGGACGGAACATTCCCAAATTCATTCTACAAGGCTACCATTTGCATTTTGATGTATTTCCTCCAAGTGTCTACATATTTTTTAATTGAAATATAATTGACCTACAACACTGTTAGCTCCAGGTGCACAAAATAGTGGTTTGATATTTCTATACATTACAAAATGATCACCATGATAAGTCTAGCTACCATCTGTCACCATACAAAGATATTACATTATAATTGACTATATTCCCCATACTATGCTCTTATTTTGTAACTGAGGTTTGTACCTCTGAATCTTCCTCAATTATTTCACTCATCCCCCTTACCCCTCTCCCCTCTGGCAACTACCTTTTTGTTCTTTGTATCTATGAGTCTGTTCTGTTTTGTTATGTTTGTTCATTTGTTCTGTTTTTTGATTCCGCACATAAGTGAAATTATATATATTTGCCTTTCTCTGTATGAACTATTTCACTTAAGATAATACTCTCTAGGTCCACCCATGTTGTTGCAAATAGCAAGATTCATTCTTTCTTTAGGGCTGAGTAATATCCCATTTGTGTGTCATTTACTGTGAGGAACAAAACGTCATAGGAAATAAGAACCCCATCTACAAGCCTCACCAAGATTTCTGCAAAAACACCTTTGGCACACTCATATTCTGGATCATGCCTGCTCTCTTGGGCCAGCTTTATTAGAGAGATAAGCTCCTCTAGCATCCTTGATGCTTTGTTGTGGTTCGAAAATTTGATATCCAAATCAAAAAATATAGAGTGGTTAAATAAATAAAGAACAAGATCCAACTATGCTGTCTAAAAGAGACTCACTTTAGATTTAAGGACACACATAGGCTGAAAGTGAAGGTATGGAAAAAAGATATTCAATGTAAATGAGAACCAAAAGAGAGCAGGAGTAGCTATACTTATATCAGACGAAATAGACTTTAAGGCAAAAACTGTTACAAGAGACAAAAAAGGTTGTGATATAATGACAAAAAGCTCAATTTACCAAGAAGATATAACAATTATAGATATATGTGCACCCAACGCACTAAACATAAAAAGCAAATATGGATTGATCTAAAGGGAGAAGTAGACAGCAATATAATAATACTAGGGGACTGCAATACCCCACTTTTAATAATGCGTAGATCATTCAGACAGAATATCAATAAGGAAACAGCAGGCTTGAACTACACTATAGAGCAAATGAACCTAACAGACATATACAGAACATTCCATCCACGAGCTGCAGAATACACATTCTCCTCAAGCGCACAGGGAACAGGATTCTATGCTATTCTATTCTCCAGGATAGATCATATGTTAGTCCACAAAACAAGTCTTAACAAATTTAAGAAGATTGGAATCTTTCCAGCTATCTTTCCCAATCTTTTCCAACCACAGTGCAATAAAACTAGAAGGCAATAACAAAAGGAAAACACAAAAACTCACAAGTACATGGAAATTAAACCACACACTCTTAACCATTGGGTCAAAGAGAAGTCAAAAGAGAAACTAGAAATACCTTGAGGCAAACAAAAACAAAACAGAATTAATATCTTCCCTCCCCAACCCTTAAGAAAGGGCTCCTTTCTGGAGAAGGTTTAATGGAGCCCCAGCTTCCTTTTAGCTTACATTTGGACTCACTCCTCTTAGGCATGTGCCTGGCCTATTCCACCTGCTTCTTGTAATAGGTATTCAGCATGACACCAAAACTGAGCAGGGTCAACTGATCTAAGGAAAGCAGAGGTAGGAAAAAGCAGAACTCAAAGTTCTGTTTTGAGTTTCGCTTTTTAAATTTTCTGCTTTTAAAATGGTAATACTATTATAAAAACTAATAAGGATAACACAGTTCTAAGCAGTAAATTCCAAAGAAAGTTGCCAATCACAACCCTTCCCCTACCCCACTCCCACCAGCCCCAGCCAGAGGAGTAAGAACATGTACCCACATGATTCAGTGAGGCTCCTTTCCAGAGATTTTTTAATTAAAGCTAATCTGAAATTAGAACTAAGAGTCCATTTCCTTTCCGATGATGACACAAGGAAGATGGGGACCTTGGGGCTCAGAGTGATGTTGGTTTTACCACCATGGAGAAAGCCAGTGTCAGATCCTGAGGCAGACATGTAGAGAGAACGAGAGTTTAAAGTGGAAAAATATAGTCTGGCCACCTTCAAGCCTCTAGTTCTAACTACCCAACCAAGACCAGAATATCCCTATCCTTCTATGGTGAGATGAGACAATAAATTGCAGCCACCCCCACCAGAATTTAGCTCAGTTATTTTAACTTTCTTTACTATTGTAGTTTTGCCAGCATACCTAGCCCAGTACTAACGGTTATTAAGGAGTAGATGTATAGTGTTAGGAATAGGAGCAGTTGATGAAGACAGAAATTCTTGTTAAAGTAGTTCCTCTTTGCTCTGAACTTGCACTCACTGACTACTCCATATGATAACCAACCATACGATCTGGGAATTTGCCCACATTATGCAATTTATTTGAAATATTAAAAATTGTTTTCCTTCTATATATTGACTTGACATTCCCAGTTAGGGCCTCACTCCTGTAAAGATTTTCAGTAATGGGCATCTTTCTCTGGGTGACGTGTGTTCCTCTCTATCTCTCTCTCCTCACTCTGGGATGAAATATATCATGATAGCGTTTATTAAGTTTGAGTCTACTGCTTTGATGAGCTAAAAGGTATGTGAATGGCTCTCAAAGCTGGGTGCTCTGTCAGAGGGCACAGTTTTCTTCACCTGAGCAGTCAAGTTGTCTGATAAGGGTATAAATAATCCATCCCCTTCACTAGGTGAAGGTCAATGCCACCTGAGCCCCTGCTCTACCTAGGCTGCCCAGTGTGTTGGTTGGACAGATGGGCAGCTGGTCTAAGTGTCAAATGCAAAACTGAAGACTTGTACATAGCTGACCAGACTGTATGTGACTCACATATATTACCTGGGAATTTTCACACTATGCACTTTACTTGAAATCCTGGCAATTTCTTTCCTTCTATATATTGACATAAACATTGTTTGGCTTCCCTTTGCTGCTTACAAGAAAAGAAAACACCCAGATATCTATAAATATCGTACTTATGTTTTACTACTGAATCTCAAAATTTGTTGGGACGTTGACAAAGAATTTAATTTGGCCGTTGAGTGGAAACGTGTATTTCTCTGAAAAGATGAAACCAGTGGGCTGATGCCTTAAATGTGAAGGTCTGCACAGATGGAAATTCCCAAGATGCCCAGGAGCCCAGCCTTTGCACAGCCTTCAGCACAAGTATCATCTGAAAAGGGGAGAAAATTTTAAAGAAAGAGAATTAAGAAATTACTAGAATTCAGCAAACCAATGCCCTTTTGTAAATGTCTTGACTAGGGGGTGTACATGTAATTTCATGTTCCCCAAGATTTTAGCTATACTTGTATTGCAAAGAATAATAATATATTAGCTTAAATATACTGACAATTCCCAGAAGTGCTCTCTGGCTCAACTCGATTAATGCTATGACATTCTGCATTAATGGCATGCCTGCATGCCTTTACTTATAAGTACTAATGACCTTATGAAAAGTAAAAATATCTTAATTTTTTCTGGGCAATAGGTAATAAATGCTAATTCTTTTCTTCTTTACCTTCCACTACTCTGGGGAATTTCTCTTGTTACCTTTGTCACTGTGATCCAGCTTTTCTTTCACTCTGTCACTCTGCCATACTTAGCAATTTTGTGTAAAAATACCAGTAATGACTGCAGTGACATATGTTACCTGCATGAATCAGTTTTTATTCCCTGTCAGTCCACTTTGCCTGCTCTTTCTTGGACCAATTTTATCTTAGATCCTGAGACTATTTTTAAACGTTTTTGAGAAATAATTGACAAGTATATCTGTATATATGTAAAGTGTACAACATGATAATTTGATATACATGTACATTGTAAAAGCTCAAGATAGCACATCCAACACCTTGTGTAGTTAACATATGTAACTTGTGTGTGTGTGTGTGTGTGTGTGTGTGTGTGTGGTAAGAATGCTTAATATTTACTCTCAGCAACTTTCAAGTATGCAATATCATATTATTAACCAGAGTTACCATGCTGTACTTTAGAGAATCCAATAGCTTTTCATTTGTCCTCATGAATCTTTTTTATTCCATCTTCTGTCTTAAGTCACTAACTTCTCCATCAGACTATGTGTTCCTTGGAGGCAGAGTTGTTTCATTTCTGTCTCTCCCTAACATTTAGCACTATTTCCACACATGGTAGATATTTAATTCCCAAAGTAAACCAAACTGAGTCATGTTTCATGTTTATTTGTATTTCACACAGCACCTGGAAGAGTGGCTGACATATTGGAGCTGTCAGAAAATATCTGGTGAAGGAATGATTTATTGGTACTCACGTGTCTTTTCAGCCACTTCCCCTTTGTACAAGGGGATATGTTCGCAGAGCTGCCTGATGGGTGATCCAAACAGGAACCAATCCACATCTGTGATCAGAGACTGCAGTGGGTTATACTTGACCCAGATGTATTTGTCGGAGAACATGTTGTTCAAAGCCTAGATCAGTAGGAGTGGAATAGGATGAAATAAATTGACATAATCCGGTGTAACTTATTCTAAATTGTGACTTTTTCTCTTTTGAATTATTAAACAGGAGGTGGTCAGGAATCTCAAGATATCATCTCTTTTTGACCACTTGGTCTGTAGAGAAACCTTATTATTACCAATGTTATTTTGCAGCTGGTGACAATGAAACCCAGAGAGGGTGAATCCTGTGCCCGATGAAAAGACACAAAAGGAGAAATAAATCTCAGATTCCTAGCCTCACACAGTGTTTGTTTATTCTCACTATGCTGTATTTCTTTGCACCATTGTGTCATTGGATATCATCACTCATTTTTTCTGCCCATCACTATTTCTTAAAGCCTTGCTCTGAGAAGAGAATGTTTAGTCCTTTCTACAAAGACACTGGAATTTATTGTAAGTTTTTGTATTGGGGGCTGTAGGGTGGAGCTCAAGCTAAGAGATTTATTCCTGCTCTAAAATCAATAAATGTGAAGATGCTTTAAAGTGGAGGGCACCATAGCCACAATAAGGTATGATATTATGATCTTCTCCCCTTACCCTCTTCATTTCTCTATGGGCACCAGTATTCCCTGGCTCAAGAACAGGGAATACTAAGGGTTACCCCAGACTTACCTGCCCCTCAAAGATGTACCGTTGGAGTTGGTCCAGAGCAGGGATGGCCTTATGGTTCATCTTCAAGATGTAGCAGGCTCTTCGGGAGAGCACCCTGGAGGCGATGTAGCCCTGAAGCAGCAAGAGCACAGTTACTGCCCCTCCCAGTTCCCTGGATTCTGAGCTTGGTGAGGATGGGCCTTGCAGAAAGCCTTGAGCATGCGTAGTGATATTTTCAAGCTGCAGTCAGTTCTATCCATTCGACTTCTTTTACATAGTCGTTTTACTTTTTCACTTGTCATTTCTATCTCTGAATTTGTGTAAACCCACGATGTGTGCCCCACTTTTCATGTTTTGGGTCTACAGTTTGGGGTTTGAAAGCTTGAGAAGAAGCCGCTCTCTGTCTCTTTCTATTGATTTTGTTCTGCCTTTTCCTCCATTTGGAGTAAATACGGTATTCTTTAGAACTGTGCTTTCCAATATGTTAGCTACCAGCCACATGTGGCCATATAAATTTAAATTCAAATTAAATAAAATTTAAAATGTATTTCCTCCATCACACATTTCAAGTGCTGAGTAGCCGCAAGTGGCTAGTAGCTTCGCAGAAAGTTCTACTGGACAGTGATGCTTTAGAAGCTCTCCTCAACATACCCACACCCTGCACACCCACCACACATACATTTTCATTGACTCTCCCCTCCCCTCCTTTACCATCCATCTTCTATCTTTTCTCCACCTAAGACTGGATTAGGATGGGTTGGAGGAAGTTGGGATTGGAAGAACAATGGAGGGTGAGGTCCTTGGAGCCAAAAGGAACCTTCTGGAATCTTCATACAGAGTGGAATTTTCTGTACATAGTTCCAAATAATTACACAGCCTATAAGAGTGCAAATATCATAAATCTTTCTAGTTCCTATTTTTCAGTTCTCACAAATTTCTAGTCCTTAAAATCCAAAAATTGACTGAGGCTGAACCTGATGATAGTGGAAGAGGTTTTAACCAAATTCTCACCTATCCTCACGCTATTTTTTTTAAAGATACTTTTGTGATTTCCCTGACATCTGCTTAAAAAGAATTTCAGCACAACTTCCTTGTAAAGCATATCTTTCAAAGACTCTATGCCTTCAAATGTGTCGTGGAACTCCCGCTACCAGTGGGGCAGAGGGAGTGAGGAGGTTTCTATAAGAAAAGGAGAAGAAAGTCACGTTCAAATGTCCAGTGCAACGGACTCCAGACTACTTATATCCACAGTGCATAGCTCTCTCCATAGGTGAAAGCGGGCTCATCACCCAGGTGGAACAAATGGAAAACAAACAAAAGAATAAATGAATCAAGGACAGAATAAGTTTCCTGAGATTTATTGTTAATACCAGTAACTGAAACTTGGAAATAGTTTAATGTTTTTAGCTTAGATATTTTCATTCTTCCAGAAGCAGTATGATTTACTGCATACACATAGTCAGCTGTGTAGAGTTGTTCTGGATTTCTGCTACTTTGTGACTGTTTGCTGCATTATTGTTCTCTGTCTGTATAATTTTTTTGTATAAGAAGCCCTACTTCATTCATTCAGTCATTTGATGAATATTTTTGAGAGCCTGTGTGCCAGGCCTGGCCTTGGGTTTTAGTCACTCTTCCAGGCACTTTCTGAGCCTGTAGTTAGCCAATATGATTGTGCTGTCCACCTGAAAAGGTCAAGCGAATTTGTATGCTTCCTGTCTCATCATATTTTTTAATTAGAAATGGTTTTGTTTGATTGGTTTTTAATCAATTGCTTGATTATTTAAGGGGAAAAGCAGAAGTAAGGATATTGTGAAAGAATTGCAAGGATAGATCCTGGAATTCAAATGCACAATAAATGGCTGCCCCTCCACGCTTTAGAAGTGCATTCTTGAAGAATATAAAATATTGCTGCTTACATGTTTATAGTCAAAAATCGTGGTAGAGGAGCATGATCCTGCATGGATGTTAATCACGGCGGTATTTTTTTCATTGTCAATTGTCATTGTCTCCTGAATAGGGTCACCATTGTCAGTTGGGCTGATGATGTTATAAACCTAGATTGACAAAAGACATAATGGTTTTTTCATAAACTATGTGCATTGGAAAGGCAACCCTCCCTGCAAAGTAAAGCCTTCTATTGCTTCAAACAAGAGATTGAAACTTGAAACATCTCCACTGGCATCCCAGACCAAAAGCCCATGCTAAAATTAGAATGCAAAGGTCTTCCTCATAGTTCACTGCATTATATATGGGCAAAGCAATGGCATTACATGAGAAATGAAATTAACCACATTTAAAGCAATGGGGTATGTTTTTTAAGGTATTGTGATTGGAAAGAAATAATCAACCTCATTGTTTCTGTTATTGGTTATTTCTGGAATTTCATCCCCCATAGGACATGTGGACTCTCTACTGTCCTTCACATTATCTCATATCTTCTTTTTCCTCTCCCAATACCTCTAAGATATAAAGTCTATAGTGAACCAACTCACCTCATATCCATGAGATTGTGTCCCAAAGATGGCCAGTGCCACCAGAAATAGCACCTGAAAAACCAACCAGTCACATCTATTCACAATAGGGCTGTCACTTAGGGTGGGAACATGAGGTGACATTGGACAAGACAAGCACAAATATCACAGAAAACATATGCTTAAGACACTGGTGGGAGGCCATGGATGGTCAACACTCCACTTCCAAAATGTGAAATACACATTCATTCATTTGACAGGCATTTGTTGGGTTCATGCTATTTTTCAGACACAGGTTCTACCTTTGTTACCAAATTCCCAACCCTTCCTAACAACACAACCTTCTAGAAATCATAGTTCTTATGCCAGAAAAAAAAAAAAAAAAACCTTGGGGGAGGTGAGCAGTGAGGAAGGACTCATTTTACTAAGGGGAGGACCCTAGTGGTATTCACACTGGCTTTAGTATACAGGAGTCAAGTTTTGTTTCTTTGGTTAAAAAAATTACTTAGTTCCTTGAGATTGAGAGAGTAAGACAGATTTAAGTGGATTCATGGGTGATAGCGATACAATCGATTCCTAAAGGCAAACTATGAAAATCCGATGCTTGGAGGCATGACTAACTTTTGAGGCTGACATCAAGGAAAACCTCCACAGTCTCCTTAGTGATACCATCAGACAAGTGTTAGGCCAGCAGACCGTGAGACTGACATGGAGGCACTGCTGACATTTTGTTGCAGTTATATGAGAGACTCATCCAACCTGCTGATCCCAGTTTTGTGTTCTCTCTTCTGAACATCACAGTGTACTGCACGGTCATCGAAATTGCTGATGAAGGAGAAGGCAGATATTTTTAGGACCTGTCAGTGGGATTTTCCTCCTTCCTTTTGCATCTCACCAATAACATTTTTCTGCTGGCGACTGTGGGTAGAATGTCTAACATGGACCTATATGCAGCTGTCCAACCTGCCTACTTGCATAGAGACAACCTGGACTCCTGGACAACCTCTGACACTCCTATGTATTCTGTTTAATGGATCTAATACAGAGGTCTGAATAGGTGGGTGAAGGGCTAGCCACCTTAGCGGTATGATTAGAGAGAGCTCAGGAAGTGTCCCCTGCCCCCAAGTAACCCCTCACCCAACACCATGATTAATATACCACTGTTCCAGGTTTGTGTTTTAGGGTTAGGTATCCTCTAAAAAAATCAAGATACCTTGGGAGAGGCGACTCTTTAAGCTGACAGTCTTTAACACCTTACGGGGAGGTATTATTTTGCTTTCTCCTTCAATAGCTCAATGAGAATAAGGGATAGAGACTGGGGGAAGGAGTTCCATTCTGGATCAGAACATAGTCAACTAACCATCCATGGAGTACCGCAATGTGGAGCTATGGGAGAATGGGATCAGGGCTGGGATCAGCTGCAGTGGTCATGGCAGGATTACTTTGCCATGATTGCTTGGTAAGTGGAGCCTAAGATGGGGAAATTTCAAGACTAAATCCCACATTTACTGGCCTGGGGAAATCACATTCCTCTGTGCCTCAGTCTCCTCACCTATAGAATGGGGCAATACTACACAGCTCATAGAATTGCTTAAGTGAATGGATGAAATGATTCATGCAAATGTTTAGCATAGGGCCTAGTACACACTTGGGAAATGACGGCTGCCATTATTATTATTATTATGGATATTATTATTTTAAAATCACCACTTCTCCTTTTTTTTTTTGTGTGTGTGTGTGTGTGTGTGTTACGCGGGCCTCTCACTGTTGTGGCCTCTCCCGTTGCGGAGCATAGGCTCCGGACGCGCAGGCTCAGCGGCCATGGCTCACGGGCCCAGCCGCTCCGCGGCATGTGGGATCTTCCCGGACCGGGGCACGAACCCGTGTCCCCTGCATCGGCAGGCAGACTCCCAACCACTGCGCCACCAGCAAAGCCCACTACTTCTCCTTTAGATAGTAAATACAGTTGTCCTAAAATGCCTACATTCCCTCCAAAGTTCATAATAAGGAATTATTACCAAAATATTACAAATTAAAGTTCCCTAGATATTTCCAATTTTTTTCTTTGTAATTTTTTAGTAAACATCTCAAGAAACAGACAATGGACAAATAAATATGGACAAATTAATATTCAACATTATTCCTGCCAAAGACAGCATTAATTCAATCACAGAAGTTTAGAAGCATGCAGTGTTTGTCTGAGACCCCTGAAAGCCAAGGCATATTAGATATGAGCATTCTCTGCAAGCAGCCACCATAAGGGTATAAAGAAACATAAACAAATACTCACAAGGATTTTCATTTTGCCTGAAAGGCAGAAGCTGCTGGAGCAAATGAGGCTGCCCATGCAACTTCTACCCTTTATACTGGCTTTAAGGTGTGGAAATCTCTTTGCAGAATGATCACTTTGGAAAGAGCCATGTCCACATCATTAACACACCCCAGCAAACTCCTTTATCGGGATTGAGACCCAACCACATAACCTGATATCAGCAAAGTTCATTATTCACTAGTAAAAATTTGCCACTTGGTTACTCTGTAAATATTCCCTCTTATCTGCTCTATGGTACATTTGAGATTTCAATGTCCACCCTTTAAAAATATTACAAGATGCTTGTTCTACACAAACATCTTATCGTCATTTATATCTAATATTCCTAAATCTCCCCTGAAGGTAAAGTCCACCCTTAAGACCTAAGTTGAGCCCTCACTCAATGCCTTTTCATCCCTGCCTTGTTTGTTGAATTCTTCCACCCAAGGGATGGATATGGGACTAGAGGCAAGGACAGTGTCTGGGGCTCTGATTTGAGGCTTTATGACTTTATTTCTCCTCCCATTTACAGTTGGTGCCAATTTCCAGAGATCCATGAGGAGCGAGGCTCAGACATCTCTCTGCCCAATTAACATCATTAACCGAATTTATCATTAAACCTTGCCCAAAACTCCATCAAAACTATGACATATAATTCTCGTTACCTTGAGATGCACTGAGAAATCCTCAGATTAAAAAATAGAGAGAATACAGTTTAATTCGAGTAATTTTTATAACGCCACGTCAGAAATGGCTAGCTAGCATTAGGGTGGAATCATGAACTTAGAGGTGGGGAAATACAAAAACAAATAGTACCTGTAAATGGCAGAATTGTTCAATATTGAAAATTATTACAGTAAGCAAAGCAATAGCATAAATGATGCTCTTGTTCTACATCTGGAATGACGTCCAGCAGCTTTTTAAAAATAGGGCTTTGGGCTTCCCTGGTGGCACAGTGGTTGAGAGTCCGCCTGCCGATGCAGGGGACACGGGTTCGTGCCCAGGTCCGGGAAGATCCCACATGCCGCGGAGCGGCTGGGCCCTTGAGCCATGGCCGCTGAGCCTGCGCATCCGGAGCCTGTGCTCCGCAACGGGAGAGGCCACAACACTGAGAGGCCCGCGTACAAATTGGGCTTTTACAAACTTATGGTGACCAAAGGAGAAATATGGCAGGGAGGGATAAATTAGGCATTTGGGATTAACATATACACAACTACTGTGTATAAAATAGATAAACAGCAAGGATCTACTGTATAGCTCAGGGAACACTGCTCAATATTCTGTCATAATCTATACGGGAAAGGAATCCGAGAAAGAATGGATATATGTATATGTATAACTGAATCACTTTGCTGTATACCTGAAACTAACACCACATTGTAAATCAAGTATAGTCTAATATAAAATAAAAATTAAATTAAAAAAACAAAAGGCAAGTTGGAAAATATTCATATGAATCCAATTTTCATGGCAAAAAAATTTACTCTATGTGGATAAGCATGAATCAAAAGGGAAATATGTATTGCTTGGGGGAATGTAAAATTGATAAAAGAAAGCAATTTGCAATATTTATAAGCTCTAAACATGACCATTACCTGAGGAAATAATTCTACCATTAGAATCAATCAGAAAAATTAATCAGAGGTGCAGCAAGTGACTTAGTGTATATGGTATTTATTTATTTATTAATTTTTTTTTTGCGGTACGCGGGCCTCTCACTGTTATGGCCTCTCCTGTTGCGGAGCACAGGCTCCGGATGCACAGGTTCAGCGGCCATGGCTCACGGGCCCAGCCGCTCCACGGCATGTGGGATCCTCCCGGACCGGGACACGAACCCGTGTCCCCTGCATCGGCAGGCGGACTCTCAACCACTGAGCCACCAGGGAAGCCCCAATATATGGTATTTATTTTTAAAAGATGTATATCAATTAACTGGAAACAATTAAGTTCCCAGTGATATGCTTATATTTACATTATGGCACATAAACATATTACTATGTTCCATTATGTGTGTGATGCTTTAAAGCTCATTGTATGACACAGGAAATGCTTAAAATATGGTATGTTAAACAGTAGTACAAAGAACCTGTAACAGAACATAGAAAGAGTAGCACGTAACACATGTTTACCTATAACACCAATGCTGTAAAAATATTGAATATGTATTTATGTCTCTGTGTTTAATATATATGTGTATATATGTGTGGTTCAGGGTTTTTAATATAAAAGTAGTCAATGGGGGCTTCCCTGGTGGCACAGTGGTTAAGAATCCGCCTGCCTGGGCTTCCCTGGTGGCGCAGTGGTTGAGAGTCCGCCTGCCGATGCAGGGGACACGGGTTCGTGCCGTGGTCCGGGAAGATCCCACATGCTGCGGAGTGGCTGGGCCAGTGAGCCATGGCCGCTGAGCCTGCGCGTCCGGGGCCTGTGCTCCACAGCGGGAGAGGCCACAACAGTGAGAGGCCCGCATACCGCAAAAAAAAAAAAAAGAAAAGAAAAGAATCCACCTGCCAGTGCAGGGGACACGGGTTCAAGCCCTGGTCCAGGAAGATCCCACATGGCGCAGAGCAACTAAGCCCGTGTGCCACAACTACTGAGCCCGCACTCTAGAGACCACGAGCCACAAATACTGAAGCCCGCGCACCTAGACCCCGTGCTCCGCAACAAGAGAAGCCATCTCAATGAGAAGCCTGCGCACCACAACGAAGAGTAGCCCCTGCTCGCCACAACTAGAGAAAGCCCGGGCACAGCAATGAAGATCCAACGCAGCCAAAAATAAATTAATTAATTAATCAATTTTAAAAAATAGGGCTTTTAAAAAGCAGACATTTGGGCAATTTTGGGGTTACCCTACTTCACTGGAATTCCCCTACCCTGGCTATTCAGCTGGGGTGATTGTAAAACGTGGTGTCTTATTAAATCTTTCTAAGATAGCAACAGCAAGAAGGATTACAGTTTTGTAGTACATCTGCAAATTTTCTCCCATAACTGGCTCCAAAGTCCCCCAGAATCACACCTATAGATATTAGGACAGTCAGAGATGTTATACTCTACCCTCTACTTTGTCTTCTGTCCCCAGGAGTTCTGAGTCTATAGACCTAATAATGACAATAGTTAGCCTTTATGGAGCACTTAATGTGTTCTAGCACTTTGCATATATTAATTCATTTGATCCTCATAACAATCTTATGTGTTACTTTCTAACCATGTTTCATTTTACAGGTAGGAAAACTAAGGTCCAGAGAAATTAAGTAACTTTTCAATGGTACACAACTTTTAAGGGCAGGAGTCAGGATTTGACCGCAATCAGACATCAGAGTTCACACTGGTAACTATTACAAGTACCATCTGTCCTCTCTTATTTGTTGCTAAGTGTAACTTATTGCCTTGCTGAGATGGAGGCATTAGCAAGGAGACTTCTGGTTCCAGAAAGCTTCTTGACCAAAAGATAGACTTGAAAATAGGCCTACCCACAACTCAAGGGTGAAACTTTTAAACTAGATGAATAAAACACTGTGCTTGTAAAAGTTGTTATAAATGAAATTCAAGAGTAAGCTGCCCAGCTCCTCACTGAGGGTGTGAAATAGCTAACATGGAAGAGCCTCGTGCTGGCCTTACCCACACCTTGGACACTCTGATTCAATGTGTCTGAGAAAGGGGCACAGCCATGTGGACTTTTAAACGCCCATGGGTGATTCTAATTGGAAGAACTGTTTCAAGTCCTTCCCAAACCCCTCTTGAGGAAACTAAGACTCAAACAGGTTAAGAAACTTGGCCAAGGTCATTTTAGATACAATTAGTGGCAAAGATAAGACTTTTTCTTGCTATTCTATTGTTCATACTAAATAGTAAGTCCACTCCCAAATACTGATTTTGTTAGTTGCCTTTCTTTACGTAAGTTTGAACCCATTTTATCTATTACCTTTTTATTATGAGACCTACATCCCCTATTTTTTCAATCTTTCTTTCTCTCTCTTTCCTCTCTCTCTCTCACACACACACACGTGCACACATGTGCACACAATTTACTTCTGCAACTCGTTTTTTAATTCGTCAGGCATTTACATTTAGATATACTATAATATATGAGACTCAATCCATCTAAAATAAAAGTTGTTATATTCTTTCCCCCAACACAGTCTTTTTTTCTGGACATTGTTATTTCTGCTAACAATTTCCTCCAGGAGTTTAGGCTTACCTTGAATTCATCCTTCCTTCTTCTGCCATTTTTCCTCTGTAATGCTTCGCCCATTTGTGTTTTTCTTTCCAATCCATGAGCTCAAACTCCATTTCTCATCCTCACCACCACACACTGTCCCTGTCAAAATGACTTTAATTAGTCAGAATGGTTACACTAGCTGCTGTAATAAGCAACACCTAAATCTCAGTGATTTGACAACATAAACTTTTATTTCACATTCACATAAAGTCCAACACAGATGACTTCATGGTGGATGGCTCTCCTCCAAGGGATGACTTTTGTGGCTTCCATCTTCTTCTTTACGTGGCTTCCCCATTTTCAATATGTAGTTTCGTGGTTATCCTAGCATCAACAAGCTGGCAGTTGAGAGTTTAGACTAAAAGCATGAAGAAAAAACATCTGCTCTTAGCTTCTTCAGAATGAAAATGACCACATCCATGCATTATCCATTGGTGAGAACCAGTCACAGGCCCTATCCAGATGTGAGGGAAATGAAACTTAGCTCTGTGCCAAAAAGAGGAAGTCAGTCTTTGGGTATAAAAAAGGCCAAAACTGTCTTCCTGTTTCCAGGCTTTCCATTGTTCCATCCTCAAAACCAATTAATTCAAGACCTAAAAGCACCATTTTGCCTAAATTGCTCTTGTGTTCAAAGAATTTTTAAAACTCTCCATCAACTGTAGGATGAAGTTGAAGACTCTTAGCTTGGTGTTTAACTCACTATTATAGTCTTCTCCCAAACTAACTTCCCCAAGTGCTATGAGTGGGAACTACTCTAAATGAAGGAGAGAAGATGTGTTTATAGAAGTAGAGAGATGTTCATGTACTCAATTGCCACAAAAGACACTCAAACCATTCAACTATACTTTCCTGTCCTTTCCCTCCATATCTTAGACTCCCTGCCTTTCTCCATGTTATTTTCCTTTCATATTACCTTTATCCATTTTGTCTTTCTTCCTTTCTCCTTCCTTCATTTATTTCTCTTCTTCCTTCTACTCTTAATGACAGCCTACCTTGTGAAAATCACCATAAACATATTCTGAAATGGATAGAAGAGTAAACCAGACCCAATGAGTATCTGTTCTCAGTTTGCTATTATAGACATAAATAACTATTAAAATATAGTAGATGTTATACACAATACTATATATAAAATAGATAACCAATAAGGACTTACTGTATAGTACAGGGAACTATACTGAATATTTTGTAATAACCTATATGGGAAAAGAATCTGAAAAAGAATATATATATGTGTGTGTATATTATATATACACATATGAAACACTTTGTTGTACACCTGAAACTAACACAACATTGTAAATCAACTATACTTCAATTAAAAATAATAATTTAAAAAATATAGTAGATGTTAAGTATCAGAAGGGAGGCACAAGTAATTTGCAGTGACATGGATGGACCTAGAGATTGTCATACTGAGTGAAGTAAGTCAGACAGAAAAATATCATATGATATCACTTATATGTGGAATCTAAAAAAAGGGTACAAATGAACCTATTTACAAAACAGAAATTGAGTCACAGATGTAGAAAACAAACTTACGGTTACTAAGGAGTGAAGGAGGGGAGGGATAAGTTGGGAGATTGGGATCGACATATACACACCACTACATATAAAATAGATAAGTAATAAGAACCTACTGTATAGCACAGGGAACACTATTCAATACGCTGTAATGACCTATATAGGAATAGAATCTAAAAAAAAGTGGATATATGTATATGTATAACTGACTCACTTTGCTGTACACTTGAAACTAACACAATATTGTAAATCAACTATACTCCAATTTAAAAAATTAATTAAATAAAAAACAAAAAAATAAAAGAGAGGCACAAGTAGAATGATGTAATAATTCAAAATACAAATTGCATTGGCCATCTCTATCAGCAAAAACACATTTATATTCTCCATTGTTTCTACATTATATAATCACCTAAAGTCTTTCCTTTAATGACCCTAAATTCACATACTGAGGCCCTAACACATCCCTGCCCCTGCTCCCCCACTCGCTTCTACTTTGATATGGTGCAGTCAGCCTATGAATTCATTTCTATGTCATTTTTTGCCATACCCAAGAAAGGGCTCAAAACTGATGTTAGAAAGGAAAAAAAATCCAAATCTAAATGGCCCTGGGATGAGGATATAGTTATTTGGGCAAGATAATACAGATCTTATGTAAGAAAGATTAATTCCAAAGTAATTTTTTAAATACATACAAACAATGTACATGATGTAAAAGAAAGAAAAAAGTAGAAGAAAATACAATAAACTTTGATCCGATTTTGGCAATGCAAAAGAAAAAAGATTTTCTAAGCCTAAAAGTATTAGAATAAACCACAAGAGAAAAGATACATAAACCTAGCTGTATAAAATGTAAAAGGTAATTAATTGGTTCTTTTAAAGCAAAACTGTACACTTGAAACTAATATGTCATATGTCAATTATATCTCAATAAAATTTTTAAAAAGGAATTTATTCATCCTAATAAAGGTCAAGTATAAAAAAATTTCACCTAACATCATGCTTGAAAAGTCATGAAAGAAAATTACTATATTGGACTTCAATAAAGTTTAAAATTTCTGCCCTTCCAAAGATACTGTTAAGAATATGAAAAGGAGGGCTTCCCTGGTGGCGCAGTGGTTGGGAGTCCACCTGCCGATGCAGGGGACTCGGGTTCGTGCCCCGGTCTGGGAGGATCCCGCGTGCCGCGGAGCGGCTGGGCCCGTGAGCCATGGCCGCTGGGCCTGCGCGTCCGGAGCCTGTGCTCCGCAAACGGGAGAGGCCACAACAGTGAGAGGCCCGTGTACCGCAAAAAAAAAAAAAAAAAAAAAAGAATATGAAAAGGAAAGCCGCAGACTGAGAGAAAATATTGCAAAATACATATCTGATAAAGAATCTATCTATACTATATATAGAACTTTCAAATTTAATAATAAAACATACATTTCAATTTTTAAAATGGGCAAAAAATATGACAAGATGGTTCACCAAAGAAAATATACGGATGGCAAATACATACAAAAAAACAATGCTCAGCATCATTGGTAATTAGGGAAATGCAAATTAAAACCATTATACTTCTATTAGAATGGCAAAACCACCACCACAACAACAAGAAAACAAAATTTAAAAGTCCAAGTGTTGTCAAAGATGTGAAACAAATGGAACAATCATACATTGTGGGCAGGTGTGCAAGATGCTACAACCACTTTGGAAAACAATTTGGCAATCTCTCATAAAATTAATATACACATTGTATAACCCAGAAATCTCACTCCTGGGTGTTTACCTAAGGGAAGTGAAAATATATGTATACATTAGGACCTGAACATAAGTATTTATAGTGGCTTTATTTGTAATCATCAAAAACAAGAAATAACCCAGTTACCTTTCAGCTGGTGACTGGATAGGTAACATGTGGTACATTTATATAATGAAATACTACTTAGCAAAAAAATAAAAATAAAAAGGACCAACCACTGACACACAACTCAGATGAATCTCAAATGCATTATATGGAGTGAAAGCAGTGAAGATCAAAAGAATACCTACTGTATGATTCAATTTATATGGCATTTTGGAAAGATAAAACTAAAAGGACAGAAAACAGATGAGAGTTTGGCAGGGGCTGGGAATGAGGGGTAAGATCACCTATAGAGGGCACAAGGAACATTTTGGGGGGTAATGACAATGTTCTATATTGATCGTGCTGGTGGTTTCATGACTGCATGCATTTGTCAAAACTCATAGAAATAAGGATAAACATTCTAGATATTTATAAATTATATTTCAATAAACCTGATTAGGAAAATAATATTCATTAAGTGTAAAAAATAAGCAACATTTACAACAAATTGAAAACTGAGGGAAATATTTTCCACATATATGAGGGACAAATGATAATATTCTCAACTTATGAAATGTTTTACAAATCCACAGGGAATAAAGGGAATAAAATGAATACACGTAACATGTCTTTAATGGACAAAGATATGATTAGAGGGAACGAAATAATAGGAGATGGTTATGAGGTAACCATACCTGACACATCTTGCCTGGATTTGAATTGTCTAGGTTTTCCAGTTACTCACTGTGTATTCTTTGGCAAATTATTTAACCTCTCTGTTCCTTAATATCTTCATCTCTAAAGAAAGGGTAATAAAATGGCTCCTCACAGGGTTACTGTGAAGATTAAATGAGGGTACACATAGAAAGCACTTAGAAGAGTAGCTGACACAGTAGGTGCTCAATAAATGTTATCTAATAGTATGGTCACTATTTATTATTCATAAGACACATTCAATCTTGTTAGTTATTAAGAAATTGCAAACCAATTATTTAATAAGAAACTATTTATTTCTTTTAGTGAGCATAAGGTGAAAAAAGGTCCATCTTCTGCACACAACCTCCATAATTACTCCAGCTTAAAGAGCTCACACTCCTCTGAATGTTTTGTCTCTACTGCTCATTTGGAGAAGCTGCAAAGCATAAAAGAAACAGTACAGGCTCCTGGATTACATGAAAACATTATTCCATTTTTTAACTGCCATGTGACCATGGACAAGTTGAAAAGCCTCTCAGTAAGAAAATGGCCATCAGAGAGGAAATGAGCTCTCGCCAGATTATGGATCTGTTGGACTTCCCAGCCACTAGAACTATGAGAAATAAATATGTATTGTTTATAAACCACTAAGTCTGTGTCATTTTGTTATAGCATCCTGAATGCCTAAGACAATCAGACAAGGAATAAATGAAGGTAAAATCAAATCTTTTTTTTCTTACTCTTAATTGATTTAATAGATAACTGTTCAAATATAATGATAAACTATTGATTTTTGGGTGGTAATGATGTGCCAGTGTAGGTTCCTCAACTGTTAACAAACGTACATTCTGGTGTTCATTTGATGAGGGCGGCTATGCATGTGAGGGCAAGGAATGTAGGATATCTGTACATTCCACTCAATTTTGAGGCTAACTTAAAACTTCTCTTTAAAAAACCTGTCAAAAAAACAAGGCAAAAAAGAAGGAAAGAAAAAATAAACAAATGTAACGAATACAAAATAGTTAAACATGTTAAATATTAATCCAACTATATCAATAATTACTTTAAGTATGAATGATCTAAATATACCAAGTAAAAAAGAGATTGTCAGAGTGGATCAGAAAAACAAGACCCAACTATATGTTATATTCAAGAAACTCACTTTAAATACACAGACACTGATTATATGTAAAAGTAGGTTAAAGTAAAGGGGTAAAGAAAGTTAACTATCTAACATTAATTTTTAAAAGTTAGAGTACCTATATTAATTTTAGAGAAAGCAGACTTCAGAACCACAAAAATGTATGAGGGATAAAGAGGGGCATAGGGCTTCCCTGGTGGAGCAGTGGTTGGGAGTCCGCCTGCCGATGCAGGGGACACGGGTTCGTGCCCCGGTCAGGGAAGATCCCACGTGCCGCGGAGCAGCTGGGCCCGTGAGCCATGGCTGCTGAGCCTGCGCGTCCGGAGCCTGTGCTCCGCAACGGGAGAGGCCACAGCAGCATATTTATTTCTCATAGCCCGTGTACCGCAAAAAAAAAAAAAAAAAAGAGGGGCATAACATCATGATAAAGCAGTCAGTTCTTTGGGAATATATAACAATACTTAACACCCATGCACCTAACAAGAGCATCAAAATACATGAGGTTAAAAACATACAACTACAATGAGAAATAGAGAAACATTATTCTAGCTGGAAACTTTGAGTAATTGGTAGATCAAACTGGCATAAAATCAGTAAGCATACTGGTGCTGAACTGAACAACAGCATCAGTTGACTTGATCTAATAGGCACATAGAATACTTCTTTCAGCAACAGCAAAATACACATTCTTCTCAAGGTCATATGGAACATTCAACAAGGTGGACCAGGGCTTCCCTGGTGGTGCAGTGGTTGAGAATCTGCCTGCTAATGCAGGGGACATGGGGTCGAGCCCTGGTCTGGGAGGATCCCACATGTCGTGGAGCAGCTAGGCCCGTGAGCCACAACTACTGAGCCTGCGCGTCTGGAGCCTGTGCTCTGCAACAAGAGAGGCCACGATAGTGAGAGACCCGCGCACCGCGATGAAGAGTGGCCCCCGCTTGCCACAACTAGAGAAAGCCCTCGCACAGAAACGAAGACCCAACACAGCAAAAATAAATAAATAAATCAATAAACTCCTACCAACAACATCTTCTTTAAAAAAACAAAAAAACAAGGTAGACCACATTCTGGGCCATAAAACACACCTTAACAGTTTAAAAGAACAGATATCGTACAAAGTATGTTCTCAGACCACAATGAAATTAGGTTAGAAATCAATAGCAGAAAGACAACTGGAAAATCCCAATGCACTTGAAGACAAAATAACACTTCTACATAATGCATGGATCAAAGAAGTCTCAAAAGAAATTAAAAGGAAATAACCTAAAAAGTAACAGTGATTATTTCTGCAGAGTAAATATGTGTCAATATTTTCTTTAATAATTTCCATGTTTACTATAATTTACTTTTATGATCAGGAAAAAAGGTTTTTATTATTTCTTAAATGAAATATTGAAAAGGTAGAATTTATAGGCTCTGGTGACCTATAGTGGAGGAGGAAGGGGGTGAGAAATCAGAATTGAGGATATCCTGATTGGCTGTTAGAAATGCCACTAAACTAAACAGAAGTTATAGAAATGCCGCGGAGCGGCTGGGCCCGTGAGCCATGGCCACTGGGCCTGCGCGTCCGGAGCCTGTGCTGCGCAAAGGGAGAGGCCACAACAGTGAGAGGCCCGTGTACCGCAAAAAAAAAAAACAAAAAAACCCTATCAGTGAGTGGCAACTGAATACAAGCTCGGAGCTCCCACTGATTCTGCATTATGGTGAGTTGTATAATTATTTCATTATATATTACAATGTAATAATAATAGAAATAAAGTGCACAATAAATGTCATGAGCTTGAATCAACCCAAAACCATCCTCCCCCACCCCACCCCCCAGTCCGTGGAAAAATTGTCTTCCGCGAAACCAGTCCCTGGTGCCAAAATGGTTGAGGACCGCTAATAATATATACAGTTGTAAAGTCAAGTCTGAAGCTTGGTAAGGTTTGATCTGTTTTTCCAACATGTCGGGGCGGCTCAAGTGTTCAGAATAGAGGAGGTCTTCCAGCAAGAATGAGACAGGTAATGAGAGAAAAGGATCAAGCGTAGAATCCAACGGCAACCCTGAAGGGACAGTTGGAAGAAGAGAGGCAAGCAATTGTTCAGGTGGTAGAAGGAGCAGTTGAAGTAGAAATGGGTGAAAGGGGTGTCACAGAAATTAAGCTAGGAGAGAATTTCAAGAAAAGAAGAGACTATCATCGTCAAAAAGTAAAGAGAAGTCAAATCATGAGTACTGAAGAGATACCAGCATATCAGAGATTTCAGGGTTACGCTCCTTGCCTGGTTCACTTTGAATCCCGGCACTACCAGTTACCCTTCAGACTTGAAGCCAAATTTCAATGGGTTGAGCTAGGACTGGGAGGTGAGGATGTGGACTTGGAAAAATGACATGATCCTTTTAAGAGATGTAAAGGGAAGGGAAGTTATAAAGTCTCTGTTTATGAGGAAGGTAGAGTTAAGGGAAGGTTTTCATGTTTATTTTTGGCTTGCTTTTTTAGTACTGGGGAGATTTGCCCATACAAACCAAAAAAGAAGTAGCAAACCAACAGGAAGATATTAAAGGCTGAGAAAAAGGACAGCTATCTGATGGAGGAAGGTGGGCATTGGAGGTGGAGATATTGTTCTTGGAAACTGTTAAGCGCACATTTCTCCAAAATGAGAAAGAATGAAGAATGGGTGAAGATAGTGATCAGTAGATGAAGGCATGTCAGTTCAAGAAGCCTGATACCAGGACTTCCCTGGTAGCACAGTGGTTAAGAATCTGCCTGCCAATGCAGGGGACATGGGTTCTAGCCCTGGTTGGGGAAGATCCCACCCAGCACAGCCAAGAATAAATAAATAAATAAATTTATAAAAATAAAAAAATGAAGCCTGATACCGTTTATATTCCTGGTACAGTAGGCAGGGTAGGAGTGATGTTGAGGACTTGAATAGGTTGGCAAACTATTTTGAACATTTGCTGAAAGGGAGAGGGAAGAAGCTTGCTAGAGATAAGGAAAGCTGAATTCCACTGCGACTATTACAGGCCCAAGGAGAATAATTTTTTAGTTTAAATTCTTTTCTTTTTTTTTGCCTCCCATCCAAGAAGAGAGAGGAAATTGTTTGGCTTTTTCTAGATTTGAGGAAAGTGGCCAAAATTAGGAGAATCTTTTTTGTACATGAACTTAGGTTGAAATCATCCTTGATTGAGCCCTACTCATATGGCAAGAACTATGATAGACACACAGAATATGAGTTCTGTCACAGCAGACTAATAGCCTAGTACACATCCAAGACCCAAGGCATCCATCCCACATCATCTACACACACATTCAATCTATTTTAGAGTGAGACATGAAATTCTACACAATAAATAGTATCTGCATTTCTAAAATATGCATACCTGTTTAAATAACTCCCTGAATATGTGCCTTCATGAAGAGATCAAATTTAAAGGTGTGTCAAAAAAAAATGAGTGATTGCTTTTTTAGAGAAACACCCATGGTCACCAACTAAAATATTATTTTACTGGGAGGAGCTCAAGGATATTGGAACATATTGGTGTGGGAAAGAGTCAAGAGCGTTCACACATGCAGGGAAGTATGAGATTGGCATACCTGAGCTCAGAGGCCAGGGAGGAAGAGAAGTGTCTTGTGGCTATTGGTGAAGATTAAATCCCTACAATAGTTCGAGCTTAGTTAGTGTGTAGCAAATTGTCGGTTCTTGATAAGTGGAATAGTTCTGACTCAACTTTTCTTTATCTAATTGTGATTAAATGGGATCTTTCATAACCATAAAGGTGAATCTGAGAGTACTAAGAACATTATAAGGTGGTCCTCACTGAACGCCCCCCTACAGTTCACACCACCTGGCTCTGCTGCTCCCCTAGGCTGATGCTTCATCCCTAGGTGTCTATACGGCGTGTCCCACAGGTCTCAACCAAAGGTCCATTTTCTGCATGAAACCTCCATAACGACTCCAGTTTAAAGAGCTCACACTCCTCTGAATGTTTTGTCTCTACTGCTCATTTGGAGAAGTTTCAAGTCATAAAAGAAAGAGTGCAAGCTCCTGGATTACATGAAAACATTATTCCATTTTTAACTGCTATGTGACCTTGGACAAGTTGGAAAGCCTCCCAGAACGTTCCTCTTACCTTACTTTGATATATCCATGTTATGTGCATGTCTTGTCTCCTATCAGAGACAGCTACTTAATCTGTGAAGCCCAGGGCAAAATGAAAATATGGGACCCCTTGTTCAAAAAACAGAAAAAAAGCTTTTTCCTTTCTTCCATAGTTTCTCTCTTTCTCTCAACCAACGATGGTGTTTTTGATTTGCTCTTTAATATCACACTCCCTTGCTCATGGGGATACTTGCAAGATAATTGCAAATCCTCAAAGGCACACAGAGCCCCCCACTGTGACTCAGCATGCAGGTGTACCTGCATCAGGTGTCTGACCTTGATCTTTCCTGCATCTGCACCCAGACCCCACAGTGGAGGTAGACGAGTGGGTTGTGGAAAGCACACCCAAGGAGGTGGGGAGAAGCAGGAGGTGGGACCACACATGAGCCACAACTCCAAGCCCCCAGGGCATGCTGCATTGTCCCATTGGACTTTACTTACAAAACACAAATTCAGAAATATAACTAATAAGAATTTCAAGTTGGCAACTTTAAAGTCTTAAATATGGGGCTGTCTTCTGAGTATGAGTCCTGGGTAACTACGTTGGTCACATGTCCAAAAAGCCAGCCCTGCTCTCAGACAGATTTCAGGATCTTGGAGTATTAGTCCTTGTTGTTTTATATCTTTGAATCTTCTGTAGCACTTGTGCTTACTACATTAGCTGGAACATGGTTAATTTCTGTTAATTGATTACTTTTCAATATGAGAAAATGAGTAAAGAATTGTAGGCCAGCACAGCAAATGAAAAAATTTCCCTGGCCTGGATGAGGGGAGTTGGTTCCTTATTTAAATGCAGTGGGACCTCTGAAGAAAAATTACACTCCAGAATAAGTCTGAATAGATAGGTTTTATTAAGCATTTCCAGGAATTGGAGACTGCAGATGTGGGTAGGAAGAGTATATAATTGAATAAACATGGAGCTCAAAATTCCCTGAAGTACCTCTGAGGATCCAACATTTTCCTCTGAGCATGTGTTCTTCCAGACGTGAACAGATTACACACCTGTGTATATTTTCTATCTGGGATGCAGAAAAGCAAACCAGTTCGGATCAGTCACTCTGCCGAAAACTCAATGATTCACAAAACCATGCTTCATTGTTCAGTCTTAGGGCAAGTCTTTTACTTTGACCTCTTCTGCCAGGGAAGCCATGGGGATAGTTCCATGTGGGGACCACGGGGTCCTCACAAGACCTGGCCTCCAGGTGTGGCCTTCACAGCTGTAGCACTTTGGTCCTCACCGCTTAGAATCTGATTTTCATCTTCCAGTGTTCAGTTCAGTCCTTTCCAGGCCTGATTGCTATGGCTGAAGGACCACAGCATCTGCACAGCTTTCACACCACTTTCTCTAAATTGCCTCAATATGAACAATGAACAAGGAAAGTGTTATTAGCTCTAAGATAATTATAAAGTAACATGTTACTCTCATTTTGTGATTTCTATTCCTCACGTGAGCATATTTTCTCCAATTCCTTTTCAGAATGAAAGTACTTAACCAGGTTCGATTATTCTTCATAGTGATGAAAAATGAACTTCTTAGTCAATATTCTCTTTATCTCTACTTTCATGTGTTTTTTAGAAATGATGTCATCACTCAGCAGACATTCTTTTAGCAAGATGCTTCCAAACTCTGTTTACAGCGCTCTCAAGGTTAACAACCGATCAGAGGTATAATATATCTCTGGTTGCCTCTGAGGGGATCCAGAAGGTTCAGCAGATGCAATTGGACAGACATACAAGCAGCAACAGAAAGGCAGGGTTATATATATTTTGGAAGGTCATCGTCCTGAAGGAAATAACAAAAAGAGAAGGCTTTGTGATGCCATAAGAGAGAGCTCCTTCCATGTTGCTGTAATTTGAAAAGAATTTCTCTCTTATACAAACAAACAACTATGTAATAAGCACGGATTTTCTGGAATTAGAAGCTTTCTAGCAATAATTATTAAACTGTTATTCTACATGTATGTGTCATTCCTGGTCACAAATACATATGGAAGATATGATAGGAGTACCCCACTGCCACAAGCTCTGAAAGCTGTAGCCACAGGGACAGTCACTAGAGTCTTAGCTGCAGACTAGTAAACTGAGACCATGGGATAGGACAGAAGTTCTCCGCCCCGACTCCCCACCACCAGGTGACAAAGTGTGTCCAGATCTCACAATGAACCACCTGACTTGGGATCATCACAAACTGGTGCTCAGCAAGACAACAGAGGCAGAGAGACTGAGACAGAATCTCTGCATGAAGGGGCTTCCATACGCCAGCAAAGAAATTATAGAGTGAAATGAAGCAACTGAACAAAGCAAATGAACAAAGAGGGCTCCCACCCATACAGGGTGTGGGGAGAGGTGAGGTCCTGGCTGTGTGCACTGTGAGATAAAATAGGGCCTGGTTCTTGGCATGGCCTGGCTTCGAAATCTGTGGGCAGAGCAGGCTTTATTTACTCAGGGGCTGATGTGCCCCACACTAACCCTGGGCACTGGGACCACCACCTCCTGGGACTCCCTTGGTGCGTCACCATAGCCAACGTAGGGCAGCACCTCTCTAGCTGGCTCTAAAAATTAGAAGTGAATAAATATTTTGCATTTTTTATCTTCTGGCTTGAGCATCTACTTTATGCAATTCTAATTTTAAAATAGGTCTAGGGAGAATCATATATGTGCCAGTATATTCTAGGTTCTATGGAGGTGACAAAAACACATCGACAGGTCCTGTCTTTCTCTCAAGGGAGGACAGGAAATGTATAAAACATAGCTCTCAGGGTGGGAGGGAGCAAGAGACTTGCTCATGCTTCCTTAAGACTTTTGACCTTGGATGAGACTAGGGTTGAGGTCAGGGTTGACACTGCCATACACACATATACACATTTTCATACATACCATACAAAGTACAGAGGAAGAGGTTCTTCTGATTTTTGAAGCTGTTGAAATAGCAATATTATATAAAGGAGGAATTTTTTTAAAATCCAAGATTTATCCTCAGAGGCAGCACAATTGTTTTCTCCCTAAGGAAGTTGCCCCACAGGAATGTTAATAGGTGTTAGGAAAAATAAATCAATAAAAGAAAAAAGAAAAACCAGGTTCTATGGTCAGTTAAGTTTAGAAGAATCTGGATGAAACAACATGATATAGATTTCTTCTCAACAGATTCCTGGGCACATCTGATATGTGAATGTGAGTTGTCTATCTCTAAGAGGGAGATTATTGAACCCTGAACTCTATCTATCTATCTATCTATCTATCTATCTATCTATCTAACTATTTACTTGTCATGGAGCATCTTCCAGACCAGCACTCCATAGGCCCACTGGAAAATATGTCAACCTCAACTCCTTGGTAAGATATGACACACAAAAATTATCCTAGGCACTGCACCATGGACCAAAGTGACTACCCATGGCTGAGTGTAAAGGCACCACGCTGTCCACTCTGACTTTGAAGTGACGTGACAATTCCTAAAGCAGATGAAAGCCTCTTCACAAAGCCCAGAGATAAACCCACACACATATGGTCACCTTATCTTCAATAAAGGAGAAAAGACAGCCTCTTCAATAAGTGGTGCTGGGAAAACTGGACAGCTACATGTAAAAGAATGAAATTAGAACACTCCCTGACACCATACACAAAAATAAACTCAAAATGGATTAAAGACCTAAATGTAAGGCCAGATACTATAAAACTCTTAGAGGAAAACATAGGCAGAACATTCTATGACATAAATCACAGCAAGATCCTTTTTGACCCACCTCCTAGAGAAGTGGAAATAAAAACAAAAATAAACAAATGGGACCTAATGAAACTTAAAAGCTTTTGCACAGCAAAGGAAATCATAAACAAGACGAAAAGACAACCCTCAGAATGGGAGGAAATATTTGCAAATGAAGCAACTGACAAAGGATTAATCTCCAAAATTTACAAGCAGCTCATGCAGCTCAATATCAAAAAAACAAACAACCCAATCCAAAAATGGGCAGAAGACCTAAATAGACATTTCTCCAAAGAAGATATACAGATTGACAACAAACACATGAAAGGATGCTCAACATCACTAGTCATTAGAGAAATGCAAATCAAAACTACAATGAGGTATCACCTCACACTAGTCAGAATGGCCATCATCAAAAAATCTACAAACAACAAATGCTGGAGAGGGTGTGGAGAAAAGGGAACCTTCATGCACTGCTGGTGGGAATGTAAATTGATACAGCCACTATGGAGAACAGTATGGAGGTTCCTTAAAAAACTAAAAATAGAACTACCATATGACCCAGCAATCCCACTACTGGGCATATACCCTGAGAAAACCGTAATTCAAAAACAGTCATGTACCACAATGTTCATTACAGCTCTATTTACAATAGCCAGGACATGGAAGCAACCTAAGTGTCCATCAACAGATGAATGGATAAAGAAGACGTGGCCCATATATACAATGGAATATTACTCAGCCATTAAAAGAAATGAAATTGAGTTATTTGTAGTGAGGTGGATGGACCTAGAGTCTATCATACAGAGTGAAGTAAGTCAGAAAGAGAAAAACAAATACCATATGCTAACACATATATATGGAATCTAAAAAACATGGTTCTGAAGAACCTAGGGGCAGGACAGGAATAAAGATGCAGATGTAGAGAGTGGACTTAAAGACATGGGGACGGGGAAGGGTAAGCTGGGACGAAGTGAGAGAGAGGCATGGACATATATACACTATCAAATGTAAAATCGATAGCTAGTGGGAAGCAGCCGCGTAGCACAGGGAGATCAGCTAGGTGGTTTGTGACCACCTAGAGGGGTGGGATAGGGTGGGAGGGAGGGAGACGCAAGAGGGAGAAGATATGGGGATATATGTATATGTATAGCTGAATCAGTTTGTTATACAGCAGAAACTAACACAACATTGTAAAGCAATTATACTCCAACAAAGATGTTAAAAAGAAAAAAAGAAAGAAAGGAAACCTCTTCACAGATGGCTGCCCTCCATCCCAGGCTTAGTGATCTTTTGCAGCTAAAGAGCAAGTTTGGAAGAGATTAGTGGACACATTAAAAACATAAACAAAATCTTACCACAGCTACACTAATCCACTCATGCTAACATTCTGAAAGTGATGTGGGTAGTTAATCAAGCTTTACCACCATGTGACCCAGTGCTGTGATTCCAATCCATGCATATACGGATAATCATGGGCTCAGGAAGGTTTCCAAAGGGGAAATTTATAGATCAGTGATTCATGAGACAGTTTTTCTCCTCAGCAATCTTATTTACTAGCTTCCATTTGTAAGAGAGAGCAGGAAAAAAATTGAAACTTTAATTCACCTCCAAGATTGTTTTGAGCATTTACTTGTTTGCCCAAGTGACAAAATCTACTCTCTGTTTCTGATGAAAACATTTAAAAAATTATTTTAACATCATTTCTGAAAATTAAATTATCTAGAAACAAATAAGAGGACAGGGATTCCTTTTATAGCTCCGGGAAAAAAAAGAAAAAAGTTTCCCCCTTGGATATGGGGAAGACATGATGGAGGCAGTGGCATGTGAGTTGGGCCTTGAAAAATAAATAGCAATTACCAATTAGAGAAAGGCAAGGGGTTGGCACTCCAGGGTGAAGGAACTACATGTGCGAAGGCATAGAGGCACGAACCACCCTGAATATTCCCACCAACGTGGAACTGTGGTGTAGCTGGAATATAGGTTTATAGAGCGACAGATACACCTGGGGAGACTTAGGAAACCTTATTATAAAGGACCCTCTGTGCCATTCCAGTGAGCTTGAAGTTTATCTTGTAGGCTGCCAGTGGAAGTTGCTAAGCATGATAGAGTCAGTTTATTTATACATGTATTTTTAAAAGACAACCTTAGGGAAAATGTGGGGGAAATGCACTGGAATATGAGAGACTGATGACCAGAATGATCAGTTACACAACTGCTGTAAAAGTCCAGGTGAATGAAGCTGTGGGCAAAGCCAGAGTCGAGCATCGATTCTGACTGAGATGAAATGACAAGGTTTAGTAACTAACTGGAGGGTTAGAAAAAAGACCAAAGAGAGCCCCAGATTTTCTAACTAGATGTATGGTCCTGTCATCCAAAGAGCTCAGGATTGCAGAGAAGGTTATAGGTTTTGTGGGAGTAGCTAATAGAACATGTTTAGCCTAAGCAAAGGCAACACAGTGGCTTGGTTAAAGGTACGAAGAGGAAACCATTCCACATTCTTACAGGAGCTGTTATCTACAAGGCCCACAGTTTCTTGCCTTGTTTGATTTTAGGGATGATTCTTTTTCTGAATCTGAGTGACATCAATATATAAAATACCCACACCCACAGCTTCAGTTGGAACAGAAGTTATCATAAATCATACTGAGTTTTGTTTTGATATCTTCAACTTCAACAAACAGTGAGTCAGGTCAACTCCATGTCAAAATACCTTGCTAACCAGACGGATATTCCAAAAGGCTTCCTGGCACACCAGAACGTAGCACAGATATGGAAAATGGAGAAAGATAAGTCTTGGACCCCACCTGTTCACACCTAGCTTGAGTAAGCTGGTCAAGTATAAATATGAGAAGACTTTTTTTCTGAGTCCATGCCTGGCTTCATTGCTTTGGTGAAGTCAAGATGAAGTTCACAGTGAGTAGATATTTCCTTTTGAATTTATTCCCTTATAACTGGAGACTGTTAATATTCTGAGCTAAGGGGGTCTGCTTCTTATGACAATATCACTTTAATGCAAAATTTTGTAAAAATAATAATCATCATCATCATCTCTTTTCTTTTCATGGAATCATGGCATTTATAAGCATCTCTATAGAGAAGGATAGTTATACTGGGATTGGTCAGATGCCTGAGCATCTTACACTATGCTATGTTTAAAAAAATTACTTTCCAGATCTCCTGATTCAGGTCTGGGCACAGAGCAAGCAGTCTCTAACCCTAGAAAATGTCCGACTTTTCATACCTTCTTAAATTCCCTTTTTGACCAAAACTTCTGAGTACGTTCAGGCAAGATAAAAAGCTTATTATCAAAACAAATTGGCAAGAGACTTACTGTCACATTCTCCCCTGTGAAATGGATCTCTAAGAAAGTTCTACCTTGGACCCTGTCTGTAGCCATTTATTCATGAAAACACTTGAAGCATGAAGCTAGTGCAACATCTCACTTGTGTTTCCATGTAAAAGGCTGAAGAGTGTAGCAAATGGACCACAAAATTCTGCCAAAGTAACTGGTGGTGCTGTGTGTCTCATAACAGGATGCAGAAGTGCTAGAGTCAGGTAAACATTTTCATGTTTTGGCATACTAAACATTAAAATATATTACAGCAGACTCTGCTTCATAATGGAGTTGCAAGTGTGAAATAATTTTCTAGAAATAAGTTCTATTTTTATATTTTGGTTTTTTGACCACGAGACACGTGGGATCTTAGCTCCCCAACCAGGGATCAAACCCTCACCCCCTGCATTGGAAGGCGAAGGCTTAACCACTGGACCACCAGGGAAATCCCTAGAAATAAGTTCTACTAATAGGAAGGTTAAAAAAAAGAGCTCCAGACACAGGTCATATCTGGTTTCTCTTCTGGTTCTGCCTTGAGCAAAATGTACACCTTTGGCCAAGTCACTCAACTTCTGAAGTTCAGTTTCCTCATCTGTGAAAGGATTATGTTGTACTAATCGATCTCTAAAATTTCTTCCACCTCTGAATTTTTTTTAATCTCCTTCTTAAACTATCAGGGGAAACATCAAACCAATTTTTTAAATTACCTTGAATTACTCGTGCAGTTCTCAAACCATTTTGTTCCAGGCAAAGGGAATGAAGATAAGCGCCCAGAATCACGCACCCTGCATAAAGCTCTGTGTTCTGACAACAAGCGTTGTGTACTCAATGACACATGACTACATCAGGTGTCCTGGGACAGTGATTGACTTCCCTTCTGCTAAGCACATTTGACAGCCAGACACCCCATCCTTGGCTTCTCATCATTCATATCCAATCTGCTTACTAATCCATTACTTGAAAACAATTTTTAAATAAAAAGACTACTGCTATTAGGGGGTCTAGGAAGAGAAGAAACATTCAGGGCAATAAATAGGAAAATTAAATTAAATCATTTTCAGATGTGGTTCTCAGAACTTAAAACCATTTTCATACCATATATGCTATTCATTTTCAACTTTATTTTTCAATATACTGACACTTCATCGGTATTTCATAAGACCTACATTAAAAATTCTAAAACAATCAACATAATTACTTATAATTAACCTACAATTCAACATTATCATTAAAACTTCCTATGGTTAAAAACATAGAAGACCAAAGAAGAAGAAAAGACAGACCACTCAACAGAGTGGTAAAGTTAGTAAGTATTTTTATAAGCTTAGATAAAGAAAGAAGACGAGGCCATCGTTTTGCCATTTAACAGTAGACCAATGTTATTTGTGATTTCAGACTGTCTTTGCTGGACTTGTTGGCATCTTTCTGACTCCTGCCCTTGCTAACTATGTAAGTCTCATTTTTTAAAGTGTGTTACCAAAATGCATTTGCAAAGAAATGTGGTATTAAATCAATGTCAATTTCTTGTAAATTACAGAATATCAATGTCAACGACAACAACAGTGGTGGAAGTGGGCAGCAGTCAGTGAGTGTCAACAACGAACATAACGTGGCCAATGTTGACAATAACAATGGATGGGACTCGTGGAATTCCGTCTGGGACTATGAATATGTAGGTAGCCCACATGCAATTTCTGTTCTTTGCAAAATGGCATTTCTTTTTTAACGACAGCAAAAATTGCCTGCTAACCATAAAAAAATTTTAAATGATGTAAATTCTGACTGCACATAAGCACAGAGTTATAAGGAAAAATGCTTATTTTGCTCACCCAGTTTCACTCCCTAGATATAATTGCTGTTAATAAGTTTCTCACAGTAAGTTAAAATTCATACCAGTGTGAATAGTAATTAGGATCCACTATGCTGTGAGGCTATAAGACAAATATGACATCTTTTGCTTTACCTGCAGAAACCCTCAGTAAAGACAAAAGACCTTCATAATATTACTGCTGCCAAAGCACAATCTATCTCACTCTATTGTCAATTTCCTTCTAAAAAGACAGAAATTGACATTTCATCTGTAACTCAAAAAGACCAAAGGAAATGTAAATGACAATATTAATTAGTAAGAGAGTAAAAACAAAACAAAAAACAAAAAAAATCCAGTTGTTTCTTGTTAGAACACCCAGCTCTGCAATTACCAGCTCTATATTTAACAAACTTTGTACTTTAGAAAAGCCAATTCCTTATAGTTTCAGTTTTATCATCTGGTCAAATAGAAAACGAATTCCTGTCTTACCTGCCTCCTTGAAATGTTGTGAAGATCAAAGGAGATTAAAATATGATAGTATTTAAAATTTTATTTCAGCAGAACAGACATATGTTGAGGGACTCTTCCCAGGCTAGAACCTGAAGCAAGTTCAACACTCAGTCTCTCCCTCAAAGAGTTTGTGGTCTATCCTTACACATGCTAGCAATAAATATGATTGCAAAACAGGGTCAGATCCAGCACTTTTATCCCAGTTCATCGTGATCTCAGAGTTCCATTTCCCTCTGCTGGTGAAACTAATTTCTGATGAGAAAAGCACCTTGGAGAACATAACTCCTTACCATCTACCATCTTCTTTAATAGGGCTTTGCTGTAACCAGGCTCTTTAAGAAGAAGTCATGCATTGTGCACAAAATGAACAAGGCAGTCATGCCCTCTTTTCAAGCCCTTGATACGCTGGTCAAGGAAAAGAAGGTAAAAATAAAAGTCTTTTTATTTTTACTTGGAGAAGTCTTATGATTTCCAATAAATAATGAGAAGGTCACAGCTGTTCCCTCTTGATCACAGTATGTTGTTCTGTGGAGCAAAAAAAGGAAAAGAGGAATTGGTAATTGCCTGAGGAGAGAGAGCTGCCACCACAGTCAAATGCTGTGGCTCACACCTTCCTCCACAGAAGCCGATCAAAACACCTCACCTTTACTGTTAGTGGAGCAAAGCTCTGCTCACACCAGTGGGACCCCTCAGTACTTCAAGGACTTTTTTCTGCAAGGCTTGGTTAGGAGGCTTCCCTGGTGGTGCAGTGGTTGCGAGTCCGCCTGCCGATGCAGGGGACGCGGGTTCGTGCCCCGGTTTGGGATGATCCCACGTGCCGCGGAGTGGCTGGGCCCGTGAGCCATGGCCACTGAGGCTGTGCTTCGCAACGGGAGAAGCCACAGCAGTGAGAGGCCTGCGTACCGCAAAAAAAAAAAAAAAAAGAGTTGGTTAGGGTTATTTGATGTAGCAAATAAAAATAGAGGATACCCAGTTAAGTTTGAATTTCAAATAAACAATGGGTAATTTTTAGCATAAGTATGTCCTATGCAATATTTGGGACATACTTATACTTACAAGTGATCTGTTATTTATCTGAAATTAAAATTTAACTGGGTGTCCTGTATTTTATCTGGCAACGCTACTTGGGGTAGGTGGGGAGAGGGGATCTATCATTCTTTAAAATGTCAGCCTGAGTTTATATCCCTATAACTGATAAGTGGGTAACTTTCACTGACAGTGTAGAGAAAACTGCATTCTCAGAAACTGATTATCATATAAATCAATCCAAGAAATATAAGATGACCAAATGAGGTTCAACCTTCAGAATAAATTTACCCTCAGACTTCTGTTTATATGAAAAGCTGGGGTTTCAAACCAGATAAATTCCTTGGGACACTACAAAATTCTGAGATATACAGGGCTGGAATTGGTCCTTCTTCATTCTGATTATGGAAAAGTTATAGCCAAGCAATACCCCCTTGTTGACCTTGAACCTAACCCCCAACCCAACAGACCACTGGGCTTAGCACTCCTTCTCTCTCCTCCTTTCCACCTGTCTTGTGCACACTCAGCTTCAGGGTAAAGGACAAGGGAAACCATCTCCCAAGAGCCTGATATACACAGTCAACCCTGACAAAGTCAACAACCTGGACCAGTTTGGAAAATCCATCATTGCCATGTGTAAGGGGATACCAACATACATGGCTGAAGAGGTTCAAGGTGAGTAGCCTCTCTACTGTGCACTCCAAGTTAATGCTGGTGGGATTGTCAGACTATTTTCCGGGCATGTCCACAGAGGACACCAATTACTCGAGAGACGGTAATCAAGGTTAACACTTCTGTAGCGCTTGCTTTGTGCCACGCGCTATTCTATGTGCTTTAAGTGTGTTAACTCATTTGCTCCTGACCGCAATCTTATGTGATCGGTTTTATTGTTATTCTCACTTTCTGATGAGGAAACAGGCACAGAGGGAGGTCACAAACCCCTTGCCTGGGTCAATCCTAAGCATTTGAGCTCTGGACTCTGTGCTTTTAACCACCCTGAAATATTTCCTTTCAAGGGTGAATCTAGAGTAAACTCAAGACATATTCAAAGAAATGCATGAATCCCTAAATGAAAGGAGAATACCAATAGACTCTATTGGCTTTTTATAGCTCAAACAATCACTAATTCTGGGCATTCAAAGAGTAATTTACATAAAAACAAAGAGTTCACACGGGGACCTAACATAACAGCAACTTTCCAGATCTCTGAATTGATTGATTTAATCTTGATAGCTAGCTAGCTAAATCTTGAAATTACTGCAGAGCTAGTTTGAAAACTGTGTGACATTCCTTGCCTCTATCCCCTAAAAAAACAGGTCCTTGAAAAGGCATTGATATTGGTTTCTTCTTTTCTTTTTATCAGAGCCAAGCCAGATTTTATACATAGGAAAATGCTTCAATATTGATATACTCTGGATTCTGAACATTTCCTTCTGTGGAGGAACAGTGGAGAACTAAAAAAAAATGTTGCTGTGGGTTTAGCCATCAGAATATTCTACGCAGAAAAATATGGGTTCTAATGGTTTTTAATGATGTCATTCTGAAATGTTTTCTCCTAGTCCTGTCTGGTTTCTTTAAGTGTCAATAAACCTATTTAGCACTGAGTTCAATTTACACTAAAATTCTTTATGATTTCTATTTGGAAAAAAATGCAGTGTGGTGGCAGCAAGTTGTCAAAGTGCATTAGACCCAGCCATTAGCCTATACTCAGGATGTGTCCCTTATAAAGAACCCCTTTAGCTGCTTCAGATACTACTAACCACAGCTCTGGGAATAGTTCCAAGACCATCCAACTACCGTGAAGACAGCTCTATAATTGATGTGCACAGTAACGTTTTAAATCAGCGAGGGCAGAAATCCACTCAAAGTAGCTTGAGCCAGAAAAGGGGAGGAGGTGTATTACAAGGATATTGGAATATCTAAAATACTCTTAGGGCAAGAAAAGCAGCTGGTATCAAAAAGACTGAAAACAGGAACTATACTGGTACCAAGACTCAAGTCTCCTTCTCTCTCCCTGAAGCCACATATTAGCTCTTCTCTGCTCCTCTTAAATTCAGCTTCCCTCTTCTTTCCATCTTGATGACGTTTACTGTACTCATGGCAGAAGATGGTCAAACCAAAATGTGAGCCTCATCTCCCATGTCTATATGTCTTTCCAGCTCACGAGGTCAAGTCTAAGACTTTTGAATCCAAATTCCAATTTTTCTTCACCCTGTATGGTTCAAGAGCCCACAACCTCTACTCTTTGATGGCCAGGGGAGTGAAGTCACATGGTACATGTACAGCATTGGGGTCTCCACTGAAGGAGAATGATCTCAGAGAAAACAGATGTGCCTAATGTTGTGTATTCCAGTATGAAACTACAGTTCATTTTAAAAAATTACTCCCATATATATTTTTTAAAATCCTGGATAGCATAAAAGAATAGATATCTAATCCATTCCCATGTCTTCATATAAGGTATCCCTAAATAACCCTAACAAACAAAGCTAAACGCATTGAGTCCCACCATTTCGAAAAATGCCAATATTTACCAGTCCTTATTGGGAAAAATTATTTTCTTTATCCTGAGGCAATTCCACTGCTGTTCATAAGAAGTGTACTACCAGTATAGTAGAACTTCCAAAACATCCTGAAGCCATGAGATGTGGAAACCTGTCAAAAACCCATCAAAGATCAAGATCTTAGATACTGCCCTCTTATGAGTGAGAAAGAAAGAAAACCATGACTCACCAACTGGACACAATGTCATGTAGCTGACTTCTGGGAAGCAGTGAATCCCATGTTTCTTAGAAGAATTGTCACATCACTATTTCAGGATAAGAAATTAAATTCACAAAAGACCCTGAGTAGTCAAAGCAATCTTGAGAAAGAAAAACTGAGCTGGAGGAATCAGGCTCCCAGACTTCAGACTATACTACAAAGCTATAGTAATCAAGGCAGTATGGTACTGGCACAAAAAACTGAAATATAGATCAATGGAAGAGGATAGAGAAAGCTCAGAGATAAACCCACACACATATGGTCACCTTATTTTTGATAAAGGAGGCAAGAATATACGATGGAGAAAAGACAACCTCTTCAATAAGTGCTGCTGTGAAAACTGGACAGCTACATGTAAAAGAATGAAATTAGAACACTCCCTAACACCATACACAAAAAGAAACTCAAAATGGATTAAAGACCTAAATGTAAGGCCAGATACTATAAAACTCTTAGAGGAAAACATAGGCAGAACATTCTATGACATAAATCACAGCAAGATCCTTTTTGACCCACCTCCTAGAGAAGTGGAAATAAAAACAAAAATAAACAAATGGGACCTAATGAAACTTAAAAGCTTTTGCACAGCAAAGGAAACCATAAACAAGATGAAAAGACAACCCTCAGAATGGGAGAAAATATTTGCAAATGAAGCAACTGACAAAGGATTAATCTCCAAAATATACAAGCAGCTCATGCAGCTCAATATCAAAAAAACAAACAACCCAATCCAAAAATGGGCAGAAGACCTAAATAGACATTTCTCCAAAGAAGACATACAGATTGCCAACAAACACATGAAAGGATGCTCAACATCATTAATCATTAGAGAAATGCAAATCAAAACTACAATGAGGTATCACCTCACACCAGTCAGAATGGCCATCATCAAAAAAATACAAACATTAAATGCTGGAGAGGGTGTGGAGAAAAGGGAACCCTCTTGCACTGTTGGTGGGAACGTAAATTGATACAGCCACTATGGAGAACAGTATGGAGGTTCCTTAAAAAACTAAAAATAGAACTACCATATGACCCAGCAGTCCCACTACTGGGCATATACCCTGAGAAAACCATAATTCAAAAAGAGTCATGTACCACAATGTTCACTGCAGCTCTATTTACACAAGAAAATTCCAGGCCAAGATGGTTTCTATGTTGAGGTTTTACAAACATTGAAAATACAGATTATTCTAATCTTATAAAACTATTCAAAGGTATGGGAGCAGGGGGAGATGTACTCTCCAATTCATTTCATGAGAATACTGTTTGCTTGATTCCAAAACCGGGCAGGTATGAGAAAGGAAAAGTACAGGGCAATCTCTGTCATAAAAACAGATGCAAAACATCTCAACAAAACAATAGCAGACCTATTGAGCAAAGTGTAGAAAAGATAATACAGCGTGACTATGTGGGATTTTTCCTAGCAATGCCAGTTGGTTTGATATTAGGAAATCAATAATGTAGTTTGCCACATTAAAAGATCAAAAGACAACAAACTTATGATGTATCTCAATAGCAGCAAAATTACCTAATAGAGTTGAATATTCATTCACAATAAAAAAGCAATTCTTAGGAAATTTGGAATTAAAAGCAATTTCATTAAATAGACTAAGACCACCTAAAACTTCATTAAACAGACTCTAAGCATCATGTAAAACAGTGAAAGCATTTCCATTAAAACAAGAAACAAAACAAGATGCCTGCTGTCACAACTTCTAGAAATATTGTGCTGAAAGTAAGTAAAGTAAGAAAAAGAAATATTAAATATAAAGATTAGAAGGAAAGAAAAGAAGAAAAAACTATCATTATGTCCAGATGCCATGGTTTTCTGTGTAAAAAATACAAATCTATAGATAAGTTATGGGAGTCAGAGCATTTAGAAAAGTTTCTGAATACAAAAATAACCATCAAATATGAATTGCATTTCAATATGTCAGCAGCAAACATACAGAAACTTTAGTTTTGTTTTTGTTTTTATTTTGCGGTACGCAGGCCTCTCACTGCTGTGGCCTCTCCCGTTGCGGAGCACAGGCTCCGGATGTTCAGGCTCAGCAGCCATGGCTCACGGGCCCAGCCACTCCGCGGCACGTGGGATCTTCCCAGACTGGGGCACGAACCCGCGTCCCCTGCATCGGCAGGCGGACTCTCAACCACTGCGCCACCAGGGAAGCCCGAAACTTTAGTTTTTTAAATAACATGCATAACAGCAGCAAGAGATTTGACATACTAGGAAAAATTGCTTAATTTATTTAAGAATATTTCTTAAGTATCTGCAATATGCGTAGCACTATTGCACACACTTGAAACTCATCAGCAAATAAAAATGAAAAGATCCTTGCTTCATGCAGCTAAAATATTAGTTACAGGAGGCAAAAATAAATGACAAATACATTCAACAAACAGACAAATATGTAAATAAATAGGATATTTGGTAGGATAGTATTGTGTACTATTAATTAATAGGATATAAAATGAGAAATGCTGAGCTTCCCTGGTGGCACAGTGGTTGAGAGTCCGCCTGCCGATGCAGGGGACACGAGTTCGTGCCCCGATCCGCGAGGATCCCACGTGCGGCGGAGCTGCTGGGCCCATGAGCCATGGCCGCTGGGCCTGCGCGTCCGGAGCCTGTGCTCCGCAACGGGAGAGGCCGCAACAGTGAGAGGCCCGCGTACCGCAATGAGAAATGCTAAGGGAAAACTGCAGAGCAGGGTAAGAGGAATCAAGAATGCCAGGAGATACGAGGCAGTTTGTAATTTTTAATAAGGATAGGCATTGTTGAGGAGGTAACGTGAACAAAGACTGAAGGAGGTAGTCAGCCATGCCAATATCTCTGGGAGAAAAGCATTATGGGCAAAGGAAAATTGCCAGTGCTAAGGCCTAAGGCAGAAGAGTGCCTGGCATATTAAAAATACAGCAAGGACGTCAACGTGGCTGAAACAGAACAAGCAGAATGGGGAATAGAAGGAGATGAAGGCAAAGAGGTAATGGGGAACCAGATCATGAAGAGCCTTGCAGGCCAGTGTTAGAATTTTATAAAATAGAGAGGCGTTGCAGGAGTTTGAGGCAAGATAGGATACCATCTCACTAAGTAATAAATTAAACAAAAGATCTGCTAGACTTCTATGGAAACTTTATTGAGACACATTAAGGTAGACTGAATAAATGCAGATAAACCATGGTCATATATTAGGAATTCAGGATGATAAGAAAGTCAGCTCTCCCTCAATCTATAGATTCAGTGCAATTCAAAACAAATTCCCAATAGGTCATGTGTATGCATGTGTGTGTGTTATATGACAAGCTTAATTTAGCATGTAATGTACCTCAAAGATCAAAGGGCCAGTTGTGAGACAATTCTCCAAGGGTCCTTGATGTTTCTATACATTTTGTAAGTAGAGGCATGGACGGCCCTTTTTTCTCAACTATTTTTGCAAGGATGTTTGTATAGCAAACAGCCTGGGAAGGTAAAGATAGTGTCTCTCTTTAGAGCAAAAAGCAGGCATGCTCACTGCCTACTATAAAAGATTCTAGTTCCCTAAGCTCAGAGTCCTCTCTATAATGCAACCCACTGTGTGTGCAAGCATCTATCTAGGTCCATATGCATCACCCCTATGGGACTTGTGGGCAAGGGGCACTGACACATACATCTCATGCTCATACCACTTGCTGTGCCATGACTAATAAAGTCCCCTGCCTCTTACTCAGGAGTTTCATGTCTAATATCATCATCCATGAAACCATGGTGGGCTAACTTTTTAGATTTCGAGTAGAGTAAAATCTTAAATGCTTCTTGAAAGGGCCAGGAAAACCAAGTTATTGATGCAGAACAACAAAATGAAAGAGCTTGATCTATCAAAATTATTATAAAGACGTAGTAATCAAGACAATGTGATATAAGTACTGGGATATGCAAATACATCAATGCAACAAAATAGAAAGCCCACAAATCCACAGACAAATGAAATAACATGTGGGTTGCATTCCAGGTTTGTGGAAAAAAGATGAGGTTTTTAAATAAGTGGTGTTAAAACAGTTAGATAGCCATATGGCATAAAAAGAAATAGAAAAATGAAACCACGACCCTACTTCACACTATATTAAAAAAATAAATTTCAAGCCTGATTATGAAAGGCAAAATAAAAAGCCTTAGAAGACTTTAGAATATAGAATAACTTCATGACTACTAAGCGAGGAAAGGATTTGCTACACTTTGAAGAAAAAAAGCCCTAGCTATAAAGTAAAATACCGAAATTTTCTCTACATTAAAAATAAGAGTGTCTGCTTGGGCTTTCCTGGTGGTGCAGTGGTTGAGAGTCCGCCTGCCGATGCAGGGGACACAGGTTCGCGCCCCGGTCCAGGAAGATCCCACATGCCGCGGAGCTGCTGGACCCGTGAGCCATGGCCGCTGAGCCTGCGCGTCCGGGGCCTGTGCTCCGCAACGGGAGAGGCCACAATAGCTAGAGGCCCGCGTACCGCAAAAAAAAAAAAAAAAAAAAAAAAAAAAGAGTGTCTGCTTATCCAAAGACACCAAAAATAGAGTGAGAAGGCAAGCCACAAATTAACAGAGATATTTGCAACACATAAACTGGATAAAGGATTAGTATAAAATTATATAAAGAATTCCTACATATCAAAAAGAAAAAGATAAATAACTGATAGAAAACTGGACATGAATAGGTTTCTAATAGAAGAAGAATTAGAATGGCAAATCTAGATACAGATATCTTAACTTCCTTCATAAGAAGGAAAATGCAAACTTAACCATAATGAGAGACATTTCATGCCCACCTACTGGCAAGTGGAAAAGTCTAATATGAGGAGTTGCAGGGGACATAGAGTAAGAAGAACATAGCCAGGGCAAGAATGAATTGATACAACTGCTATGGAAAACAATTCAGCCTTGTCTAACAAGCTGATGATGTGACTATCCTATGACCCAACAATTCCACTCTTAGGTATATATCCTAGAGAAATTCTTGCTCATGGGAACCCAGAAACAGGCACAAGAATGTTCATAGTCACAGCAATTGGAACACCCAAAAAAACTAGGAACAATCCAAATGTTTGCCAACAATAGGAGAGATAAATAAATCTGGATATGTTTATTTAGCAGCATACTAAACATCACAAAAATAAAAATTAATCACAGCCACACACAGCAACATGAATGACTCCAAAAAATAATGGTGAGTCCAAAAAGCAAGTTGCAGAGGAAACTATATCATATTTATATAAAGGTCAGAAGCAGGCAAAACTAAACAACACATATTTTAGAAATACATGCAAATGTGGTAAAACCATGAGTAAAAGCAAAGGAATGATAACACAAAACTTGGTATAACTGTACAGCCCCGAGAGGGAGAGAGGGTTCCTGGAGGGGCAAATGGATGACTTCCAAGGTAGTGGTAACACTCTCGCTCTCTTTCCAACTAGATTGAGGGGTGGAGAGTCCATGGGTGTGTGTTGTATCATTATTCTTTACACTTTACATGTATTTAAAAACAGTCTTTTGCCCTTGCTCAATGCTTAATTACAGTTCTTTAAAGTTAAAAGCACAATAAGCAAGATAATGTTACTAAGACAGTAAGAGAGTAGAACTATGTGGATGGAAAGAAACTGCTCTTTCATTCCAACATAAGACAGAGGCCTCTCATTTCTTGCTCAGCTCTGAGGCTGGTGATTCCAAACATTCAGCCTTTGACCCAAGTCCCCAGAAGAGTGGTGTAAGCGAAAATGACTGCATTCAGCACCAGAATGCCGAGAGGTCTGCAGAGAGAAGCCGCTGTTCCTGGGCTGTGCCAGTGCCAAGCCCTGCTCTCCACAAGACTCTAAATCACTGCTTGGAAGCCGGCTGTGCAGCTTCCCATTGGCAGTCTTATTTGGCCTTGTGGATAACCTGAGTAACTCAAAACTAACCAAGGCTCGCCCTAGCACCTCGGTCCATCGGAGTCAGGAGGAAGTACAGACAGCACGAAGAGCTGGCTTGCAGGGTCACCCAAAGTTCTAGCGACTTCATAACCCCAAGAGGCACCAGAGAGGAGCAGACAATATCCTGTTACAAGCCTGACTCTTAGAGGGAAACGTTAACAAGAAATATTTTAGATAAGCTCTTGCCCATTCTTACATCTTTTTGGTGTCCTCCCAGTTGCTCTTCTGACATAACTACATGGTTTAAACCAAATCTTCAGTGGTTGAATCCTTCCAGAACATCCACTAATAAATTTTAAACTCAAGTCAATTTTTCCAAGGTATTTTCATATTGATAGATACCTATATCTCTTAACTGAGTTTTACACGTCCCAAATATTCAAAAGTTAGAAATAACCAATCAGGAATATTGGGAAGTACAACTAAATTCAAGCGAAAGAGAAATTATTCCAAACTTTACATTTAAATCACTTCTCATCAGATATTCTGATTAGGTTGGATCTGTTTTAACCATGCTCTTTCCTAGTATTATCTTGATCCACAGAATTCAAATCAGAAAACAAAAGTCATAGCTCAGTTCCCTTAGCTAAGATCATCATCAATAGCACGTCCCATTTGCAACTCTGTATTTATGCTATTTTTTTAATTGATTGAATATTTATTTATTTACTTACTTGTTTAAGACATCTTGTTAAGCACCTCCTATGTAACAGAGTTTTCCAGGAACTGGAGAAAAAGAAGGCAAAAAAGCAACTAAAGTACCTCTGTTCATGAAGTTTACATTCCAGTGGTGGGAAAAAACAATAAGATAATAATAAATAGATATACAATATGAATAATGATAACTGTTAAGGAAGGAACAGAATAACATGAGGGAAGAAGGAGAACCACCAGTGGAAGGCTGAGGTTTGGAAGGGGTTGCTACTTTATATTAGACAGGCAAGTGTGTAATAAAGAACATGGCTGGCCTCTCCCCCAGATTCCTGGGAGGTAGTCCCTAAATCCTTGTAATTTCCCAGGTGAGAGAAATGTCTTTGTTATTCCCAGTGGTCCCCCCACCACACCTGGTAGTTTATGCTAATGAGATGACTCTAGGTGGGAGCCCATCATGCCAGAAAGACCAACCATGTGATTAGAAGGTTGGGACTTTGAGCTTCATATCAGCCTGACCTCAGGGGAGGGAAGAAGGCTGGAGATTGAGTCACACGGCCAATGATTCAATCAATAGTGCTTACCTAATGAAGCCCCAATAGCCCTGACTCTACGGAGAGAGGGCAAAGGAAGCTTCATGATTGGGACCCTCCCAGACCTTGCCCTATGCACCTCTCTGCGGCTGGTCCTGATTTGTATCCCATTGCTATAATAAAACTGAGTTCTGAGTCATTGTAGTGAATTATTGAACCTGAGAGGGTAGTGAGAACCCCTGAATTTGTAGCCAGCTGGTCAGAGGTGAGGGTGACCTGGACACTCGGGACCTTGTAGCTGGTTTCTGAAGTGAAGGCAGTTTTGCAGACATAATAATGTTTACAAATTTGATTATGTTTCTTCCTTTACTACAATATCTATTTTCTTTCTTTCCTTCTTTCTTCCTTCCTTCCTTTCTCTCTCTCTCCCTCCCTCCCTCCCTCCCTCCCTCCCTTCCTTTGCCTAATTGTATTGGTTACAACATTTAGAGTAATGTAAAATAAGGTGATCGCAAACATACTCAATTTATACCTCCATTTTATTCACCATTAAACAGCATGCCAACAATCAGTGTGTCAAAGATATAGTGGAGTATTTATTTTTGTCTAATTTATCTAGTATTTGTTGGATTGCCTTAACTCAGAAAAAGAAAGAAATTAATAATCTTTAAACTGTTTATATTTAGAAAATATTATTTTAAATGAAGTAGAAAGATAAAACTTTGGTCAGATAAGAAAATGCTTCTATGATTTCAGCATTATTATAAGGTCTGTTTTACAGTATAAAGTAAAACATTGAACTTAATCAGAAATGGGCTTCAGCTTCTAATGAATTGTTCTTACTTAATTGGAGTGTCCTGCTTTATAGCTAAGGTGCAAGTAATGGCTCCCTGGTCATATCTGAAAGTAAGACACTCAAAACCCATCTGCCAAGATCAGCAAAATTCCAGTCTATCTCCACAGGGCTTTTGCCCTGCTGCATCTCCACCATCCCAGGAGTGTACTAATGTCTAAAGAATCCTTCTGGTTACTCTTGCTTCTGCATGGAACCAGAACCCAGACATGTCTCAGTGAGTCTGGAAGACTCCTCAGTAGCTATCAGAACTTGCTGAGTTACAGCTATCACTGCCCCAAACAGGAGGTCTGGTTCTAATGCTAAAACCTAGATGCTTGAAAGAGGTTCCCCTCCTAAAAGTTGTAATTGTCTGACATAGGGCTAAGGCTGAACCTTCTGCTTTAAAAAGGGCTCCTGGTACAGATTCCTGCCAAAGTTGCAATGGTTCATCCAGGTGACTTTTGTAACCAAGTGTGTATCATCTTAACAGTGGACTCTGCTCCAAACCAAAGAAGAAGCTCTAGAATTTGCCTATCAATTCTCTTTTACAATACATCAATTTATTTAATATCATTTATTCGTTCTTACTCTCCTTAAGTTTATTTTGCTATTCTTTTTGAGTTTACTGAGTTCATTACTTAATTTATCTTTATCATTCTTTGCATTGTTAAATAATACATTTACTAATTTCTTAATTTCTTCCTGTGTATAACTGACTCGACTTCATTCTTTCATTTTTTACATGTATTATTGACATTACCATTATTTAGTTAAATAGCCAATAATTTCATATTTTTATTTCTTCCATGACAAAAATATTGTAGGACAGTATTTTGAATTTCTCAGTGTTTTGATGCTATTTGTTCTTTTATTATTAATTTATAATTTTATTCCATTTTGGTTAATAAATGTGGCCTGTGAAATTTCTACTAACTGGAATTTACAGAGGTTTTTTTTTTTTTTTTTTTAGTGTTCCCTTATCGTATCTGTTTATTGAAGCATAATACAATAATTTAAAATTTTACCATTTTGTATTTTTCAAAAGAAATAGCCAATAGCCCTTTCACAGGATGTGAGAAAAATGGAAACACAGGAATATATATATATATATATATATATATATATATCTGAAAGCATTTTTTTTTCTCTTGGTGTAGATATTTTTCTGGAGACTTAATAAGTAAGAAAATTATACCTTGCTTGTATTTACATAATTACTTTCTCATAGAATGTTACATTAATATATTAGGCTTAAGTAGTGGTATAGAGTTTTTTTAAGCCTAGATAATGATCAATTTTTTTAAAACATCTCAGGGATATTTTTTTAAAATGTGTGTCGGCTCCAAGATTCAAAGCAGAGGTGGCCCAGCGGGTAAGACTCCACGCTCCCAATGCAAGGGGCCCGGGTTCGATCCCTGGTCAGGGAACTAGATCCCACATGCATACTGCAACTAAGGGTCCGCATGCCACAACTAAGAAGTCCGCATGCTGCAACGAAGATCCCACATGCCAAAATAAATAAATAATAAATAAATAATTTTTAAAATAAATAAATAAAGTTACAGAGGTAGAACTTAATTCCTTCCCCTTGACTGTGCATTGATTCAGTGACTTGCTTCTAATAAATAAAGTGTGGAAAGGGAAAAGTAGTAAATTTACAATGGAGAAACTTGACAGACACCACTTTGTGATCAGGGTGAACATCACCAATACTAAGTCATGTTGATATCATGTACCCTCTGATATGATGTGCCCTTCATTTCTCTGGTATCCTTCCCCAAAATCTAGAACCCCATTATAATCATGAGAAAACATCAGATAAACCCAAACTAATGAGCATTTTACAAAACATCTGACAGTACTCTTCAAAAATGTCAAGGTCCTTGTATTAGTTTCTCAGAACTGCTATAACAAATTGTCACACACCTAGTACCTTAAAATAGCAGATATTTATTCTATTATAATTTTGAGGCCAAAAGTCTGAAAGTGTCAGCAGAGTTGCGCCCTTTCCAAAAGCTGTGGGAAGAATCTTTCTTTGCTTCTTCCAGCTTCTGGTGGCTCCTGGTGTTCCTGTCTTGTGGCAGCCTAACTCCAATCTCTTCCCCATCTTCATATGGCTCTCTTCCGTACATGTCTCAAATCTTTCTCTCCTTTCTCTTATCAGGACACCAATCATTGGATTTAGGGTCCACCCTAAATGATTTTATCCTGAGATTCTTAACTTAAATCTGCAAAGACCTTATTTCTACCTTAGGTCACATTCACAGGTACCAGGGGTTAAGCCTTGGACAGATCTTTCTGGAAGACCCAATCCAACCTACTACCAGGAGACTGAGAAACTGTCACAGATGGAGGAGACTAAGGAGATGACTACATGCCATGTGATGTCCTGGATTGGATCCTGGAGTGAAAAAGGGGACATTAATGAAAAACACTGGTAAAGTCCAAATAAACTCTGTAGGTTAGTTAATAATACTGTGACAATGTTAGTTTCTTAACATTATTCAACATTGTCTTAACATTAATTTCACAGCTTTAATCATTGTGCCATGGTTATGTAAGGTACGCATTCTTACTAGAGGAAGCTAGGTGAAGGGTGTATAGGAACTCTTTGTACTATCATTACAACTCCTTTTTAAATCTAAAATTATTTCAAAATTAAAAGTTTTTTTAAGTGACCATATCGTACTATTTTATTAAAAGATAAAGACTCAGAGTTTGTTTAAAAATCCAGATTAGACGAGATAAAACTATTGATAAAACAAAGAATGCTGATATGTGAGAAATAAGGAAATTGGCAAGGATGTGTAGGTACATTTAAAATAAATAATAAAGTAGGGTGGTGATATTATTACCTAAAAGTACAATTTATGGCAAAATCAGTAAATAAAATAATAGGAAGACATTTGCGACGATAAAACACGTAATCCGCGTGGAATACCTAATAGTCATGAACTTTATATACCAAATTACGTAATCCAAAGTATATAAAACCAAAAAAGGAAAAAAAAAAACCTGTTGGAATTGCTAAAAGAAAGTAGCAAAGATACAAAACGGGGAGAAAGACCTTACCATAACCATCAGTTTTTGACAGATCAAATACACAAAAATAGAATATGAAAAAGTTCCATATTTAGATGTTTGCACCTACATGTAGAATCATGACATGAAAACTCACGTAAGTATCTGCTATCAATGGCTTAAATACCATAAACTGTGTTGCACTGGTGAAATTGTTTTGTTAAAAAGGCAAACAATTCCTGATAGAGTTCTAAACAAAGAAAGTATTGTCTTCCCTCAATTTGCATGCATTCCTGAAACTTTTGGAGCCACTTAAAATAAGTACAAAGTAAATATCATTATATGTAAAGCAAGGTAGTATCTAAACTTAGAAAACTGTGAAGCGTCACAGAGGACACGTGACAAGACCTCATGGCACGTGCTGTAAAGTCAGCTGAACAAGATTAGCAGAGCAACCCTCCGAATGACTTCAGTGTGGGCCCCATGCATGCAATTAATTTTGACAACTAATATTCTCCTACAGTTTTCTTCAAATCTTTTACTTTGCTTGTTATGTGTTACCTGCGAAGAGTAAGGAGAGAGCCCCAAAACCGAGGCTTAGAATGTTTGAGATGTCCCAGCTGGGCACAAGGTTTTAGTCCAAAGTTAGCTGGGTCTTCTACTTAATAGGATTCTCTAGTTAGGGGACCACTGAAGCAATTGACACCCATTTTCTTATCATGCTTTACTTGGTTGGAACGAGTGTGGAAGCCCACCACACTCTGTATGCCCTTTACTCTTGAAAACCCTGAAGCTGCTGGCAGTCAAGTTTTGCTCATGGAAACTGCCCTCCACGCCACCCTCTGCCGTTCCGAATGCAGCAGTATTTGCACCTCTAACCAGAGGTGGCCTCAGTACTGGGAATGTCCACTCTGTCAAATGCTTTCTTTCCCAGGCTTTGGTGGTGCTGCTGAAGTTAGCCTGGGCACTGGCCCCTTCCCTGCCTGGAATGGCAGTTCTCATTTCAACTCTGTCGTTGAAATGTCTTTCCCAGGCCATCCGAGTGAAATGGAAATAGGGTTTTGGCGGCAGTCAGCTGCTCTGGGGCCGAGTCATTTGTACGTTGGAGATTTGAGTGCGTCTAAGGGCCCCTCAACCCCCCTTCACTTCCAGCCCTTTGTGGGGACTTTGCCCTTTGTCCCATTAGTGAGCTGTGCCCACAGTGTTTTCTTTCCCTTTCTTGAATCATGAGCTGCTTGGCCCTTCCCTCAGTCTGGTGCTTTATCACAGTGTAGGTAACAAAAACTTGCAGCTTCTGGCCTTTTCATGGCACCCTTCCATCTTTTCTACTGCTAAAACAAATTTTTACTCTATTTTGTGTTATGAGTTCAGTTCAAAAGGAATATGGAAGAGATGGAAGTTAATATATAGACTTAAATGCCACCTTGGACCAGGGGCTGGAGAGGAAGCTGAGTTAATGTCAGACACCACCAGGACCTTGTCAAGGGGCTTTGAGGGTCTAACAAGTGGCCGAAGGGACTAGCACCTGTGACATGCCTGTGGTGACTGGAGCTGAGGGATGGGAGAGACGATTGTTAAGCTGCTGATGTCTCTGTAGGTCTTGCCTGGCTTCAGGGGACAGTGGCCACACCAGCATTGACCTGGACAGACTGAAGCCACATAATGAGAGAGGCAGCCCTCACATGCATTTTTTTACAAATGCAAAAATAAGAAAATTGAAAATCATCTTTCCGGGTTGATATGTATTAACAATATGCATTAACAACTTTTATTCCAGAAAGATGTGGATTTGTTCATCTATCACCTGTTTGATGAAGGTGTGTTTTTCTCCATCCAGGCTCTCATTTGGCCCCTTGGTGTGAGGTAGTTAGGGCAGGCAGCGTGATGCCCATGTGGAAACTGAGCCTTAGCAAGGTGAAGGATTCAATCAGAACCACATAGCTAGTAAATGCTGAAGGACCAGGACTGGGTCTCCAGTTTGGATGTGAGTCCAGTTTTCTCCCTTGCACGTTTATTCACATAATATCATTCACTGAAAAAGCAAGCATGGGATATGGAAGAGAGAGCATTAATCTGCGTAAATATCAAAAGCTCAGTCTTAGATGAATGCCAAGTCCTCTGTTTGTTCTCATTGTGAAGGGTATCAAATGGTAGAGCTTTGGGGTACAGAGTCCCAGTACCCCTCATACAAGCACGCACATACACACACACACACACACACATGTGTGTGGTACAGAGTTCATCTCTCTAAGACCAACATCTTCCAAGGGCTTTGTGAGCCCTTTAGGTAAACACACAAGGCAGTCAAATCAACAATGCTGTTTTTCATGCTTGAGCTCTGTAGATGGGCCCTCCCTCCACGGTTGTTCATCTCTTCAGTGGAAATTGCTAAGTAAACAGTGAAACTAGGCACAGCAACACCCCACTCCAAACTCACACACACCCCAAGATCAAAATTCTCAGCAATCTCTAAGAACTTGATGGGGAAGCAACACAGGGAGGAGCTTTCCCACTTAGAGCCTTAGAAACTAGCTTCCTCCAACTCCCTACCTCATGCCCTTCACGGCAGTGCAGGAACTTGGTCACACTTGTCTTAACCCATCTCCTATAATACCAATGTAGCAAATGGTGTGGGGTGCTGGATTGAGCAGAGCTCAATTCAAAAACTGGTCCTTAAGTAAGTTAATTAACTTCTCAGGGACCCAAGAAAAAAAGAAACATGGGGTTAATAATGCCTACTGTAATAGTCAACTATTGCAAACAACCACAGAATGTCAGTAGGATTCAATAATAAGCATTTCTTTTTCACCCATCTGTGTTCATCTAGCTAGGGTGTCCTAGGTTGGGCCTGGCTGAACATCTCTGCTTCAAGTTATTAATCCAGCTGGCTCTGATCTGCTCCACGTGTCTCATTCTGGACACCTGGTGGAAGAGGCAGCACCACCCTGGGAGAAACGTTTCTCATGGTGAGGGCAAAAGTGCCACAGGGCATGGCCAACCAACCATATAAGCACATTGCAAACCCCTGTTTGCATCACAACTCCTGTCACCCTGTGGACCAAAGTCAGTCATGTGGCCAAGCTAAAAGTCAAGGAGGTACAGGAAAAGAATCTCCTTTTATACTTCCCACGTGAGAGGCTTTAAAAAGTGACATGGCAAACAGCATGGACCAAGGGAACAGTGAAGAACTGGAGCTGAAAAAATCAATCTGTCACCTCCTTCATAGGGTTGCTGAAAAGATTAAATGTAATAATGCATGCAGAGGTATTGATGCAGAATGTTGATGCATTTAATAACTATTTGTTTCACTTTATCACATATATTCCAGGCCCACCACTGTCATGCCATAGCTGAAACCTTCCCAGGCTGTGATAGATTCCTGAAACATGGCCTCCATCAACTCCTTACGTCACTGTATAAGCATGTTTTCCCTGGCCACTGTATAAGCATGCTTTCCCTGGCATCAAAAAGTACAGTCTAATTCTCTTCCTTCAGATCTAAGTTGGCCTTAGTGACTTCCCTTGACCAACAGAGAGACGCAGAAGGGACACTGTGAGACTGCCGAGGACCAGACATAAGAAGGGTCCCTTGGAATGCTCATTCTTAGGCCACTTCTTTTGGGAACTGATTCACCAAGCTCTAAGAAGGCCAAGTCACATGAGGAGGACACACATATATGTTTCGGTTAAAAACTCCACCTGAGCTCCCAGATGACAGCCAGCACCAACCACCAGCCATGTGGGCAGGGCCATCTTGGATTGACCCTTTGGATCACTGCAGCCCCTAACTGATATCTTGTTGCAACCATATGAGAGACCCCACATGAGAGGTGCCCAGCTGAGCTCCAGTCGACCCACAGAACCATGAGTAATAATAATAAATTATCATTTTAAGTCATGTCATTTTGGGGTGATTTATTTCGTAGCAGTAGACAACCAGAATGCAAACCAATGTTTACATCTCCACCGGCCACTGAAACCAGGCAGGACCCTGGTGGACAGAGAATCTGCCACTCTACAGACTCCCCTCTCACCCTCGGACTCATCACATCTCGCAGTGTTGGTCCCGATTCCCCATCCCAGTACTGTCAAAGCCCTTTGACAAAGGTTTTAGCATCTTCTCAGCTCCCTCTCCAGCCAGGTGGGGAGGGAGTCCACAGTGTGGCAGCAACTTGAGGAGAAGTGGACCCACTGAGTTAAGATGTCCTGGGGCTGAGAGGGGATGGCTGTCCAAGTTCCAAAGGCACGTACATGTCCCCACCTCTCCTCCTTTAGGAAGAGTCAGGCTCAGATGGACTGTATTGACCCTTAGGCTTTCCACTAGTAGACAATCTTTGTCTTTGACCCCAAACATACTTAATGACACATTCAAGAGGCTCGCTGAGAAACTGATTTCCCAGAATCCTGCACTGACCTCCCCTATTTCACAAGGTCCAAGGTACACAGGCCAATAGGCACACTTACACAGCTGGACAGAGTGTCTGACAGCACTGACAAGACCCTGGTGGCATGACAAGACCCTTCAGAGCATGGCAGGTGTCCACAGGAATCCATAAACATTGTTGGATGCAATCATAACACTTCAATTTAAGTGGTTCTTCCTTGTTTGCTTGCTTTGCACATCTGCTCTGCAGAAGTAATTTTACAGTAAAGAAAGCAGCAGCCCTGCATTTGAATTCTAGCATCCTTGGCCCTTATGTAATTCTGAAGAAGAAGCCTTATCATCCACTCACCAAAACATGATACAGTCATTTAAGTGACCTAATACATTTAGAAAGATTGCAAACTGATGAACAAAAAGGAATGCCCTGGCAGTAGAACAAAGAAATGTCAAAGTTAAGTACTTTGTTATGCCAAACACTATGTTATGAATGGAATCCAGAAAACATAGTTCCCAGGCACTCTAGCAGTGGAAGACAGTTGCACAAAAAGGTTATCATGTTTACATTTAATCTTTCCAAACTTCTTCAACCCCTCATCTTCTCACTTACACACTTGTCAACATCCTTCCCACTGTCTCGAAGGGTCACAGGGTGAGAAACCCAAAGGCAAATAAGTACAGGCCGGTATCTCAGCTCCACGGAGTACAGGTACACAGATGATTAAAGAAAATTATTTGACCTCCTCAAGCCTCAGGTTTTCATTCATGAAATGAGGACTATGATATCGAAATCACAGTTGTTGTATTCAATGAAATGCAACATCCGTGACCCCCTAGTATTATTCCCGCTGTATAGTATGTTCCTTTCCTTGGCCAGTGCTGACCTCTCCCTCTATGCTCTGAATCCCTGCTTCCAGCCTCCTCACACCAGCACCAACCCCTCTCTCCTTCCCTCCTCCTCCTCTCCCCCCCCCCCGCCCCTATCTTTGATCTTTCACATTGTTGGTCTCTATCGTTCCTCGGTCCCTTCCCCATCATGGATACCGACTTAAACATCTCCCAACTTAAAAAAAAAAATCACATACATAAGCAAACACAAATACCTCTTCCAACCTTGTCCATTTCTTTCCTATTTCCAACTCCCTCATCCCAAATATTGCCTTCTTTACAGCCCCTGTTTTACACACACTATATCTGTTGTTCTCCTTCAATGTATTCTGTTTATTTCTAACACTATTTCATTTGTAAAATTACTTCTGAGTCCTTACCCACACAAATATCTTTAATAGTCGCCATCATAACCTCCATATATTCTGCATTTTTCATGTGAAAATGCACCACGAACATGTTGCATTACATGTACATGTTTGCATTACATCATGTTTTACAGTCTTCCTGTGTTTTACTTTTAATGGCCATATAATGTACCGTTTTATTAATGACCCAAAACTTTAAAAATCATTCTCCTAATGTTAGGCGTTATTTTGTATTTTAATTATAACTGTGTGTATGTTTGTATGTGTGTGTATATAGAAACCATATATGTACATAGTTATACAGTATCATGTATACATATGATATGTGTGTATCATGTATATGATTTTTGGTGCTGCCTTCAAAGTTTATAAATTAATCTGTGCTTACTTTTCAACTTTTTCTATTTTTTTAACTTTATTTTATAAATATCTCCATGTATTTTTATCTAGTCCATGTGATTGTCACTTTTTCTTTTTTTGCCATACGCGGGCCTCTCACTGTTGTGGCCTCTCCCATTGTGGAGCACAGGCTCCGGACGTGCAGGCTCAGCGACCATGGCTCATGGGTCCAGCCGCTCCACGGCATGTGGGATCTTCACAGACCGGGGCACGAACCTGTGTCCCCTGCATCAGCAGGCAGACTCTCAACAACTGCACCACCAGGGAAGCCCTGATTGTCACTTTTAAAGACAACATGGCATTCCATTGTGCTAATAGCCCAATAGAATGAAACAAACTTAGCAGAATTCCTTAGCAGAATCTTTAGCCACTATGGAGAACAGATGGAGGTTCCTTAAAAAAACTAAAAGTAGAACTACCATATGACCCAGCAATCCCACTACTGGGCATATACCCTGAGAAAACCATAATTCAAAAAGAGTCATGTACCAAAATGTTCATTGCAGCTCTATTTACAATAGCCAGGACATGGAAGCAACCTAAGTGTCCAACAACAGATGAATGGATAAAGAAGATGTGGCACATATATACAATGGAATATTACTCCGCCATAAAAAGAAACGAAATTGAGTTATTTGTAGTGAGGTGGATGGACCTAGAGTCTGTCATACAGAGTGAAGTAAGTCAGAAAGAGAAAAACAAATACCATATGCTAACACATATATACGGAATCTAAAAAACAAACAAAAAAAGGTCATGAAGAACCTAGGGGCAAGACGGGAAAAAGACACAGACCTACTAGAGAATGGACTTGAGGATATGGGGAGGGGGAAGGGTAAGATGGGACAAAATGAGAGTGGCATGGACATATATACACTACCAAACGTAAAATAGATAGCTAGTGGGAAGCAGCTGCATAGCACAGGGAGATCAGTGCTTGTGACCACCTAGAGGGGTGGGATAGGGAGGGTGGGAGGGAGGGAGATGTAAGAGGGAAGAGTTATGGGGATATATGTATATGTATAACTGATTCACTTTGTTATAAAGCAGAAACTAACGCACCATTGTAAAGCAGTTATACTCCAATAAAGATGTTAAAAAAAAAGAATACATGTACAATAAGCCTGTTTATTAGGATTTGAACCACAATAAATTTTCAAAGACTTATGTTTAAAAAAAAAGAATCTTTAGCAAAATCTGAAGCCTCCCATTTTTTTAAATATTATAAATTTTTACTCAAAATAATAAAGTCACATAGTTTAAAAGTCAAATTGTCTTAAAGTCTTATAATAAAATGTTCCCATTTCCTGCCCCACCATTCTCCACAGCTCTCAGTCCCCATTCCTTTTCAACCATTTTAGGTAATTCTTCTGGCATTTACACATGACCATATTTCTAAATGATATACACAGACTAATATATTTTAATTCATTAACCTCAGATATTATCCACTGACTTTCTATTTTATGGGGGAGATTTAGCTCTCCTGTGTCAATCACATCATAGTAGCTATCAATTTCTCTTTTCTTCATCAGAAGTATTCTTTTAGGAGACATTCATTCTCCTTCTATCTGGACTGGCTGCCCTCTAGGCCATCTGCATACCTGTCATTGTTACCAAACCTAACTTGTGTCCACTCACCCACATGCCTTAAACCCTATCTGCTGACACTTGGTTGTGGTGAAGGAAATTGCAGCATTTATTGCAGGACACCAAGCAAGGAGTACAGGCAGCTAATGCTCAAAAGTCCCAAGTGCCCCAATGACTTTCTGGGCAAGGTTTCAAAAGACAGGGTGAGGGAAATTGTTGCAGGGTGCATGATCAGCTCAGGGACATTCTTCCAATTGGTTGGTGGTGCGGTAATCGGGAATCAACATCATCAACCTTCTAGTTCCAACCAGTCTGAGGTCTATGTGCTTGCAATGAGCATGCACTTAACTTCTTCCACCTGGTGGGGGTTTCAGTATCTGCAAAGCAGTGCAAAGGATATGGCTTGGAATATTATCTATAGCACTTGAAGAGGAACTAAAAGCCCTTGAATTTATTTAATGGCTAAACTATTATTATTTTGTATTGCTTGACTGTTTTCCTTTGTTTCTACATTTTCTCACTTCTCTGATTAAATTTAGTCTTTGGAACTCAGCAAAGACCTAGGAAGCTAAAGTTTTTCTACAAACAAGAGGCATGTGGAGGACATGGAGGGGGGTCTGTCCTGGGAAGGCCCCATAGGGTCCTGCTTGGTTACATCCTCTGGGACATCCCTTTGCTGTCATCCTAAGAATTCTCTTTGCCTTTATGCTGAGCTGATGCCTTAGTTAGGGTTCTCAAGAGAAACTGAACTTATACAATGTATAGAAAGAGAGGCCAAGGGAGAGAGATTTATTTTAGGGAATTGGATTATGCAATAGAGGTGCTTGACAAATCTGAAATCTGTAGAGCAGGCCAACAGGCTGGAGACCCAGAAAAGAGCTGATCTTGCAGTATTGAGTCCTAAGGTATTCTGGAGGAAGCATGCCTTCTTCTGAGGATCTCAATCTTTTCTTTTAATATTTTCAACTGATTAAATGAGGCTTACCCACATTATGAAAGTTAATCTGCTTTGCTCAAAGTCTACTGATCTAAATGTTACTCATATCTTAAAAAATACCTTCACAGAAACATCTATACTGGTGTTTGACCAAAAAACTAACCACCATAGCCTAGCCAAGTTGACACGTAAAATTAACCATCACAGTTGGTGTCCCTTTTGCTTTGGTATTATGTCTTTCTTTTTGGGCTTACTCTTTCATTTTGGCGGAACTCCTCCAGTACCATCTTGAGAAATATGCATGGCAGATAAATTTCTCGAGATCATGAATGTCTGAATATGTCTCTTCTATCCCGACATTTCATTGACAGTTTGGCTGTGTACCGAATTCTGGGTTTTCCTTCAGAAGTTCAGAGGCTCCATTATCTACTGGATTCAAATTTTGCTGTCGAGGAGTCCAAGGCCCTTCTGATAACTGTTAATCTATATATGATCTGGTTTTTCTTTCTAGAGTCCTATGAAACTCCTCTCTGTTCTAAATTTTCTGATGTTTAATAATGAGCTTGGGGTAGGTCTATTTTTAACCCTTGTTTTGGAGACTCAGAGGGTCCTTTCAAACTAGAAACATATGTCCTTCATTCTAGGAAATGTTCTTTGTGATGATTTCTTCCCTTTATTTTCTCTGCTCTCACATTCTGTAATTCCATTATTCAGACGGTGGACCTCCTGTACTTGTCCACTATTTAGCATATGTTTTCTACTCATCTTTTTCTGCTTATGGTCTTTTTTACTCCACTTCCTGAAAAAAAAGTATTCATACTTATTTTCTATTTATTCTGTTGAGCTTTTTAATTTTTACTTCTGTGTTTTAATTTTTAAGAGTTCTTTTTTTCTCTCTGAATGTTCCTTTTTTTCTAGCACCATTTTTATTAAGCTCCTTTCATAAAGGTCAACAAAGAACTAGTTACTAAATCTAATGAAGAGTATTTAGTCCTTGTCTTCTTACCCTCTCATCATACTCATGACTATTCCCTCCTAGAAATGTCTTATTTTCATTTTGGTTCTTCTTTCTTTGTCAAGCTCTGTAAAAACCATGATGATCCATTCTTAACCCTCATCATTACTACTCTCTTCACTTAGCCCAGAGTGGTATGTAAGCATACTCATAGCTTCAGCTTCTAAACTCATGACTTCCAAAACTCTTCATCCCAGTTATCATTCCTGAATGTAAAATTTGCATAAATTTCTCTTCTGCATTCTAATTTTCCAGTTAAATATGAAGCAGCAGTATGAATTAAGAGTAAAGGAGGGTATATTGGAAATTTTGAAGAAAAGGTATAAACAGACATCTTAGAGAGGAATAAAGTAATCCAACTAAAAATACATAGTGGGATCACCCATACATATCTAAACTACAGCAGTAAAAAAGACTAGAAAGTGTACTTCTTGTTGTTTTAATTTTATGTCAGGAGAACATGATTAATAGGGAACTACCCATATGTGGAAAAAGCATTCCAAAAATGTTACTATATATGCATACAGTTTGCTGGATTTGAATGTTTTTCTTTCCTATTTTTCTCTTTCCCACAGTCCCTGAATTGACTGTGTGATTAAGAAGTATGTTCCCATTACTTACTAAGTTTATGATAAACTCCCTCCACACTCCAGTTTTATGGTTTCTGGTTTTTGACACAAGATTCTAAAAGCCTTCTTGTCTATCACCTGAGGGTTTCCCTCTACCTTTGAGCAAATCTTATTTCTAGAGGACAGTGTTCTGGGCATGGGTCTCTATTTCTTCCCTGTTGGCTGTTAGAGTTACAGTTCCAATGGGTTTTTTCCTCCATTTCAACCTAAGATGAAAATTCCCCTATGCTATTGGGGTTCTTAGTCTTCTTTATGTGTTTATTGACTGACTCCACTATTTTTTTGAATTAAATTCACACTTTAATGCCTAAATTTATAGCTATGATTAAGATTTCATGGAAAGTCAGTCCTCAACCTTCAAGGAGAAATATGATGGAGAGGAAAACAAAACCTGGTAGTACCATCCACACCTTGAGCTCTACCTATTCTCAGAGAAGTCTGCTGTAGCTTCAGGAATCAATGCCTATTCCAGGGGACATAGAGGCCTTCTCACTATTAGTGACATATGATTTCCCCACTGTTACTTTGGCTACAGTAAGAGCAAATGCTTTTTGAATTTCCAGAATGAGCCTGCTTCTTAGACATCCATCTCGGACACATATTCACTTGAGCCTGAAAACCTATGCCAGACAGCTGCTCCAGCTCTGACTTCTGCCCAAGCAGTTCCCTAAGGAGTCAATGACTGGAGGCAAACTCATCAGGTGAATGCATACCTCATTATCAGCTACAGCTCTGCTCCCAAGCCCTTCTGTGCTCTAGTGATCCATGACAAGGATCCTAGCAATTCCATTGTTTCAGACTGGAGACAGCTTAAGTAGTCCAGCTCTTGGTCTCTTTGCCATGGGCTTCTTCATCATCACTTCTGGGTCTTCTTAGGGAAGTGGTATCTCATTACTAGTAGAAAGAGACATTTGTCATGTCTTAACTCATTCACATCCTAGAATAAGTCATCCCAAAGGGTTGTGGTCCAATAATGTATCACTGAGGATTCCATTATGTCAGACCTATTTCTCCTTGGAATTGTCATGGTGGAGTGGAAAAGACAAGTTGAGTTTCCTCTAGAAGGTAGGTTAACAGCACTGTTAGACCTATTTACGCATTTGTGTCTCCAAGCTAAACTCTGCAAGGTCCATGTTGTATTCATCCTTCTATCATCAATGTAAGCACAGGGCCTGCCTTATAGCAGATATCCAAAAACTATTTTTGAAAGAATGAGTGAGTTACTAAGAAGAAATAATAAAGGTTGTTTTCTATGGATTATTAGATCTTAAAAAAAACAGTATCAGAAAGAAGCATCACTGACTATAACCATTTACTCAGACGTTTCTTTAGAGTTTCACTCTCTAGCATTCTTGGCTAGCAGAAACAGCATTGGTGTCGATAGATTATTCATAGTCCCAAAGCATGTTTTCCATTTGTTTTCTGTATGCTACCTAGGAAACCATCAACTCCCAGTAGATCTTGGAGGGGCTAGAATCTTTATCTTTGCATTTTTCAAAATTGATAATGCGAATGCCCGTGGAACAGAAACAGCTTTGTTTCACTGGTGGTAGAAAAATCAAACACTCTGAAAGTGGTTCTTCTAAATTTATTCTTCCCATCTCTAGAAGAAATTCACATGCAATTTCCCAGAATCTTCCAATAACAAGAAAAGTCAAAATCTACTATGTGCTTCTTGAGGGCCACACATGGCATTATCTCATTGAAACCACACGACACCCCAAGGCGGTAAGTAATATTAACCCTATTTTGCAGATGGGAAGCTGTACTATGGGTAGGTCATTTAAGTAGTGCAGTCACCCTTTTAGTAATGGCAGAGCTGTGCTTTGCCCCAGATAGCCTGTTGTGCAATTACACTATTAATTAGTGTGTGGCCTGCCTAGTGCTCAGTTTAATGGCATTACCATTAATTCTACCTATTTCAATAGATCTCATTAAAGAAGAAAGAGCTATAGGGCATAGATGGAAAAGAAATTGGTCACTGTAAGGCTGTAATAAACTATGTGTGTCCCTGAAACCCCTACATCCATTTCTAATATTTTACAGATATATGTATCTTGAAAAAGTGCCATTGGTTATTCCAGAGTGGTTAACGTCTTTGCCCCCACCTTCACAGTTCCCCTTCCACACAGCTTCACCCACACACATGTGATGCACATGAACTTTGAGAACAATTGCTCTTTGGGGCTTGGGACTTGGATAGTGGTCATTAGCAAAAAGTGTCGAAGGAGTTATAGGCTTGACAGGTCTAAGTAGATTTCTTGTGGCATCTTCAGTTGTAAACTTGTCTGGGGTCTCTGAGTAAGACCTTGATCTTAAATATCCTTAAATATGCCAAGGCTGAGCAGAACTGGGTAGAAAAAGGCTGTATTGGTCTTGTATTTACCTTTGTGATGACCTTGAGTTGTCTGATAAATCTTATATTAGGCATTTGTAAACTCTGGTCTTGTTAGTAACCTAGACTCCTGCACTGGTCCATTTCGTTCCTCTCTTGGGTTCTGGGTTGGATTGGCCTGGTCTCTGCTCTGGATGAAATAAATGTTTTGTTTGCAAGACTTCAAGTCTTGTGAGGATCTGGGATGGATTTTTTTTTTTACAGTATTCTGGTATGAATTATGGATTATTCTCTTGGTTGAGTCCTTGTAGGAATGTGTCCTCATAAGGCTTGCTGTATTTGGCTTTGAGATTTGGCTAGACTCTGGCTGGATTAGGCTAAAGGGGATTGGTGATCAAACTTCAGGCTGGACTTGGGTCTGGTTTAGGATAAACTGGGATGGTCTGTGGGCTTAGCTGAGGTGGGTTGGGAACTATATTACTCAGGATCTATCTCTGAAATTGGCTCATTTTTTTTCATGGCTCTGGATTAATCAGAGCTGGGTTAGGACTGTGTTGAATAAGTTCTATCTCTGCATTTGGGTGGCTGTAAACAGGGCTTTGAGATGAGTTTGGGACTGCCATAAATTGAGTCAAGGGATATATTGAAGTGAACTGATTTTCAAGCTAGACTGTGATGGGCTTTGGTAAGGTTATCAGTGGGATGCTGGGTTTAACAAGGCTTTGACTGTTTCTGAGCTGAGGTTGTTGATGACTTGTCTTATGGAATGCCATCAAAGTATTTTGCTATAAACTATGGTTCTGCCACTGGACTTGAAGTTATTACTGGTGCCTTTTCTTTTCTTACAACCAAAAGCCATCATTCAGCTGATTTAGAGTCTTTAGAAATGTTGTTATCCTGAACAGTAAATTGCTTCTGGGAAGGCTCTCTTGACTTTTTGCAGATGGTGATCCCATGGAGGACAGGCATGAAGGAAATCTCATAACAGTTAAAAGAGACTAATTTTTACTGAAGGATGTTTTGCCTTAGAAGGCTATGGGGTGTCAACAAGGCCCAAGGACCAGTGGGACCTCCCAGACCTCAGCAAACATTGAACCTATTTGATTGACACAAAATTTGGTCGAGAGTGTCAGATCTGTCCATATTGTGGACAAATTTTGCTAAAGAAAAAATTTGCCAAATTTTCTTGAGTAGTCTCTGTTATCTGGAACATCTTCCAAAATCTTTGCCAGGAAACTGGACAAATGGTCCTTTGGTGCCCAGTGGGATTCTTAGAAGATTAGATGGCAATGTGGTCAGGATAGCAAACTTTGTTTTCGAGAGCTTGACAAAAGAGGCTCAGTCAAATGTGTTGGAGAGTGGGGGACAAATAAGGGAGAGTGAGTCACTGGAGGCTGGTAGACAGGAAGGTCATATTTAACAATTTCTGTCTCAAAGAACGAAGACTGGCAAATTCAGTAGAAAAGTGATTAGAGTGCGGGGCTAAAGCCTTAAGATGGTCAGTGTAGTAAGGCAAACTCTCCAATTTTTTGGAAGGCAGCGAACTTAAAATTCTTAGTATTCTTAAATATCTTAGGATCCTTCTTTGTGTCATAAAACATGCGAACATTCACAAGTTAACCCCCTATCCCTCTCTCTTCTTGAAATAGAAGTTTCCCCTTCCTAGCAACCCAGTGCAGTCTAATGTCCCCATGCACTGCTCCACCGGCATGCTCCTTGTTGACAAGATGACACGTGTCAAGTCAGTGGGGTTTTCTCAGGGCTTATGGTCTCAACTTCCACAGAATGCAGCACTGTTGATGCTTCTTCATTCAAGAAGCTCTTCTCTGCTTGACTTCCAGATTATCACTCAGGCACATCCACGTGCATGGTTAATTTGCCCTTGTGTTTCTTCAACCCCAGAAATGTCTATCCACAGCCCAGGCATCATTTATAGTGTTCTTCCACTGACTTGAGTTTGAGAGGCAGAGGAATTCCTTCCAAACCCCATATGGCTTTCTCTAGGGAACTTGGGAAGGCCAGTCAATCTCCTCCAGGAAACAGGAGTCCTTGGAAGAGATTAGAATCCTGGACAACCTCAGTCCAATCAGAGCACTGAGCATTCCCTCGAGATGATGATAACCTTTGCATAAAGGAATATTGATACTTGAACATCTCTGAGCTGTGAATTTAATCTGGGACATGCTAACAGGAACCCATTGGATACTCTTCCCAAGTTCTCCTCCAACCTCAAGTGACTGATCCACCTCTCCATTTCCCTACATGCACTAATTATAAGTCTGTTACATCCTCACAACCAAAGGAAAATATTGCCAATTTGAAGAACCTGAACATGTCTCCTCTTGTGGACCTGCTGAGCCACCATAGTGGTATCATACCAGGCACTTCATTTATGCTGTTATAGACTCTGGACACCTTTGTTCTACTTCAACATTCTCTGAGAATAATCATATCTCCATAGCTCAATATCAAGTTCACTTCATGGGCATATTTGGAGGACATCTCTCCATAGTGAGTGAGGCTGGCACAAAACCCTCTAATTGGAAGGTGCACCTGGAATGGATTTCTCTGGGCTAGAGAGAGAGTGAGAGAGAAGGGTAGAGTCACTTTTAAGATCTAGAAATGGTCAACATGTATTAACAGACCTGTATCTAGAATATTGAAAGAAAGGCAGAGACAACTTGGTCATTCAAGCATCTGAATCCCTCTAACTACCTTTCTGTCTTCTAAAGCATCATCTTTGTCCCAGGGGAGAAGCTTCCACTCTCTCCCCTTTTCCATAACTTTGTTTCATACTGAATTTCCTTCCTCCCTGAGAATTCCCTCACCTATCTTTAATTATGGTGTCTGTAACTTTGAAGAGTTCTATCAGGACTCTTCTGATCCCCTGCCAGACTAACTTTCTAAACTATAAACGTCTAAATACATTACTCTGTCAACCAAACTCGAAAGGACCAAAGAGGTCCCTAGAGCATGAGGATGAGAGAAGACATTCATAAACTTCCCCCAAATCCCTTTCCAGTTCAAGCCCTTTCCTATTCTTTGCCAATCCTGTCACCCACAAATGTTCTCTCCATTGTGTTTTTCTTTCCTTTTTTTTAAAGATTTTTTTGATGTGGACCATTTTTAAAGTCTTTATTGATTTTGTTACAATATTGCCTCTGTTTTATGTTTTGTATTTTTGGCCACAAGGCAAATGGGATCTTAGCTCCCTGACCAGGGATCAAACCAACATCCCCTGCACTGGAAGGCGAAGTCCCAACCACTGGACTGCCAGGGGAGTCCCTTCGTTATGTTTTTCTATCTTGTATTCCTTTCCTCTCCTAATCAGTTTCCCCTGGATTTTCTGCTTTCATCTACCCACTTAATTTCTACAGATTTTCCTCACCTTCATTTTCATTATAGAGCTGCAGTGAGACCAGGATGCGTTTTCAATCCTTTGGGGAGGGAAAGGGTATGAGAAAAGAAGACTTGGACAAGTTAGAGTATTTTAATCTCCCCCAAATTATTTTTTTCTGAGAGTAGTTATTAGTAGGTATTTTTTTAAAAAGAACAGTTTCCTGGTCAAGTAAGCCTGGGAAATATGGTTAGACATTTTTCTCACCTAAAGATAGCCTGAAAATTTTAACATGGTAATGGGCATTTATTAGTTGACTATTATTGCATAACAAGCTACCCTCAAAATTAGAGGCTTAAAACACAAATACACATTCATTCTCTCATAATTTCTGTGGAACAGGAATCTGGGATTGACTTGGCTGAGTGGTTCTGGCTTGGAGTTTCTCATATGGTTGCAGTCAAGATGTTAACCAGGACTGCTGTCATCTGAAGGCTTGACTGGGGCTGGAGGATCCACCTCCAAGAAGGGCCACTCACATGGCGGGCAGATTGATGCTGGCTTTCAGCAGGGGATCTCAGTTTCCTACTACACGGGCTCCTCCATAGGGCTGCTTGAGCAACCTCATGACATGGCATTGGGCTCCCCAGAGAAAGTGGTCCAAGAGAGCAAGGAGGAAACTACAATATCTTTCTTTTCTTTATTGAAATATAGTTGATTTATAATGTTGTAATTGTTTTAGGTTTACAGCAAAGTCATTCATATCTATCTATCTATCATCTATCTATTCTTTCTCAGATTCTTTCCCATTATAGCTTATTACAAGATATTGAATATAGTTCCCTGTGCTAATAGGGAACTATAATAGGACCTAATAATAGGACCTTGTTGTTTACCTATTTTGTATATAGTAGTGTGTATATGTTAATCACAAACTCCTAATTTATCCCCCCGCCCCCGAAACACACTTTCCCCTTTGGTACCCATAATTTTGTTTTCTATGTCTGTGAGTCTGTTTCTGTTTTGTAAATAAGTTCATTTGTATTTTTTTAGATTCCACATATATATTTTAGATTCCACATATGATATTTGTCTTTCTCTGACTTACCTCATTTAGTATGATAATCTCTAAGTCTATCCATGTTGCTGCAAATGACATTATTTTATTATTTTTTATGGCTCAGTGATAGTCCATTGTACACATCTTCTTTATCCATTCATCTGTCGATGGACTTTGAGGTTGCTTCCATGTCTTGGCAATTGTAAATAGTGCTGTTATGAACATTGGGGTCATACAGCTCAATATCAGAAAAACAACCCAATCAAAAAACAGGCAGAAGACCTAAATAGACATTTCTCCAAAGAAGACATACAGCTGGCCAACAGGCACATGAAAAAAATGCTCAACATCACTAACTATTAAAGAAATGCAAATCAAAACTACAATGAGGTATCACCTCACACTGGTCAGAATGGCCATGATTAAAAAGCTTACATATAATAAATGCTGGAGAGGGTGTGGAGAAAAGGAAACCCTCCTACACTGTTGGTGGGAATGTAAATTGGTGTAGCCACTATGGAGAACAGTATGGAGGTTCCTTAAAAAACTAAAAATAAAGTTACCATATGATCCAGCAATCCCACTCCTGAGCATACATCTGGAGAAAACTCTAATTCAAACAGATAAATGCCAGTATCTTTTATGACCTAGTCTCAGAAGTCGCACACCATCATTTCCGCAGTATCTTATTAATTACACACAGATCAGTCTCATTCAGTGTGGGAGGGGAGGTGTGAATACCAGGAGATGAGGAATATTAGGGATCATTTGGAAGGCAAGCTGGTGCAATGCATTATGAATCTCCAAAACTTAGAGACTCTCAAGCAGAGGGGAAGATGAGTGTCTGGAGAAAGAATCCTGAAAAATGGAGCAAGAGTGTGTATTGAGGATTCCCAGAATGGAAGACGTATGAAGCTAAAACTGAGTTCTGGCTGGGAACGGGGGCCCAGAGCCCACCCTAAAGAGGATCCCTCACTGCAGAAACGCTCGCACAGGGCTTCCCTGCCAGTCCCAAACTTCTTGGAAGGTTCACCCTCTTGTAAGCTGTTTACTTCCTCTGTCCTAAATCAAAGATTGGGTGAAAAAAAGTCAAAGTTCACAGGCTGAAAAGAACTTATCACAGAATCTCTAAACTCTGGAGATGAAGACAATCGCTAGGGCATACTCAGCTGTTCCAGGCAGGAACAGCCTTCTGTGTGGGACTGTTTTTGCTTTCAGCCACATGACCACATCCCAACAGTCTCTTTTATGATCTGCGCTAAGTGTATAGTAAGGTCACTTGGATGATTCAGATCACAAAGGCCCGTTCTTCTCTGCTCATTTGCCCAGTGTCTTGTTTGCAAAAGTCCCAGCCTGGGGTCGGAGCCATAGCGCTTGGAGTAAGTTCTCATCAAACGTTTACAGTGACCTTATTAGCGGACGTAGGACAGAAAGGAAAGGGCAAGGATAAAAAGGCTAGCGAGTGAGAAAGAAGTAGAAATGGGGAAGAGGTAATGCAGAATGAAAGGGAAGATGCGTGAGAAAACGGAAGGAATAAGAAAACGGGCACACCCACGTTCCCTTGAACGCGGAAGAGTGCTTTGCCGTCCTTGGCCACAAGGTGGCACCCTTTGAACTTTCTTCCCGCATCAAAATAAGAAAGGGGGGTGGGTTGAGAGGAGGGAGAAAAGGCAAAGCACTCCCCCAATCAAGAACAATTTGAAAACCCACCCCATAATATTTAAAATCTGGGACAAAGAACCATCAGCACGGAACTGCTTCAATTGCAAAACCTCAGCGCTGCCTCCGGAGCGGCCTGCCGGCCCGAGTCAAAAACAACCCCTTTAAAAAAGCGGACTACAGCGTTGGGATTCTTGAAACCTGAAACCTAGAAACAGAATCTTAGCGGAAACCAGAAGGAAAACCTTGAACTCCTCCAGACAATTGCTTCCGGGGAGTTTCGGGAGAGCGAGGGGGAATAAAAGGCCCGAGAGGAGAGCCCCTCGGATGGCGCGCCCTTGAGGGTCCTGGCGAGTTCGAGGAGCGTGGGAAGGAGAGGACCCTACCCTCTCCCTGGGCTGCAGGTCATGGCCACCGTGGAGCAGAAAGCCCTGGGCATTGGCTTCAAGTGTCTCTCTTTGGCCACTTTTGTGCTCATCTGCGCCGGGCAAGGGGGACGCAGGGAGGAAGGGGGTCCAGCCTGCTACGGGGGATTTGACCTGTACTTCATTTTGGACAAGTAAGTGCCCTGAGTTTTCCACCCTAGTTTAAGCTGGTGATGCTTTCTCCCCGGGCTAGGCTCCTTGGCAGTGTGGCTTTGGGACAGGCACGCATCTCCAGGGACCAAGAGGGGCCGCGGGAGGCGGCGGTGCCCCCAGCGCTGCGCCTTTGTGGACGGGGCGCGCCTCCCCCTCCCTCGCCGCTGCCCGAGCCGGCGGGGCAGGCGTCGCTGCTTGTTCTCGGGACAAATTCTTTCCTGCCTTGCTTTCTCTTGACCGAGGCGCGTGAGTCTGAGGATGGGAGTGTAAGGATACTGTTGACCTACTACGTTTCCGTGAACCCTTTCCATTTGCTTTAGAAACCTCGGTGAGAAAAGCTTGCTTACGAGAGGCAGAACTTTCAGGCACGTGTAAAGTAAGAGGCGTGGGCTTTTAAAAGTCAATCGTCTCTTGTTTAAAAACTGTCCTACATATTGCTTTATCTTTGTTCCTAATGATAGAATGTAGGCAGACTGGGAAGTTAGTGAAAATACAAGGCGGATTTCTCCACCCCGGCACCATTGAGTTTGAGGCTGGGGAGTTCTTTGTCTTGGGGACGTCCTGTGCCTTGCAGGGTGTTGAGCATCCCTGGCCTCTACCCACTAGATGCCGGTACTACCCCCCTCCAGAATCTTCCCTGCACCCCTGCCCCCCATCCCGCGCTGCCTCCACCGTCTCTCCACGGTGACAAGCAAAAATGTCTCTAGAAGTTGCCAAAAGTCCCCTGCGGGTATATTCCTCCTCCCTCTCGGCTTGAGAAACCCTGATGTAGGCGAATTCAAGTTCTTGGCGATTTGACTCGTGGGCTACCAGGGTGGTGGAGGAGCCCTGGTTTCCTTGCGAAAATGGATGAGGCTTCAGGACTGCTCAAGGGAGAGCTGAACTCTGACCAATCCCCCTTAGATTTGCCAAGCCACAGTCATTCAAGGAAGTTTCATGCTATCTACTAAAAAGCAGCTTTAACAATAAAAAGCCCCTCAGAGGAGATCCGTGCTAACACTGGTGTGCTCCCCACTGCCAGGACGGGCGCTTGCTGTTACAGTGGTGGGGAGATTAATTTCACAGACTGGAAAGTATTTGCGAGTTGGAAAAAGAGTCCTGCAAAATAAGCTGGCCAGCTAGACACCAAATGTGCTTTGCAGTTGCCCCTGGAGTTTGAATTTTTCCGTAAAGGCTGTTTTGAACTCCAGATTCTTTGGATGAAAAGGGAGATCTCTTTCTTGGAGATTTATGAGAAGGTGGATACTGAAAATATACTTCCATGCTAAGAAATGGAATGTCTTTTGTTACTTCTAGAGCCTGGGAGCACCAGCTCACAGATTCAGAGACTGTGTCTGAAAACAGTCAGTGATGCCTATCATTGTTCTTTTAAAAAAAAAGAAAAAGAAAAAAGAAAAAGAAAAGAAAGCCAGTTCAGAAGAACATAGAGGCAGATTTGAAAAAAAGGACAGAATCACCATGTCTCTGAATGGAGTAACTCCACACTGTAGAGATATCAACTCTTCCCAAATTAATTTGTAAAATGAATTAAACTTTAAAATCAGAGTTCTGAAAAAACTTATTTTGGTGGTGAGAGGAATTTAGCAAAATGATTCCAGGTTTATCTTAGAGGGAAAAAAAAACAGGTAATAAGAGCTAAAACATTTTGGGAAAAGAATAATGAAGAAATACTTATACCTCCAAATAGTAAAATGTATTGTGAGGCAAATTAATTGAAGAACAGGATGGTAAAGGCCAAAGAATAGGTATACATAATAGAAAATCTAGAAATAGATCCAAGGACATGTACTTCCATTTAGTGGAAGTTCAAATCAGTGGAGAACGATTTCATTATTTTTAAAAATGGTTTTTGAACAAATGGTTGGTAACATGGGAAAAGAAAAAGGTTAGATTTATACTTTACCCCACACACAAAAATAAATTCCAAGAGGTTTGAAAATTTAAATGTTAAACATTTCATTTTAAAAAGGAAGTGTTGAAAGAATTAGAAGAAAATGTAGGTGAGTATTACTGTAATCTTAGATTTAGAGCTTTAAAAACAGAGTAGAAACAATAAAGAAAACTACAGAAAGATTTAAATATATTAAAATCTTACATGGCTATAAACGAAAAATGCCATAAATAAAAGATAACAAGTTACAAAAACTTTTGCAACATAAATTCACCTCTGTAGAGTAACCTTAACCTTAATATATAATAAGCAGTTTTAAAAAGATCATCCCAATAGAAAACAGCCTTACTATATAAATAATTCACACAAAAAAATGAAAGTCAATAAACAAAAAAGTTCAACTTCCCTAGTAATCAAATAAATGGAAAAATCGAACAAGATGTAATTTTTATTAAGTTGGCAGAGATTTTTAAAGAATTATAATATTCAGTATTGTCCAACTTGTGGGAGGGAGGGGCCATTGTCATATCTTACTAACGAAAATATAAATTTGTTTGGTCTTTCTAGACTTGTGCTGTCCAGTAGAACTTTCTGTGTTGATGGAATGTTCTCTATCTGTGCTTTCCAGTATGGTAGCCACTAGTCCTGTGTGGCTATTGACAGCTAAATTGTTCCTAGTGGGACTGAAGAAAGGAACTTTCTATTTTATTTAAGTTTAATTAATTTAAATTTAAATAGCCACATGTGGCTACTGTATTGGATAGCACAGACAAGAAGATAATTTGGCAACCTGTATCAAAGGAAAAATCCAAGATAGTCAGAAAGAGGTGCCTATGCGTATGTTCATGGCAGTGCTGTTTGTGATGATAAAGCTGAAAATTACCTAAATGTCTAACAACAGAGGATTTAATAAGACATGATACACACATGATATTGAGTACACATGTTATGCATGCTTGTAAGATATTTTTATTGTTTATATATTTATTTATTTTTGTGGTACGCGGGCCTCCCACTGTTGTGGCCTCTCCCGTTGCGGAGCACAGGCTCCGGACGCGCAGGCTCAGCGGCCATGGCTCACGGGCCCAGCCGCTCCGCGGCATGTGGGATCTTCCCGGACCGGGGCACGAACCCGCGTCCCCTGCATCGGCAAGCGGACTCTCAACCACTGCGCCGCCAGGGAAGCCCTGTAAGATATTTTTAGGAGAAATACTTAATGCTCATAATATACTCGTAGGTGAAAATACAGTTACCAGACATTATACACTGTGATTCTGCCTTTCTAAAAATATAAACACGCACATGTATATGTCTCTATTTACCCAATATGTAATAGTATTTGTCTGTAGAAAGTAGGATTTTTACATTCTTTTTTTACACTTTTCTGAATCTTCACATTTTTCTGCAAAGAACATATATTACTTTTATATTCAACCAAAATAAGGTATCCTGAGTTTTTAAAATGTATTTATTTATTCATTTATTTAATTTTTGGCTGCATTGGGTCTTTGCTGCTGCACGCGGGTTTTCTCTAGTCGCTGAGAGCAGGGGCTACTCTTGGTTGCGGTGGGCAGGCTTCTCATTGTGGAGGCTTCTCTTGTTGCGGAGCGTTGGCTTCTAGGTGCATGGGCTTCAGTAGTTGTGGCACATGGGCTTCAGTAGTTGTGGCTCTCAGGGCTCTAGAGCGCAGGCTCAGTAGTTGTGGCGCACGGGCTTAGTTGCTCCGCGGCATGTGGGATCTTCCTGGACCAGGGCTCGAACCCATGTCCCCTGCATTGGCAGGTGGGTTCTTAACCACTGCACCACCAGGGAAGTCCTGTCCTGAGTTTTTAAAAACTCACTTCAAGTGTGAGGAGGCTGTCTAACCAGCCTGCTGAGCTCCAAGCCCCTCATGATGATAGAGGATGCTGCCTCTTTCATGTTTAATCCTGGAGTACATTTCTAAACGCACCATAGGATCCTTGGCAATATGTTGGGGACCCAAAAACGTTCCAGGAAAAAAATGGTGGGGAGACCTTTACAAGTACCTACCTTTACATGGAGGTGGACTCCTCTGACTTCCTTTGGTTGTCCTATTGCTTGAAGAGAGGGACATTTTTGTGCTGAATGAGAAACTTGCTAGAGCTTGGTGTGGTAAGCGTGTGTACCTCCAGCTTGCCATCTCGAGTCAGGCTAATTTATGGGATTGTGGAGCCCAGAGCTGGAGGATGGACCAAAAGGCAGTGATAGCAAACAGTCCCCTGGCTGGTCCCTAAAGACATGGTCTTCCGTCCTAGAAGGAATCTCCCCAAACAGTGCTGTCCAGCACCCAACTGTCGCAGCGTGCAAAGGGAAAGAATTCTGATGCGTTTTTTCCTTGGGCTTCCAAGATCCTCTGGCCGTCAACACACTGTCTACAGGCTGAAACCAACAGCTCACAAGGCACTGAATTCACCATTCTTCTCCCAACCCCTCAACTCCCTTTTTTCCCAGCGAATGGTTCTCTTCTTTTCTGTGACATTAAATCTCAGCTTATTTCAGCTTTAAGCAGGATGTGTCTCTGGCCTGGAAAAAACCCAGATTATACATTTAATGGAACGTCATGTTTTCTCAACCAGAAGCAAAGACTTCATAATGATAACCTAGACTACCACAGCAACACAATAGGGCATTATTAGTGGCTTTGGCGACGGGGCTGGCGGACTGGGCTTCACAAGGCTTTATATGATGGAATTTCATGTTCATTCGAGCATGCTTTTCTGGTTACAGTCAGGAAAAGTAGACTGCTGGGAATTCAATCAGGGATTTGAAAAGTCAGATTTAGAAGGGCTCTGTCCAGAGGAAAACAGTCAAGGAGCAGCTGGCCTTCTTAAGTCTTCTGGGGGTCCTCTAAGATTAATGCACCCAGTTGACCAACCGCCAGACATGAATGTACCTTTCCCGTCTTGCAAGGCTCTTCTGTTATTACACTAGATATTTATGTATCACACATCGGTCTATTTTATGGAGAGCTATTAGTCACCTAAATGGAAAAAGTGGATTCTCCATCGTGAGTCTGGGAAAGTGCTGGCTGTATTCATGTGTGCCCTACAGACTTCAAAAATAGCATGGTGGGATGGGGCAGGAGTGGAGGAGATGGTGTGCTGGAGGATGGCAGTAAGCCCTGAAGAGTTGATTTCTAGGACTTCCCAAAGCCACAGCCTGTCACCCAATAAATCCTTCCATCTGCAGAGGCCCTCTACAGGCTCACCGTGTGTTGCTTCCCCATTAGACCCCCCAGCTCCTTCCTCCATGACTTCCTTTTTGTTCAAGACCAATTTTCTCCTTCTCTTTTCCCCATACAAGGGGACCCTGTCTTGCCATTCACCCAGATCCACAATTGGATGGTCACGTGTGGTGATGATCTGTAGGGCCATTCCTATGTGTTATACTCCAGGGACATGGTCATTAAACAGATTTTTATAATGTTAGACTGGGAACCTCACCACCTTCTGGGTTCCCAAATATTAACTTTCAAAAGAAATCTTTAGAGTCGAAACTAAAGTCTCCCAGCACTTACGCCATCTCACAAATGTCCCAAAGACAACCTTGCTTGGTCGCTAGGGCAAGTGCTACTGTCTCTAATTCACAGATGAGAAAACTGTTTAGTCTTTGTCAACCCACCGGATTAAGTGACCTGCGGAAGGACCTAGGATTAGATAATGACAGAGCTGGGACGATGTCTGCCGCTGACTCTCAGCCCAGCTCTTTCCACTCATCACTGCCCTGGGCAGTTGGGTCATAATGAGAAACACATGGCAATACTCCTGGGTAGATTCCAGGAATTAAAACCCCCTGCATCAGAGTTTCAGGAAATGATGGTATATTAGGCGGTCAAGGTTACTTAATTGAGGAGCTACTGCTCTGCTGTTAAATCGGCTGTAGTTGATTGAAAGTATCAGGGACTCCGACCCTATGCAGCCCACAGAGATGCTTCAGAGGTCTGGGGCTTAACTGATGGATAGGACTCTGAGGACATCTGATTATAATGCACTGAAAGATCCAATGAATTAATAATTTGTTCAAATTGAGTCTGACGGAAAAGGGAAATTCATCTCTGTAGATGTGTTAAAACACAAAGACGTAGCTTTTTTCAGAAATGCTTTGGAAGAAGTCTTCCAGTAACAAAAATGCAAACTTGACTCTCAGTAAGGAAAACAGAGTCCATTAGAAGGTACCTTGAAAATGCTACAATAATAATTCTAAGAGGCAACAGGGAAAAAAAGTTTTTCAGGAGCCAGGAATGTCTTTTTTTTTTTTGTATTGAGATGAACTCTATGGCTGATTTTCAGTGTTCCTCCAACTAAGTTCCAGATTTGGAGAGGACTTATCAGGTCAGGTAATAGTTAGTAGAACTGCCTGCAAATTGGAAGGTTTGGCTTATGGTTCAAAATAAAAATAAATAAGACAAAACTCTTTTTTTTTGTTTTGTGTTTCTGTCTGAGTCAGCCAAGTAATTCTAGTTTCCTTAGCTGTGGAGACCTGGTAAGTGTTAAGCTGAGAATAGAATCCTGGAGTGCTGGAGGAAGGCACCTGTCCTAAAATAACCTGCCACTATCTTCAATGCTGAAGGACTCCCAGTGGTCCAGGAACAAACTCTGCCACCCCTTAGCGAGACTTGGCTGTCACATAAGTGCAAATAAGATTTGCTTTATGCTAATTTAGAACGTGTGTCTAATTTTTGATGTGTGGCCAAGAGCCTAGATTTCACCTCTCCCAGTGATTACTGGGCAACAAAAGACAAAGTGGGTACTTGGATATTTCCTAACATGTTTCCCAGACATGCCAGGTTTGTACTAAAAATAGTAACTAGATTTCTTCCATTTGGAAGAGCTGAGTCTTTCATTCATTTGGCGTAAATATGTTCTCAATTCCGGTCACAAGTGTGTGCTCCATTAAAAGCATAGATGACAATGCCTATTGCAAACAATGTCCTATTCTGGGTGCTGTAAGGAATGGAAGAGAAGCAGGAAGCCGTCCCAGACTATTTGCTTTTTATGTAGAAAGACATTAGAAGGACTCCAGGCAGTCAAAGCTAAAGGCTCCAGTGAGGATTTGGGACAGGGGGGCAGGTAAAGTCAAGTTTAGATCAATAAGGAGAAGAAATAATAAGGTTTTCTGAGCCCTTGCCATGCACTGCATAAGCACTTTGCCTGTATGATCCCAGTTAGTTATCTCCTTCGCAACCACGTAAGGCCAGCACAGTCATGATCACCGTTTGACACGTGAGGAAACAGGTTTAACAAGGTTAGCCAATGTCAGTGTAAGTGGTGAACTCAGCTTCAAACCCAGGCCTCTCTGACTCATGATCTATGCGCAAGATGAAAATAATCTAAACATGTAAGGGAACATTGAATCAATCAGGGTAGGTTAGGTTATGCCGTGGTAACAAACAATTCCCCAACTGTCAGTGACACAAAACGACAAAGGTATAAACCTTTGTAATCTCTGCCTCTGCTCCACGTCTGGTGAGGGTCAACAGGGGCTCTGCTCAGGGTAGTTATCTGAGGGCTAGGCTGGTAGAGATTCCTTAACACCAGCTTCCACCATCACGGCTGCAAAGGAAGGAAACGCTGGAGAGTCTCCAGCTGGAGCACTGCCAATAAATTAATAGCTTGTTCAGATTGGATCTGATGGAAAAGGGAAATTCAACTCTGCAGAGTTGTGAAATGACATGTATCCTTCCACTCACAAGCCATCAGTCAGAACTGGTCACGTGGCTTCACCCTAAAGAGGGTGAAAAAACATCAGCCTGGGACTTCCCTGGTGGCGCAGTGGTAAAGAATCCGCCTGCCAATGCAGGGGACACTGGTTCAATCCCTGGTCCAGGAATATCCCACATGCCGCAGAGCAACTAAGTCCATGTGCCACAACTAATGAGCCTGCGCTCTAGAGCCCACGAGCCACAACTACTGAAGCCTGCCTGCCTAGAGCCCGTGCTCCGCAACAAGAGAAGCCACCGCGATGAGAAGCCCGCGCACCGCAACGAAGAGTAGCCCCCACTCACCGCAACTAGAGAAAGCCCACGCGCAGCAACGAAGACCCAACACAGCCAAAAATAAATTAATTAATTAAAAAAAAAAAGTCATCCTCCTGTGTATCTAAAAGGAGAGGAAAGCCAGATATGGGTGGGCATTAAAAGCCTCTACTACAAACCTTTAATTACACACTGCTTTTGCCTGAGTAAGCAAGAAAGGAGTAGTCCCTGGGAGAGGATAAAGAGGTTAGACTTCTGGTACAGAGTCAGTGTTGAGCCATGTTTTAGATGGATTCATCAACCTGGAATTATGATCAGACATGACAGCTCAAATGCACCCATGAGGCAGCGATGGCCCCTTGCTTTTTTCCTCCCTTTCCCATTGCTCCCATTCTTTAGATGAAACATTCAGTGCCGTGGGCAGGGGATTAAATTAGATTAAATGGAAACAGAAATGAAGATGAGACATGCTTCCTTGATAGCTAAGTATTACACAAATATATTTGAAAGCTAAGAATCCCTTTGCCCGTAGTTTGTGGACTGTGAGGGAATTTGAAAGACGGTGAGGGGAGAGCAGCCCCTGGAAGACAGCGGCAGCCAGGCCGAGAGGATGCTGTTCATTGCAGAGGCTAATTCAGACCTTGAATCAAGAGTATCTGGGTTCCAGCCAAACGCCTTTCTCAGTAGGGGTGTCAATTGCCATTTTCAGTGGGACAGTTTTTCACCGTGAGGGACTGTAGGATGCTTAGCATTTCTGATCCTTCTTTTGTAAATGCCACTAGTCTTCCTAGTTGTTGTGATATCCAAGAAACAAAAGCCTCTACATTTATCTCTAAATGCCTTCCTGTGAGATGGTACCATCCTGGTTGAGAACCCCTGACTGAAAGAAAGCAGAGTAGATCAAGGCATGCCAGTGAAGCCAATTCCAAGCATGGTAGGACTACATCTGAGCAGGAAGAACATTTGTCTGGAGGAAGAACGAGGGAGTCTTCAATGATAAGAGGGCCAGTGAGAACTGCAGACCTTGGAAATGAATGTGCTAAACCAGTGGCTCTCAACCAGGGGCCAGATCAGATCCTCAGGGGCCTGGGGCAGGCGTGTATATTTTGGAAAAACTTCCCAGGTGATTGTGATGTGCGTCTGTCCCTCCCACAATAAATCATGAAAGTGAACAGGAAGATAAGAAAAGCTGTCCCATAATGATGGCCTTGTTCCTCTCTCATGAGGATGTAGCTGAGGCCGTAGATGCCTGAGAACTGGATGCCAAGCAGAGTTCTTATTTTAGATGGTGGTAGGGGAAGCCCAACCTGATATGGAGAGGAAGAGCCAAGGTCACAGATAGGCCATGCTTTGCCCTCTTTGTTGGCAGGTCCTGCCGTGCGTGCAAACACATGAAGGCCATGGTGTTTGCTAGGACAGTCCTTTGTTTCCTTTCTTTCAAGACTCCTGGCATGAAATGTGACCCAGTGCCTCATGGGAATGAACTGAGCTCAAGCACAGGGGGTAAGAGAGCTGACTTTGGAATCAGGCATCTCTGGCTTCAGATCCCAGCTCAACCTTTCACCAAGCTGTACAACCTTGAGCAAATTATTTCGCCTTTCCGAACCTCAGTCTTCTCATTAATGAAACAGGCATTAAAATTTCTGCCTTGCAGAAGTGTCCTAAAGATTAAATAATATTAGATGAAAAGCTTTAATGAAGCATTTGGTATGTGAGTGCCCCAGATGATGATGATGATGGTGGTTGTGGTGGTGACCGTAGTGGTGGTGGTGATGGTAGTGGTGATGGTGATGGTGATGGTGTTATTGATGGTGGCAGTGATGACTACGATAGTAGAGCTGATGGTGATGGTGGTGGTATTGATGGTGTGCTAGTAGTGGTGATGGTGGTGGTGATGGTGTTATTGATGGTGGTGGTGATGACTATGATAGTAGAGCTGATGGTGATGGTGGTGGTATTGATGGTGTGGTGGTGGTGGTGGTGGTGATGGTGAAGGTGGTGATATTGATGGTGGTGGTGATGGTGGCAGTGATGACTATGATGGTAGTGCTGATGGTGATGGTGGTGGTATTGATGGTGTGGTGGTGGTGGTGGTGGTAATGGTGGTAATTACCCCTAGGGAAAAAGGATGTTGTCCTCTAACAAAAGACACCTCCTTAGATTATAAGCAGGACTGCCTGGCTAGGGTAAGGAATACATCAATTCAATTCAGTATTTATCAAACTTTGCTAAATTTATCTTATTACAAAATGCCTATGACATGTCCCTGGCTCTCAAGGATTTCACAGTCTAGTAGAAGCAGCAAAGGGCTAGGAAAACAGACTTGGTGAAATAATGAATTTTGGTTGAGATAAGAGAGGCTTAGGAGACTTCCTAGAGAAGGTAACTTTGGATCCAGACCTTGAATGTTGAGCAGGATTTTGACAGGTGACAAAGTAAAAAAAAAAAAAAAATTGATGACAAAGGGGCCATACAAGAAAGCAAAGTGACACATCCTCTTTGTGATGTAAACATGACAGAGAGAGGGACAGGACAAGAATCTGGAAAGAGTGGGTTTTTTCATATCAGCAGTAGGTTATGAGATTATGTCAGAGGATTGGGGAAAAAAGAACAAAAGAAATTGAGTACCTTTGTAGGGTGGAGCCTCGGGACTTGATGAACCATTGGCTGTGAGTGAATGGGAGAGGAAAGAGTTGCGAGGGGAAGGGGTAGGTTTCAGAAGGAAAAAGGAGTTTGGTGTGGACGAATTGAGTCTGAACATGTGGGACATTTGGGTGAAGGTGTCGAGTAGGCAGTTGGATTTATACCCTGGGAACTGAAAATAAAGACTGGAGTGTTGTTAGCCCAAGGGTGGTAGTTGAAAATATGGAGGGATAATAAATAATATGGAGATAATATCAAGATAACATCAGGATTTAAAAATGTCAAGAAGAGGTGGAGTTTAATGAAGAAAATGGCCAGGGTCCAATCTAGAGGAATTGACAACAGGAATGTCTGGGCCAAAGAAGAAACTCCACTAACCAGAGCCGAGAGAAGTTACCAGACAGTCAGAGGAGAAACAGCAAAGAACTCTTACCACAGAGGCAAGGAGAGAGAGAATTTCAGTGGAGGGTGACCAACTAGATGTTTTTCCCCTAAAATCCATCTCTATTCCTAGTCTTGGTAAACAGCATCACCATAAATCCAGCCACTTAAGTCAAAGATCTGAGAGGCTTTCTTATACTCTAAGGCCTGACAATATCTGCTCCCACATCTCTGCCATTACCTTAGTTCAGGCCATTTGCTACCCAGTTCACTGAAATGTTCTCTACATTGGTCTCTTTACCTCCCTTTTTTTTTTTTTTACCTTTCCCCCTACCCTATACTCTCGACACTGGTACCAAATTGATCTTTTTAGAACACAGATTTTAATCTTGACATCATCTCCCCCAACCCTTCAACCTCTAAACACTTCCAAAGTTCTTTCAGTATAAAATGTATACTCCTTAGCGAGGTATCCAAGAGCCTATTGCTCCGGCCACTATGTGTTTCCCTTAGCTTCATCTCCTACCACACCCCACACCCTTGCAATGTCCAGCAAAACGTGCTGTGCAGTTCCCTGAACTAACCCATGCTCTTTCTTGCCTTTAGCTGTAATGCCCTTTAACACCATTTCCATCTTTATATGGGTGATGCCCTCTTATCCTTTGAGATGGTGACCGGCACTTGGTCCCCTCCCCTCACTAGCTGTGGGCTCCCTGTGGTACAAAATATTGAGAACAGTCATCTCTTTACCTCTCATCTTTATTCAAAATCCATTCCTTGTTCAGGATCCCTCAACCCCATAACAACGCATATCACATGATAAGCAGCAGAGAGGTCCATTATCAAAAGATGGAGAAGAAAACCCTTAAGTGTGTGTCCTCTGAGGTCTCATTCAAGGGCCTTATCTTCTTTTCCTCAAACCCTGCTGCTCAACCATATACAGTTCATTCCTGTAGGAACCACCTAGAACAGGGCCTTCCCAATACCTTTTGGCAAAAGATTATGTTCAGAAGTATAGTCATCATTCCTTACATAAAAGATAATGCAAATACCAGGTTTATGGAAATTATATAACAAAGAAGAGAAAAATGAATTATCCTAACTGTAACTATACGCCAGTCACAATAATAAGCAATGTAAGGTAAAAGGAAATACAAGATACCATTGGACAGCCATAATCTAACCATAAATAAATGAATGACCCAGTACATTCCTGGATTGTGCTTGTCCCAATATAATTATTATTTTTTAAGATTTATTTTTTATTTATTTATTTTTGGCTACATCGGGTCTTAGTTGCGGCACACGGGATCTTCGTTGAGGCATGTGGGATCTTTCGCTGTGGCGCGTAGGCTTCTCTCCAGTTGTGGCATGCAGGCTCCAGGGCGCATGGTCTCTGTAGTTTGTGGCACGCGGACTCTCTCGTTGTGGCCCACGAGCTCTGTAGTTGTGGCGCACAGGCTTAGTTGCTCCATGGCATGTGGGATCTTAGTTCCCTGACCAGGGATTGAACCCAGTCCCCTGCATTGGAAGGTGTATTCTTTACCACTGGACCACAAGGGAAGTCCCCCAATGTAATTATTAGTGGCTTCCTAGTTTACTCTTGAAAGTGTTTCAGTTTGGATTTTAAATTATATGGTCATCCTGATTATTAACTGTCATAAAAGACACTATCAAAGGAACAAGAGGAGAGGGTTGAAAGCCAAATGGGTGAATCCCCTTGTACACCTTATCCCATTAAAATGGGCAACCAGTTGGGGACTCCTGATTCCATTCAGGTACCCCGATTTTCAGCTGTCCCTGGCATTCCCCACTCCCAAATTTCCATAACAGTTTGTGGAACTTCTCCAGTACTTCTCCCTAACGAAACATTTAACGCTATGAATTGGAATTGTGTCTTTCCTGACCCGTCCATGGGGAGGCAGTGTTGCTCATGTGTTAAGAGCACAGGTTTAAACACCAGGAAAGAGTCGTAGGAGAGTAATGTTTAGACTAAGAGCATAGACTCTAGGGTTAGAATTTGAATCCCAACGCTACCACTTACTAGCTGTGTGTCCTTAAGCAAGTCACTTAATCTCTTTGTGAACTCAGTTTCCTCACCTGTGACAAGGGAGCTAATAGTATTATCACATTGGGTTGTTGTTCTCAGAGCTGAGTCCTATGCACACGTAAGAAGGGCTCATTAAGTGCTAGCTATTATTATTAAATGGCAATGAATGTAAAGTGCTCAGCCCAATGCCTGCTGCTTAGTAAGTACTCAATACATGTCGTGGTGTAATTACTAATCTTTATCGATCCTAAAGGACCTACCAGGCATTAAAAACCATTTTGCTGAATCAATACATATTCTCTGTTGTATTTATGCGTACTACAAATACACCCAGCAAGAAAGAACTGAGAAAGGGCCTATGCTTTAGCAGAAATAAAGGCACTGGTGACTTTTGGAAGTGCTGTTTCAGGGCACCATAAATGCAGACATTAAGATTTAATGAGCTGCAGGGCTTACTCTGAGATGAGAAAGGAAAGAAAGTTTGTTGATGACTTCTGAGAAAGAAGCTGGGCATGGACAGTTAGCTTCTCACTGCCTCTACCAACATCATCTAAAACCGCCCCATCTCCCAAAAGAGAAAGTCTTAAGGAGGCATCTGGGGTAAGCCTGCATCAGGTCCAACCACTGAGGACAGCAACACTGACATGCAATACACTTGTAAGAAATTACACTAGAAACCAAGCAGATGGGTTGAGTTTGAAGGAGGTCAGCTGGGGTCTACTTTCAACTCTGTTGCCAAGTTAAAAAAGAAGAATGTACAAGAATATTATGGAGGAACCCCAAGAACAATCCCCAATCTGGAAGTGAGTTTGAAGTCAAGAGTGGGACATAAGGGGGAGGAGAGGCATCTCCGTAGAGCCCTGCTGCCCTTGTGCATCGGCATCACACAGAGGCAGCTGGGCTGGACAGTCGAAGGGGAAACCAAGCCACTAAAGAGAGAGTGCGTGAACACCAGGCATCTTCGTGACAGTGATTCTGTCCAGCATTGCTGAATCCTCCCCGTAGATCTGGGCTTCCAGGGAAATGGCAGAGTTCTGTCTTTGATTATGTGGATGCAGCAGGGATCAGGAATGAGCACAGTGTGGAGTAGACACCAGGCCAAAAAACCCGACATATGGCAAGCTGGAATTGGCGTAACCGTGTCCAAAACAAACCCACAAACCTTGCAAGGATTAGGTTCCTTTGTGAGAAGTGATGAGGAGTTATTCCATTCCCTGCTCTCCCCTAATTGATGAAACAATAACGTAAGCTTACTTTAGCCTTTAAGATCAACTCCCTTCCCCCAGATTAAGTTCTTAGAGAAGTTTATAAGTGCGAAGACAATGCCATATATACATATATATATATATATGTAGTATTGGGGAAGCAGATAGGAGACCCAGTTACACCTTCCCATATTGAAAGATGAAAATAGGGCCTACAAGATTTTATCAACTGAAAATAAGTGGTGAAAACAAAATTCCTGAGGTAGAAGAACATGTTTATGGAAAGAATTTTCAACAGCAAAAGAGGTCAGTTTTACTACCATATGTGTTATGATTTTGGTGAAGTTAAATAATAAATTTGTGAAACAGGTGATAAAATATGAAAAGAGAAGAAAAGGGATCTAGAACAGTTAAAGATATATAAAATATACGGGAAAGTGTAGTTATAAAGTCACCTCAGAAGCAGTAAAGAGCAGAACTGACAATGAAGAAAATAAAGGATGAAGGCGTGTTTGAGAAATCCTCATACTTTGAATAGGAAATGAGTTATACAAAAGTGATGAGAGAGAAGATGATAAATAATGAATGACAAAAATAGATATCCAGGGCTTCCCTGGTGGCGCAGTGGTTGAGAGTCCGCCTGCCGATGCAGGGGACACGGGTTCGCGCCCCGGTCCGGGAAGATCCCACGTGCCGCAGAGCGGCTGGGCCCGTGAGCCATGGCCGCTGAGCCTGCGCGTCCGGAGCCTGTGCTCCGCAGTGGGAGAGGCCACAACAGTGAGAGGCCCGCGTACCGCAAATAATAAATACATTAATTAATTTTAAAAAATAAAAACATAAAAATAGATATCCAATATATCAGATAATTTGGGTTGCTAAAATATAGTCCAGAAGAAACATTCAGAGATTTGATTGAAGAGAACTTTCCTGATTAAAAAACAAAAGCCTGAAAATGTAGACTGAATAGGCTTATCAAGTAATAATCAAAATTAATTAAAAGAGATGAATACTTAAACATTTCCTGGTGAAAATTTTTAATTTCAAACACAAAAGAAGAATTTTATGAATGGGAGAAGAAACAGGTTACCTACAAAGGTTCTGTAACATTAAATGGTGCAGAACTTTGATGGATAAAGTTATGATCTAAAGTGTGACACCTGTCAATATGTCACTTACATGTGAAGAAAATAGAAAGACGTTTTCAAATACATATGGATTCTTCTAAAAAGGGAAGTAGGGATAATTTTCTTCAAGAAATTACCCAATGAGTGAATCAAGGCTTAAAAAAAGCTTTAAAATAGAATAGTGATTATATAAAAGAAGCTGCAATGACCATCAAAGCCATTTAAACAAATATATGTCTCATTAGTATTTTCAGTAAATTTTGAGATATTACATCGACAAATAAGAGCAGTCTGTCATGAGAAAGGAACAGCTGAAAATAAGAAACTTTTGGAGAGAAAATATGCTGTTTCTGAATATTCAAGTTCATTGGAAACAATGACCACCACACTGAATATTGCAGAAGTAAATGCAGCTCATCAGAAGACAGTTTAAGAAACTTTGTCCAGAACTCCAGCAGAAAGAATACAGAGATTAAAATTATGAGACAACAGATAAGTAATACAAAGGCTAGGAACATATATACATATATGTATATAGGCTAGGAACATATATATAAATATAAATTCTAGGAAAAGAGAACATAAGAGATGCAATAATAAAAGTTCATTTTCCTGAGCTGAAGAAAGAGTGAAGTCTTCAGATCTAGAGGACTTAACCAAATACTCAGCCTAATTAATATGTTTAAAGGATCCAAATGTACACAGTCTTAAATAAAAATTTAAAATATAAGAGTACACAGAAATGTCTACATTCTTCCAAAGAGGAAAATAATAGGCATCCCATCTCCCACAAAATAAAAAACCAAAACTCAGAGTGGCATTAGACTTTTTTTTTTTTTTTAGTCTACAACATTAAATGCTCAAAAAACCTCAGTAAAGTCTTGAGTGAAATGTGATATTTAAATTCCATAACTAGGTTTCCTAAGACATAAAAATTCAAAATATATACCACCCACATACCCTTATTGAAAAATGTCACTTGAAAATATTGATATCAAAATGGACAACGTATTAGAAATAAAGGATATGAAAAAGACATGGTGTACCAGAAACAGAAGTAATGGTCCCAGAAAAGTTAATAAGTCACAATACTGTTATCAATGAGGTTATACAGCAAAATATAAAACTTACAAGAGTGGGGCTTCCCTGGTGGCGCAGTGGTTGAGAGTCCGCCTGCCGATACAGGGGACACGGGTTCGTGCCCCGATCCGGGAAGATTCCCACATGCCACGGAGCGGCTAGGCCCGGGAGCCATGGCCCCCTGAGCCTGCGCGTCCGGAGCCTATGCTTCGCAACGGGAGAAGCCACAACGGTGAGAGGCCCGCGTACCGCCAAAAAAAAATAATAATAATAGAATAAAACTTAATGGATTCTCGAAAGTGAAAGTAAATTTTTTAAAGCAGGATAGAAAAAAAATTCTCATATTACATTCATATATATCCCCCCAAAACTGTCATTTACTATATCGAACTCCCAAACTCCTCCTCTTCCTCCCAAACCTACCTACTGGGTAGTAGGAGGGCTGCAAATCCTTAAATTTTGAACCAAAGTGATGATAAGAGTCCAATGTGGTGATTTTTTAAAAAATTTTTTTTTGCGTTACGCGGGCCTCTCACTGCTGTGGCCTCTCCCGTCGCGGAGCACAGGCGCCGGACGCGCAGACTCAGCGGCCATGGCTTACGGGCCCAGCCGCTCCGCGGCATGTGGGATCTTCCCGGACCGGGGCACGAACCCATGTCCCCTGCATCGGCAGGCGGACTCTCAACCACTGCTCCACCAGGGAAGCCCCAATGTGGTGATTTTTAAAAATTCCTTTAGGTGAAATGTTCAGTCTTGAGATTTTTCCCCTCCTCCCAACCTCCCCAGTAGAATCTCGACACTCAAGAGGGACTGATTTGCCCTTGCGGGTAGGTCCTTTGGCTTTGGACCAAGTTGGTTTCATGGCAAGTCCTATCACATCTTCAAGGAAAAGAAAATTTCAATAAAGTTTAACTCTCCAGAAAATAGAAAAGATGAAGTTTCCCAATTTATTTTAAGAAGCTAGCATATATCTGATATCAATATCTACCAAAGATAACACGTATAAAACTTCAGACCAAATTTGAATAAAAACTTTAAATCTGAAATCAAATATTATTAAAACAAAACTAAAAGTACAGTAAAAGAGTAAAAACTTATTCTAGGAATGCAAGAGTGCTTTTATATTTAGGAAATGTATTAAAATAGCACATTTATTTTGAATGCTGAAGATGAAAACCAAATTATTTTCTCAGTAGAATCTGAAAAGACATCTCTCTGAATACTTGTGTTCAAAGGATATAGAGGATATGAATAATAATTAATGGGATTGACTTAATAAATATATTTTGAACCCTATATCCCACAGAGAATAAACTTTCCTTTCAAATACCCATGAAATATTTATTAGGTAGCAAAGAATGCCTCCATATATATCCCAAGGCATAACTTTTCCAGTCCACATTCTCAGCAATAAATAACAGGAAATGAATAGTGAAAGTACACTAAAGCTTCAGCTACCAGGAAAAAAAATATAGATTTTTATATTATCTTGTCATGAGGAAGACTGAAAGAAAGTGACTGTCTAGGACAGAGGTTAGCAAACTATGGCCTGCAGCCCGGTTTTCTAAATAAAATTGTGTTGTCATTTAGTTCATGTTCCGTCAATGGCTGCTTCTGTGCTACAACAGCAGAGTTGAGTAGTGGCCACAGAGACCATATGGCCCACAGAGCCTAAAATATTTACCATCTGGCCCTGTACAGAAAAAGTATGCTGACCCCTGATCTAAGAAAACATTGGCACCCCAATAGAAAATGGGCAAAGGATACAATGCCAGGGTCAGCTTCATGGGCATGGGACCTGCGTGGTCACCCAGGGACCCGCACTTAGAAAGGTCCTGCCCTTAGTTTAATGCTCTGCTGTCGCCATCTTGAAATTCTTAATGATTTTTGAACAAGAGGCCCTGTGTTTTCATTTTGCACCGGATCCTACGCATTATGTGGCTGGTCCTAACTGATCCACCGTGTTTTAAAACAAAGAAAGACAAATAAATTGTAAATATGAAAAAAATCTATGGCCTATTATTAAATACATTCAAATAAAAGCTATAATGAAAACTCTTCTTCATTTATAAAACTTACAGATATTTGGGAAAGAGCTAATCCTGAGTGTGGGTAAGAAAACCAGCACTTCATACTTTGCTCCCGGGAGTTTAATCATCATGACAGTGGGGAGTGAGTTAAAGTGGCCACCGCTCTCAGGGTAGAAAAAAACTTATGCTCACTATACTGGAGGGTAGAGGAAATAACTCGAAGCTGCTTTGCTTATCTTCAAAAGACCCTCCTGCTGGGTGCAGGTGTAGTGAGGAGAGGAGGCACCTTTCTTCCAAATGGGAAATCCTAGCCCAGTGCAAGAATTTAAACACTCAGTAAATTTCAATCTTTTCAGTCTTGCCCTGCCCCCACTTCTCTCACTCCTATGGCTCTGTGTTTGAGGGGGGCTTATTGTGTCCTTGTGGCCTGCACGTGAAGGGGGCCTCTGAGTCTTCTGGCAGCCACAGTACCATCCCTTGTCTTGTCATGGTCACCTGGTGGTCATCCACCGATCGCATTGGTGGCTTTGACTGGTGGCCCTCCTTTATCACATCTTGGTGTGCGTTTCAATTATGGGAAATACCTTTTGGACAGCTAACCAGTTTTTTGTTCTCGTAACAACAGCAACAACAACAATTTTGTGTTGAATTTGCACCAAAAGTACCAACACTTGATGTGAGAAAATGTCTTTAGGCTTTTCCTGGTGCGTGAGTGCGCGGGCGCGCGTTAGAAAAGGCAGATTGGTGGAGGTGAAAGGAGTACGTGTTTTGCTCTAATATCTTTTTGATCCTTCACAAGAAAAATACAGTTTACATCTTAACACAGTGTATGTACATTACTTACACATAGTTGACTAAACGTTTCACGTAGCATGACTTTCTGCTATGGTATGCTATATGTCTGATGTTTCTATTCTATTTCATTTTTATTAACTGTTGGCAACATCCCACCAAACTGATTTCCCAAATCACTAATAGGTTGCATTCCACAGCTTGAAAGTCATTGTTGTCGTAGCCATCAGTGAGATGGACTAAAGGGGAAATTCCTCACGCATCAGTACGGCGGGGCTGGGGTCTCCAGATGCAGACAGGAGCAGGGTGGGTAGCCCATCTACTCAAAGTACAGTGCTCAGTGGCTTGCTTTGGGTCTGCACTGGTATCTGACGAAATTGGAGTGGAGGCAAGCGTCGAGGTCAAGCTTTTTGAGCAGGAGGGAGGCTTGGCCATGACCCCAGTCAATCATAGGAGGACAAGGGCTGAAGGTTTGGGCTGGGTTTCGGGCTCCAGCCAGTTAGGGTGCAGGGGAGGCTAGGAGGAAGGAGAGAAGGGCCAAGGAAGAAGCGGGGGAGTGGGATGGAGGTGAGGGGGGGGATACAGATGAACATGGGGCCAGAACTAATTGCTGGTCCTGCTTAGTTGCGCCTGAGGCTGCCATACCTTCCCAGGATTAGCTGGGGACCTGGGTGGGTCACTAAGGACATGAATGACTTCAGCCGGGTGGGGCTAAGGAAAAGCAGGACCTGACAGTTTTATCATTTCCATGCTTACCGCGACTCTGCTCTTCCAGAATTAAAAGACTCCTGGGTGATGGCTCCAACTGCAAGCTCTTTTGTCCCCTTTTGTTTTCCCCTAACCCATGTGCAAAGGGTGAGGAGGGACAATTCTAACTCAATTTGGCCCACTTGATTCTTTCTGACTGGTTGTATCTGCGGTTAGTGGAAAGAGCATGTGTTTTCTAAGGAACTTAACCACAGGGAGGTTTGGAAACTCACATAAACACAAAAGAATGTGTTTCAGAAACGAATCAAAATGAGACTCAGGGTTCTTACTTTGCTCTTACTCTTTGCATATCAAACCCTTGGAAATAACTGAGCAATAATCCGAGGGCCGCGCGAGGTTCCACGCAAAACCCCTCCCTGGGGACACACAGTGAATGCACTGTCACAAAAGGTATTGACTTCTTATCATGTTCCAGGTGCTGGAGAGGGCGTAGAAAAACAAAACTAGCTGAGGAACTCTGGAGCTGCTCCAGCTGTCACCTTCTCATGGGACTGGTGGCTTTGCCTCCTGATGGTCTGGGGAGCCCTTCTCAAAGCCGAGTCGGGAGGTGGTGTGAAGAGGGGTTGACTCTGGTTTTGAGTGGACCCGGCTGTATTGAGTGAATCTTTAAGCAAAGAACTCTGTAGGGCTGTAATGAAGCAGAATTCCTGGGAGGCTACTTGAATACCAAATCTGGCTGAGATTTATACTTGTGGAACCAAGGCATGAAATACCAAGAAAAGCCTGAATCCTGCACACCATCTTGATACCCAGTTGGCCCATGGAAATCTTCAGGGGCTAGAACTGCATTTGAGTTAGGATTTAATTGAGTCAAATATCTGGGACATTTCACATCCACTGACTTCTAAAACATGGATATTTCAACTCTTTGACTATAGTTAGTCAGCAATTGTGTGTTAAAAGCAATTTTAAAAACAAAACAAGACAAAACAACCCACAGCAGAGTTCAATGGAATCTTTCCCAGTAATACTTATATTTGGACTAGGAAGGAGTTTTTATTTCCACCCTGGGGCTTTGGTAACAATGGTTGGGTGAGCCACTACGAAAGAGAACATTGGGCTTCCATAGCTGGGATTTTAAGATCAGTAATTCTTAAACAGGTTGGCATGATACATGAGATATTTTACACATTATAAGGTGGAGAGAAGCTGCCACTTCCCCACCCAACACCCTACTTCTCCTGGCTATGACCAAGAGTTCACTTAGGTCCTCAGGGTTGAAAAGAAGCCAAGGTCTGAACATGGACACACCATCCTGGGTTGATTATTCTGGGAGTAGCTACTAGATCAGATTCCAAACCAGAAAATCAGTTTACAAGGCAAAGTGTGGGTAAGACACGCACGTTTTAACAGAAAGTCCAAACAAAATTAAAGACCCAGCATATCTATCCCCATGAGAGAAGGGCAGGACTCTGGTTCAAGTCTTAGTGGGTAGTTTCCAGATCCCCCATGGATGAAGTAGTTAAGAGTTCAGAGTTAGGAGTCCATCTGTGGTCAATGGGTGGTGGTGAGGCAGGGGAGAGGACCATGGCACAAGTCAGGCAAAACTCTTGCTCCTGGGGACATCCAACATGCTCACCTCCATGCTGAAACCAGAAACAGCCGCCATGGGACTCTTTCCTTCTCTAAGAGGTGATCTGATCTTGGGGTAGGACAGAAAGTGCATGTGTAGGTTAAGAAGCTCAGTCATGAGGACTAAAGGATTCCAAGGTGCAGGTCTACATAGCCCCGTATTCCTCTGCCACTTTCATAGCTGAGACCCCTTGGGGTCCCATGGTAACCCAAGAGAAGACGAAACCAGTTTTGTTCCCAGAATCTTAGAAGGTTATGTTTACCCTCAGTGCTTGAGGGAATAAGCTAAGTCCATCTCAAGCATGTCACAAAGAGGGTATATTTTGGTCCAGGCTTATATAATCGTGTAAAGAATGGTCATGTGTAAATATGAAACAACAAACCTCAACAGTAACAGGACAATTATCAGTAGAGCTGGGATGGGAGAAACAAACCTGTCAATATCTCCTTCCCTCTCATTTTATCTTAAGGGCCTCATTTTATTTTCTCCCTGAGAAAAGAGAGCACCTGTCAATCGGCAAGAAAGTGTTCCAGATAGCTTTAGACTTTTCTTAACACTCCAGGATATTTCTTGGATCTTTCCCTATATCTAGCATCAAGAAATCAGATGAATACCAACATTGTCTGAATTTTACATGTCAGTCAGACAGAAGAATAGTGAAAATGAAATGTTTTAAGCCCAAAGAAAATGTAAATTAACATTGGGTGACCCTTTTTAATAAGTAAAGGAACGCAAATGATTTGTGGCCAATCCTTGAAAACAAAGAAATAAACTCAAAAAGGATTTACTCGAAACCCCTGCTCCTTTAGCAGACAGCCAGAAACAGACCCCCAATTCTAGTTCAAGTCTCTGTTTCACCTACACTTTGCCTCCCCTCCCAGTTTAATTCCCGCACTACAGGACTTCTCTACCAATGAGAAAATCAAACATGGAATAGAGGAGCTGTGGGGATTCCTCCCTAATCATAGGTGTCTTACCCTACCCCTCAGGACCCAAAATTTCAGATAGTACTTGTTTGGGTGATACGGACCAAAACACAGAATTGTATTTCAGAAGTGGGCACAGACAATCCGTGTTCAAGGAAATCTCTTGCTTCCAGTGGAAAGGAGTTGTAGAATTATAACTGGAGTAGCAGTCACACAGTGCCTCGTCTGAAGCACCTATACAGCATTGGGCCAGATCTGCCAGACCCTCACTAGGATCGCCAGCCAGAGCATCTACCCCATAGCTGAAGAAGAGGAGCCAGGACCAGTCTCTGAGATTTGAAATATACAACAGAAGCTTGCCCAGGAGGATGGCTGGGATTCTAATAAAAGGCTTCCCAAAGCTTTAAAAGCGCAGGGCTGGGATATGCTGTTCTGGTGAGCTTTGGGGAGACCCCCAGCTCGCATTAAGCCCAGACATCTACTGTTGATGATTAGGTAGGCCCGTTCACCAAGGAGCTGTGCTCTAGACTCCTTGACTCATTTGGGAAGGTTCCTCAGGTTCACATAGGATCACAGGAATTGGCTGGAGCTGTCTGAGCCTCAAGCCCAGGCTGTTCATCCAGACGAGACCGGAAGAGGTGCTGTCCAGCTGGCAAAAGATCAGGAGACATCCATGAGCAATAGAGACGTCTCCCCACGCTCTTCTTTCCTTCCATCCAACAAACAGGTAGATCCTGGAGAGGCAAATATCCTTAAGACCCTCACAAGGGGAGCTGGAACAAAAAGTGATTGCAACCCAGTATCAGAGGATGGTGACTGAGAGATGTACACGGTGCCCTGAGAGCCTGGGGCAGGAGCAACGAGCCCCATCTGTGTTGGTCAAAGGCAACAGGCAGAGACCAAGTTGCGTCTTACAGAATGAGTAGGAGTTTGCCAGTGTGGACATTGTGTGTCCCAAGCAGATGGAATGTATAAAGGCTGAGAAACTGGAATAGAAAAGTTTATTGGAAAAGGTTTATTTTTTATAAAAGAACCCCTGCCCCCTTCTCTCCCTGATCCGTTTCCCCAACTCCCCAACTCCTCAGCCCTCTATCCTGTGGGCTTTATGCTGCTGCCCCCTGAAACTGCTTGCTCTTCCCCAAACAATTGTTTAAAAAAGCATTTCTATATTTATCAGAAGAGCTGAATGTTTTTTCAAATGCTGACTTACCATCCTTCAGGGGATTGCCTGTTCTGAACCTTTGTCTATTTTTCTATAGTTTGCCTTATTAATATTTACTTGTACCACCTATTTACATATCCTGGACAGTAATCTTTTGCCTTTTTTATTTGTTGCAGACATCTTCTCTCACTCCTTTTCTTTTTTTTTTTTAATTTTTGTTTTATTTGGCTGTGTCGAGTCTTAGTTGCGGCATGCAGGATCTTTCATTGTGGCTGCGCGGGCTTCTCTCTAGTGGCAGTGCACTAGAGAGGCTCAGTTGCCCCGTGGCATGTGGGATGTTAGTTCCCCCATGAGGGATCGAACCCGCGTCCCCTGTACTGGAAGGGAGATTCTTAACCACTGGGCCACCAGGGAAGTCCCTCTCACTCTCTTCTTGTCTTTGTTTATGGTATCTTTTGTCACCCAGAATTTTAGACCCTTCAGATAGTCAAAATTACTCTTTTCTTAAAAAGCAATTCCTACTTTTTGTATCTGGTTGAAGAAACCCTTCACTAACAGGATGACATAAAAATCTCCTTCTATAATTCACTCAATGGATTGAAAGTTGTGTTTTTCCCATTAGGTTTTAATACATCCAGGGTGACATTTGGTATGAGATAGTGATCTGATTGGTTGTTTCCAACTACAGATCCCTTGTCACAGCACCACTTATGGAAGGGTTCATTCTCCCTCCCCAGTTTGAAGCACCACTTTCACTGTATAGAGAGACCTCACATACATCAAGGTGTGGGCTCTGCATTTCACTCCATTCCTTCTGCTGTTCTGTATCATACACATAGGGCCACTATATGTGATAGGGCAAACTTTCCAACTTTGTTCTTTTTCATTATTGCCTTGATGACTTTTAGAACTGTAGTCTTCATTTCATTTTTGGAGTCCGTTTTTGAGTTTAACAAAACTTCCTTTCAGAATTTTTCCTAGAATTGAAGTTATAGATTAACTTGAGGAACATGAGATATCCTTATGATATGGAATCTTTCAGCACATGACCATAACATATTGTATCACTTCTGCTCAGGTCAGACAGACATATCATTTCTGGATATGGGGCAGAAGAAAATAAATTTTCCTCATAGAGATGGAATACACTCAACCAGAATGAGAATTCCTAAAGATATTGCATCCTGAAAAGGAAGGCCTAAAGTCTACTTTGCCCAAATTCATCTTAAATATCTATAAAATAGTCTGAAACAAAGACAAAATAATAATAACTCTCTAGAAGTTAAAATTAAGATAAATGAGTGCATAAAAAGTAATCTGAAAACAGTGGAAAATGTTTGCAGTACAAAATGTCAGAGTCAAAGGAGCAAACTCTAACCTCAAGAATTATTAGAATGACAGGCAGAAATGCAAGGCTCAGCTGAAACAGATCCTTAAGTAAAAGGAAAGAACATCAAAGCTACAGAAGAGTGGGTTAGAATAGAAAAACCTACTACGAAGTCAATGCAACACATTGAAGTATGAGCACTAGGAAAAGTACTTAGAAGCCGAACTGAAGCAGTAGTAAGTCGTATCAGTGAAACAGAAGTCAACCTTGGGAAATAAAGAAGCCCCCTTCCAAATCTAAAATGCTATGATCCCATCTGTCTTAGAGAAAGTTTCCCTCTTTTTTCAGTAAAGTTTCCCCCTTTTTATTAAAAAAAGGCTGTATCATTTTTCTTCTTTTATTTATTAGTATGACTAGTTACATTAGATATCCTTAAATGTTGAACTATCAATACATTCCTGAAATAAATACCAATTAATTAATTAGTATTCTTTTGGATTCCTGCTGGATTCATTTTGCTAATATTTTATTTACAGATTTTTGAATCTATATTTACCAATGAATTTGGACTCTTCTTTTTTGAGGAGGGGGATTTGTTTATCTTTGTCTATTTGGGCATCTAGTTTGTGCTAATTTCATTTAAATGAATTGGAATCATTTTTCTTCTGTAATCAAAGCAATCATTTAAAGAGCACAAAAATAACTGTTTCTTAAAGATTTGAAACTAAACTGTGAATCTGGTTGGGCCCAGGGTTTTTTGTTTTGTTTTGTTTTGTTTTTAGCGTATGAGTGTGTGGAATGGGGTGGGAAGGAGTGAAGGAAGTTCTTTACCAAAATTTCTCAGAATTCTAACATAAAGCATCCTTTTAAATAATTTCCAAAGTTATGGAAATTTCAGATAATAAGCCCAGTTAGAGGATAGGTCAAAAGTAAAGTGATAGACTGTATGACACAAGGTAAAGACAAATGAACACCTGATTAAGTCACATCTGTTTTATTTTCCTAGATCAGGAAGTGTGCTGCACCACTGGAATGAAATCTATTACTTCGTGGAACAGTTGGCTCATAAATTCATCAGGTGAGAAACATAATGAGTAGTTCTCTGTCATGAGTACAACCAGCATGTTTGCTATTCTACTAATGACTGACCACTTTGGGGATGCTTTTTGACGAAGGTAGACTCTCAGATCTTATAACGGAGATTTGACTTTGTTTTCATCTTTGCCACATATTAGAATAACTTTTGGCTTCGTGTTTTCAAGAGGACCCTGATTAGGTTATAAGACCAACATTTTAACTTTCTCCCTCTCTTGTCAAATAATATCCTTCTAGAAGGATCGTTAACATTTTCTTTCATGGTGCATCATGCTGGGGCAATTGGCTCATTCTGGCTGGACCCATGTGTAGAGGCTGCAGGGTGTAAGGTAACCAACTCATCCCAGTTTGCCCAGGACTTTCCTGGTTTTAGCACTGAAAGTTTCACATCTTGGGAACTCTCCTCAGTCCTGGGCAAACCGCCATGGTTGGCCAGCCTGGCTATATGCCTTATCAGGTAGAATCGTCTGAGCATTCTTGACACCACTTTCCAAGGAAGGACAATGCAGTTTTGAACATTGTCACTATACACATTGCAGGGGCCTTGGAGGTCCTACTTTCCAATAAGTATAGACACCCACTAGTAAAAGAAAGGAGGTCATTTCACCCTCCTGGTGTGCAACCTCCAAAGGACAACACAATGGTGATAGCATTAACGGATATGCTTGAAGCCAGTTGTCAAGGTCTTTGGTGAAATTGTTCTGATCATTGTAAATTTGAAAGCAGCTCCAACCCTGCTTGATGGTCTCTGTAGAGTCTTCCAGCTGATGTGAGTAACCATATACTTCCTCTTTGAATATGTTTTTTTTTTTAATCTCAGAAGACAAGTTGTCCTCTGAGACCAGGGTCATGACAGATGTGTTCCCTGCAAATTCACTCACTGGTCTCAAGATGTACCCACCACTTGATTGGAGGGAGGGGGTTAAGAGGTGTCCTCTCCATTATGCCATAAATTGGAAACTACAGCAGGAAGCATCTACACCCAGATGAAGGGAGAAAACAGAGGCTGGGAGGAGACAGGCGGGAAAAGTAGAGGAAAAGAAGAGAAGCAAATACGTGGATGGTATTAAAAGCAAAGTTAAGAGAATTGTACAAGCTTAGAACTGAAAGGAACAACTTCCCAAGCTATCCTCCGAGGCATTCACTAACCCCCAACTTGAATAGCTCTGGTGAGAAACTGCTGCTTTTTGAGTCAAACAACCCAATAGTTGGATAATTCCAGTTTCCATAGGAGTCTTTTTTGTCATTGACCCATAATGTCCTTTCCTACACTCTCATCCATCTGGAGTGATATAAAACAAATCTGCCTCCAGACACTTGAGAGTGTCTGCTATGTCTGTCTTTCCTCTAATGGTTTTCTGTTCCCTCTAAAGCAGAGGAGTCTCCTGGAAAAGGCTTTGAAGTTAAGCAGATGTGGATTTTCATCCAAGTTCCATTGGGCAACCATAGCAATTTACTTACCTTGGTTGAACCCTAGTTTGCATGTGAAAATTTTATGAGAAAACGTGTGCAAAGCAACTAGCCCAGCACCTGGCTAAGAGTGAGCATGTGACACTTCTCTTCCCCAGTTCCTTCAGAAACTCCAGACACTTTGCTATTTTAGATTCAAAGATGGTAGAGGTAGGAGTTGGGGGAACTAAGTCAGTCCTCCTCGTTTTATAGACAAAGAAACTAAGGACCAGAGCAGTTGACATGGCTTCATCTAGACCACGAGGCACTTTCCTTTAATTGTCTCCTCTGGCCCTCTTTGGCTCTGGACCCTCCTCAAAGTGTGGCAGCAAGACACTACTGCCACGCAAACTCCAAGAGGAGGGTCTGTCTTTTGTTGCCTGCTTCAGCCCCAGGGCCGATAGTAGTGCCTGACACATGATACCTGCTCAATCAGTAATATAACTTTTCACCTTTTTCTTGAAGCCCCCAACCTGAACCTCACATCCATCACTCTCAGCAAAGAACTTCACCTCCTATTTCACCAAGAGCCCAGAGAACAGCAAGCAAGGGATTACCTCCTATTCCAATCCTCCTCTTAAAAGATGGATGCATGCCCTTCCCATCGTCTCTGAGATTCAAGTATCCCTCCTATTTAAAGCCTGTCCTTCCATTTTAGTCCATTTTATCCCATTGTCTCCAATATCCCCCAGGTCTTTGTTTCTCTCTTGTATTTTTCTCTACCTTTCCTCTGGCTCCATTTCCGCTATCAATAGACATAACCTCATCTGAAAAAAAAACAATGAATTTCCTGATCATGTCTTCCTATAGATGCTACCTTAATTCTTTACCAGTTTCTCACTCAAATATCTTTAAAGACTCACCATCTCCATATCCTTACTTCTCATTCATTCCTTAACCCACTCCCACCTGGCCTTCATCCGCACCCTCGACCTGCTTGCTCTCCCAAAATTCCCTAAGTGATGCCCTAGAGGACAAATCCATTGAGAGCCATGCAGTGCTTGTTCTGCTGGATAGAGGAGTTTCATTGGATTCAGATTTATCTCTCCTTAAAATTCTCTCCTCCGCTGGCTTCTGGCTCTCCTTTCATCCCCTGCCCGGAGCCAGGCCTTTAAATGTTGGTTTTGGTTCTGGTTTGGCTCCCTTCCCTTCTCCCTGCTGATACTCTGAACAATTTTACTCACATCAGCATGCTGAGAACTCCCAAATTATGTCTGCAGCCCAGATTCATATACCAATTACCCCTTGGAGACCTACATTTCCTGCATTTCAAATTCATTCTTTCCAGAGCTTCACTCTATATAAGGGAGGCAGTATAACATAGTGGTTAAGAGCCCAAGTTCTAGAATCAGAGTGCTTGGTTTTAAGCCCTAGGTCTACCACTCTCCCACTGTGTGACTTTGGGAAAATTATTTTATCTCTCAGGGTCTCAATTTCCTTTTGTGGAAAGTAGGAATAATAATAGTAATGATCTCATAAAGTTGTTACAAGTTTAATGAAATAATACATGCAAATCACTTACAGTAGTGCTTGGCACATAACAAGTACTTGAAAGGGTTGGCCATTATTACATTATCATGATAATTATGATTTTTATTATCATTTCTGATGTGGTATCCTCCTGGCCCAGCACTAGTGAGGTAGTAAAAGGCAGCATGTTGCCATGGACAGGGAACCCAGGTCTTTTTCAAAAGGCCAATTTCAATTCACCAGGTGTTGCTTGGGCTCCTACCAAGTATTACACATCATGCTAAAGGTTTTCCGAAGGTGCATCAGACATACGGTAATGGATGTAGACTTTATCTTGGATGCATTAGGAGCCATTGGAGGTTTGATAGCAGATGAATGACAAGATCTGATTTATATTTTAGGAAAATAATCCTGGAAGCAGTGTGAGGAATGAATTGGAGCAAGGAATGATGATAGGCAAGGTCACCAGCTAGGAAACAATGACTGTTGTCAGGAAAAGGGGGAAGGTTTGGGGAAACATTTTAGGAAGTGGGAAATATAAGATTTGGGGCCAGGTCAGGTATGGGAGTTTACTGCATCATGAAGAACTAGGTTGATGCTATGAAGGGTGAACCATCTGGCTACTTAGAGAGAGCCCCAAAGGATGGCATTCCAGTGGTGAATCCACTGTAGTCTGACAGTCTATCTTGCAGACCGAAAAACATGTTTGTCCTCAGCTGAGAGGTGATCTATCTCTCAGAGTGTGGATTTCACATTGGAAAAGCTCCCAAGTACTGCCATATAAAAACCATGCTGATGTATTCATTAATCATGAGAAGTTTAACTACCAAGTAGAATAGATAGTCTTGTGACCCATCAGCACATGCTTTCCTTATAGGGTAATCTCCTTGGGAAGCCAAATAGAAATTAGAAGTTGATGGTGATCCTACTTTCGGAGTAAAATGAACTGTATAATCTTAATGGCATCAAGCTGCCATTGCCTGAGACACCCTGGTCAGTAGAGGATACACCAGACTACAGTGGAGGCACTATCAAATGTTGTCCGTTGGGATCCTGATTTGTATAGACAGCATGCAAACCAGTCTTCTAGGGGCACACTTCAGACAGAGCAGAGGAAAGTGATGAATCTTAGCTTTCTTACTTGCGACCCACACTCACTGAGTGGTGGTCAAATCAGAAGCAGCCTCCAGGAGGACAAAGTGGGTCTTCTCTTTGGTCCACAGCTTCAAGTCAGCTGCTGGCTGACTACTTGCAACACCAGCTGTGAAGGTGCCCTTTGGGTTGAAGGTTGGCAGCTCTGGCAGCCGTAATATAAAGAGAAGAAGGGGGGGAAGCCTAGAAGGGAATGGCATTCCACAGTCTCTCTTTCTGCCCTAATAGAATTGCTTTTCCTTTCCAGTCCACAGCTAAGAATGTCCTTTATTGTCTTCTCTACTCAAGGAACAACCCTAATGAAGCTAACAGAAGACAGGTAAGGACGCTCCCCACCCCTGTCATTACAAAACCCATCTTTTCTTGAGTAGTTCTGGTATCTGTGCCCCACTGCCAGCTTTGACCTGGCAGTGATTTTAATTGAATTGTTCTCTCCTTTGACTTATGCCTTGAACTTTGCGCATTGACCCATCTGTTAATTTACGCTGCGATGACTTTGATAGAATTTCCTTATGTCAGTGAAATTTTATAAATGACTAAATCACGTTAAGGTAAATCTTACCTTTGATTGGTGACTCAGTCTGCTAACTTGGAGCAAGGTGTTAGCAAACCAAATTCTTGAGGGAATATATTTTCTTTTATTTAAATTAGATTTATTTTGTGGATGAAGTGTTCAAAGATATAATAAGTGTGCTATGAGAGACGGAAGAACTTGAAATATTATCATCCATAATGACTAAGGCAGCGAATAGAAAGGGAGGGTTTATGGCACTACAAAATTAAAAGAAATTGGAATCAGGTATGGGAAAATGTGGTTGACAGAAAAGGATTAGTTAGACCTAGCTTAACAAAAACATTAGTTGGGGTTTTACCACTTGCAGATGAAAATTAGCAGTAACAGAGACACGTCATTTATTCACGGCTAGGATGGTATATTGGAGATGACACTTTTCCTGCGTTAATGATACTTTGTCCACTTTTTAAAAAGTGGTATGGTCCACAAGAGAGAGGCCCCAGGGCGGGGCACACGTGGGACTAGGGGCCGACTTACGTGGACATGTTGGGGAAAGGAAGGGAGGAACGGCAAGTACAGGGAGGGCAGGAAGACTTTATTCTGTGCGATTCTTCTAGAAATGAGAATAGGGCTAACGGGATGGAGTAAGGTTTTCTGGAATTGGCACTCACGCAGCACATCTGAGCTAGTCCCCATTTTTTCCATGTCTTTGTTCCCCATCTGTAACAAAAAAAAAAGCACTCTGTACCGTATGGAAGTTTTCAAATCCTGTTACTCCTTCAGCAGTATCTATTATATGCATGCATGCCATTTGAGATGCACTGAAACCCCATTTAAAAACAAGGGTTTCTTATTCCTTATTAACAGAAGGAGAATCTGATGCCTTGTCATGTTCCTAAGGATACAAGCAGCGTCTACTCTAGATGGAGGCTGCACATTCCACTCCACCTGCTGTTAAACAGAGACTCATGAAGCCCAAGAAGCCCGTGTGATTTCCCTTCAGTATTGGCCAAGGATTTTTTTTTTAAGATCCTCTATACACACATTTATTTGCTACTGAAAGTTGAAACAGAACATCAAAAATTTTTTTTACAATTCAACACGCTGTTCTAACAGTGCTCTGGCCAAGCCACCCAACGTTTTCTTTACATTCCTTCCACACAAGTTAATTTGTTTCAAATTCTTGATATTGGGTTTCTTCTTACAGTGGACTTCAGGCTCATAAAACAGGCAATACCTGAGACCTATTAGTGCTTCTTTGTGTCAAATCAGAGTGGAACTAAAGTATATTCAAGTCATTCAAATGCAAGCTGCATAGATTCCTTAGAAGTGACCTGCATTAAGGTAGAAAAGAGATGCAAGAAAAAAGACATCACAGAACTTATAATACAGGTTATCAAAATATTGGTACACAATCTTTTCCAAGCTGCTTCATAATGATCCTAAAATCACGAGCAAGAAAAATTTGTACAAGAAGAAGGTTTATGGCCCATCCAACTGTGTGTCATAATTTCTGTAATATTTATTGTCGTAATTTTCTCATAATTATCCTCATAAGGATCTCTATGAAACAGGCAATAACGACAGCTATATCTAAATCTTTTCACTCTTGATCGAGTCTCAACGTCCTTCTACCGTGGTTCTCTTTGAGAGTCAGACAGAGGAAGTCTGGCTATTTTTAATATATTGAATCATCCTTTCCATCCTTTCTCTCTGAGCAGTTAACAATGTCCTCACCCCTCTCCTATAGGGTCAAGGATTTTAAGAAGCTCTGAGAGAATGTCTCTAGCCTATGGACTCTATGCAACACTCCTAATCTCTCTCAGTCTTTATATATGGTAATATCTGAGTCATAATTTGCAGAGATGTCTTTTCTTCAGAGAAAACTCCTCTCTCACCCATTCTTCACATCCTCCTACAACCCAAGGCTGCGTAGTGCTGTTTCATGCTGATTCCACTCGCTCTGCACCTAAGAGTCTGGCAAGAGACCAAGTTCACACATCCCCTGTGGATATGTTGTGTGCCACTGCTCACAGCCTCTGGGAAGTTGGAGAGGTGGAGGGAAGTCACAGATTTATAAACACTAGTAGAACATCGAGTCTTTCAGACCCATTTTGGTTATGCTAGCTCAAATTAGTCATCTGAATCCTACTTTGAATCTAGTTTTTTGTACCTTAACTTCACTACTCCTAGTATCCCATGCCAAGGAGAAGACTGGGATTGGAATCTCTACTTTGCTGGAAGCAGCATTTAATAATTAAGAGATGAATTTGCATCAAACAACAGCCAGAAATACCTTGCTAAAGGCTGAATGATTTGGCATGAGCAGATGCAAACTATGATATATAGAATGGATAAACAACAAGGTCCTACTGTATAGCACAGGGAACTATGTTCAATATACTGTGATAAACCATAATGGAAAAGAATATGAAAAGCATGTGTGTATATATATATGTGTATAAGGCTGAATGAGTTTCATGTGGTGACTGCTTGACCTAATCTGTGGGTCAGCTGGCAAAGCATGACCATGGTTCACTGACCCATCCCCAACCTTGTCAGCCTGTGGAAAGACGCAGGCAAGCCAGCTCTCTCTAAAGTAGTTTCTCATGAGATTGGTGTAAAGAGTTAGACTTTCAGAACTTCCAACCTGCTACTGTTTCTGAAATATATGACTTTCAGTGGTTTAGTTGGTCACAGGAATTTTTATATTTTTTTCTGTGTCTCATTTGATCTTCATAATATCCCTATAAGACAGTAAAAGATGCATTATTTTACCTATGTAGTAACTGAGGAGACTTACAGAATTTTTAAACTCTCGTTCAAAAACAAGACATGAATTAGCAGAGACTCTCATTTCAACAAGAGCAAAAGGTTTGGGGTATATCAAAAGTACATTTGCATTCAGTTCTCGGCATCAGATCCACACAGGGGAAACCATGGGAAGGTTGAAGAAACAGAATGGAAATAATTACGTTGTGTTGAGATGCAGTAGAGGAATTACAATTAGACTAATGATACCTCTGCCATTTGTGTCTTTTATCTGCTAAGCACTTTACATAGCATTTATTTATTCCCATATAACCATTATTACTTCAATTTCTAATGTGGTCTTTGTGGTCATTTGATTTATTGTTTCATATGTAAAGTGTCATTTTTCATTAACTGCTGTCAAGATTTTTTTCTCTATCTTTAGTTCTCAGCAGTTTGATTATGATGTGTCTGGCACACTTTTGTTTGTTTTTTTTTCTGTTTGTTTTTTGAGTTTATCCTCTTTTGGCTTTGCTGAGCTTCTTGAATCTAGAAATTTATGTCTTTCACCAAATTGTGTGGATCTGTGACCATTACTTTTCAAATAATTTTTTCTGCACTGATCATTTTCCCTTCTCCTTCTGAGACCCCAGTGACACACATGTTAGACCTTTTGATGTTATTCCACATGTCCCTGAAGTTCTGTTCAATTTTTCTTTTGCAGTTTTCTTTCTGTTCTTTATACCAGATCGTTTCTATTGTTCTGTCTTCATGTTAACTGACTCTTTTCCTCTGTCATCTCCGTTCTGCTGTTTAGCTCATCTACTGAATTTCTTATTATAGATATTGTGTTTTTCAGTCCTAAAATATCTACTTGGTTCTTTTTAAAATTATTATTTCTCTGCCAAGAACGTCTATCCTTCCATTTAATTCAAGTGTGTTACCTTTACCTCATAGATTATAGTTATTATAACTCCTATTATATAATAACTTCAGTTATTATAACTGATAATTCCAATAGCTCAGGATTGGCTTCTTAACTGTCTGCTCTCCTGAGAATGGGTCACATTTTCTAGGTGATTTGTATGTCAAGCAAATTTAGATCATATTCTACAAGTTTTTAATATCATGTTGTTGAGAGTCGGAGTCGTATTCAAATCCTATAGAGAATGTTGGTCTGTTTGTTTGTTTGCTTTAGTAGGCAATCACCCTGGCTAGGTTCAGATCACAGGTTCTATCTTGTCTTCTGTGGTTTTGATTTTGGTTCAGTTTTCAAAGTCTTTGCTAAGCTGCTTTGGGTGTCTCCTGCACGTATGCAGTTCAGAGATGAGCCTGGGAGTTCTACAGCTTCATACACAGAAGTAGAGGGATCCCCTTCACCAGCTCTCTCCTCTCCAGGGTTCCCCACACACGGATTTTCTCAGAGGCCCCTGCCCTCCAAGTCTTCTAGCAAGAAAAATGGGGTTTCTCTTGGAGTTTTGGTCACCACATTGCTGCATGCAGTTCTGTACTGAGGCCACCCCTGGGGCAAAGCCAGGAGTCATAAGAGATAAATAGAAATGGGATTTCCTCCACATTCTTTGAACCACAGGGGCCGCTTTTCCCAAGGGCCAGAAATATGGTGGCTTTCTTAGCTTTTAGGCGACATCCCAGGCTACTGCCATGTGACTGAGGCCCACCCTCAGATTAAAGCCACGAGGGAAATGAAGAAAAAAAAATTGGAATTCATCCTTGTATGGGTTATTTCTCCAGGTTTTAACTCTCCAATCCACTTGCATTTTTTACTTTTCAGAGTTTTATTGTGTTTGCTTTTTTCATTTTGTCCAGACTTTTTATTATAATCCACAGAAGAGGTAGCCTATAGCAAGCCTGCTGTTACTTCAGTTCTACAGATAAGGACACTGAGATTCAGAGAGCTTAGATAACTTGCTAAGATCAAAGAATAAAAATGGCAGAACTGGTATTCTGATTATGGATTCTGTTCAGTCCAACTCATGGGCTTTGCACCATATTATGTTGCTCTTTCAAGATTTCTTAACTTCATCAGTTTGCAAAATGATTGAAAAATTGTAACAAGTTTTTTAGGTTTCCTCATTAGCATAATAAAGGATTAATGTTAATTTAAGTACTAATAGAATAAATTATTTTAGTGTTAACTACTGCACATGATTCCCTAAAAACCCCTTGGTTAATCTTTTTCCTGATCTTAATCAAAATACTTCAGATGTTTCATCATTTGGAAATGAGATCATGTCGAGGAAGTCCAACTCTTCCTTTAAAAGAAAACAGGAATAGATATTCAGTTTAATCAAATGCATTTTTGGTATCTATTGAAGTCATATTTTTCCTTTGACCTACTAATACAGAGAAATGCATTACAAAAGATATTTTAAAATTGGGCCATATGCGTATCTGGTTACACTTGGTTGTGACATATTATCATTTTGATATAGAACTGAATTCTGTTTTCTGTATTTTATTCAGAAATTTAACATCAGTATTCATAATTGTGATCGGGCTGCTATTGTCCTTTTCATGACTACCTTTACTTACAGTATTTTTTATAATTTTTTTCTTACATTTAGTTTATTACTTCTAGAATTAATCCGATATAAGGTATGAAGCCAAGATCCATGTTTTTTCTCCAAGTGTTTAGGCAGTTTTTCCAACACCATTTACTGGATAATCCTTTACTACCAATTTGAAAAGTTAAACTTTTTCATAGACTTGTGTCCATTGCTGGGTTTTCTATTCTGATGCACTGCATTTCTGTCTGTTCTTATGCTACTACCACATTATTTTCATTAGTTTTAACATCTGGAAGACAAGCCCTTCCTCACTTCTAATCCTGTGTGAAAATCTCCTAGTCTTTAGTGGGTATTTTTCCCTATCACATGCATTTTAAGTAATTTTTTTAATGTTCCAAAATATTCCTGGGGTTTTCACTTGAACTGTATGAAAAGTACAGAATAACCTTAACCAAATGGCATTACATTGTTACTATATTGATTTTCTTATTTAAGGATATATCACTTCTCTTTTATATCCCCCAATGAGGTTTTGATATTTTCTTCAACTCAGTCTCATACAGTGTTCACTAAGTTTATTCCTAGACATTTTAAAGTTTTGCTTCCATTGTGAATGAATTTTTTTTCTGTTGTATTTTCTAAACTATTGTTCACTATAAAGCAATTAACCTATAATTTGGGATCCATGGGCTTTTATTGAACTCCATAAAATTATTTTTTAAAATTTGCAAACCAGGGAGATTGTAATTTGCAATAGAACAGGCCTATGCCCCCCGAACAGTTAAGAAATACTGGCTTGGGGGAAATTATTGCTTTGTAGATTTATTTCTTATCCCATCATTTTAATGAAACATTATATTAATTCTAATATTTTTCCAGTTAATTTTGGAGTGGTTTTCTAGTAAGATGGTTATATTATTTATAATTAATGATAACTTCTGTCCTCTTTTCTAATATTTATATCTTGTATAACTAATCAGTTATCTTGGGTTGCTTGTTTTTTTGATATTGAGTTGTATGAGCTGTTGGTATATTTTGCTTATTAACCCCTTGTCAGTAGCATCGTTTGCAAATATTTTCTCCCATTCCTTAGGTTTTCTTTTCAGTTTGTTGATGGTTTTCTTCGGTGTGCAAAAGCCTTTAAGTTTGATTAGGTCCCATTTGTTTATTTTTGGTTTTATTTAATCTACCTTGGGAGATTGATCATAGAAAACATTGGTACGATTTGTGTCTGAGAATGTTTTGCCTAAGTTCTCTTCTAGAAGTTTAATGGTGTTATGTTAATTACGTCTTTAAACCATTTTGTGTTTATTTTTGTATATGGTGTGTCTTCTTGGGTATCTTATTACGTTGGCTAAAATTTTCAAACTTTAATGGAACTTGTGTTTCACAATTATGTACCTTATTGGATATTGACTTCATAGAGTTTTTTATCTACTATATTAAGGAATGATTCTTCAACTGCAAGTTTATTAAAACATTTTTATCTGAAATGTTAGTTTCATTAAGTGCCCTTTTGTCATCAAAAGATAATTATATCTTTCTTTTATTTCCTTTGCCCTGTCTATGTGAAAATTTCAAATCAAAAAATTTCCTGATGTGAAACTAACCTTAAATTCCTGAAATAAATTTTATTCACCATGGTTTGCTCTTTTATTATATTTCTGGATTTGATTTAATATAAGCCTAAATATATCACTTATTAATATTTAATATTAAGAATATTCAAGAGTTTCATTTTATACTGTCTTTGTCAGGCTTGCAATAAGGATTGCACAAGTTTAGAAAAATGAATTGGCAATCTTTTCATGTGCTATGGAATATCTAAAGTAATACAGAAAGTGTAAGTTTGTTCAAGGTTTAATATATATCAGAGGAAAGCCAACTAAGCCTAAACCATTATTAAAGAAGTTATTTGACAGTTATCTCAAAATCCTGTATGACTATTGTTATTATCGTATTTACCACCTTGAGAAGTGGTAGAAATTACCAGTGTGTTGATATTTTAATTTTATAACATACCTTTTTAATTTTCAAAATCTCTTCTGTATCTGTGGTTATATCCCTTTTCCAACATTCATGTAAAGTATTTTTGTCTCTTATTGCCCCATTCAAATTACTCAATGGGTTCTCTCTTAGATTTATTCATCAGTTTTCTTTCGTATAATAGTTTTGTTTTATGATATATTACTTTATTCTTTTACTATTATTAATTCCTTCCTTTGGCTTATCTTTTATTTCATCTCTTTTTATGAATTGAAATTCATTATATTTTATTATCTCTCATTTAATAATAAAAGCTATTATGAATATAAATTATACTCTAAATCTCTTCCTTATTGAATCTCATATGCTCCAACATGTACTGTTCTCATTATTGTTAATTTCTAAATAGTTTATATTTATAATTTTAGATTTGATATTAAATTATTTACAAAATATTTCACAATTTCCACATGATTTTTGGTTTTTTATATTTTTCTCAATTTCTAGAGTCATTGCATTTTTTCAGAAAATATGGTTTATATAATTTCTACTTTTTAAATTTATTAATTTTTATTGGTGGCCTAACATAGGAATAAATTTTACTTATCATTCATGGATGTTAGAAAATATGTATACATGGATGAATAAAAAGTTTTATATAAGAATATATTGATTAAATTTATTAAATATTTTTGTTTACTTGATCTGTGAAGACAGAGAAATATTTTCAAACTTTCCATCATGACTGTTTGAATTTTCAATACATTGCCTTATCATTTACACTGTATTATTTAGCTCACATGTGTTTTTATTATGGAATAAATTTCTAATCAATGTAAAGTAAACTTTATCATCTTTAATGCTTTTTAAGTCCTTTGTCCAAAAATATTATAAACTTAAAATTTTTTTGTATTTTCTTACTATATCTTTGCCCACCCATTTAGCTTTTACCCTTGCTTGATATTTTAATATTCCACCGTTGATTTGAAAAGTATAATTTGAAAAAGTATAATTTAATTCTTATTCTAGTAACAGTTCCCAGTGGGTGCTTCTCTTTATAATGGCAAGAATTAAATAATATTTATTTTTCTCCTTGCTCAATTTATTAAGAAATATTTGCCTTATGTTTCATAAGTGTATACACATACACACGCATATACATATTTCCTTTCCAGTATTTGAAGTTTTTTTTAAATTTATTTTTAAAATTTCTTAGTTAGCTGAGTCTTTTCTCAGGTAAAATTTTTCTGAGGGGTATGTGAATATTAAGCTTTCTAAGTCCAACTTATTTGAGAATTGTTGTTATTCACCTTCAGGTAAATATTTTAATTGAACTTTAATTATAAAGTTCTTATATACTGACTATCTTTTCCCCTAAATTTACTAGAAACAGTGATACAATGTCAACTTGCATGCATTCTGTTCTATATCGCATATAGAAAAAGGAGAGATTCCAATTTAGTACATTTCTCCTTTGTTTTCCCCTCTTGAATGCTTGTAAAAAAATTTTGTCTTTGTCTTTGGAATTTAAAAGAAAAGTCAAGAGAGTATATTTTGGCCCAAGGCCATCCATTAATTTTGTAGAATACTTTGTATAGGACTTGAGCCATTCCATCTGACAAGTTAATAAACTTCTTTGGCTTAGGATTTTTTTTCTATTATTTCTTTTATTATTACTTTTCTTCTGTCCGTTCATGGGGTTCTTGAATCTACCCAAAATCTCCTTTATACTCTATTATAAGTACAATTTTTTAATGTCTACCATTTTTCTTTGAGTTCTTGGAGAATGTTTCATTCTGGTTCAGTCATTTACCAATTTAAGTTGTTTTGTTTTTGTTTTTGTTTTTGCAGCATTCGCCTTACTGTTCACTGTTTCCATTGCATTGTTTTTTTTAATTGTGGTAAAATATACATACCATAAAGCTTAACACTTTAACCATTTTTAAGCATACAGTGTGGTGGCAGTAAGCTGTGCAACCATCACCACTCTCCATCTCCAGGACTTTTTCATCATCCCAAACTAAAACTCTCCCCTGTCCCTGGCAACCTCTATTCTACCATCTATCTCTATTATTTTGCCTGTTCTAGGTACTTCATATAAGTGGAATCAGATAATTTTTGTCCTTTTGTCTGGCTTATTTCACTTAACATGTCTTCAAGGACCATCCATGTTGTAGCGTGTATCAGAATTTCATTCATTTTTAAGGCCAGAATAATATTCCATTGTATGTATATACCACATTTTGCTTATCCATTTATCTGTCAATGGATGGTTGAGTTGTTTCCATCTTTTGGCTGTTGTGAATAATGCTGCTATGAACATTAGCATGTAAATCTCTGTTCAAGTCCCTGGTTTCAATTCTTTGGGGCATACACTAGCAGTGGAACTGATGGATTATATAGTAATTCTGTGTTTACTTTTTTGAGGAACCATCATACAGTTTTCCACAGTGGCTGCACCATTTTACAGTCCTCCCAACAATGCATAGAGATTCCAATTTCTCCACATCTTTATTGATACTTATGATTTTCTGTTTTTTTTTAAATTGAGGTAACATTGGTTTATAACATTATATAAGTTTCATGTGTACAACATATATTTCTACTTCTGTGTACATGACAGCATGCTCACCACTAAAAATTTAGTTTCTATTCATCACCATAGTTGACCCTCTACCCATTTCACACTGCCCCCCAACACCTTCCCCTCTGATAACTACTCTGTTCTCTGTATCTACGTGTTTGTTTTGGTTTTCTGTTTGGCTTATTTTGGTTTTCTGTTTGGCTTTCGGATTCCACACATGAGTGAAATCATACAGTATTTGTCTTTCCCCATCTGACTTATGTCACTTAACGTAATACCCTCAAGGTCCATCCATGTTGTTGCAAATGGCAGGATTTCATCTTTTTATGGCTGAGTAGTATTCCATTGTGTGTGTGTGTGTGTGTCCATTCACCCATTGACAGGCACTTAGGTTGTTTCCATTTATTGGCTATTATAAATAATGCTATGATGAATATAGGGGTGCATAGGTCTTTTCTAATTAGTGTTTTCATATTCTTCAGATAAATACCCAGAAGTCGAATAGCTGGATCATATGGTAGTTCTTTTCTTAATTTTTTGAGGAAACTTCATACTGTTTTCCATTAGTGGCTGCACCGATTTACATTCCCATCAACAGTGTATGAGGGTTCCCTTTTCTCTGCCTCCTTTCCAACACTTTTTTTTGTTTGTTTGTTTTTGTTTTGTTTTTATTTTTATTTTATTTTTTATTTTTTCCAACACTTTTTATCTCTCGCCTTTTTGATAATAGCCATTCTAACAGGCATGAGGTAATATTTCATTATGGTTTTCATTTGCAGTTCCCTGATAATTAGTGATGTTGAACATCTCTTCATGTGCCTGTTAGCTATCTGTATGTTTTCTTTGGAAAAATGTCGATTCAGGTCCTCTGCCCATTTTGAAATTGGGTTGTTTGTTTTTTTGGTTGTTGAGTTGTATGAGTTCTTTATAGATTTTGGATAATAACCCCTTATCAGATATGAAGCTTTTTAGTTTGATGTCATCCCATTTGTTGATTTTTGGTTTTGTTTCCTTTGCCTGAGGATACATGCTCAGAAAGATATTGCTAAGACCAATGGCAAAGAGCATACTGCCTGTGTTTTCTTCTAGGAGTTTTATGGTTTCAGGTCTTACATTCAAGTTTTTAATCCATTTAATCTGTTGGGGTTTTTTTTCCTTTATAACAGCCATCCCAATGGGTATGATATAGTATCTCACTGTAGTTTTAATTTGTATTTCCCTAATGATTAGTGATGTTGAGCATCTTTTCATGTGCTTATTGGCACATTCGTATATCTTCTTTGGAGAAATGTCTATTCAAGACCTTTGTCCATTTTTCAGTTGGGTTTTTTTAAATTGTTATTGTGTTCTAAGAGTTCTTTACATATTCTGGATATTAATCCCTTATTAAATATATGATTTACAAATATTTTCTCCCATTCTGTGGGTTACCTTTTCACTCTGTTGATAGTGTCTTTTAATGCACAAAATTGTTTAATTTTGATGAATCCAATTTATCTATTTTTTTTCTTCTGTTGCCTTGCACTTTTGGCTTTATATTTCAAGAAATCATTGCCAACTCCAATGTCATAAAACTTTTCTCCTTTGTTTTTTCTAAGAGTTTTATAGTTTTAGCTCTTACATTTAGGTCCTTGATCCATCTTGAATTAATTTTTGTTTATGGTTTGAAATAAGGGTCTAATTTAATTATATTGAAAATGGATATCCAATTTTCCCAGCACCATTTATTGAAAACACTGTCTTTGCCCCCATTAAATGATTGGCACCCTTGTTGAAAATCACTTGACCGTATATGCAAAGTTTTATCTCTGGGCCCTCTATTCTATTCCTTTGGTCTATACAACTGTCCTTATGCTACTACTGTGGCTTTGTAGCAAGTTTTGAAATCAGAAAGTGTGAATCTCCCAACTTTTGTTCTTTTTCAAGATTGTTTTGGCTATTTAGATTCCCTTGAGATTCCATATGAAATTTAGAATAAGTTTTTCTGTTTCTGTCTTTGGAATTTTGAGAGATTGCATTGAATCTGTAGATCATTTTGGGCAGTACTGTCATCTTAACAATATTAAGTTTTCTGATCCATGAACATAGGCTGTCTTTCCATTTATTTATGCTTTCATTAATTTCTTTCATCAATGTTTTATAGTTTTTAGTACCATTGCATTTTTTAACTGACAAATAATATCTTTCAACCCAATGAATATTTTTCTGATCCTGAATTTTTCCTTGTGTTTGTGGGAGGCACACCCTGTTATTGTGTTAGAGATGATATATCTTTATCATGAATATGAATTAGAATTGTTTTATGTGTTCTCCTGTTTCTTATATGAGTTTGCTTCAAAGGGGAAATTTTCTCAACTTTCTTAAATTGGTCCTTTCTTTCCATCTTATGAGAATTTTCCTTAATAGAGTGACTCAAAAGAGGAACAACTAGGTTTTTCAGGACTGGGATTTGGGATGAGTTCTGTCAGAGATCACGTAAATTTTTGTTGAAAATGTGAAGATCACAGGAAAAGAAGATGGGAAAATTTATATGTAGTGTAATTTTTTCTTGAAAAAGGTAGAGACCTAGTAGGGTATCCAAGGTAAGGAGGAAGCTTATGCCAAAGGAAAATGGTGAGTTGTAGTTGTTAGATCACTGTGTTAAGAACCTATCCTACCACCACCCACAGGCTTTTCTCAGGTCACAGAATTCCAGGCTCGTAGGTCCTTCCCTCATCCTGATCTCAGCAGCTCTACATCTTGCAGGAATTCTTCCGAGTGTCTGGCATAGGTATGGCACCCTTACCAATTTTCCGGCAATGAAAACCATTTGCCCCTGTCATACTTGCTTAGCTGTTTCTACAGCATTTTCGAAAGAAAAGGGGAGGTTAAAAAGTGTAGACCCAGATCACTACTTTTAACTGGAAGTTTCACCTTTCTTCTAAACTTTGCAAGATGAAGAAAAAAAGCATGACGAAACAACTATGGGTCAAAGAATTAATATGTCTTATCCAACCCACTGGCCTCACTTCACTGCTAAGAAAATCATTCTCAGAGAGATTGAATTATTTGCCTAAATTCATATAAGTAGTCAATGACAGTAGAATTTTTTTAACTCACAAAATTAAAATTCTTAAATCCAGTGATTTTTTTTCTGCTACATTACATAGCTTACCCAATTCACTGTATTAGGATGCACGCTGCTGTCTTTTGTTTCTTATCTGTGGAATAATTAAATGGTAGCAACCACTGTATATATGTGCATAAATACATATGCATTTGTATATATATATGTATATAGAATATATACTCCTTTATTAATGGTTTATTATGTACCAATAACCTAGAATACTTTTTTCAACTATAAGAAGAGAAAATGATAATACCTACCTTGTAAGGTTGTTATGGGAATTATATTATTTATTATGTTTTATGTAGATGGGGATACTGAGTCATAGAAGGCTCAAAGCCTCCTTGCCATAAAAGTGAAGGAACCTGGATTTGAGCCTGGGAACCATGGCCCCAATGTCCACACGCCTAATCACTGTGCTATAGGGTTTCCCACAATTTTACTACTATATACACTTTTAAATTAAAAACAAACCTAAGCATACACAACTCACCACCCCAAACCCTCTAACTTCTTCCAGAAAGCAATTCCCTGAAAGCACGTGCCCTCTGCACGTTTTATCTTTGTGGCCTTTTTAATGACGTCAGCTTGGAAATACTCCTCGCAAAAAGGTACAGAGGTAGCATCAGTATTTGGCAGATGGGGTTAAGAGGTTAAGCATCTTGCTTACTGGTTTTAAGGAGCCGAAGTAAAAGCCAAGAACGCTTGGCTCAAACTGCTGAGTGGAAACCAAGAGACCACACTTCTCTATCCCTCTCAGCCAACCTTTGGTTTGGTTTGAAGAGTGTGGTTTTGCCATCAGTGTCACAGGGGAAAATGACATATTTTGAACACATCACTTGATTCCTGGAGAAGAATGAATACAGGCTGTCATTACCAAGAGACATAGTTCTAAAAGCTTTTTCTAAGTTTAAAAATAACAAGAGAGAAAAAGTGTCTTCAGATACTTTGTGCTTGAAAGCCTCTGGATTCATTCCATTTTAAAGTACTATTCGTTCAGGTACAAGAAGATTAGATGGCAAAATTAGGAGACATAGAGGGGAGCATTTATTTATTCTCTTGTCCTGTTGATGGAGAGAGAATATCATGGGGTCTGAGTCCATGGGGAAGGTCCTTACCTCTCTGTGCCTCTGTTTCTTCATCTGTAAAATAAATAATAATGATCAGCCCGACCTTGTAGAACTGTTGGAAGGATTAGCAATGCCAGGCACATAGTAAATGGTGTTGTTACACTTGTGGTTGTTAGGGGCTTAACAAAGAGCTGAGGAATCACCCTCACTCCTCCTGGACACACCCCACTCAAATCATCACAGCATAGCCAAGAATAATTCAGAGTGAGTCCCCAGCTCTCCGTGACTCACACCCTTCTCTGAAGTTTCTAACCGTTGGCCAGTCTATCCCTATATAGAGGAGCATGGGTAGAAAAGACTGCTTTAGCATGAAGTCAGGTAAAAAGTTATTTTTTCCTTTGCCTAATGGTTCTAGCAAGACTTCCTCCAGACGGGAGCACACAGGCAATGTCTCTAGAGGAAGTTTGTCTAAGGGCTTCTCATATTGCATTTCAATGATGGTAAAAAGAACCCACCTTGAAGCAATTCAGCGGGTCTGGGAACAGACTGAGATGTGCGAGAGTAGAGTGGTCCAGTGCTTCTCACACTCTCCCCCTGGAGGACCCCTGTTAGTAGAAGAAAGTACCCTGGGGCATAGCCCTGGGGTCCTAGGGTAGAATTTGAAGTGGCTCATCAAAAGCAAGAAATTTCTTCAACATCCTTTCATCTTAAAAATGACGATCTTGGGGCTTCCCTGGTGGCGCAGTGGTTGAGAGTCCGCCTGCCGATGTAGGGGACACGGGTTCGTGCCCCGGTCCGGGAGGATCCCACATGCCGCAGAGTGGCTGGGCCCGTGAGCCATGGCCGCAGAGCCTGCGCGTCCGGAGCCTGTGCTCCGCAGCAGGAGAGGCCGCAACAGTGAGAGGTCCGCATACCGCAAAAAAAAAAAAAAAAAAAAAAAAAAGACTATCTTATTTACAAAGCAGAAATAGAGACACAGACGTAGAGAACAAAGGTAAGGATACCAAGGGGGAAAAAGGGGGATGGAATGAATTGGGAGATTGGGATTGACATATATACACTATTGATACTATGTATAAAATAGATAACTAATAAGAACCTACTGTATAGCACAGGGAACTCTACTCAGTGCTCTGTAGTGACCTAAATGGGAAGGAAATCCAAAAAAGAGGGGATATATGTATACGTATAGCTGATTCACTTTACTGTACAGTAGAAACTAACACTGTAAAGCAATTATACTCTAATAAAATTTTTTTAAATTACTGAGTAATACAAAAAATATGCATGTGCATTTGTATTCTATTCTATAAGACACCAATGCTTGATTTTTTATGAAATTCATGTGGAGTCCTTTCTCAAATTTTGGAGTACAATTTATGCCCCAGGGGAAAAAAAAATTGTATATATACATATACACACACACATCTTCTGTGTCTTTGTGTCCAGTACATTGTCCTATACCAAGTTCGAATGCCACAGATGTAGTAGAGACAACACAGACTTTGTACCAGGACCAGCCTGGGTTCTAATCTGGGCTCCACCAGCATGCGCAAGTTCTTTACTTCTATGAATCTGTTTTTTCACATGTATAATGAAGATGACAATCATCATATGGTGTTGTTGAGAAACTTCATGAATTAATATGTGGAAAGAGGCCAGCAGAAACCCTGGCACAGCACAGATACTCAGGAAATGTTACTTCCCTTCCTCACCTGCTGTGCTTCATGTGGCACATACAGATATAAAGGATAAAATCTGACAGAGCAGCGTCCAGAAACATTCTTGTCTGGATGAAGCCAGCAAGGCAAACGTCAGAAATAGTGGCGTCAAACGATGGTAGAGTTCTCCTATTCAAAGCTAGATAGCCACGGGCTTCCCTGGTGGCGGAGTGGTTGAGAGTCTGCCTGCCGATGCAAGGGACACGGGTTCGTGCCCCGGTCCGGGAGGATCCCACGTGCCGCGGAGCGGCTGGGCCCGTGAGCCATGGCCACTGAGCCTGTGCGTCCGGAGCCTGTGCTCTGCAACGGGAGAGGCCACAACAGTGAGAGGCCCGTGTACCACAAAAGAAAAAGAAAAAGCTAGATAGCCACAACCAACAAATTTTCTGTGGCCTAACCAAAAAAAAACACCACTATTGGTCCACATCAGGCCTGTCCATCATCTCCTAGCCTCTTGGCCTCCAGTGTGGGGACTTAAGCCTTAGATTCAGTGCTGCCTTTGATAGGCTCGGAATGGCTCCTCATGGACTGCAGTTCGGCCTTTGCTACTCACTCTCAACAATTTTTTAAATTATTAAATATTCTAAGTATAACAAGAGCATACCAAAAAAAGGATAGTAAACACTCATTATCCACCACCAAGCTTATAAAATAAAATGTTACAGGTATTGACCCCCCCTTTCTCTTTCCTTACCAGAGGTATTACTATCCTGAATGTGGGATTTATCATTTTAATGACTGTTGTATATTTTTACATACCCATGAATAATAAATGGTTTCCCATTCAACTTTATAATAAATTATCATATTGCATGTATTTTTCTTGAACTTGCTTTTTACACGTAACATCATATTTTTGAAACTTTTTCTATGTAGATACATGTAGCTACCCTTGGTTCATTGTAACTAATGTATACTTTCTGTTGCATTGAATTTTATTGTGAGAATGTACCACCATGTACTAATCTATTCTCTTATTAACCGACAGTTAGTTTCTAACTTTCTGCTGTTATAAACAAAGTTGCAATGGACATTCTTGTACCTGTCTCCCAGACAGGTGGGAAGCAAGATTTCTCTTCTATCACGATATATAACTAGGGATTGAATTGCTAGGTCTTTGGTATGTGAATATGTAACTTAACCAGGCATGATTTAATTGTTCTCCAAAGGGGCTGCACCAATTTACAATCCAATTAGCGATTTATAAGAGTTTTCATTTACCCAAATCCTACCAACATCTTGTGTGATCCCCCCAACTTTTCTCAAATAGATGCGCACACATTTGACTTGTGGGTTGGATTATCTGGTGTGGACCTAGTATACTCCTACCTACCCCCACCTCCAGCCCAATATTGCTCCAAAGTGTGATAAGGAAGTCCTGTCTTTGTAGAGAAGTGTAACCTTCTCCGGCCTGACCGAAATAGCAGACTCTTGTCTATCACCTACCCTAGGGCTGCCTGCTTCAGCTTCCATCTGAGAGGGTGACCCTTTTCTCATTCTCTGTTGCACAGGATTGGTAGAGTGCCACTCTATCCTATGCCCTTCCAAACACTCCTTGTGGTCAGCAGTACTAAGCTCAAGTATATCAGCCTGACCATTTTAGATGCCACCAGCACCAGGTGAGACCTAGTCCCTAGTGAACTAAGAGGAACATGGACCTAAAGGTTCTCATGGGATAAAGATACATATTTGCGCAACCCTGACTATGGAGCCTACTTTCTTTCCACCATTCCCATCTCCTGCAAAGTATGACTCAACTAGGGGAAAGTGTTAGTGATGGGAAAGGTCTTACAGGGATTTGTTTCAAAAGCCAAGTGCTGCCGTAGGAAACTGCATGGTGAAAACCACTGCACAAATGAGAAACCAACCAAAACAGAGTTGTGTACAGAGGAGTTTGTTTGGACAGATTCATCACATTGCCCTGTGATTAATCCATTGTTCCTGTCCTCTATGCCAGTTTAGGACAGCTTGGGAATTTGGAAATTCCTTGATGGGCTCCTCTTAGCGAACTTTGGTTACTGGTCTGCACTTTACCCTGTGTCACATTGTGGACTACTGCTGTTTGCCAAATGTGGCCTCTCCAGTTCCCAGCGAATTCCCAGGTTCTGTTTCTGTTTCAACCATTGGTCCCCACATAAAATCAGATGCAGGACTCTGAGCTGGAAGGAAGCTGATAGATCTTATAGTTCCACACCTTCACTTTACATTTGAGAAATCAAAGGTTGACATGTGTTGGAAGTGGCAGAACTATGATTCAATTCCAAGTCTATCTTCCTCCAAAATCCATGCTCTTGTGAATGGCACTGAAGCCATGGGAAGAATGAGATTGCCTTGTAAGACAGTGTAGGTGTAAAAATAAGGGGATCTGGATTCTGGGGCCCTCCAATCTTTAGAGTTCTAGAAGAGAAGGAAAAGCCTACACAGAAATATGAGAAAGAACACCTGATGAGGGAGATGGAGAGAGGATGCTGTGATGGGAGTCAAGAGAAGAAAGCATTTTAAATTGAGAGGGAGGTTAACTGTGTCTGATGCTGTAAGAGGCTGAGTAAGAGGAAGCCAGAGAAGTGACCATTGGATTGGGAATGTGGAGATCACTGGGGAACCTTCACAAAGCCCATTTCAGCAGAACTGTTGAGACAGAAGTCACTGCAAAATAGGTTAAAAGGTGAGGGCTTTCAATTTTCAATTGAGGGGTAATGACATTTTTAGCCCTTTTGCTTGCAAAAAGCACCCCAAATCAGGAGAAGGTAAAACACCACCACAGATTTGAGGAAATTAAGAAATATTTAACCATAAGAACACCATAGATGAGGACAGAAAGAATACAGGGAGTGGCAAGTGATGTAAGCAGTCAGATGTAATCCTGAAGAGGAGATACTGAAGAGGAACTAGCCTTGTAGCCTTGCAGAATCTTGGAAAGGAAGGGTTACGGGGTGAAGCTTGGACTATGTTTAAAGGATCTTTTCAACCTTCAGAACTACTCGCCTCCACTACAATTTGAAAATTACCCCTTTTCCAGCTCCACCAGAAAAGAGAAGTATGTTCTCTGGCAAAATTAAACAAGAATCGTTTCCTGGATGGACACCAGGCATGGGAGATTATGGAGACGTGCATAACAAATGTTGCTACTCCCAACCCTCCCCTTTGTCAATTCCAGAACTAGCACAAAGGAAAGAGTTTGAAAACTACTTCTCTGTAGAAATAAGTATTTCAGAGGGGGAAAAATGCTCATCCGTTGATATTTGAGGGTCCTCAATGAAAAGATCCTGTTGACAAAAACTGATCGTCCACAAACTGGCATACCCCACCAGGCACACAGAGCTTCCAACAAGTCTTAGCCTCGCTCATCCGCTATGAACAGATGTATAGTCAAAGATCACTTCACATTTGAAATCTTTACCAGGAAAAATTAGGAAGGGAGTACTCTTTCAAGAAGTTGTGTTTTGAAGAGAAATGCATTGAATTGGTCAATAGCTAGAGGGAGATGTGGGGTCACAGAAGATTTATTTTGTTAAGATGAAAGATACTAGAGTATATTTATATGCTGGTAATCATCTCCAGTATTTTTCTTCCTGGCTTGAAACAAATGTATAGTCACAAATATTTAGAAAAAAGCCTTTTCCGTATGTCTGCTTCTAGTTAGGATGTAGAGGCATAGGAAAAACCTTCATTTCCATGGTCAACCAGAAAAGTCCAGACAAAATAGAATTCACATGTTCTTCTGGGGCTAGCAGACACACAGGAAGCACTGATGAACTGAATTAGAGAGAAACAAGCCCTATAGAGCTGATCAGAGATCTATGGAAACTTCCATACTTGGAGGTGGATGCCTGAATTGGCTAGGGAAATTGGAAATGTAGGCCAGCCATGGACAGAGACTTTTCAGGCATGAGGAAAAGTCAACTGAGCCTTAGACAACAATGTGTGCCAGGGGGATGGATTATCTGAAAGAGCCCCACTGAAAAAAGAAATTTCTTAGCCTAATAATTCTTCCCTCTCACCCACACCTCTGCATTTTTCCAAGAAAGTAGCAGTAGAGGACTTGTTGAAAAGCAGAGAGAAATCACTTAATCCCATGGATACTTGTGGTACTTGGATTCTGGAGTCAGGTTAAGCGACATTATCTGTAGCTGTGCCTAACTCCCTCACACCTCAAATACAGGAAAGATCACAAAGGCGGGGCAGGGCAGAAAGCTGGGACTTCGGCCAATAACACTCTAGGGAATACACTGTAATTAAAGCTGTGTTCCGGCCCCAAATCAACCTAACTCAAGGGAGAATCTAAATATTCAGCTCCCCACCCCAGCTTACAAAGATAAAAGGCTTACACTCTGCAATGAGTCAACAAAACAAATCAATATTATACCTAAGTTTCCACTGCTTTTTAAAATATATACAATGTGTGAAATATAAGTTAAAAGATTGTGAGACATGGGAAGAAGTGGGAAAATGGAATCCATAATCAAGAAAAAACCACAAATGACTCAATTATTGGAATTAGTAGACAGGGATGTTTAAACAACTATTATAAACATATAAAGAATTTACAAGAAAAGGTGAATATAATGGAGGAAAACATGGGATATCTGGAAAAAAAAAAAAGAAAACCGAGTGAAAACTGTGGACTGAAAAATTTTTCTGCAGAAAACGGATTAATGAACTTAAAAACACATTAATAGAAATTATTTGAACTGAAAGAGAAAGGGAAAAGATGGGGGGGGTGATGAACCAGATTCTATTATTTGTGGGGTAATATCAAGTGATCTAATATATGTGTAATTAGAATGCCAAACATGATGTTCCACACAGGGATTCGAGAAGCTGAAAGAACTGCAAACGGGACAAATACAAAAATAATAATAATAATAACCTAAGCACATCACAGCTGAATTCTTGATAACAAGAATAAGGTAGGAATCTTAAAAGCAGTCCAAGGGGGAGGGAAAAGCCATATTACAGAGAAACAACAACGAAAATCACTTACTTTTCACTGGAAAAAAAACACATGCAATCCTGAAGACAAAGGATCAATCTCTTTAAAGAGATCAAAGGGAAGAAAAGTCGATTTTGAACTCTGTATCCAGTGAAAACATCCTTAAAATTGAAGGTGAAATTAAGACATTTCTAGAAAGAAAATAAAGCTAAGAGAATCATCACCAGCAAATCTGCACTACAAAATAAATAAATAAAGGCTAAAAAAATTCTTTAAGCAGAGGAAAAATGATACCAGGTGTAAACTAAAGCTACCTAAAAAGGGAGAGTACCAGAAATGGTAACTATTTTCTTAATGTCATAAAAAGATGATTATTTAAGACAGAAACAATTAACACTGTATTTTGGAGTGAATTCCATATACATAAGTAGAATATGTGACAACAATAGCACAAAGGATGAGAGGGAATTACATGGAAGTATAATATTAAAGGGTTTTTCCATTATATGAGAAGTGGTATAATATTAACTTTTGGTAGCCTGTCATAAAATAAGGATAACTCCCTGTACAGCAACTGCTAAAATGAAATGAAAGGGAGGATATTACTATAGATCCTACAGATATTGAAAGAGAATAAAGGAATATTAAGGACAAAGTAATAGAAATAAATTCAACAATTATAATGGAAATTAATAAATACCTGTGCATGTTACTGTATATAACTTATACCTCACTTTTAAAAAGTATAGCAAAGAATCTTTGGTTCAACATGCATCCTGTTGTCATTAATCATATTGGCCTATTCTTCGGGAAAAATCACAAAGAGGACATGATTTCTATACATTATAAACAAATGATCAGAGTTGCTTGTGGGACTTAAGACTCCAAAGTAACAGCAAAAATGTCTTTAATTAATCTTTGCTATTCTGTTCTGTTTACTTCACGTCTTTTGTAGTCAACCCTGGAGCCCTGAGATATCTGGAAATATTGTGAGTGTAGCATTAGTGGTTAACAGTGATGTGTGTTTACTGTGTAGTTGAGGCTCCGAAGCCAAAAACTCCAGGACATTTGAGAAAAGTCAATTCCACAGAAGCTGTTTTACTAGGAGGCAAGTGGACAGTGCAGAGCTGATGTTGGGTTTCGGGGGGTGGTGGAGGTTGTTTTTATAGACTGAAAATATGGTCGATATTGTGCAACCCCAAGGAGGGTTTTGCAGTAGGAGCATCACTGAGATACTTGGGGTAAAAAGTTGTTAAAGTGCTTCTTGACGTGCTTACGTGCGTTTATCCTTTAATGTTTTCATCAGCAAATATTAAAATGTCACAATACAACTAGAATCCCAGAAAGTAATCTTCAAGAAGTTTACAAAAATTCCGAGGGCAAGAGAAAGCCCTACAGACACTGTAACTGATTCTCCCCGCTCCCTACCCCTACAAACCGGCGTAGTGCTGGTTGCATGGTGTGTGCTCAGTAAATAGTTGTGGAAATGAATGAATTTATGGATGGATGCATCCAAACTAGAGTCATTCATTCAACAGCAAATCACTCTAGGTCCGTCATTAAGTGTTACAGGGGTTGCAAAAGGAGCACAAGACATAGGGCCTGAAAGCCCTTAACTTCTAAGTAGGAACACTGGCAGAAACACGAAACCACCAAGGAAAAGAGGCGACTCTTTAATAGCAGCCTGTTTTCATAGGACTCCCAGACTCTCTCATTTCCCAGGAAGATAATATTTCATTTGGTAGTAACCAAGTCCTCAGAGAGGAGAGCTTCTTATCGCCCCCTTTAAAAGATCTTTCTCCCAATTTTCTTTCATTTCTAAGAGAGCATTAAAAAAAATACTCTTTATTAATAGTCCTATTGTCCCAGAATTAAAATGGACCCACAATTTCCATGAAACCATCTGTTTTGTTTGCTTAGATATTATAGGAACGTAGAGAAGGGGCATGGAGTAGGGAGGTGGGGCCGTAAGTCATCTGACCTTTTACCAAGGAGGGTGGTATAAGGGGAGTGTGACCACTGCTTGGGACTAGTGAGCTCATCATATCTTGCCAGACACAAAGTATCAAGGATAAGGACAGTTTCCAAAACAGCCTTTGCTTGTTCTGGTACCAAAAAATAGAAAGCTCAAGAAAATACTTGTAAAGGAAGGGAAATAGGCTTAGAGAAAACACCCCAGTTCCCAGACTTTTTTTGGCAGGGAAAAAATACAGAGAAGCCAGGGAACCTTTTCCACAGCCCCATTGTGCCTTTTTTTAGTCCTCTTTTTTTTTTAAAGATTTAGTCTTAACACAATATTCCAATTTTAGTGTTACCAAAACGTCCTAAACCTCACTAGTCAATGACCTAGTCAAAGATAAGGGACTTCCTTGGTGGTCCAGCGGTTAAGAATCCGCCTTCCAATGCAGCGGATGCGGGTTCAATCCCTGGTCGAGGAACTAAGATCCCACATTCCGCAGGGCAACTAAGCCCGTGCACTCTAGAGCCCACGGGCCACAATGAAGATCCCGCGTGCCGCAACTAAGACCCAAGGCAGGCAAATAAATAAATAAATAAATAGACTTTTTAAATGACCAAAGATAAGACCACATTTACTTTTTTTGTTCACATTTACTTTTGACGCCCAACCTCCACCCCCTTAATTGTCAGAAATTAGCCCCCAACCCCATAATGCCCCTCAGCTATACCGAAGGGTTTCAGGGTGACACCTCTGTGTGCTCAGGAATAAACCTCAGTTTTCCTGTTCCAGCCTCACTCTCATATCCCAGGCTCACCCTCATGCCACCTTGTTTGCTGTTATCCTCATGAAACCACCAACCTGCAGGGCAAAGTTGCCCTCTGCCAGGTGACTGCTAATGCCACCCTCCCCCTCCCTTTGGTGGCCTCAGTTGGGGACTCCGCTGTCATCTTTAACCCTCCTTCTAATGCATAGATGTATGCTCTTTCTCATTACCAAATGATAGAGTTGAAATTAAACTATGGCTTTTAATGGAATTTATTAAAATTGGGGGGAGGGGGTACGTAAAGAGGTACAACACAGAGAATGGTCTATAACCACATGGACCCAGACCTTCCCTACAGTCAATTACTACCAGGTCAGCTCTGCCTGGCCACCGTCCACATGGCCCATGAAGCTTATTTCCTCCTCCCACCTCTTCAGCAAATATTTGTTGAATGTCTATAATGTTCCAGGTACTATAGCAGACACAGAAGATATAGTGGAGACCAAAACAGACATGGCCCAGCCCTGATGGAGTTTAAAGTCTAGAACGGAAACAAATGAACAAACTAAACTAAAGTGAACAGATAATCACATAATCAAATATTATTAGTTATAAAATGTCCTAAGTGCTATAAAGCAACAATCGTGGGGTGCTATGTGCAGTCTAATTGAGGGAGCTAATTTGAATTGGGGAACTCAGATGAGGCTACTTTGAGCAATTGATATTTAGGTTGGGATTGAAGGCTGGGTAAGAATTAGCCCAGCCCCCAGGCAGCAGTGACTGCAGGTGTGAAGGATCTGCTGGAGAAAGGAGCTTAGGAAGACCAGTGGGACTCAGGTGAAGGCAGTGGGAGCAGAGCGGTGCAAGATAAGACTGTCGAGGAGGCAGAGGATCCATCCCATGAAGGCACTTGAAGGTCATGGTGAGGACCTGAGGGGTTGTTTTGTTTGTTTTTGTTTGTTTGTTTGTTTGTTTTGCGGTTCGCGGGCCTCTCACTGTTGTGGCCTCTCCCGTTGCGGACGGAGCACAGGCTCCGGACGCGCAGGCTCAGCGGCCATGGCGCACGGGCCCAGCCGCTCCGCGGCATGTGGGATCTTCCCGGACCGGGGCACAAACCCGTGTCCCCTGCATCAGCAGGCGGACTCTCAACCACTGCGCCACCAGGGAAACCCAGGACGAGGTTTTATCCCAAGTGTAATCAATGGCTGTGAAGGATTTTGAGCAGGGGAGTGAATGACATGTTTTGATCCATATTTTAAGAACGCTGTGGCAGCCATGTGGAGATTGAATGCAGGGGGGGTGAGAAGGCAGTCAAAAGACGGCCAGTGACTTTCCCAATGGTCTAAGTAAAAAACAATGGTCGCCCAGACCATGAGGTTGGCAGAAGAGGTGAAGAAGTGTCAGTTTCAAGGTATGTTTAGAGCGCGACCGATGGAATCTAATGTTATATTAGGTACGGGAGCAAGAGAGAGGAGAGTCAAGGTAGAGGGGGTCAAAGAAGGCTTCTGGTTTCTGATTAGGGCAGCTGGGTACGTGGTCTGATATCTGGGCGCTGATAGGACAAGCAGACAATAATCAGTACATTTCCCAAAGTCTGAGTTACTTGGTCTTAAATATTCCACCTAAGAAGCATCAGCAGCCTGGGCCAGGGACAGGCTCAGGCTAAACCCTTTTCAGTTTGTCTTTTAAAACTTCCAACCTGGCAATCAGGTCTCACCCATGACCACCCCATTACCTCAGTTTTAACAAAAGATTAATTCTGCCTCGGACTTCCTCTTTAAGCAATTACCAGAATAAGCCAGTAATAAACTTTATACATTCATTCATTCATTTATTCAAGAGAGAAACAGTCTAATATAATGACTGAGAGTAGGGCATCTGGGTTGAAATCCCACCTCTGCCACCTAGTAGTGGAGGGGCTTTGGGCAACTTTCTTAGCCTCTCTCTCTATGACTCAGCTGAGTCACAGAGTCCCTATCTGTGAACTAGAGATAATATTAGTATCTACCTCAAAGAGCTATCATAAGGCATAAGTGAATTAATTACATGTATTTTTCAAACAGAGCTTGACACGGTATAAGTACTCAGGTAGTGTTAAACATTGCCACTGCTGTTCATTAATTCAAGTTTTACTGAAAACTGCCCACTGTCTTATGCTGCTTGGCAAAGTAGAAAGCCGGGCAGATTTTTTTTGAATCAGGTAGATTCGACCTCAAGCCTCTGCCCTCCTACTTAACTAACCTCTCTGAACCCAAGTTTTCTTATCTATAATATGAGGGCAATAATACCTACCTTGAGTGGTTATTGTGAGGATAAAATCAGAAATCTTTGTGCAGGGTCTTGTATATAATGGATACTCAGTGAACATGAGGTTCTTTCCCTGCTCAAAAGAAGTTTCCCCACTTAATTTATTTTTTTTAATTTTGTAATAGATCTTTATTGGAGTATAATTGCTTCACAATACTGCTTAGTTTCTGTTGTACAACAAAGGGAACCAGCCACATGCGTACACAATACGCATATCCCCTCCTTCTTGAACCTCCCTACCACCCTCCCTATCCCACCTCGGTAAGTCATCGAAAAGCACTGAGCTGATCTCCCTGTGCTATGCGGCTGCTTCCCACTAGCTAACTGTTTTACATTCGGTAGTGTATATATGTCGATGCTACTCTCACTTTGCCCAAGCTTCCCCCCCCCCCCGCCCGCTGTGTCTGGTCTTTGTTGTGGCATGCAGGATCTTCATTGAGGCATGAGGAATTCTCTCTAGTTGTGGCGTACAGGTTTTCTCTCTCTAGTTGTGGCACGTGGGCTCTCTAGTTGAGGTGCATGAGCTCAGTAGTTGTGGCACGAGAGATTAGTTGCCTTGAGGCATGTGGGATCTTAGTTCCCTGACCAGGGATCGAACCTGCGTCCCCTGCATTGGAAGGCGGATTCTTTTACCACTGGACCACCAGGGAAGTCCCTAGGGTGTTGCACCTTTTATTGACTTTCTATTGCCATGCAATTTCACAACTCTGTAGGCCTAGAAGATAACATGTAGAAAATTGATAGTAGTCCCCACTTAATTTAAACTGTGCATCTCCACCCTCAGCCCCTAAAGAAACCCCAGAGTGAGGAGGGTAATTTCAAACGCTTTATGGGCTTATTCATGAATGAAGTTCATATTCTTTTTCAGAAACTACACTTTCTTGCCCTTTTCAGCACAGTATGAAGCTATTTAATTGACAGGAACATGAACGTGGACGTTTTACATCTCCCACTGCTATCAGACCCTTTCCCAATACCATAACCCACTTCCTCTTCCTGCCCCACTACCACCTTGAGCAATCAAAGTAAGAAAACATGGGCACCAGCCCACAGAAAACACTCTTGGTCGTCCTAGAAAGCATAGATTGCCTGGGTCTTTATTTTCAAAGCTGACTACATGGTTTTCTCTGGCACAGCTCTTCTGATGGCAGCTTGCTCCAGATGCCTGCCCTTCCTGCCTGCGGTCCTTGTGGTGGCCTTGCCCTGGGTTCTTAGTACCCACCTTTTTCTGGCTCACATGAGCCCTTTGCATCTTGATATAAAGTTGCCTAAGAAGACAAGTCTTAAGACTCGTTTCCAACGTAGAATGAAAACTTTGTCCTGTTCAGGGAATGGAAATTTTTCACCTGCACCTGGAGATTCCTGAAGTGTCCTTTCCCTCAATCCTTGAAAGCTCACTTATTCTACACTGTGGCCGACCCTAAATGGATAATTTACTAGAAAGACTTTCCTGCTATAGGGTTTTGGGGGACTGTTTGGGCAATATAGACTATCCACAAAGATAAGCAGACTAAAGCATGTGACTAGCAACGGCAAAATAAAAAATGCTCTAACAAGACTAACAGGGTGTCTTTGGATTTCAGGGAACAGATCCGTCAAGGCCTAGAAGAACTCCAGAAGGTTCTGCCAGGAGGAGACACTTACATGCATGAAGGATTTGAAAGGGTAATTTTAAAAGAGTTTTAAACTCCAAAAGAAGATTGTGATGTGGAAACATCAACACAGGGATGGCTGATGAGATGAGACACACATATTAAAGGAACTGAATAACACCCAATGGCAAGAGTGAAAACAATTTTCCATAAGTGTGTACACGATACCTCCATCCAAAAGAGCCAAATAAATGAAATTTCTTCCTCCTTCCCTGACACTGATGAAGGGTCTCTTAGCTAATGCTTGGCCAGAACTCATGAATCATGCCACACACAAGTCCTCTCTATTCCCAAGGTAACCTTTTCTATATATTTCTTCAGAGGTTGAGACAGAATTGCAATGACTTCAGGCTTCAGCAAAACAAGTCCCAGTCTATGAGAGGAAAGATATTGATCCAGGGTAACTTCAGAGGACATCATCCATTGATATTTGAGTGAAACCTGGGTGAATTACATAAAGAATCAAGACTGACCCAACACTGTGGATCCAACACCAGAGATCACTGCCCACTATGGCATTTGTAGTAGCAAACAGTGGCTATATGTCTAATGGCTCTTTCATATGTTTTTCAGGCCAGTGAGCAGATTTATTATGAAAACAGTCAAGGTAAGAGTATATTCCTAATTACCATTATGAATTTTTTAACTTTTTTCTGTGTTTCCTTCTGAAAAAGTGCCTCAGTAATTTCATGTTTGAAAAGACACAGGATATTGCCTCTAATCCTTAAACACAGACTTCATCACAGAGAAGGAATGTGTAGAAAGATGGCACGAATGAGGTCAAATTCTACTGTCCTGATGATTCCAAAAAAAAAAAAGTTATTTAAAAGTAATTAAGATCTCATTATGGGCTACAGTCTGTAATGCTCATGAACAGTTTTGCATGTTGAATTCATTAAGTTAATACGTACTTGGAGGGGTTAGTAAAGTCTTAGATTTTTATGTCAAATTTAATTTTCTTGTCCTTCTCTGAGCTCCAAGCCTCTTCATTGCTGTGATGATTTTAGATTAAGATACCAGTTTGGCTTAAACTTTCCTTCATTTAAGTGGAAAAAAAGGAATAAAATGTACTTAATAGCATGCTTAGCACAGAGAAATAATATTTATTATTATTATAATTTTAGCTATTATTACTACCCTGTCTTTCATGGGTAGCATTTCTTTATCTGAAGCAAATCTCTTCAAAGACGTTCAGTATTAGAGTGGGGATTTTTCTCCCAGGCCTGTGGAGGTGTCCACATCCTCTTTCGCTCTAAACTGCAACAAATAGGTCAGACCCAATATCAACAGCAACGCTTGTTATTATAAAGACACCATCATCAATGTTACTGGAAGTTTCAAAATCACTGAAAGAATTCTAGTAGGTTTTGCCAACTGCAAAACTAATACTTCCAGTAATACTTCCAGTCAGCTTATAAATCATGATGACTGTTACTCTTTGCCAAACTCTTCAACAGATGTTGCATATGTGGTCAAGGACAGCACGTGAGAAGGACCCCTGAAAGGCTCAGGTGGTCGAGTTTGCCCTCGGGCCTTGGCGAGAGTCATGTGGACTGTTCCTAGGAAATAGTCATGTTTGATTCACTGTAGCTACTCCCAGCTATCAGTCCAGCAACCATTTCACCAGGTTTGGCCTTTTTTTTAAGATAAGACTTGGAAACCCAGAAACAAAACATATTCCCCCTTAGAGTCTGTCCCACATTCTTCTTCATGCCAGAGCTACTTCGAGTCCCCAAAGAAAAGTTGCTGATTCTCACAATACTGACCTTGTGTGGGGGAGCCGCGAAGAGACAGACTCCCAGGGCCGAGAGGGAGTCTCCCTTGGTGCAGCGGGATGAACTGAGTGGGTCTGTGTTGTTTGAGCAGGATACAGGACAGCCAGCGTCATCATCGCCCTGACTGATGGGGAGCTGCATGAGGACCTCTTCTTCTATTCGGAGAGGGAGGTAAGCGACGGCCCGGGCCTATGTCTGACATGGAAATGGCGCTTCTTCCTTCTGAAATGGGCTGCAGTCTTTCCACTCGGGCAAAATGTTAAGTGTTCTTTGTAAAGTCCCTGGATAAAATAGTGTCCCGTATGTGAAAGATAATAACAATAACTCATTTTTAAAGTGAATCTTCATGTCTCACACCTGGTAGGTATTTTTCCCTTTTCCACAGATTTGCATATTACTCTGTGTTTTAAGGGACAAAATATATCTGCCATGCCTTTCTCGAAAGCAGTGTTGAAATACCATATATAACTTTTCAACAAATCCATTGGTACTATTTTTCCTTCATTTCTACTAAAACCAGGAGGGAAAAGAATTACTTGAAATATGCGAAAGCCAATTTTGTCAAAATGTATTAATCACTGAAATTCTTCCTCTAAGAACCAAAGCTGAACATTAATTGTAAATTAATGTAATTGTAAAAAAAGTAAATTGTAATCTCTCCTTCAGTATTTCTTTTTTCCTTCTCTTTATGCCCTTACAAAGCACTCCTTAAAGCAAGTGAAGGAATCTTCTCTAAATGAAGCTTTCAGTTTATAAAGAGATTCAGAAAAAGAGGTTTATCTAAGAGTTGAAAAGTGATGTTTATATTTAGGAAATTCTTTTCTTTCAAATTCCACATTTGAGCTATATGTATATGTGGCCCCAGGAAACCAGTTCACCATAGGCATGTACTGAAGCCTCAATAGCGACAAAGGCTCATTCAGGCCAAGTTAGAAAGAAACACAATGAGGAAAAAGACAGGCAGTGACGGAGGGAGATGCCAGCCTCTGGAGGAGGAATCAATCAGAGAATTACACTTATCTCAAGGTCTTGACTACTATTTCATTTAAGTTCAGCTTCCTCCACAAGCAAGAAATTGATATGCATTCATTCATTCATTCATTCGTTCAGTGCTAACTGAGAGCTTGGCCTGTACGGGCGCTTTGCTAGACACTAGAAACACACTGGTGAGTAAGACACAGTTGCTGCCTTTATGGGCTTTACTGTGTAATACTGTTCAGCTTTTTGAAGCCTCTGTTGGCAAAGGGCATGAGGAAATTAAGTGGATAAATGCATTACTGACCCCCTACCCTAACTTGTACAAAATACACAAAGGGGAAACCCACAAGTAAATATGACAGAGGCTCCCTGAGCATCTAGGAAATAATATATTTCTATGCTCTACAGTTGAGACTGACTGTATAATGGGAATGCAAAATGGCTTATTTGGATGCTAAACAACCATCAACTAAAGTAAAAACCCTAATAAGGAAATAACTGAATATAAAATAAACGATAGGTGTCAGAGGTTTAAAGTAGAGGTTAGTAGAAAAGAATTCTAGGTATAGCACACACAAACTTGGAAAAATATTTGCAGTGCCAATGCCAATAGGACGAAGATGTCTGAAAAAGAAAGATAAAGCTCAGGATATATAAAGAAAATGAGCCTTTCCATTTTTGATGATTCTGTATACAGCCCAACTAGAGGAGAAAAGCCATAGAAGTCGTTGCAGAGAAGGCTGGGGCTAGACTGTACCTAAAAGTTTATTTTATCCTGAAAGCAGCAAGAAATATTTCTAACATGAAGGAAAAACGATGTATGTTTCTGCCCCTTCTACAATTCAGTGTTAGTCACAAGTGGGTTTGAGTACTAAGAGAGGGGAAAATGGGATGCGATTCAAATCAATATGCATATATTGAGCACCTACTGTATGTTTACTGTCAATGATTTATTAAGTTTCTACTGTATATACCAAGGATTTCCAATTTTTGTTTTCTCTTCTGAAACGAAGAACCTGGAAGAGCCTGTAATAAATCAGATATTAAAATCAAGCCAAAATCTGGATATTATTCATTAGGTTGCCCTCAATACTTACTTGTAGATAAAGTCGTGGGTTCACCCACTCAAATATGGACCTTAAATCCCATACCATTGACCCAGTGCCTTCTTTGGGAATAAAAAAGGCCATATTCATGAAGGTGCTGACATTGATGAGTATCTGCATTGTTCTACGCCTCATGTGAGGAGCTCTGCATTTATTTTCTCATTTAATGTCCAAAGTACTTTACAGAGAAAAGCCAAGTGTCAAACCCAGGTATGTTGGATTCCAAAGGTCACATCCTTTCCGATAGAGCACGCTGCCACTACAAAGGAAGAACGTATGTCAATAAAAATCCATCAGAGGAATAGAAAAGATAATCATTTCCCCAGAATATTTAATATGATGTATCTTAGCCTACAGTATCCTTTTCTTCCCCTCGTCATTCAAAGCTTCTCATCAAGACTCTACTTCTGTGGCTCTTCCTCAACATTTCCCATTAGACTAATCACTCCCCTCACATCCACCATATAGCATTAGAATGTGATGTTCACTGGAGAATTGGCTCTTTGGGGACAGGGATTGCCCTCTCCCTTGTGGTACCTGGCATATAGTAGGTGCTCAGTAAATACCTGATCACTGCAGTTAGACTGGGTGATCCAAAAGGAGTACATTTGCCACTGCTTCTCTCTCTAAATGTCTTTTCTTTCATTGGCCCAGGCTAACAGATCCCGAGATCTTGGTGCGATCGTTTACTGTGTGGGTGTGAAGGATTTCAATGAAACACAGGTATGAGCATGGATTTCCTCAGGTATGGGAGCATACTCAGCTTGTGAATGATAGAAAACATGCAGTCGGTGCAGAGGGTGCGTCAGCAGCATAAGTACCCATTAGATGGATGATTTTTCCAGAAATGCTAAGCAGGGAGGGAATTATTGGATGTGTGAGGGATGTGAACTTATTTGCTAATGTGCTTGAGGGTCTTCAATGCAGACCATCCAGGCAGCATCTTTTTTGGTTGACTTTCTTAGTACATGTTAAATTGCCAGGAGGTCAAAATAGATCGAAATTAACTTGGAAAACTTGTTGGTTTTTTTTTTAATTTAATTTGATAAATCTGATTTTCTTATTTAAATGGCAAACATCCCTTTTTTCTCATTAAAGGTTCAATGCATTTCAATACGCCCCAAAATGGAAATAATTGGCCAGTGGGCAAAAAAAGTCTGTCCAAGTGTTCACAATAAGCAAATTGTAAAAATGTGTTAGCAACCTAAATAGACGTCCTTCCATGTACTTCATAGTTTCTTTTTGTTCTAATAACATTGACAAAGTTCAGGATATGTTGTTAAATGAATAAAATAGGGTTACAAAACAGTATGGGAATAGTATGAGTGTACTTTTTAAATAAAATGTGTGTATTTGTATAGGAAAAGTTTGAAAAACCATATCAAATTAACAGTAATAGAAAGATGATGGATGGATGGATGGACAGATGAATTGTTAATAACTTTTTTATTTGAACACTCCTGGTTTTTTGAAATTTCCCAATGATTGTGTATTACTTTTACAATCAGTAAAAATCCTGGCACTGACTGACTGTGGCAATCACAGCACTAGACAGAGTTTGGGAGTAGAAAATCTCTGCAGATCAGTTTCTCCTTTCTCCAGTCCTCGGCTCCACAAAGCAACCAAACCAATCGCAAGGGTCCTTTCCTCAATGAGAAGTTTCGGTGAAAGATAAGGGTCCCCATTCATTGGGCTCGCCCAACACCAAAGCTTGAATTTATTTTTAAAGTTGCTTTGAAAGGAAACTTGAGTCTGTTTGATTCGAATATAGTTGCCAACAGAAATGTGGTTGAATGGGAGAAAGAGAAGCCAATGGCCTGCCCCCAAATCCATAAATACATCAACCCAGGCCAAATGTTCATCTAGCTGGGCAATCTTACCGCTGGTCCCAAGGAGACAAGTATTAAAACAAATGTAAAAGCTGGAACCGACCCTCCTTACTCTGGACCCGCTCCAGAGTAAGTCCCCTGGAAATCTCATTATGACTGAGGGCTTCTCAGAGAGGTCCCTGAGCCCAGGCAAGCCCTCAAGTTCCTGTGGGTTTTAAAAGGAGATGGAGGCCCCTGGACCCAGTGGCTTTCCTCAGTTCTCCACGTGCAAGCCTGACACATCTCCTTGTGCGTTTGCTGTGTCCTCAGCTGGCCCGGATCGCAGACAGTAAGGACCACGTGTTTCCGGTAAATGATGGCTTCCAGGCCCTGCAAGGCATCATCCACTCAGTGAGTAGAGCACTTCCTCTGAGAGTGGATACCGGGCACTTTCTGCCCCCTGACCTGCTGTAGATACCCCAGTTCCATCTCACTAAGGCTGGTGTTCTTCTATATTTCTTTGTATATCTTTATATCTGTCGTGTTTCACGTCTCCATCCTGCCGTTCACACATGTTTCTTTTCTCATTCTCCTGTGCCAATTCTTTACCCTACAATGGAAAATTAAAAATGGAAAGGAAACTTGCTCTGGCAGCGAGCCAAACTTCAGGCAGTTCGCATACTGGAAGGACTGCAGCTGATGCCGTGCACTTGACCGACCTCAGCTTTCCCAACCGTGACTGAACGCAAGCTGCTTTCTGAACATTACAGGCTCAGCCTAGATCGCTTGGCCGTCAGAGGCACTTTCGACCAGTGGTTTTCTATCTTGGCTGCCCATTGATGATTATCTGAACAGGATTTTTAAGATCTTCCCAGGTGATTTTAATGGAACCACTGCATTAGATCTATAATCCCCAAATAGGAAGGTTTCTTTTTCTTTATATTAAACTTTTATTCATTTCATGAATGGAACTTACCTGGAGTCACAACATAGATTCTTTTTTTTTTCTTTTTCTTTTTTTTTGTGGCCCTTTGGTTTTTTGGTGTTTTTTTTTTTTAATAGTTGATTTACAATGTTGTGTTAGTTTCAGGTGTACAGCAAAGTGATTCAGTTACACACATACATGCACACACACACACACACATATATTCTTTTCCAGATTCTCAGATTCTTTTCCCTTGTAGATTATTATAAGGTATTGAGTATAGTTCCCTGTGCTATACAGTAGATCCTTGTTGGTTATCTATTTTATGTATAGTAGTGTGTATCTGCTAATCCCAAACTCCTAATTTATACCTTCCCCTGCTATCCCCTTTGGTAACCAGAAGTTTGTTTTCTATGTCTGTGGGTCTATTTCTGTTTTGTAAATAAGCTCATTTATATCATTGTTTTAGATTCCACATATAAGTGATATCATATGATATTTGTCTTTGTCTGGCTTACTTCGCTTAGTATGACCATCTCTAGGTCCATCCATGTTGCTGCAGATGGCATTTTTTCATTCTTTTTCATGGCTGAGTGATATTTCACCCTCATTGTAACATATGAGGGTTTCAACGTTCCCCAGAGTTTGCACCGTCACCAGCCCTCTTTTTCATCCCATCCTGGTTTTTTATCATCCCTTTCCTATCAGTGAACAGGACCTGGCTTCCTGGGCCTCTCTTTTCTACCATCCATCCCCAGGCTAGGCCCTTGGTCCAGCTGGAATATTGGAGGATGCGAGTCTTTGAAGCCTCAGCCAGAAGGCCTGTGTGTGTGCTGCTCCTATAATAAAGTCCAGGGTTGCTGAAGCCTCCATCTTTAGGTTTGGGGACCAGGCAGACAGACAGTGGTCTCTCCAGTTGGAGCTCACGAGGCTTCAGACTTGGGGTCCAGGATGCAGATTCAGTGCTCAGAGGATCACTGTCCTCTTAAGATGTCAGTGGGGTCTTAAGCCAGGTTTACCCATCAGGAGCTTGGGATCTGCCCAGCTCCCGCAGACTGACCTAGGAAACCTCCAACCTGGATGTGCCTCATGCTCCCTCCCCCTCCCTCCAAGGTTTGCTTAGAACCCCAGCAGAGTGGAAAGCAGAGTAAGAAGTAGGAACTTTGGAGCTGGTCAGCCCAGAGTTGAAAGGCTGACCCAACAGCTTACCATTTATAGATCCTTAGATGAGGTATTTCGCTTAGTTCCATATTTGTATAAGGGATTAATGAAAGACACATGTCGTAGACTTGTCTGAGGATTACAAGAGATAACACTAGTGAAAATACCTAATATTTTTCCGGGCACATAATCAGTCCTCAAGACATATGAATTATTTCCTCTTCCATGACCCTTCACCATCATATGAGAAACCTTGGTGTCAGCTTCCCTCCTCACCCTCTAAATTTTCTTGCATATGCATAAAAATCACCTGGGGAATCTTGTTTGCAATACCCATTCCCAGGCCCTATCCCCAGGAGCTTCTATCTCACAGTCAGTATGTGAGGGAGCCTATGAAACTGCATCTTTTAAATCTGCACGTTTTAATCAGTGCCCCAGGTGTTGTACTTCCACAATATTGATAGATGTGACCTTACGTTTTCAGAACTGTGAAAAATAATTCCACCCCAAGTTGGGAGATCCTATCCTAAATATGTCCACGTGACAGTCATCTTCTTTAAGATGTGTTTGCAAGGAACAGAAACACACTGAAACCATCTTAACCAGAAAGTGCAAATTATTGAAAGTGCCAATTATGGATCCTCAGGTGAGGGACCCCTACTGTAAATAAGTTCTGGGATCAGTGTGGCATACTTGACAGTATAAGTGACAAGAAATGTAATAACCAGGTGAAACAACACCCAAATAGTGATTTGGATAGACAGTTAACAGCAGGATTGGGGCCTGACCATGAATCCTGTGGCAGCTCAGAGGCGGACTGTTCTGGACCGGAGCCTTCATGAGAAACTGGGGTAGAGGATGGGTGATGGGTAGCACCAGAGAAGAGATGGCATGACCTCAGCCCAAAGACTGGAAAAGAGCAAGCGTATTTTTAAGACAATAATAATACCTATGTGTCTAGTGGGAGAGTTTGGATAAAGGAGTCAGGAGTAATGGGAAATAAGCTGAGACATTGGGTTAGAAGCAGATTGATGAGAGCCTTGAAGGAACTTTGACTCCAAATTAGTGTAATCACTGAAACATTTTGAACGTCTAACAAGTAATATTTAAGAAGAGAATCTGATGGCAGTGTCCCTATATAGAGAAAGGAGACTGGGGAGGCCCAGAGGCAGGAACCCAGGCATGAGGCTACTGCAGAAGTCCTTTCTTCAGATGGCTGGGTTCGAACAGGGACAGCTCTTACCTGTTCAAAGGTTCTTATGAGCCATGTGCCACATTATTTAACAGTTGGTTCCTACCCAAATAATTTGAGTATTTTTTAATCTGCATAAATTGTTGTTGTCCTTGAATATTTCAACCTTAGCAACTCACCCAAGCTCAACATGAACCCAGATGTTTGTAAAACTCTCCCTACCCCCAATGGAAATCACCCCAAAGATGTTTAAGAAATTTTAGTGAAATAGTCTTCCAAAAGGGGGAAAAAATAATTTGAGACTCCAAACGTTTAGCCGAATGATAGCATTCTTGTGAGCTTTTATCTGGGATTTATGCTAGCGGTTTCCATCCTTCCAATACTCGAAACCCATGTTTATCGCAGTTGTTAATTCATTTGCCTGGACAGGAAAACAGGGACAAGCACAGCACAACTCGTCTTTCTCAATTCAGACAGAAAAAATTATGGCCTGAAAGTTGGTTAACTAATTTTAAGAAGTAGGTTCATTTCTCCTTCTGGATACTGAAAAGAAAGCTCTTGTTTCCTCCCCCCTCCCCGCCACCCCCGCCATCTAAAGCGTCTCTCCAGCTTTCTCCCATGGACGTTGTTTTGTGGCTGGTTATTTTCTCATAATAAAGTAGGACTGGGCTTAATTATCCAAAATAGGAGTGCAGAGCAGCGTTCAAGAGCTCAAATAGTTCATGAAGTTTTAGACCCATGGTGACCTTCCTTTATTATTGAGGTGTAGTTGATCTGCAATAGAAGTTTCAGCTGTACAGCATAATGATTCAATATTTTTATAGATTATACTCCATTTAAGGTTATACATTATTTGCTATATTTCCTGTGCTGTACAATATATCGTTGTAGCTTATTTATTTTATACATGGTAGTTGTACCTCTTACTAGTGACCTTATTTTTAAATCCCCAATCAAGATGCAGGGGCTAATATTTATTCATTCCTCTAAGACTCATTGAAAACGTTTTATGGTAGACTCTGACCATTTGGTTATAAGTAAGCAGGTAGACGCCCTATCCTGGTGGAGCTTATAGTCTGGTGGGAGGGACACATAAAAACAAGTCAATAAATAAATATGTATAATTATGTGACACATGGTATATAAGAAGTAACATATGACTGAGATTAAGAGTAAAGTTGGAAAAGACCTCAGGCCCCTGTGCAGAGATAAGCTGAAGGTGAAATAGAGTTGTTCATCGAAAGAGCATGGATACAACATTCTTGTCAGACCAGAACCCTAAGATGGTATATAACAGAATGAAAGAAGAGTAGGGCTTGGGTGGAAAATGACAGAAGATGAAGGAAGCAGCAAGCAACGGCTAAATCATGAGCAGCCTTGAAAACTCTGCTATTTTACTGTAAGGGCAGTGGGCAAACGTACCACATACAAAGCCTGACAATGGAACAATCATGCTTGCAGTCAAGACTCTCAGGGAATCTAGAGGTCATGGCGCTTTACCCAGCTTCCCTTTGGATAATGAATAAATAAACACTCAGGACAAGTATTCATGAGGCCTGTGAAGAAGAAGAAACATTACTATGATTTACTGAGCATCTTCTTTCTACCAGCTCCTCTGTTAAGCATTTCCACAACCACTCTCTGAAGAGGGCCTTATTATCCCCATTTTACAGGTGAGGAAACTGAGGTGCGGGCAGTTAGATAAACTGCCCCAAGTCTGCCCATTCTTAATGGTGGAGGAGGGAAGTCTGGGTCCAGAGAGCCTGCTGTTTCCACAATACTGGGCTGTGAATGTCTGAGGAAGTGGAAAATCACCATTGGATTATCAGAAGCTGGTTATTCAAGGCATGGATACATCAAGTCCCCGGATTCTCTGCTTCCTCAATCTGATTCCTGTGTTTTGGTCTTTTTACTGTTCCTCAATCCTCTCTACTTTAAGGAGGAAGTACTTATGTTTCAGATTTGCATAACATGTTATTTTTCAAAGTGCCTTCACTTGTTTTCCATTTTAATCTCCCATCAGTGGGACATAGGAAAAAGGCAGAAAGAAATCAATGCCTGTAGATAACTTATTTGGGGGCCAAACATTGTTCCTTTTTCCCATTTCATATTATCCTAGTTAAAAATCACAACAGCCCTAGGAGGGAAATATTCCCATTTTACAGATGAAGAAACTGAGGCTCAGATACCCTGCACGAGAGCACACAGCTCTAATGGGGAGATCAGGGTTGGAACCCAGTTCCATGACTCCAGAGCCCAGGCTTTCTCCCACCTCTATTTCCTTAGGAAGGTAAAAATAAGAAAAGTCATCATTTAGTGAATTCTTAGGCTCTAGACCCTGTGAAAATCACTTTACATAGTCATCTCATCAAATTCTCACCACCACCATTTAATGTAGATATTATTACTCCTTCTAGAGAAGCACATACTCTAAGGACAGAGAGATGAGCTAACTTGTCCAAGACTACACAGCAGTGGGCGGTGATCCGGAATAGACTCAGCTCTGTCTCTAAGGTCCATGACAAGGTGACCGTAGTGCTCTAGTGAATGAGGTGGGTAGGCCAGGAAGCAGCTCCATTTCAGAGAAGGGGACCCTGAAGACCAAAAACGTGAAATGACTTGACACAGTTCACACAGTTATAGCAAAGGCAAGACCAGAAGCCAGGTGGGTTCTCTGATCTGAGTGTACCATGGGTGGTGGGCAGGAGAGCTCTTTGCCGCTTACTATTAGGTGGAGAGTGCCTCTGAAAAATCTGTTTCTGCTCAATGGATGAAATTCCATCATCATGAGAAGCTGGCGACTTGACACAGGCTGAAAGGAACGTCTTCCCTTCCACACTCGCTCAGGACTCTACCTCAGAGGACAGAATTCCTTCTTGCTTTTGCAGAACTTGGTTGATAAAATAAGACAAAATTTGGATGGTTGGAAGATTGGAGCCCTTTAAGCCAGTAAAACTGTAAAGGAAGAAACTATGCCTTTGCCTTTCCTTATTGTGGCTTCCTCGGGGAATTTCCATTGACCACAACTGGTGAATGTAGCGCCAGCCCTCAAGTGAAAATATGAAGCAAAGGTCCAGCGAGGCTCCTGGGTCTTTGTTTGCCTTTTCAAAAGTGCTGCAGGCAGTGAAATGGGAACCTACATGAAAGCTGGGTTTGGATAACCCTGAAATGGGTCTGCAGCTTTGAATCCCAACACTTGGCCTGGTTACCATGATGCCAACTCCTCCCAGCTGTCCCCACTTCTTGTGCAATGAAGGGCGGTACCTGGAACCAGGCACACTGTCTCTGAGAAGGAGAACCCAGTCACTGGCACCAAGCCATCTCCGTCTAGGAGCATTTCCCTACAATAAATATTTAAGCCTGCGTAGGGCTTCCTATTAATGCGAGGGTGAGTCAGCGCCTAGAGCTTTCTACATGTCTGATCAACAATAAACAAGTATTGGGCAAACATGACCATATTTGCAAGGATTTCTTGCAAGTTTTGGCACAAACATCCTGTTATCAAGGAAGCTTTAAAATTACTGAAACTGAGGAATGAATCTATTCCATGGTGTATATATATTTATTTATTTATGAAAACCATGTCCTGTGCTGATTTCTCCCTTCCACTCATGGGAAGGTGAATCATGGGAAGGTGAAAGAAATGGAGCCCCTGATCCAGCCCTGGTGAAGCTTTGACAAAGGCAAAGCCCATCTTCCTTGCTTCCCTCCCATCTACTCTTCCAAGACCCCACGAGGAGCTGCGAAGGGTTTTCCTCAAATCAAAATCTGAATCACATTCCTGTAGTCCTGGAAAATACCTGAATTTACTGAAGCAACTCTCTTTCCAGGGCTAGCAGAGGGGAAGGCCCGTTTCAGCAACAGCCCTTCTCTTAATCAGCCTCATTTGTGGTTGGAAGAACCCATCCTTATTTGCGATCGGAAGAAACCACTCTCTCCTCCTTTGCCCCATCTGAATGCCTTCTCGAGTTCTGTCTCAACTTCAAGGCTACGCTCCTGTCCTCTCTTCTCTGAGGAGCCTGCCTTGGTCTCTCCTACACCTTGAACTCTCCCTGCCTTGAACTCCAGTGGTACTAATTGTTGGCATCACTTGTTTGGCACGTGCCTTTCCTCCTGGTCAGACGCTGAATTGTGCAGTCACAGAGACCGCCCCCTTTGTCGTATTCCCCGTGGTGTCCAGTGCATTTATATGCCGGGCTGTGCATATGTGTTCATTGTAAAGCAGGGCAGAGGACTGCAGAGTGTTCGGACCTGCACTGCACCACAAGTGGGCAGTTCTGTGGCTCCGTTTCTCGTAAAAGCCCGTTAGTCCTTCCCCCACCCTCTTTTCCAGGACCATATCTATAAAAGATGGCATTTTGTGCCCCATTCACATTAGCAGGCCTGGAAACATAAATAGAATCAATTGTTGTTTCTGTAGTGGGCAGAAAATCTTTTTAAAAAATCATTTGCCTCAGCAGTCTTTAATTAGACTCAGACTTTGCAGGCATTCGGGCCAGGCATTACAACTAAGCTATTTTTTCTATTTGGCTTATGAAATAGTCCAAATGTAATTTAAAAAGTCCCATTGCTTGAATAGGCTACAAAGATTGCAGAGGGGCATGTTCAGTTAATCCTCAGGTCACCCCACACCCCTCCAGCTCCTTCTCCTATATCTAGGAATCTGTTAAGACTCATTGTAAAAGCAAGAGCAGAATTTAGAACAAAACCCAGTGAAACGCTGCAGGGTTTAGCTCCCAAGGAGGGCCACTGACTTTGCCAGTATTCAGCAGATCAGCGAGCTTCTCTTACTAAATAAACCACGTCTCGGAATTCACAGTTATCTGAGCTTTCCTTCTGAAAACAGGAGAGGAAAGTGGTTTCACGGAATAAAAATGAATTTCCTCGGTTTCAGAACCTTGTTTGTCCTGTGCTTCTTCACACCAGACTCTCGTTGAGTGTGAAACTAACTGAGAGAAGAGTAGCATTTATTTAAGTGAGCTGGGTGCCCCCCTCCAGACAAAAATTCTTGTATGTTTTGAGGATGGGCTTTATTATCTAAAATTCAGTAACTTCTTAAGAATATCTTTCTTGCATGTTGGAATATTTATTTGGTATAATGTATGACTGTAACATAAAATCATAGATGAATCCCAGAAAGATGTGTGTGTGTGATAGTAAATTTTTATTTTAAATTCAGATTCTGTAGAACTGGATATGAATCTAGGATAATGTCCATAGTTAATAATAGATATGCCTATTGATTTTAAGTGCAGAGTGCATTTTACTTAGGAAAGGTGACTATCTTTTTTTTTTTTTCAAAATTTTATTAGAGACCAAATAGTTTCAGAATTCATGGGGGCAACATTGGCAGTCCTGAAGGCATGGGTGAGCCAGTTTTGGGTCCCGAGCTCCCTGGCCTTTTGTAAAAGCAATAGCCTGCAGGCTTACCCAATGTGCATTCTGCCATCAGCTATATTAGTGTACCTGGGACCCTGCGCCCCACCCCCCAAACATATACTTTTACATTTTTCCCAAATAAAGGGGTCAAGGCCTTTTACACAGCAGGCCCATCTAGACCTTAGACATGGGGACATGATACATCTACAACGTTATTGTTTAAAAAGATAAGCCATTTAAAAAGAGGGAGGTGTTGAAGTAGGCCTCCTGGGAAGGCAGTCCCCAAAGACTTGATAAGAAGAGGGAGATGTTACAAGATGCTGAACATAGCCTTGTATTCAAAAGACTATAAAAGATTAATTTAAAAGATTTAAAATTTAATTTAATTTAAAAGACCAGAAAAGATTATATTTACAGGGAAAAAGAAAGACTGATACATAATATACTAAAATGTCAGTTAATGAAGCCATGCAGAAAGTGTGCCATTTATTTATTCAATAAGTGTTTATTTAGTGCCTACTATGTGCTAGATTAGGCCTTGTGGGTACAGTGGTGGATAAAAACAAATCTCCTTGCCTTTATAGAGGTTATAGTCTGAGGAAGATAGACAATGACCAAACAATCAAAAAGATAAATATATAATTATAAACCACAGTGAGTCCTCTTAGCAATTTATACTAAAATGTGAATTAATACAGAAATATTTCATTGGTAGACTTAGGTCACAAAATCCATACTGGATTTGGAGGGTGACTGGGAGAGGGAGGTTAAGGAAAACTAGGTTTTCGTCTTAGAGAACTCGAAAGATGTAATTGGGCAATAGATAGTTAACCACCCGTGGGCCAGCCTACTTCAAGCTCCAGACATCTTTGAAGCAGAAGGTACCCTTCACAACAAGTAAGACACTAAGAAACATGCTGTCTAGATATGTGGAAGGAAAAGGACCCTATACTATGAATGGATAAAGGAAACTGGTCTTGTATTAACACACAAAAAGTCTTCCAGCAGGAAGTGGCCAAGTAAATAAAGACCGATACTTTATTAGGGAAGGAGGCAGAGCAGTTAGGGGGGAAAATATTAGGTATGCTTATGGTAAGGGAGGGATTCATAACAACTCTATGCAAATATTCACAATCTTTAAGTATTCTTGAGAAATCTCTGCATAAAGTCTGAACTTTATGAAAAAGGACTTTAGATTTTTAGAATCTATATATAATATATATATATACAACCTGGACTGGTTCACAATGGATTTCACTTTTTCTTTTTAATAAATTTATTTATTGATTTTTGGCTGCGTCGGGTCTTCGTTGCTGCGTGCAGGCTTTCTCTAGTTGCGGCGAGCTGGGGCTACTCTTCGTTGCTGTGCGCGGGCTTCTCATTGCGGTGGCTTCTCTTGTTGTGGAGCACGGGGTCTAGGTGCGCTGGCTTCAGTAGTTGTGGCACACGGGCTCAGTAGCTGTGGCGCACAGGCTCAGTAGTTGTGGCACACGGGCTTAGTTGTTCCGTGGCATGTGGGATCTTCCCGGACCAGGGCTTGAACCGGCGTCCCCTGCACTGGCAGGCGGATTCTTATCCACTGTGCCACCAGGGAAGTCCGATTTCACTTTAAGTCTATTAAGCAGCCCTTATTACTTGGCAAAGTTCTTTTACATCTGCTGCCTCTTTTACTCCCCCAACACTCTCATGAGGTGTGCAGGAGTGTCACTACCAGTAACAACCCATGTACTTACAATAGAGTTCTTTGCAGATTTCAAACGTGCTTACCCATATATCTTCTTTTTGAAATCTGCCCAAAAGGTAGCAGGAAAATATTATTAGCCATCTTTCAGGCATTTTCAGCAAATAGGACTTAGCAAGGGGCCAGTGATGGGTGATAGGATAGAAGCAGATATGAGCTAACCATCTCTGCCCGAGAGTAATAGCAGTAGTAGCAGTAATAACAGCGGTAACAGTCACAGCTACCATTGTTTGAGAACCGAATATGTGTCAGACATCCTACTAAGTGCTTTACTACTAAGGTTGTTCTGAGCACATTTCTGGTGCCTTGTTTTCATGAAGGGCACTTTTGGCTGATGGCCTAAGGTTGTTAAATACTATTTGTTGACCAATCCCATCTGTCTAGTTCTGTCTATAAAATAAAAACCTTGTCAGTTTTCCTTAATCTCACTCTTTTCCTCACTCTCTAATCCAATATGAATTTTACCACCTAAGTTCTATTGATTTTACAAACTAAATATCTCTGCATTCATGTCTATTACTCATTTTACCACCAGACAGCCCTTTGAGGTGTTTTTCTTGTTCTCATTTTACAGAAAAAGAAACTGAGATTCAGAAGTTTAATAACTTATCCAAATCCTCATGTCCAGTAAGTGATAGGGCTTGTATTTGGACATAAATCTATTTAAAGCCCAAATCTATTTTTTCTGTCTCCAGAGCCCAGGTTCTTAAGATTAAAACTACCATTATTTGAGAACTTCCAGGCCCTGTGCTATGGAGTCTGCCTATATTATCTCATTTAATCTTCCAACTGAACAACCTCATGCAGTCGGCGCTGTTCTTATCCCACTATTACAGATGAGGAAACAGAGACTCAGAGAGGTTATGGAACTTGCCCAAGGTCACAGTGCTCATGAGTGAGTTGACTCAAGCAATTCGACTCCAATTTAGTTTAATACTAAACTATTAGTATGTTAAACTGTTTCCCAGAATTGGGGTTCAGACTAGTTAAAGGACTTGTCAAGGACCACAGGTCAGGTAAGTACAGGACCAGGAGCAGGACCAGGACCCAACTCCTCACATTGGATCATGCTTGAGGCATGTGGTAGTCTTAGCCAGTCTCCATCAGAGGTCAGTTAGACTATCTCCTCTGACGTCGCCCCAACCCTGTGTGAATTCTTTCCACTCGGTCTAGTGATTTCCCTTCATCCATCTCCCAGTGCTGTGTCTCTACCTCCTCCATGGCTACCAGTGCCCAGGTCGGGGAGGGATCCTCTGCCTCCCCACCCCCATGCAGCCTCCAGTCCCTAGGCTGATCTGCTGTCTGCTGAGGTTCGGACAGACTTATTGCTGTACAGTCTGGGCTGCTAATAACCAAAGGAACCCCCCAAATCCACCCCATGCCATTGTGACTTCCTACCTTTTGAAACCAGACATTTCTAACTCATAGAAGCTACAGTCCCAGACAAGTCCTGCCCATGCCCCTCACTGATAAATTTTACTCCATTGGCTGCAATGCATCCCTTCCAGATGTTTTAAGTTAAGATTGGGAAAGCTGTGTTTTTACTGGATTGAATCACAGCCCTTGGCTGAAATTTTTTGGCCCTTTATACACTCCTTAGATTTATCAGCTAATTGCAGACACTTTGAGAGAATAATACAGCATGTGTTTATTATGACAAAACCTGTAAGTGTGTCTTTGTGGTCAGAGATTCACGGGTGTTTCCTTTACTCACCCCTGGCTAAGTGTTAGGGTTGGTTCAAAAATGTTGCTTCACGGGCTTCCCTGGTGGCTCAGTGGTTAAGAATCCGCCTGCCAGTGCAGGTGACATGGGTTCAAGCCCTGGCCCGGGAGGACCCCACATGCCGCGGAGCAACTGGGCCCATGCGCCACAACTACTGAGCCTGTGCTCTGGAGCCCGCGAGCCACAACTACTGAAGCCCGCGCACCTAGAGCCCGTGCTCCGCAACAAGAGAAGCCACCGCAATGAGAAGCCCGTGCACCGCAACAAACAGTAACCCCCGCTCGCAACAGCGAAGAGTAGCCCCTGCTCACCGCAACTAGAGAAAACCCGTGCGCAGCAACAAAGACCCAACACAGCCAAAAATAAATAAATCAATAAAATAAATTTAAAAAATAAAAAGAGTGGTGACCTCCCCAAACAACAACACTACAAGGGCTGAGTCACTTTAAAAAAAAAAATGTTGCTTCAAAGTCAGGAACTTAACATGGGTGAAGATTTCATTTATGTGTTTTGATGGAGTTTGGGGAATGGAGACAGGATAGATGGGATAGCCCAATTTTCATTCTTGGACTGTTGAAATCTTTAGTTGTAGATGATAAAGTAATTTATAAAAGGAGACAGAGGAATTTTATTTAAAACATAAACAAAGCTTTGTGTTGTTCTAATGTCACTGTTTAATAAAGTTCTCCATATGGGTTAATTCTGGATCTCCCAATGTGGCCTATTAAGAGATTTATACCTGAAGACATGTTGAAGGGCGTGCCTGCCTCTCTGAGTTATGGCAACCAGTAGCTAAGGTGGCCCTTCAGCCAGGAGGAGCCCAATGGCAGCAAACTGGGGGGAGAGGGGAGTGGACTTCATCACAGCTCAGATAGGGCAGTTGTTATCTGGGGTATGAGTCACTGGCAAGGATCTGGATGAAGATTTTGGCAAGCCCCAGTCCTAGGTTGCTGCTGCATCTGAAGGACCAATTGACCACTGGAAAGGCAGGATGGAAAAGCCAGAAGCAAAACATGGATGTCCAGGATACATCCTTGGGGTCCCTGATCCCCAGTCAGAATGTCAGTGAAGGGCTCAGAGGTGATGGCAGATCCTTGGGGACCAGGGAGAACTGAGGCTGCACCTATGTTTGAGATGGACGGTGACTGGGTAAGCCAGAGGGAGAAGAAATAAGGCAAACACTGACAAAAAGGAACAAATTGCTTTGACTGTGGAATGAGGCAGAAGCTGAAAACAAATAGAGGAATCAAAATACGAAAATGCCTTTAAATTGTAAAAGAATCAGAAATAATGTCAGGAAAAAACTGTCAGCTGGAAATCTGGATTTTAGAATTGTCAAGAAAAAGAAATACAGGCTGCCCTCTGTATCCGTGGGTTCCACATCTGCAGATTCAACCAACTGGGGATCAAAAATAGTGGGGGAAAAAATCCAGAAAGTTCCAAAACGCAGAACTTGAATTTGCTTCGTGCTGGTAAATATTTACATTAGCATTTCCATTGTATTATGTATTATAAGCAGTCTGGAGATCATTTAAAGTATATGGAAGAATGCGTGTAGGTTATATGCAAATACTCCGCCATTTTATATAAGGGACTTGAGCATCCTCTGATTTTGCTGTCCGCGGGGGTCCTGGACCAATCCTCCTGAAGACAGGGAGGACTGTGCTGCTTCTTATTACTCTCAGGTATAGAGAATTACCTAAGACACATGGTTGTGAGGGAGCCTGTTTCAATGACTGCATTTGAATGTTCTGTCATCTGTACATCAGAGAACAATTTTCTCAAGCCTGTCGTTCACTTCCTTTCACAATGCTTCTCTATGAGGACGCCCAGATTTCTCTCTGGAATGGGTAAATATTATCTCTTCTGAGAAACTGGTTTGTTTTCATTCTTCAGATTGAGAATCTCATAAATATTGTCTGCCCTTCTCATTTGCTACTAGAAAGCTTAGAACTAAATTCATGAGCTGCTCCTAGCAAGGAAATAAGCTCTTAATAAAACATAATCCAAAATGTATTTTTCTATGCTATTCTCACTCCTTACTTCATCTTCCCCTTATTTTCCCTTTAATCCATTTCCTCCCCTGTTGAATTTATTGTATTTTATTTGATTGTATCTTGTGGTGTGTGTGTCACTTAAGCTGGAACAAAGAAGCCTATATAAATCCATACATCCATACAAGTAAATGGGTGTTTCCCAATGCTAAAAGATGCTGTTTTCTTTTATGGACTTTACATTTTACTTCACTCTTAATTCCTTTAACAAATGCCCCTTTCATAAATAGAGAGAGAGTTTCCTTCAGGCCTCTGAACCATCTCCATTTCCAAATTAAGTAAAGCCCAAATAAAGATACTGCCTTTGCTCGGTAAATTAACTCAGTGTCCTATACTTGTTTAAAATGCTTGGTCGAAATTTTAGAATCATTATGCAATAAGAGACGGCATTCAGAAATGGTGGAGAAAAGCTTGAACCCTACCAGTCAGGTACCCTGCTTTTGCCAGAAGAAGCCTTCATTATTAATTCCCTGTGCGGTCGTGGGGTCCTCCAGACTCTCCACTCAACCCTACAAGACTCTCCTGGGGGGAAGACTACATTTCCATGCAAGTAAGGTCCTCCTAAAGAGCGAGGCACAACAAGCCGCCTTCAAAGCCCTCCTTCTCCTGCAACATTTCCACTTCTCTAACTAGAAGGGAACTCTGAGTAATCTGAACATGTGTCCCCTCTAGAGGGCTGGCCATCTCCATCCTACTTCTCCAGCTTATCTGTTATCACTCGTTTTTCTACTGTTCCAGCTCCTTTGTTCCAGCTAAAGAGGTCTATGTATTTCTAGTTTCTCATCTTTGCAAATGCCACTCCCTGCTTGGACCTTAACCTTCCCCTAACTTACTCCTCCCCACTTGACTGAGTCCTACCCTCAGTACCCACCTCTTCCAGGAAGCCCTTCCCCATGTAGCAGCCCTCAGTGATTTCCCCCATGAACTCTGTAGCTCCTACCGTCTGCCGCTTCACCCTGGCACCTACCACATAGGCTGGGCCATTGTTATTTTTCTTTTCAGGTGTAGGTCCCATTTCCTCAACTAGATGTTAAACCTCTCTAAACCACTAGGACTGGTGTATCATAGACTCAATAAATATCTGCCTAAAGATCAAATGAATGAATAATTCCTATGGATTTTTGGGATACCCAGAAGCATCTAGCAGAGTGCTGGCTCATTAAATGCTTGACATTAATGATACTAGTAAAAATGTTATCCTCCACTTACCCACCCACTACAACATAATGTCCCTGAGCCTTCCTATCTTGGTAGCTAAAAGCAAACCCCACTTTTCTGTTTTAACAAAATAAGCTGTGCTTTGACTTTTTTGATTTCCTCTCCTCCTAGATTTTGAAGAAGTCCTGCATCGAAATTCTAGCAGCTGAACCATCCACCATATGTGCAGGAGGTAAATTGAAATTAAATGCTAATTGCTGTCACACAAATAGTGAGATTTTGAATTCAAGTCACATGTTTACTTCATCAGTAGAGAAGAAGGGAGGTGGGGCAGGAAAGGGGAGGGGGAAAAGAGGAGTAGAAACTGCTGAATAAATTTGCTTCTAGGGAAAAAAGGGAATAAGGAATCAACATGCCAGTTGTTTGAAAGTTTGGAAAAGCCTATCTAAATTCTCTCCTTTCATGGGAACTAATTTGGGAGTATTACAGAAATACTGGATTCCCACACATCACCATCAGTACCCCTCTCTGGATACAAGTGGAGTCTAACCCTACATCCTCATGGCAACCATCACAGTGATCATAGGCCACCTCTGAAATGTTGGTATTTTTAATTATTTAATCAGTGCTGAACCTCTCTCCGTAATTAATATGTTGATCATAATTAATTGCTTAATCCACAATTCCTCACAAAATGTTGATATAGGCCACGCCAATTATCCCAGTAAAAGGCCATTATAATTTTATCATTAATACAGCAAGCCTCCACTTATACAAAGAGTCAGCCTTCTCTGAGCCACAGTATTTTCTCTAACTGATCAAAATCACGTTCTTACTGTTGTTTTGTATTATAATGGACTGCCTAAAATTTCAACCATTCTGGCTCTCTTTGTATAATTCCTGACAGGTTTCCCATCACTCTTATTTAAAAAGTACTGTCAGGCACCTACTGAATGCCAGGCACTGTGGTAAGTGCTGGTGATACAAAAAGGATAAACTTTCTCTCCATGAGTTCCTGTGCTCCAGGACCTGTAGTATTTCACCGTTGAGAGTTCACTGTTAACATCGCCTTTCTAGTCTCCTAAAATACCAAGTGCCAATTATTATTATTATTTTTTTGCCGTACGCGGGCCTCCCACCGCTGTGGCCTCTCCCGTCGCGGAGCACAGGCTCCGGACACGCAGGCTCAGCGGCCATGGCTCACGGGCCCAGCCGCTCCGCGGCATGTGGGATCCTCCCGGACTGGGGCACGAACCCGCGTCCCCTGCATCGGCAGGCAGACCCCCAACCACTGCGCCACTAGGGAAGCCCCCAAATGCCAATTATTAATTTGTCATAGAAAATATATCATGCAACCCCATAAGGAGTGAGGAAGAACTTTCAAGCTTTTTCAAACACTGTACAGTTTTATTCTTTATGGCATATTTTATTGGTATAAATGAGGTAATTCCTTGAGGATTCCATTCCAGTTTCTTGGCTCTATTTTAGAATAGTTGAAACACTTTTCAAGGAGTTAGATGTAGTGACTAGTATGTGCCAACAACAAAACACTAAGTATATATGTAAACGTTTAAAGTTGTTAGCAGTACTTGGAGACTGACTATTCAGAGACGTGTAAATTTCCTGAAGAAAAGCAATCAACAAAGATTATCTATTGACCTTTAAATACACTGCTACCTGGTAACACAGATGGCAGGAACAAATGTGGTTGCCACAAAGACAGGTCCAGGAGAACATTCTTAAGAAAAGGAATTGAAAAATCTTACCTTTGCAAATTTACAAAAGCATATGACCACATGAGCCCAGTGCCAGGAGGCTTAACTAGGGTTCATTAGCTTCAAGGTAAATCTGTCTCCACAATTTTTATAACTCCTTTACTTTAAAGCAATTAGAAAACAGGGGAGTTCCTTAATTGTGCAGTTATCTCATTCATGAAGAAAAACCCCAGACTTGCAGTTTAGCAATCCTACTGGATGTTTTGCAACCTTGTACTGAATCAGAACATCTAAAGACAATGAATACAGCTTCTGTTAATTCACTAGCATAATCAGTTCCCCTCCTGTACGGTTCTTGGGGACAGAGAAGGAATCTTATTTCTCTCCACTTCCCATTGCCTAACAGAGTCCATGGTACTTAATAGGTGGTCAATAAATGTTGACCAAATGTCTTGATTCATACAATGTACCGATTTTTGCTCATTCGACCCTTATTAACTAATTATAAGGGTTTCACCTAATCTTAATTATAAGATTTCACCTGATCTCAAGAAGTTATCAGAACTTTGAACTATTTTAAATGAAGCAGAATTAGAAATAGCCAAAGACAGAACAAGGCCCCAAAAGACCACCAAATTTCAATCACTCGGATTGAGTATCTTCTTAAATAATTCTTGAATCAAAGATTAGGAAACCAAAATCTCCTTTACTTACCACTGAGGTGTTCAAGACAATAAAAAGACCATATATATAAACGTAATGAATACGGCACAGAAATACCAGGGTCCACAAGATCTGATCCTAGCAAATTCATAGTTTTCAGTATGTTTCTTATGTAATGGAAAAGAAAAATAATTAAATAAAAGATATTTTTAAAGCTAAGGAACATATAAGAAAAAATATTTAAAAGCATTAATAAACTTAAACAAATTAAAACAATTCCACTGCTTAATTATCCCAGGAGCTGTTTCTTTGGTAGAACCAATAAAATAGACAAATCTCTGGTAAATCCAATCCAAGGAATCTTTCTTTAAATATTTTTAAAATCTCTGGCTTATGTGCAATATCCCATATTTTATGGACAAACAATAGTTTCCTGTATCAGAGTAAACTATCCAATTCTATTTATTTTATTTCTTTTTTCTAATTGACATGTAGTTGATTTACAATGTTGTGTTAATTTCTGCTGTACAGAAAATTGATTCAGTTATAACTACATATATACATTCTTTTTTATATCCTTTTCCATTATGGTTTATCACACAATATTGAATATAGTTCCCTGTGCTATACAGTAGGACCTTGTTCTATATCCATTCTACATATACTAGTTTGCATCCGCTAACCCCAAACTCCCAATCCATCCCTTCCATTTCCTTTATTTCTTATAAAAAAATTAATACAAGACACAGTGATGGGACCTAGCCTAGGTTTTGAAAAAGCAAGCTCCCACCTCTCTTGAATTAGAATCATGAGGATTAAAACATGTAGATTAGAGAATAAGTTTACTAAGAAGAAAATAAAACTTTCACAAGATATCCTTACACCAAAAGTTCTTCCAAGGATTCCCTTAAAGGTCTGTCGCTGATCATTCCCTGGAGTAAGCATGGCTTTCATGAAGCATTGGAGGCCATTTCATTGTCCAGGGCTGTGAACTCCTGTCAGGTAGACCTAAGCATACCCCCTGTGTGATTTTCATTAGGCCACTGCAAGGAGCCAGGGCCAGGGATTTATGTGAAAGTGCTTTAAAAAGCATAAACTGTTACAACAAAGCAAGGTGACATTATTATCATCAGTATCATTTTAATAAGGATTGAAGGTCAATATGAGCATCATGATGTTGATAATATCACACCTAGATGAGAAAAACATGCCTGTATGTTTCTCTACTGAAAGAAAATTGGGGAAGCCTTGGTAGAGTTCAGAGTATCAGCAAAATGATTCATTAACTCAATACGTACTGGAGGAGAACGTGAACAAGGAAATATTATTCATATTTGTAAAGTTCATTGTTCATATTTGTAAAAAAAAAATGTTGAGACTAAGCCCTAGACAGATCTGTGAAGAAGATAGAACTTGCTTTCATCAAAAACCTTTCCTCTCTGCTTCCTCCCCTCACTCTCTGAATTACTTCCCTTCCCTGGCCCCCAGAGCAGCCCCTGCTGTGGAGCCCCACCCTGGCCTATCCACTTAAGACACGCTATGCTGATGACTGCATTCTCCCAAGACAGGGATCTCAGCTGGCTCTCACCAACAACTCAGCAACAGCCATGGTTCTGACAGCAAACAGAGCTCTGAGACAGGCAGTGAGATAATGCACTGGGTGGACAGTAAAACTGAGATCCAACACAGATCTTTCTGTGTTGGGCTGCAAATAATAGGGTGAAATTTAATGGGACAAATATAAGATGCTGAACTTGCAAATCGTCAGTTTCACATACAAGCAGGTTTAGAGAAACCTGACTTAGTAACGGTTCATGCAAAGAAAAAGAAAAAGCGAGGAGAAGCATAGATATCTTGAGAGCCAACAAGAATGCCTCTGACAAAAAAAAAGCTGATGCAATCTTAGAGCGCATCAATAGCCATCCAGTGTCCAGGGCAAGAGAGCTAATACCATGCTCCACTATTCCAAGTTCAGACCATGGTTCCAAGTCCCATATTTTAAAAATGGCATTGACAAAGGCATGTTCCTAGTAGTAGTGGTGATGGAACTGGAAACCATATTAATAATTCATTCAGGATGTGAGGGCAGCCCAGCTGCAACATCTGTCACCCCATTGATAGCCAGGGTTGATTCAGCTGATCTGGCTGGCTAGGCAGGTGGCCCCTTCCTCCCTCCCATGTGTATCCCTCCTGAAGTTGCATGCTCAGTGGAAGAGGATGACCTTCCTCAAAAGGGTCCATTCTTCAGTCAAGGATGTACAAGTAGCTGTGCTCCCCTACTACAACCTCCGAACAAGCTCTCAAGGTCCATTTACAGGAGAACACAGGATAGTCAAGCTTCCAAGACTCCAATCGCTGATTCTTTCCTCCCTTGCTTCCTTCCTTCCTCCCTTCCTTCCTTCCTTCCTTCTTCCCTCCCTTCCTTCTTTCTTTCCATCACTTCTTAATGTCTACTATGTACCAAGCAATATGAAAAGATTTGAGTACCAACATGTGTGCTTGGTCCCAACCCCCCATGAACCTCACAGTCTGCTCTAGGAGATAGTCATGTGTTCGGACAAATTACGAAACCACGCGTGAAGCACTATAGCAGAGATCTGCTCAAAGAGGTGCTAATGAGATGCTTGTGGGATGAGGAAGGACCAGAGTGACCACAGAGATTTAGACAAAGAATCGAGACACTCACAAGGATATTTGGAGAATTCCCATGCAGAAAGGAATAATTAGACTTACTACAAATAGCTTCAGGAGACCACCATGGAGAGATTGGGGAGGAATTCAAGGAGGCGGGTTTTGACTCAACACACGCAACTTTTACAACTAAAGCTTTCCAACAATGGAGTAGATGCTCTCAACTTTCCACCCCCAGAATTACGTGAGCAACAGCAGAATGGCCATCTGTAACCACGTGCTATACAGAGAAACCCTTTTTGGGTCTCCTTTATAACTTTAAGTTTCTAAAGACTTAATTCAGCTTCAGCTAAGATATTAATGGCTGATTATTTGTTTGATGGCTAAAGAAAAAAATACACTTGGAACTATTTTGCATTTTAACAGGAAATCTTAATGCTAAGAGGAGGTAAGCCTCTGCCCTATCAGAAAGAATTTGTCAATGTCATGAGTGAAACTATTTGGAGAGAGAGCCATCCCAAAACTCCTCCACTGCCAGAGGTTATAAGCTGGCAGCCAACAAGCCCTGTCTGGTCTGCACATATGTTCTTTTTGACTCACACTGCAATTAAAAAAAAAAAAATTATTGCTAACATTTAAAAGTCTGATTGCACCTAAAAATTCAGATTTTTGTCTTGTATTGAAAAATCAGATCTAGTAACATTGGGCCTGTACTTATTGCAAGATAACGATTATTAGAGACTGAATAACTTCCCTTTAAAAGAAGCATGTACTCTTTCCAGTTCACCATACTCTCCACCACTCCCCATTATCCCAATACCCAGGTCAAGCATGTGGTTGCCGTTTAACATGTTGCTTATGCCACTGTATTTACAGTTCCTGTTCTAAAACATGTAGGAAGTCACCTGCTCTGTGGAGAACCTTTATAGCAACTTTGACATTACCTGCATTTAAATAATTCTGCTTCCCTTCTAATACAGACTCTTTTTTAAAGTTCCTAATTAAATGTTTTTGCAGATTAGCCTCTGTGTAATTAGGAAAATTGATCCATGGTTAGATTGGCCCTGCCTAGTTCAGCACCTCTTTAGGAAATGCATCGTCTTGTCTAAGCACAATTTTCCTCTGGTCCCGCAATGTTGGCCTCAGACTTGAATAGCTCACAGTGTTTTATGTAAGCAAATACTCCAGGAAGGAACTAATTGGAATTAAGTGTGCAACCTGCCAACTGCTCTACATTTAAAGTTCTTTTCCTCCAGAAATGGAAGGAGATTATCATTAGCACCTTACATTGTCATTTCAGAAGCAATTGTATTATTCCTACTCTGTTGTTTCCCATTGTTCATAATAAAATTGGGTAAGTGAGCACAAAGGAAGGTACTTGTAGGTGGCATGTTTACCATTTGGAAATTAGATGCTTAAACCAGACACATTTAAGCAACATCAAAAAGTGGTTTCATTTCTTTCACTTTTCACTGTTTTTCAAAGAGCTCATGTTGGCCCATAGGCACCTCTTCTGAATCAATTGTTTAATCCTCTCCTTGGTCTTCATTTTCATTAAAAGATATTTCTATTTGAAGGAGGGGCTCTCATACACTGTTGGTGGAAATGTAAAATGGTACAATCACTTTGGAAAACAGTTCTGACAGTCTCTCAAAACATTAAATATACACTAACCACATGACCTAGCTGTTCTACTCCTAGGTGTTTACCCAAGGGGAAAAAAGTAAAATCTATATCCTGGCACAGACTTGTACATCAATGTTTATAACTGCTCTATTTTTAAGAGCCAGAAACTGTGAACAACTCCAATGTTCATCAACACATGAATGGATAAAACTGTGGTTTTCATACAATGAATAATAGTCAGCAATAAAAAGAAATAGACTATGTATAAACCTCAAAATAATTATGGATGAATCTTAAAATAATTATGCTCAGTAAAAAAAAGCCAGACCAAAAAAAAAAATACTTACTATATGATTCCATTTGCATAAAATTCTAGAGAGTGCAAACTAATCTACAACAACAGAGAGCAGATCAGTGGTCACATGGTGTGGGGCAGGGCAGGAGGAAGAGATTACAAAGGGGCACATGGAAACTTCTGAGGGTGGTGGATGTGTTCACCATCTTTATTGTGGTATCACCCCGTGATTGTATACCTGTGTCAAAACTTATCAAATTATACACTTTACATACAACTTACTGTATGTCAGTTATACCTCACTAAAATTCTTATAAGTAAATAGCTATAAAATAAAAACCTTAGAGTAATTTAGGCATCAGAAAGCACTTAATACACATCCAGCTCTATATTATATTTTAGATGTTACATGTTACAATAGCATTTAATAGGAGAGCAAATTGAAGCTAACTCTCAAGATGGAAATATCACTAATTTTACACAAAAGTCTTAGGTGACCAGAGCACATGGTGAATATACAGATGTCTCATTTTCAGATACAGTGGTTGATAGGTGATCTTTATTGAGGTCATCGCAAAACTATGTGTTCACATTTCCAAAAAAAAAAAAAAAGCAAACAGAATAAGTTTATCAAACTATTCATTGACCTTAAGTTTTTTCTTTTTTAAAATTGAGCTATAATGCACATATCCTAAAATTCACCCTTTCAAATAGTACAATTCAGTAATGTCTAATACACTCACAAAGTTGTACAACCATAGCCACTGTGTAATTCCAGAATATGTTCATTATCCTGAAAAGCAACCCTGTACCCATTAAGCAGTCACTCCCCATTCCTTCCTCTCCCCAGCCCTGGCCAGTCAATTTTCTGTCTCTCTGGATTTGCTAATCTGCACTATTCACATGGAAATGAAATAGAATAAAATCATACAATAGATGGACTTTCATGTCTGGTTTCTTTCATTTGGCATAATGTTTTCAAGATTCATCCATGTCATAGCACGTGTCAGAACTTGTTACTTTTTGTGGGTAAATAATATTCCATTGTGGGAATACCATATTCATCATTTGGTGGATACTTGGGTTGTTTCCACTTTTTTGGCTATTGTGAATGATGCTATTGTGTAATATATGTACAAGTTTTTGTGTAGACATATGTTTTCAATTCTCTTGAGTATAGGATGAGATTTCTGGGTCACATGGTAATTCTATGTTTAACTTTCTGAGGAACTGCCAACTACTTTACAAAACAGCTGCACCAATTTACATTCCCACCAGCAATGTATGAGGCTTCTCATTTCTTCACCAACACTTACTATTGTCCACCTATTTTATTATAGTCATTCTAGCGAGTGTGGAGTGGTTTTGATTTGCATTTTCCTAATAACCAAGGACGCTGAGCATCTTTTCATTCAATGACCTGATTAAGCCTCAGGAAACAAACAGGATTAGATCTGACTGGTACCTGAATAAATGACCACCTTCTCCTCCCCTTTCTCCCTTTCTATACCAAGATGTCATTTATTTGTTCGTGAAACGAGCTTACACTGAGACTGACTCAGCCCTGGGTGAGGCACGGCCAAAGATTCTAAAGAAATAGATATGATGGCCTCTCCCATCAGGAAGCTTAAATTATAATTGAGAGTAAAGTGAGAAAAGAATCATAATGAACCTATCCCTTAAAGATAACTTAAAGAATATGTATCTTAAAAGATTAGGTAAAAGATCATTTCCCAGTAGAAATTCCTCCCTAATGCCCTCCAGTCCCTAGGCACTCCTTGTAGGAGCTGTAAACCAACGTGCACGCTGCCTAAAAACACTTAGATGTACGTATGGTGAGAGACAGGTTCAGGGCTTTGTGGACAAACTGAATTAAATCAGTATGTCCTGGTTCTGGTGTGTCCCGGCTCTCTCTTGCTGACAGATTCACTTGACAGGGTTTTGTTACATACCTTCTACGTGTGAAGGGCTGACATTCCAGTCGGGCCGCCGGGGCAGATGCGCAGGCGCTTCTGGAGGCCGAATGTGCATCCTCACACAGAAACTGGTGGGAGCTCGCCTCTGCTCTGGTGTGCCTCCCAGGGCATCCTTTCCTTCATCTGCTCCCCGCGCCTCGGGGGTTGGATTGCTCCGTCTCCACCATGGCTGTCCCTGGGTTTCTGCTGTCTTCCTCCCTAACACCCTGAGGGCTGGCCAAGCAGCCATGCCGGCATCCTCTCTCACTGAGGACTCAGCAGCAGAACGGGTTATGCTAGGACACGGTGTTAGAGAAGAGAGCTGGCACATGGCCTGCGTTTCCAGAATCTTCTCTCCTTCCACTGATCTTTGAGGAGACAAGAGAAGTAGGCAGAGCAGCGAGGCAGAAAACATTTGCAAGCAGCAAAAGCATCCAATGGCAGACTTCTGGATGTCTAGCGTTCAGACTAAAACCAGAAGTGGGTATCTATAGGCTAAATTGAGTAACCAAGGTGCAATAAGATTCTTCCACAATGCTTGACACCGAATAGAATGCTTGTTGAACCAATTGTGTCATCGGTCACGTGCCAGGCAGACATCTAAAGAAAACCATCTAGTCCATCCTCCTAAACTTAGCAACCGTATATATGCATCGACATGCATATCTAAATCCTTAATACTCATAGGACTATGGTCCTGAAAAACCATCGTTAAGTTCTGAACCTTAATATAGTTCAAAACTACGGCAGTGAATGCTGGTGGGTACAAGTCCAAGTTTTGCTGCTTACCAGTTACAGATTGCATGATCTTGGGCAAGTCATTTACAACGTCAGAAATCTCCATTTCCTTACAGGGAAGGTCGTTGATATCTCTAAACCGCATTCTGTTCTAACTTGTTTCTCCTTGTGGCACACTTAGTGCCTCTGGCTTCTTTTACTTCGGTTTTGGTTTCCTGCTTCCCAGCTGGGCCAGCTCCATTTTTCCGCAAAATGGACAAGCCTGTCTAAAGTAAAAATAAAATAAGCTTTTTAAAAGATCACAATGTCAATCTCTAAATGAGTCATATGTCACAAGACATTTTAGCATAACAGTAAAGAACATGATGACTGAGTCCTAAGGCATTTGATACTCGCCGGACCTGGATTCCGGTTCTGATTCTGACAGCTACCAGCCATGTGATCTTGGACAAGTTACTTAACCTCACTACGCTTGGTTTTCTCATTTGTACCTCCCTGTGGTGAGGTTTAAGTGACATCAGACATATACAACGCTTTGCACAGGGCCTGGCACACGAAGAGGGAGCAATTGATATCAGTTATTATTCTCTTGGCAAACATGATGTCTAAATTAGTTTCCCCAGAATGAAGGTAACATAGATTCATGACGTTTATTAAAGTTTGGAAGAGTCCCATATGCTAGTCTTTTAATTCCATTCATCCTCCAGTGAAAATCTCCATCTGGGTAGCAATTTACACTTCCAGATCCACTTTCACCAATACTGCGTTTTAACCTCTAACTTTTAGTCTTTTTCTTTTTTATATGCCACACAGCATTACCCTAAGCCCCAATTTTTACACACAAAAAGATGACAAAGATCAAAGAAAATGGAGTATTGGCTATTAGTTACCATCAAACTTAAGCAAATATTCCTAAACATTTAATGAATTAATTAGCTGGTTTTTTTCTCTTAGTAAGACTAGTATAGAGGATCATTATTTTTGCTTTATCAATATTTTATTAACGTGTTAACTCAACATGAATTATGCCAACATGAAATTCACATGCAGGGCTAGAGACCCGCAGAGATATATCATCTCCCCTACTTTGAGAGAAGAGAGTTCTAAGTGCACTAAGGGCCAATGTCAGTTCAAACGGGCAATGCTTGCTGACCCCTAAGCAAGATTTCGATCCCCTGCTGAGTACAATTATTCCTGCGTAACACTAGGTGCTCCTACTGTGTGCCCTGCAGAGACAGCAGAGCTGAAGCTTCATCAAACAATTTCTAAACGTAAAGGAAGGTTTTCTAGTTGTGGAAGAAAAGACAAAAGAACAACACCAGACAGTACATAATCACATGCTACACTATTTGGGACAGACTGTGAATGCCCACAGGTAGTGGTTTTCAAAAACGCTAGGCACCTGTAGTCCTAAATAAATCCTTTCCTCGGCATCCAATATGTAAAAGAGACACAAGAGGATTGACGAAGTGGAGAGTCCCTCCCCCGTGGCCTTCTGGTGGCAGAGATCACAGGTTTTAAAACTGCCAGGACTTGAGAGATGGGTAAGGTTTGCAGGACACAGGTGGGGGGTGGGGGAGGCATTCCAGCTAGGAGGAAGAGTAAAGGCAAAGGCAAGGTGGAAATTCAAAGTAAGAAGTTCTGTGCCATCCTGGTGAACAACTAGTGAGAAGGTAGTGAATAGGTGGCAAAAGGCTCCCACACGTATGCTTCTGTTTCCCAGCCTGAACTGATTTTTTTAATATCTTAAGCCTGGTGAAATAGTTAACAGACTCCCTAAACCAGGGCAGATGGGAAACTTAAGGTTAACGGTGTGCAGTCCATGAAGGTGTCGTGTCATTATTCTTTGTTTCAGAATCATTTCAAGTAGTTGTCAGAGGTAACGGCTTCCGACACGCCCGCAACGTGGACAGGGTCCTCTGCAGCTTCAAGATCAACGAGTCAGTGACGCTCAGTAAGTTCTCGTGGAGTTTGGGGGTTTCTACCACCTGCTTCGCCTGCTTCGGGGAAGGGCTCCCCAGCTCCATCTTCTAGTGAGGCCACACACAGGAAACTACAGAGAAGGGTTTTCCCTGCTAGAAAGGCCACCAGCGAGGGCATAGCTAGCCACTGCGGCGCCCTTGCTCCCATCAGGAGAGGCGGCAGGCACTTGTTTTCCAGTCCACCAGCATTTGTACCAAGTTCAAAACTCTCAGCCGTCAGTGCAGGCCCTGGCTGCTTAGGGCTTACGAAGCTTGATGTTCCTTAACAAGGTATTCGGGACTCTCAAGCACAAGAGGGAAAAATAAATGGTCTAAATGTATTAATTCTGAGTAAACTAAAAGCCAAACTGTGCGACTTGCATGTGTAGATTCTGGAAGTTTTTTCAATCTGGATGATTCTTGCTTTGGAGTCGCCAAAAAGTTCTCATCAGGGTGAATACCTGACCTGAAATACAGGCATATGGAAGTAAAACTAAGTGCATTTCATGGGAAAAAAATGACTTGTCATAACATTGGCACTTTCGCAAGACATTTGTAGCAGGCAAGTTCTTAATTTAAAGATGTGTGTGATTCAGATTGCTGTCCAGGAAAGATGGGGAGACAGATGATGGAAAGACAAATGCCAGGAGCCCTGGTTATTATTTACATCTGGCATTCATCACACAGATAATTATTGGTTCAGTATCTGCAGCGATAAACAGTAATAACATACTGTATTTTCTGTAGTGCTATGACATTTTAAATACCACACATCTTTTTGCCACAACTGCCCTGGGAGGTAGAAAGAGCAAAGAGGAAGGAAAGGATACTCAAGCTTATTGACTAACCATTCACGCTAGTTTGGTCCTCCTGATAGCGTTACGGAGTAGGTACTATACTGTTTTTAAAACGGAAGACTTGAAGGGTATGCCTTTTCCCCTCTATAGCATCTTGAAACCCACTTCAATATTTAAACAGAGGTATGCAATGGCATCTCTACAAACATCTGGGATTCCTGAATTTGGAATAATTCCAAAGATTTGAAACAGTCAGTTATTTTTTCTTGATACTTGGAAATGCCTTCACGTATCCAAAAAGTCCATGCTGTTTGAAAACATCTTGAAGTATCCCCAAGAAGTCACAGTGTGAAAGTTGGACGTGCACCCTCTAGAGTCCTTCCTTTTTTTCCCCTTTAATTTGTGATGTCATCCAAGTCCGCCTTCCCTCTCTCCTTAACCAGAATCTTAAATCTAAGATCAGAAACTCCTGAGGGTTAAACTCAAAAGACACCAACACCTTCCAAAGAAGGCTTCCCAGACAAGCAAGGCTTTGGACCCAACCCCTCTCTGGACATGAATGGACATGGGGTGTAGCGTTGCCATTCCTTGAAAGGTTACGCAGAGATGCTATATGAAGATAACAAAAAAATGCAAATTTACTATGGATTCGTAGAGGGACATATTGAATGCATATTTTCCAGCTTCTCCATGCAATTTTATTTCTTGGGAAACTAGCTTCTCTTCCTTTCCTAATACAAACTTGCAAACACCCGCACGGGCTCTCCACCTGTTCCATAATCAAAAAGGAATAAAGGCCTTTGGGGTAGGGATTTAGCTTAAACCACAAACCTAATTGTGCCTCCAGCTGACAGTTTGGAGAAAAGAAAGGCAGTGACTCAACCACATTATATGCTGCAAGTAACACTCCTGAACTCAAACAAATAGTTATTAAAAATATTCTAGCTAAGGGGAAAATATTGGAATTTGAAAAAAAAATTGTCATTCATTTATTAATTCATCTGTTCTTTTACATTCAGTAAATAATATGAACAAGAAACTGTGGAGGACAGAAAAGATAAATAAATTTTAAAATGCAACATATTCAATTCTACATTTTTCTACCAACCATATGAATGTAAGTATCTCATTGAGTTGTCCCCATAAAATAAAATAAATTTAGATTCTTTTACTTTTCCCATTCTCCTTTCCCACTTCTACATCCAAGTTTTAAATTATCTGTTTTAATTTTTATAGTATATATTTCCTCTTTCAAGATTTTTTCCTAAATACTGCATTACATTTTATAACAAAAAAGAGAATAGAAGTGCCCTTATCAACCATAATAAGACTCATTGCAGGCCGGATAATGAAGCTATGGCTGTTACGATATAAGCCTTGGAGTCTTCAACAAATAAAGTATTATTTGTAGCAGATTATATAAAGAAAAACAGTTAAATAAAAAATAACAAATTGAGGTCTTCCCTGGTGGCGCAGTTGTTGAGAGTCTGCCTGCCGATGCAGGGGATGCAGGTTTGTGCCCCAGTCTGGGAAGATCCCACATGCCGCGGAGCGGCTGGGCCCGTGAGCCATGGCCGCTGAGCCTGCGCGTCCAGAGCCTGTGCTCTGCAACGGGAGAGGCCACAACAGTGAGAGGCCCGCGTACCGCAAAAAATAAATAAATAACAAATTGAAAAAACTATGAACACCCTTTAACATTATTGCACTAAGACACAAATAAAACACCAACATATTAATACCAAAATGTTGAAGTTGTTTAAATATATTCTTAGATGATAAATATAACCAGAAAATTAAAAGCATAGGTTAATACCTATGTCTCTCCTGCTTTCCTTGCCTTTGCTTAAAAAGAAAGTAAACAAATCAACCACTTAGGAATCTAAAACAATTTCTGGACTTGTTTCTGGTCAATATAATAGATCCAAAGTTCTGCATAAAATATGATTTTAAAAGTTGTGACATGTGGCCTTGCTCAAGGGAATGAGGAGGAAACCCCCAGGCACAGGAGACGAAAAGGGAATACAAAATCTAAGCAGAAAGCAAAGCTCTGGGCGCTCTGGGCCTGAGGGGCCTTCAGGCTGTGATCTTGCTACTGATGTAGATACAGGGCACCAGCAAGACAAGCAGGCAAAAGCAGAACCCCCTGTAGAAATCAGGCTCCGAGGGCTGTACTAGACATTGAATGGGGACAGGGAAAGCTGCTCAGTGATTCAAGGAAGCAGGCAGGGGAATAAAGGTAAGATGCTTTACCAGCCGCATAATACAGAAGCACCAAGTCAGGAAACTAACTCCAAAATATGTCCATGGCCATCCAGATCCCTGTGGCCCTGGCAGAGGCAGTATACATCCAGTCCAACCTACACCACTCCTGAAGCCATAACCCCCTCTGAAGATGGGCTCACTGCACCAAATGATAAATCATACGATAAGAGATGAAAGAAAACGGAGAGCAAGCAAGAAGACTAAAGAGCAATTTGAAAGAGGATGTAAAATAAACACATTTAAAGTGTCTAAAAACAAGAAAACAAGTCAAATAAACAGTCAACACCTTACACCTAAAGGGACTAGAAAAATAAGAACAAACAAAACCCAAAGTTACTAGAAGGAAAAATAAAGATCAGAGTGTAAATAAAACAGAGAATTAAAAAACAGTAGAAAAGATCAATGAAAGTAAGAGCTGTTTCTTTGAGAAGATTGACAAAATTGATAAACCTTTAGCCAAAGTCATCAAGAAAAAAAGAGAGAGGATCCAAATAAATAAAATCAGAAATTAAAGAGAAGTTACAACCGACACCAGAGAAAAACAAAGGATCATAAGAGATTACCACTGGGTTGGCCATAAAGTGTCTTCGGTTTTTCTAAGAAAAAATAAAAGACACATTTTTCATTTTCACCAAGAATTTTATTGAACAACTTTATTCACCATTTTGTTCCACTACCTTCTGCCATTTTTCAGGCAACTTCATAATTCCATCTTCCCAAAACTTTTTATCTTTTTAAGCAAAGAACTGGTCCCGTTGCCTTTTACAGTCTTCCAGGGAATTGAAATTTTTTCTATTAAGAGAATTTTTTAAAGACTGAAATAAATGGAAATCTGAAGGTGCAATGTCTGGTGAATACAGCAGATGAATGAGAACTTCCCAGCCAACCTGTAACAGTTTTTGCCTGGTCATCAAAGAAACATGCGGTCCTGTGTTATCCTGATGGAAGATTGTGCGTTTTCTTTTGACTAATTCTGGACACTTTTCGTCGAGTGCCACTTTCAGTTGGTCTAATTGAGAGCAGTACTTGTTGGAATTAATCATTTGGTTTTCTGGAAGGAGCTCATAATAGAGGACTCCTTTCCAATGCCACCATATATACAACATCACCTTTTTTGGATGAAGACCAGCCTTTGGTGTGGTTGGTGGTGGTTTATTTCACTTGCCCCACGATCTCTTCCATTCCACATTGTATCCACTTTTCAACACCCATCACAATTTGTTTTTAAAATGGAATGTTTTAATTACGTTTCAATAGAGAATCGCATGTGGAAATATGGTAAAGAAGGTTTTTCTCCACTTAACTTATGTGGGACACAAACACCAAAGTGATTAACATAAATAACCAAGCTGATGCAAATGATTTTCAACACTTGATCTGGGTATTTTGAGTATGTCGGCTATCTCCCACGTAATATAACATTGATTGTTCTCAATTATTGTTTCAATTTGATCACTATCAACTTCAACTGGTCTACCCGACTGTGGAGCATCGTCCAGTGAGAAATCCCCAGCATGAGACTTCGCAAACCACTTTTGACACGTTCGATCAGTCACAGCACCTTCTCCATATGCTGCACAAATCTTTTTTTGTGTTTCAGTTGCATTTTTACCTTTCTTGAAATAATAAAGCATAATATGCCCAAAATGTTGCTTTTTTTCTTCCATCTTCAATATTCAAATGGCTACACAAAAATTCACCAATTTTGATAGTCTTTTTTTAAATGCACGCTGATATGACTGCCGTCACATACAATCTAACAAAACTGTTTTGAATGAAGTTAAAGACAACTAAGTGCTACTAGAGACATCTTACGGAAATAATCAAACAAACCTTTTGGCCCACCCAATACAAACAATTATATGATAATAAAATGGACAACCTAGAAGAAATGGATAAATTCCTAGAAATGTGCAATCTCCCAAGACTGAATCAGGAAGAAATAGAAAATATGAACAGGCTAATAATGACCAGTAATGAAATTCAATCGTTACTTTAAAAAACTTTCAACAAATGAAAGTCTAGGACCAGACAATTTCACAGGGAAATTCTACCAAACTTCGAAGGAGAGTTAACATCTATCCTTCTCAAACTGTTCCAAAAACAAAAAAAATGAAGAGGAATTCTCCTGAACTCATTCTACAAAGCCAACATCATTCTAATAACAAAACCAGACAAAGATACCACAAAAATAATTACAGGTCAATATCACTGATGAACATAAATGCAAAAATCCTCAACAAAATATTAGCAAACTGAATTGAACAATACGTTAAAGGATCATACACCATGATCAAGTACGATTTATCCCAGGAACACAAGGATGGTTCTGTATCCACAAATCAATCAACATAATACACCACATTAACAAACTGAAGAATAAAAACCATATAATTTCAATAGATTCAGAAAAAGCTTTTGACAAAACCCAACATACTTTTATGGTAAAAACTCTCCAGAAAATGGGCATAGAAGGAACATACCTCAACATAATAAAGGCCATGTATGCCAAACCCATAGGCAACATCATAATCAATGATGAAAAGCTGAAAGCATTTCCTGTAAGATCAGGAACAAGACAAGGATCCCACTCTTGCCACTTTTATTCAACATGGAATTGGAAGTCGTAGCCACAACACTCAGAAAAGAAAAAGAAATAAAAGGAATCCAAATTGGAAAGGAAGAAGTAAAACTGTCACTGTTTGCACATGATATGGTTCCATACATAGAAAATTCTAGAGACACTACCAAAAACCATTTGAACTGAAATGAGTTCAGTAAGGTGGTAGAATACAAAAATAATATACAGAAATATGTTGCATTTCTAAATACTAATTATTAACTATCAGAAAGAGAAATTAAGAAAACAATCACGTTTACAATTGTATCAAAAAGAATAAAATACCTAGGAATAAATCTGATCAAAGAGGAAAAAGATTTGTATTCTGAAAGCTGTAAGAGATTGATGAAATAAATTCAAGCTGACAAAACAAATGGAAAGATATTTGGTGCTTATGGATTGGAAGAATCAATATTGTTAAAATGACTATACTACCCAAGGCAATCTACAGATTCAGTGCAATCCCCATCAAAATGCCAGTGGCATTTATCACAGAACTAGAACAAATAACTCTAAAATTTGTATGGAAACCCAAAAGACCCCAAATAGCCAAAGCAATCTTGAGAAAGAAGAACAAAGCTAGAGTTGTCACACTCCTTGATTTCAAGCTATACTACAAAGTTACTGTAATCAAAACAATATGGTACTGGCATGAAAACAAACACATAGATCAATGGACCAGAATAGAGAGCCTAGAAATAAATCCATGCTTATATGGTCAATTAATCTACAACAAAGCAAGCAAGAATATACAATGAGAAAAGACAGCCTCTTCGATAAGTGGTATTTGGAAAACTGTACTACTGTATGTAATAGGATCAATGTGGACTACTTTCTTATACTATATGCAAAAGTAAACTCAAAAATGGATTAAAGGCTTAAATGTAAGGTCTGAAACCATAAAACTAGAAGGAAACATAGGCAGTACTCTCTTTGACGTCTGTCTTAGCAATATTTGTTTGGATCTGTCTCATCACACAAGGGAAACAAAAGCAAAAATAAACAAATACACCAACCTAAAAGCTCTTACACAGCAAAGGAAACTATCAGCAAAAGGAAAGGCCACCTACTGAATGGGAGAAGATATTTGTAAACTATATATCTGATAAGGGATTAATATTCAAAATATATGAAGAGCTCATACAACTCAACATCAAAAACAATAAACATCCCAATTGAAAAATGGGCAGAGAATCTAAATAGACATATTTCCAAACAAGACATACAGATGGCCAACAGGCACATGAAAAGATGCTGAACATCACTAATCATCAGAGGAAAGCAAATCAAAACCACAAGGAGTTACTACCTCACACCTGTCAGAATGGCTATCATCAAAAGATAAAGTGCTGGCAAGGATGTGGAGAAAAGGGGACCCTTGTACATTGTTGGTGGGAATGTAAATTGGTGTAGCCACTGTGGAAGACAGTATGGAGGTTCCTCAAAAACTTAAAAATAGAACTGCTATATGATCTAGCAATTTCACTTCTGAGTATTTACCTGAAGAAAACATTAATTTGAAAAGATATATGCATGCCAATGTTCATTGCAGCATTATTTATAGCCAAGATGTAGAAGCAACAAACAACCAAAACAAAATGAAAACTGATTTCTAGATGCAGAGAAAAGAATGGGTGGTTGCCAGAGAGGAGGGAGGTTGGGGGGTGGGGGTGAAATAAGTGAAGGGAGTTAAGAAATACAAACCTCCAGTTATAAAATAAATAAGCCACAGGGATTTAATATACAGCAGAAGGAATATGATTAATAATATTGTAATGACTTTGTGTGGGGACAGATGGATACTAGATTTATCACGGTGCTCATTTCATAGTGTATGAAAATGTCAAATTACTGTGTAGTACACCTGAAACATAATATTGTACATCAACTAATTTCAATTAAAAAATGCAATAAAGTGTGTGAAGAAATCAAACAGACCAAAGGGGAAGAACATTCAACAAAGGCACATTTGCAGAGAACCTAGTGTAAATTTTAGAGCCGAAGTTTATTCACTGAAATACAACTTAATGGATAGACTAAGGAGTGTGATTAGACACAGATGAAGATGAAATGCATGAACTGGAAGAGAGATATGAGAAAATCGTACCCCTTAACTAAAGCATCAGACCCAGATTTTTTTCACCTAAGTTTTACCAGACTTTAAGGGACAGATGACTCATATCTGATACATACTCTTCCAGAGAAAAGAAATAGAGAAAAAGAGTTTTAATTCATTTTATGAAAATTATATAATCTTGAGTTTTTAAAAAAACTGGACAAGACACTAGTAGTAGAAAATATTTGAAATCAATTTCTTTGATGACAAACATAAATAAAATATTGGTAAACAAAATCCAGCAATGTATTTAAAAAGGACCAGGATAAGTAAGATAATTTTAAAGAATGAGGGGGAATTTGCCTCTCACGTAGCAAAATTTTTTGATGCCAAGAAGACATTAAAGTTCATTATCCATTCCAAATTTTTAAAATATATACTTTTAGAAAACTAGGAGTAGGTTAAGACTTCTTTAACATAATAAAAAAATACATACAGATATTTAAATTCAAAACTCAACATCATTTTATGGTAAATCACTAAATAGAGATATTAACTTTACAGTTAGGAAGAAAAAAGCAGGACAACTCGTTTCACCATTATTATTTAACATTAATCTGGAAGTTTTAGCAGTGCTGTCCAATAGAACTTTCTGTGATAATGAAAATGTTCTAAAATGTAGCCAATATGGTAGCCACAAGCCACATGTGGCTTACTGGGGACTTGAAGAGTGACTAGTGCAGTTGAGGAACTGAATTTTTAAATTCATTTAATTTTAATTAACTTGAATGTCAATAGCCACCTGTGGATAGTGACTACTGTATTAGACAGTGCTATGGGTATTACAGTAATGCAAGAAAACTAATGAGAAATGTAAGTACAGGAAACGGGAGCCAAACGTTATTACTTTAAAAGGATGGTTGTGTCGTCCTGCAAAACTAAAAGAGAATCAACAGACTACTACACTAATAAGAAGGTTATTAAACTGGATGATTTCAAAATAAATAGTTCCCTTATAATAATCAATAGCTTTGCCAGGATCTAGCAATGACCAAACATCACAGAAAAAATACAGCAGCAACATATAAGATCTGGTAAGAACTAATTTAACGAAATTTGTAGAGACATATAGGAAGAAAATTACACAACTCTGTGAGGGAAATGAAGAAAATGTAAGTCAATACAGAGGCAGTATAGACTCATGGCATAGAACGTACACTGGAACCACCCAGGAAAAGAACCCTGTTTCTGTCTGAAAGCTTTGTGACCGTGGCAAGTTACAGTATTTAACATCTCCAAGCCTCAATTTCTCTATCTGTAAAATGAGTATGGCAATAATAACACCTCTGTGGTGGACTGTTATGATGTTTCAGTGTGAGAATTAGAGCTCAGAACGGGGCCAAGCATGCAGTAAGCAGTCGATCAATGTTGGCTGCTAATATTAATTTATCATTATCATTGTCACTATTATTCAATGGAGCGGCAATTGAGGATTGCAAAGATACCGGTTGTCTTCAAATTAATATTTACTTTTGCTACAATCCCAATGAAAAGTCCAATGGGACTTTTGAAGTTAACAAAATAATTCTAAAGTGCATACATGGAAGAATAAACATTTAAGAATAGCCAAGAAAAATGTGGAAACTTGCCCTAGCCGATTTTAAGATGTATAAAAAAGCTGCAGTAATTTAAACAGTGTATGACTGGTGCCACAAAAGGCAAACCAAACAGAACAGGAAAAACGAAGTCCATAAAAAGAACCAAGCACTTCTGTGAATTTAGTATAAAATAAAATGACCTTTCTTATCGGTGGGAAAAGAGTGGATTATTCAAAAATGGTATTGAGACAACTGGCTAGCCTCTTAGAAAAATGATTCAGTTCAATTTTTAATCTCACACCTTACATCTAAACAAATTCCAGATGAAAAATTTAAATGTGAACATGAAACTATAGAAGTTTTAGAAGGAAACAAATATAAATATTTACATAATTTTCCAGTGGGGAAAGACTTTTTAAGCATAACTGAAAGAAGATACCATGAAGGAAAATTTGAATGGTTTGAGTACATATTTTTTAATTCTTTAAACCTCCCCCCCTCCAAAAAATCTAAAGGGAAACAGAAAACATGCTAAATTATTTGTAAGACATAGAACAAACAAAGGATCAATAACTTTAATATGTAGACAGCTCTTAAAATCAGTAGAAAATGTGAGCACGTCCATGGGTAAAAGATATGAAAAGGAAATTTACAAGAAAAATAATGGCAAATAAGCATGTGGGAAATGCTCACTGTAATCAAAGAAACACAAATTAAAATAATCTATCAAACTGGCAAAGATTAACAAAAAATACAATTCCCAATATTGGCAAAGATATAGAGTAAGAAGTGTTTTCATTCATCATTGGTGAGAGAGACCATTGAATCTTTTGGAATTTTTTTTTTTTTTTTGGGCTGCGTGGTTCCCCAACCAGGGATTGAACCCAAACCGCCCAACCCCTCCGCTGCCGCCGGCAGTGAAAGCCTGAAATCCTAACCACTAGACCACCAGGGAACTCCCCAGGAAGGCCATTCTTAAAATGAATCAACTGCTTTTATACAGTTTTTGACCCAGAATTTCAATTTCAACTTCATCAAAAGGAAATGATTGAGAATGTTAACAAAGACTCAGCTACAAGATGTTCATCATACTATTGCTTATGATGGCAAAAAGAAAAAAGGAGACAGAGAGGAGGGGGGGAGGAGGGAGGAAGGAAGGAATTTGGGATGGAAGCAAGAAAGGAAGGGAGGGAGGGAGAGGAAGGAAAGAAAGTAAACAAATGGAAACATTTAAATGGTAACATAAATGTTTAACGGTAGTTAATTTGTTATATAAATTATACTTTACCCTTAAATAATTAATACTGGGGGAAAGATGAATAATTACTTATGTGGGAAAGATGTTAACGATACTGCTTCATATGTTAAAAATAAGTTACAAAACAGTGCCTTGATGCTATTCCTGTTTTAGACACATACATTTATATGCAGAGAGAGAGAGAAACGTGAAAGACACACAACCAGATTTTAACAGTAGTTACCTCTGAATGAGACCACTATTCGTTTTTACTTTCTTCTTTCTGTTCATCTAAGTTTTCTAGGTTTTCTATGATCCTATGCCCCTTCCGTCATAAGAAAAAAAAAAAACCACGACCATTATTTAAATTTTAACTTTAAAATTCTTGTTAATTATTTAGGCCAAGCACGCATCTTAAGTTTAGCATTTGGTTGGTTCTCCAGTCACCAGGCTGAACTCACTCCTGGCCAAGAAAATACCTTGGAAATCTTCACACAAACTTTATTTATTCTGGATGCACTTTTTCCTACTCCAGTATTCGGTGTATCGTGCCAAGAAAGATCCACTTTCAATTGGAAATCCACTTGTAGAGAGATTAGAATGCTAAAAAGGAGACGCTGGGTTAGGAGCTGACAAATGATCCGTTTTAACGAACAGTAAATAAGAAATGAATGTTTTTCCTAATACAATAATGAAAAACATGCTAGACTATCCTGGTGTTGCATGGAAAATTATGAGGTACGACTATAAACAAAGGAAACTGATTTTTAACAAACTTACTAAAATTCAATTGAAAGGCCATGTGACAAATCAGTTTCCTGGTTTTATAGGCACATTTCTTTTTTGATGCAAAATTTTGTTTCTCAGCTTGATCTTCAGTCTTATTCACAAGGCATGGCTCTGGTTTACTTTTGGTTCACTCTCAAAGCATAAAACGTTGCCCCCTTTGAAGATATCTTTTTCAAACTGAACATTAGTCATGAAAGCAGCTCTAACAGTTCCAAAGAGGGGCTCGCTTCCCAAGGGGATGAGAGACAATGCTCACTCGAATGTAGGATTTCCATTGTGTTTGTTTTTAAAAATCTGTCCAGTTATCCAGAAACTATACTTTATCTTAGAAAACATCTGGTCCTCGGGGGCTGTGGGCCCCTTAAGGAGATCATTGAAGTGCACCTATGGTGGCAGTTGGGGAGGAGGGCAGAGGGAAGGAGAACACAAACTTCCCAAACAAGAGCCTATTGTTTCCTTTCTCGCTGGTTAGAGTGTTGCATCTGTGGGTGAAAAAGGTACTTAGTGCAATTTGGATGCATTCGTAGGGGGTTGATGTCTTATGAAGATGATAGAATGTCACTTTGTGCAGCTCAGAATGAAGAGATCTAAAGGAGCATCTCGTCTCATGATTCTTAATCAGAATCCCCCAGGAGCTTCATCCAAGTGACAGCAGCCACTGATTGCTGAGCACCTACCCCGTTCTGTTCCTGAACTAGTTCATTTCATCCTCACGGCAGTCCAGTGAGGGAGGAGTTATTTGTATCCCCATTTTGCTGACAAGGGAACTGAAACTCAGAAATGAAGTGCCCAAGGTCACCCAGATGGCCAGAGGTGGAAGCAGTTTGGACCCCAGGCAGTGTACTCCGGAGGCTTTTGCCCGCTTCTCTACATTGCTTCCTAAACACAGATCCCCACGGGTCCCTGGGTCCCCTGATTCCGAAGGCCCACATCACTCTGATGTGTGCCGATTTGGAGGCCCTGATTTTCACTGCTCCCCCTCATAGTATAGACAGGAAACCTCAGCTCAGAGAGATTTAGCTATTTACCCAAGGCCACAGAGCATGTTAGAGAGTCAAGACTTAAACTCTGGTTCAAGAAAAAAAGCCCTGGACCAGGGAACAAAGAGCCCAGGCTTTAGAAAGTCAGTATATGCAGCTGACTGTGTGATCACAGGGAAGCCACCTCTTCTGGTTCCCCAAATGGTCCTTCTTTCTTAAACTTCACAGGCTTTTCATGTATCTGCCCATGTTTCCCTTTTGCCCCTGCTTTCAGAGGGAGTTTGGGTCTCACCCAGTTGCTTCTGAAGTGGCTCCTGCCAAGACTGTGTTAGTCCATGTTTCTATCTTTCAGATCCAGACAAAAATATAGATAAGTGGAAATTTACTGCACTTTTGCTTGGTCAGATAAAACCCCCAGGAATCTGGGATGGGGTGGGGATAAAAGAGAAGTTGCCACCAGAAGTATCTAACTGGTAAAGATTTTCATTCAGGGGCAAAAGAGCTTCTTCCAAGGGCAAGTTGACACAGTCCAAAGTTAACTGCAGCAGTGCCTGGTAAGACAGTCAAACTTGACTTTGCCCCTGTTCTACCAAGTGTGCAGTTGCTTCCAAATGAAAATTGTGAGCTGCCTGTGGACTCTGGCACACAGTGGTCTTCTTTGAAGCATTTGTTGGAGGAGAGATTTGCTTGTGGACTTCCCTGAAACTGCTGTTATCCCAGCCCTGTTGTCCTGAGAGAGGAAGTTGGCACCCCCTCTATTCTGCACCAGATGACTGGACTTTTGTGATGATGTCTTTCCTCATGCCATACTGCTCCTCTGTCACTACAGTAGGATGGTGGAAGAAAGAGTGGTTAACATAGAGATGGGCCAGACTCGTGGGAACCCCAGGCAGGCTAATAACCTATGCCCCCTTCAAACTGACATTCTTTTAATATTTGCTCAACATTCACTTAGAGGAAATGTTGGGTGTTGCTGAGGGAAAGGAAGGTTAGGTGTCTCCTAATCTGCATCCCACAGCAACTTAGTGGCGTCCACTGTTACTCAAGTGTGTGCCTGGGGTCTCCTTCCCACCGCTTCTCTAAGATTCTGTATAGGTCTGTGTTCTTTAAGAACGGTCAGCGTTTGCCATAGTTCATGGCCATGATCCTGTGGAAGGCTTTAGCCATTTTAGTAGACTTGCCACTCAATCCCAATTCCAAAGGTAAACCCTTCCAAACCTAACTGTGCATAGCTGAAAGACTTCGTATGTCAGGAGACACATACCTTGTGCATGAATCCTGAATTGTCTTCAACCAAGTGAAAACAAAGCTTTAAAAAATATATTTCTTCTTAGCAAATTACAGCTGTCTCAAGGGCACCGCTTTTCTTACCTCAAGCTCACAAATGTTTTAAAAGTTGATGCTTTGCTTAGAAGATAATTTGTAAGTTTTGTAAATGTCAACAGTCAAGAATTTTTTGGTCTAGATTTATTGAGAGGAGGAAATATTTTGCAAGAGCCCCGAGCCCCATTATCTTCATTCGGTTTTCTTGCAATACCTAAATCTGTCCCTATTAACTTTAGATAGAGATGATGCCAAATACCACAGCATTATGCGTAGTATGATTCCAATCATGTGAAAAATAATATGCATAGAAAAATTCTGAAATAGCACTAACAATGTTTATCACTGGAAGTTAGGATTACCAAGGATTTTCATTCTTTTTATTCTTTTTTTTTTTTTTAAAGAAGATGTTGGGGGTAGGAGTTTATTAATTAATTAATTTATTTTTGCTGTGTTGCGTCTTCGTTTCTGTGCGAGGGTTTTCTCTAGTTGTGGCAAGCGAGGGCCACTCTTCACCGCGGTGCGCGGGCCTCTCACTATGGCGGCCTCTCTTGTTGCGGAGCACAGGCTCCAGACGCGCAGGCTCAGTAGTTGTGGCTCACGGGCCTAGTTGCTCCGCGGCATGTGGGATCCTCCCAGACCAGGGCTCGAACCCGTGTCCCCTGCATTAGCAGGCAGATTCTCAACCACTGCGCCACCAGGGAAGCCCTATTCTTTTTTTAAACTTTATTTATTTTTGGCTGCGTTGGGTCTTTGTTCCTGCATGCGGGCTTTCTCCAGTTACGGCGAGTGGGGACTACTCTTCGTTGCGGTGCTCGGGCTTCTCATTGCGGTAGCTTCTCTTGTTGCAGAGCACGGGCTCTAGGCTCATGGGCTTCAGTAGTTGTGGCATGTGGGCTCCGTAGTTGTGGTGCACGGGCTTAGTTGCTCCGCAGCAAGTGGGATCTTCCCAGACCAGGGGTCGAACCCGTGTCCCCTGCATTGGCAGGCGGATTCTTAACTACTGCATCACCAGAGATATACGTCTCTGTATTTCTCAGACTTCTCACACTCACTGTGTATTACTTTTATAATTACTGAAAATAGCAGTAAATATGAGAAGAAAGCAGTTTATATCCTGAGAAGTCCAACTAGCTGTGCTAAAGACCAGTTCTGAAAGCTAGTGGGTCCAGAGCCACAGAGGTCCAGCCTTGTGCGGGACTGGGGAATGTGTAAGCGCCCAAAAGACAATCCAGAGACCAGCAGGGCTGCTGGCTCCCATCCCTGCTCTCCTCTGGAAGTGCATGCATGGTCCCTCACCTTTTACTTCTGGGGCCGTGACGTAATCTTGGTCCTCGTGTACACAATGCTCAAGTTAACCGACTTATCTTTTTCTAAGACTGCACTCAGCTCTTTGTCCTCTACTGGTATTTGTAGGTGAGGTGCTCTGACTACAGCCTTCCTACCCACGTCAGCTTGGAGCCTCAACAGCGATCTAAATCCCACTTCTGGAGTGCCCCCATTTCAGTTGCAAAGCTCCACCCAGCAGGGTGGCTCGGGTGCCACCTACCACTAGGCAAACCTGGACCCATCAAAGCCTGCATGGAAGACTTTGCTAAGAAACACTCTCTTCCTTACTCCAGCCAGGCGTCTTCCAACGGCCCTCAAGTTGTTACTCCCTCTCCCTCCTCTGCTCATAATCTTTTAACACCTCTGAACTTTTCTGGACATTCTACCAGAATTCTCGGGGGTGGGCTGTGAACCACCCAGTACTATCTACAGAACTCTCTACAATGGGCCAAAGAAAGGTATAAAGCCATGGTAGACATTATACCGGGATGTCTAACCTTGGCACTATCGACATTTTGGACCAGACAATTTTTTGTTGAAGGGGAGAGGGATGCCTTGTGCGTTGTAAGATACTTAGTGTCATCCCTGATCTCTACTCACTAGATGCCAGTAGCCCTCCTCCCCCAGTTTGACAACCAAAACTGTCTCAAACATTGCCTGTTATCCCCTGAAGGACAAAACTGCCCCCATTTGAGGATCACTGCATGACATACACACCCAGAGATCCTATTAGGATAGATGGCTCTCTTCTTGTCACGCCTACATCATGTAGCCCTGACACAACCCAGTAGATAAGTTCTGCAAGACCTACTCAGTTTGTACACACCTTCACATCTCGTGGTTTACAGGTGCCTCAGGCAATGAGCCCAGAAGTACCCCCACTTTAGCAGTAATAGTTGACGTTTGTCGAGCGCTTATTAAGTGTTGAGCATTTAATCATATCATCTCATTAAATGAGCTGAGTATGAAATGAGTATTATTCCATCTTATAGGTGAGAACTCTGGGTTATGAGAGGGTTACACAGCCAGTAGGTAGCAAGCTGTGATGGGACTCCAGGGCCCAGGCTCTTAATGTGCTCATGGTTCCTACTCTAATCTGCCCCAGAGAACATGGAGGGAAACTAAAAGACTATCCTGGACACCTACACACACAGCAGCTGGGGAAATAATCATGTATAGCCCGGGGAACTTACCTGGAGCCTGCTGACCAAGCTCATCACCTGATATCATAGCAACTAGCCAGTGAGGGCTTCCAAGGAAACCTTGCAACAACTCCAGGCTAGCGAATGGATAGATAGGTGTGGGTCGTGTCTGAGGAAAACGATGGTGGCCAGCTTGGTTCTGCCATATTAAAGGCACCCCTCTGGCTTCAGCTGGGCCTGAGAGGATGTTACAGCGGACGTGTATGTTCTGAGGATTGTTCCCAACTTGGCCTCACCCACCTGTGCTTCACTACCGGCTCTTCCCATTCTGTGCCGACTCTTGTTTCTCATTGCTCTGACCTCAGAACCACTGTTCAGCCTTTCCAAGTAGAAGCCACCCTCTGCACCTTCAAAATCTCTGCTTGGTCCCCTTACGTAGAGTTTAAGGTCTTCTAGCAAAAGAATCCTTGGGCTTGTGATCTCAGCCATCTATGAAAACCTTCCAGCCTGGGGGCTGACACATAGGACATGCCTGATAAATGTTAGCTTCTTTCTACTCTAAGCCATGGAATCCCACTTAGCTTCGCAGTAAGACCCCCATGTGTGTGAATTTTCATTGCAGGAGTCCCCGTAGAGTAATCGACCACCTCCTTTCTGGCTAGGACCCCAGAAAGCTCAAGCCAACTTGAATTTCATCAACTTGGAGTCCTACTGAGTACCATTTTATTTCAGGTTTCTGCACAGTATCTTAAAAGTCGAACTTTTTAAAAAGCTGGTTACTGTTCAAGTCGGTGAAAAGGTAGAAACATTCATTCTAACTCTAGCTTGTCTGTTCTGTCTTAATTCAGAGACACATTCCCCAACCAGCTGATAATTTGGTGCTGAACAGTTATACTTGGCTCAGGGGTGCCCCAAAAATCTCCCTAGACCCAGGGGAGATGTGGAGAAAGGGCAGGGTGAGCTCATTCAGTCCCTAACCTCCACTATTTTGTCACAGTAGGAATGTAAACTCTTCTTTGGAGCTTACATCAGCTTTGGGAGGGTTTCAACAAGCTCCCTTAGATAAGACTAAGGGTTATTTTTCTTGTCCTTTTGGCCAGAAATAAATATTTATATCAAGAAAGGACTGCCAAGACTTGGAAAGGATTTCAGTTATTTAATCAGCCCTGTGAAAGAATCCACTGTGATTGGTGTTTGAATTAGCTAATAAATTTTAATACTGGTTTCATCCCAAATCCATTAGACAGTTATGAACTGCAGGGAAGAATTCTGGAACTTCTTCACCAGTCTGAAAAGAATTACATTGATCCAAGATCAAAACCTGGGAATGTACACATTTGCATGTATGGTTCTGGAACATGGGTTCATTACAGTAGGTCAGGGTCTCTCTAAAGACAGTGGAACCTTATCACAGAGCTTCTCAACCCTGGTTGCCTCTCGTGGAAGACAAGCCTCCTACTGCTATCCAACCTCACCCGTGGAGAATCTTGATCGTTTGCCTCCGAAACTGCCAGACTCAGCTCCTGGTATACTTCAAGCTGCATCATAAGACTAGCTGTGAGACTATGACAATATAAAATGGCTAACTAGTTTAAATTATATCTGTAAAAAAAAAACTAGCTGGGTTGACCATGGGCAAGTCATTTCAGCAAAACCTGGGCTCGATTTCCAGCTCTTTTATTAGTGTGCAATACTAACTCAATTAACCAACTTCTCTGAGCCTCAGTTTCCCAAATTGTAAATTAATAATAATAATGTCAGATGAGACCATGGGTATATAGTGTTACACAAAATCAGTATAGAATAAATACAGATACATATAGATGTATGTGTAGATATAGATGTATGTGTGTGTACGTGTAGATATAATAGCCTGTGTGTATGTACATATGTACACACACACATTCACTAAAACATTTCATTTTCCCAGGAATTCCTAATGAGAGCACAATCCTTCTTGGATGGGGCTCAAAACCCAGCCAAAACTCAGACTGGGATTTGAACCCACAATCCCTGACTTAGGAGGTGACTTGAACCCACTGTCTTTTAATTGAAACTGCTCACCTGGCGTCAGGACTTACTGAAGCTGAGGTTCTTTTGTCTCGTCGCAGAAAGAATTCAGCGTGAGGCAAAGTGGCAGGCAAAGAGTGAGTTTATTAGCACTGGGGGCTTGTGAGAGACACAGGTGGGCAGGCAAGGGAGTGCAGCCCTGAGAACAAAGAGGGCTACATTTTTATAATCAAAGAAATAGTGGGGGGCTTCCCTGGTGGCACAGTGGTTGAGAGTCCGCCTGCCGATGCAGGGGACACGGGTTCTTGTCCCCGTCCGGGACGATCCCACGTGCCGCGGAGCGGCTGGGCCCGTGAGCCATGGCCGCTGAGCCTGCGTGTCCAGAGCCTGCGCTCCGCAACAGGAGAGGCCACAACAGTGAGAGGCCCGTGTACCGCAAAAAACCTTCCTTATTTACATCATTAGTACCTCCTTACTCTATATGGTTTAACCAGAACTGTTATGGAGCTATTTAAATCATATGTATATTAGCAAAAGGGTGGTGACATATACTAAAATATGGTAATTCATTTCAGGTTTCCGTATAATGTCCCCTTTCACCTAGTTTCTTTCCCCTTTCAGCCTTTCTTGGCCACATGCAAAAATGCTACTCTTCAAAGACCATTAACCGCTTGACTTCGAGTAACAAGATTCAGACTCCATATCTATTGTCTTGTGTTTTAACTTTCAGGGTTTGTGGCTTGAATGTGCCTGGTCTTCCTTCAAGATAGTGTAGATTGTTGCTAGGTTACTGGATTCTTTTCTTGAGTGGTCAGTAGCTTACAACAGGCTCCCAGACTCCCTTAAAATTCCCTTTCTATCTTCAATACCCTAGTAGGATTTCTAACTAACTATTTAATTATTCTATTCTATCCCTATCACTAATGCCTAAAAAGATGTTTGACAGAACAATGTAATCAAGCAATTAGACATTTTGAAATGTTTAATTTTCAGTTCCTCTGATTTTAAACCACACATTCACTGTCTGTTTCAAAGGCTTGGATACCCGTGTACTAATGTGGAGTAACGTTTAGTAAATGTTCATTAAGTGCCCAGTAACATACTTCCACGCACTTTCTCTCACTCCCCACACCACCCCGCACAATGATAGCATCACGTTCACAGCCGAGGAACTTGTCCCCAGTCACACACTAGTAAGAGGACCTGGGATATGAACCTGCATCTGTTTGACTCTGGAGTCTACCGGGCCCTGTGCCCCTTGTCCTCATCCTCAGGGATGCTGAGATCCCAAGCCTGGGTGTCTGGTGTTTTGGTGTAAGGACACTCGTTGATCCCCAGATCCTGATTTAAATCAAGCTGTGTTCGATTATCAGACTCTTGTAAGACAGATGCTTTGGATTCACCTATGTCGTAGGTATACACTGAATTCGGAACTACCTTTGGCAAAAGGCAAGGACATTGATATTTATAGATCATCTAAAAATTCCCTGAAGGTCTAGTTTCGAACTCCCGCCCCTCCCTAATTTCCTCCCAGCTCCCGGCGTCCATTTTCCTCGCCCACCCAGTGCTAACGAGCAGTGTAATGGCCACCGGTGGACAGAGGACTGAGGCCCTCCAGACGATGATGACCCCATAAATGTCACCACACCACTGGCTTTGGCAGAGGTGGCCATGAGGTTGGCATGGCCCCCGAGCCAAACGTGGCCCAGCCGAGGAGGAAGGCTTTGGGCCCTGCTTCCCAAGTGGATGTTCCAGGAAAGAGTCAGAATGATGAAAGTTATGGAAACCAAATGGCCCTCCTTTGTTTAGAGAGAAAGAGGGGGAAAAAAGTCACTCATTTTTGTGGTAAAGTGGAACACGCTCCAAACCAAACAGTCCCTCTCAGACCCGAAAATGCCAGCTCCCCAGAGCAGGCCCACAGCCTGGGAGGCTGAGGAACTGATGGGAGGCCGTGTCGAGCTGGTGCTACGGCCTCGGCCGCGTCTCCTCCGTCCTCCCAGCGAGGGTCTCGTCTGCTTTGCTCCAGAAATAGCTGCTCTCCCAGGCAGGAAAGGAAAATGAAAGGAGGGGGCAAGTGAGAAGCGGTCCACCTGACCTAGGCTAACCGAGCCAACCTCGGGCTCTCCCTCCCTTTCCTGTTGCGATGTAGGGAGGAGAGGAGCTGCTCAGAGAGAGAGCCCGGGAGGGAGCCTGGGCCCCGGTGCGTGGCTGCGGCGCGCCCCCTTCAGCTCCGCCCGCAGAATGCAGTCAGGAGTCACGAGGCCTCCTGTGGCCGCGCCGTGGCCGGCCTGTGACTCCGTGGGCGGGCTCCGTGGGCAGGGATCTGCACTCCCAAGTATTACTAGAGCATTTGCAGCACCAAGAGAAAGTAAATATAGGTTGTCATCAGCCACGCCTGTCCCGAGTTTGGTTTATCCTCTAATACGAGCCTTTCCTGGAACAGGGAGGCTCTTGGTGAGAATACTGGAGAATCCAGTTCTAGTCCTGGCTTTGCCTCTGACACGCTGTGCAATCAGGGGTTACTGTGGCCTCTCTGAGCCTCCATTTTGCATCTGGAAAATGAGCCCAGTGAGCCCTGCCTTGCCTTGGTTCGTAAGGTTGTAGTGAGAGGAGATCAAGCATGCCTGTCATCAAGAGGTGGCAGCCAGACTGCCCGGGTGCTGATCCAAGCTCCCCTGTGTAACGCTGGGCAAGTGTCTCCACCTACGTCTGTTAAATGAAGGGAATGACATCCTTCCCTGATAGCACTGCTAGAAGGTTACACTAGATGACGTGATGTGTATGATGTCCTTGAGAGCACCGACACACATGCCCCAGCTAGTCTCACTGTCGTTATTGCCATCGTAGATGGGAAAACATCTTGAAGACAATAATGCTCGGTTCAGGCACTGTGTGATCTGCCACTGTCCTCATAAGCTTCATGACTGTACTCAACATACACTCACTATTCTGGCAACATTCCATAATCTGCCAGTGCTCGTTCTAAATATGAGGGGAACCTCCAGTAGCTTCCTGTTACATTTAGGAAAAGTCCCAAAAGCCCCACCATGACCCGCAAGGCCTTGGTCATCTGGTCCTGCTGCCTTTTCTAGCCTCATTTTGAGCCACTGTCTCACTGAAATTCAACAGCCTTGTCAGCCTTCTGTTAGCTCCCGGAAGACCTGGGCTCCTTCCTGCTCCAGGATCTATGCAGCTCCAGTGCTCTCCCACCCCATCTCCTCTCCACCCAGCCTTAGGTCTCAGCTCACAGAGCCTTTCCTCAGGGAAATATTTCCTGACTTCCCATATGAGAGCAAGCCCCCTGCTTTTCCTTCTTTGTGCTCATGATAATTTAATTAAATAGTAATTTGTGTAATAACAGCATTTTTTCTGCTTTGTTGTGCTTTCCTCATGAACTCTCTTCCTCAAGAACTCCTATTCACCCATCAAAACCCAACGTTCATGTTATTTCCTATGTGAAGCCCTCCCTCATTTTCTCTGTTCACCTCACTCAAACAGGGGTACTCATTCTTTTTTTTTTTTTTTTTTGTGGTACGCGGGCCTCTCACTGTTGTGGCCTCTCCTGTTGCAGAGCACAGGCTCTAGACGCGCAGGCTCAGCAGCCATGGCTCATGGGCCCAGCCGCTCCGCGACATGTGGGATCTTCCCGGACTGGGGCACGAACCTGTGTCCCCTGCATCAGCAGGCAGACTCTCAACCACTGTGCCACCAGGGAAGCCCAGGGGTACTCATTCTTATTAGAATTCTAAATGAAGTTTTGATGTAGTGGGTGGCATTTGCCTGGAGGGCCTGAGTGCCTGCATTTTGTTCTGCTAACTATCCCTTCTCCTTAGGCTACACACCCAAGGAATAACAGGAAATAAATGCCACTTATTATTAGCTAAGTTCAATGTCTGATGTCCCCAGGGCATAAGGCCTGCCCACATTCCCTAAATCCAATAGATAACTAAAACAGTGGCCATTAAACGAAAAAAAAACTGCAGTGCTTCGTTTGTTGTGTTCACTTCCAGGCCTAGCACAATGCCTGGCACATGGTAGACATTCAAGAGAATATGTTTTTTAATAAAAATGAATATGTTTAAATAAGCAACAAGGATATGTTGTACAGCACAGGGAAATATAGCCATTATTTTGTAATAACTTTAAATGGAGTATAATATATAAAAATATTGAATCACTATGTTACACACCTGAAATTAATATAGTATGGTAGATCCACTCTCCTTCAATTAAAAAAAAGTCTTGTACTAAAGACTAAGATTTAAAAAATGGGGCTTCCCTGGTGGCGCAGTGGTTGAGAGTCCACCTGCTGATGCAGGGGACACGGGTTCGTGCCCCAGTCCGGGAAGATCCCACATGCCGCAGAGCGGCTGGGCCCGTGAGCCATGGCCGCTGAGCCTGCGCGTCCGGAGCCTGTGCTCCGCAACGGGAGAGGCCCCAACAGTGAGAGGCCCGCGTACCAAAGTAATATTTTTACTTCTTCAAAAATAACTGAATGTGTTTAATAACTATCTCCCCTGCAGTGTCATGAAAAGCAGAGACTGTTTCTCTTCTCAAAGCCTGTGTCTCTAGCTCATAGTAGGCCTTGAATAAATATTTGTTGAGTGAATGAGTGAATGACCTGAAATAACCTCCCTAACTTTTCACCACTTGAAGTTCTCCCGAGACATCAGGGGAGACTGTAATTGGCCATCCTCTTCATCCTCCTTCCATGGAGACACAGTGCTTAGAACTCAGATGTGTCCTCCAACTCCCATCCCATGTGGCTCTGGTCCTTAAATCCAGGCATGGAGGGTATGAGGCTTCCTCATCTCCACTCAGGCAAGTGTTTAGTGGCCCACATTCAAATATCATTAGAGACATCAGTTTCATATCACGTACCAACAACAGCATGGCATCCTTCCATTACATATGGAAAGGCTTCCTTTCTGTCTTCTAGGTATTTGTATTCACAGCTTGATTAAAGGAACACATATTATTCATCTTCATATCACGTACAGGTCCTACCACAATCTTTTGAACAGAGCATGCACCCAGTAAATGTTGAGTCATGAAGGAATGACTACCATATGCTGAGCGTAGTAACTTCTCAGCCCTGCTTCTGGCCCCAGAATCTGGGACACAGTGAAGTTTTGAAGGAGTTCAAGATTAAAACTGCTTAAGCTTTTCCCCGGACATCCATTAGGATAAGAAAAAGAACTCCTCCACCTCCAGATTCCCCCCACTCTAATCCATCTTTCACAGCTACATTTGCTAAAACTTCCAAAATCATCACTCCAAGTTTTTCTCCAAAAACCTCCAAAGCTCTTTTCATAGCCAATCATAGGCCTAGGTCCAAATCCCTCAGTCTTAACTCGAAGAACTTGGAGCACACATTTTCCTATACTGATCTTTTCAAATCCTCCTTACGTCCTACCCCGGGACAACCCTTCTGTTTGCTCTGTCTTTGCTGATGCCATTCCTCCCACCAAGAATGCCTCTTCCCCATCTCTCCGCTGAAGCGCAGTTCATGTTTTGTATTCCCTGTGACCTCATCGTGTCACCCACCTAAAGGAGGCTACTCTGTCTTCTGAAGCCAAACCGTATTTTGGCTTAGCTACTTGTATCTGTCAGCAAACTTTTTTTTAATTGAGATATAATTGACGTATAACATTATATTAGTCTCAGGTGTACAACATAACGATTCAATATTTGTATATATTGCGAAATGATCACCACAATAAATCTAGTTGACATCCATCACCACACATAGTTATAATTTTTTTCATATGAAAAGAACTTTTAAGATTCATTCTTAAAAACTTCCAAATCATGCTGTACATTACATCCCCATGACTTATTTATTTTATACCTGGAAGTTTGTACCTTTTGACCATCTCACCCATTTCACGCACCCCACCCCCGGCCCCTGCCCCTGGCAACTACCAATCTGTTCTCTGTATCTATGAGTTGTGTTTTTTTTCTTTTTTAGATTCCACATATAAGTGAGATTATACGGTATTTGTCTTTGACTGTCTGACTTGTTTTACTTAGCATAATGCCATCAAGGTCTACCCAAGTTGTCACAAGTGGCAAGATTTCCACTTTTTGTGGCTAAATAGTATTCCATTCTATATATATATGCCCTATTTTCTTTACCCATTCATCTGTAGATGGACACTTAGGTTGCTTCTGGGTCTTGGCTATTGTAAACAATAGCCAATAGCTGAGTCAGCAAACTTTTCCCGTGACTATGGCTTCTCTCTCAAACTAGACTTAGACCTGATACTCCCCAAGTATCAGTCTATTACCTTCTCATTTCCCCTCAAGGATGCCTGGTCTATGGTAAGAACTCACCCTCTATTTGCTCACTGCTTGACTCCACTGGACATACAGGATCAGAGACGAGTGGTATTCAGGCAGAAGACCTTGAGTTCACTCTAGTGGATTTTACAGCTTAAGATGAGTTTATATTTCAAAACATTACTGCTTTTCCAGTGTCTCCCAGGACTTGGTTGATGGTCTGTAGGAAGCACTGGATATGAAATTATAAACTTGCCTCACTCCTCTTAATCCAGTGACTTCCTTTTTACAGATGAGAAGCCCTTCACTGTGGAAGATACTTATTTGCTGTGTCCAGCGCCTATCTTAAAGGAAGTTGGCATGTAAGTTTCCACCAGCAGCTAAACCCCACAGCCAGGGAGGAGAAAGGAGGTAGAGGGGACAAAAGGAGGAGAAAGAGTCTCTCTTCATTGTCATTATGGAGCCTTTCTCTAGACTCCTCCACATAATGGTAATGGTGCCGATGCTTTGCAGTGAGCCAGACACCAGGGTAAACATTTCACAAAGGGTACCTCCCTTTATCCTCCCAAGAGCCCCATGAACCAGACACACACCATCCCAGTTTTACAGATGTGAAATCTGTAGCTGAGAGAATTTAAGTAGCTTTCCCGAAGGTCACACAGCAATAAGTGGAAGAGTATGGGTTCAAAACAAGGTCTGTCTGGCTTAATCACAGCTACATTTCTAGAAAGCTCTCATGCTTCCCAAAGCACTCTCATATCATAACCTCACCCTGTCATCATAATTGCCCTTCTAGATGATTATATCCTTTCTTAGAGATAAAGAAACTCAGAAAGGAAGCTCAAAAAGGATAAGTGGGTCCACGACTGGTTCAAGACCCCACGTTCAGACCCCTCTGAGGCCACGTGCAGTGTTCCTTCCTCAGTGTCTCTCCAGAGCACCATGTATTCAGCCAGGCGGCCCGAGGTTCCCTGAACTAATTTATGGAGAAAATCTTGCGATGGTGCAGTTATAGTAAATGCTGATGAGATGAGATCAAAATATTCAAGAGGAGGGAGAGAATTAGCACCCTGAGCAAGAAAAGAAATATGCGGGGAAACAGAGAGGCGATGTTTGTGAAAGAGCACAAACTAGCCTCTCTGTAAACACATCTATAATAGGCTGAAGACAGAACGGAGGCTTTAAGGAAGAATGCGAAACTTGCTCATCTGAATTCTGCTTTCAGTCATTTGTTCAAATTACAAAGCTTCCAACTCTGGTTGCCTGACCTCAACCTGTGATACCACTGATTCCACAAACTAGCCCCGTGTCCATGCTGCAGAATGCAAGCTTGCGCTTCAGTGAGCATCTTATAGATGGGAGGAAATAGAAGGCAAATTAGTTCATTTACTGCTGTACCTCTGTGAGTTGGCTGGGTAGCAACAAAACCATGGCCATCAGAATCTGCTCACTGAGAGTCCAGATAACAATAGAGTTTCTAGCTTGACCAGTTTATCCCCCACTGATTTGAACCATCTTTTAAGAATACTTCTTCGTACTACAATGGGACAAGTCAATTAAATGGGAGCAGGCTCTGCCCATTCAATGCAATTCTCCACAATGTAAGAAGGGCTGGATACGCTGCCTTGATACACCAGCCAGGTGTATCCAGACATCTCTCTAGAATGTTAGAGGTGGATGGGCCCTGGAGACCATCCTCCACATTTTACAAATGAGACAGCTCAGGCCCCCAGAGGAAGAGACTACAGTCCCATGGGTAGTTCAGAGCAGAGCCCTCGGGGGACCTGTGTGTCCTGCTCTCGGCCCCTTGCTCCTTGCCCACATGCTGAGTATCCTTGGTTCCCATGTCATTGCAGGAAAGCCGCGCTTCAGGTCAGCATGAATGACGGCCTCTCCTTCATCTCCAGTTCTGTCATCATCACCACCACACACTGTGTAAGTCATCACCTTTCCCTTTACTGAGAACTTCATTGGCATTACCGTCTCCCTGGCAAGTTTCTTTTACCAGTTCTGCCTTCTGTTCATTGAACTTTGACCCTGGCACTGCTAGGCCAGCCGTGGGCTGCATCGGGGGCTGTACACGTATCACGAGTGTATCAAGAATGCCTGTACTTCCCCGGGTTCCCCATTTCTGTTACTGAGGGTGAGACCTGGACGCACTTTCACAACCAGATGGCAAGCTGGGACCAGGGTCTGTGCAGTATTGAGTGGGGATGCCTGGATGGACTGGGTCTGGGAGAAAATGCATAGAAAAAAATTGGACGGTATATATAGGAAACACATCTTAGGGAGTTTCTCCTCTAAAAGGAAGCAAGAAAATGGGGCAATAACTGAAGGAAGAAGTGGAGTATAAAGAGAAGCTTTTATTCAGAATGGAAGAAATTGCAGCTTGTTGATATGATTGTGGAAATAATCCAGGAGAAAATGGAAAATTCATGAAATAGGAAAGAAGCAGGGAGGGGCCCTATGACATAGGGGTTGTGAGGCAGAGTGTGGACTGTATCCTCTACCAGCTCCTCAGATGCCCCATCTCTGGATCCTTCGTGGCAGGTAACATTCATCTCTGACTACACATAAGATCACCTGGAGAGCTTTTAAAAAATATGGGTGCCCTGACCTCATGCCAGACCAATTGAAACAAAGTCTCTGGAGTGGGTCCCAGCTTTGGTGGATTCAGGGCCCCCTTGGGAGGGTCTTCTGTGCAGCTATGGCTGGGAACCCTTCAGCCCGTGTAGTTGCTCCCACGGTCAGTGTCTTGGAGCCCAGCCCGTCAGAGGGCAGTCGGGACTTGGTTAGCTCATATACAAGTCTCAACCCCTAATATGAACATTTCTGAAAGAATCTTTGTCTGAATATTCAGTTTCTATAACCAAGTGCGCTTTTCCCATGAGCTCGCTCTAGAGACAAATGTGTTTTGGCCGGATGGTCAGCTTAGGCAGATACCATGGTCACTTCCTGGCTGGCCTTTGGAGGGCATGTCGTTAGAACCCCTCGGTGACTGGGGTTTGTGTCCTTCACACCATCCAGGTGGACGAGAGAGAGCAGACAGGCACTGGAGCCAGACAAGGGAAAAATGAGTTGTCTCACAGATGAGCAGGAGACCAGGCCTCACAATGGACAGCACACCCTCCCAGCTCCCCTGCCTTCCCCTACACACACACACACACACACACACACACACACACACACACACACACTTTCCATCCTATGTTAGGAACCAACCAGTTTTCTTGAAAGCAGGGTAAGCCAGTGCAATGGGTACAGACAATGGAAAAGTTTTACTGGACCAAAGTAAGAGACTAGGGTTGTCACAGAGACATGTCACCACTGAGAAATGTCTGTGTCTCAGGCATGCCTCAGTGGAATGTCAAATCTGGAGACCAAATATGAAAACTGGATTCAAGAGCAGTGAACTTTCTCCAAGCGTACCCTGCCTGATTCTTTTAGAAATTGACCCTTTTGGAAACTGCCAACCTGCAGGAAATGATTAAAATACCCCAAATCTAATAACTCCATTCCAGATTCCTCCCTGCTTTTGAATGATCCAACAGTTTGGGCCTGTATTTCTCATTATGTCTGACCAGACCAGAGAAACAGCTATGCCCCGAGGCCGCGAGGGCAGGGAGGTGGGAAGGGGAAATATCTTGGGGCCAAGCGTGTGGTGTGGCAGAAGCAGGACTACAAATTTAAGTTCTGGACCTCTAAACCAAGAAGAAAGGGTGTCCCCACTAATGTACCCCAAAAGGAAAAGAACTCCTGGTAAAGTCCCTCTTATGTCTTCCCAGCTCACTCCAACCTGCACTTACGTCTCCCATCTCCTTCATCTGAGTGCAAGTCACTAGGTTTTCTGTTCAACTGACCCTTGACTGGTACCACCTCATAACGTCTTCTGCATTATTGCCCTGTCGCTTGAGGATGCTGTGTGTCTACAACAAAATTATAAGCACCCTAAGATTTGAGATCCAGGTCCATTCACTCATTTATTCAACAAGTATTCACTGATTATGGACAATGTGCCAGATAGGCACTGCCCTGGGTGCTCGGGATACATCAGGACACAACAAGACAAAAATCTCTTATCTCGCAGGGATGCGGGGAGAGAAGGCAGACAGTGAACAATGGACGTAACAAATGAATCGCACACTATGTTAAGAAATAATATAGGCTATAGAAAAAATAGAGCAGAGTAAGAGGTACTGCTTGAGTGAGTTCAAATTTTAAATAGAGATACATTGAGAAGGTGGCATCTGAATAGAGACTTTGAAGTTAACTGTGAGGCACCTGGGGAAAGAACACGCCAAACACTGAGCCCCAGTGCTCAGAGCACACAAACCAGGGTCGCCTGGTGTGTACAAGGAAGAAAGTGGTCAGTCACTGGGAGAGAGTGAGTGAGGCGAGCAGTAGGCGGTGAGGTTATGGGATGGAGAGTGGAGGGTCTTATGAGAACTTCAGCCTTTGCAGAGGCACAACGCAATCTGACTTACACTTGAAAGATCACTCGGCTGCTGGAACAGCCCGTGGGAAGACAAGGATGGAAGAACCATGACTAGTTAGCAGGGTTACGGCAATATTTCAGGCAAAAGTGATGATGGTGGCTTGACTCAGAAGGGAGCAGTGGCAATGAGAGAAGAGGTCAGACTCAGATGTGTCTTAAAGGCAAAGCTAACTTATTTCCCAAAGCATTAGACATAGGGCTTGAGAGGAGAGGAATCAAGAATGGCCCCAAGGTGCAGCCACTATGGAAAACAGTATGGAGATTCCGTAAAGAACTAAAAATAGAGTCGCCATATGATCCAGCAATCCCACTCCCGGGTATATACCTGGAGAAAACCATACTTCGAAAAGATACATGCACCCCAATGTTCAGCGCAGCACTATTTACAATAGTCAAGACATGGAAGCAACCTAAATGTCCATCAAGAGATGAATGGATAAAGAAGAAGTGATATATATATATATATATATATATATATATATATATATATACACACAATGGAATATTACTCAGCTGTAAAAAGAATGAAGTAATACCATTTGCAGCAACATGGATGGACCTAGAGATTATCATACTAAGTGAAGGAAGTCAGAAAGAAAAAGACAGATACCATATGATATCACTTATATGTGGAATCTAAAATCTGGTACAAATGAATTTACTTACAAAACAGAAACAGACTCACAGACATAGAAAACAAATTTATGGTTACCAAAGGGGAAAGGGTGTGGGAGGGGTAAATTAGGAGTTTGGGATTAGCAGATACAAACTACTGTATATAAAATAGATAAATAACAAGGTCCTACTGTATAGTGCAGGGAACTAAATTCAATATCCTATAATAAATCATAATGGAAAAGAATATGAAAAAGAAGATAGATAGATAGATAGATATGATACTGAATCACTGTGCTGTACACCAGAAACTAACACAACATTGTAAATCAACTATACTTTAATAAAAAAATTTTTTTAAAAATGACCCCAAGGGCTTTGGCCTAAGTAATTGAAAGGATGGAGTTGCCCTCAGTTGACAGGAAGAAGACTGAAAGGGGAGATTTGAGGCAGAGGGGGATTTGGGAGATCAGTTTTGCTGTCGACCAGTTTTGCAACTTAGACGGAGTTATTTAGCTCCTAGGTGCCTCGATTTCCTAATCTGTAAAATTAGAAAAGTAATAATTTACATGTCTTAGCAGTATTGTGAGTATTAAATGAAATGATTATGTAGAGTGCTTGGCGGAAGGCCTGACCAGTAGTAAGTGCTCAATAAATGTTAATTGTTATTATAGTGGAAGCTTAGTCAAAATTACTGACCTAATTGGAGATTCTTCCCAGAGAGTCCGCTTCTCACTTCAGAGTCCCTTAGAACAAAAGGGACTGACCCAAGATGTATTCCTATGAGTACATGTTTGTCACTCGACCAAGCCCAGGTGATTGAAAGGGGGCAGACAAGCCAAAACCATCCAGAGAAGAGGACCTATATTCAAATATTCAATCCCAATCTCCAACAGGTCCTACACAGAAGCTCAAATTAAAAAGACTAAAGCCATCACTGGGCAAAATAGAGATGCAGGTGGAGTGTGTGGTAATCCAGAATATGAAGTAAGGTCTTGGACTTGCCTTTGTTTCCTGGGCAGCCTGTTTGGAGGACAAGGTTTTTAGATCAAAAACTATCCCCTGGGTCTGAGTAAAGGGTTAGACTTGTCAGTACCAGTCTCAGCCTGCCCAGTCCATCACCTGGAACCAAAAATAATTTTAAAATATGTAATTGAGCCTCTTTTTTTCTTGCTTTATTTGGTGCCCATTTGGACAACCGTGTCCAAGATCTGCAATGAATAACTGTTGCCTCTGCCAGGAGCAGAAATTCCATGAAGTTTTACAGGAAAGAGATTTTTCCATCCAAGAGCTAAAAGATTCCTATACTAATGGTAAACTTTGTTGAGCTCCATGACTATAGAAAATGGTCAAACATCCAAAGCCCTCTCTTTCCGGCATATTAAACACTTCCCACCTCTAGAGTCTTCACTGAACTCCTTTTTCTTCTCCAACTCTAGCAATAGGTTGAGAAAGTCACTAATATGGTGCTGCTCTAAGGGAAACAGAAAAAAAGAAGTTTGTCCTTTTGAGAACAAAGCAAGTAAATTTAGGACCTTAAGGAACTTTTCATGAAAGGTTGTCTTCTTCTGGATAAGTACCTTAAAATTCTATAATTTCCCACCCAAGGTGTACAAAAATCAGAGAATCATTCAACAAGTATTTCTCAAACTCCTCCTGTGTCTCCAGTGCTCCATTTACATTTTACAAGTCGCTGTCCCTAAGGAGCTTAAAATCCAGCTTGGGAAATGAGTCCAACAAGCACATAAAAGAGTATGTAACAAAGACCAAGATTGTGGAAGCCAGGTGTATAAATGCTATGGGATTTCAGAGAGGAGAAGAAGGGGTGAATCCAGAAAGAGTCACAAGGGCTTCATGGAGGCCATAAAACCCAACAGGTGATTTGAAAAATGATAAGAACAGGTAAGAAGTGGGAAGGGGCCCTCCCCTAAAGAGAAACCAACGTGAGCAAGGTCTAGATATGGCTATGAGCCTAGTCTGTCCATGGTCCTTCCCAGGAACCATGATTGTTTTCTTCCTTTCCTCCCATTTTGTATCAATTTCTGGTGCCTTCTAATTGAGGGCCATTTCTCAGGTTGGCAACTACTCTCCTAGGATGTACACTCCACACCCTTGATCACCTGGTGTGTAACAGTGAGGCCCAGCTGATGCTTCTCCCTATTAACTATGATTAGGATTCGATTTGTGTTGGTTTCCAGGGTGGAGAATCACAATATTTAAAGAAAAAAAAGAGGGGCTTCCCTGGTGGTGCAGTGGTTGGGAGTCCGCCTGCCGATGCAGGGGACACGGGTTCATGCCCCGGTCCGGGAAGATCCCACATGCCGCGGAGCGTCTGGGCCCGTGAGCCGTGGCCGCTGGGCCTGCGCGTCCAGAGCCTGTGCTCCGCGGCGGGAGAGGCCACGGCAGTGAGAGGCCCGCGTACCGCAGAAAAAAAAAAAAAAATAGATAACCAACAAGGACCTACTGTAGCACAGGGAACTAAACTCAAGATGTTGTAATGACCTATAAGGGAAAAGACTGTGAAAAGGAATGTATATATATACACATACATATGTGTGTATATATATATATATATATATATATATATATATATATATATATATATAAACTGAATCACTGTGCTGTACACCTAAAACTTCCACAAAATTGTAAATCAACTATACTTCAATTTAAAATTACTTTAATTAAAAAAATAATTTTTTTTATTTTAAAAATAAAAAAAAAGAGTCATTCTCTCTCATGCACAGTGTAGCCCATATACTCCTAGAGGAAAAACAGACTGTCTCATTCACTATGGCAACCCAGCACCTGGCATAATGCCTGAACATAGTCATTACTCAGTAGATAGCTGGTGACTGAATGAGTGAATGAATGGACTCAATCAAGGGTCACACTGAGCCCATGATTGTACCTGCTGGTAGGAGAGGAAGGGAGCCAGAATGAGGTAGGATTAGAATAGGGGCACCCAGCTGGTTGGAGGGTAGGCCTCCAGAGAGGATGACCAGCAATCCAATGTGCATATCCAAGGAGCACGGGGAGCTTGAGCCTGAATTAAGAGGACCAAATCTACCAGATGAGAGACCACAACCAGTGAACCAGGCAGGGCAAAAGTCAAAGGCCTCTTTAGAGCGGCGCTAACTCCACAAGAGCAGACCTGGAGAAGGGGATCTAGAAATAGCCCACTCAACTGGATCAAGATTCAGGACAGGCTCTGGCCCATGAGAGTCTATAGCACAAGGCTGGAAGGCAAGCAGAACCGCAGAGACTGATATGGACTCGAAGTAACTACGTTTGCTAAGTCCAAGGAACACAAAGATATAATACATGAGAAACAGACAAGTACTCCAAGGATTTGCAATTTAATATGATAAGTTCTTTAATCGAGAAACAAACAACGCCTAGTGATACCAGGAAGCGGAGTGTCTGGGGAATCAAAGAAGGATTCACAAGAGAGATAATAAGTGAACTGGGCCAGGAAGAAAGAGTAGGGATTTACTCAGGGTATGGCCTGGGTAAAGGCATGTTTGGGGCCAGTGGGGCTGTGATTGGTTGGGGTGGGGTATTAGGAGAGAAAGTAGAGACAAAACAATTGGGACCAGTTGGAAAGCCTTCCTTAGCTGCCATATTTTGGAGCTGCTTTAATATTTAATTTAAATATAATACAGGATGCAGTTTTGATGTTGAATTCCAGCATCTCCTCATTCAGGAAATAAACATCTTTCATCTTCAAAAAAAGAACCTAGATAACTAGAGAAAAGCTGTGACATAGGGAACACTGGCGTGCCCTGAGTTCACCCTGGAATAGGCTTCGGACAGAGGGCAGGGACCACCTTCCAACACTGTCTACAGAGTTCTGTTCTAAGCGACTTCCTGGGCGTCCATTTTGTAAGTCAGTTCACTTCTGTTACTAATTGCTTTGAAGTTACTTAGGAAAATGCAAATCCAGCCTAGGTTTATAGGCATATAAGTATCTAGGTAAACAAACAGTTGGCATGACTGCCCTTGCCAAAATTTCTTGAATTTCCCCAGCCTAGTAGGGAATGAATCCAGCAGCCTGTGCTGAGTGGCAATCTCGCCTTCCAACATAATAAAAAATTATTGCTCCCTCTTCAGAAAAAGTAAAGATCAGAGAAGACATTTTTCTTCTATTTCTTTTCCAAGATAAACAAAATAGTCCAGCAATCAAAATAGGTAGCTATCTTTGGAGTAGCTAATTCATACCAGCAGCTATAAGCATGTGGGCCTCTTCATTAAGGAAAGAAGCGTAGAGAAGCAGTTGCTGGTGGTAAATGGGGCCAAAGATCAGGACTAACGTGTATTGAAAAAGTACTGTGGGCAAAGTGATAGGGAACTCAAAAAAGAACAGCCTGTGCTTGGCCTCCAGAAGCCTACAACGTAGTTACCAAGGCAGAATACATACTCCAAGAGGTAAATATATATATTTGGGGGTGCAAAAGGCAAATGTCACAGGGCACCCAGAAATTCTTCGTCTATTCCAAAGACTCGTGAGCCTCCACCCAGGCCTGTGCATAAGTAAATTGACACAAGCACTACAGACTTTGGGGAGAGCCCACTTAACGGGCTTAGTGGGTTACTTCTCAGTTACCCTAAGAAGGCATTCACCTCTTCCTGCAAAAGGGAGCTGGACAAATCATTTTAGAAATTCAAGGATAACATGTAGGCAGCTCATAGTTTACTCAGCCCAAAAACTCTGTCCCTTAAGACAAAAACTCTGTCTTTCCCCCAACAAGACCCTCCCCAAACTGTTTCTCAATTACAGGAAACAGCCCTTGGAGAAGACAAGTCCCTTCCAAACAACCAGTGGAAGGGCAGGACCAGGGCCCACACCCTGACATTCCCCGTAGATTTCTTCACCCTAACATCATTCTACTTCCTGTCCAACTCACTCCCACACCCATCTCTCTCCTTCCTCATTCAACCACCGTCTCTTCACAGACGGTGAAGGATTCTTAACCCGGAAGAATAAGGGCAGACTGGATTGGTGGCGAAATAGGAGACTGACCTTGCAGAGAGTTTGAATGACAGAAAATGGAACCTAGGCTATGGGAAGCCATTCAAAGGAAGCACAAAGCAATGTTTTTCGAAGACTTTGGGATCAGATCAATGTGGCAAAAATCCCAGCCCTTAAATAGCTGGCAGAGGTCCTCGTACACAGTAGATACCCAATTTTAGTCTCCTTGCACTGATGTTATAGGCTCTCTAAGAATCAGTGCGGTGACACGGTTTCCAAAGAGACTCTGACTTCTGGTTGACTTAACAGAAGTATGGTATCTGCGACTTAAGGAAGTGATGGAACCTTGCAACTTGGTGAAGGCAAAATCTCCTTTCAAGTATTATATTAAATAGTAAGGACACTTCAAAGGAAAACCTTGAAAAACTGAATATGTGAAAAAAGTTTACCAAATATGGTAGATCAGATAGAATAATAGAATTGAGACTGTTTAGGCTGAAGACATGAAGAAAGACTTCATGGCCATTTTTCTTTGAAGGGCTGTCCTGAGGTGCATCTGCTTTTATTACACAATAAAATACAACATCTACACAGATCTAAACAAAAATAAATAATATAAAGTAATAAATATACACTAAAAATAAACTAATAATAATAAACATGAAAATACAACATCTATACAGAGCTAAGGAGTAGAATAGGCCGTTAGACAGTTTGTGTTTCAGTTTTTTAAAAGGTCCTTCTAATTGGATGCTACAAACAGGTGGGAATGAGCTTCCTGTTGTATTCAAGTTGTATTCAAGTCCAGGCAACTAGACAAGCTGGCATAATTACATAAAGGCCATTCATGCATCCGATAGGCCATTGGACTGGAAAAGCTTTCAGACTCCTTCCAACGCTGAGAGTCTGAAACTCTAGAACTAAAAGTAAGCTAGTGAAAGAGTAAGGAAAACATTAGCAGTCCTATACAGTGTAACAAATGAGTTTGGCTTTTATATTTTGAAAATAAATATGAGAGCCTCTCGTTGGTGACACTGGAGACTGCAGTTCAAACTAGCCAACACCCCCCCCAATACAAATGAGATTATGTTTCAGACCAAAGTGAACTAAAAGCTCCTCCCAAGAACCATTTGTGTTCAAATAACCTCAAATACACCCTCTCATTTACAGGCAATTGATACACTAGTCACAAATCATTCTCATCTATTTATTAGCTAGTCTCAGCAGAGCCGTACATAATTCGAGGCCTTTTTTTACGATATCCAAGTATTTTTTTTATTATTATTAACAAGATGACCTGTGGTTTCTTGTACGGTCATTAGAAAGGGCAAAAGACCACAGGCACATCAGAATGCCAAACTCAGATGTCATGCTGTTTATGAACTGAAATAAAAAGAGTTTGGCAGCACCTCTATTTTGATAACGCTTGTATGCATAAAAACCTTTTCAAATATGTTTTGGAGGATTGAGCTGATTTGTTTTTCTTGGATATTTGAGGAATTGGCTTTCAATACTTTTATCTCAAAGCATTTTAAAGGATATTTGCCCTAAGTTTGAAATATCCTTGTTTTGAGAGTAAATGAGGGGATAAAAAGGATTTTTCTGAATCTGTGCTTCAGGAAACTCTGAGATAAGCACATAATAAGATGGTAATATTTATTTTTAGAAATAAAAGTTAAACCCAAATACTAATCCATAACCAAGATAAATACAAAGGACCAAACTCAGCAGTTACAAAACACAAGCTTGTTAGACTGGATGCTCAGATATCAAACAACCAAGCTTCTTTGAATACAAAATAAGAATCCCAAGTCTCTGAATAAGAACCTGAGAGAAAGTACACGCCCTCAGCGTACGAACTTTAGTGAAAATGACCAGTATGTGCATTTATGCCTGCTCTTGGGTCATTGGGGGCTATTCCAAAGGGTTGAGTCTTTTGGGTTGAGCGTTCTGGATTCACAAATCCAGTCGTGCGAGGCACAATTGCAGGAAGACGTGCACAGTTTAAAGAGGGTCCAAAAGTGTGTGCGTGTGGAGAGAAAGAGAAAAGGGTGGAGGTGCTAAGGCAGGAAGAGAGGGAGGACAGATTGATAATTTGGGAAATACAACCAAATCGCAGAGAAAGCCTGAGAGCATCTTCTGTCTGCCAACCCTAAAATAATGCCAGCTCTTTAAACGATCCAAATTTGGCAAAAATCAGTGAACTAGGCTATCACAGAACTGGAGGAGACAGCAACCAAACCCAGGCCACATTGTCCTGTTTGGGAGATTACAGTCACAGTGCACCAGATCACAAGCTCTCTCCGGGTCCTTACACATATCTTCTGATCAGGATATTATTGGGGATGTGATTGACATTGTTTGCACTCCCAAAGAGCAGACAAACTCTTTCCTCTGCTCCCTACACAGTGACAAGGTCCCACCAGGGTATATGAGCGCCATTCCTTTTGCAAAGCAGCCAACTTCTCACCTGTTCATTAGGGCAGCAAGGAAATTCAAAGGTCAGTGATTTAATTTACAGCTCCCCAAAATAAGTGTCTGTGCCACAAGCAGTACATAACTAGCGTTCCTTTGTTGTAACTGTGGTTGCTAGAACAGATGTTAGTTTAGCCAGTGCCCAAAGCAGTGGGCTTAATATTTTGTTTCATTTATTTAAAAAATTAAAAAGCACTTGAATAATTGGCAACTAAAATATTCCTGGGTTTCTTTTACATACCATCCAGTATCGGGAAAACTGCTTCATTTGCAGGCCAGGGAAGCATGAAAAGTACAGCTAAGGCAATTTTATTTTATCTGCATGGCCCAAATTCATGGACTTAGAAGAGGTAGCTTAAAAGCTTAAGGCTTTAAAGATTGTATGTAAAGGGTGCAGACTCACCGAAATAAATATCTCACAAAGGCTGTTCATGACAGAGTCCAATCCGGCAACCTCAGTTGACCTTCGGCTGCTGGCCTTAAAATTCGTGAATGCAAATTTTAGATCCCTAACAGATTCAAATATTTGATGATAAGCCAGGATTTGTGTTTCATAATTCCTCACTCTAAATAAAGTTATGTTCATCCTTACTCTGTGCCTTTGATCACATTTCACTTTTCTCCTGGAATGCCCTCTCCTCTCCACCTACCCAAATTTCACCATGGCTACAAGGCCTGCCAAGTGCTGCCTGGACCTGCCCCAGGTCGCCTCACTGATCTTGGCAAGGCCCCTGCACTCCCTCTGCTCTAAGCTCCAGCACTGTGGTTTATGGTATCATTTAGAGATTAACTGCACATAATGCGTGCTGCTCTCTGAGCAAACTCTGTGAATCAGTCCTGACTTTCTAACTGGACAGTGTTAACAACTTCTAGGATTGTAGGCTGACTTTGTTCATCTTTCTGTGTCCCTACTGATGAGCATGTGTCAGAAACTCAGTAGAAAATGATTTTTTGGTTTCGCAATACCCTATTATGCAGTTTAGAGACATTGTTTTAAGGACTAGATCATCACGGTCACCAATAGTAAGCATCTATCTCTGGACAGTGCCACCCAATCATAAACATGGCTTCCACCTTTCCAAGTTCATAATCTAAAGCAACAGCTAACAGTATAGAGAAGGGATGCCTGCTTACAGATAATAGATAATAATGATGCTGACTGATATATGATCAATAAGACCAATTGAGCATATGCATTAAATAAATAGTTATATTAAAGGCAAGTAGACAAGTCCCTGTAGCTAATGGAACAAAAAATGAAAAAGAGAAATTAGTCTTTCGCTTCCAATGTCATAGCATTTGAACATTACTAAGTAACTTTCTCTGTAATCCTATTTCAACAGCCCACTCACAGGAACTAAGGCATTCTGAATACTTATGAGTTACATCTTGTCTGCATTATTCTCTAAAAACTGGTTTTGATTAACAAGCTCTATGCATTTTATGGAAAGGAAAGTGCTGAATGAATCCAAGGCCTACTTATTATGACCCTCACCATTGCGAGTGACTTGAAATGTCTCTACTGGGTCAGGGTGACAAGAGGATGCTGGAGAATCTTGATACAGAGTGTCCTGCCATGATAAGGACCTCAAAGCTTGAGTGTATAGGCGTGTGGCATCAATCTTCCCCTTCACTGCGTACTAATGATGGCTTATCTAAGTCCTTCTGGTATTATTTTTATAAGGCAAAACGTAATAAGATGTATAGCAAACTAGAATTGACACATCCAAATTATTACTGCTCCTTCAAAATATTTACCTTGGAAAGCTGTATACTTAAGAACGCTGTCAAAATTTCAGCTACCTCCTGCACTCCTGCTGTGAAATTGCCGTGACTCTGAAGGCACAGTATTTGAATAGCCTCTGTCGGGGAATTAGGGAAACATCATCATCATTTGATATCAAAACAACTCCAAACGTTGTGGGAACCAGGTGTGGTGAATGGTGGGTTATCAAGCTGGGAACCTCACTGATAAAAAACAAAGCATGACTTAGAAGATATCAGATTTACTTTTGGCGGCCTATAAATTGGTTTGACAAACACTTCCAAGGGAGATGCTTCAGAATTCCTTTGAGCACTGGTTGAATCATTGGAGAGTCTCCAGCATCCGAAGCCACCAGTTGGGAGGGAATTAGATTCATTTGGGTATGGGAGTGCTACTATATTCACTACATGGACAGCCTCATTACTTTATAGCCCTGCTTTTGAAAAAGAGTTCCACAAGGGCTTAGGTAATTCTCACCTAATATGTTTTCTATACTGCCTACTTCGAGGGTTAAGGAATCCAGTATCTTCAGTGCCTATCACTTTTATTGCCATTTCTAGCCCAGATTACCTCTCAGGTAGTAAGAATAAATCATCATATTTGATTACGTTTTACCCCCATTAATGTTTGATCAACTTTAATGGAAGCTATTAAATTTACCATTGGAAAACTCACTTGGATTTCCCTTTCCTTGACATTGTGATGGCAACCTGAGGGCCTGTGGCTTCCCAAATATGTAACCTCGGACCACCCACCAACAGCATAGCTCAGTCACAGTTGCAAGAGGTTGTTCACAGGAATCAAATTTATTTACCTGAGCCAAGTCTGGGCACATCACCAGGAACATGGCTTGGGCATAGAAACAAGGGAAGAATGGAAAGGAAAGTCACAGTTATTGAAGGAGGCCTGTGCTAGGATCTGTACATACTTTATCCTATGTAACAGCAAATCAATCCTGGGAAGTAGGAGTTATCTCAATTTCATATATGTTGAGAAAAGGAAGTTTAAGAGAGAGGTTGCATAAGTTGCCTAAAGCCCACATATCAATTAGTGGAAGAATTAGGACTTAAATTTAAATTTTACTGAGTCCAGAAATTCAGTTATTTGTAGTGAGGTGGATGGACCTAGAGTCTGTCACAGAGAGTGAAGTAAGTCAGAAAGAGAAAAACAAATACCGTAGGCTAACACGTATATATGGAATCTAAAAAAAAAAAAAAAGGTTCTGAAGAACCTAGGGGCAGGACGGGAATAAAGACGCAGACCTACTAGAGAATGGACTCGAGGACACGGGGAGGGGGAAGGGTAAGCTGGGACGAAGTGAGAGGGTGGCATGGACATATATACACTACCAAATGTAAAATAGATAGCTAGTGGGAAGCAGCCACATAGCACAGGGAAATCAGCTCGGTGCTTTGTGACCACCTAGAGGGGTGGGATAGGGAGGGTGGGAGGGAGACGCAAGAGGGAGGAGATATGGGGATATATGTATACGTATAGCTGATTCACTTTGTTATACAGCAGAAACTAACACACCATTGTAAAGCAATTATACTCCAATAAACATGTTAAAAAACAAAAGCAAAATTTACTGCAAAGCTCAGGCTCTTTGCAGCAAGGCTGGAGAGCTGTTTCCAGTGACGGGACCATGGAGGGGGTGGTGAGCAGCCTGGGGCAACGTTGGTGCCTGTGCCATTTCTGCCCCCCACAAGCGGTGGAAGGCGTTAATCTGCCAAACCGTCATTTCCCTCAGTCTAATAAATACTTGAGGAACAAGTTCTTTTGTGTTTGAAACATTGTATTACATCTCAAAGTCACAAAGATGAGTAAAGTCATATATATGTCCTCCAGGGGCTTAGAGTTCAATGAAAGGCACATAATGATATAATATCTATAATATACAGGAGACGGTAAGATAGAGATATAAGATAAAATGAGAGCCCAAACTCAGAGTTCAGTGGTAGCATTTACTTGTCTGTATTCCCCACTCAACTGCAAGGTGTATGATTAGAAAGACCGTGTCCATCTTTACGCCAGTGCTTGTAGAGGGCCTGGCACATAGTAGGTGTTCAATAAATATGTAAGGTATAAATGCACCGGGTGGAGCCTGAGCTAAGACTTGAAAGATGAAAAACAGTTGCCCAAGCAATGAAAGGAAGAAAGGGTGTTTCAGGGAGAAGAACATGAGAGAGCAGTGAGGTGTATACAGGGAACTACACGTGGTTGAGTTTTGTCAAAGCACAAAGTGTAAGGAAGGAGGTAGTGAGAAAGGAGGTTGGAGAAAAGAGAGGCTTAGTTGTGAAGGGCCTTGAGCTAAGGACTCTTGGACTGAGGGATCCATAAATGGGTTCTGGGGATTTGATGGACCACCCCCACCTCCAAAATTATCATCAAAATTAGTGAGCTTGTGTACAAATGTGAATGTGTACTTTTCCGAGGAAAGGGTGTATCACTTTCATCAAAGTCTCCAGTATTAAGAACTCTGGACAGTGAAGAGCTGTTGAAGAGTTCATGGGTGGGCAGAGCTGTCATAATAACATTTTAGGTCGATGACTCTAGATGCAGTGGTAGAGGATGGAATTTGGCTGACAAGGATGGTGGTGGAGGAACCAGTGAAGTGATAACTACAGCTGGCCAGAAAAAAAAAGTAGTAAGATTCTAAGCCTAATCAAGTATTGGAGAAGGAGTAGACAAGGGCAGATTCAAGAAGTCCTTAGGTGGTCAAAGGAGCAGATGTGCTGATAGGAGGGTGTGACCTCAGGTAGGAGAGAGAGGGAGAAAAAGAAAACTGAGATGGACTTCCAGATTTCGCACTTGGATTGATGGGTAGTACCATTGAATAAGGGGAAGAGAACGAACAGGTTCGAAGGGGAAAACAGGGAGCTCAGTTGGAACTGTTGAGTTTGCAGTGTCAGTAGGACCTACCAGACAGTGGAATGACCCTGACTATGACCCTGAAGCATAAGGAGAGATCTAGTCTAGAGATAAAGAGTTGAGTCATCAATATCTAGATGAGAGTTTAAACTATGAAAGGAAATGAGACAGCCCATGTTTAGAAAGTTTTAGAAAGAGTTTTAGAAAGAAAAACAGCAAGAGACCAAGAATGAATCCATGGGTCATACAACATGGTTAGCGTATTGAATGCCACCGAATTGTATACTACAAATGGTTAAAATGGCAAATGTTATGTGTATATATATTTTACCATAATTTTTTTTTTCTTTGCGGTACGCGGGCGTCTCAGTGTTGTGGCCTCTCCCGTTGCAGAGCGCAGGCTCCGGACGCGCAGGCTCAGCGGCCATGGCTCACGGGCCCAGCCGCTCCGCGGCATGTGGAATCTTCCCGGACCGGGGCACGAACCCGTGTCCCCTGCATCGGCAGGCGGACTCTCAACCACTGCGCCACCAGAGAAGCCCTACCATAATTTTTTAAAGTGAAAAAAAAAGTAGACACTTCAGGCACAATAAAAAGTATATACCTTTCTTGGGCTTCCCTGGTGGCGCAGTGCTTGAGAGTCCGCCTGCCGATGCAGGGGACACGGGTTCGTGCCCCGGTCCGGGAAGATTCCACATGCCGCGGAGCGGCTGGGCCCGTGAGCCATGGCCGCTGAGCCTGCGCGTCCGGAGCCTGCGCTCTGCAACGGGAGAGGCCACAACACTGAGACGCCCGCGTACCGCAAAGAAAAAAAAAAAAAGTATATACCTTTCTTAAAAAAATGGATCCATGTGGCATGCTGACATTTAAGGGACTGCATACAAGGAAAAGCCCATGGGGAGGCGGGCAAGGAATAATCAGAGATAGGAGGAAGGAAGCTGAGGAGAGCACTGCCGCAGATGCCAGGGCAATAGAATTCCAATAAAATGCAGGGTGGGATGGGTGGAGAAGTTAGATAATGGCTAAAGTTACTTCCAGAAATAACAGTCAGAATATATAAGCTCTGGGAGAGAATTTTGGTCTCTGGGCTTGCCCATCCAGAACTTCTCAGCAGCAATAAAATGACTTAAATTTCATCTTTCAAAAGAAAACTTGCCTGTACTCTGCCAGCTTTGTCTGGGCAGGAAACAGAGCTCATACCAGCTGCTGAGGATGGTTCGAAATTCCACTTCAGAGCACTGGAATGTGACACCTCCCAAGTGGGAGCAAAGCTGCCTGGGGTGGAGCGTGACGGGTGCAGCAGGGGGTACAGAGCCTTCCAGCCTCCCTCGGAGGAGCTGACAGTCCTCTGCCTGCTCACAGGTTCTCCCATCTGAGAAGGAAATGTCAGCATGTCCTTGGTCCCTTAATCTCTGTCTGCACATCCCCCTCTCACCCAGATGGCCTCTTGGGTATTTAGAACAAGCAAGTTGCCATGAGATCACAAGATCATGGACCAGAACTGCCCATAGTGGAAGGGCCTCTTTGCCTTGAGTGCTTTTCAACAGTGCCTCAAAGACATTCTCACTCAATACCAGAGAAATAGGGACAGGGCCGTGGATGGAGGGAGGAGAGGAAGAGGGACCACTGGGTAGCCTCACGTCATAGCAAAGTCTCCTCGTCGCGTCCTGGAGTGCCCTGTGGCATCATCATTTACCAACTGAAACCAGGGAAACAACCTTGCCAGCTTTTAAAAATATCTAATGGATCAACAGCTGTTTTCCTGTCATATTTTTGGCAGAGTTTGGCTAATAGCCCTTCAATGTGGCAGAATAAACCTGCTAATTCATTCTTCAGGTTAAATGTTTAAAAGACGGCCTCATCTAACCATGTGAAAGAATCTGAGTACCTTTAGTAACTCAGTGGTGATTTTCAGAATCCACAAAACCTAGCCTAGATCCTAGAACTGCAGCAAACCCACCACCCATCAGGGAGGGCTCTCCTTAACCCTCTGTTAATAATTCCTGTACACTGTTTTCAAAATGTAAGTGTTACAATTACCAGGGTCCATCCTGGGGGAAGTTAAAATAAGAGATATTGGAGGGATCCCTGTCCTGGGGGCAAAAAAGCATGGGAAAAAATAGAAATGAGACCCTCAAACCATATATGAAAACCTCAGTATTGCCTTTGTTGTTGCGGACTGGAGACTAAGGCTGAGTGTGGCAGCAAATGGGCTGGAAACTGAAGCCCAGGATTCAACAGCTTTGCCAACCTCGTCGCGGGCATGGGGCCTGTCTAGGGAAGACTCACAGCCAGGGGCAGAGTTACGGGAACGCTGATGAAGTTTAAGTCTCAGGGATGCTCATTTGAATGGGTCCCTTCTAGGCCTCCTAAGGTCCTGGGAGGGGTGCTTATTATTTTGCATTTGTATTTTTATGTTCTTTTTCTTAAAGAGGCCTCCCCAAATCGCACAAGCATCAGGCCCCGCACAAAACCAGCCTGCATGGAGCAGAAGAAGACAGCCTCTGCTCTCTCTCGGTGGGCAGCACGCTCCCCAGATAGGAAGGGGAGAGCAGAGGCCCATGTGCGCTGTGCTCAGGCCTCGTTTACTGAATGAGTAAAGGGGAAGAAAGGCCTGGAGTTTTACACACAGTGCCTTCAACGTGGAAGGATACACAGGAGTGGGGAAGGATGCTCCCTCCTTAACTGAGACAGTTTTCCAGGCAGAACTGAAGACACTTCATTGGCTACATAATAACCCCATGCCTGAACGACAAGGAAGAATCCCAGTTCAAACCCAGCTTGGAGATGGGGGATTCCACCAAGTTTCTTTAAGTTGAGCTTCCCCCAGTTTCCCATCATTCCTCTCAGTTTGACCCTCCTCCCTTTACCCTGGCCGGCAAGCAGCTAAGGCCTATACAGAAGCCAGGGGGAACAACAGGCAGGGGCCCACTGGGGGCCTTCCCCCTTGTGGGGACAGTTTTTTTTCCCCCTTTTCTTTCTGTTTTTTTAAAGATAAAATGTTCAGAGCCAAAAAAAAAAAAAAAAAAATCCACCATAAAAAAAAACAAGACAGGAAGGAACGGCGATGCCTGATGCTCTGTTGCCCAGAGGCCTCCCTCTCTCCTGTCACACAAGATCCCTCGCCCCCCTGCCGTGAGTCAGAAATCCAAAATTACTAGAAACCTACCATGTGAGAGATGCTTTCATTATTCAAGTTTCCAAATCTATTCTCTTGAAAACAATGCTTCCTCATCTTAAAAGATGCCTTCGTTTGGTGAGCCGGGGACAAAGTCATTTTAAAAACCCATGATGGGGGCTTCCCTGGTGGCGCAGTGGTTGAGAGTCCACCTGCCGATGCAGAGGACACGGGTTTGAGCCCCGGTCTGGGAAGATCCCACATGCCGCGGAGCAACTGGGCCCGTGAGCCACAACTACTGAGCCTGCGCGTCTGGAGCCTGTGCTCCACAACAAGAGAGGCAGTGATCGTGAGAGGCCTGCGCACCGCGATGAAGAGTGGCCCCCACTTGCCACAACTAGAGAAAGACCTCGCACAGAAACGAAGACGCAACACAGCCATAAATACATAAAAATTTAAAAATATATATAAAAAGCCATGATGCAGGGATTTGCCTTGCAAGCCAGGCAGCCTTCAGGGAAATTTATCCTAACAAGGAATGACCAGAGGAAGGAGCAGCCTGAGCATCTGCCCTCGTGTTTAATATTCTGTGTCTGCGTGCTCCACCGCAGGCCTCTGTGACATCTTACACCTCAGCGTTCATAGGGAAAAAGGCATAAAACTACTACTTATTGAAGAAATTGGATGTCCCCTCCCCTAACTGGAAGATGTACCTCCTTAGCACCGCTTCCTTTCATCTCTAGTCACACCCCAAAGCCCCCCACCTCCTGCTGAAAATATTTTAAACCAAAGGGCCATGTTGATTTATTAAACTTTATTTTTCCTTTTTAAAGAAAATAAGAAATTAACTTGTGTTGGTATCTAGGCTGTTGGGAAGATAACAGTGGCAGGAGGCAATCTTTGGTTATTTATCTGCTGCTGTCTTCCCTTCTGAAATCTCTTTCAAAGCTTCCAGAGAATTCCATGCAGAGGCTGCCCAGCAAGGACAGGAGCAGAGTTTGCTGGGCAGGTCAGCTCCTGCTCTCGCTTCTTGTCAGAAAGTCAAGTCCAGTCAAGGCCCCACTCAGGCTCCCCTCCCCGGCGTCAGAGAGCCTGGAGGATGCAACCGCTTCCAAGCCTGGAGGCTGGCTGGTTCGGAACTTCTGCGTGGTGAGGAAGCCACCTCGCCTCCTGCCATTTAGCCATCCAAGACAGAGCCTGGGCAGGCGCATTTAGGCCCTGACCCAAATGGCCCTGCTCAGCCCCATGGTGGAGGCCGTGTGGGCCCAGGGGTCTTTGCAGTCCTACCACCCTGTGCCCTGGTGAAGGGAGGAGCAGAGGCCGAGTCCACACGCTTGTCCTGAGTCAGGCTGAGAGCAGTGGTCAGCCCATGACCCTCCTGAGCTCCGATCCAGGAAGAAGCTTTGGGGAGCAGGCAGCGCGTAACACAGGGTGTGCCAGCAGACAGTGAGCTGGGACACAGGAGGGTAGGTTGGAGGCCAAAGCCCAAGGAGCCAAGGCGGTTTGCACCAGTGCAGGAGGACAGAGCCGGGTTCTGGGCCACCAGGCTACATGGTGTGGGCTGTGGAGCATTCCACATGCCTCCCGGCCCATGGCAGAGTCTTAGCACCCAAAGGGGCTTTTCATCTTGGGACTAGATGAAAATGCAAAAGGATTCATTTAGAGTAGCTGAACTAATTTCACGAATGAAGCAGATACTAAACAGGGCAGATGTGTATGTATTTCTACTACATACTCATATTCATTCAACAGGTAACACAGAGCCATCCTTACATGATTGTCAATTCCTCTTCACAAGGTAATTGAAAGAAATTCCAATTCAAGATCATAAGGGGCAACCAGGCCCTGCTGTGGCCTCCATCCCTTTCGGACTTCACTCTGAAATACACTTGCACTATGTGACTCTCTGATCCACCCGGAGCCGTGTGGATGAACTTCCTTCCATCAGATGGAGCGATTACAAACACGGTCTCAGTCTCTCATGCAGCTGCCTTATGTTTAGTCTTTCAAGTATAGATATTTCTTAAGCGAATTTTTTATAAATCTGGCATTAGAGTGTAATGATGAAGTGGAAGGGCACAAGGTTCTAAAATCAGACTGTGAAGGTTCAATTCCCAGTTTTGCAACATTAAAATTGAGGGCATATAAATATGTCCATAAGTGGTACAGGAAGGGTCTGCGTAAGTTACATACCTTCGCTGAGTCTCCTTGTTCCTTATTCAAAAAGGGGATAACAGTTCCTGCAACAAGACTGCTTTAACAAGGCTCGTTTAATTAAATGAGCTCATGCATAGGTAGCACTTTGCCTAGCGCCGGGAATGCAGATAGCACACAATAACAGTCGGTATCGTTAGTAAAATTAGTACAAAGACATCCATGACAATGCAAGAGTTTCAGAAGGAGTGACCCTGTAAGATGTCATCCTAAAAGACTGGGAGGGACTGCAGGAGCCTTCCACCTGGGCCTTCGACCTCCAGTCTTCCCCTCAGGTCCATACTCTATGCACTGAAAGCATTTACTTCCCAAGAAACAAGTCCGATCACAGTCTCCCCAGGTTGAAGCCACTCAGGCTCAAGAGAGAAGCCACGCCCCTCAGCTTGGGCTCCAACAGTGGGGACCCTGCCTCCTTCACCCCTACACCATGCACTTTGTGTTTGCTTTCTGTGCAGGAATGCCAAGCTCTCCTTCGCCCTGAGGGCGAGAATCCAGTGTCACCTCCTCAGTGCTAGTTCCAGACACTTAGTGCTTGCTGAGGGCAGTAACCTGCTGGTTGAACTTGTAGGCTGTGGAACCAAATGGCCCAACTCTGTTAAAAATTTAGTTTATTGAAATATAGTTGATTTACAATGTTAATTTCTGCTATACAGCAAAGTGATTCAGTTATACACATATATACATTCCTTTTCATATTCTTCTCCATTTATGGTTTATCACAGGATATTGGCTATAGTTCCCTGTGCTATACCGTAGTACCTTATTGTTTATCCATTCTCTATATAATAGTTTGCATCTGCTAATCCTAAACTACCAATCCATCCCTCCCTCCCCCTTGGCAACCACAAGTCTGTTCTCTGTGAGTCTGTTTCTGTTTCATAGATAGGTTCATTTGTGCCATATTTTAGATTCCACATATAAGTGATATCATATGGTATTTGTCTTTCTCCGTCTGACTTACTTCGTTTAGTATGATAATCTCTAGGTCCATCCATGTTGCTGCAAATGTCATTATTTCATTCTTTATTATGGCTGAGTAGTATTCCATTGTATATATGTACCATATCTGCTTTATCCATTCATCTGTCAGTGGACCTTTAGGTTGCTTTCATGTCTTACCAAATGGCCCAGTTTTAAATTCTGGTTTCTCCCTGTGACCTTGGGCAAGTTGCTTCTTCTGTCCTTGCCTCAGTATTTTTCTGTAAGATAGGAAAAAAACAATATTATTGAATTCATAAGGTTGTTAATATTAAGTGAACTAACACATGGAAAGCATGTTAGTACATATTTAGAAAGGACAGTCCCTGGCACATAGTAAGTGTTCAATAAATACGAGCTATACTGATAACAAGTATTATTATCATCACTATCATTACTACTATTGCACCAGAATGTAAGCTTTAAGACTCAAGAGACTGTTTGCTTTTTTCACTGCCTGGCACATAAAAGGTGCTGCGTGAAACTCACAGATATAGAGAACAAACTAGTGGTTACCAGTGGCGGGCGGGAGGTTGGGGAGGGGCAACCGAGGGGTTGGGGGGGCGAGAGGTTCAAACTGTTGGGTGTAAGATAGACTCAAGGATGTACTGTACAACACGGGGAATAGAGCTCACCATTTGTTATAACTGCAAATGGAAAGTAACCTTTAAAATTGTGTTAAAAATTTTTTAAGTTTTTTAAATAAAATAAAAACTATCCAAAAATAAATTAATTAATTAAAGGTGCTGCGTGTACAGCTGTTGAATAACAACACACAGGCCCCTGAGTGTGGGTAACGGTTGATACATATTCCTCATCAGACCATGAGCACCTTGGTTCTGTGTGATCCATCCTTACCGCTGAGGTCTGCTCCGTGGGCACCGGACGGACCCTCAGTAAACGTTTGCTGAATGAATCCATGAACGAACCTCCTCCGAGGTTGCATGCACATGTTACCTACTTGTAGGACATTAGCTTCATGTCTAAGTTCATCAGAGATTCATGCCTCTTGTCTGACGGTGACCCTTTTACACTGGGTGTTTGTATATAACGGTGCTGGAAGATCTTGAAAACCAGGCAGTGCGTTGGGGGGCTTTACTGGGGGCTGCATCCAGAGCAAGGGTCAGTCCCTCCAGGAGTGTCTGCCCCACTGCGTTTCCACTCCCCCAGCGTCCCCACTGCACCTTGCCCCTGCTGAGCCCCACGCTGTCCTCCTTTACTACGGAAGGGAGGGCTGGGACCAGGCAGACCAAGCCTGGTCAGAGACGGGCCGGATGAAGCTTTGTCTGAATCCAGGAAATCTCCTTCAGGAGCTGAAGCCTCCCCTCTCCCCTTGTGGTCCCGGTCCTCCACCCTCCCCACTTCACAGGAAAATTCCTTCTTTTTCCAGAAGGAATTAAAATAATTTTCCCCACAATATATCAGCTTTTCTGCTTCAGTTCCTCTCTCTAGAGTGAAAGTAAAATCAGGAGAGGGGAGATTGCATATAATGGGAATAAATGCAGTCTGTAGTCTTTACTAAATTATAACCTTATACTGAAAGACCACTGTTTTATAAGCCTTGCAGTAACCAAACCACTTATTATTCCGACGGCAAACAGACTTATGATCTGAAATGGCCACCATGTTTGCTGGCCACGAGGAAACAAAGGGAGGATGAGTTACAGCTCAGCGTCTGACCTGATAGCTTCCGTCCCACTTGTCCAGCCATGTCTGCTTACATCTTACAGCTCATTTTCCCCTCACATCAATGCAATGAGGCAGGTGAGGTTCAGTATCTCCATTTTATGGGCATGGAACGTAGAGACTGAAAGATCAAGGGGGCTGTCCTTGACTAACAGTAAGTTTGGAGAACACACGGGATTTCTTTGTATCTTCAAGGAGAGCATCCGTCTGCCGTAGCTCATTGCATAAACGTTGTGGGTCCAAGAGCGTCCTCTGGCTGCTGTGCCCTCTCCCCACCCACTGCCCAGCCCTGCACCTGCACTTGTGAGGTGCAGCTCCCTCGGGGACAATCTGGCATTCCCAAGCCTTGGCTTGGTGGGATCTGAGTGTTTAGTTCCCTGGCTTTTGGGTCAAAGACATTCCAGGGAGTAAAAGCTGCCTTTAAACAGCTTCCAGTAGCCCCCACTGAGCACTCAGAGTAGGGGTGAGTCACGCCCCAGCTCTGCCATTAACCTGCTGTGTAGCCTCGGACGGGCCATCCAACTCCCCCTCTGTAAATGGTTGGGGAGAGGGCAGCTTTGAAAGTCTGATCATGCTGTGAACAGTCTCCCCTGAAGACACATGCTCTGAAGGTCATGAGTGTTGTTTCGGGAGGGTCACACCTCCCATCCACTTGAGCCCATCTGTGTACCCCATAGGTCCACTGATCCTGGGTGAGAACCCCAGGGCCACGTGAGCCCTGATACCATAGGGAGGAGCCCCAAGTGCAGATTTTTAAAATACAACTTCAAGAGTTTACTTTCTCATTGTGCAATGTTCAACAAAGAAAAAGAAAGGCAAAGACAGATTTTTTTTTAATTACCATAAATCCACTACCAGCAAAATCACCATTACTGTTTGAGTAAATAGCCCTCAGTCTCTCTCTCCCTCTTGGCAAACATAAGTCCACTCATTATATCAGGGCTGTTCTCTCAGGTCATTTAAATATTATGTGTAAATATAATGTCTACAGAGTAATTGGTGGTTCTACCATGTATTATTAACTATTCCTTAATTGTTAAACATTTAGGTTGCTTTCCTTTATCATCAGCATCTGTGCAAACATATCTGATTTGGGGGGGGAGCTATATTGCCAGCTATATTCAGAAGGGGTACCTATGACAATTAATACCTGTGACAACTTGCCCCTCGCCCCCAGCTCCAAAGGTTGTACCCACTTGCACTCCCGGTAGCTGGGAAGAAGGGGTGGTGGCGGGGACTTAAATCTACTCCCTTGAACCAGCAGCCCCAGAATACTGACACCGAGGGAGTGGGATCTCTGTTGATGAAAGTTAATCATCATGTCAGCCCATGGCAACTGTCTGTCTTGGGGACTGGCCTAGGCATGTTTGGAAGTGGGCATGATTTGTCTTGGGCGCCTGCTTCATTGGACCCGAGAGCAGCGTTGACTCAGTCACCACACCCCTCCCCTCCCAGGGTCAGCAGAAGCTGCCTCACCCTCTACTCCCTGGAATCCCTCTGCCCTTTATCACATCCCATCAGTGGGCTCTAGACTTTGCCTCGTGACTCTCTTACACGCACCCACGAGACACGGGCTCAGGCAAGCAGGCTGAGTTGAGAATTGTCCCAAGTCCAGCCCAAGGGGTGGCGGGAACAGCAGTTCCAGGGAGTGGGAGGCTGTCACCGGGCACAGGGTGATGGTCCGGAGGCAGATGGCGGTGGTAGGCCATCTCAGTGCCCAGCTGCAAAGGCAGCCATCTGCTCTGTCTCCTGCAGGATTGGTCCTTCAGGCTGTTGTTCCAAGAGAAGAATGGGGCCTCCCTGAAAAGACAAACCCACTTCTCATGAGAACTGACTACATAGAGTGTGTTGCCCAGAATGTTGGGCAGCACAGTTTACTTGGCAAACTGTGCTCTTCTCTGGGACTTAAATCTGCATACTGGGGATGGGAGTGCGGGGAGGGAGAGACCACAGGTATTGCCTTGCCCCCCAAGCTCACATGCTGGTTGCGCGCACAGCCGGCCCCACTGCTGACCGCCCTCTCTCTTGGCCCCGCAGTCCGATGGCTCCATCCTGGCGATCGCCCTGCTGATCCTGTTCCTGCTTCTGGCCCTGGCTCTCCTCTGGTGGTTCTGGCCCCTCTGCTGCACCGTGGTAAGTGCCCCAAGCTTCTCCCCCGGCCTCAGACCTCAGGCGGCTCAAAGCAAAGAATGACACAGGTTAACAGGACCATGAGTAGGTAGAGGGCAACAAGAAACTGTGTAAATAATTAACAATAAGTCTAGCGTCTTTTGTACAATTTTTACAAAATTGGCAAAAACTAACACGATCAGGCTTCCCTGGTGGCGCAGTGGTTGAGAGTCCGCCTGCCGATGCAGGGGACATGGGTTCGTGCCCCGGTCCGGGAGGATCCCACATGCCGCGGAGTGGCTGGGCCCGTGAGCCATGGCCGCTGAACCTGCGCATCCGGAGCCTGTGCTCTGCAACGGGAGAGACCACAGCAGGGAGAGGCCCACATAATGCAAAAAAAAAGAAACTAACATGATCGATAAAATCATGAGTCATTAGGAGTCAGTATGCGTTACGGTTTGCCAATGGACACACCATTTTGGGTGGAGCAGCTGAAGGGGCTGCTCTGGGTGCAGTGCCTAGGAAGGATCAGCAGAATACTGTAAATGATGAGTGTTACTTGATGTGTAATAAATACACATGCGTGTGTGTGTGTGGCACATGTGCACGTATGCACACACACGCACACACACTTGTTGAGTTGCACCAGCTGATACTCTTCCAAAGCCACCTTGGTCTTAGCAACTAGTCAGTCCATCTGAGAAAGTGCCTGAGGCCTCTTTATTTTTAACAATAAAGAGTGGCACCGGGCTTCCCTGGTGGCGCAGTGGTTGAGAGTCCGCCTGCCGATGCAGGGAACACGGGTTCGTGCCCCAGTCCGGGAGAATCCCACATGCCGCGGAGCGGCTGGGCCCGTGAGCCATGGCCGCTGAGCCTGCGCGTCCGGAGCCTGTGCTCCGCAACGGGAGAGGCCACAACAGTGAGAGGCCCGCGTACCGCAAAAAAAAAAAAAAAAAAAAAAGAGTGGCACCTACCTTTATTTTATTCTTTTAGCTACCATTTATAGGACACACCTCTATGTGCCCAGCACAAGATCAGTAAGGATCTCCTCCCCATCACCGTCACCTGGAGCCACCACATAGCTCTGGCCAGCATCCCCAAATAGTGCAGGGCCTGGGATAACCCGCCATCACCTGCCGTGCCCAAATGATATGTGCTTGTCTATCAGTTTCTATTCCCTGGCCCCCAAACCAGGAAAAGACCAAACAAAGTAATATCCAAATGAAAAGAAAACATTAGCTCTTGCAAGTCTAGTTCTAGCACATGCCCTGACTTCATGCACAATCAGAGCATGCGCTGTAAAGGCAGGTGCGTTTGAAGCGAGCGCTGCTCCACTGCCACAGCTTCTTCCATTCCCTGCATCTCAGTTCTTCCATGGCAGGCCCAGCAGAGGAAAATAGATGGTGAGCATCTCCAGGCTAGAGCTTGTCTTCACTTTATCTCTGGAAATCCAGCATTTAGCATACAGTGCAAGGCGACTCAAATCTGTGTGTAGGACAGAAACTGAAGCCTCATAGAGCACTAGACTTGAACAAAAGGGAGAAATGGTTTCAAACAACACTTTAAAGAGATGATAAATGGATGAATGCAAAACTCAGTCAGGATGTGGATCCCTGTGGCAAGGATTCTGGAAAGAAAGAGGCTTTTGCACCAACAGAAGCCTCTGGTTTTGAGGGGAAAAGATGACTCGTAGCAGACAAGAATGTGTGGGTGGGAGGGACCCTGGTGGGAGGGACAGGTGCAAGTCTCAGGTCAATTAGTGTAACCCAGGCTGGAGTGATTTCACCAAGATTTTAAGCAGTCTTAAGCACAGCAGCCCCAGATTTAAATGTTTAAATACTTAAGGCTGCATAACCATTTTATTTTTAAGGTTAAAAAAAACACTGAGGCAGCCAGACTGCTTTCTATGGTGATTCAAAAGGAAGCATATCTTCAAGTCTGGAATTCTCGGGGGAAGAAAACTTTCAGAGGGCTCTTAAAGAAGAGGGTGGCTGGGAGTGTTGGCGGTGGCAGCCTGAGGTGAACACTGGGGCTTCTGTTGTAGTAGGCATCACCCTTTGTTCACTTAGTCCCTTTGATTATTAAAAACAGTTACCTCTGGGTGGGGACAGCTAGGAACAATACAACAGCCAAGCAGTACTCCACCATTTACTGGTTGTGTGATCTTGGGCAAGTTACTTAACCTCTCTGTGCCCCAGTTTCCTCATTTATATGATGAGGACGATGAGAGCTCTGACCTCATAGGTAGATGGTGAAAATTAAAGGATTATCTATATATCTGCTTAAGATTGTTCCTTGTATTATTATTAATAATTACTATTATTAATATTTTAAAATATTTACTATAATAGGAATATATAACCGTACTGTATGGCATTCAATTTATATGAGTGAGAAATGTCTCTTTTTTCCAGTTTTATTGAAATAGAATTGACAGATAGCATTTTATAAGTTTATGGTATACAACTTAATGATTTGGTACGTGTATATATTGCAAAAAGTTTACCATAGTAAGTTAACATCCATTACCCCACATAGTACACACTTTTCCTTGTGATAAGAACTTTTAAGATTACTTTCCTAGCAACTGTCAAATGTACAATACAGTATTCTGAACTGTAGTCATCCTGTTGTACATTATACGCCCCGAGCTTTATCTTGTAACTGGAAGTTGTACATTTTGACTACCTTCACTCAATTCCTCCACCCCCAACCCTGTACCCCAGCCCCCACCTCTGGCAACCACAGATCTGATCTGTTTCTATGAAGTTGGTTCTTTTAGATTCCACATGTAAATGAAATCATACAGTATTTGTCTTTCTCTGCCTGACTTATTTCCCTTAGCATAATGCCCTCAAGGTCCATTCATGCTGTCGCAAATGGAAGGATTTCCTTCTTTTTTATGGCTGAATACTATTCCATCGTATATGTATACCGCATCTTCTTTACCCATTCGTCCTTCAATGTACACTTAAGTTGCTTACATGTCTTGGCTATTGTAAATAATGTTGCATTGAACATGAGGGTGTCTGTATCTCTTCAGGATAGTGGTTTTGTTTCCTTCAGATATATACCCAAAATTGGAATTGCTGTGTCATATGGTAGTTCTATTTCTCATTTTTTGAGGAACCTCCATACTGTTTTCCATAGTGGCTGCACCAATTTACATTCCCATGAACAGTGTACAAGGATTCCCACTAATACTTGTTATCTCTTGTCTTCTTGATGATAGCAATCTTAACAGGCATGCAGTGATATCTTATCGTGGTTTTAATTTCCAGGAAAATGTCTCTTATTTAATGCCGTTCATTATTGGAGGCAGGATCACACAAGGTCAGATTGCTTTGCAATATTCAGAATATTTTTCAGCGAATCTATCTGGCTAAGCCTATGTTGCTTTGGAAGACAGCAAAAATGTCTTAATGTGGCCTGATTTTGTAAGTCCTGAGGAATTTCTTTACAAGGGAAGATCTTAGAGACTGATTTTCCTGTTTATGAAGCATTTAAAAACTGCCCTTCCACATATTTCTGAAAGCTGTCTGGGGCTCTGATGCTTAGTGTGCTCCCCAAATTACTCGTTGATCGCTGGCTTCCTTTATGAGTGATGATGTTCTGAGGAGGACAGGGTAAATTCACGTGTTTTCTAAAGGGAGTATACAGGAAGGAGGGCAAACGTCATCTCCCCGCACCCCAGGATGCCGTATGCAGCAAGTTTCTCTCCCCCGCGTGACAGCACGCCCTCACCACAGTCTGGGACTAGCAGAGGGCATCCTTGTAAATGACGGTCCTGAAACCTCCCTGCCCTGTCTTGAGTGTGGGAAATACCCCATGGCCTGGTACCAAAGCCATATCTCCATGATGGGAAATAGCCAGAGAGCAGAAAGGGTCTGTAACATGAGGAGCCATGAGGTTTGCCTTCCTCCCGCTTCTGCACAGTTCTTCCGGGGAATAATATTCAAAATCTTTAACAATTGGCAAGGCCTCCATCCCAATTGAGACAAACATTAACCCTTTAGTGGCTGGATATGGGGTGGGATGGGGGATGGTCCATGAAGTCCTGTAGGGTGGCAGGGGTACAAGGGCAGGCACTCAGGTCACTATTTACTAATCATAAAGAGCATTTTAACATGTAATGACCAGTATGGCCAGATCAGGCATGATAGACACTACGAGGCCAGGCTTCTGCAGCCGTCAGCATCCTCTTGCCTCCTGCTGGTCCTGGAAGAAGGAATCTGAAGGCTGAGAGTGACTGGTGTTACCCATTGCATTTTGCCTTTCTGGAAGGACCCCATTCCCAGCTGGCTCTTATCTCCCACCTAGAAGGAACCTGGGTTAACTTATTGCCCGCGTAGCAGAGAATAATCTATCAGTAATGACTGATGGACAGAGAATTGGCCAGGTCTTGGATCCAAAGTTTCCAGTGTTTCCCAACGTGGCCCTCAGTAACCCCAGGTAAATCTTTGCTTTCTAAGATTCCTAACTTTATTCACTGGCACAAAAAATATTCACATTGGAAGAGAGAGAGTCATCGGCCTATGTACCCTGTGCTTATTTGCATTTTCAAAAAGGGAATTCAGGGGCCAATATTTTACAAAAAAATAAATGAATAAATAAAACCCTGCCTCAGTTCCACAAAGGGCATTGCCAGAACGCTTTAAGTCATGCTATGGACACTCCACCCACTTATAAATTTGGTCCAATATTATTGAAATCTCTAAATTGAACTTTAAAAAAAGGAAGACTAGGAAATCTGCATGAGAAGAGGATCATGGGGAAAAAGAGTTGAAATGTACTGGATGAGTAAACGTATGAACATATGGAGGAAAAAAGTCCACAATGAATCAGTGGTATTAGAGGTAAATATTATCTAATACAGATCTAGAACATGCAGGTAACCCTGAGAGTCTACCATCATCCCAGCCAAGAGGCAGCACCCTGAAAGCCTGCAGTCTAACTAGGATGGTAGCTTTACGTACACAGGCAAAGGCCATCACATCCTGCCTAAATTTCAGCGGGTCACCAGACACTGATAGATTCTGATTAGCAATGGGGGCTGGCTCCTTCGAATCAAAAATCTGGGGGAGAGGATAAATGCCTGCCTGGTGTCTTAACCTACGGACCCCATGTTGACGCTCTCATGAACACCCTCGATTACTTAACACCCAGCCCACTTGCCCTGCCCCATCCTTATACCGAGACAGAGCAATTGATAGTCTTCTCCTCTCCTACTCCATGATGATCCCTTCAGAAGAGAATTGCCCAAGCATGTTGTTGGGGCCACTGCTCATTTACGAGGCCTTCTCATTGCTTAGCAAACTCTCACCTCATCTTTGTGGAGCCCCAGACTCCACCCCCATGGTGTCTCTCCCAGACTTCCCGTTCTCCCGGAGAGGACTGTCCTATCTCTGGCTCTTTCACTCTCAACAGACAGCCTACCCTTCTGCCTCAGTGAGAGGTGGAAGCTGTCCTGTGAGAAACCTTCCACTTCAAGTAGCACTTTCATGCGTGCTGCTCCAACATCCCTCCCCTCCCCGGATGCAGCCTGGCCCCTCTGCCTCTCTCACCACTCATGTCCTTCATTTTGTTCTCTCTCATTCGCCTCTGCCTATGGTATCTTCATCCTTTCCTCTCCACTGTCTTCCTCCCTGCTGCCTACTGGCCTCTTTCAACCTTTAAAAATTCTCATACATTATTCCTCCTTCAAGCCGCCCTCTTCCTTCTCCCTCCCTTTCATCTGCCAACTTCTCTGCAGAGCAGACTGTCCACAATTCCTTCCATTCACTCTTCGGCCCACTGCACCCTGGCCTCCATCAGCATCGTTGCTCTAGTCCATACATTGCAAGCCTGAACTCCCCAGCCAGGGATCTCTGCTCATTTTGCCTTCTACTTTAGCTCTTTCAGCAATGGGCACTCTCTTCTTTCAACTCTCTCCTCTGCTGGCTGCTGCCGACTCTTCTAAATCTGTCTTCAGTTTTCCCCTGTCTCCTCCTGCTGCCACTCATCTCTTGTTCTCCAGGATTGTCTTCAACCTTCTCTACACATTGTCCCTGGGCAATATCACTAATGCTCATGACTTCAGCTACAATGGATATGCTGATGGCTACTTAATGTGTCCACCCATTGCTGGCCTCGGCTTCAGAAGACCAGGCCCACAGTATTGGTACCCAATGGGCATCTCAAATGTAGGCATCTCTCCCCATCGTGTCCCAGCTAAATTCATCATGTTTTCCCCAGAACTGCTCTTCATCGATAGATATGTCACCATCCTCTGAGCTGCCCAAACTCTAGACTGAAGAGTGATTGCCAAGGTCTCCTCTGTCTCTCCTAGTCTTCTCTCACTTCACAGGTGTCTGTAGAGCATCCTCTTCTCTCACACACCATCTCATCTGATACATCCATCTGCACCCTTTACCCCAGCATAAGCATAATACGGGGCACTCATTAGTTGCTTAATAAATAGTTGTGGAATGAATGGATGAACGAATGTCATTGCCTTAGCCTGAGGTTCTGCATCTCCCGCCTGAACTACTGCAATAACTTCCTAACTGCTCTTTTAGCCTTTCTCACTGTCACTAGGTTTTTTTCCCTTAAAAAAAGAAAACTAGGGCTTCCCTGGTGGCGCAGTGGTTGAGAGTCCTCCTGCCGATGCAGGGCACGCGGGTTCGTGCCCCGGTCCGGGAAGATCCCACATGCGGCGGAGCGGCTGCGCCCGTGAGCCAAGGCCGCCGGGCCTGCGCGTCCGGAGCCTGCGCGTCCGGAGCCTGTGCTCCACAACGGGAGAGGCCACAACAGTGAGAGGCCCGCGTACCGCACAAAAAAAAAAAAAAAAAAAAAAAAAGAAAGAAAACTAATCAGGTCATGGTCCCACTCACTTCCATGCCCCAAATCCTCTTGACTGTTCAAGATCTCTAAAGCAGACTTCAAATTCCTTGACATGGCGTACGTAGACCCTTCTCAACCCGGCCACACCCCACTTCTCCACCTCACCTCCCACCTACTCCTCCCTGTGCCCGGACCCCCTCGGCACCCTGTGCAGACTCCTTCATGGCACTGACCATGGCGTTGTAACTGATCATTTGCTTGTCAATCTTCCCCTGTAGACATATGCTATTGGAAGCCAGGGCTGTAGTTCCCCAGCGCATAACCATGCCTGGCTCAAGACAGACTGTTACTCAGTATATCTCAAAGCTCATTGAGGAGCTAAATGGAAGGAGGGCCATCTCCAGGCACACTCTATTCTTTGGGGTTCCTTGAACATACCTCATAGCTACTAATGATCTCTTTGCTTATATTGTTTCCGCTTGCTGAAATATTTTCATCTTCTTTATCTACTCTGTCAACAATTCCTCTTTCTTCAAAGCCCGGTTCGCTGATCACTCCGTCTCAGTAGCTTTCCTTTTTCCCACCTGGGGAGAATTAGCGCCAACCTCCCTTGGTTTTCATAGCACTTTTTTCACACATCTATTAGCGAATTTTCTCATTCTGTCACAAGTGTTCATTCATATATATGTTCCTGTCACTATATAATGAACTCCTCCAGGGGACGGAGAAACTTGTCACAGAAAATCATCCCACAAAGAAGTACAGTGCCTACTATGTAATTCATATGTTTTCCAAACTAAACTAAAGGGGGGAAGGGGAATGGATACGAAAGGAACCCACAAACTGGTGGAACTGTAGGGCATGGTAGTTTCATGGGTGTTTGTATTATTATTATCAGGTTTCATAAATTACATGTATGTTACACACATTGTTTTATATGTATCAAATATTACATAACAAAAGACACTTTTATCAGCTTCTTAAATAAGATCCTAGAAATCTGCCCATTTTATTAGGGGGTTGATTGTATATCAGGAACCTGAATCAAAAGATCTTGCCATATTTTGCCAGGTGAAAAAGTTTCTGGAGATTCGTTGCATAGCAAGGTGAACATACTTAACGTTACTGAACTGTACACTTAAAAATGGTTAAGATTAGGTTATGTGTTTCTTACCACAACTAGAGAGAAAATAAAAAGAGATCCTGCTGTAGAGTTGGAATTCTTCTGCAGCCCAGCTAATTAAACTACACTATTAAGGTGAAAGCAAACCATTATATTTCTGTTCAAATAACGGCAAATATTGGGAGAGGATCTTGTGCGTGCTTTGAGAATTTCTCCCGCGAGAAACAAAATGCGGTTCCCTTTTGTTTGGGTTTGTTTTTAAAGGCCTCGTAGGTATCTTATGAACAGTTTTTAAAGAATTATGTAAAGGATCATGTTTAATTCACTTTATTGAATTTCTAGGGTAGTTCAATGAATGACAAATTGCAAGGGACAAAAACTAATCAGGAACTTGACATGCCTTAAATTGAAATAAAAATAAATTCTTCAAATAATGCCCTCCACACCTTTAAGCACAGCATTTCATTTTCAGGGCCAGACAACCAAACCTAACATCACCAAAGGGATTCACTGAAGCATATTTAGCAGAAACCTGACAAGTACAAGCCGTTCCTTAGCCAGGCATCATGGGCCTAGACTCATCGTGCTTTCTGGATCCCTTTCCAGCCTCCACCCATTCCCATCTGGACACACCTCTCTCTGCAGCTGACAAGGTTGCTTCCCACTAGCACGCAGAGCCCTGCCATGGCCTGCCCTCGCCTCAGAGCTCTGCACCACACGCCAGTCTGTTCTCATCTCCACCTTGCCCTCGTGGCTTCCCTCATCCCTGCTGGGCTGGCCCTGCGACTTGCCTGGAAACCCACCCGCCACCATCCTCATGCCCCTAGGTGAGCTGGAAAGAGGCAAGCTGTCATTAAAGACAAGGGGGTTCCAATATGAGATCTGCCTCCATAAATATGAGATCTGCCTCCATCAAAGGCAAATCTTTTAACCTTCATTTCCTCACATGAAAAATTAGAAAATTGGAACCATGCTGGCACTAAGGTAGCTTCCTTATATTCTTACCTCCTATAAGTGAATCTACTCCTCTCCTTCAACATTTCCTGGCCTGTGGTCCTTAAACCTGGTTACATATCAAAATATGATGCAAGTATCAGGGGCAGCATTTCCAGACGTTGTTCACCTAAACTTCTTTTGACCTGGAATCCTCCCTTGACCCTTACTCATTAACATACTGACATCTAGAAGGGCACTAGTCCTTCCCGAACACCTATTGACACTGATGTCTGGAAGGACACTAACATTCTGCCAAAGACCGTTTGGGAAACATAAGCCCAGAGAATGCTGAATTGGCTGAAAGTCAGATTCCTGGGTCCCTAGGTGTGGCCTCTTTACCGCCCTCCTCGAAGGGTGTCAATGCCAACAAGCTCAAACACACTGTGAACATCATCCCGTGCCCTTGTTCCTTGTGTGTCCTGCTCAGATCCCACAGGCACTGCCAGTGGCTGGAATCACCTTGCCCATAACCCAGGCAGACCAGATGCTCCTCTAAGCCTCAGGGAATCTGAATTCATGAATTTTTTTTAACTGTCTCAGTGTTTCGCAGTGACTCGTGCATCATCTAGTGAGGAATATGCATAGCTGCTCTTTGAAATTACCATGTACATCATTTAGGCCTTATCAACTAATGTTAAAATTCTTGCCACTACTCTCTCTTACGTATGAATTTGGCCTTTTAAATAATTCCAGTCTTAAGGGAGATAAGATGAGAGGCCAAAAATTATTTGGAATTTGAGTTCCAAATGTAAAAAACAAAAAAGTTGAGCTCATTTCTTTGAAAATTTCTTGTACTACATTCTAGATCAACACCCTTGGCACTAGACTTTACTAAACTTTTACAGTATAAAATTACTGGATTCAAGCAGTACTTGGCCAGCTCTAATCAACTGTGAGGTTTCTATTACATTTATACTGTTTGTATAGTAAGTTTCATTTATCTGTCATCAGCTAGTATTTCATGTTTCCTGGACATTTTCCACATTGCATTGCCTAGTTTCCCTTGGTGTCTTGATTTTAATTAAAAGGATATTTATTATAAGGTCAGGGAATCAGAATGGAAGCCTAAATTGTAAAAGCATGAGAGCAAGCATCCCCTTCCATCCATGAAATTAAAGCCTTTTGTTAGGTGGCTTTTCAGATCTCATTGGCATTTCTTCTATACACAGCTTTCTTCTGATGGCTTCTCCTCACACAGAACCTACGAGGCCAGGGAGGTAGCAAAGGAGTTGGAATTAAGATATCAGCCCAGAAGTCTCAGGATATGCGATGTTTTAAATCAAAGGCTCCAAATTACGACAACATTTAGGCATCTAAATACAACATTTATTTGAGTTACCCCTCTGAGCATGCACGAGGTAATCATTTGGGAAAAATCAATTACTCCTGGCTGGTGATACACTGGACTTCCTAGCAAAATAAAAACAAAAAATTTCCTGGAAAAAAAATGTAATAAAAGTTGTTTTAAATGCATAGCCAGGCTCACAAGAAAATAGACATTTCCAGGGACAAAATAAAAAAGGTTCTGGAAATCAGACGGTTAGCTGACCCTAAAGCGGTGGTGATTTTCCAATCTCAATAACCTAGACATTTGGTTTCAGAGCCTTACATAGGTCCATAAAAGTTTGGGAGTCAGAATTGAGTCTTCTGCTACAGCTGAGACCTTAAGTAAAAGGATGAGCTATGAGTTGTGTGTGTGTGTGTGTGTGTCCCTAAGAATTCAGAACCACAACCTCTCAGTTTTAGAGTTCAAATGTTTATTACTTGGGGTTCTGTAAATTACAAACTAAGAGAAAGGGATCACAGTTTGGAAGTGTTTAGGAATCTGCAAAAGGAAACTCTCTGGCAGGTTGATCCCTTAGCTCAGTCTTCATAAGATTCCCATAGGTAAATGCAAACTTCACATGAGCTCACAATCGAAAATTACCAAAAACCCAAGGAATATTATTACTCAGACTCCTTGGGGTTTTACTACGCATGGAAAGCACAGAAGACCAGAAATCAGTTGAGGAAGTCAAGGCCCTGTCATTGGTCTTTCCTTTGCTCTCTACAAAGTTAACAGTGGTTGAGTAGCAGATACATCAAAAGTTCTCTAAGTACCATTATTTCTCCCATAACATGAAGGGTATTCCTAAAAATATCACTTCATATGGAATTTTAGCCCTATGGAAATAACAGGACTGGGGGGGGGATATAGGTTCAGAACAGAACATTCAAAACTGTGCAACGTTATAAAATAATACCCTTTTAAAAATTAATAAGAAACTGAAAATTTCCACCATTTTAAGCATCTTCAATTCTTGAAGTAATGCTACAGTATAAATAGCACTATGTCTCAATTTTTAAAAAATAAACACATGAAGTTTTGTGATGAGTTTGAGTATGATGTAGCCCCATGCCTTTGAGTTAACGGGACAGAAGGAAGGACATTCTTAGGATGAAGTGTCACAACAACAGAGGTGGATGACTGTGACTCATTGTCTTCTTACCCCTTCTGTGCTGGCTTAAAATAGAAATGCAGCTTTTGTTGTCTTGCCAGGGTCCTCTTTTCATAACAACAACAACAAAAAAGCTGTTTGTGTGGTTCCAAATAAGACCAAATGCCACAAAAGTGTTATTCTGCTGCTCTCAGCATGATAGCCTTTTCTTCAATCCATGACACATGCTTCTAATCCCCTTTAAAGCAGATGAAGGGCCCCATGCCTTCCATTCTCCTTTCTTTGGGTTCCTCAGTGTGGTCTCCAATGAAGCTCAACGTGGGTTCCTTTACTCCCTTTGCTCTCAGGGTGTCCCATGAATCTCATCTCTTCATGAGCATCTCATGCACAAGCTTAAGGCTTTCCTCCTTCCCTGAATCCTTGGATTCTTATAACCAGGACATACACTCGTGTTGAGGATGCTTTAAATGCTTTCATGAAGAAAGGTACACAGGCTCACAAGTGCGATATATTGATTTAATTGCAATGCACAAGGGTAAACAGAACTAAGAAAACAGATGAGGTGTGTGTGAGTTTTGTATGTTTCTTCCAGGTCACTCCTGACAGCTGAGCAGCATCTTCACATTCACCTGATAGTACTTGGTGGCACCCAATATAATCAGCCAGCTCACACTTTTAAATGGTTAATGTTATGTTATGTGACCTTTACCACAACCAAAAAAATCTAAAACACATACAGGCATACTTCAGAAGTATTGCAGGTTCCATTCCAGACCACCACAGTAAAGCAAGTCACATGAATTTTTTCGGTTTCCCAGTGCACATTAAGGTTACGTGGTCTATTGAGTATGCAATAGCATTATGCCTAAAAAAAAATTTACATACCTTAATGTTAAAAATATTTTATTGCTAAAATATGCTAATCACCTGCACCTTCAGTGAGTCATAATCTTTTTCTTTTAATTTTTGAATTTTATTTTATTTATTTTTTTATAGAGCAGGTTCTTATTAGTCATCAGTTTTATACACATCAGTGTATATATGTCAATCCCAATCGCCTAATTCATCACACTACCACCACCACCACCCCGCCGCTTTCCCCCCTTGGTGTCCATACGTTTGTTCTCTACATCTGTGTCTCAATTTTTGCCCTGCAAACTGGTTCATCTGTACCGTTTTTCTCGGTTCCATGTATATGCATTAATATACGCTATTTGTTTTTCTCTTTCTAACATACTTCACTCTGTATGACAGTCTCTAGATCCATCCACGTCTCAACAAATGACCCAATTCCATTCCTTTTTATGGCTGAATAATACTCCATTGTATATATGTACCACATCTTCTTTATCTATTCATCTGTCGATGGGCATTTAGGTTGCTTCCATGACCTGGCTATTGTAAATAGTGCTGCAATGTGTCTTTTTGCAGGGGTGCATGTGTCTTTTTGAATTATGGTTTTCTCTGGGTATATGCCCAGTAGTGGGATTGCTGGATCACATGGTAATTCTATTTTTAGTTTTTTAAGGAACCTCCATACTGTTCTCCATAGTGGCTGTATCAATGTACATTCCCACCAACAGTGCAAGAGGGTTCCCTTTTCTCCACACCCTCTCCAGCATTCGTTGTTTGTAGATTTTCTGACGATGCCCATTCTAACTGGTGTGAGGTGATACCTCATTGTAATTTCGATTTGCATTTCTCTAATAATTAGTGATGTTGAGCAGCTTTTCATGTGCTTCTTGGCCACCTGTATGTCTCCTTTGGAGAAATGTCTATTTAGGTCTTCTGCCCATTTTTGGACTGGGTTGTTTGTTTCTTTAATATTGAGCTGCATGAGCTGTTTATATTTTTTGGAGATTAATCCTTTGTGCATTGATTCGTTTGCAAATATTTTCTCCCATTCTGAGGGTTGTCTTTTTGTCTTGTTTATGGTTTCCTTTGCTGTGCAAAAGCTTTGAAGTTTCATTCAGTCCCATTTGTTTATTTTTGTTTTTATTTGCATTACTCTAGGAGGTGGATCAAAAAACATCTTGCTGTGATTTATGTGAAAGAGTGTTCTATGTTTTCCTCTAAGAGTTTTACCGTGTCCGGTCTTACATTTAGGTCTCTAATCCATTTTGAGTTTATTTTTGTGTATGGTGTTAGGGAGTGTTCTAATTTCATTCTTTTTCATGTAGCTGTCCAGTTTTCCCAGCATCACTTATTGAAGAGACTGTCTTTTCTCCATTGTATATCCTTGCCTCCTTTGTCGTAAACTAGTTGGCCATAGGTGCATGGGTTTATCTCTGGGCTTTCTATCTTGTTCCATTGATCTATGTTTCTGTTTTTGTGCCAGTATCATATTGTCTTGATTACTGTAGGTTTGTAGTATAGTCTGAAGTCAGGTAGTCTGATTCCTCCAGCTCCATTTCTTTCCCTCAATACTGCTTTGGCTATTCAGGGTCTTTTGTGTCTCCATACAAATTTTAAGATTTTTTGTTCTAGTTCTGTAAAAAATGCCATTGGTAATTTGATAAGGATTGCATTGAATCTGTAGATTGCTTTGGGTAGTATAGTCATTTTCACAATATTGATTCTTCCAATCCAAGAACATGGTATATCTCTCCATCTATTTGTATCATCTTTAATTTCTTTCATCAGTGTCTTATAGTTTTCTGCATATAGGTCTTTTGTCTTCCTAGGTAGGTTTATTCCTAGGTATTTTATTCTTTTTGTTGCAGTGGTAAATGGGAGTGTTTCCTTAATTTCTCTTTCAGATATTTCATCATTAGTGTATAGGAATGCAAGAGATTTCTGTGCATTAATTTTGTATCCTGCAACTTTACCAAATTCATTGATTAGCTCTAGCAGTTTTCTGGTGGCATCTTGCGTATTCTCTATGTATAGTATCAAGTCATCTGCAAACAGTGACAGTTTTACTTCTTCTTTTCCAATTTGTATTCCTTTTATTTCTTTTTCTTCTCTGATTGCCATGGCTAGGACTTCCAAAACTATGTTGAATAATAGTGATAAGAGTACCCATCCTTGTCTTGTTCCTGATCTCAGAGGAAATGCTTTCAGTTTTTCACCATTGAGAGTGATGTTTGCTATGGGTTTGTCGTATATGGCCTTTATTATGTTGAGGTAGTTTCCCTCTATGCCCACTTTCTGGAGAGCCTTTATCATAAATGGGTGTTGAATTTTGTCAAAAGCTTTTTCTGCATCTATTGAGATGATCATATGGTTTTTATTCTTCAATTTCTTAATATGGTATATCACATGGATTGATTTGCATATATTGAAGAATCCTTGCATCCCTGGGATAAATCCCACTTGATCATGGTGTACGATCCTTTTAATGTGTTGTTGGATCCCATTTGCTAGTATTTTGTTGAGGATTTTTTTTTTTTTTTTTTTGCGGTACGCGGGCCTCTCACTATTGTGGCCTCTCCCATTGCGGAGCACAGGCTCCGGATGTACAGGCTCAGCGGCCATGGCTCATGGGCCTAGCCACTCCATGGCATGTGGGATCTTCCCGGACTGGGGCACAAACCCGTGTCCCCTGCATCGGCAGGCGGACTCTCAACCACTGCGCCACCAGGGAAGGCCTGCTGAGGAGTTTTGCATCTATGTTCATCAGTGATATTGGCCTGTAATTTTCTTTTTTTTTAGTATCTTTGTCTGGTTTTGGTAGCAGGGTGATGGTGGCCTCACAGAATGAGTTTGGGAGTGTTCCTTCCTCCACAAATTTTTGGAAGAGTTTGAGAAGAATGGGTGTTAGCTCTTCTCTAAATGTTTGATAGAATTCGCCTGTGCAGCCATCTGCTCCTGGGCTTTTGTTTGTTGGAAAGTTTTTAATCACAGTTTCAATTTCAGTGCTTGTGACTGGTCTCTTCATATTTTCTATTTCTCCCTGATTCCGTCTTGGCAGGTTGTGCATTTCTAAGAATTTGTCCATTTCTTCCAGGTTGTCCATTTTATTGGCATAGAGTTGCTTGTAGTAGTCTCTTAGGATGCTTTGTATTTCTGCGATATCTGTTGTAACTTCTCCTTTTTCATTTCTAATTTTATTGATTTGAGTCCTCTCCCTCTTTTTCTTGATGAGTCTGGCTAATGGTTTATCAGTTTTGTTTATCTTCTCAAAGAACCATCTTTTACTTTTATTGATCTTTGTTATTGTTTCTATTTCATTTATTTCTTCCCTGATCTTTATGATTTCTTTCCTTCTGCTAACTTTGGGTTTTGTCTGTTCTTCTTTCTCTAGTTCCTTTAGGTGTAAGTTTAGATTGTTTATTTGAGGTTTTTCTTATTTCTTGAGGTAGGCTTGTATAGCTATAGAATTCCCTCTTAGAACTGCTTTTGCTGCCCCCCATAAGTTTTGGATCATCGTGTTTTCATTGTCATTCATTTCTAGGTATTTTTTGATCTCTTCAGTGATCTCTTGGTTATTTAGTAATGTATCGTTTAGCCTCCATGTGTTTGTGTTTTTTACGTTTTTTTCCCCGTTAATCATTTCTAATCTCATAGTGTTGTGGTCAGAAAAGATGCTTGATATGATTTCAATTTTCTTAAATTTACTGAGGCTTGATTTGTGACCCAAGGTGTGATCTATCCTGGAGAATGTTCCATGCGCACTTGAGAAGAAAGTGCAATCTGCTGTTTTTGGTTGGAATGTCCTATAAATAGCAATTAAATCTATCTGGTCTATTGTGCCATTTAAAGCTTCTGTTTCCTTATTTATTTACTCATAATCGTTTTATAATAGTAACATCAAAGATCACTGATTGCAGATCACCATAGCAAACATAATAATGATGAAAAATTTTGAAATATTGAGAGAATTACCTAAATGTGACACAGAGACATGAAGTGAGCAAATGCTGTTGGAAAAATGGCACCAAAATACTTGCTCAACACAGTGTTGCCACAAAGCTTCAATTTGTAAAAAACAAAATATCTTCAGCGCACAATAAAGCAAAGTCTGCCTGTATATTACCTTCTCCTTTACTTCATGAAAAATCATACTTTGAGCTAATACGATTTCATAGTTGATTGATTTTATTGCTCAGCGTCCTTACCACATATGAATAAATTCACATGTTACATACCTATATTGTAACAAAAGAAACTGTACATGTCGTTTTCAAATTTTCAGGAAGCCTTCTTGGAAATTTAATTTGGGACACAAAGCTGATTCGTGAACCACAAGGCAAGGGAATTTACTTGGAGGCTGGGGTTAGGGGATAAAATGGGATATAGATGGTGTCAATAAAGTACCATAACTAACCATGAGTCCAACCCATAACTCTAATGAGATCCTTATGGTGCATACATGTGTCACAATCCACTCATGGCAGTTGGAACTGTTAGCATATTAATTACTAAAGAAACATTTATATGGAGAGTTGAGAAACCAGAGTTGCATCTTGTATCACTAAAGGGCTTATTTGACAGGCAAAGAGTTTAGAATAATCAGAAATGCTTTCTTTACCTTTTCCTTTATAATGCATACTCATTCATTCCAGAAATAGTGACTAAGCAGCAAGCACGGACTATGTGTCGGGAGATTAAAACTGAGCCAAGTATGCCCATGTCTTCTAGAAGCTTAGAGTCCAGTTCTTCTTGCAGAAGAAAGAGATGCCAATACAGTGCAGTCAGTTCATTGCCAATGGTGCAGTGAAAGATAGATAAGAACCGTGTCCCTAACGCCCAGGCAATCATCTGCCTGGGATTGCTTCAGGGCTGGATCCAAGAATGCAGGCCATGCCAGCTCTGCACACAGATGAGCACGAATGCTCTTCAGAGGAAGCAAGAGAGTTTCCTCCAGAGATAGTACTCTGTCTTCCCCTAGGTGGGACACGTAAGAAACGAAGACCCCACAGTCCCTGACAATAGAGCAGGGACACAATAACGTTTAGACTCAAACATTTTCTAACCAGCCATAGGCAGCTCTCAACAGAACAGTCATAGGAATGTCTGACTTGAAGCAAAACATACCCCCATATATCCACTTGAGGTGTAGCATTGTTAAAAACAGGCTACTTCATAGTTCTCAAAGTGTGGTCCACGGACCAGCAGTATAAGCATCATTTGGGAACTTGTTAGAAATGCAAAGATCCCACTCCAGACCTACTGATAATAAACTCAGGGATGCAGCCCAGAAGTCTGTGTTTTAAGAAGCCTTGTAGGCTACTCTGGTACTCGATAATGTTTAGAGCTATTCACCTAATTCAAACTAGAGGACAAATGCTTAATTTTGTTAATAGAGTAGTTATCTTAAGCCATTCTCATGGACTTTGTCTGGACAGCAGAACTGGCTGTGTGTCATGGAAGTGTCTCCTTTGCAACAAAAGAACCACACCTTCGGTACAAAGGAGGTTGCAGGAGATGCTCCTCATCCAGTTCAAGCAAGAAGGACACTGAGACACTGAAGACAATCTAAGAAGAAAGGGGACCCAAAAAGAAGTCCTCTTCTCATGCCATAAGATGAGCATCTGTCTAACATGAGCTCATACAGCTTAGCCTACAGCCAACCACCATCAGAGAGAAGAGACAGGAAAGATAAGCAGGAGAAACGGAATGTTGTGATGGTGGAGCCATAGCAGGGCCCATGGGGGAATAGCCAAGCCTGGCATCCCCCTGCTCCTTGTGCACCACACTGACCACACTCACTCTATTAAATGGAATGAGCCAGTGTGGCTACCCTGAGAGGAGGAAGAGGGGCCGGTGTCAAAAACCAGGTAGAGGGCTTCCCTGGTGGCGCAGTGGTTGAGAGTCCACCTGCCGATGCAGGGGACACGGGTTCATGCCCCGGTCCGGGAAGATCCCACATGCCGCGGAGCGGCTGGGCCCGTGAGCCATGGCCGCTGAGCCTGCGCGTCCGGAGCCTGTGCTCCACAACGGGAGAGGCCACAACAGTGAGGGGCCCGTGTACCACAAAAAAAAAAAAAACAGGTAGATTGCATTCTGCATTCCATTACACAGTACTATAGCAGTAGAGATGTAAGGGCAACAAAGTGCAAGGATCCAACATAAATTAGGAGCAAATCTTGAACACTTCTAGAGGGGAAAAAAACAAGCAAAATAAACTCACCAGGTGCTTTATTTCACCTTAACATTTTATAAAATAAATTTTAAGAGAGAGATTTACAGAGACCTAAACAGTTGAACTTGACATAAAACACAGTAAAGTTCCCAGATGTCAAAAAGGACCTGGGCATATGTGATCTTTCTACTGTAATCTTCCCATGCTAACGATATCTCCACATTTTCTATCATTTCATTTCCAACAGCCAAACTAAGAGGTGTACCTAAAAAGCTGAATTTGTTTCGACTCAATGAGAAGTTGCCAGTAAGATTTCAATTTAATGAGATTCCACCTGGTCTTTTCATTCTTTCTTTCCTTGACCCGTACGACAGATGATTTTGTCAAATCTGGCCACCTCTACATCTGCCTAAACAAACATGGACTAAATCAGAGTTAAAGTCACTGATAAGGGAGAAGAGGCACATCTCCCAATTCACAACAGAGTTTCAAGACATTCTCAGGTAGCAAAGAAACACTAATAGAATTCAGAAGCTCTCTATCCCATCTCATTTTTCTTAGGCGCTTTCACTTCACCAGTCCAACCATTAATGCAGAAGGGACTCTAGGGCAGCTATCCCAAGAAGGCATCTGGTCACTTTCTACTCATCCCAAATATCCAACCTGAAAATGATAGTAAGTAGAGATGTGATGTTGGCCTCTGGAGGAGAAATATGAAAAAATGTCCCCAGAGTTATCCGTGGTACTGCCATTCAGTTCTGCCATGTTATGCTTACAGATATGTTTGTTGAGGGATTTTCCTCTTAAACATTTCATTAAGGGTCTCTTCAACCTTATCCATCTTCTGTTTGTCCCTCCTAATGAGGAAGGAGCTGACAAGTCCACCCACAACCAAGAGGACGCTCCCAGAACCTTCTAAGAAGGGAAGTAGCTCAAATCCGACCTAAGCTTTGTAGTGTTCAGTTGCTTCTAGCTTGCATTCTTGTTGGCAATAAAGACCGTCTAATCACACTAGTTGGAAGCCAAGAATTATGCAATTAACTTTTAATTACATTTAAAAATGCTACAGAAAACACTGGGTTATGTGAGACCCCATAAAGGGGACCTTGCTTGTTCTGTGAGGTCCTGGGCGACTTCTCAGGGGAGGTGATCTAGCCGATGAATACGTGTTAACTGGGGTACATGCAGGTGTGCAGACAAAGCAGGGAGGTTAGCAAGCAATTAGGCAGAAGACGCTACAAGTGTAAAGCAGCAGGGTGTGTGGAAGGGACAGGAAGGTGACAGGAGGCTGAAGTGCAGAAAGTGAAGGGGAGAGAGGTGGAGAGGGGTGAAGTGGAGAGGTGGGGGGCCACGCCTGCACGTCATGCAGGCCTTTTGGGGGCTGAGGCAATTTGCATTTTCTCCTCTGAGGCTGCAGTGGTGCTGTAGGCTCAAGACCAATGCAAGTTGTTGCCCAATTGCTCCTCCAGGCCACCTGGGCTCGCGCCCTGGCGGGGCGGTGGGGGGAGTGGGGAGGGCTGACTGTCCCTGTGCTCAGAGCACTCCATTGGGTGGCCCAGGCACTGGTCTTGGCATGAGAGTTTGTCTCACTCACAGACAGCCCATCCAGCCTGCCCAGATCGCACTTTGAGACGCTCTCCTGCCATTCCCTGGGCAAGTTGCACCTGCCCCCAGGAGCAGACTGGGAAGGAGGGGGCAGGGACTGGAAGCAATAGGAATACTTCTTCCTCATTCCCGCTGAATAGAGCCAGACACCCGTCCGATAAGGCCAGATTGGAAGTGCCTAAATTTCGTCTACCTGAACATGGTGGCATTTTTCCAGAAGCTCAGGTGCCCAGTTTACAAGTATGTCAGCCTGGCATCTAGATGATGAATTAGTCCGCCTTTGATTAATACTTAATAAATCATGTGTTTTGCTTTGTCTTTTGGGTTCCCCTTGGGACACTGTTGGATGCAGAATTCGATAAATACCCGATAAGACACGTTGGCCATCAACCCACAGACGGGTTGGTCTGAGTGGTGGCTGCCTGGCTGATGTCAGCACTTCCTGGCTGGTGTCATGTGCTTACACGTATGTGGTGAAGCAGACTCCTACTGACCCCCCCTGAATACCCTGGCCACTGTCAGGCCCTCTGGCCACCATCTGAGCGCCAGCCTCCTGTCTCACCCTTTTTATGAAGCTCTGGCTTCTAGGCTACACCATCTGGAAACCACCATACATAGTATATACTGAATTTTCATTTGGTATATGTGGAGGGAGGGCAAGTTAAGTGAAACCTTTGTTAAAGATTTAATAAAAGCAAAAGACAGTGACGACAAGAAAGGGAAAGGGGAATAATAATAGTATTCACCATCTATTGAGCACCCGCTCTGTTCCAGATGTTTTGCAAACATTATTGCTCATCGTGACTCAGTGCCTGCAAGGTTAGTGTTATTGCTCCCATTTAGCAGATGAAGTGGAGCTCAAGGAGGTTCAGGGACTTGGCGGATCGTCACAGTCAAAAAAAGGCAGGTCTGGGGTTCACATTTGACAACTACACAGTGCTTCCATGCAGCAAGGGGGCAAGCCGGTTGCACTGTGAAGACAAAACCCCAGCTGCTCTGCACCAAGTCTCTGTACACCCAGGGTACTTAGCAAATACACTGCCTACAGCAATCTTGTCAACATCTGTCTGTGTTCCTAAGTATCCTGCTCTCGTCTCGCTCCCTTCCTTAATCCCGCCCTGAGAGAAGAGATGCATTCCAGATCGCTGTCCCCAGCTCCTCACCCCTCCCTCCAGTCTCCAGGCATTTCCTGTTTGAAAATCATCACTGCCTCTGGGATGATGGGAAATCAGCACTGGGCAGTAATGACCCTCCTCAGAGACTGTTTTTAAGGAATTTGGAGCCAGTGTTGAGTGGGTGAGCGAAATCATGGCTTCATGCTTTCCAAAGACCTTCAGCAGGTTTCCCACGATGGCCAGGAAGTGGAGGCAGATGAAATGAGAGTTTGAAATGATAGCCTCGGGGCTTCCCTGGCAGTCCAGGGGTTAAGACTCTGCGCTTCTAGTGCAGGGGTTGCGAGTTCGATCCCTGGCCGGGGAACTGAGACCCTACATGATGCACGGTGCAGCCAAAAGATAAAATTAATAAATAGATTGAAATGATAGCCTCTGCCTCTTATTTAATTGAGTCCTATCCTTTTAGGTGACTGGAGGCTCAGTCCCCTGGCTGACGTTAGTAGAGCCTCAAGTCAGTAGCCTGTCTCAACATACAGAGATGACATTACAGATAGTGTTGGCATGGGTGACAGCAGTGGGGATCAGAGCCCAAATGAGGTCCCAGAATAATCATCAAATCAAAGGTGATATGTACTTAGTAGGGGGCAGAAGTGAGGAAGAGCTGCCTAGTAGGCGGCCTGCCCTGCAGCCGGGAGAGCTCTCCCACTACATTAAGGAACTGGTCCCATGGACAGTGCTCAAGCATCCATCCATAAAGTGGTCCAGGTCAGCCCTGACGCTAAGACATCAAAAGATATTTAATGACTTTTGTATTTACCAGAATTTTCTAAGGAAAAAGACTGCAGGTAGGGGACCCAACATTCTGATAATAAGCTTGGGGTATGAGAGGAGGGAGACATGGTGCAGTCAGAGTGGATAATGGCCAGATTACCTTGTAAAAGGCTCTAAATCAAATTAACTGCAAGGGTACAAGAGCTTCCCTTTTATGAATGGGGTGTGCAAGGTGGAGACAAAAGCGAGGACAGGCTACTTACCGCCACCCTTCTTTTCTCCTTCCCATGCTTCTCCGTATGTCACCCATCCTCTCATTGGCTAGAAGGGGCTCACAATTGCTTGCCTTCCCAGAGTGACCACAGGTCTCTCTTTAACCCTGATGATGGGGTATTTGCAGAGTCCAGTCTTAGAATATTGTTATGTAAATCTTTGTGCCTCTTAAATTTCAGGGCCCTGAAAGGAATCCCCAGTTACCCCTTCTTTGCTGCCCTTTGTTGGGAATCCGTCAGCCTGACCGTCACATCCTCCCTCCATGGGTACCACCTGGGGCCAGTGACAGTTAATGGGATTGCCAACAGTTTGAGTGTGGTCCATACCTGACTTATCTCTGTAGCACTATCTTAACTTCTGTTCTGGACCATTCTCTGTTAAATGTGCAGCTGTTTGGGCGGGTGGGTGAATGATTTGATGCAGGAATGACCAGATGAAGAAATGAGTGAATAAATTCGCAGGATAGCTCCCTGGGGTAAAAGATGAAACTTTTACCCGTGGAACGTTTTTTTCTCTATACAAAACTACAGCAGAGGGGCTTCCCTGGTGGCACAGTGGTTGAGAGTCCGCCTGCCGAGGCAGGGGACACGGGTTCGTGCCCCGGTCCGAGAAGATCCCACGTGCCGCGGAGCAGCTGGGCCCGTGAGCCATGGCCGCTGAGCCTGCGCGTCCGGAGCCTGTGCTCCGCAACGGGAGAGGCCACAGCAGTGAGAGGCCCGCGTACCGCAAAAAAAAAAAAAAAAAAAAAAAATACAGCAGACACAATTGAGTGTGGAACTCTCTGCCTGGGTCATGCTCTAACTAACTGAGCTATTCTGCCCAGAAAGACACCTGCCTTGCTTGGGCTCATTACTATGGTAATTATGGCCGCACCACCAGGTACCTCTTGAGAGCAAGGGCTCTTGGAAAGCAGGTGGCTGGAGATTTCTACTGACTTGTTCTTTTTTTTTTCTTTTCAGATTATCAAGGAGCTCCCTCCACCCCCTGCTGAGGAAAGTGAGGTGAGTGACTAGGTGGACAGGATGGTGGAGTGGGGCAGAGAGCTGACTGGGCAGCCCGAGACTCAGGCCTCTGCAAAGCAGAGCTAAGTCAAGCCCAGACTCCCACTGAGTGCAAAGCAGCAAAGAGGGAGGTAGGTCTCTGGCTCTTTCCTAACCAAGGATGAACAGGAACTGAAGTGAACTGGCAGCCCGAGGCAGAATGGTTTTTGGAAGGTTTTCTCCTTGCAAGAAAAATTTGAAATGCAAACATAAGTAGTTTTATACGTACAATTATTTGGAGCCCCAAGGTACTGACTTTTCCTGTAATACAGACACCTGATGGATCTCTTCTCCCTGCAGAGACTTATGCTTTATATGCGTAGATCAGAGTGAATTTGCCACATCGTCCAAACAATCAGCGGTTCTAGAAACAGATGGTGCTGAAGTTTGCCAGGCAGTAAAGAAAATACAGTGGAGGGGGATATGCTAGTATGCCAGCCTTGCACAGGACATTAGACCCTCATCATTTAAAGGAAGAAAAGTGACTTAAATGCCACTGTAAGTTGTCCAACAAGCAGGTCTGGTGCATGTGTGGCCTGGAGGCGTTAAAGGCTAATGGTGAGAAGGAGAATCCCTGGGCAGCAGTGCCTGCCCAGTGCTTTTCCTGATCCTCCGATTACTCCTGGGTTAGCTGGCCTCCCTCAATGCAACACTAACCAATTTAGAAGCCAGAGTCCAGGTCTGCAAACTTAGTGGGACCAGAAGATATACTGGTGAGGTTTCAAGTTCATTGTCCTTAATCCGTAAGGTCTGTTGTTGCAAAGCGAGCAACACCCCCTCACCACTCGTCTTCCCAATGCCTTTGTCAAGTTGCCTACATACAGAAAAAAAAAATAATAATAAGGATTACATTTAAAATTCCATGTGGCTCTTATATCCTGAATTCTAAGCTTGTAAGCTAAGGGATTTAATAACTGCAATCAATTAAAGCGCATCTTGTTGGAATGCTAACTTTCTGCCCAGAAATCAGAGGAGGAAATTACATTTCTGTGCACAGAGGAGGGAGGGAAAAAAACTCTCCTGACATCCACAAAAGCCTTTCCTTAATCCTTCAAGAGAAAGCACCGTGGCTAGTTCCCCGGGTTCCAGCTTGGCTGTGGTTCTGTTGTGTGCAGCTGTGTCTTATACTCCCAGAGAAAAATAGGGCGAGAAGCTCTCGCTGAGGTTGCTCTGTTTGCCCTGAGGTGAAGAATGTTCCCTTCACTCATTATGTTCAATTAGCGGAGTTATTGCCCTTTTCTGTTGCTGGCTCTGCATTTGCCTTTGGAAGGTGATGTGATGTGGCAGCCACCATGGCCAAAATATGCCAGGAGACTTAGGTCCAAGACTGTGGGGTGTGGTTGACCCCAGGCCCCAGCATCTAGCCTAGGACTCCACACACAAAACAAGCTCAATAAGTATTTGTAGAATGAAGTCTGATAGCCAACGATACAATTTTGGAGGAAAAAAAAAAGCCCAAGCCAGAAAACCACCAAGAAAGAATAGCTAAAAGCAAGAGAAAAGAGGTAGTTGAATTTTTCCAGTTTCATCCACTATTCTTATGGAAGTCACGCTTTCACCTCAAGAAGGCAGACCTGATTTCTGAAACAGGAGGACAACCTGGGGACACTGGAGACCTACAAGGTTCTGTTAGACCTACAGGAGCTTCCGGGCTGGCCGGGGCGGGCTGCAGGCTGTGCTGATTACCTGGGCATGCGTGCTGGCCCTGATTGGTCCTTGGCCCTGTGAATTAAGCAGGCTTAATCTCCTTCCTAATGTGTTTTGGCAGAAAAAAATAAAGAAATCCCACAGAAACGATGACATAACTCAGCCCATAAAAGTATTTTATACAAGGCCCTAAAAATCATAGCCTGAATCTAGACAACCTTCTCCACTGCACCTCCCTGTGTGTTCAAATCCCACCAGCCTTTCCAGCACAGCTCCTAGGCTGTAATTCCTTCCACCAGAGCTAATTTCTACCTTCTGCACATTCCCAGGGTATTTATTTATTAAACTTTTCCTTCTGCATCAAAGTTTAAGAGCATTAGCTATACTTGAAGGTCAGGATCTATATCTAATTAATCTTTGACATATTCCCCAAAGAGCTTAATACAGTATCTAACATTCAATCATTAGCCAAATGAGGTTAAATCATCTCTGCCATGTATATGAACAAGCATCAATTATCCAAACTTTCATCAGCTCTGTAAGCATCATATCCTAAGGGAGGTGAATCTACTAAAAAATGAATAAACTTAGACAATGGACACAACTTTATAATGAGCTCTCAGTGGTCTCCTCTTTATTAGGGAATATCAAAATGCGTAATATGAAAAGGCATGACTTTTTGAGATTTCGTGCAACCAACAGTAATGTTTCTGTATATAAAGACAGGACAAGGAAAAATTACTTGAAATTTCAAGCTCTCCCCAAAAACAAGGAAGCTCAATTTTCACAACCAAGAAGGGCATTTCCTGGGTTAAGGGTCTTCTCTAATTGGCAACAGAGTGAGGATTCCTCACTAAGTCTCTAGTTATTCCAAACAATTGGCAGTTTACGGGAGAATCAATAATGCAGTACTTCATCTGCTGATTTAGTTCTAAATGTCCTCACCTTCCATGGATTTTCTGACCGTTTGAGAGAGAGAGGGATGTGTACTGAAGGAAATGACACTGGGTGGGCATCCAATTAACAATAAGTACTGGGGCTTCTCTGGTGGCGCAGTGGTTGAGAGTCCGCCTGCCGAGGCAGGGGACACGGGTTCGTGTCCCGGTCCGGGAAGATCCCACATGCTGCGAAGCGGCTGGGCCCGTGAGCCATGGCCGCTGAGCCTGCGCATCCGGAGCCTGTGCTCCGCAACGGGAGAGGCCACAGCAGTGAGAGGCCCGCGTACCACAAAAATAAATAAATAAATAAATAATAAATTAAAAAATGAAATAGATAAAATGTAAAACACCATATAGGTACACATAGTAAGGATAAGTATTTAAAAAATAAAATGAAATAAATAAAGTGGAACATTGCTTTAAAAAATATACACACAATTCTTTATTGAAGAACACAAGACAGTCACTGTGTTAATCACTGTGTGTGTGTGGACAGATATGATGGTACCAAAACATATCGTTAAGTCAGTTGGAATTTTCTGGTATTTACAAACAGAAGTGTCCATGAATTTTTCAGACTCGCCAATTCACTCCTAGGAATTCATCTCCAAGGCTGACTGACAGTGAAGGTGACCTCTCTGGCTTATCCCCAAAGACTTCAGATGAGACAGTACAGCCAGATCTACTTGAGGTCTGCCCTCCCCTCCAGAGCCTCTTGGGCCTGGGAGTTTCTGTAGCCTTAATCCTTTGTTTCATGTCGTCACCCTCACAAAACTTACCCCTCTGCAAATGTAAATGATCTTGTTGACAGCTGCATTCTCTCTGTTTTTCTCAAACTAGAACACTGTGCAGTGGGGCACAACTACAGCTGCTTGAGCGAGTGAAGGAAGGAACGGACAAATACATTGTTTGGGGCTACATAGGGTTTATCCTAAGGGTTTAAGATGTGTTACAGTTCAGTGACCTTTTTAATGAATTCAAAGTCTGATTTAAAACTGTTTCCTTGGGCTCCATTCCGTTTCAGTTATGTTCTCCTTTCCATAGGTAGTTCCCACTGGTACCCATAGTGAATTGGAGATTGAGAGCCTATTTGGGTCAAACTAGCCATCTGTCTCTCCTGCCAAATGGATGTCAGAGAAGCAGGAATGTTAAAGAACTTGTAGACTGAGTCTCAGAGGGCCACCACATCACAGCTCCAGGGGGCGCTATTCACATCATGGCCTATAAGGAGGAGTGAGGCAACCCCAGGATCAGTGATCTCACCCCTTCTCCTTGCTGGTTTGCTTAATAACTAACTAACTGTTAAATATCTGTTGAGTGAGTGAAGGTCAATACAAGGAACCATGGCACATACAAGAAGGGAGCATTGAATCCTCTGGGGAATCAGGGAGTTCTTCACAGAATAGGTTAAATTCGAGCAATAGCTTAAAAGGCAGGCAGAAGAAGTGGGAGAAGTTTGTCCCGAGCACATGGAGCTGTGAATGTTGAAGCATGGGGCTATACAAAAGCCTGGCATGATTAGAAAGATGGAAAGTTTCAGTGTGTGACAGCAGCACAGGACTAATCCAGTTACGGGCCAACCAAACGTGTGCATCAGACTTCATATTTTATAGCTTTTTTCCTCCTAGAGCAGGTCTGCCTGAGGACAAGCAGGTCAGAATGGGCCTCACTGTCTGGGTCACGTGCTGCCACTTGTGTTACCCAAACATCAGACAACTGGATGTCTGGGGCCACCACATCCTTTAAAATTTAAACACAACTTCCCCTGATGGGAAACCAGCATCCCTCCCTAATCTCTGAGGTTTCTCCAGGCACCACTGACTCCATTTCTGGCTTCTTCTGTGTTATCTCCTCTCAGAAGGAGACAGATACCATCTGACAAACCAGATCCCTCCATCCCCCAAAGGCACCACGGGCACAAAGCCGTCTGCATAGGGAGCGTTACTGAAGGTTTAAAAGTATGAGTGGGTTACAGCACAGTGCAGCCAATTAACAACTTCCGACAGACTGTTAAAAAGCCCCTTCATTCCACTCCTGGACGGTTCTCCTGGCCGTCTTGGGGGGTGGGGGTGGGGGCAGGGCAGGGGCTGGTAGTTTTCTGGAGCTCAGTTCCACTCTTCTGCTGACCGCCCACAAACCCCTGATTCCTACGGCTTTGCTAACACAAAGCAATTCAGCTCATCCAGTCTGTCCTCCATTTATCATACTGGTGGTTTTTCCCCTCCCTGCGACATCCTTAAAGGGCAGTTTGAGGGGGACTTCCACCAAAGCCCTTATACTTGATTAGAGGTAGAAATTCACCTCAGGTGCTGCCAATTCTGTTAGTGGAATTGCTGGGGACTATGATTTTACTCCATCAATTTTTGGCCAAATGAAAAAAACACATCAAAGATTCCCTTCTCTTCTGAAGATTGCAAAACCCTCCCGTCTCTAGAATGTGTAAACAGAGCCATGGTAACTGCAGGGAAATTCTGACTCTCCCTTTGGTCAAACCCTGGGCCTCTGTGTTGTCTTTTGCTGTTGTTGTTTGAGTTTGGCAGGCAAGCTCGGGTCAGGGGATTAAAGGCAGGCTTGGTGTATCAGGAACGCGTAGAGCGGTCTGCAGTCTCGGCATTTCCCGTGTGGGATGTGGGCCCTGCACATGCGCAGAAAGCCGGCCCAGCCTGGGTACCCAGGCACCGCGGAGAAGTAGAGCCCCTGGGGCGGGAAGAGATGAGCGGGAGGGCGCTCCGTGTGCAAATATAGGGGGAATCCCGGACGAGGCATCAGCAAGCCAGATCGGAACTTCTCTTCGTTTTTCTGGATCTGACTATCCTCTTCTGTGCAATGAAAACGCTCAATTAGATGGTCTGTAATGTTTGTGCTCCTGTCATTTAAGAAATTAGGAGACTCATAAGACCTTTTCAGCCCCCTAATGAATAAGAGCAGCTGTATCCTTGGAGTTTCTTACATTCTTGGTGGTATGTTCAGTTTAGGGTGACTTAATTTCAGTTAAGTCCTTTGAACAAGGCACTAGACCAGGCATGCCCAGGCTTTTTGAAGCCATGTTTCATGTATGACACACAGACACACTCTGGTGGTAAAGTTTAACCATATAAAGTTCCTGGTTGACATCATCATCAGAAGCTTTCTGAAATTATATCATAAGGTAAAGTACTGTGAGCTATAGTATTTCCCTGCTTGGGTCTTTTTTTTTTTTTTTTTTTTTTGCTTTTGCTTGTTTTTATTTATTATTTTGCCATGTTTTATAGTCAGAAGTGTTCAAAATTAGCAGCTACAAGGGTTGAGAAGTAGAAAACTAGCATTTATTTGAAAGCATCAAATGGTTGGGAAAGCAAAACAAAAAAGGGCAAAACCTTGAATTTTGTCAACACTGAGAAACAATCAAACAAGAGTGTATAGCTGCCTGGGCTCAAATCCATCTCCACCGCATTCCAGCTGGTGACTCAGTCACTTAACCTCTCTATTCCTTCTCTGTAAAATGGGTGTAATAGCACCAACTACCTCAGTGGCTATTTGTGAGCTAACTGGTTTATTTTATTTATTTTTCATCTCTGGAAACCAAATTTTATTAGAAATACGAAAACGGGATAAAACCTTTGAGACAATTTCTTGTCTGTTGGGCCTCTTCTCCCCAGGTCCCTTAATTATCAGATCTCTATTGTAAGGGATCCAAATACATCTTAAGAGCTTTGTCTTACCCATTAAATTTATCTGACAACATGTAGGTTTGAAAGATTAAAGATGACCTAACTGGTTTAATATTGATACACGTCAAGTGCCCAGAAGAGTGACCGGCACATACACGGTCAAGGGTACATAAATCCAGCTGTGGTTATCGTGAATTCAATACTTGCAAATATTGAGCACCTACTGTACACCAGGCTCTGTGCAAGATTTAAAATATAAGGGTCAACAGAATCCACTGTGCCTTCAGGGCACACAGTCCCACGTCCAAGAAGGACATATACGTTGAAGAGAGAGAGAGAGACACAGAGAGAGACTGACCCATTCTGCTCACCTGCCAGAATGTTGCAGGTCCTCTGGTCAGCGGTGATCACTATGTATTCGTGCTTTTTTTGAATTTTTAAAAAGAAGTCTGCCTATTGCAAGCACAGCAGGTCACCCTGGGAGTCTTAATGTGTTACGTGTTACTGTTTTGCTTTGTCACCTCTGGCTCTGATCTCTCTTCTGCCGACCCGTGCTTTATACCCTGCCCCATGCATGGGATGCCCCTTTCCATACAGTGACGGCCCCACATGGGACTCTACTGCCTCCACAGATGCCTCCAACACAAGTCTGTAGGAGGCCCGCTTGTTCTGAGCTCATCCTGCTGCTTTGCTGACCCCTTTTTTAGCTTCCTTTCCCTACCCAGGAGGGAAATTACACACCACCTTATAGCCCATCCAGGACCGTAGATGGTGAGTTTTTCTCCCCACGACAGGAATAATCACTGTGCCAAGATGAGGAACAGTTTTGCTGACTATCCTTCCCTTTTCCATCCATAAACTTACAAGCTCCTTCATTTTGAAAAATATAATCAGTGCTAGCTTCCTGTCTCTGAGCTAAGTTGCAGGCACTGAGTTTACTGCTTTATTTGAATCATCTCATTTAGTTTATTTGTAAATTCAGCAGATGATTCTTGGGCATCTACCACGTACTAGATGCTGTTCTAAAAGCTGAGAAGAGAATAGTAAATACGACAAATAACCAGAAGTTTCCTTGGAACTTACATCCCGGTGTGCAGAGACAGACAATAAATAAATAGCAAGCCATGGTAAGAGCTAAAAATAAAAATAAAACAGATTGATGGGACGAAGAGAGTGGGACTACTTGAGAAGGATGTCCAGGGAAGGCCTCTCTGTGGAGTGATAAGAAGGATGCAACCATGAAAAGACCAAGGGAAAAGCCATTCCTGGACGAGGGACTGTGCACAGTCCCCGAGACAGGGATGCACGCAGAATGTTTGAGGGCCAGAGAGAAGGGGAGCGTGGTAAGGAAGAAGGCTGGAGAGGTGAGCAAAGGCCAGAGCTCGCAGGGCAGAGTCGGGGTTTGGAATTTATTCTGCTGCTTTGTGGAGCATGGATCGTAGGTAAGAGGGCAGCAGGAAGGTCAGTTAGGAGACTACCTCAGTATCTAGGAGAAAGCTTATGGGGCCTTGAGACCAAGGTGGTGGAGGTGGTGATGGGGGTACAGTTGGAGAAGTCACACATTTGGAATCTTTTAGAAGTAGGGTCAACAGAGCTCGCTGGGAAATTGAGATGGGGTGGGAGAGGGGCAGTGGGGGAGAGAGAATTCAAGAGTGACTCCTAGGCAAGGGGGAAGACTGTGGGAGGAGCAGGTCTGAAGTGGGGAAATCAGGACTTCTTTTTGACTCGGTATTGCTTTGTTTTGTTTTAACCTCTTTAGTGGAGTATAATTGCTTTACAATGGTGTGTTAGTTTCTGCTGTATAACATAGTGAATCAACTGTACGTATACATATATCCCCATATCTCCTCCCTCTTGCGTCTCCCTCCCACCCTCCCTATCCCACCCCTCCAGGTGGTCACAAAGCACCGAGCTGATCTCCCTGTGCTATGCAGCTGCTTCCCACTAGCTATCTATTTTACGTTTGGTAGTGTATATATGTCCATGCCTCTCTCTCGCTTTGTCACAGCTTACCCTTCCCCCTCCCCATATCCTCAAGTCCATGCTCTAGTAGGTCTGTGTCTTTATCCCTATCTTACCCCTAGGTTCTTCATGACATTTTTTTTTCTTAAATTCCATATATATGTGTTAGCATACGGTATTTGTCTTTCTCTTTCTGACTTACTTCACTCTGTATGACAGACTCTAGGTCTATCCACCTCTTTACAAATAGCTCAATTTCGTTTCTTTTTATGGCTGAGTAATATTCCATTGTATATATGTGCCACAACATAAGTGTCCATCATCGGATGAATGGATAAAGAAGATGTGGCACATATATACAGTGTTTCACATTTAGTAGTGTGTATATGTCAGTGCTACTCTCTCACTTTGTCCCAGCTTCCCCTCCCCACTCCCCGTGTCCTGAAGTCCATTGTCTATGTCTGGGATGCGGTATGGTTGAGATGTTGATTAGTCCCCCAGGAGGAGATGTCCGTGTCAACGGAGTTCAGAGTAGTCAGGGATGAAGATGTAAATTGACAGGTCATTAACATGTAGATGGGATTAGATGAGATACCCTATCAAGGAGTAGAGATGCAGAAGAGAACAGGTCCCAAGAATATACCACAGTCTAACCACGTCGTGCTGCTCTTTATTCCCACTTTACAGGTAAGAAAAATAAGCTTAGGTAGGTTAAGTGATTTCCCAGGGCCCCAGGAAGCGGTAGCACTGGGATTTAACCCAGGCAGTCTACCCCTATCCGCTCTGCGACAGTGGACACATACATACAGCAATGGTGCTTTGCTTCCTTCATGTGTCACAATCTCTCTGCAGGAAGAAGATGACGATGGTCTGCCTAAGAAAAAGTGGCCTACGGTAGATGCCTCTTATTATGGTGGGCGAGGAGTTGGAGGCATTAAAAGGATGGAGGTAAGAGGACAGCTTCATGTACTCATATCTATGTGCTGACTACTCAGGGACGGAAAACCAAAGCAAATTGGTGAAAACTCACACCTGAGGTCTAATGAGGATGTGGACTGGGAGGCATCAGATGGAGAGATGGCGGGTACAGCCTTTTACCCGTGCACTCCTGTATCTTGCCCACTGTGAGTCAGAGCGATTCGCGCATTGGCTCAACCCCACCCGCAGTGGTTTCTTCTCTCACTGGAATAAAATCCCAAGTTCTCGCCTGGGCCCACAATGCCTTTGCACGTACTGTCCCCACAGCCTGGACAGTTCCTCCCCCAAATATCCATGCCCCTCGCTGCCCTTCTCTGCTCCTTTAGCCCTCCCCCTTTCCCTTTTTCCATACCACCGCTCTTCCCTGACCCTCAAAACCCAAAGGAAATGAGGACTGGGTAGCACATCATACAGTTATTTGTGATTCTCGTTCTCCAGAGCCGTCAGATTTTATTCTGTCCTTTTGCTTTTTTTGTATGTTATTTATTTTAGGTTCGTTGGGGAGAAAAGGGCTCCACAGAAGAAGGTGCTAAGTTGGAGAAGGCAAAGAATGCAAGAGTCAAGATGCCAGAGCAGGAGTACGAATTCCCAGAACCCCGAAATCTCAACAACAACATGCGCAGGCCCTCGTCCCCCCGGAAGTGGTATTCTCCGATCAAGGTGTGCCTCTTTCTACTCAAAAACCCATCCTCACTCCTCCTAAAACACTTACATAGGAAGAATCAGAATCTTTTGGTATGATAAAATATCAAACCAAAATCCAGCTTATCACAAAGAAACAAATTTCTAAAATCATGGACTTGAAAGTATAAGTGTGTACTTTCTCAACTTCCACAATATCAAGGTGAGAGCTGGGCTTTTTTAATGGAAGTAGAGTTGATTTACAATGTTTTATTAGTTTTCAGGTGTACAGCACAGTGATTCAGTTTCATGTATATATATATATACTCTTTTTCAGATTCTTTTCCATTATAGGTTGTTACAAAATATTGAGTGTAGTTCCCTGTGCTATACAGTAGGTCCTTGTTGGTTATCTATTTTATATATAGTAGTTTGTATCTGTTAATCTAAAACTCCTAATTTATCCCTCCCTGCCTCCTTTCCCTTTTGGTAACCATAAGTTTGTTTTCTATGTCTGTGAGTCTGTTTCTGTTTTATAAATAAGCTCATTTGTATAATTTTTTTAGATTCAACATATAAGTGATAGCATATGGCATTTGTCTTTCTCTGTCTGACTTCACTTAGTATGACAATCTCTAAGTCCATCCATGTTGCTGCAAATGCTATTATTTCATTCTTTTTTACAGCTGAGTAATATTCCATTGTATATATATACCACATCTTCTTTATCCATTCATCTGCTGATGGACATTTAGGTTGCTTCCATGTCTTGGCTATTGTAAATAGTGCTGCTATGAACATTGGGGTGCATGTTATGTTTTTGTCTTTTCTGGATATACGCCCAGGAATGGGAGCTGGGCTTTTTTAAGTCACCATGGCAAAGTGGTGGAATGAGAGTGGGCTAGGAGAAAGTGACTTGGGCAGTAACCCCAGAGGATCATTATAAATTACAGTAACATCTGGTAACTTCACTGGTAGGAAATTCCACAGTCTAACAACAATGGCAGGATTCTCCTTAATGCCTAATCTCTGTTCCTCTTGCCATAACATAAGCCCATCTCCCTTTATTCAAGCCAGGTGCTGGTGTATCAGGACACGCTAGTGGACTGTGTTGGCCATAGATCTGATACTCACTCTTCCTGGCTGTGAGCAAAATGCCTTATTTCTCCAGCATCTCTCTTCCCCCCACCCCGCCCCTCACAGCTCCAGAGCTCAACTAAAACCCTCTTTGACTTATTGGAAAATTTAAGTCATAGGAGGCAGTTAATACTTCCTAAAGTCCTCTTTTCTCTTCCTCTTGGGTGCAGGTATCTTTGAATTCATGTGATTCATCCAACACCCTTGCTCTGTGGTCTTGCCCATAAGCATCTACACTAAGCCAGTTATCAGAGAGCACTAGGAAATCGTAGCTAAAAAGACTGACACAATCTGTCCCCATTCCCTCGTTTCCTGCCATGGAAAACTGAGATGGTAGAGTCCTTGCTCTGCCCAGGTCTGGAACCCAAGGCTGCATCTCAGGTCTACGGCCTCTAGTTCTGTGCTGCAGACAGAACTATGCCAAGTCCAAGGACTCAGCGAAAGATTCAATATAAGAACCAGCTCTCATCACCACCCCATACACACACACACACACACACACACACACAGCTTTACCCTTCTTCCAGTGACAACAAAAATAACACTCATCATTCGCTGAGATATTTGCTAATTTTAGAGCAGACTTTCTGCCATGAAATCAAAAGAAATAACCATTTTAAACAGTGGAGGGAAACTTTCTTAGTAGTTGTCTCTGCTCCGCAGACCTACCTCACGCTCAGACTAATCGCGGTGCATTTCCATTTCGGTTTGACGTGTTTAACGTGGTGAGATTCTTTAGATAAGCCACCCCTCCCCCCAGGGCAATGGGTTGAACTCTGGAAAAATGTAGGCAAAATGTGGCTTGCTTGACTAACAGCTGTTTGCTTCTAATTATTTTCTAATGTGGAACATGCAGTGGCGTGCATACATGTGCAGACAGGAAGGAGCCAAGTAGAATCTCAGAGACAAGACGAAAGGGGATTTTCTATTGTGTTGTTTTCAGGAATCTGTACCTCGTGACTAATACAACATATTTGGTAAGAGCCGGGTTTTCATCTCTGTAATCTTGGACGTTGAGAGAACATTCATTCTATTTGAAGAATTCAATTTCTGCTTGACAGCATGTTATTCATCTGTTAACTAGTGGTTTAGGACTGAGTTTTACGAAATAAATGAGGATATGGACAACTCGATTTAGAAATCTCAAAACACTCCCAACACACACTTGGAATTAGATCCAGTTCAATTGAGTATTTGTTGTGCACCTACTCTGTGCCAGGTACTGCTGGCTATTGAGCATATAGAGGGTCTCAAACTTGGCTGAGAATCAGAATCACCTGGAAGAGCTTTAAAAATACAAATTCCCAGGCCTGACGTCTCAAACCTAATGATTCAGTCTCACGATAGGCTTTCAAAGGCTCTCTGGCCTTCACAACCTGCCCACTTTTTCTCATCAGGTGAAACTCCATTTTTCCCCAACGCCTCCCTTTTCAAATTTCTCATCCAAACTCCCTGAGACCCCTCTGTTGCCCTTGCCCCAGTTATTGCTCCCTCCACAGCCCCTGCTCTTCAGCCTTGGTCATTGTGTGTGTGTGTGTGTGTGTGTGTGTGTGTGTGTGTGTGCGTGCGTGCGTGTTATGTGTGTTTGTGTTGTGTGTGTGTGTGCGTGTTGTGTGTGTGTTTGTGTGTCTGTGTCTCTGTGTGTATGTGTGTGTGTGTCTGTGTGTCTGTGTCTGTGTTCTCTGTGTGTGTGTGTGTGCGTGTTATGTGTGTGTGTGTGTCTGTGTCTGTGTGTGTGTCTGTGTTCTGTGTCTGTGTGTGTGTGTTATGTGTGTGTGTCTGTGTGTTTGTGTGTCTGTGTGTGTGTCTGTGTGTGTGTGTCTGTGTGTTATGTGTGTGTGTGTCTGTGTGTGTGTGTGTCTGTGTGTGTGTGTCTGTGTTATGTGTGTTTGTGTCTGTGTGTGTGTCTTATGTGTGTGTGTGTCTGTGTGCATGTTATGTGTGTGTGTGTCTGTGTGTGTCTGTGTCTGTGTGCATGTTATGTGTGTGTCTGTGTGTGTGTGTCTGTGTGTGTGTCTGTCTGTATGTGTGTGTGTGTCTGTGTGCGTGTTATGTGTGTGTGTGTCTGTGTGTGTCTGTGTATATGTCCGTGTATGTGTGTGTGTGTCTGTGTCTGTGTGTCTGTGTGTTTCTGTGTGTGTGTCTGTGTGCGTGTTATGTGTGTGTGTCTGTGTGTTTCCGTGTGTGTCTGTGTGCGTGTTATGTGTGTGTATGTGTGTCTGTGTGCGTGTTATGTGTGTGTGTATGTGTGTGCGTGTGTCTGTGTGTGTGTGTCTGTGTGTGTGTGTGTCTGTGTATGTGTGTGTGTGTCTGTGTCTGTGTCTGTGTGTGTGTCTGTGTGTCTGTGTGTGTCTGTGTCTGTGTGTCTGTGTCTGTGTGTGTGTCTGTGTATGTGTGTGTGTGTCTGTGTGTGTCTGTGTGTGTGTCTGTGTCTGTGTGTGTCTGTGTCTGTGTGTGTGTCTGTGTGTGTGTATGTGTCTGTGTGTGTGTCTGTGTGTGTGCTGGGTCTCAAAGTGTGGTGCCTGGACCAGCAGCATCAGCATCCCCCAGGAACTCGTTAGAAATGAACATTCTCAGGCCCCAACCCAGATCTACCAAACAGGCAGCTTTGGGGGCTGGGCCCAGTGACCTGGGTTTTAGCACGCCCAGCTAATCAGTTGTCACCCGAGGTTCCAGCCAGCCTTCCAGAGGAAGCTCCCTGAGGGCGGGAACTGTGGTGCGTGGCAAAGCGGCCACAATCACGCCTCAGAGATTTGCCGGGAGTCTCAGCCAGGAGACCTTGTTAGTTTTCACACGGGCCTATGGTTCCCACAAACAGAGCTGCTGGATTAATGTTAAGTGGTTGGAAAACTGAGTGTCAAAGAATCACCAGAAAAGCCAGATGGCAAAAACCTGTGACGCTGGTGGGCTTGCTGAGCGTCAGTAGGACTCCCTCGTGAGGACAGGAAGAAGTGTGAATGCCCCTCCTGCTGCTGGGGCAGCTCACACCGAGGCTTACTTAGCACACTCTTGTACCATAGCTCTTCTGTGTAACTGCTCCTGTTTATGAGTCTTCCCTCCACCAGATTTGACCCCCCGGAGGCACCAATTATGCTTAACTCATCTTTGAATCACCCATAAACAGCAGTGTACCTGGCACGGAGTAGGGATTCCACCATCTCTTGTTAAAGAGACACGTGGGACGTAATTATGAAACAACTCCCAGAGCATCAAGCCAGCTAGACTTTCTCCTGTGACCCACACAAATCACTTAGGTACTCTCGATCCAAAGAAGGTGACGTTCTTCTTGCCGTATCTTTGAGGAAAGGAGAGCAAAAGAGGTCCTCTTATGTGTATCTGGACAGGTGGGCGAGGGAAGGGCGAGAACAAGGAAGTTGGAGAGTAGAAGCACAGAAAGGAATTCCAAAGTCATAATGTACACTGTTTGTCCAGAAAAAGAACGGACTTGCTACCAGAACTTCAGCCTTCACACTGTTTAACCAGTGCATGGTCCACGATGAGCCACATTCTAGCCACAATGTCTATACACATTCACTAAGCCTTGGGCAAAACATTCAGCCTCATGCTGTGCCATAAACTCTGCTTCCCTTTCCTGAACCTCTCACCGGATTTGTCACAGTCCTGGCAGGAAACAGAAGGCACCCTCAGGAGGGTTGAAATCACACAGATCAGGGAAGGGTTAAGAGAGTGGGGACTACTCTTCATTGCATAGCAATGGTGAGGCAATGGAGGGACTAGCAACAGTGAGAGCTGTTACATCCCTAGGCCTGAAGAGCAAGGAGGCGAGAGGGTGTCACTGGAACCAGTGAAAGCTGCAGCTCCAGAGCAGAGGCCACCCAGAAGAGCTGTGGCCACAGAAAGGGTCAGCCATCTAAATCTGCCCTGTTCCGTGTTTTTATATGGCCCACAAGTTAAGAATGGCTTTTTTATTTTTAAATGATTATATCAGCACCTACATAATAGCCTGGAGTTTGCCTCTTGACCTACAAAGCCTAAGATATTTACCCTTTGGCCCTGTACAGAAAGTGTTTGCGGACCCCGGCCCTATAAGAATGCAGTCACCCACTCCTCCATGCACGTTATGCGTGTTGAGTCATTTAATCCTCACAACAACACTGTGAGGTATGATCTCCATTTTACAGATGAAGAAACTGAAGCATAGAGAGGTGTCAGTCACTTGCCCGAGGACACACAAATGGCAGCTCGAATTCAAATCAGGCAATCTGACTTGAGTCTAGGGATTTCCCTGGCAGTCCAGTGGTTAGGACTCCATGCTTCCACTTCAGGGGGCGCAGGTTCAACCCCTGGTCAGAGAACTAAGATCCTGCAAGTGGCAGGGCATGGCCAATAAATAGATACATAAATAAATAAATAAATAAGAATGCAGCCACCAATGAAGGCAGGGCATAAAGAAAGAAAGAAAGAAAGAATTTTTAAAAAGAATGCAGCCACCAACGAAGGCAGGGCTCAGGGAGGGAGCAGAAGGAACAAGTGCCGACCTGCCCCTCATCTTGCCCTCTTACCTCCTTCTTCTTTAAATTGAAGTTTAGCTGATTTACAATGTTGTGTCAGTTTCTGCTGTACAGCAAAGTGATTCTATTATGCATATATATATTCTTTTTCCGATTCTTTTCCCTTATAGGTTATTACAGAATATTGAGGATAGTTCCCTGTGCTGTACAGCAGATCCTTGTTGGTTATCTATTTTATATATAGTAGTGTGTATCTGTTAATCCCAAACTATGAATTTATCCCTGCCCCCCTCCACCTTTCCCCTTTGGTAACCATAACTTCGTTGTCTATGTTTGTGGGTCTATTTCTGTTTTGTAAATAAGTTCATCTGTATCATTTTTTTTTAGATTCCACATATAAGCAATATCTTATGATATTTGTCTTTCTCTGGCTGATTTCGCTTAGTATGATAATCTCTAGGTCCATCCATGTTGCTGCAAATGGCATTATTTCATTCTTTCTCATGGCTGAGGAAGATTCCATGGTATATATGTATCACGTCTTTATCCATTCATCTGTCAACTCTCGTCTCCCTCTGATGCCACCTGTTGGCCACACCAGAGGGAAGCTAGATGATGCCATCTGTAGAGGTCAGGCTTCCAAGGCATGGAGCAAGGAAGGCAGAGAAACACAGAGAGTGGATAGCGGCAGGCAGCTCATGGAGGATAACCTGCCCCACTATAAACAGGGAGAACGCCTCCATCCAGTGCAAAACTTTCAGGAGGTACTGGGAAGAGTCCTGGTTCCCCAATGAAGGTGGTCAGAATCATATACACCTTTAAACGGGTTGCATTTGACTCGCTTTTTCGTGCATTTCAGGAAATAGATTTGAGGAGCAGAGAAGCAGGGAAGCACATTGCCTAAGCACATCCCGCAGGAACTCACTGAGAGAAAGAGTCCGCAATGGGCTGCTCCCCGCCGTTGCCCAGGCTAATTTAAGGCACTGACCACACTGACCACACTTCACCCTTTCCTCATTCCAGGCTCATGATCAAGAAATTTTCCGATATTTGGCCTGACTTTTTCTTTGCTCAGTTTTCACCCCCTGGCTTTACAGCAATCCCGTGCTTCTCGTTAAATTGGGACTGACCGTTTCAGGCGAGTTAAGTAATGCCCAGATGTATGACCACCAGAAAGATTAAAACCAGGACTGTTTTCAGGTTTGCTGGAAGGCTTGCGGCCTTCAGAGAAATGAGTTTTCTCCTTTTCCAGTAGCTCCTCCACGTGACTGGCAATGACAGAAATGACAGCTGAAGGACCAAAGCCAGAACCTGGCTGGCACAGCGGACCGGCCTGTGCTGTTGCAGCGCCGGGGAGCGGGTGGTGTTCTGTTCATTTTCTTTAAGGTGAACCTGTCATCCCTGGCCTTAAGCACCTCAGCCTTGTAATCAAGCAGCATTCAGTGGTGAAACGGTTCTGAATGAAGCTATATGTAGCCTAGTAAGACACACCAAAGCCTTAAATGCTGTCAGATGTGCCGTTGATGTTCGACAGACTTTTTTTGTCCCTCCCCGGCTACTTTTTAGAATGGTTCCAACCATTGTTTAAACAGAGACCAAAAGAAAATAGAGAAAAAAAATTAACCATGGGTGATTGTGTGTATGTGTGTGTGTGTGTGTGTGTGTGTAAGGAAAGTTTCCAACTTATGCATTAATTTATTTCATTTAAAGGGAAGCATGGGTCACAATATTTACCATATATTTTAAGGTGTAAAAAAATGTGTTCGTCTCTAACAGCCCTCTAAGTTGAACTACCCTCAAAATTCTCAACCTCTGACTAACTTCCAAACAGCTGAGGCAGACAAACCAGAAGAGAAGACACAGCTGCTGCCTGGCCCTCCATCACCCCCAAAAAAAAGAAAGAAAGAAGAAACCCAGCCACAAAGCCCATGCACTAAGATGCTTTGAGTGCTGGGCCTCACAGACCTCCCCGGCACAGTCTTCTTGTTTAGGAAGAAACAAAAGCGAGCATTGCCATAGGACCTCCAGTTTGCCAGCCTTTGTGGTATGAAAAGTATTGATGGTCTGAGGCTGAGGTAGAGTTTGGGAGCCTGGAATTGGTCCATTTCTCATGTTATAGTCAAAGTGTGTCAATTTCATATGAAAGAAAGGTATATGTAAATGTCAACTAATGCACTCTGGTGGAGGGTTCCCAGGATGGTAGGAAATCGTTGAGCTTCACAGAAGCATTTCTCTTCGGGAGTGAGGACCAGTGTCTTGACATGCACCTTGAAGAGAGACGCATGCATTCGGGACACTCAGATCTGAGAGAAATAGTGGAGTCAACTCAAAGTCTCCCCCAGGGGCTTCCCTGGTGGCGCAGTGGTTGGGAGTCCGCCTGCCAATGCAGGGGACGTGGGTTCATGCCCCGGTCCGGGAGGATCCCACGTGCCGCGGAGCGGCTGGGCCCATGGGCCATGGCCGCTGAGCCTGCGCGTCCGGAGCCTGTGCTCCGCGGCGAGAGAGGCCACAGCAGTGAGAGGCCCGCGTACCGCAAAAAAAAAAAAAAAAAAAAAAGGCTCCCCCCAGGAGGAGTGGGTAAAGCCCAGGGACTGCTTGGAAGAATCCCCTGAGGCTCTTGTGGCCCTAAAGGGATGTTATTAATAAGCCCAGTAGCTACAGTCTTGAAATGATGGGCTTTTGCCTCCTTTCAGAAAATTAAACATAGGAGCCTTTGCTGTGCCCTTCTGTTTGACTTTTGACAGTTATGTTTATCGTCTTCTTGGTTATAAACACTCTTATTCTAAAGCTTACTTCAGCTCTTCTTGCATTAAAAGCTACCTGGCATAGGAGTAGAAAGAGGTATAGGATGGGTAGATTACCAAGATCATTTTCTGTGCCACACAGAATGGGGACTTCGGGTTCATTTGTGGGACATTCCGAGCTCAGAACACTGAGGGTACAACCAGAACTATCTGGTCTCACCTTGGCCAGGACAACTCATGATAGCAGCTCACCAGCATGAAGGGCTAACCTGGGTGAAGCATGTACCACAAGTCGGGCACAGTCCCAAGGGCCTGTCCTGCACTCACTCCTTCATTTCTCACCACCACCCTCAAAATTAGAAACTGCTACTACTCCTGTTTTACAGATGGCAAAATCAAGGCACAGAGAGGTTAGGTAACTTGCCTAAATTCACACTGCTAATAAGATGTCCCTTGGTTTATTTTATTAATAGCAAAGCATCCCTTCCAGCTAGCCATGAAATCTGTTATTAATCAAGTAGTAGAAAGGACTGGGAGCCTGGAGGTAAAAGACCAGCCAGGAAACTATTCTCAGGATGAGTGACAGATGATGAGGGCCTAGGCCAAGGCAGTAGCCGTGGAGACAGTGGGACAGGGCTGGACAGGAAGAGGTGACAGGGGGGCTGTGACAGAGAGAACATTCGAGAGACGTGGTCGAAGCTGGATATGAAGGGGTGGCAGAGGGAGAGGAGGTGAGAATGATTCTCTGGTGTCCGCCTTGTCCGTCTGGATGTCAGTGGTGCCGTGGACCAAGGCGGGGTATGCAAAAAGCGGAGCAGGTTGGGGAAAAATTGTTCAGTATGTGATACCTGTGATACGTTTACATTACAACTAAGATTCGGTGGGTATTTGGATCTGGAGCTCAAGAGAGGACTAAGCTGAAGTAAGAATGTGTGAGCCATGGGCAGACAGGTGGAAGTTTGACCCATGGGACCCGGTGAGAGTAGTCAAAGTGAGCATTCAGGGCTTCCCTGGTGGCGCAGTGGTTGCGAGTCCGCCTGCCGATGCAGGGGACGCGGGTTCGTGCCCCAGTCTGGGAGGATCCCACATGCCGCGGAGCGGCTGGGCCCGTGAGCCATGGCCGCTGAGCCTGCGCGTCCGGAGCCTGTGCTCTGCAGCGGGAGAGGCCACAGCAGTGAGAGGCCCGTGTACCACAAAAAAAAAAAGAAAAAAAAAGTGAGCATTCAGCGTGGGGGTGAGACTAGAAGAGGGGGGACAGCAAGGGGACACCACCACATCGTGTGTAAGCAGAGGGGAGGAGCAGAAGAGGCTGAAAAGGATCATGAGAGTTATAGGAAGGAGAAGACAAAGCCAAGGGATAGTGAGGAAAGGAGAGGCCCAGAGCCTCTGATCGCTCTAAAGAATCAAGTAAAATGAGGCCACAGGTGGCCAAGGCATTTGGTAGCCGGGATGCTGTGGGCAGCCTTAGCGAAGCAGCTTTGGTGGAGTGTTGGGGTCATCAAACACTGTCACAGAAGCCAGACGGAAAGGGGGGAATGGAGTTGTAGGAGCACCAAATGAAGGACGGGTAGATCCATGCTTGCAAAGTTCAAATTATTGGATTCTTACATCTGCATTACATTCATTTCCATCTTTCTACAGAGACTCCCAGTTTTTCATTTTAATGACTTTACCCCATCGTTGATAAGACTGAATGAATACTTTCTATGAGACGAGAATCTTACTTCAATATCTAGCTGTAAACCTTTGAACAAATCTATAGGGTAGACAGTATCATTATCTCTTTTTTTAAAGATGAGTAAGGTAAGGCTTAAGGACATGAAACAGCTTGTCCGAGGCTGCAGCTGGTGAGCTGGTGAGGGGAAGCCTCAGAATACAAACAGTCTGAATCCAGTCGTTTTGTGCTGAAATATCACTCTATGATCTGTTGCCTCCAAGAAACACAGCCCTTTCTCCTGGTGTTACACATCTAGGTGGTTTCTGCCCCTTTGCCCTGCGTGGCGTTTCAGATTTCTGCTGAGTTAATTAATACACTTCCTCAACAGCTACTTTTTCTTTCAGCCCCATCTCATTGCTCCTCACCTGTCAGGGAGTTGAGTGATCAGTGCACAGAACACTGAGGGTGGGATGATTTACGAAGCCAAATACCCGGAGTTGCCCCAAAAAAAGCGAAAGAAAAAGAAAAAGAGGCATTCTTCCAGGAAATCCACCTGGTTGTATCCTGAAATATAAATGCTTATCCCAAAGAACCTTAAAGGAAAACATTTAGCTGATGCTTGAAATGGTTTAATGCAGAAAACCATGCTGAACCCAGCAGCGGTCCTTCCAGCATTCTAAAGTCATTTCAAAATATTTTTAGAGGTTTTTGTAAATACTTGGCCAAGAGAGATGAGAAACATGACACTTAGCAAGACAAAGTTGAGTCCACAAGAACTCGAGCAACAGGGTTGATAAAGGTTCAAAAGCACATTTTTTCTATCTAAATAAAACCCGCCAGAAAATAATCTCAAAACACCAAGGCTTCGAGGTGTCATTCTTAAATGGACGCTGCCACTACGAATGCTTTGTGGCAAGGAACTTGAAGTTTCTAGACTCTCTCAGCCTTTCAGCATTATCCTTCAAAGACCTCTTCCAGATCAGTGTTTTCAAACATGCCCGATTGAGACCCCAACAGGAAATACATGTTGGCCCAGTATATGCTTATGCGTGCACAAGTGTGCATTCACTTCACACACTCCTCGTACACACACCCATGCATACTTATCCTCACCATTTGCCCTTAACTCAAATATTTTCTTTCCTATTTTATTTTCTTTGTTAAAAATTCTGGTCCTAATACACAAAATTTTTTCATGAGGGCTTGAAGAGTCGCAATCCACAGTTTAGAAACCCTGCTCTAAAGGATCTGCACAGGCAAGAACCTGCAATTGGTATAAGAGAAAGTATACGAGCTTTGCACAGGGAACTATATTCAATATCCTGTGATAAACCATAATGGAAAAGAATATTTAAAAAAAAGAATATATATATATATGTATGTATAACTGAATCACTTTGCTGTACAGTAGAAATTAACACAACGTTGTAAATCAACTACACTTCGATTAAAAAAATAATCAATGCAATTAAAAAATATATTTTAAGAAAGAAAGTTTATGAGCTTTGGAATTAGACAGACATGGAGTGGGGTCCAATCACACCTCTCCAGTTTACACACTGTGTGCCTTTGGGCAAGTTAGTTGATCTCTCTGATTCCCTCTCCATAACCCTTTGGAATTGCTGGGAGAATGAAAGGAGCAGACACATAGAAAAGCACCTAGCCCAGCACTCAGTAGCACTGAATGCATTCATTCGTCCAACAAATAAATATTCACTGAGCACCAGAAGCTGTCCTAAGGGCTGGGCATATAGCAGTTAACGAAACCAGTGGCACCTCTGCTTTCGTGGAGTTCACATTCCAGATGGCAGAGACAGACACTAAGCAAATAGACTACGTCAGGGAGTGATAAGGGCTGTATTGGTTTCATACTGTTGCTATAACAAATTACCACTAACTTAGTGGCTTAAAACCACACAAATTTATTATCTTATAGTTCTGGAGGCCAGAAGCCCAAAAGGGGTCACACTGGGCTAAAACCAAGGTGAAGCCAGGGCTTCATTCCTGCTGGAGGCCCTAGAAGACACTCCATCTCCATGTCTTACCCAGATTCCAGAAGCTGCCCACACTCATTGGCTTATGGCCCCCTCTCCTCCCCAAAGCCAACAACAGTGGGTTGAATCCTTCTCACATGGGATCACATTCACTCTGCTTCTGTCGCCCCATCTCCTTCTCTGACTCTGACCCTCCTACCTCCCTCTGTTAAAGACCCATATGGTTAGATTGGGTCCACCCGATGATCCAGAATCATGTCCCCACCTCCAGATCCTTAACTTAATCACATCTGCAGAGCCCTTTTTGCAATGAAAGGGAACATATTCACAGGTTCTAGAGACTAGGATGTCATCCTTGGAGGTGGAGGGGAGCAGATTGTCCTGGTCACCACAAGAGTGATGAAGGGAAATAAGACAAAATAAAGGTGACTTCTGCCCGTTATTAACCAGGGTTAATAATAAGAGCAAAGCTGGGACTTCCTGGTGGCACAGTGGTTAAGAATCCGCCTGCCAGTGCAGGGGACACGGGTTCGATCCCTGGTCCGGGAAGATCCCACGTGCCGTGGAGCAACTAAGCCCGTGCACCACAACTACTGAGCCTGCGGTCTACAGCCCGCGAGCCACAACTACTGAGCCTACATGCCACAACTACTGAAGCCTGCACCCCTAGAGCCTGTGCTCTGCAACAAGAGAAGCCACCACAATGAGAAGCCCATGCACCACAATGAAGAGTAGCCCCCGTTCTTGGCAACTAGAGAAAGCCTGCACGCAGCAACGAAGACCCAACGCAGCCAAAAAATTAAAAGATAGTAATAATAATAAGAGCAAAGCTAAATAAATGTCTCTTTTTTTTTCTGTTAGTGTTTGCAGTGGCAGAAACCAGCCTCTGCTCAGCATGTCTAGGGAACTAGAACGTTAGACTGCCTTTGCCACATACTGTGAAAACTTTAGCACTCGTAGGCTGACTCCTTCCAGATTCAACCAATCACCTACAACTCCAAAGGGGGTTGTGATTTGTGGTGATCTGTGATCTTTGGTCATTTGTCTGTCGAGCCTGGGATTCCAGAGCCCATCGTAGGGACAGCCATGGATCTGTGCCCCAGGGGCCTTTCATTGGTCTCACCCTGTCCATGCTTCTATTTAGTCACTTCCTGCTTGAATCTGTCCTCATTGTTTCATTTGTAAACTCTGGACACTAAGTGGGAAGAAAAAACTTTAGTGCAAGTTGAAAAGATTGACTTGCGGTGTGAGGAGTTGCCTGGGAATATGATGAGGGCAAAAGCGGAGAGCCTGAATGAATCCTCCGTGTCTGCAGATCTGAGGCTGCACTAAAGTCGCAGATGTCTCCTGCGCGAGCGTCAGGGTCCTCTGGGATGTGTCTCTCCTCCTCCTCCATTCCTGAGGCCCACATCTGAACTTAGGGACTACAGAGTCACATCCTATGGCAACTGCACTGCCGGTGAAGTGTGGTTCACATGACTTAAGAAGCATGGAAGTTTCTGCCTGTCGGTGCTGGCCCCTGGTCTGGTTTCAGATGTAATCTTGGTGCATTTGTTTTATTTCAGGGAAAACTTGATGCCCTGTGGGTCCTGCTAAGGAAAGGCTACGATCGTGTGTCCGTGATGCGTCCACAGCCAGGAGACACGGTAGGATGCATTAACGGGGTCGCACACATGCGTTCTTTTTGCTCTCTCTCTCTCTCTCTCTCTCTCTGACTGTTGAGCCAGAATAACTCCAGATATAGGAATCCAGCTGTGATTTCATGTCGTGACAAATCAGACACTACTTTTCAAAACTTGGGTTTTTACAAGACCTTGAGTTTCGCCTTGCTTTTTTGAAAAGGATTTTGACAGAAATAGCTTAGCTTTAATGTCCTAGGACTTGGGCTTCTGAGTTTACAGGTACAGTGTGTGAATAAAGCAGGACTGGCTCTTACTCAGGTAGCTCCAGGGGAGAGGCCTGCTGCTTCTCAGCCACACTGGCCAGTGGTGACAAGCAGGACGCCAGGGCCACAGGATGAAGCGACGGAATAGGGGCCACAGAAAACTCCCCCACCTTCCAGCAGGCACTGGGCCCAGCTGGTCCAGGATCACGGGAGGACCTTCCACCCTGGCGAGGGTTTGCCCTGAAACTGTCAGGGCCAAGCTCAGATGTCTCAACTAGAAGGAGACAGAAAGGGAGGAGGCATCAGAGGCCTTAGAAACCATCTAGCCGAAGTCCTCATTTTGTAAGTGAGGAAACAGAGGACAAGACAAGCTGAATATTGTGTTCTGTTCAGATAGTAACAATGCTGGAAACAACCTCAGTTCTGCTGTAATCACACCATTGCTATGTCTTCCGGGAAGAGTTAGTCTCTCTTTCATAAAGTCTACAGAGCAAAGCTGGGGACCAAATTCTCCCTCAACTACCCGCGACCTGCATCTTGCATCCGCTGCTCTGGGAATCAAGCACATGAACCCCAAAGCAAAATCAAGGTGTCTAATTTGGGGCTCCTTTCAAACCAGGTAGAGGTGGGTTTGAATCTTGCTTCCTTCCTGCCTGGAAAACTCCAGGCCAGTCACTTGATCTCTCTGAACTTCATGGTTATAAAGTAGTTGGTAATACCTACTTCACAGTGTGGCTGGTTGGAGAAGGCAATGTTTGTAAAGCATGTGGCCGAACGTTTGCACACTTGGTAATGCTTAGTCAGGGCAAATATTATTAGGATTATTTACTTTGTGCTTTTCTACTGTCTGTGAGGGGTTGATGCAAAAATTCAAACTATATTGCAATTGATGTGTGTCAGATATACCCACATCTTTACCCTGCCCACTCTGCAACACGGCACAACTAATAAAACACGAGAGCAGAGCCAGTTAGGCAGGCCCCCCTTCCTCTGTACCTGGTGACAGGTGACAATGGGTGGCTTGTGGCTGAGGGGATTTGGTCTAAAGTTTCACAGCCTGTGCAGGCTGCAGCCAATTAGCTATTCCTGCTCCAGTTTGTGGCAGGGACAACAGGCAAGAATGACATTTACAAAAATCCCAGGGCTTCCCTGGTGGCGCAGTGGTTGGGGGTCCAGCTGCCGATGCAGGGGACACGGGTTCGTGCCCCGGTCCGGGAAGATCCCACATGCCGCGGAGCGGCTGGGCCCGTGAGCCATGGCCGCTGAGCCTGCGCGTCCGGAGCCTGTGCTCCGCAACGGGAGAGGCCACAACAGTGAGAGGCCCACATACCGGAAAAAAAAAAAAAAAATCCCAGGCCATATAAATGCTGGGCCAGCTTGGCCCTCATGACACATGGAATTTGTATTTTGTCTGTGCACGTCAACGAACACATTGCCATAGCAGATTTGAAAGTACAAACTCTACAGCTAACAGAAATGAGCCTAGGCCATCAACTTTGTACTCAGGGTGGTATTTGGCCTTATAAGTTATACATACGGTTTCTGTGGAAAATTAAGAATTTTTTTTAGCCTGCATGAGACTCATCTAACAGATTACAAAAAAAAAAAAAATAGGATACCCAAACTCGGGTTCAGCAGTACTATTTTTTGTGATAGAACATGCTAGTCCAGTGAACAAGCCCATTCTTCTCAGAGCAACTGAAAATCATCACTCAGATTTGTTAACATTCCACTCTCCACTGACCAGTTTGGCAGAAACAAATTTCTAAACTGGGTCAAGCAGAGAAGGGAGTGTAGGAAAGAGGAAGGATAGAGAGAAATATTATGGTATAGAAGAACCAAAACTGTTTGAGGGCAAAAGGCTGATGGGATAAATCCAACAACAATGAAATGAAAATGGATGGAATTTCTTCTAGTGAATCACACCTAGATTGAATCTATTATTTACTAATTCTGAATGAAAGTTTGTATTTCACATTTGAAGATGTCTTGTGTGCTTTTGAGAAATACGATCCCTCCTTGAATTTTCATTTTCCAATCACACCAAATAATAGGTGCGAAGGACAGGCGGGCTGAGAATTAGGATACATTTGACTGTATTCTCAGCAGTGTTGCAAGTTGATTGTTCAGCCTACTTTTAAATGGGCTTTCTGTATAGAAATCCTGCTAAAATGTTTAAGACACATGCGAGAATAGTTGCAGAGAACTGTGTCCTTGTAGTCATGGTGATGGCCACAGACATCTAGACGTACACATGGAGTTACACAAGAAAGGTCACAGATTAGATAGGAACAGAAATTCACAGCTTCCTCATGGCAACTCAGGAAAGAATTCCAGGAGTAGAGAAGACTATACTGTAGCTTATTATTACATGCTTACTCTGTATTATTTTGCATAATCTTAGGAGACTCGCTACAGACCTGACTTCCTTGCACGGGGATGGCTCTGTAAGAATTCTTCAGCACTGATTTATGGGGCTGACCACATTTTCCATAAACTCAAAATGACTGCATCCAGGCATGTGCTCGTGAACACGAGTCACAGGTTCTGAATTTTTCCTTTAAAACAAAAACAAAACCAAACATCACCTAATTACATTCTCGTTCTGATTTGTTTCAAACATGTGTTGACCTCACAGGAACCTGGCAATTCTTCCTTCTCAGTTCCTGTCTGCTCCTGCTTCCCCCAGTGAACCCACCCCAGCCCTGGAGAGGCAGACTCTCACCGGTAGAGCCTCTGAGGCTGCTGGAAAAGCTGAGAGCTTCCAGCCTCCACCGCAGAGCAGAGGGCTCCAGGAGGCCTGAGCCCAGAGCCACATCCTTCCCTGGAATTGGTGCCCACCTCCTGGGAGCTGTCCAAGCCCAGGGTCAGGGAAAACATGAACGGGATGACAGCAGGAGACATGAATGCTTTCTGTCCACCACCACCCATCTTCCTCTTTCTGCCTGGGGTGGGCTCACAGTCCTATTGTTTGTTGGAGCCCACCAAGAGATCCTGAGCAAACATAAAAAAGAAAGTACCAGAAGAAACCACTTAAAAAGCAAACCAGCAACACATCCGATCCTAAAATTTAAAGACTTCACTAAGCATATGGTATCCTTTGCTTAAACCAGCCCCCGGCTTCCAGTATATAGCCACCGTTGTGCTCTTTCTAAAACACGGATCTCAGTGTAACATCCCAGGGCTTCAGACTGGCCAAGACTAGGAAGGAGACCCAAATCCTTAGCTTGATTTAGAAAGGCTTCCCTTATCATTTCATCTGCTACTACCTCCAGGTTCCCCCATCACTCCAAATAGCTTTCCAGCCACTAGAATTGCTCACCATTCCCTGAACATGCCAGAATCTTCTGTGTCTCTGTGCCTTTGCATATTCTAGTTTCTCTGCTTGGAATGTCTTTCCCATCATCTCTACCTAGTGAACTGTCACCTTGGTAAGATTGTTCATTGTTCCCGTAGTATCCCTGTAAACACAAGAAGTTGCTGTCCAGACCCGGGCTTTAAAGGGGGCGTTGCCAAAGCAGGGCATATTCACAGAGACTTACCAAGAAAGTCTGGAAGTTAGAACCTGTATCCCATGAGCATTTTCCAGGATGCTCCCCGAGGCTTCCTACACACCAGGGCCACTCTGACTTTAGAAAGTTTGCTCACCATTCAAGGAGAAATGGCGGAAGGAATTAGGAATGTTCAGTCTGAGGAAGATTTAAAGGACCCTGAGAGCTTTTTCACTTGGTCATTTCTTGGTCATCACATTATGCACCCCTTTTATAAACTATTTTTAATCACTTAACCATGTTTGAGGAATAATCTTTCTATGCCATTCATATCGTTATGTATCATTTTAATGGCTGTGTCATATTCCTTTGTCAATCTGTGACATAATATTTCGGCCTATCTTCTCTTTTTGGATATTTATTTCCAAGTGTTTATTTTTATAAATGAGGCTGTAATCGGTATGCTTGTTGCCAAATCATTGTGCACACTCATGAATGTTCCCTTAGGATTAGGAAGGCAGCTATCTGCTGGATCAAACAACATGAGAAATTTTAGAGCTTTGATAACGAGGCCAGATTGGCCTCATTATTCATTATTGCCTGAAACACTGTGTGAATTAACCCTAGAGTCAGCATCAATGAAAAACCCATCTCCCATTAACATTACTAAAGTTAGCTATTTGATAGGTGCTAATTTAATTTATAGGTGCTAATTTAATTTGTATTTTCTGTTATTGAAGTGAAACATCTTTTTCAAATATTTATTTTCCCTTTTGTCAATTGCCTATATATGCCCTCAGCCCATTTTTCTACTGTATATTTTAGCATTGATTTTTTTTTTTTTTTTTTTTTTTGGTTGCTCCGAGTCTTAGTTGCGGCATGCTAACTCTTAGTTGCAGCATGCATGTGGGATCTAGTTCCCTGGCCAGGGATTGAACCTGCGTCCCCTGCATTGGAAGGCAGATTCTTAACTGCTGCACCACCAGGGAAGTCCCTAGCATTGATTTTTATATGGTCATTTGCTTAACTCATCTTCATTCGTTCATTAGTCAAATGCTTTGAGGACTCAGTTTATGTCAGACCCTGTGCTATACATTAAGTATATGATGCTTACGTCATGAAACTTAAAGTCTAACATTTTATATATATATATATATATATATATAATATACATATGCAAAGTTTTTCTAGCTTGTCATATACTTTTTAAGTTTTTAAAAATATATTGAAGTCATCTATAATTTTATAGTTAAATCTATGAATCTTTATAATTTCTGCCTTTGGTGTCAAACTTAGCACAGCCTTCTCTACTCCAAGATGACATAAATTTTCTACTACTTCTATTCCCTCAGTCTTATTTTTGGGTGGTAATGTGAGTTGGCACCTTTTCTGTATCTTCCTGTGTATTTTATTGTAAATTGGGGAGAAGTGCTCTCAGGAGCTATCAGACGTATATTAAACCAGAAGCCCTGGAACATCATCTTAAAGTCTTTGAAGTACAGAACATGACTTGGATTTACTCTGGGTCATCCCAGAAGACAGAACTAGAGCCACACGTAGAAGTTACAGTGAAGCATATTTCATCTAAAGAATTGAAGGACGAATTTCAATAACAAATGGGCATCCCCAGGGATTACTGGGCTTGCTCCGTGTTACCAAACAGGGATACAATCAGTTAAACCACTGGGCCAGGATATAGTAGAGGATTCCTGCAGCAGATCACTGGTTTGCAAACTTGAGCACAGAATCACCCAGAAGTTTTGTTAAAACCCAGGTAGCTGGATCCCACTCTCACAGTTTCTGACTTAGCAGGTCTGGGGTGGGGCCTGGGAACTAGCATTTCTAACAAGCTCCCAGGTGATGCTGATGCTGCTGGTCTGGGGAAACCAGTGAGATAAATGGAATGAGATGCCCATCAAAATCCCTCTAACCCTGACTGCTTGGGATTCGAAGTCAACCTTTCTGTGCTTATTTGACTACCGACCACTACCTTCCTGTGTTTCTCCACAGAACGCCTATTGACATGATTGGTGACCACTCTAGCTGAAGCCTAAATATTAAGTCCCAACCAATTGTAGGGAAATCTTGCCAGCTGCAGACAGTTTTGTTCCTAGATTACTAATTTCAAAGCCAGAAATGTAAGGGAGCTTCAGAGATCAGAGTTCACAGAATCCAGTGATTTTCAACCTGCATGTTGTGATTACCTGGGGAACTTTAAAGCCCTGATGCCAGGATCCCACCCCAAAGGTTCTATTTAATTTGTCTGTGATGAAGTCTGGATACTGGGATTTTAAAAGCTCCCCAGGTCATTCTAATGTGCAACTGGAGTTGAGAAATCAGTGATCTGGTCCAATTCCCTATTTCTCATCCCAGGCAGCATCCTTTCTTTCCTTCCTGGAACAATTTGAAGGCAACTCTCCACATCCCTTCAAAACCTCTATGCCTGTGTCTCATAGGCATAAGGGAAATGGATGATTACAATCTTTATGTGCTCAAAGCAGTCCCTTTCTTCTCTGGAAGACGGTAAACATAGATCCTGCCTGCTACAATATTGTTACTGCTTGGATAAAGAGAATGGAAAAGAGAAAATATAACTCTGCCTCGTATGTCTTTTCTGGATGGAATTCAGTCAAAATATCAACCCGCCTAAACCCTCCCCAGCTTTAATGCCCCACCCCCTTCACGTGCTCTGGGAGGAGCCACTGGGGTTGGATGTCTTCTTTGTTTTCAGGTTCTTGGTTTCTCCCAGATCTGGCATTGGGAGGCTGGTACATTCCATTACTATCAGCAAGAACAAAATACTAAGGCACGCTCTGAGCTTGTTTTGCAAGGCTGGGCCTCATGGCAATCAGAAGAGACCCAGGAAGCACACACGTAGACGTATATAAACAACATTTGAAACTCATCTGAAGCACAGCCCTGGAGGTTGTGAAATCCTCTACCGGAGCTCCAGCCCCAGGGCTGCCGTCTGCACAGCTGTTTCCAATAAGGGAGCTGCGTCGGTCACATGGGTCCCTGTGGCTCCCTACTGTTGCAGAGGCGAGAATGATCCGGGCAGGTTATCTCCAAGGGGAGAGAGCACCCTCAGCCCAGTCCTTCGAAAGCAGACGAGCCTCCCGAAACATAAGCAGACTCAGAGAAAGTGTCCACACTCTGTTTCCCTCTCCTTTCTCCCTTCTCCACAGTCCCTGCACTACCTCTTCCTTCTTTGCCTTGGCTGCCTTCCCTCAAACATCGTTTCATCAAATTTCATCGATGGTGCCCCCGCTAAGAACCCATCACTGGGCTGGGCACCAGGGATGCCAACTAGAATAGGACTTAATTCTGGCTTCCTGGAGTTCAGCGTATGAGCTGAAAGAGAAAAGAGCATGAAGCCCTGTACTGATTGCAGATGGTTATAGAAGCACAAATCCATTCACAAGAACAAATCCATTTTACAGAGCAGAAACTGAGACTCAGGGGAGGTTATTAACTTTCCCAAGGACACACAGTTGGGAAGGGGCAGATCTAGGGCTCAATTCAGGACTATCAGATTTGAAGTCCACACTCAGAACTCCTTAAATCCTTCATGCATTCAACAGATACTTGCTGAACACTTTCTATGAGATGAGCACTGAGTTTGGGCTGGCCGCTCATCGATTAGTAAGCTGTGTCCCTTCCCTTGAGAAGCAGAGACAAACTGTTAAGGGCCCAAACACCATCCTGTGTGAAAGGCTCTGTGGTGAATGTGAGAGGTGGGGGGAGTATGCCCAGGAAGGGCATTTCACCAGCCTTGGTGTCAAAACTGACCTCTAGAGGTGGCATGTAGGCTGAGACCAGAGGAGAGTAGTGGAGGAAGGCTCTTCTGTGAGAGGGAAGCTTAAGCAAGGATCTGGAGGTGGCCTGTGGCCCCTTCGGGGGACACGAGGAGCGGGGCTTGGTGGAGGACAGTGCGCGGCAGCCAGCGGTGGAGCGGGGAGAGGGGACAGCGTGGCTGCTGGCCGTGAAGCCCACCCTGGAGACAGTGGAGAATCACCGCCAAGTGTTTTAGGCAGAGCTGTGGTCAGATTGTATTTTAGAAAAGTCATGCTGGCTGCAGCGTGGAGATGGTGGCATCCTGACCGGAGGCAGTGACAGGAGGAGGAAAGAGTCTGGATTCAGGGGAGGTTGTGGAAACAGAATGACTGGATTTGGTAACTGGCTGGTGTGGAGGATGAGAGAGGGGGCTGTCGAGGAGGACCTCCAGATCTGAGCCGGCTGTGACGTCGTTCACCAGGATGGGGGCACAGGAAGAGCTTTGGGAGGGAAGATGAGGGCTTAGCTTTTCAACTTACTGAGGTTGAGGTACCGCGGAGCGCCTAGAGCACAAACTTTCAGGAGCTGCTCACTCTCGGAGTCATGTACGCGCAGCGTGGACACCTGCAGCACCTAGATGCCCACGTGTGTCACCCAATCTGTGCAGGAGGCAGTTTTGCCCTGGTGAGAGTTCTGAGCTGGAGGCAAGGATTTGGGCATCATTAGCGTGGCAGTTGAGACCAGTGTGAATAGATCAGAGCCCAGGGAGAGTATGGAGAGAGAGAAGGGAAATAGGTTAAGTGCTGAACCCCCAGGGTCACATTCTTTGAGTCAAGGTGGGGAAAGAAAAAGGAGAAGAAGAAGGAAACTAAGAAGGACCAGCCAGAGAAAGAGCAGGTGTGACAGGAGAGTCTGGGGTCATGGAAGCCAAGGGAAGATGGTACATCACGGAGGAGGGTGGTGTCAACAGGGTCAAGTATGGGAAATTTAGATACAAGCCGACACGTCCTCTAATTCGATTAGCAGTAACAAGGTCCTCGTGGCCTTGGTGACCTAGGTTCAGTGCAGTGATGGGGGCAGGAGTGAAGCTTAGTGGAAAACGGGAGGGGAGAGCCAAAGCAGTAGCTGGAGGAGAGCTGGAGTTGACAGAAGCTCTTTGTTTGTTTCGGATGAAGGGCTTGAGAATGATTAAGTGCTCATGACAGAAGCCCAGGAGGGGAAGAGGCGGAAGAGCTCATTGATGGACGGCAGGAGCCCCTAGGAGGACTTAGATGACCTACAGCCTAGGAAATGCCACTCTTCCTTAGTGATCTGGGGGGCAGAGCCCAAGATGGGCTCTCCGGTATGGGTGAGCAGGCAGGAAGTTGAGGCACCCATTCGATGGCCTCTGTCTTCCCTGTGATAGGCTAGCCAAGTGGGACAGGTGAAGGTAAAGTGAGGAGAGGAAACCAGCCCCACCTTTGGAATCCCATCCCTCCCGCGCATCAGCACTTTCTTCAGTTCCAGGGTGGGTGTCTCCACTTCATGCAAGAAACATGGTAATTCGGGATGCAATGTTACAAGCAATTCACTTCAAAACTCCACCCCCAAGAGAACCCACTGTTGGTCCCTTGTCTATATCGCTGTATGTTATATTCCTCGGTGGCAGAATGGAAATAATGACCTTCTCTACCCATGACACCTAAAGAGCAGTGGTAATTGCTTTGGGAAATTTTGTTTTGTTTTTGTTTTGTTTTGTTTTGTTTTGTTAATGGAGGCCTCCCACTTCTCCAATAAGTTGATACCATAATATCTAACAAGTACCAATAAACTAGTTTTATACCAGGTTATAACTGGCTACTTAAGAGTGGGATCCTTGTCATATATAAATATTGTGGCATAGCCCTATGTTTCATAGACGAAGCCATCAATAAATGTTCTTGATCAGGATTAAGTTAAATCAACAATTCTGGAGTTAGTCCCTTGCTCTACCAGGTACTAGCGGGATTACTCTTCAGGTCACTCTACTCTTTAAGATCACTTCCATTTTCCAAAGAATTGTTTGCTGGGCACACAGACACCTAGCTGTGCAGGCCGTGCCCTGTGACAGAGGTCCACCCTGAACACCACTGGGCAGGTCAGCCTCCCTGGGACAGGCATGCATCCCACCTCAGAAAGGGGTGCCTTCTCCTGCTTCACACAAAGGCACCATGTGAGCTAGTGGTGACCCCCATCATTTGAAAATAGAAAGCAATGCATTTCCTCCCAAGGATTGCTTTCGATACCTCTGAAAATATCTCCCCATCCAATGGGTTGCCCCAATTTTGCCATTCCTTGTAACATCCTTTCCAGCATTTCTTGTCCTCACTAAAAAAGCATTTACATAGTTAATAGTTTTTACCCTGTATGATTATTCTTTATTCAGTTGTAATCATACATGTATATAACTTAGTGTCTAATTCTTTCATATAATGTTATCCCTATAAGCATAAGGGGGAAACAATTTTTCAAATTACTAGGCAATTAAAATCATTAAAGCCACTGTTTTATCTGTGCTAAGACATTCTTTCTCGAATACTGGCAATTTTAAAGCACATGGGTGTCTGTGTAAAGACATGAACATCCCCATTTGAACCACTTGTTGGTGAAACAACAGATCCAACTGCATAAATATCAGAACGTTCTAAGACACCCCCCAACAACGTGGTGAAAATTGATGACTTGGGCAAGTCCCAGCAACCAGAATACACACGGTCGGTTGGTTGACATTCTGTGGAAAGTTCACGTGATCCTGCAGCTCTCATCAGTTATTTCCCTTTCACAGAAAAACCTTTTGCCTTTGAGACTCCTCACATCAGTTTTCCTCTGAATTTTCTTCACAGCATCTCTAGTAAACTCCTCTGTTCTGACAACACTGATCGGCGAAAATAAAATGAGCAGAGGAAACCCAAGAGCAGGAAATGTTTACTCAACCTGTTAAGTATGCTCCTTATTAGCAGATCCTGCTGAAGTGCTGGGAAGGGCTCCATGAAAAAGGCAGACAAGCATGAGACCTCAAAGAACAGACGGCTGGTTGAGGAGATAGAAGAGATGGTGGTCAAGGTAGTTCCCGGGGTAGACCGAGACAGAGCTGAAGGGAACGAGAGCCACAGAGGAAGGGCAATCGCTGGCAGCCTGAGAGGATGGGATACCTTCTCCAGGACTGATAGGATTTGAATTGGGCTTTGGAGGGAAGTCAGGACTTAGTCAACAGACAGGATGTAGAAACGTCAAGGTAGCAGGTTTCCAGGACCAGCTCGCAGCCCATAAAGGCCAACCTGCGGAGTGAAAGGAGACATCTCAGGATGGAGTGCAAGGGATGGGTGTACCTCATAAGGCTGGAGGGGGAACAAGGATGAGATTTTATCACCCTGATGATCAGACTAAAAAATTTACACTATAGCCATTTTGAGCTAATCTTCATCTGCGATAAATACTAGAGTGCCAAATTAAAGGGGTTTTTAAAAATTTATTTATTTTTTTATTTTTGGCTGCATTGGGTCTTTGTTGCTGTGTGTGGGCTTTCTCTAGTTGCGGTGAGCGGGGGCTACTCTTCCTTGCGGTGCGCAAGCTTCTCATTGCGGTGGCTTCTCTTGTTGCGGAGCACGGGCTCAGGCGCCCGGGCTTCAGGAGTTGTGGCACGTGGGCTCAGTAGTTGTGGCTCATGGTCTCTAGAGCACAGGCTCAGTAGTTGTGGCGCACGGGCTTAGTTGCTTCACAGCATGTGGGATCTTCCCGGACCAGGGATCGAACCCATGTCCCCTGCATTAGCAGGCAGATTCTTAACCACTGTATCATCAGGGAAGCCCCTAGAGTGCCAAATTATATTGTATTTTAAGACATTTAATCACACACAGATTTTCTCAGAAGTTTTGCAAAGCTCTGGTTTGACTAGATATTAATAGAGTTAATTGTTTTTAATGTATATAGAAAAATTGGCCATAGGTGTCTTTGTCTTGCAGAACAGCCAGGTTAAAATCATTCTACCAAGCACAAGAACTCTATGGATGTAATGTGTTGGTAAATCGATAATGGGCTATGGTAACGGTCCAAGCATGGATCATGATGCTTGAATGTAAATGGTGACATCAGGAATAAAAAGACATAGATGAAGGTGGCACTCTCTGAAACTGGTTGCAACATGACATGGAGAAAGAGAGGGATCGTTTTCACCTCGAGAGACCCAAGTTAAATTCCCAGCGCTGCCCGATAGCCTCCGTTACATTAATCAGTCTCACTTAGCTTCAGTTTCCTCATGTGTCAAAGTTATCAGTAATCCCTACTTTTGTAGATGTTGTCAGGATGAAATAAAATGACAAGTGTAAATAATTCAAATAGATGGGAGTTCATTTTCTTCCCTTCTTTCCCCTGAAAACTGCAATTGATTTCAGAGAAGTTTAGTTAGATCTCAACACGTGTGGAAAACTTCTCAGAATTCATCTCTCATATTTAAATCAGCAATGACCAAAAGAATCAAGTTATTGTATTAAAATCTTTATGTGAAGGTCAGTTCCTTCTTGCACAATAGATAATAAGCTTTATATTGAGTCTTTTCTTAGTCACTCTGCTCTTTAATTCAATTCACAGAACCGCTGGAAAAGTAAACATTTCTGTCTAAACATAGGGAAAAAAGGTTTGCATAGAATATATTGGTTGATACTTTGAGTAAACAGGGATCTTCAGAATGTCTATTGGTGCCTGACACCGGGCTGTAAGTCCCCAACAGATTTGGAGAGAAAGTCCCATTTGCTAGCCACTGACTTCTGACCTTTCATAAACTTTTGTACGAGTAGATCATTTAAGATAAAGGAAAAAAAAGCAAATCGTAGGAAACGCGAGAGGGTGTGATTTATTTTGTCAGAGCCCCTTCCCTGGATGTTTGAATTCTCAGTAGAATCTATTCAGTTCTCACCCTTGGAAATCTCTCCTTCACTGTCTCATTGGAGAGGAACATGAGGACTTAGAATTCTTGGCTTACTTGCCTGAATTTACAACAGAAAACGTTCAGGACATCCTCTGTCCACAGCAGAAACCAAACTGTACCCAAAACCTGCAAAGTTAACTTTTTTCAGAGAACTTAAACCCAAAGTTAATGCTGCAAAATATACCATCTTGAGTTGTTGTTGTTGTTGTTTTTTTTGCACCACTTCCTGCTCCCAGGAGGAGGTCTCTTTAAATAAATACATGTGAAGGCAACTGGTGTGGTTGAAGTCTCTCCCTGCTCTTCCAATCCCCCATAATCTAACCCTCTGTTTCCACACCCATACATACTTCCATACTCATCATCATCACCATTTTATAGCTTAGCTGATGACTTTCACCTTTGAACTGCCTCATCTCCCAAACAGCTGCAGCAACAGCAGGTCAAGATCTGGTATCAAGTTGCAGAGAGCAAACAGAGGAGAATTAAATACTAGGGGCGGAACAAGGCAGGGCTAGGTAATAAAGACACCCCTCTTGAAATTCTCTGATCTCATTTCTTTCCTTCCAAACAGAGTCAGGATTGAGGGAGATCGGGCTTGATTCTAGGGTCAAAATTTCACCCAAGTGTGTAACGTTGTAGGAAGTTTTCTACTTTGTTCCAATGTGATGTTTATGTCTAGCCACTTGGCTGCCACGGGCCTGCTCCTCCAGCTGAGGGCATTGGAAAAGATCATCTCTAGGGGATCTACAGCTCTGCAGTAGACCTCAATTGAGATTGATTCTAACCCAGGCTGGTGGGGAGTTCTGTTCTGGCCCGAAATTGTTGGGTTGAGTCTTAGATGGCAGAATCTGATTTAGGAGATCACCTTCCAGAATTCATAGTGTGGAGAAGAGCCAGCCTGCTGTCGACATCCACACGCATGCCCGTCTTCTCCTGTCATCCCCATGAGCACCCCACCTCAACCTGACCCTCAGTCTCAGGAATGGATTGGGGATTCCTCATGATCCCAGTCCTTTCACGTTTAAAGTAAGGAAATTGAGGTCCAGAAAGGTGATGGAGAAACCTCTAAACACTCCCAAGTACATTTTCTCAGTTGCTCCCCATCACGACCTTACTTATGTCCTATTTTCATATTAGGAAGATTAATGCTCTCATAAGAAGACCCTTGCTCCATTCAAGGTCACAAAGGGAATTAGTGGAAGTGGCAAGACCAGAACCCACCAGCCCTACACTGCCTGGCTCTCCTTGAGTCCTCACCCCAAGCCAGGAGAAGAGGGTGGGGGTCATGACTGGGCTTGATCTCTTAAAGAAAAGGTAAACCAGGCCGAATTTTGGAAGGTAGAGCTGGTCCCTGCCACCCAATCTCCTTCTGTCTTGTCCTCCTACCTTCTCCCACCTCCCAACACTGTTCCATTTTTATACCCTGCCCAAGATGACATACCTGCCGATTGCCCTCCCACAATGACCTGCCCTCCCATGCAGTGTGCTGTGTTCCCAAGTTACCTCATATTTTCTCTCCCTGATTCCACCTCTGCCTACCTCCCCCTTTACCACCAACACTGTGTCTAAGACAGAGTACACCCACGCATTCGACAAATAGGTCTTGAGCTCCTACCCTACCGCAGGTACCACGCTAGGCAGCAGGGATTTAGCATGAACGAAGCACAGCCCCTGCCTTTGTGGGGTGTACCTCAGAGTAGTCAGAAAAGCACTAAACTAGAACTTAATGTAATAAGTGGTATGGAAGTATGGGGAGCATTTGAGGTTCCATGAGAACATAGAGCAAGGAGATTTAACCCAGACTAGGGGACCAGGGAAGACGTTGAAAAGAAGAGAACTTTGGTCTGAGACCTAAAGGATGAGCTCTCCTGGCGAAGTGATGCAAAGGCCTTTTGGTTGGAAGTAACAGCATGTGTGAAGGCCCAGATGAGAGGAGCTGCGAGAGGAGGCCTAGGCTGACAATGGAGTGGGGGAAAGGAAAGCAGTCATACCCCACCTCTGAACTCTGCCTTCTCCACCCTTTCGTCTGCTCACATCTTTCGGGTACCCAGCCCTCAGCCTTCCGAGGCTCTCCCCTGATTCTTGCTCATTGTCTGGCCCCTCCCTCCTCCTGGGCTCACAGCTACTGCCACAAAATTTCACACCATTTTAATTTAAAGCCAGTACTGATGTTTCACTCCCTGAGTGAGCTGTAAATGATTTGTGGAAAGGGACTATGGCTCTTTTTTTTTCTTTTTACTTTCCCTCACAGCACTGAGGACATGGCTTAATTTATGTTCTTGTGCTAGGGATTATGACTTTTTCTGCAACCCCCAGGCATTCACAGCTGTTTGTAAACTTTTATCATGTTCCCTTAATAGGCAACCACATTTCAGTAGTGGACAAAGACGTCTCAGAAAAAACCCTGCCTTTAATAAAGAGAGAGGGTTCACACTGTCTTCTAGGGGCATCTTCAGACAAACTTTAAGGGTTATTCAAACAAACTTTCATTATAATTGCAATTCATAATTTTTGGTATTGCCGTTTATTAATAACTTTGACTTTTCCTTTAAATTGTTTGAAATAGAAAGTTTGAGAGAAAAACAACTCTCTGACTTTACTAGTCTCACTTTATAAGTTCATTCTTATGATACTTGTTTAACGTTTTAGTGTTTTTCCATTTTTTCTTTTGGCTAAGACCATCGAGGGCAGAGTTATGTTCAGAATCCACAGTGACGGCAGAGTTAGCTTTGGGGGCACTCCACTAGCTTTCATCACCTTTGTGAATTCCTGCATCCTCCAACATCTGGATTGGGTCACCCCATTAAACAGCATGGGGCCGCTGACACCCAGGCACTGGCCTCAATCCCGGGCATACCTACTTGCCAAGGCCTCTGCAACTCCGACTTGAATACAAGCTCTAAATGGGAGAAAATCTTGTGTAAGCTTTTCCATATTCCCTACTGCTCACTCAAGCTGATTTGTAATGGGAAACTCTTAAATGTCGGAGTCTGGAAAATTGGACATCATAACAGACATCCATGCCCCCTTAGTGGAATAATTAATAAAAGTGGGCCCACTGGAAAGTCCACTGTGGAATCATCCCTGTTGTTATACAAGACAGCGTTTCCCTTCTTTCTCTTTCTAGCAAGGGAAGTAGTTCTGACCAAGCAGCGTTGGGTTTCTTAGGCACGGAGGCAGAGAGAAATGGAAAGGAGAGTGAGTATTTTCCCATTGGTGGTGGGAATGAACTTACCAGAATTTATGCAGCCATGGCCTCGGTGCCCCACCGTGTCTGCACGCCCAGGGAATGCCATGTGGTCCTCCACAGATGGCTAAGGTAACCGCAGAACTGAGGCCACCTTCTGTGCTTGTAAACAGTTAGCGTCCCTCCAAACCAGGAATAAGCAACGAGAACTCCCCACAGCCCATGGTCCCCACTGCACACCCTTAAGCTACACTAGCTTGTTCTGCACTAGAGCCTCTGTTGGTGGCCTAAAGTTGAAAATGTGTTTGCTAATGATTCCAAACAGAAGCTCCTAGCAAAAACTTGGCCTTACAAGTGATTAGCATCACACACGCCAACAACCCACATGACTGCATCCCATACCAGGCCACTAATAAGCAACATGGCTGGAGGCGTCCAAAAGACTTAACCTGCCTGCGTGAAAACTCCAGTTTCACCCAGCAATGTTGCTGTGCTCTCAAATTACTATAAACGCTAATGCTGAAACGATTGGATCCTCAGAGTGTCCTCCACAGCCAGGCTTTGATGCCTGTCCTTTGTAAAACTCACCAATCTATGTCCAAAAAATCCAAGACTCTATAATTGATTTATGAGTCAAAGGAGAACAATGATTTTTGGGTAACTTGACTCCATAATAATTTTCTTGTGCCCTGAAGCTCATTCCACTGATGTGTTTAGTTCTAACCCATTTCCAAGTTTGATATTTTTTAAAGGCAACAGTTTGATTATTGAAATTCTCTAGCTTTGCAAACCATGGACCAAACTGTCCCACCCTGAAGAAGCACAGCTTCTCATAAATCTTCCCCTGAAACACAGGGTTAGAGGAAAGGGACATGATTTGATTTTAAATGAGTAAGCTTCCTAATTATCACTTCCAGAGGAGAGGTAGATAGACAGACAGACAGGCACAGTTTCAAATAGTTTTACAGGTCTTAAAGAGTCTATGGAGATCAGAAGGTAAATAAATTTCCATGACAGGCATTTATGGGGTTGGCCAAAAAGTTTGTTCGGGTTTTCTGTAGCATCTTAGGGAAAAACCCGAACGAACTTTTTGGCTAACCCAATACTTTAGAGTCTTAAAATAAATTTTATTTTAGGCTCTTCACTGGCCAGTGGAAGAGTCAACTAGGACTTTTCTTCAGCTGTGGAATAACAGTAGGCAACTTAGTGGGATTACAAATGGAGTCATGCTTTACAAAATTATTCATGACCTCCCCTTGCAGCCCCACGAGTAGCACAAGATCTTGAACACCTCAAAAGTAAAGTCTAGGGCTGCACTATCGCACAAGGAAGCCCCTAGCCAACATCGCTATTGAGCACTTGAAATGTAACTAGTCAGAAATGCCACATCCTGTACGTGTGAAAGGATTTTCAGAGACGTAGCATGAGAAACAGAATGTGAAATAACTCTTTAGTCATTTTTATATTGATCACATGTTGAAATGATAACATTCTGGACCTACTGGGTTCAATAAGATAATATTATTAAGATTGATCTCGCCCGTTTCTCTACTTTTTACAAATGTGACTAACAGAAAGCTGAAAATCACCCATGTGGTTTGTGTGACATTTCTGTTAGCTGTGCTGGCCTAGAGGACTAGCCTGGAAGGCACTTGTGAGAAGAGGGGCAGCGTGATTTCTTACAGGCCCTGACTCTTCCAACCGTTTCTATTTTGTAGACACAAGGAGAATTTCAGAGTTATGGGTCACTTCTGCCCTTCCTGGTTTTCTGTTAGATCAGCTGTGACTTTTTGCCTTTCTGGGCCTGTTCCTATCCCAGACTTCTTGTTCGTAGCCAAACGTCTTGCGTGCTCCAAACCAGCATGAAGGGTTTTGTTTCTAAGCTTCCCTCCACTATCTTCACAGGGAAGAAAGAGCCTGTTGCATTTAAAACTTTGTTCTAAATATCTGTACATTTATTGGATTATCTGCTTTCCTTTATCTTTGACAGATTCCTAGAAAGCAAATATTATCCCCATTTTACCAAAAAGGAAACTGACTTGACTTGGGAAATAATAACTAGCATCTCCCAGGAGCCTCATAATGTGTAATCATTTTGAATGCATTTCCTCTGATAACCCTTGGATGTCGGTATTCTCATTCCCATTTTACAGAGGAGGAAATTCGCTTCACAGAGGACTCAAGAGCTTAGGCTGATACATGGAAAATCTAGCATTTATTCACTCATCACATTTATTTGTTGGGCTAAGCCCCTGTGAACCATGAGGCCGTGGTCCCTCCATGGAGTCTGCACTGTAGGGTTCACAGCACCCAAGTGTTAAGTGCTACACCAAGAATTAAAGTAGGGTGGTGGGACAGAAAGAGAACAGATACCTACCTGCGTGGTCAGAAAAGCCCTCTCTTTGGAGAGGTGGGCATTGGAGAGGTGACACTGAAGGTGAGGTCTGAATGACAAGCAGGAACTGGCCATGTCAAGGTCAGGGGAGGAACAACAGTGCAAAGCCTGCACGGCTGGAGAGAGTGTGGCTTGTTGGAGGACGTTAGAGGCCAGCGCAAGTCAAGTGCCATGGGAGATGGGAGGGCAGGGGCCAAGGCGGGCAGGGCTTGTAAACCAGGGATTGGATGTTACTCTGCGTGTAACAGGAAGGCTGCATGGAGTGGAGGGTTAGCAGAGGAGGGACGTGATGTAACTCACGTTCTACCAAGACTGCCCTTGATGTGAGGGGGGAGAATGGATTGTAGGGGGTCCAGAGTGGAAACCGGGAGAACAGTGAGGAGCTGATTGCAACAGCCCTGGGGGAGAGGCAGCGGTGGTGACCTGCAAAAGGATGGAGAGGACATGGCGAGGAGTGGATGGATTCTGAAAGTATTACGGAGATATAGCTGATGAGATTGGCTGATGGACGCTTCATCCCTCTTTTGACCTGACAGTCCCTCCAGTCTCCTCCACCTCCTGTAGTGTCCTTCCCAGCACACTCTGCCCTGGGAATTCGAATCCCCTTCGCCCAGGAGTGACCTCTCAATAATGCCCAGAAAGCAGAATGCAAGTCCAGCAGGGTGCCATTGTTTGTCACCCTTTGGTTTTGCTTTGTGGATGCACTGTCGTGCCCAGCTGTCACCTTCTTGACTGTTCACGGTGACCTTTAGAATCACGTGGAGATGAACAATGAGACCTTGCTGTAGTCCAGAATCGCTTCCATAGAAATGAAAGTGAAGTGATTCTGTTCTGTCTCATTTTGGGGCTGGCAGGAAGATGAGTCGTTTGTACATTTATTTGCCCTGCTGCTATCTGGAGACTGAAAAAGCAGAATGCATTGCCATATATGCCAATCATGAGCCAATGTCCCATGCACGCTTGGGCATAGCATGGGGTGGGCACTCCTGAGTAGGGGACCGAGGGGATGGGGAAGGAGCCAGGTGGTGTGTCAGAAAGTGATTGTTCGCAGCTGACAGTAAAAGGAAGAAGAGAGAGATCATGGATGGGGGGGTAAGCCAGAGGCCAGGCTTGGTCTGAAAAGACTGCAGAGAGGAGGCATGACTTCAGCTTTTCCTTCGAGGATGCTCAGGCTTTGGCTAAACAAAAAAACCAGGGAGACCAACAGGGTCGCCAGTCAGCAAGTTTACACGTGCGTGCACATGTATATGCAACCCCTTCTCCGGCCAGCGAAAACATTTTCTTGGCGTGCGCTTTGAGCCTTCATTAATGCTTTCAGTGCTCAGGAATGAGAACTCTCCCTCCCTCACCTACCAGCCAGCCAGTCTTCCCCCAGGAAAACAGAGGGGGATCAACCGCAGCGGCAGGTGTTTGGCACGTCTGCATACACCCCTCACCCCCCTCGCTGATGTGAGGGAGTTCTGATTCCTTGACGGCAACGAACTACACCCCCTCTGAAACCTTCACTGGCTCCCCCTGTCTGCACACAGATGTGTTTTGTGGACACTTATTCCCCAGCTGTTCATAGGTGTCAAATAAGTTTGGGAAACGCTGCACTTAACAATGTGAAAAAGGTTTTGTTTTTTTTTTTATCTGCAAGACCTCAACGATGCCTTCATGAGCCAATGGCACTGGGAGTCTCCAAAGGGGAGGGATATATCATGCAGCATTTCTCAAACTTGAAAATGACTGCTCTGTTTTTATACAGCATCACTAGTGCCCTGTGGAAGGCACTTTGGGAAATGCTGGGCTAAGCGGCAGCGCTAGCAGCATAGCCCCGCACAGCCAGTCAGACTCTGCCTGCCTCTCCTCGAGTCCTGCACAAAGCAGCCTGCCCTTTGAGACGTTGTTTCAGCCAACAGGCCTTATTCCAGCATCAGGACCTCCACTCACACCACGCCGCAGCCCAAATTATCCTGGCCTTTCCTGTCCTCTCACTGTAACTCAACACAAGTCGTATCTCCTCTAGAAAGCTTTGCCTGTCCCTCTCAGGACTCAGAGATGCCGTCTGCCTCTGAGCCATCATCACATTCGTTCGTGTCCCACTCATTCAGCATTTCATAGCTGGTTTCTCCCCCTTTCCATCTCGAACACCTCACATGGGATAGGTGTTCAACAAGAGGAGAAGCAGGAAGGCGGTTGAGAAGGACAAGGAAAGAGGCCAGGGAAGAGGAGGCCGGGGAAACGGAGGCGGAAGAAGAGGAGAGAAGAGCCCGGAGGTGACAGAGGGAAAGAGAATCCTCCAAGATTTCAGACATAGTACTTTTGCTGAGTGCGGGGGGCAGGGATGGAGAGCCAGGGAAGGCACCTCGTCTACTTTGCAGAAAAAAATATCCATTAGGTTCTCCTTCTATGACCACCAACCCCCAGGGAGGGGTCCTGTCCCCAGGCCCACGTTACTGAAGGCCAGTCCCCAACTGCAGGGCACCAGCTCTAACTGGAGGTGGCATACCTGAGAACGGCCCCAACTGTGACCCCTTAACGTAACTTATGTCTTAATAATAATTATATGATAATTAGATATATAATGACACTATTAAAACAGCATACGTATCCCTTTCTTTGTTGCGTTTTGTAAACAACATAATACAATATACAATTAGTACTAAATATTAAACAAAATAAATAACCTACAAAGTACAAATTAACCCTATAGCTGTTGCCCTAAGAGTCCTTTCCCTAAAGCTGGTGGCTTCCTTTTACACAGGAGGGGCCTGAAACCCACAGAGCAGCTTGAGCCTTGAATTTGGGCTTAAACCTTGACTTTGTATCCTTGGGCACTCACTTCCTGGACCGCTTTAAGCTCTGCCTCCCTGGCCAGGGAGTCTGTGATCTCTTTCTCAGCCAAATGGCCAGCTGCCTGAGGAGGAGACGCAAGAAACATCCCCACGTCTGCTTTGTGCTTCTAACTCACACAAAACCGGCCGCCCCTTTTAACAAACCTGTTTTTCTGACGGGACCAGACCTTCCTTAATTTTCTTTTCTATACACTGAAAAAACTGCCAAACAAAATGGGGTATGTTATAAACGAGGTGAAACAGACATCTTCCAAAAGTGCCCATCCTTGGTGAGATGTCAGTCCATTCTATCACCTTAGTTCCCTTCTGCAAAGGCCAGGGGCCCTGCCAGGGCCGCACCTTGGAAAAGCTCATGCTACGGAAGCACACGGCTCGGCGGGTTTGCCAGATCCCGTCTCTAACACTCTGTTGAATGCCCAGATGTATTTCTTTCATGCTTGTGCATACATTCCGTTTCGGAGTGTCAGGACAACACCTCAGTCCATCTCCCAAAAGTGGCTCGTGGAGAGAGCCTGAATGCCAGGAGGCCTGGGTTCCAGTCAGCGTTTCCTCTGACTTTTACAATTCGCGAGCAGATGACCATGCCCCAGGTGCCAGCAGCCATGGGACACAGCGGGGACACTGGACCCCCAAGCGCCGAGCGTAACGAGCTGATGCAGGCCGCAGGAGAGAGGTCAGTCCAGCTTCTCCGGTCCCTCCACCAGCCCCTGAGGACGCACAGTCAGCGGGGTGAGGCAGGGCAGAACTGAGGCCAGAGCCAGAGCTGTCCACACTAGGTCACAGGCAGCCTTCGGAGAAGAAGAGCTGCAAGTGTGTAAGGAACTGAGCATGTGTAAGAGCCCAGTCCAGAAGAGTGTTTCTAGGGCCTGCGAGGAGGAAGAAGAGAAAATGATGCAGGACACTCCAGGCTCAGGGAGACCAAGCCACTCCCTGGCCTGCAGGCTGGGCTAATTCCTCGTTACCAGCCCCTACAAAACTGGGTTTCTCTCCTTCTGAGCTCTGGTACCTGGTATGTGGCACAAGATGACTTGCGCACGATCAAAATATAACTTTGGGGGTTCCCTGGTGGTGCAGTGGTTGAGAGTCCGCCTGCCGATGCAGGGGATGCGGGTTCGTCCCCCGGTCCGGGAAGGTCCCACGTGCCGCGGAGCGGCTGGGCCCGTGAGCCATGGCCGCTGAGCCTGCGTGTCCGGAGCCTGTGCTCTGCAACGGGAGAGGCCACAACAGAGAGAAGCCCGCGTACAGCAAAAAAAAAAAAAAACCAAAAAACTCTACCAATCAGAGAGCTTCTCTCTCAGTTTGGGTCTTTAACGGTGCAAATATCTGCACTGGGGAAATGGAAGTTGCCAGTCATTTATACTTAAGAATGCAGTTTGATAACAGGAAGATTAGTTGCGGGGCTGAGAGGATGTCAGGAAGGAGGGCTCACAAGAAAGAAAATGGCGGGCCTCAAGGTGGCGGCACTTTTAGTGAGTTGCCATGGAGACTGAGCCTACCAGGAGGTAAAAGGAAAACGGGAAACAAAGCCGATGTGTTTTAGAGCTTGCCTTTAGCACTCCCTCCTGCCACACAGTTTTTAAGAACCACTTCATTTTTAGAGCTAGAAGGCATCTTCAATACCATGAGAGTCTGTGGTTTTCAAACATTTTTGAGCCAAAAGGAGAAGGCCTTCTTTAAATGCAATCTTACCATAAGCCCAGTATGAAAAACAGGTAAGTGGAGATGATCTGGATCTAGGCGGGCAGTGAGCCAGAAAACAAACCGCGCGTGCGCGCACGCACACATACACACACAATTTTCCCACAGTACTCTCCACACCTCCCCCTCAGAATTCCTAAGTGCTATGAAACAGTGCATCCAAACACAGCAAGAGACCCACGGTTGTCCTCTGTCGTCACCATGTCTGTGAGGCTGGGCTCCAGAGGTCAAAGAAAATGGACCTGACTTTCCCCTCCCTCCATCGAGGATCAGACCTCCACTCCCCAAACTCCTCATCTATTCCGTAAATGTTTGCTAAATCAAAGAAAGAGCCCTTTCACGGGGTCACTAAAGACTCCCCCTGAGTTTAATATGACCAACAAATATTTACTAAGTGCTGGCTACACCCTTGACCCTGTGTAGGGCACTCAGAACAAATGGCTGTTGTCATTGCTACGTTCATCAACACTCTTGGGATGCTGTTTGTCCAACCTTCTCCGAACCATCTAAATTACCACTAAACATCCAGCCCACATCTGTCCATCTTTTCTCTAAATGTGCTGTGAGACACACTGTGAAATGATTTGTTGAAATGCAGATAAACTACATCTGTCAGCCCCCATGTATGATTCTGGTGAGACTTGCAAAAAAAAATGAGGTTTGGCCCCAATTCACTCTTTGCAAACCTTGGCTCAAAGGGACGACCACTGCTTCCTGTCCTTGGAACTTACAAACCATCTGTGTAATGACCTGTTCTAGCTTCCTGCCAAGCACTGACGTCCATTGCACCAGTCAGCAGTTCCCACCAGAAGTGCTTAGGGCCTCAGGGCCTCCCATCCCTGCTGCTGGCCCAAGTCCAGGTCACAGAGATGCCTCCCTCATCCTCTTGCTTGTTACGGGAGTACAATGGGAAGCGGGGAGAGTTCAAATTAGTGCAATTATTTCTGTATAAGCAATACCAATCTGGGGCTCAGAATTGCTTAGCTGAGAGCAGAAGAACAAAGACTTTACAGAGAAGCATGGCTAGGTTTGCCACCCAGCTCTACCACATGCTGCCTGGGTTTGGTTAACTACCCTCTCTGAACCTGCCAAATGAGCCTCGCGGAAGGTTGTGAGGATTAAACGCAATTAAACTATGAAGTGCTTAGGACGGTGGCTGGCACACGTCATGACTGTCACTATGAGAAACTGTTCTTGTTGATCAACTCCTTTAGCTCAGGGGTGGGACAGGGCAAGGAACTGGCCCAGAGGGAGGGTCTGTGTGTGACGGGCATATTCACAGGTACACAGTTCACTTATTTTTCTAGGCATCAGGAGGTCTGCAGAAAAGACAGTCTTCCCTATAAAGTTTGGATTCTTATAGAGAAAGAATCATGAAAAAAATGTCTGTGCCCTTTCAGTCACGTGGTTTGTGAATTTGCTGTCCTCGGGTCAGGCTGAGATCCCAGAGTCCTGGCCCCCAGCTGGTTCTGGAACTACTTCTCAGAAGACCCACAGGTCTTCAGGGTGGCCCCTAACCCCCAGATTGCTCAGTACAAGGGATTCAGTCTCCCTGAGCACTCTTAAGAAGACCCAGAGGAACCGAGAGAGAGAGACCCCTCCAAAGAAGTGTCCATCCAGGAGGCAAACGTTTTCACAATCCATGCTCCCAGCCCTCATGGGAAAATTGCAGGAAAGTCACCCCACGCCTTTGTTGATTAAAATTAAACAGGCAGGATTCAGCTACGGTGGACTGCAGAAGTCCTGGGTCAATTTCTAAAGCAAATGTATTTTTTAAATACTTGAGCTAAAGGCAATAGTAATAAATGACAGCTGGGAATTTGAAGTTTTATTTTCAGTTCTGAAAAAAATTAGGGAGTTGGGTATCCTTGTATATTTTCCTATTAAGGATAAATAAATAGGGAGATTCCATGGTGTTTGTCAGTCTAAAAAGCAATCAATTCAATATGCCGTTGTCACAGATTCGGACCCCTTAGATAGAGCCCTCCTCACTGGAGGATATGAAAGTGACAAGGGTAAAAAGTTGCTGGGAAGGTCCCGGGAAAGGGGATGGAGCCTGCCAGCCTGCTCCCTCTCAAAGCACCTACTTCAGCCTGGGGCTCTGCTAAGAGGGGTAGCACCTCCAGCCTGGACTTTGACCAGCTTTCAGCTGGAGTCAGAGATCATAGCGGGAACAAAATCACAACAGCCAGGAACCCAGCATAGAAGGTGAAACCCAGCCGAGGACATCTGGCCTCTGTAACGTACAGCATTAATAAAAGGCTAACAGAAAACCAAAGGCCTATTAAATATCCCTGCCCCACCTAGATCAGCACTTAATTGGGGTGGAGGGCCCTCAAGGGAGAAGGAATATTAGTGGTCCCAAAGACAGGAGAGACCTTGGTCTGAAAAGCTCAGGTCCAATTAAAACAAGCCAGGAGCCTTTATTGCTGCCCTGTGTTGACATCAGGAAACTCGTTTTTAGTTCTGCTAATGGTTACAATGTAGAGATTATTATGTTTTTTATTTCATGTGCTTAATCAATGCTTAAAAGAATTAAACAAATGAGACCAAAGATCACAACTTCCTCATCCATCACAGATGGACAACTTTTCCCAGAGCCAGCCTCTTCTTAAGAAGTCCCCAGTTTCCTTATCAGCGTTCTGGTAGACCTACTATTATATTGGTGGCTTTGTCAGAGCAGTTCATAAGCAGAATGGGCTGTAGGCCCCTGCTGTGATTAGAAAACTTCTCTGTGAAAATGTATCTCCCCAAGCTACCTACAGAAAGTCTCCAAAAGGAGAAAGGTTAATCTCTTTGCTTTAGGGACCTTGAATCTAGTTAATATCCCAACGTCCACCAACATGAGGAACACGTGCACGCCCACACACGCACACGCATGCACACATACATCACTGATGAAAATGGCTAAGAGTAGATGTTGTTCTTTATTTATTCACCATTTTTTATCACTTGTAATTGGGTCTTTTACCATGAGCCAGGCACTGTGCTCTATTCTTACCTAACTCATCAACTTCATGTATCACAAACTTTTAGTGTACGTTGAAATGGTAGATGCCCTTGGTAATTGTGATTCAGTGGATCCTTTGGGTTTGGCATCTGTGTGTTTAACAAAAAGCCCAACTGATGCTTGTGGCCGAGTAGCTCTCCTGGGAGGCCTCCCAGCTTGTCCCCAGCCTCCTGACTGAGGTGGCCCCAATCTCCCGGCAGGTGGTATCTCATCACCGCAGAGCAGACTGGATCAGGCTGGTCACCTGAGGGAGGGGCAGTGACCTCCCAATGTGGCCTGAGAATCCATTCGCTTTCCCTGGGCAGTCACACAACTGTCTCAATTTGACCAGACGGTCTGAAACCCCCAGATCCTCTTCACCCCGGCTGTGACTGAGCCAGGGGTCCCCCACGCCAGAATCAATTTTCTTAAGAGCTAGACCTGGCTTTTAATCCGAAATACCTAAATTATTTAACTTAGCCTATTGTTTCAGCTTGTCCAGTCCCTTTAGCATCCTGGCTCCATTCTGCCATGCATCCGTCACAGCCAGGAGTCATGAGTACACGTGGCAGACCAGCAGCTCTGTACTTGGCCACAGCCTCCTCCACCACCAGAAAGTTCCCCTCTCTTGTGAGATTGAGCTCTTCCAGAATCAGCTCTATCCTTCCTGCATATTTTTTTGAGCAAGCTTCTTAGCTATTGAAAACCAAAGAAGCCCACTATAAGAAAATTTTTATTGGAGAGAAACTCTCTCTCCTGAGGACAGTATCTTTTTCTGTTTATGAAATTCCCAGTTAGAGCCATGATTTAAAGAAATGGGAGGCTAACGTGAAGTCTATTTTGGTTAATATTCATGTTGGTGGTGGTTTCACCTACTGAAAAGGCAAAAATATTTAACCGAAATACCCACATCGGAAGCCCAGACAGTCCCACGGAGGGAGTCCAAGAAACCTTGGATCTGAGCCCTAACCTTCCCCTTTGTGGCTCAGTTTTTCCAGCCTATAAGGGAGCAACGATTCCTGCTGCTTCCTCTTCACCCAGAGCTACTGAAGGGGTCTGCAAGATAAGGCCATGCTGGACTTTGAGTTTCTGGGGCAAAAATTAAACAGTTACAGTTGTAGCATCATCCTGTGAAATTAGGTTTCCTCACCCACCAAATGTTCCCACTGGTGCCTGGAATGATAAGAAATGCTTAAATTTGGGTAAAGAGACAATTAACTGAGAGTTTTGCCATCTGTTGAGGAGCAACAAGTCATTGCTTTGAAACCTCTGAATCTGAGACACGAGGGAAGTCACAGCTTGTATCTCTAACATAAAAGGTCTCCTTGTACTATATAAGAATTGTAGGGCTTCCCTGGTGGCGCAGTGGTTGAGAGTCCGCCTGCTGATGCAGGGGACACGGGTTCGCGCCCCGGTCTGGGAGGATCCCACATGCCGTGGAGCGGCTGGGCCCGTGAGCCATGGCCGCTGAGCCTGTGCGTCCGGAGCCTGTGCTCCACAGCGGGAGAGGCCACAGCAGTGAGAGGCCCGCGTACCGCCAAAAAAAAAAAAAAAAAAAGAATTATAAATTATAACAATTGCTCTGAAAGCAGGTGTGTGTATTGCTCTTTATTTCTTTAAAACAACTTTTCAAAACATGTCTTCTGTGTCTTAGCTTCAGTCGAATGTGCTTCTTAGAATGGATTTCCGTAACAAGTAGTTGACTGTCCTCTGGTGGATTGTAAAGGCAGGGTCCATCATCTTCTCCCTGAGCAGAAATTGTTGGGGGCTGATCCTAGCTAACTATGAAACTAAAGGATCGAGCATTTGACTCCTGGAGATCCCGACACTCCAATGATTCCTCTCCCCTGTATCACATTTGTTTCGAGACTCTTAAAGAGATCATCATTACCTCAGATACAAAGGGTGATTTTATGTGGTATGTCCTGAGAATACGGCTCATATGAACCATCATAATAAAATGAAGGTGCATTCAATAAAACATCATGGACAGAACAGAGAAGATGGATGGAGTGCCACAGAAAAGACTTAAGCAATATTCAACTATACACTAAGTGGAAACATATGGGAAGGCGGGTTTTTTTTTCAGTTTTTTTTTTTTATGTAGTGTGGGGCTTTTACATGACACTATACATTTATAACAGATGCCTGTTGACCAGAAGTTATAGAGACCCTCCAATTACAGAGGACCAGAACTCGGTGGCCACTGTTCTCCAAAATAGTCATGTCCATTGAAACCAATTTAAAGACACACTTTCAAAAAGTATCTATACAACTTTATGCACCTAAAATACAGTAAAATCTCATATGAGATATCAGAGTTTGGGCAGTTTGTTAGCCCTTATACTCAAATGAAAGAATATTTCTTTTAAATTCTCCAGGTAAAGCCCCATCTTGTCCCTATATCATAATTTAACTTTTAATATGAGTGAGAGTGAAAAGGGGACCTAAAAATAATGTAAAAGGCATTCAGTGGGGTCTTAGTTCAAATCATGGGACAGCTCATCAAAAAGATATTGTCAGTGAGTCGATTAAATTTTGCTTGGATTGAATTTTCCCCTTTAGGAAAAAAAAAAAAAAGATCTCTGGTTCCTGTTGCATCACCCCAAAAAAGGGGATCCACTGAAATGTGAAAATAGTGAAATGTGGAAATAAATATATAGTTCCCAAATATTAACAGTGGTCATGGTCATGCACCTGAGGTTTTCTTTTATCTTTTTTCCATAAAGTTTTTAACGCCCTTAATTACTTTTATTTAATAAAAGAAGTGGTAATTTAAGAAAAGAGAGAATGCTGCAGATACATGCTGGAAGGGGTGATTACAGAACTGGGTCTGTGATGTCTGAGCTAGACTTCCTGGTGGGTAGAAAAACGTTCCAGCCCATTGCGTCAAAGGCCGAGCGAGGAGGTGGGAGTGGCTGGTCACACCAGAACACAATGGTTCTCTGCCTTGGCCACCTCTGCTTACATTGCATTCAGCACCACCTTCACTTCCATGGCCCGGGTCTCCCAAGACACTCATTTGCAAGGTCACATCATTCAAAATCCTTTTCTGGTCTTCTTATCATTCTTTTTGTCCAAGGTTTTTGGACTCAGAGCTTTGGTATGAAATTGAATCTTCATTTAGTTCAGAATTTTTTCTTTACCCAGTGACAGAGTATGATGAGGTAATGTTTTCTGGCAGGCTGACCCAAGATTTGAATCCTTAAGAGTGAAAAACGTTGAGAGCTTAAAAAGCCAGTGTCAAATATTCTCTCAGTATTCTTGAGTAGACAGTGATGTTTTCCTAGTGTTAATTTCAGAGTGACAGAACTGTCATTAGCCCTACCTGTCCCCACTGCAAAATTATAAATATATCAGTTATTCTCTATAACAGTAGTAATGAAATCTAGTAATAAAAAAAAAAAAAAAAGACACCAGAAGACTGTCTTTTCCCCCAGAGACTATTTAGTAGGCTACTCTCTATCGGTCAGAACAAAAGCAGGCCAGAAAGGGGGTGGGGAATGACCCCAGAATCACTGGATGGTGAGAAAGGAGGCAAGGAGTGAAATGGTGTTGAAGGCACTTGACTAGCTTCCAAGATGGAGGAAGCATCCTTGTGATGTCTTAAACTAGAGCAGAACAGCACCATTGTCCCAGCCCTGGCATATCAAGAAGATCAACTTTTTAAAGGATTCTTCTCATTCACAAAAACGGATGTGTTCTGAAGTGGTGGGACTCTGACATTTGTGATCCATAAACCACTTTTGCAAGGCCCAGAACCTTCTCTGAAGTTTTATTTTGCATTAATTACAGTTTTATAATCACTCTCTAGAACTGCTCCTTTTTGCACTTTCAGATATAAGGAGAAGTGGCATCTTTTCATTTATCTAAAGAAGACATACATTTGTGATTTGCCTTCAGAAAGAGGCCCTTCCCTCTCCCCATGTTCCATACTTAGGGGGTCCCTGTGGTTCTCAGAGAAGCAAGGAAATGATTCTCTTCCAGCCCAGAGCAACTCTGACCTGGCATCAGGTCACCTCTATGCAGAAGGCCCCCTGAGGCCTGTGCTGGTGCGACAGTGATCCACAGCTTGGGATCACTTCAGGGGTACATGGATAGGGAGGAAAGTTATATAGACAAGAATGACTCACTAACCAACAGCTCGGACACTGACAGATCAGAGGAAGGGCCATACCTTGCTCAGCCAGCTCCTCCTTGTAGATAACATTAGAAGCAACCTCCTCTGTCAATCTCACCCAACTATTGGCTGTGACTGTTCAGCTAGCGTCTCCCTTTCTAAATCCCCTACAGTTTCCCTTCCCTTCCTACCGGTTTCTCTTTTTGGTTTGGTAAGTTTTCCCTCCTACTAATTTCCCAACCTGGAGAGATGAGGGTTCTGAATTTTCTTAGTTCATTCTTACAATGGAACAATGAAGGAGTGCTCTCATTGGAAGGATAGTCCTCTACTTGAGCAGAGTAACTCAGTCCTCTCTCCTTCAGCTCCAATAAAGCTGAAACAAACTGGGAGGTCATCAGTGAAACTTAGTTCAAACAAGGGCCAGCACTTCAAGAATCAACATCATCATCATCACCATCATGACCAAAATGACCAAAAATGTTTTCATTTTTTAGGAGGCCTTTGCCTAAAATGAAATAATTTTTATTATTTTCATTGTGTGTTGGATTCGTTAAATCAGAGTGATCAAGCAGAATATTAAAAGAGTGTCTGAGGGGCTTCCCTGGTGGCGCAGTGGTTAAGAATCTGCCTGCCAATGCAGGGGACACGGGTTCGAGCCCTGGTCCGGAAAGATCCCACATGCCGCGGAGCAACCAAGCCCATGCGCCACAACTACTGAGCCTGCGCTCTAGAGCCCGCGAGCCACAGCTACTGAGCCCGCGAGCCACAGCTACTGAGCCCGCGTGCCACAGCTACTGAGTCCGCGAGCCACAGCTACTGAGCCTGCATGCCACAACTACTGAGCCCGCGAGCCACAACTACTGAAACCCACGCACCTAGAGCCCATACTCTGCAGCAAGAGAAGCCACTGCAATAAGAAGCTCGCACACCGCAAGAAAGAGTAGCCCCTGCTCACCGCAACTAGAGAAAGCCCGTGCACAGCAATGAAGACTCAACGCAGCCAAAAATAAATAAATAAAAACAGTGTCTGAAAATCAGGCAAGACTAGGGAAACAGATATGAATTACCTAAAGGAGAAAATGGCTAAAAATTACAGTATTACAGATTATTTGTTTAATCTCAAAGGTAGATGTATACCAAATATATTCCAAATTTCAGCTGAGTGTTGGGTTACTGAAGGTAAACGGAAACCACACCTCCACCCTTCCCCTTTGAGTTTTAAACTCTGGTGCATAAACTATGTTCTCATCTCCACCTGGTCCTGCCAACAGTGAGGTTGAATGCTGTCTAACAATATGGCCAGGGCCCCTGCCTCTGGAGTAGTTTCTAAGGTAATAAAAAACCATCTACTGTGTCAATAGCCTTTGAAAGATGACCTGTATCAATACAGATTCCAGGTTATCTCTGGCCTGAGCAAGTCTAAAAAACAAATAGGATCTCCTTTTTCAAGGAGTATGAACTTTTGGAATTTTCCTTTCATTCCTATAGAAGATATTGCCCCTTTGGTCAGGTCATGTATGGTAATTATATCCAAAGCTCAAAGAAGTCATGTCTACATGATTGACGACCTCCCTGGCAGCAGTAGGTTGAAATCACTGTTGTTTTTTATTGACTGAAGATTGTGTCGACACGCTTTGAAAATGGACTTAAGGTGATCTAGATAGTAATCGGCCTCTGATTTAGGCTACAGCTCCTCATAGAACCGTTCTGTTCATGAGAAGAACTCTGTCCTTTTGCTGCTCTTCACTTTTTTTCCTTTTTTCCTCCGTGTTCCTCTCCCTTGCCCCCAAATCCCTACCTAGGCCAGTAAATGCCCTACTTCAAAGTTTCCGAAAATGGGCTTGCGTTCCATTCCCTCTGCAGAGTGTCTCAGTGCCCCACCCTGAGCGCAAGCTTATGTTATTCACAAAAACATAAAGGATTATGAGATGTCCTGGCACCATCCTGCCTAATACTCCTCAGACCCATGCATCTCTTTTTTTTTTTTTAGTTTAGTTTATTGAAGTATAGTTGATTTACAGTGTTGTGTTAATTTCTACTGTACAGCAAAGGGATTCACTTATACATGTAATACGTTCTTTTTCATATTCTTTTCCATTATGGTTTATTACAGGGTATCGAATATATCAATAGTTCCCTGTGCTATACAGTAGGACCTTGTTGTTTATCCAGTCTATATATAATAGTTTGCATCTGCTAATCCCAAACTCCCAATCCATCCCTCCCAGCACCCCCTCCTTGGCAACCACAAGTCTGTTCTCTATGTCTGTGAGTCTGTTTCTGTTTGGTAGATAAGTTCATTTGTGTTACATTTTACATTCCACATGTAAGTGCTATTATACGGTATTTGTCTTTCTCTTTCTGACTTACTTCACTTAGTGTGATAAGCTTGAGGTCCCTCCACGTTGCTGCAAATGGCATGATTTCATTCTTTTTTATGGCTGAGTAGTATCCCATTGTATACATGTACCACATGTATACATGTATACTTTTTTATCCCTTCATCTGTCGATGGACATTTAGGTTGCTTCCATGTCTTGGCTATCGTAAATAGTGCTGCTATAACACTGAGGTGCATGTATCTTTTTGAATTAGTTTTCTCTGGATATGGACCCATGGATCTCTTGGTTCAGATCCTGCTCTTCCTTCCCACAGCACATAAATCTGACACCTTTAAAAAAAAAAATCGTTTTCCTCTTAAAATGACACAGGGGACAGAGGAGTTCAACTCCACTCGCATTTGTGAAAGTATTCCTAAAGTATTCCAAACTTTGTGACAAATCTACACTATACCGTGTGACTAACGTATGAACGGAAAGCTCCTTGGAGATTAAACCAGTCTCTCCTGGGCAATTTGCACAAATTTAGGGAAGGAAACCCTAGGTTAAGAGATGCATGGACATATCTATGGTGCCACCTTTCCTCTTTTTTCTGTGATTCTCCCAGCCAAGGTCAGTGCCCCTCACATCCCTTCTCTTTCGTGCTCTGTACACTTTTATCCTTTTGCCTCCCTGATTCCCATCAAAATTTAACCTTCCCGTGTCCCTTTCTCCAAATTTAACAATCCTGAGTGCTCTTTTCCCTGGCCTCAAAAAGGGTAGATAAGTAGGCTGAGTTACTGGGTGCCAATACCTAGGGAATGTCTCTCCTGGGTTCTCCTGCATCCATTGTAAGAGGGGTCTCTGTGAGGTACCACTGCCATTTACTGTGTGTGTGGCCCTGGAGAAGGGCCTTAGCCTTCAAGAGCGTCCATCTCTTTATCTTTGAAATGGGAATAGTAATACCTACTTTACAAGGTTGTGGTGAGGTTTTAGGATAACATAAGTAGGCTTGGATGAACCATGGCTATTATAACAGTGACCACCCTGTGCCCATTAGACGGACTTTTAACCTTGTTCACAGGATACGAATAGGACTGTAACGTTCACAGGGCTTAACGTGGTACTTGACAAATGTTTCACCATGTTCCTAGGAAGCAGGGTCTGCTTCCTCGCGCCTTTATTTTACAGGTACTCTGGCGGCCCTTCTGTGGGCCAGGCCCTGGGTGATGAAGGAAACAGTGGTCAGCAGAGAGCTTTCAGTATTGTAACAAAGAGAGGGACAAATACACAATGGCAAAGGTGAAAGAGGAAAAGGGCAGGACATGAAAGAGATTACCAGGTGGGCATAATTGAGACTGGAGGTGGGCAGGAAAACCTCTCTGAAAAAGGGACTAAGCAGAACATGAGGTGTGAACAGAATTTAGCCAAGCAAGGTTTGGGGGAAGCGTGTTCCAGGCAGAACACGTGCAAAGGCCATGAAGTAGTGATGGCCATGAAGTAGTGATGACCATGGAGTTGAAAGGAAACTGCAGGACCGGCAGGTGGGGAGAAAGGAGAGCAGGAGGTGAGACTGACCATTCAGGGCCTTGTCGGCCACATCAGTACTTTTTGTTATTGAAGTACAGTTGATTTACGATGTTGTGTTAGTTTCAGGGGTACAGCACAGTGATTCCGTTATGTATATGTTTGTGCGTGTGTGTGTGTATGTATGCATTCTCTTTCGGATTCTTTTCCCTTATAGGTTATTACAAAATATTGAGTATAGTTCCCTGTGCTATACAGTAGAACCTTGTTACTCATCTGTTTTATATATAGGAGTGTGTATATGTTAATCCCAAATTCTTAATTTATCCCTCCCCCTTTCCCCTTTGGTAACCACAAATTTCTTTCCGATGTCTGTGGGTCTATTTCTGTTTTGTAAATAAGTTCATTTGTATCTCTCTTTTCTTTGATTCCACATGTAAGCAATATCATATGATATTTTTCTTTCTCTGTCTGACTTACTTCACTTAGTGTGATAATCTCTAGGTCCATCCACGTTGCTGCAAATGGCATTATTTCATTCTTTTTATGGCTGAGTAATATTCCATTGTATATATATATCACATTGTCTTTATTCGTTCATCTGTCAATGGACATTTAGGTTGTTGCCATGTCTTGGCTGTTGTAAATAGTGCTGCTATGAACATTGGAGTGCATGTTATCTTTTCGAATTATACTTTCTCTGGATATGTGCCCAGGAGTGGGATTACAGGATCATATGGTAACTCTATTTTTAGCACATTGGTATGTTGGATCTCAGCAGTGAGGTGGATTGGAAAGAGGAGCAAGCGAGGTCTCAGAGAGACTAGTTAGGAGGCAGGAGATGATGAACCGGACTACCTGAGGGAAGAGCATCTTTGCCTTTTGCTCATGTCCTGGGTGGACCAGAGTCCCTTGGAAAACTTGCCTTCCTCACAAAAGGTAAAGAACCTCTTGGAGGTAAAGAACTTGGTGTTGTGTATAAAGCTGGTGCCTTGGAGGCCTTTACATCCATACCGCCCAGAGGTGAAGGCTCTCCCTGAGTTGTTCTGTTTCCTATGGTCCAGGCAGCCTCCTGGCCCTCAGCTCTCAGTCCTTCTGAATCAGGTGAGCAGGATGACGACTTTTTCCACATAGCAGCTAATATTCCCAAGCTGCCCTTGCCAAACCAGCAAACAGAGTCCCTTATACAGGATAGCCTTACTGAGTTGGATTTAAATTAAGGTAGGGGAAGAGGGAGCAAAAGGAAAACGGACAAAAAGCCCAACTTGTCAGTGTCTCAGTGGCCTTCTCATTGCTGGTAGGTACATGTAATCACCTGCTCCCAAGCGTTCTCTGCCCCCTGTTGAGTGGGCCCTGGTGAAAGGCTGATCACTTGGGAAGGACATGGAGAGCAGGTCATTGCAGCCAAGGGAGACAAAGGCCAAGCTAGTGTCAAAGGTCTCACCAACCCATAGGAATGGGGGAGCCTGGGGCCAGAAGAGCGTACAAGAAGTAAGAAATGCAGAAAGCCAGGTGCAGCAACATAACCTGGCCAAGGAGGATTCCAGAGTCAGAGGTCCATGCAGGCACCTGGGTGACCTTTTGCTGTCCTGGTAAGGGCTTGTGCAACTGGGAGGGACCGTATAAATTGACAGAAATGAAGCAGGCAGTGCCACTGCCGGTCTCTCCAAGTGGAGGTCTCTACTGAGGCCACTTCCACTGAACAACACCCTTTATTACATTAGCAACATCCTTTATTTACAATTAAGGTGCTGAAATCTACAAAAGCTCTTCTCTATTGTATATCCTGCCTCTTTCCAAAAGATTTAAGATATAATTTTTTTTCCTCTTTATGATTCATGCTATACTCTCACTAAATATAAGCCTAACAAACATTTCTTCCCAGATCCTACAGAACGTAAGCTCAGACCAGCCCGGGAAGAATTATCACAAATATTTAATTAATGAGCCAGAATTAGTGAGGTGTTTCGTGCACCATGGAGATGAGGCATTTTGATACTGGATCATGATCCCATTTCAGATCTAACTCTATGCAGTCTTGTAATTAGGAAGAGTATTTGCGCCCAGTGGAGGCCTGAAACCAATTTTGAGGTTGGAGAACTTAAATTAATGCTTTCTACTCCTAAATGAATCCCAGATTTTGAGTGCTATAAATTTTTCATTACTATGTCTGGCCGATTGCAAACATCAGCCATGACCTTTCAGGGCACTCTGGCAGGAGCCTAGCGGTCCTCACCTGAAAAGCAGATGAGTCCAGGAGGATGTCAGAGGCCCCTCGGAGTCAGCTGGGCAAGGACCGGCTTATGCAAATTTGGAGCGGGTAGCCAACGGCATGGTCAAAATTTAAGAGTCATTCCAAAGCCCAGCGTGCTCCAGCAGGCCACCACGATGGCCTGCCACAGCACCTCAAATGCCCAGTATTGGGGCCACCCCTTTAGAGTAAAACTCTGTCTCAGGAGTTTTCCTGTAGGAGTTACATTATTAAGGTTAGAGGTTCAGCTGATCTAGCAAATCCCAAAACAATACAGGATAGAACTCTTTTTTCTCACATGTAACCTTCTGAGAATAAACTGTCTAAAGTCAATATGGTGGCTTCATGCTGTCAGGGGACCAGGCGTCTTCTGTCTTGTGTCTCCACTATCCCAAGAGTGTGGCTTTCATCTGCATAGTGCAAAAAAAGAAAAGGGGAAGGTACGCCCCTCCCTTTTAAGGCACAACCTAGAATTTGTACACATCATTTCTCACATCCAACTGTTCAGAGTATAGGTTACTTGGCCACACCTGGACACAAAGGAAGCCACACCCACCTGCGAACTCCTGCACCACACTAGGTCAGCATCACTTCCCACCTCTTGAACCAACTTATGCAAGGGAGGCTGGGAAACGTAATCTTTACTATATTGTCCTGTGCCCAGTGAAATGCCAGGGTTCACCTGCTGGAGGAAGAAAGTGAAAATGGATATGGGAGACAATTAACCATTTCTATTTACAGTGTATACTTGTGGACATGGAAAGAAAGTGCCTATTAAGGAATAAACCTTCATAGTGGACCCAGCGCATGGATCACACTAGAGACTTGTCACATACAAAGCATAGAGGACTGAAAGGCAAAGGCACTCAGGACAAGCAAGTTTTGATTAGAAGGAAGAGTGGGGATATATGGAACCCTTCTCTAGGAAGAGCATCTAGAGGGCACCGAAATTCTGAGGAAGTTAAAAACAGAGACATAGAGAGCTGGAAGAGAATGGTGGGAGTGGGGAGGTATCAGGACCCAAAGCAGATTCTCAAATGTGTAATATTACTGGTGGCCAATTCTTTAAGTAGCCATGCTTCTTGAATCCCTCTGCCCTAGATTCATTCCCATCTAAAAGCACATGTTGCTCAAAAGAAAGAGTTCAGCATTAAACAGAGCTGGAGTTATAGCTGTGCTCCATCATTAACTTGCAGAGAGACCCTGGACAAATTACTTAGCCTTTCTGAGCCCACTTATACATTTTTGAATCACGGTAATAATATTAACCAACAGTGCAATTAGGTGCACAAAATGAGATGATGTATATAAAACAATTAGTACTGGGCTTCCCTGGTGGCACAGTGGTTGGGAGTCCGCCTGCCGATGCAGGGGACACGGGTTCGTGCCCCGGTCCGGGAAGATCCCACATGCCGCGGAGCGGCTGGGCCCGTGAGCCATGGCCGCTGAGCCTGCGCGTCCGGAGCCTGTGCTCCGCAATGCGAGAGGCCACAACAGTGAGAGGCCGGCATACCGCAAAAATAAATTAATTAACTAATTTTTTAAAAACCCAAAAAACAATTAGTACTAAGCCTGGCTCAGTGAATGGTAGATGCAATTAGTATGAAAACTTTTCACCTCATAACAAGCAACTGGTCCCTCAAATAAGGAGCTTAGCCATTATGACAGGGTCATGGGATAGAAAAATCGTGCATGTGTGAGATGCTGAGAACCTAAAAGACACATACCTATGTCTCACTGGCAACAATATAGCAATCACAAAAGCAAAATATTCTTTATTTTTTAATTAATATTCTCTCCACTTGGGGAAAGCACTTTGATAGCTACAGACATGGGAAAAGAATGCGTCCTAAAGATGGGATTCCTCACATTGTGCAAAAGAAGAAAACAAACGTTCATCCATGAGCTTCTATCTATGCAGCAGGATGAGGCCAGAGCTATGCACCAGATGAATAAGTAATTTCATAATTTTACATTTCACATCCAAGCTAAATAATACTCTTGGCTAAGCAATCTCAGTTTATCTTCTGGCACCCAATTTTTTAAGGCAAATACCTCAACATAAATAAAATAATAAATAGAAAGACTATATTAATGATAGTTCTAAGTAATCAGAATCATTTAACTGGGATTATGGACAAGGACAGGGAAAATATACTCAAGATTGTTAACTGGAAGAGACAGAAAGGGAGAGAAGGAAGGCTGTGAGTAAAATTAGTTCATCCTGGGTCACACTTTCACTCACTCAGCATGACCATGCCACATTGTTTTTCTAAATCTTAGAAAAGTGCATGAAAGCAACATTATTACTGAGAACCATCCAAAATGTCATCCAGGCTTTTGGGAGAAATAATTGCTGCACTGCTTAGCAGGACCCATGTATATTGAACAGGATGCCACCAGTGATGAGAGGATGGTCAAAACCAATGGCTGGTTTTTAGAAAGGCAAATCTAAGAAACAACATTTAGGGCATGTTACACCAGGTCAGACCAATTCAGCACCATTTGCTTCCTGTTGAATCAACAAATGTTTTCAATTAATTCCATCTCTGAAGTGTATGACCCATGGAATCTCTGCATATATCTTCATCTTACTACCCTGAACACTCTGAATTTTGGGTCCCTTTGGCTACCTGATCACTTTTCCTGAATCTCCTTTCTCCAATCCTATTCTTTTTTTTTTTTTTTTTAAGATTTGTCAGTTAGAACTAGACAGGTGCAGACATAATATGCCAAGTTTTATATAATGATGAGCTATAAATACAGTTCCTTATGTCACCATGTATGCTTTTGTCTTTGTTGACTGCAATGGTATATTGACCTTCCTCAGGAGCCATCAGAGAGAGTCCTTCTCTACTTGGACTTACTAATTCATTCATTTGCATGGCAAGTAATTCATTGTAACTTTTGACATAGGTGAGACATGGGCACTTAGCAACCTTTCATGGAACCTTGGGACAGAGTTTATTCATCTGCATTTGGGTGGCAAGACTACTTTATCTTACTGTGTTTCCTCTCTGTCAGGGTACTTATTAAAATATTTTTTAAAGACATTCAGGTTGGAATGATAATTGGAGCATATGTGTTCCACTTCACTGCAGAAGCAGGGGAGACCTTTCAACCTTGAGCTACCCACTGGCAGCATGGGAGTAGGTGACAGGATGTCTCAGGCCCAGCTCATAAAAGTAAGCTCGCACGAGTGTGTAAACAGGCAAAATCCCTTCGATATTGCAACATCATTCCCAGGCTTCTCCCAATTCAACCTTTTCTCATCACCATAACAGCCTACATTTCATAATGAATAATGCAGAGTAATATCAAGAGAACAAAAAGGGAAGTTTGTGATGGTTTCCTTTGGGGTTATATCTTTCTCTCATCCAGTGAGCTTATCTTTCTCCTGGGGACCCTTGGATTCTAGCCATGTGAAGTCCTAGCCAATCAGGCAATAGGCAATGAGTAGAGCACAGATCAGGATCCTTACCAACCTTTGAAGAGTGTCAAGTTCAGAGTCCAAAAAAAAGAGAAACCCACAACAACTCCTGTGCTCAGCTCCACAAACCAGGAATGGCCCAACTAGGCAAAGCGATGGGTTATTTCAGTATTGTTCTGTAACAAACCACTCTAAACACAGTGGTTTACAATGGAATATTTCACAGAACTACAACAAATAATTCTAAAATTTGTATGGAACCACGAAAGACCCCAAATAGCCAAAATAATCTTAAAAAAGAAGAATAAAGCTGGAAGCATCACATTCTCTGATTTCAAGCTATACTACAAAGCTATCATAATCAAAACAGATTGTATTGGCACAAAAACAGACACACAGATCAATGGAACAGAATTGAGAGCCCAAAAATAAACCCACACATATATGGACAATTAATCTATGACAAAGGAGCAAAAAATATGCAATGAAGAATGGACAGTCTCTTCAACAAATGGTGTTGGGAAAACTGGACAGCCACATGCAAAAGAACGAAACTAGACCACTATTTTACGTTATACACAAAAATTAACTCTAAATGGATTAAAGACTTGAACATAAGACCTGAAATTATAAAATTCCTGGAAGAAAACATAAACAGTAACCTCACTGACATCAGTGTTAGCAATGTTTTTGTGGATCTGATTCCAAAGGCAAGGAAAACAAAAGCAAAAATAAATAAGACTACATCAAACTAAAAAGTTTCTGTATCATGAAGGAAACCATCATCAAAACGAAAAGGCAACCTACTGAATGGGAGAATATACTTGCAAATCATATATCCAGTAAGGGGTTAATATCCAAAATATATAAAGACTCATACAACTCAACAACAACCAAAAAAAACAAACAACCCGATTTTAAAAATGAGCATAGGATCTGAATAAACATGTTCCCAAAGAAGACATAGATGGCCAACAGGCACATCACTAGTTATCAGAGAAATGCAAATCAAAACCACAATGAGATATCACCTCACACGTGTTAGAATGGCCATTGTGAAAAAGACAAGAAATAACAACTGTTGGAGAGGGTGTAGAGAAGAGGGAACCCTCATGTACTGTTGGTGGGAATGTCGATTGGTGCTGCCACTATGGAAAACTGTATGGAGATTCCTCAAAAAAATTAAAACTAGAACTACCATATGACCCAGCTATTCCACTTCTGGACACTAATTCAGAAAGACATACGCACCCTTATGTTCATTGCAGCATTTTTTCCCATAGCCAAGGTATGGAAAAAGCCTAAGTGTCTATCAATGGATAGATGGATAAAGAAGATGTGGTGTGTGTATATCTACTTAGCCATAAAAAAAGAATGAAATCCTGACATTTGCAACAATGTGGGTGGACCTTGAGGGTATTATGCTTAGCTAATAAGTCAGACAGAGAAAGACAACTACTGTATGTTATCACTCATATATGGAATCTAAAAAACAAAAAACAAATTCATAGATACAGAGAACAGATTAGTGGTTACCAGAGGGGAAAGAGGTTGGTGGTGGACAAAACGGGTGAAGGGGATCAACTGTATACTGATGGATGGTAACTAGACTTGTGGTGGTGATCACTCTGTAGTGTAAACAGATGTTAAACTATAATGCTGTATTCCTGAAACTTGTATAATAAGATAAGTAAGTAAATACATCATAGTGGTTTAAAACAATACTTTGCTATTTCTCTCACAGTTCTGTGGGTTGACCTGACTCGCCTGTATAATTCTCACTTGGGGTCTGGTCTCTCATGCAGTCAGATGGTGGCTAGGACTGGAGTCATCGGGGGTATATTGGGCTAGACGTCCAAGCGGGCTTCTTCACTCACCTATCTGTCCTCAGTGCTCTCCACATGGTCTCTCTTTATAGTAGAGTAGCCTGGAACTCTTACACCGAGTCTCAGGGCACCAAAAACAGGAAACAGAAATTTCCAGGCCTTTTAACGTCAGTCTCAAAGCTAGTACAACATCACTTCCATCATATTTCATTATTCAAAACTATCACAAGCCAGATTCAAGGGAGGGGAGAAATAGACTCTTCCTCACCAGGGGGAGGGGGCCCATACTCACAGGAGGGAAGGAATTGATGGCAGCCATTCCTGCAGACAAGCTACCACCAAACAGGGAGAGAGAATTCTTTGGAACAGAAGACGTTCTCTCTGCCCAGACTGCTCTGAGAGAGGCCCCCTCCCCTGCTGCTCTTGGGTGGCCCAATGACTAAAGCAGCAAAGTAAAATTTGAGCAAATACAAGTGTTTAAAATTGGGGTATAGAGGAATTAATAAACCCACACCACTCCTAGACTTCAACAGATCAAGCTGATGGAAAATAAATAAAAGATACAGAGGCTTTAACTAATCTAATAAAAATAGATTTTTGGATATTTATTTAACAGTGCACCCATCAAATAGAAAATTCACATTATTTTTTAAATTTGTAAAAAATTACTATAACTTAGGCAACAAAGAAAACCAGAAAAAGGAGAAAAAAGTATAATTTTTACAGGCCACGTTTTCCCACCACCTCACCACAATAAAAATTTATGGGAATTGGAAAAAAATCATAGCCTTAATTTTTTTCATTATTAAAATGAAAACAATGAGCTGAGCATTCAGTTAAAACTTAGAAAAGAATATGAAACAAATCTACAAAAACAGAACTAAGGAATCTATGAACATAAGAACAAATTAATGAAAACCAAGCAAAAAGAGTAGAGCTGAGAAACAAGTCTTAAAAAACATTTCTTTGGAAGTACCAATATCATTGACAAATCTTTGACAGTCAAAAAAAGTCAGAACATGTAAATATGTATATTATTGATAATGACAAATGGGGTATTTATCATCACAAATTAAGATATTTGTTCAATTGTAAGAATTTCCTGTGTACAAAGTACAGGGCTAGGCAAAGGATTAAAAAATCTTACGGAATGAATGATTTTCTAAGAAAGGATAAATTATGGAAATGGACTCAAGTACAAAGCCTGAAGAGGTCAATACCTGTGACAAAAACTCTTAAAGGCATCGAAGAGCTGCACTCAAGAAAACCAGCATGTCCAGAAAGATTTTGAGAGCATTTTCTCGTGCTTTTAGTGAACTAATAACTCTTTTATTAACTTTTATTGGAATATGGTTGCTTTACAATGTTGTGTTAGCCTACACTGCACAACAAAATGAATCAGCCGTAGACATACAGATATCCCCTCCCTTTTGGGCTTCCCTCCCATTTACGTTACCGCAGTGCATTAGGTAGAGTTCCCTGTGCTATACAGTATGTTCCCATCAGTTGTCTATTTTATACGTAGTATCAATAATGTATACATGTCAATCTGAACTAATAACTCTTAAGCTACTTCACAAATATAGAACATGTGCAAAAGATGAAAATCTTCCCAATTCCTTTTGTGAAAGTTAGCATTACCTTGATGACAAAAAGAGCAACAAAAGAAAAGTGGCCCATCTCACATATGAAATTGGGTGCAAAGATCCTAAATTAAAGATTAACAATTGATTCTAGAACTTTTCAGAAGTTATTTTAGAAATGTGAGGATAGTTAGAAATTAAATAGACTCAGTGCCCAATAAGGAATTTAATAACTGCGTTTGGTATTTCCATGTCACAGAAGATTATGCAACCATTGAAAATAATATTGAAAATGGTAAGGGAGGGACTTCCCTGGTGGTCCAGGGATTAAGAATTCCCCTCCCAGTGCAGGGGATATAGGTTCAATCCCTAGCGGGGGAACTAAGATACCACATGCCACGGGGCAACTAAGCCCGCGTGCTGCAACTACTGAGCCTGCACGCTCTGGTGCGCCACTACTAGAGAGAAGCCCGTGCGCCGCAACGAAGAGCCTGCTCGCCGCAATGAAAGATCCCACATGCCACAACTAAGACCTGATGCAGCCAAATAAATAAATAAACTGCTGGAAAACATAAAATCTATTTTAAAAAAATACAAAATGCCAGGGGAGAAACGGTCACAGCATTTCATTAAAAAACTTTGATACAGGATGATCCCATTTTTGTACATATACGGGCCACTCTGTGTGTGTATTGGGGGGTGGAGGTGGGCGGGGATGTGATCTGAAAGAACGAGCACAAAATGTTAACTCTCTGAGTGTAATCATTGAAATTCTTCCCTCCTCCTCTTCTCCCTCCTTCCTTTGTGCATTTTCCAAATTTTCCACAAAGAAAATGTAGAACTTTGTAATCAGATTAAAAAGGGGGAATTTTGTTCTTGAATAAGTCTTATCTCAATAGTAATAGCAGTTCTTAACAAACCCTGTGTTTACAAGTGTCCCACTGAAGATGTGCCATTTTTATTTCTACCCTTTCATTTCTCTAGTTTCCTCTTGTTACCAAATATTTCCTTCATGCTTTCATCTTACCCTCCAATTTGGCATCCAAAGAAGTTATTATGGAGAGCAGGCCAGAGTGTGTGTCAGCAAAATGAATCAAATAACTAAAGGAATTGACCTTGGATCCTTTTCCATGAAGAGCACATACAAGGCAGGCTATTACATGAGATTTATAGACAGGGCAAGTGTGTGGTAGCGAAAAGGGAGCCGAGAAGGATTCTGGCATCACCACTCACAACACACCCTTCTCTTTGCCCTCAGTTCTGGCTTTGGGAAAGAGGAAGAAGGCAAGACAGCTGTCTCTGTGCCACTTTGTCCCTGTCCTAGACTTGGGCCTATGAATGGATGCTGTTAAATGAGTCGCCAGAGTATGGTGTCTTCATTTCAAGCGATGGACCAAAGCTGAAGTGTGTGGTTCAATAAAGGAAACAGCATGGAATGGCAGAAAGAAACACCAAGGGAGCAGGGCCGATTTGTGCTGAGGAACCTGGATATTTTCCTGTAGAAGGTGGGGAGGGGAGACATTGAAGAATTTAAGCAGGAAGACAACATTGAATGTGTGTCTATGTCTATGCATATATATATATGTAAATTTTTATATATACAGGCATATATACATCTTATATATACTTCTATGTATCCCTGTGCATGCAAACGTGTATATCTATGTGCACACATTTTATTTATGTGTGTGTGTACATATATACATTTTATATGGAAACCAAAATATCACTGGAAAAGAGAAAGGCTGAAAGCAGGAAGACTGGTATACTTAGAAGTTACAGAGGATGAGCGACAGCGAGGGTATGGAAAAATGAGTGGAGAGGAAAGATCTTTGGATCTTTGTGAGAGGAAAGATCTTTGGATCTATGTGAGAGGAAAGATCTTTGGATCTATGTGAGAGGAAAGAATCAGAACTCTGCTTTCCCCTGATTGTGGCAGAAGATGGCCACCCCCCAGTTTCCACTTACATCCCCTCTATTCAAGGGATCAACCCTAACTGACTAACTACCTGCAAACTCAGTCATAATTCCAAACTCCCAGAAGAGAGAATCTGACCGGTCTACCTCAGATTAGGCGTCCACCCGCTGGTCCAGTCAACTATAGCCAAGGCCAGTGTCACACAACACAAATACAGTTGCTGAGATCCATTTATCTGTGGGACGTTTGACTGCTGTCCAACTCCACCTCTGGACTATATTCTTCATGAGGGCCGGGAATGTGTTTGGTTGCTCAGCGCTGTCTGTGGCACCTTATAAGGTGTCCAGGACATAGTTGGCACTCAAAAACCATTTGTCAGAAGGATGAATGCACAAATGACTTAACAAATGAAGAGAAGAATCAGACAGAAGAAGCAGCAGGATGGAGTCATCCTATCCAGCCCCCCATCCGTTCATTGTTCATGTGTCTCATTTATCACCAGAGCACCTACTTCAGCAGAATGACATCAGTTGCTTCACCACGTCAATGAGTTTTGTGGTCTAGCTTGAGAACCAACCCCCATTTACAAGAGTGATGTAAGTTAGAAATTATGCTCCTAATTCTAAACAACTGACATAAAACAAACTTTGGAAACCGAATCCACTTAACATGAGAAATACCTCCAAACAAGACAATCAAGGGGAGAACTAGGCCAGAGAGTAAAGGTATTTGTCAGATGAAACTTGGCAGACCTGTTCTTTTTCCATCTGATTATTTTCATATTCTTCCTGTGAAATCCAATTTCCTTAAGTGACCTCTGTTCATAAGAAACTATTTGGTCTAATCTGTGGAAGCCATGGCATATTTTTAACCACCTCTGAAGGCCAGCTCCCTCTCCATTGAGTGTGCCTGATACCCAAACAGATGTTTTATGACACTCAGAACACATGAGCTCACCACTGGTGAGTCTTCTGCATGCGATCAGCCCTCAGATCTTCTCACATTTCCCCTATCATCCCACAAACCCAAATTCAGAACTCACAGGCAAGCTTGAATACTTACCATGGTAACAAAAGAGCAGAACATGGAGAATCCAATTTTGAATTTTCAACTTATTAATGTTTTGCAAATCTGATGGCCAGCTGGAAAATATGCAATACAAAGAGTTAACCAAACTAAGTAGTATATAAAATGATGTGCAGGGCTTCCGTGGTGGTGCAGTGGTTAAGAATCCGCCTGCCAATGCAGGGGACACGGGTTCGAGCCCTGGTCCAGGAAGATCCCACATGCCATGGAGCAACTAAGCCCGTGCGCTGCAACTACCGAGCCTGCGCTCTAGAGCCCGCAAGCCACAACTACTGAAGCCCGCGCGCCGAGAGCCCGTGCTCCACAACAAGAGAAGCCACCACAATAAGAAGCCCATGCACCACAACGAAGAGTAGCCCCTGCTCACTGCAACTAGAGAAAGCCCACGTGCAGCAACAAAGACCCAACACAGCCAAAAATAAATAAATGTATTTAAAAAAAAAAAAAAAGATGTGCAAACTGGCTGCCCCCAAAGAATTCAGATTAAAGTATCCAAGTTAAAGGGTTCCAAAGCAATTTGAATTCTCATAGAATTTTAAAATATTGAGGCTGAAGGGTCCTTGGTCTAGCTAGCACAACAATTTTGTTTCAGATGAAGATGAAGAAGCTGAGACCCACAGAGAGAAAAGAGACTTAGGGTTTCACACACTAGAGGCAGAACTGGAGGTAGAAGTCTGCCTCCCAGCCCAGACCCGCAGGGCAGACAGACCACAGTCCCACACCCCCAGTTTCCTGACTGCTCTCCTTGGATCATCAGTGTCTGCAGTCCAAAGCTGGGAAGCAGCCAGAACGTGCTCAATCAGATCTTTCATCCTGACTACACCATGATCGTTTCAAAGTGTGTCCCCTCCAGTTTAGATAAAGAGCTTTGCTGAAGAACAACCTCCTTTGATAAAGCAATAAAAAGTAACCCAAATTTTTAAAGGTAACATGTCAACACTTCTAGTGTGGAAATCAAGGGAAGCACACAGGATTCTCGCCACCCCTAGCCTGAGAGTCTAGAGAATGGTCCAAAGAGACCATCAGGGGATGACTGAGGAGATGTAAACACACAGCCGTGAGTTCATGAACCTTTGATCCTCTGAGAGCCTAAACCTGCAGGGAAAATCTGAGCTTCCTACGAAGGCTTGCTCCACCTCAGAGACCCTCAACGGTGTGAGCAGTATTGAGTGCCAACTTAAACTCGAACCTCCTGCTGCTATGAAGACCTCAAAAGGAGAAGACCCAGACGGTGTCTCAGAAATAATGCCCCAGCCATTGGGGAAACAAGGTTTATATCGAGAAGACTACCAAGTGGCAGAGTTTAGTCTTCATTAAACAGATATTTGTGGAGAGCTTAGGATGGGCTAGGGTGGACATCCGCAACAAAGAGCAAGAATTTAATTGAAAAGTATAAGCAAGGCCAGATCACAGAGAGCATATGCTATCAGAGGGAGGCATTTGGATTTTATTTTAAGGATCCTTGGGAAGCCATTGAAAGACGTTAACCTGGGGAGTGAACTGACCAGATTACGTTCTGGAAAGATCTCTCCATCTCTTGATCTGATCTCTTGATCAGATCTATGTTAAGAGCTGATGGACTGTGGCCAAGTGCCACACTGTGTCTTACCGTCTACAAGTGCCTCGCGGCATTATTTGCACTTTTAGCCTGTGTTCAGGATAATACAGTAAAAAGGGGGGAGGAGAGCCTAAAGCAAGCAGAGCTAGGTTTTAATCCCGTTTCTACAGTTTCCCAGCTGGGTGGTCTTGGGCACGTTATTTAAATAGGTCTGAGCCCTCAATCTCCTTTCTGTACAATGAAAATAATAATACTTAGCTCATGGGGTTTTGATAATGAAGTGGATGATGTGCCTGGACATTTCTAATAATCCTCCCAACACCATTAGATTCAACCGAATCAAAATGGCATTTTTCAGCCCAGGAAGAGCATCACCTAGCATCCTGCTAAGCCTCCACTTAGCAAGAGATACTGTTGCATTTTCTTCTTACAATTTCATCAGGACATTTTGTTGCTAATGTGTGAAAATAATTGGCATATATACTTTGTAAATGAGCAGTGAGGTAAACTGAAGTCAAAGCCAAATATTGGATCTGAATCAAGCAACCCGAAGACAATACTGCAAAGAATTCAACTGGTTACAAAGACCAGCGTAGGAAGTAAGTGCTCCATTTGTCCTAGCAAACTTTTAACCAAACACTGGTGCAGACTTGCTGGCATGTGTGACACTGGGAACATCTGGCCTTTCAATTATCCTCTCGCAAGCAAAAAATGATGTCGTGTAAACTGATCTTAAAGCCAGCTACATGGTCTAAGTGTTAACAGTGTTTGTGTTGGCTCCTTTGGCTCCCGGTTTTAAGAACTTAATTTATAGCCACACCCCTCCCTGAAGTCCTAATTGCGTCTTGCTGTAACTGACCCCAGGGATTTGTTTATGCAGTGTCTGCATCTTCTTTTCAGGATGGTAAGTATGTATAAATGCATCACTAGTCAACTGTGCGTCCTGTAAGAATAAGTTACAGGAGTGACGCAGCAACGGGAGGACAGAAGAAGGTGTGGAAGAGAGCCAGCTCTGGGAGCTGCTCTGGTCATGTGTCCAATGCTACAGTTTTTTCCCTGTATACCAGTTTTATTCTAGAAGCCAGGTGAGAAGGGTAGAGGTTCTAGCCTGCAGCTCTCCTAGGAGGCACTGAACTAGGAGTCTGAGCACGTTTCCCCACCCAGACTCAACTTCACTTACCAAACACAATGTGCCAGGCACTGTTCCGAGCCCTTCAAGAAAACTGGTTAAGTTAATCATCTTGACCGGGAGTGGCAGGTGGTGTTATTATCCCCAGCCTACATCTCTCAGTGGGATATGACTCAGGGGGGCGTGGCAGAGGCTGTGAGCTTGCCCCCGCCCCTCTGGCTCTGGGCTGCTATGCTGGGCTCAAATGTGCTGGGTCTGTAATGAACCACAGCCTGTGCTCTGCAGCAGGTGCCCGTGGGGCACCCCTGGGGTGCTACTGACTATAGGAAGAGGCGCTCTCTGCCTCTCTCCCACCTTCACCACTGTCCTTCAGCTGCTGTGGCCAAGAGGCTGTGATGGCAGCAGGGGAGGGGCTGACCGAGGAAGATCTTTCTCCATCTCACTCCCATTGCCCCCCCCCCAAACCCCTGCCTGCTTTTACTCCATCTTTAGCTGACAGACGTGAGAGATCGTCTTCTGTTCCGTGGATCCTTTCAAATCTTTCTGAAGACATTTAGGAATCCTAATCTGGGTTATGAACAGAAGAAGCCTGGCAGCTCCTGATTTTGTCTCCAGCAAAAACACTAGAGTTGGGCTTCCCTGGTGGCACAGTAGTTGGGAGTCCGCCTGCCGATGCAGGGGACACGGGCTCGTGACCCAGTCCGGGAAGATCCCACATGCCGCGGAGCGGCTGGGCCCGTGAGCCATGGCTGCTGAGCCTGCGTGTCCGGAGCCTGTGCTCCGCAGCAGGAGAGGCCACAACGGTGAGAGGCCTGCGTACCACAAAAAAAAAAAAAAAAAAAAATTTGTGTGAAATAATTAAACGGGCCTCTGAGATAATTCACCTGCTCTCTTGGCCCAGCTCACCATCACTGATCCCTAAAGGGAGGGAGAGAGCAGTGGGATGACCAGCCCTAAAGGAAATCTAAGCCACGTGGGGACTTGACTCCAGGCTCCTTCCCCAGGATCAGAATTTTCCTTCATCTTTAAAGGAAATGGGCCTCTTGGTCTGACTGGGCATATCTAGGAATGAAGGGCAGAACATGTAGTACAGTAAATCCCAACTCTGAATTGTCCATTACAGGAACTTATCACAGATGGTAATCGTTAGGACATTCACATCTTGGAAGAAAGAGCTTTATCCAGGATCATAAATAAAGTGTAACCGAGGCTTCGATTTATAAAGCTATAAAAGAGGGCTGCTTGGACAAACGGGAATTCACAGTACTGGGTCACAAAATTGACTTAACCCGTGAAAGTTTGACCGTGACCTGGGAGTTCTGGGCAATGCAGTGAGAAGATGGTAGCTGATTTCTGCAGTTAGTGGACCCCAATCGAAACCTAATAAAGTTAGGTCATGGTTTAATCTCATGAAATGCAAGCCCAGAGAAAATGGGGTGCTGACATCTAAATACGGCATTGTAATTCCTAAACCAACAGCGGAGCACAAAACAAGGCCACTGCCTTCCAGAAGTTTCTCACCTAGTCAGGGAGCCAAGGCATTTACAGATAAAGCAATTATAGTATGCAGGCTTCGGTGTGTGGCGTAGACTGTAGATAGAAAACTCAGGGAGGGAAGCGAGGGATGAGTGGAAGCAGGACCCTTCAGGGAAAGACGTGTGGAGGAAAAGGGACTTGACTCGGGACCGGAAGGATGGATGGGGTGTACACGTGTGAGGAAAGCTTTGCTCGGGGCCCCGCCAGCTCCCACAAACATTCGTCGTGCCCCCGCCGTGACGCTCCCCAAGCCAAGTCTCAAATCACACACTTGTATTTCCCTCTTATCCTTCAGGTAACTGGTCCTTAAAGTCCACAGCCTCACTCTCTTCGTCCCCCTCAGGCCCGTCCTCAATAGGCCTGGAAAGGGAAACTGTGGCCCCTCTGGACACGTCCCATCCAGTTTGGCCACCACAGGATGGGCGTCCGTCCTGAAGAATGAAGCCAGGAAAAATGCCGTACTCCCTCCTCGGCCCCGGTATAATGCTTGTATCAGGTTAAAATCAGGTTAAAATGAACAGGAGAGGAGAAAGGGACAGGGCAGCCTCAGAGGGGATGGCCCCGATCCTGTCAGCATCCAGGACACACAGTAGAGAGAAGAAGATGCCCCGATAGGCGTGGGAAGTTTAGAAAAAGGCCAGGACCCCACAAGGCTGGCCGGTACCCTGCCCAGGCAAGAAGGGGAGGGTCGAATGGGAAAGGTGAGGGGGGTCCACACACCAGAAGGAGAACATCGTGACAGGGAGAGCCCCTGTGCTCCCGCCCCTTGCAGAGCCCAGTGTTGGGTGAAGGCTCCCAAGTGCCTGTTGAGACTGGAGGTATCTGTTGGGGGGCAGGGCGGGCGGGCCTGTGATTCTGGAGAGCAAAGAGGAGGTGCCCCAGGGGAGAGAGGGCTACCTAGGGCTGGCTTCGTATTCTGGACTTTGAAGAGGCTTCTGCAGGGGTTCCAGGTGTCTACTCTGCATTATCTAGTCAGGTACCTGGGAAGGGTGGGGAAAAAGCTGGATTCAGGGTTGATGACTGCTTTGCAACCAAAGGTCCCCGGGTTGTATTTCTTAAGAACCTAAGGGCACCTGGGCAGGTGCGACAGCAGCTGGAAGAGGGATTCCCCAGGGAAAACAAAAGCAGGATAAACTGTCCATGTCAGAGCTCTGGGGAAGGCAGGGGCTTGGAGCGGGAGGCTGTATCTACTGGTGACAACAACCCCACCTCTTCCTAGTTGTGATTTAACCTTTCTGAGCCTCAGTGTCCTCATCTATGAAATGGGACGACTGATAATAATACCTGCCTGGCAAGGCTGTTGAGGAGATTAAATTCAACGACCTCTGTCCTCACCTTGACCCTGTGCGTCCAGTTAAGGTCAGTCCCCTGCTCTTCCACCTCGTCGAGAGAGAGAGGCTCGGCGAAAAATGAAATTGAACAAGTAAGTTTGCAACACAGTAAGCCCAGAAGGAGGGAACGAGGAGCTTATTTGTTGTCGAGTTCTGGTGTAATGCTCTGCTGGGCGCACGGACATAAACACGGCGTCTGCTTGCCACGTATTTTTCAGGCTGCCCCCTCCTGCACACTGCCACCCGCCCTGTTGTAAGGCCCCAGCAAGCATCAGCTCATGCTTCCTTCTCTCTGATTCTCTTCCAGGGACGCTGTATCAACTTCACCAGAGTCAAGAATAATCCTCCTGCCAAGTACCCCCTCAACAATGCCTACCACACCACCGCACCGCCTCCTGCCCCCATCTACACCCCACCCGCCCCCGCTCCCCACTGCCCTCCCCCACCCCCCAGTGCCCCCACCCCTCCAATTCCATCCCCACCTTCCATCCTCCCCCCTCCCCCTCAGGCTCCCCCTCCCAACAGGGCACCACCCCCGTCCCGACCACCTCCTAGGCCCTCTGTCTAGAACCCCCAGTTCATGCTCTGGGTTCTCTCAGAAACTTTGGGGAGGAGGCTCCTCTGTGGTGTTAGAACAAGTCTTTCCAGTTAAAGGGGGCTTCCACTTTGGAAATGAGTGGGGATGAAGCCCACTGACGTTCACACACTTTAAAAATTGGTTTGTAACACCAGTACACCGACAATTGTGATCAGAGGAAAGAAATCGAAATTTTGAATTGCCTGAAAACAAACAATGAGGCAACTACAGTCACAATTATAGCCAGCCAGCCATCACCTCTAGAAGGTTCCAGAGACGCTGAAACTGCTGAGATGCTCTAAATGGGATTGTGTCTCATGGAGATCAATAAGAAAATCGTTTCTCTGAGGGTGAAATGCAGAGTCAGATAAGAAATAACATTGCTGGGTTGCTAAATGCTGCCTTCCCTCTTTCACTCCACCTCCATCACTTGACCCTGGACCCTTGGCCTAGGAACCAAGGAATCCTCACCTCTGTGTGCCACCCAGGAAGGTCGAGACCCTTTGCCTACATCTTTGGGGAAAGATTGGGGTCCCCATTGTGGCAAGAAACTCAACATCATACAGGTATCCAAAAGCATGTTCTGGGATTTGCAGAGGAGTAAAAAGATATGCCTTATGTTCCTTCCAAATTCTCCCAGTTTCCAAGTGAGGAAGAGGGCGGTTGTTTACTGAAGGAAAAGGTATGTTACCATGTTGCTGTGTAAGTGAAATCAGGTATGTGCACTGACAGGCGAGTACTGATGGGAGCATCAGACAGTTTCTAAAACCCACAGACCATCAGCAGCTGGAGGTGGCTGGCTTTGGCCCAACATGGCCCCTAAATCAACAGACAACGGCATCGTCAAAGAGCAACTTGTTAACGCCTCATGTTAAAAAATCAAGATTTGGCTTCAATTTAAATCACTTGAGATACGAAGAAGTGACTGATCCTATTTTCCACAGACAAACATTAGTTGATCTTCCCAAAATGGCATCACTAGCACCTACCACACAATTTCACTGATTTTGTTTTTCTTTCTCGGTGAAGTTGTGCACCAGAGATTTCTATGTAGAGCTGAGAGACAATAGTCCGGACATACTAAGGAATTTATCCAAAAAAAACCACATGTGTTTGTGGATACAAATATATTTCTCCTTGGCTTTTCAACATACTCACAAATATTATCAGCTGCCTGAAATTCCCACCATGCCTGGGAACCACTCCACTCCTCCAAGTCTTTCTGAATCTGCTATCACCAGTAAGCTCTATAATCACTTTCTAAACATTAGGCTTCATCACCCAAGGGCGAAAACAGAGGCCACTGTTTAGGGCCTCCTGCACCAGCCTGTTCAAAATTACCTCCCCCTCCAACTTTCCACACATCTTAACATTCCACTCCCGAAACCCTTAAATCTTTTCAGGAATGAAGCAGAATATTAAGTAAATGCAAACTTAGTGCTTCGGGCTGTGGTCTCCAAAGATCCTTCAAAAACCCATCAAGCCAGCCTCATTCTTTCATCTTACTTAGAACAGAGACATAGGACCTAGCATGCATTCCATACACACCAATGCTTGTAGCCATGGCAGACATTGCTAATCAATCACAGCACCATCTTCCATGGAGCCCAGTGATTTCTACACAATCCTCAAATCATAATTCCAAAGAGCCACCACTAATCAGTCAAAATTGAGACATAAACGATCCCTAATTGCCCTCTCAACTTTAGAAAGCAAAAGCAAACAAGGATTGTGTGGGGGAATGGGGAAACCCTTGGGCATTAAAGGTACAGTCAGGGGAGAATAGATCTAGGCAGAGTGCCCTAGTCGGGGTCCACAGGCACTAAATCTGCATTGCCAACACCAAACTGACACTTCCCCAAGCATACCTCAGACCTGCCCTTCTCCCAGCCTGCCGCTGCCAGAGACTCTCCCGGCTTCCTCCTAGAGCTAAAATCAGAGATATTTTACAGGGCTTATGAAAGCAACCTCCCTCGCTTGCCCCCAACCTGGCCCATATTGTCTATTTTTAGAACATTAGGTTTCTTCTTGAGTATAGTCCTCCATAAAGCAGGTGACAGAATGTCTTGGCCACCTGCAGTGACATTGCTGGACTCCAGAGAACCATTCCATAGGCGAATGGGTTCCCCAGGCTCACAGCGTACAGGCGTTGAGCCCCTGGCCACTGTTTTGACTGCTGGCGGTACAAAACAGTCCACCCCACACCACTGCTGCATGGCTCACTGTGGCCATCAGAAAGTTCAAGCCAAGATGTTGACACTGTTGTGCATCAAGATGGCAGGCATCAGGTGAGAATACGCAACATTCAGGATCCCAACTGCACATCAGTCAGAAGCCCTGTGCAGTTTCCAAGATGTTGTTTTGGTGAACTTTTAGATGAAATAGGGAACTGCAAATATATGATGACTTTGAAGAGGATTAGCAGGGTTTGTCCTTAAAAAGGGACTCTTCATGTCAACCCCAGTCATTTAGAATTACAGTGGAGAAGGAGAAACCTCTATACTGTATGAACAAGGTAATATTTTAATAGTAGGCTATTACAGGCAGGAAAATTCTTTAACTGGTTTATAAAATCTATCCAAACTTGTGTCATTCCCTGTAAAAGGTAGCAGACATATGATTGTGATTAGGAAACTGCACAAAATTATTTTTTCAACCCTCATGTTATTGTCCTCCTGAAGTTTTTTTTTAATAAAAGCCAACTTTTTGTTGTATATATTCATATTCCATGTGTTAGATGGAAGCATTTCCTATCCAGTGTGAATAAAAGGAACAGTTGTAGTAAATTATTATAAGGCCAATGATATTTCATGGCAGGTTATTCTACCAAGCTGTGCTTGTTGGTTTTTCCCATGACTGTATTGCTTTTATAAATGTACAAATAGTTACTGAAATGACGAGATCCTTGTTTGCACAGCATTAATAAGAACCTTGAGTGGTTACCTCTGTTGACGACCAGTTCACAAACAGCTTCTGTCCTGGAGCTTGGCCCATACTCCAGTAAGACACAAGGTCTCTCTTTTACCAAAGTCAAGAACAGAGCTAGTGGACATATTAATTAGTAGTCTTGGATATCTGGCCATGGATAACCTCATTGTAAATATCACTAGAATGGGCAGAGATAATCTGGAAGTCTCATATATACTAAAGTCCAAACACTGTGTCAGATGAGGGAAATCCATCCAAGAACTAGAAAAAAAGCAATGATGAGATAATGAGCAACAATTTCAGCCCAGTGCCAACTCAATAAAAAACAATTAATGCTGTGTAAAAGTGGGTTGAATTAGTTTGCAAACTATATAAAGATATATGCCATAAAAAGCCTATTAATGCACACCAGATGGGAATGGGATGTTCTAGTCAATTGTGTTTTCTAGTTATCTGAACTCTACTATATTAGCATACTTGGATAAGCAATTTAAAAGAATTAGAATATGATTTTTTAAATACACTTAACATTAAACTCTTCTAATTCTCTCTTCTATCTGTGATAATTCCTAAGACAGTATGGATCTTCAGTGCCTCTGAGTCAATGTTATAAAAATCAGTTATTGCTGTACCTGCTATAGGAGACTGGGCTAAATGTGTACAATGACAAACCCTGGAAGTTGCTTTTTTAAAAAAAATAATAAATTCTTAAAATTAACTCTTTTCCTAGTTGTGTCTTTGTTATGAAAATGAAGTGTAGGTTGTTCAAGTGCTTAACATCCTGATCATAAAAATGGCTATCACTCTGCAGATTAAATTATATTGCTCAAATTATTTTGCGCCCTCCAATAAACTCTTCACTGTCTTGATTACTCTCATTTCTTCTTTAGCTGTCCAACATTCAACGTATTCTTTATTTTTAGCAACAGTTTTAGATTTTAAAAAGTAACATGTGCTGGGCTTCCCTGGTGGCGCAGTGGTTAAGAATCCGCCTGCCAATGCAGTGGGCATGGGTTCGAGCCCTGGTCCAGGAAGATCCCACATGCTGTGGAGCAGCTAAGCCCATGCACCACAACTACGGAGCCTGCGCTCTAGGGCCCACGAGCCACAACTACTGAACCTGTGTGCCACAACTACTGAAGCCTGCACGCCTAGAGCCCATGCTCCACAACAAGAGAAGCGACTGCAGTGAGAAGCCCGCGCGCCTCAATGAAGAGTAGCCCCCACTCACCGCAACTAGAGAAAGCCCGCACGCAGCAACGAAGACCCAACACAGCCCAAAATAAATAAATCATTTTTTTAATTTTTTTAAAAAAACTTTTAATTAAAAAATAGTAACCCATGCTAAATGAAACAGTGAAGTAAAAGTAGAGATATAGAAGCACACAGGAAAAAAAGTAAATGTAGTGGATCAGTCAAGATTGTTCGGCTGCCTGTAACAGAAACGTGGCTATGATTGATTTGACTCACAGAACAAGGACTCTAGAGGTTTGCTATCTGCTTAAGAAACCAGGCAGTGTCATAGACAGTGCTGCAGCAAATACCCTTCTATCTATATAGACTTCAAAATATTTTTGTTATTTCTGCACCTTATTCTCCTTAGCGGCTTCCATTCAGCTCCTCCTCCTCTTACATTTTTTGTAGGTAAAAGAGTACTAGTTCCTGAATCTGTTTCTTTACAAGTCCTCATTAAGCCTTGAGTTCATCTTAATTGGAATAAAACCCTCTGAAAACAGAAAATCACGCCACAATTTCTTTCCAAGATTTCGTTAATATTCAATTTAAATAGCATTTTGGGCACATGCAAGTTTTTAAATTACATTCTTCATTAAATCATTTTGAGAAAACTGGCTTGCAATTTGGAAGGAAAAAGAGAAGTTGGAGCCCTACCTCACTCCTTCCACCAAAATAAATTCCAGCTGTATTTAATTTAAGTGTAACAAATAAAACCAGGGAAGTACTAGAAGTAGTACTTTCTGTACGGTATAAAGAATTTTTAAATCTTATATATTGTTTGACTTGCCAAACAAATTTCAATGATTGAGCTCTGAATGCTGAGTAGTGCTCCAATGCATTATGTTGAATAAACAAAGAAACCAACAGGAATAAGATCATTGATCAAGTGCTGACTGTGAACTGGAGCGGGAGATCCAGAATTATTCATCACTAAATCCAATTTTCTATCTTCAGATAAATACATGTTTCCCTGAAGTGTCACTCAGGTATAGAACAATCGATATAACAGTTTGTCCATTTAATACATTGTAAACAAGGTCAGTGTTACTTACAATTATCATTTTGTATTAGGCCATAGAGTTGGCATATGCAAAACAGATGAAGTTATTCGGTTTACAATTGTATTGTGTTGGCTTGAACCATGGCATCTCCATCCTGAAGTTATCATACCTAAACAAATTAGAAGGTTTATAATTCCACTGAGCATAATCTTTAGTTCCTCTCTTTTTTGCTCAACGTTCAAATGATCATTTAGTTATATAAATCCTTCCTTCTCTATTTAACTTGGAACAGTTTTAATTCTTGGGAGTTAAAACTGTGCAACATCTCCTTTGTTTAGTTTTAAATATAATTTCACAATGTACTTATAAAGCAAAAGCAGCAGCTGACAAAATGCCTGAGTCACTTGAGAGTTCAGAGCAAACCTCTGTTAAATGATGTTCAATTAATTGTGCACATTCAGTACTTTTTAGCCAGCATATTTAGTTGAGAGTTTCTTATAAACATTAAAATGGATGCAACTCAGAAAAGACATATTTCTTTGGAGTGAAGTGGCTTGCATTCTTGCAAAGCATTTTAAAAGTACAAGAAAGAGGGACTTCCCTGGTGTCACAGTGGTTAAGAATCCACCTGCCAATGCAGGGGACACAGGTTCGATCCCTGGTCCAGGAAGATCCCACATGCCACGGAGCAACTAAGCCCGTGCACCACAACTACTGAGCCTGTGCTCTGGAGCCTGCAAACCACAGCTACTGAGCCTGTGTGCCACAACTACTGAAGCCCACACACCTAGAGCCTGTGCTCTGCAACAAGAGAAGCCACTGCAATGAGAAGCCCGCGCACCGCAACAAAGAGTAGCCCCCACTCGTCACAACTAGAGAAAGCCCATGCACAGCAACGAAGACCCGATGCAGCCAAAAATTAATTAATTAATTAATTAAAAATTTTTAAAAGTACACGAAAAATTGGCACTAAGAGTACAGGAACCATTTCATTTTCTTCTGAAAGAGAAGTCATAAGACAGGCGACCTATCAGCCACCCATCACTGACACTTTCAAGCACTTTGGAGTTGCTGCCAAGATAGTGGAGTAGGAAGATCCTGAGTTCACCTTCTCCCATTGGGCACACCAAAATCACAACTATTTACGGAGCAACTATCAATGAGAATAACCTGAACACTAGCAGAAAAGATTTTCTGCAACTAAAGATCTAAAGAAGGAGCCACAGTGACTTTGGTAGTGGGAGCAAAGATGCAGTATGGTCAAGACCCACACCCGTGGGTAATGACCCACAAACGGGAGGATAATTACAATTGCAGAATCTCTCCCGAAAGGAATGAGGATTCCAAGCCCCAGCGTCCTGCACCAGGAAGACAAGCTCCCTGAGTGTCTGGCTTTGAAGGCCAGTGGGACTTGCTTAAAGGAGAGCCAGAGACTCTGCTTTTACGGGGCACATGCAAAATCACACATGCTCTGTGACCCAGAGCAGAGTCAGTAATTTGAAAGGAGCCTGGGTCAGACTCACTTACTGAGCTTGGAGAGGCTCCCAGAGTCAAGAGCCAAAAGGAACACCCTCTGAGGACACAGATGCTGGCAGCAGTCATTTTTGAGAGCTCATTTTACCACATGACCCTGGTGCTGCCAAGCACCATTTTGGAGTCTTCCTCTAGCCCATTGGTACCAAGGGCTTACCCACTCACCAGCTGGTCAGCACCAGTCCCAGGACCCCCCAGGCTAAGAGGCCAGTAGTATAGGAACTAAGCCCTGCCCAGAAGCAGGCCAGGCACAAGCCCCAGATACCCTTGTCCACGCAGCCAGCCACACCAAGATTTAGCCCCACAAACCAGCGGGTTGGCAGCCCCTGCATGAGTCAGGGTCTGGCAACAAACCATGCCAGGGATCAGCTCCGTCCACCAGCTGACTGCAGTAGTGGGTCCCATCATAACAGAAGGGCCCAGCAGCTTACACAGGGTCACCCCTAAAGCATATAGCTCTAGTGACCAGAGAGGAGTATGCTGCCCGGCCCCATAGGACATCTGTTAAATAAGATCACTTCTCCAAGATCAGGAAGCATAACCAACATACCTAATACATAGAAATAGAGAATTAGGCAAAATGAGGGAAGAGATGAATATATTCCAAATTAAGGAACAAGATAAAACCCCAAAAGAAGAACATAGTGAACTGTAGATAAACAATCTACCTGATAAAGAGTTCAAGGTAACAATCATAAAGATGTTTAATGAACTTGGGAGAAAAATGGATGAACACAGTGAGAAGTTTAACAAAGAGTTAGAAAATATAAAGAAGAACCAAACAGAGCTGAAGAATACAATAACTGAAATAAAAATACACTAGAAGGAATCAACAGTAGACTAGCTGATACAGAGGAATACATTAGCAAACTGGAAGGCAGACTAGTGGAAATCACCAAAGCTGAACAGAAAAAAGAATTTAAAAACATGAGTATAGTATAAAAGACCTCTGGGATAACATTAAGCATAGTAATAGTCACATTACAGGGGTACCAGAAGGAAAAGAGAGAGAAAAAAGGGCAGATAACTTATTTCAATAAATGATAGCTGAAAATGTCCTTGATCTGGGAAAGGAAACATTCATATCCAGCAAGCACAGAATATCCCCAAAAAGATGAATCCAAAGAGATCCACACCAAGACACATTGTAATTAAAATGGCAAAAATTAAACATAAAGAGAAAATCATAAAAGCAGCAAGGAAAAAGCAACAAGGTATGTACAGGGGAACTCCCATAAGGCTATCAGCCGACTTTTCAACAGAAACCCTGCAGTCCAGAAGGGAGTGGCATGATATATTTAAAGAGATGAAAGGGAAAAACCTACAACCAAGAATCCTCTACATGACAAGGCTGTCATTCAGATCTGAAGGAGAGATAAATAGTTTTACAGACAAGCAAAAGCTAACCGAGTTCAGCACCACTAAACCAACTTTACAAATATGTTAAAGGATGATTGCTTTGGTAGCCCATATACTAAAATTTGAATGATACAGAGAAGATGAGCATGGCCCCTGAGAAAGGATGACATGCAAATTCATCAAGCGTTCCATATTTATATGAGATCAAAAACACAAAATATGGGGGAAAGGAGTAAAAAAATGTAGATCTTTTAGAATGTGTTTGATCTTAAATGACTACCATTTAAAACAAGTAGATATAGTTATAGGTCAACATATATGAACAACATCATAGCCACAAATCAAAAACCTGCAATAGGTTCACAAAAAATAGAGAGAAAGGAACAGAAGCATACCACTAAAAGTCATCAACAATGTTGTAAATCAACTATACTCCAATAAAAATTTTAAAAAATAAAAATAAATTAAAATAAAAAGGAAAGTCATCAAAACACAAGGGAAGAAACTAACAGAAGTACAAAACAATCAGAAAACAAGTAACAAAATGGCAATATGTATGTACCTATCAATAAACACCTTATATGTCAATAGACTAAATTCTCCAATCAAAAGATTTAGTGTGGCTCATTGGATTAAAAACAAGATCCGGGGCTTCCCTGGTGGCGCAGTGGTTGAGAGTCTGCCTGCCGATGCAGGGGACACATGTTCGTGCCCCGGTCGGGGAAGATCCCACATGCCGCGGAGCGGCTGGGCCCATGAGCCATGGCCGCTGAGCCCGCGCGTCTGGAGCCTGTGCTCCACAACGGGAGAGGCCACAACAGTGAGAGGCCCACGTACAGCAAAAAAAAAAAAAAAAAAAAACAAGATCCGTATATATTCTGCTTACAAGAGATTCATTTCAGAGCTAAAGACACACAGACTGAAAGCAAGAAAGTGTGAGAAAAAAGATATTTCATGCAAATGGAAATGACAAGAAAGTGGAGGTAGCAGTATTCATATCAGACAAAATAAACTTTAAAACAAAGTCTATAACGAAAGAGAAAGAAGGTCATTACATAATGATAAAGGGATCAGTACAAGAAAAGAGTATTATACTAGTTAACATATATGTACCTAATACAAGAGCACATAAATATATAAAGCAAATATTAACAGACATAAAGGGAGAAATTGCCAATAATAGTAGGGAACTTTAACATCCACTTATATCAATGGACAGATCATCCAGACAGAAAGTCAATAAGGAAACAATGGTCTCAAATAACACATTAGACCAGTTGGACTTAATAGATATATACAGGACATTCCATCCAAAAACAGTATACAATACACATTCATCTCAAGTGCACATGGAATGGTCTCCAGGATAGGTCACATCCTAGGCCACAAAACAAGTCTCAACAAATTAAAGAGGACAGAAATTATATCAAGCATTTTTTCCAACCAGAAAAGTATGAAACTAGAAATCAATTACAGAAAGGAAAATGGGAAAAAAACAAACACATGGAGACAAGACAACGTGCTACTAAAAAAACAAGAGATTGATGAAGAAACCAAAAGGAAATCATAAAATACCTCTAAACGAATGAAAATAGGAACACAACACTCCAAAATCTATGGGATGTACCAAAAGCAGTTCTAAAGGGGAAGTTTATAGAGATACAGTCTACCTCAAGAAACAAGAGAAATCTCAAATAAACAACCTACCTACCATCTAAACAAATTAAAAAATCAAAGCACAGACAAAGTCCAAAGTCATCAGAAGGAAGGAACAATAAAGATCAGACATAAAATAAATAAAATTGAGATTAAAAATAGTAAAAATCAATGAAACCAAGAGCTGTTTTTTGAAAAGATTAATAAAACTGAAAAACCTTTAGCTAGGCTCACCAAGAAGAAAAGAGAAGCATCCAAATATACAAAATAAGAAATGAAAGGGGAGAAATAACTACAAAAAAATCATAAGAGAATACTACAAACAGTTATACGCTCACAAATTGGACAACCTAGAAGAAATGGACAAATTTCTAGAAACATACAACTTCACAAGACTGAATCAAGAAGAAACAAACAGGGACTTCCCTGGTGGTCCAGTGGTAAAGAATCTGCCTTACAATGCAGGGGATGCCGGTTCAATCCCTAGTCAGGGAACTAAGATCCCACATGCCACGGGACAACTAAGCCCATGCACCACAACTACTGAGCTCACACACCTCAACTAGAGCTTGTGTGCCACACCACAGAGCACACGAGCTCTGGAAGCCATGCACCACAACTACAGAGCCCACATGCCCTGGAGCCTGCATGCCACAACTAGAGAAGAGAAAACCTGCACACCACAACTAGGCAGAAGCCCGTGTACCACAACGAAGACCCCATGTGCTGCAACGAAAGATCCCGCATGCCTTAACTAAGATCCCCCATGCCACAACTAAGACCCGATGCAGCCAAAAATAAATAATAAATAAATCTTTTAAAAGAAGAAGAAGAAACAAACAATTAGAACAGATCAATCACTAGTTAAATTGAATTTGTGAAAAAAATAAAAATAAACAAAAAAACCTCCCAACAAACAAATGTCCAGAACCGGATGGCTTCATAGGGAAATTTTACCAAACGTAAAGGCGAAGGAACATTTCCAAATTCATTCTACAAGGCCACCATTACTCAGGTACCAAAACGAGAAAAAGACACCACAAAAAAAGAAAATTACAGGCCAATGAACAACATAGATGCAAAATTTTTCAACAAAATATTAGCAAATCAAATTCAACAATACATTAAAATGATCATACACCATGATCAACTGGGCTTTATCCCAGGGATGCAAGGATGGTGCAATATCTACAAATCAACCAACATGATACACCTCTTTAACAAACTAGAGAATAAAAATTATATGATCCCCTTTGAGCCCTGAACCAAGATGGTGGAGTAGAAGGATGGGCTCTCACTCACTCTTGCAAGAAAACCAGAATCACAACTAGCTGCTAGACAATCATCGACAGGAAGACACTGGAACTCACCAAAAAAGATACCCCATATCCAAACACAAAGGAGAAGCCACAATGAGACAGTAGGAGGGGTGAAATCACAGTAAAATCAAATCCCGTAACTGCTGGGTGGGTGACTCACAGACTGGAGAACGCTTATACCACAAAAGTCCACCCACTGGACTGAAGGTTCTGAGCCCCACGTCAGGCTTCCAAACCTGGGAGTTCGGCAATGGGAGGAGGAATTCCTAGAGAATCAGACTTTGAAGGTTAGTGGAATTTGATTGCAGCACTTCAACAGGACTGGGGGAAACAGAGGCTCCACTCTTGGAAGGCACACACAAAGTAGTGTGTGCATCAAGACCCAGGGGAAGGAGCAGTGACCCCAGGGGAGACTGAACCAGACCTACCTGCTAGTGTTGGAGGGTCTCCTACAGAGGCAGGGGGTGGCTGTGGCTCACCATGGGGACAAGGACACTGGCAGCAGAAGTTCTGGGAAGTATTCCTTGGCATGAGCCCTCCCACAGTCTGCCATTAGCCCCACCAAAGAGCCCAGGTAGGCTCCAGTGTTGGGTCGCCTCAGGCCAAACAACCAACAGGGAGGGAACCCAGCCCCACCCATCAGCGGTCAAGCGGATTAAAGTTTTACTGAGCTCTGCCCACCAGAGCAACAGCCAGCTCTACCCACCACCAGTCCCTCCCGTCAGGAAACTTGCACAAGCCTCTTAGATAGCCTCATCCACCAGAGGGCAGAAGCAAGAAGAACTACAATCCTGCAGCCTGTGGAACAAAAACCACATTCACAGAAAGATAGACAAGATGAAAAGGCAGAGGGCTATGTACCAGATGAAGGAACAAGATAAAACCCAGAAAAACAACTAAATGAAGTGGAGATAGGCAACCTTCCAAAAAAAGAATTCAGAATAATGATAGTGAAGATGATTGATCCAGGACCTCGGAAAAACAATGGAGGCAAAGATCGAGAAGATGCAAGAAATGTCTAACAAAGACCTAGAATAATTAAAGAACAAACAAACAGAGATGAACAATACAATAACTGAAATGAAAACTACACTAGAAGGAATCAATAGCAGAATAACTGAGACAGGAGAACAGATAAGTCACCTGGGAGATAGAATGGTGGAATTCATGCTGTGGAACAGAATAAATAAAAAAGAATGAAAAAACGAAGACAGCATAAGAGACCTCTGGTACAACATTAAACACAACAACATTCGCATTATAGGGGTCCCAGAAGGAGAAGAGAGAGAGAAAGGACCAGAGAAAATACTTGAAGAGATTATAGTCGAAAACTTCCCTAAGATGGGAAAGGAAATAGCCACCGAAGTCCAGGAAGCACAGAGAGTCCCACAGAGGATAAACCCAAGGAGAGACACACCGAGACACATAGTAATCAAACTGGCAAAAATTAAAGACAAAGAAAAATTATTGAAAGCAGCAACGGAAAAATGACAAATAACATACAAGGGAACTCCCATAAGGTTAACACCTGATTTCTCAGCAGAAACTCTACAAGCCAGAAGGGAGTGGCATGATATACTTAAAGCGATGAAAGGGGAGAATCTACAACCAAGACTACTCTACCCGGCAAGGATCTCATTCAGATTCAATGGAGAAATCAAAAGCTTTACAGACAAGCAAAAGCTAAGACCAAACCAGCTCACCAACAAATGCAAAGGAACTTCTCTAAGTGGGAAACACAAGAGAAGAAAACGACCTACAGAAACAATCCCAAAACAATTTTAAAAATGGTCATAGGAACATACATATTGATAATTACCTTAAACGTGAATGGATTCAATGCTCCAACCAAAAGACCCAGGCTTGCTGAACGGATACAAAAACAAGACCAATATATATGCTGTCTACAAAAGACCCACTTCAGACCTAGGGACACATACAGACTGAAAGTGAGGGGATGGAAAAAGATATTCCATGCAAATGAAAATGAAACGAAAGCTAGAGTAGCAATACTCGTATCAGATAAAATAGACTTTAAAATAAAGAATGTTACAAGAGACAAGGAAGGGCACTACATAATGATCAAGGGATCAATCCAAGAAGAAGATATAACAATTATAAATATATATGCACCCAACATAGGAGCACCTCAATACATAAGGCAACTGCTAACAGCTATAAAAGGGGAAATCAACAGTAACACAGTAATACTGGGGGACTTTAACACCTCACTTACACCAATGGACAGATCATTCAAAATGAAAATAAATAAGGAAACAGAAGCTTTAAATGACACAATAGACCAGATAGATTTAATTGATATTTATAGGACATTCCACCCCAAAACAGCAGATTACACGTTCTTCTCAAGTGTGCACAGAACATTCTACAAGATAGATCACATCTTGGGTCACAAATCAAGCTCAGTAAATTTAAGAAAATTGAAATTATATCAAGCATCTTTTCTGACCACAATGCTATGAGATCAGAAATGAACTACAAGGAAAAAAACGTAAAAAACACAAACAGATGGAGGCTAAACAATACATTACTAAATAACCAAGAGCTCACTGAAGAAATCAAAGAGGAAATCAAAAAAATACCTAGAGACAAATGACAATGAAAACATGATGATCCAAAACCTATGGGATGCAGTAAAAGCAGTTCTAAGAGAGAAGTTTATAGCTATACAAGCCTACCTCAAGAAACAAGAAAACTCTCAAATAAACAATCTAACCTTACATCTTAAGGAACTAGAGAAAGAAGAATAAACAAAACCCAAAGTTAGCGGAAGGAAATCATAAAGATCAGAGAAATGAATGAAATAGAAACAAAGTAAACAGTAGCAAAGATCAATAAAACTAAAAGCTGGTTCTTTGAGAAGATACACAAAATTGATAAACCATTAGCCAGACTCATCAAGAAAAAGAGGGAGAAGACTCAAATCAATAAAATTAGAAATGAAAAAGGAGAAGTTACAACAAATATCACAGAAATACAAAGCATCCTAAGAGACTACTACAAGCAACTCTATGCCAATAAAATGGACAACCTGGAAGAAATGGACAAATTCTTAGAAAGGCATAACCTTCCAAGACTGAACCAGGAAGAAACAGAAAATATGAACACACCAATCACAAGTAATGAAATTGAAACTGTGATTAAAAATCTTCCAACAAACAAAAGCCCAGGACCAGATGGCTTCACAGGCGAATTCTATCAAACATTTAGAGAAGAGCTAACACCTATCCTTCTCAAACTCTTCCAGAATATAGCAGAGGGAGGAACACTCCCAAATTCCTTCTACGAGGCCATCATCATCTTGATACCAAAACCAGACAAGGATGTCACAAAGAAAGAAAACTACAGGCCAATATCACTGATGAACATAGATGCAAAAATCCTCAACAAAATACTAGCAAACAGAATCCAACAGCACATTAAAAGGATCATACACCATGATCAAGTGGGGTTTATTCCAGGAATGCAAGGATTCTTCAATATACGCAAATCTATCAATGTGATACACCATATTAACAAATTGAAGGAGAAAAACCATATGATCATCTCAATAGATGCAGAGAAACCTTTTGACAAAACTCAACACCCATTTATGATAAAAACCCTGCAGAAAGTAGGCATAGAGGGAACTTTCCTCAACATAATAAAGGCCATATATGACAAGCCCACAGCCAACATCATCCTCAATGGTGAAAAACTGAAAGCATTTCCACTAAGATCAGGAACAACACAAGGTTGCCCACTCTCACCACTCTTATTCAACATAGATTTGGAAGTTTTAGCCACAGTAATCAGAGAAGAAAAGGAAATAAAAGGAATCCAAATCGGAAAAGAAGTAAAGCTGCCACTGTTTGCAGATGACATGATACTATACATAGAGAATCCTAAAGATGCTACCAGAAAACTACTACAGCTAATCAATGAATTTGGTAAAGTAGCAGGATACAAAATTAATGCACAGAAATCTCTTGCATTTCTACACACTAATGATGAAAAATCTGAAAGAGAAATTAAGGGAACACTCCCATTTACCATTGCAACAAAAAGAATAAAATACCTAGGAATAAACCTACCTAGGGAGACAAAAAACCTGTATGCAGAAAACTATAAGACACGGATGAAAGAAATTAAGAATAATACCAAGAGATGGAGAGATATACCATGTTCTTGGATTGGATCAATATTGTGAAAATGACTATAGTACCCAAAGCAATCCACAGATTCAATGCAATCTCTATCAAATTACCAATGGCATTTTTTATGGAACTAGAACAAAAAATCTTAAAATTTGTACGGAAACACAAAAGACTCTGAATAGCCAAAGTAGTCTTGAGGGAAAGAAACGGAGCTGGAGGAATCTGACTCCCTGACTTCAGACTATACTACAGACCTACAGTAATCAAGACAATATGATACTGGCACAAAAACAGAAACATAGATCAATGGAACAAGATAGAAAGCCCAGAGATAAACCCACGCACCTATGGTCAACTAATCTATAACAAAGGAGGCAAGGATATACAATGGAGAAAAGACAGCCTCTTCAATAAGTGGTGCTGGGAAAACTGGACAGCTACATGTAAAAGAATGAAATTAGAACACTCCCTAACACCATACACAAAAATAAACTCAAAATGGATTAGAGACCTAAATGTAAGACCGGACACGGTAAAACTCTTAGAGGAAAACATAGGAAGAACACTCTTTCACATAAATCACAGCAAGATGTTTTTTGATCCACCTCCTAGAGTAATGGAAATAAAAACAAAAATAAACAAATGGAAAAAAAAAATAAATAAATAAACAAATGGGACCTAATGAAACTTCAAAGCTTTTGCACAGCAAAGGAAACCATAAACAAGACAAAAAGACAACCCTCAGAATGGGAGAAAATATTTGCAAACGAATCAATGGACAAAGGATTAATCTCCAAAATATATAAACAGCTCATGCAGCTCAATATTAAGAAAACAAACAACCAAATCCAAAAAGGGGCAGAAGACCTAAATAGACATTTCTCCAAAGAAGACATACAGATGGCCAAGAAGCACATGAAAAGCTGCTCAACATCACTAAAGATTAGAGAAATGCAAATCAAAACTACAATAAGTTATCACCTCACACCAGTCAGAATGGGCATCATCAGAAAATCTACAAACAACAAATGCTGGAGAGGGTGTGGAGAAAAGGGAAACCTCTTGCACTGTTGGTGGGAATGTAAATTGATACAGCCACAATGGAGAACAGTATGGAGGTTCCTTTTTAAAACTAAAAATAGCACTACCATACGACCCAGCAATTCCACTACTGGGCATATACCCTGAGAAAACCATAATTCAAAAAGACTCATGTACTGCAATATTCACTGTAGCTCTCTTTACAATAGCCAGGACATGGAAGCAACTTAAGTGTCCATCGACAGATGAATGGATAAAGAAGATGTGGCACATATATACAATGGAATATTACTCAGCCATAAAAAGGAATGATATTAGGTCATTTGTTGAGACGTGGATGGATCTAGAGACTGTCATACAGAATGAAATAAGTCAGAAAGAGAAAAACAGATATCGTATATTAACGCATATATGTGGAACCTAGAAAAATGGTACAGATGAAGCCGTCTGCAGGGCAGAAATTGAGACACAGACGTAGAGAACAAACATATGGACACCAAGGGGGGAAAGCGGCAGGGGGGTGGGGGGGTGTGTGATGAATTGGGAGATTGGGATTGACATGTATACACTGATGTGTATAAAATTGATGACTAATTAGAACCTGCTGTATAAAAAAATAAATAAAATAAAATTCAAAAAAAAGAAAAAAGAAATTGTCTACAGCTAAGAACATAGGCCTGTTAAAGATGCTTGCATCTACTGAATATATTAATGAGTTATTGGCCTGTAGTTTTCATTTTTCGTAATCTTTTTATCTGTTTATGCCTTCGGTAAAATTCTGTTTTCATGAAATAAACAAAATCATATGATTCCCTTCAATAGATGCAGAAAAAGTTTTTGACAAAATTCAACATTCATTTATGAGAAAACCTCTCAACAATGTGAGTATAGAGGGGACATACCTCTACATAATAAATGCCATATATGACAAACCCACAGCCAACATCATATTTAATGTTGAAAAGCTGAAAGCATTTTCCTCTAAGACCAGGAACAAGACAAGGATGCCCACTCTCACCAGTTTTATTTGACCCAGTACTGGAAGTTCTAGCCACAGCGATCAGGAAAGGGAAACAAAATCAAAAATAAACAGATAAAAAGCTTTTGCACAGTGAAGGAAACTATCAACAAAATGAAAAGGCAGCCAACTGAATGGGAGAAGATATGTGCAAATGATATATCTGCTAAGGGATTAATAACAAAAATATGTAAAGAGCTCACAGCTCAACATCAAAATAACAAACAACTAGATTAAAATAAGGCATGGGACCTGAATAGACATTTTTCCAAAACATACAGATGGCCACGGAATATATGAAAAGATACTCGGCATCACTAGTCATCAGGGAAGTGCAAATCAAAACCACAATGAGATATCACCTCACATCTGTCAAAATGATATTATCGAAAAGACAGGGGACTTCCCTGGTGGCGCAGTGGTTAAGAATCCGCCTGCCAATGCAGGGGACACGGGTTCGAGCCCTGATCCAGGAAGATCCCACATGCCACAACTACTGAAGCCTGCATGCCTAGAGCCCATGCTCCACAACAAGAGAAGCCACTGCAATGAGAAGCCGGCGCACCACAACGAAGAGTAGCCCCCACTCACTGCAACTAGAGAAAGCCTGTGTGCAGCAATGAAGACGCAAGGCAGCCAAAAAAAAAAAAAAAAAAAAAAAAGACAACGGGGAATTCCCTGGTGGTCCAGTGGTTAGGACCTGGCGCTTTCACTGCTGGGGGCCCAGGTTTGATCCGTGGTTGGGGAATGAAGATCCCACAAGCTGTGTAGCACAGCCAGAAAAAACAACAAATAACAACTGTTGGAGAGGGTGTGGAGTAAAGGGAACCCTCTTGCACTGTTGATGGGAATGTAAATTGGTGCAGCCACTATGGAAAACAGTATGGAGGTTCCTCAAAAAATTAAAAATAGAAGTAACATACAATCCAGCAATTCCACTAATTAGAAAAGATATATGCACCCCTATGTTCCTTGCAGCAATATTTACAATAGCCAATATGGAAGCAACCTAAGTGTCCATTGATAGATGAGTGGATAAATGTGATATGTATATACAAAGGAATATAACTCAGCAATAAAAAAGAATGGAATATTACCATTTGTGACAACACGAATGGACCTAGAGGTATCACGCTTCGTAAAATCAGTCAGATGGAGAAAGGCAAATACCACAATTTCACATATATGTGGAATCTGAAAAACAAAACAAGTGAACTAACATAACAAAACAGAAACAGACTCATAGATACAGAAAACAAACAGGTGGTTGCCATAGATGGGAGGTGTGAGGGGATGTGAGGGAGATTAAGAGGTTCAAACTTCCAGTTACAAAAAAAAGTAAGTCATGAGGATGAAATATACAGCATGAGGAATATAGTCAATAGTATTTTAATAACTTTGTATGGTGACAGATCATCACTCAACCTGTGATCATTTTGTAATGTTAAAAAATATCAAATCACTATTCTGCGCACCTGGAACTAACAGTATTGTAGGTCAATTATACTTTAATTTAAAATAATAATAATTAGTAGTAGTTGTGGAAAATAAATAAATAAAATACAAGCACTTTGACATTCTCCTCCCTCTGAGCCCCACCCCAAACTTTACAGGATACAGAGCATGTTTCTTTTTGCTTAGTTTTACTCTTAAAATTATTTACAGGACTCCTGTTGTAAAAGACCTGCTTGAAATTGATGATAACATGCATTTACACCCAAGCTCTTTTGGAGATAAATATTCCATATGAATGCAAAGAGTAATTCGTAGATAAAGGTGACGCAGAAGCATTCGCATTTATCTGAAATTGAAGGACCAAGCTTCTCCCCAGCTGGGGTGGATTTCAAGTGAATGGGAAGCAGCCTCTATCTCTGGAGAGGTGGCCTGGGGATTCAAAAGGCAGGCTCGAAGGGTGAGAAAGAAGACAGTGGGAGATCCTCAGACAGGAGCATGAGAGGAGCAATTCCAGACAAGAGGGGCAAAAAGGAAGAGGTGTCAAACCAGGCTACAAATCTTCTGATAATCCAACACCTGGAATTAAGTAAGGTGCGAATAAACTAGGGCCTGGTGGGGTTGGCTCAGCTATGTGGTCCTGCTGGCTAAAGACATCAAGCATGATAATATGGTCATTAGGGTGTAGCAAATGACCAAGGGACTATTTAAGTTCTGGTGGCAATAACTGTACTGTTGGGAGCGCCTTCACTGAGAACAATACTTACGATTGATGGGGTTGAGCTTAGGGAAAGTCCAGACAGACCCTGTTCAGTTCCTCTCATTCCAAATGGTGGCAAAGATGATGGACCTCAAGCCTTGGGTGAGTAAACCCAGCCTTAAAAGGAGTAATGTGGCTCCCAGCCATCTCTCCAGGAAGAGAAATTTTCTTTCCTGCTTCAAATAGGCATGTAAGTATTTGGTACAAATTCTCCTTTCTAACCCCACATCTGGCTGCCTTCTCCACTCTGTGCAGAATTGGATGTAATGAGCACCTCCTGGTGCTAATATGGACACACTGTCTGTGTCTGTGCAACATGTGTTCAGTTTCCATGGTTTTGCATTGTGTGTTTCCATGAGGCTGAACAGACTTTCAGACTCATTCACATTTGTTTCTGCTCTGACGATGTAATCCCTGCTATGAGGAATAGACCTGCAGTGAGCTTGAGAAGAATTCCACATCTTACCTTTGTCAGACATTTCCATTTGCCCCATCAAAGCTACCAAAACAAATGCTAACTCCCAACAAACCCTGGCCACTACACATATTACTGGCTGAGAATACTGGTTCTCTTACCACTTTGATGTTTAGATCAGCATTTTTATAGGTTTTTCAATATTTGCTTTTAGGAGATTCTGAATATATATTATTATTTATTTAATCTTGAACCATTAGTAAAAACAAAGAGATCCCATTCAGCACTATGTCCTGGACACAGTTTTGTTGCTTCTAATTAATAGTAACTGGTAACTGATTTAAAAAAATTTTTTTTAATTTCCTTAGCAAGTTAGGAATAGAAAAGAAGAAAAACTTCCTTAATCTGTTAACAGGTATCCACCAAAAAAACTACACAGACATTATACTTAATGTTCAAGTATTAGAGGTATTTCCTTTAAAATAAAAACAAGAAGGGATTCTAACCATCACCATTATTCTCCTAGCCAGTGCAATAACACGAACAAAAATTTTAAAGTAATTATAAAAATCAGGAAGAAAATAATTGTCATTATTTGCAGGCAATGTATTGGACTGCCTAAAAATTCCATAAGAATCAACTTTAAGATTACTAGAACTAATAAAGGAGGCCAGTGAGCTAGCCAGGGACATGACCAACACAGTCAATGATCATGACCAGTTAGAAAGCTGTCCATTCACAATAGAAAAAATATAAATTACATATTTATATTTTTAAAGTATGTATAAATTATACATGAATATGTATATATATAATAACTAGAAATAAAGCTAACCAAAAAAATGTGCAGAACCTATAGGAAGACAACTATAAAACTTCATGAACTACATGTCTAAATGGGAAAACTTAATACTAAAAAGTTGTCAGATCTCCACTACATAGAAAAAGAGATTCCAGATGGATTTTTTTTTTAAGAGAATGCGAGATAAGTGTTCTTGCTTCTAATTAATGGTAACTGTCCATTGGTAGTATTGTCCATGAATGGAAGGTTCTTCTTATCTTGCCAATCAGACAGGTCTCAACTCTCAGAGAAAAGCAAGAAAAGAGAGAAGAGAAGAATGGAAGGCAGGACAGAGTTATCTTCTCTTAGTCAAGGCAAGACTAAGCAGAGAAAAGTAGAAGTGTCCTCTCACCCCCTACACTCTGATACTAACGTAGACTATACGATAGTGCAGCCCCTCCAGTAATAACTTATGCATATGGTGCCTGTCTCATAGTAGTCAGTCAGTGTTAGCTGAGTGAATAAACGTACAAGTGAAGAACCTCAGCATGTCCAATGTTTAAGCAAATCAACAATAGAAACAGAAGCTGTATCGGAGACAATGCTTCTTTTTAATTTATTTTATTTATTTATTTGTTTGTTTTTGGCTGCGTTGGTTCTTTGTTGCTGAGCGTGGGCTTTTCTATAGTTGAGGCAAGCGGGGGCTACTCTTCACTGTGGTGCACAGGCTTCTCATTGTAGCGGCTTCTTTTGTTGCGGAGCACAGGCTCTAGGCACACGGGCTTCAGTAGTTGTGGTGCCCGGGCTCAGTAGTTGCAGTTCGCGGGCTCTACAGCACAGTGTCAGTAGTTATGGCACTCGGGCTTAGTTGCTCCGTGGCTTGTGGGATCTTCCCAGACCAGGACTCGAACCCATGTCCCCTGCATTGACAGGCAGATTCTTAACCACTGTGCCACCAGGGGAGTCCCTGGCAGGTGGATTCTTAACCACTGCGCCACCAGGGAAGTCCCTCTAAGACAATGTTTACTTTCAAGAATCAGCAGTAACAGGGACTTCCCTGCTGGCGCAGTGCTTAAGAATCCACCTGCCAATGCAGGGGACAGGAGGATCCCACATGCCGCGGAACAACTAAGCCCGTGTGCCACAACTACTGAGCCTGCGCTCTAGAGCCTGCAAGCCAGAACTACCAAGCCCGCCTGCCTAGAGCCCATGCTCCACAACAAGAGAAGCCACCGCAATGAGTAGCCTACTCACTGCAACAAAGAGTAGTAGCCCCCGCTCGCCTCAACTAGAGAAAAGCCCACCGGCAGCAACGAAGAACCAACGTAGCCAAAAATAAATAAATAAAAAATAAATTTATAGCAAAAAAAAGAATCAGCAGTGATAAAGAAGTTCTTATTTCCCCATTGCCTTTGAGCAAATATTCAAAGTGCGGACTCTCACTGGGTGGTATTGACTAAATTCCCATGAAAATTCATTAACTTCATCAGCAGACTGAATTACTTTTCAATGCATACACAATCTTCCACATTCTATGTCAGCTGAGGTCAAGTCCTTTTTGCAGTTGGCCTGGGAGGAAAAATAAAAGTAGATGCCAGGAATTTAGGGTATGTGCCAAAAGGGAAAAAAGGCGCCAGCACTGGCAGTCACCAGAAGAATCAGCTCCAGTTTGCCTTGTTTGTTTATCAAATGTCCCGTCACAGGACCAGATTCCCTGCCATTCTATGAATGCATATAGCAAGACTCAACAGTTGTGTCATGGTTCATTGAGGAAACAGCAAGAATTCCAGAATCAAGAGTCAAGCTGTTGTGATACCCATTAATGCATTCGTAAACAAAGAAGCTGTTTATCTGTAGATTTGTGTTCTGATATTTCACAACTGCCTGAGCAGGCTTTGTTCAGTCCATGATAAGTAGATCTCACCCTGGCTCGCTGAGCTTGCCATCTGTTAAATTCAGTCTCAACTACTGTGAATGTCGTTGCCTCTAGTAGATTACAAAAACTAACATTCACTTTCTTTTTCTTTCTTTTTCTTTTAATGAGCAGATAGTGCAGAGAGTTCCCATATATCCCCTCTTCCCTGAACAGTTTTCCCTGCATTAGTGTAGTACATTGGTGACAAACTGATAAATCAATAGTAAGGTCCACAGTTTATATTAGAGTTCATTCTTTGTTCAGTTCTATAGACTTTGACAAATGCACATGTATCCATCATGTATCATACAGTATCATGCAGAATAGTTCCACCTCCCTAAAAATCCCCTGAGCTTCCCTTTTTCATCCCTTCTCCTCTCTCCCCTTGAACACTGGAAACCTCTGATATTTTTACTGTCTCCATAGTCTTGCCTTTTCCAAAATACCATGTAGCTGGAATCATACAGCGCGTAGCCTCTTCGGATTGGCTTCTTTCACCTAGTAATATGCAGTTAAGGTTCCATGTTTTGCATTGCTTGATAGCTCATTTCTTTCTTTTTTTAAAATAAATTTATTTATTTTGTTTTATTTTTTGGCTGCGTTGGGTCTTTGTTGCTGCACGCGGGCTTTTCTCTGGTTGCCACGAGCAGGGGCTAATCTTCGTTGCGGTGCGCTGGCTTCTTATTGCGGTGGCTTCTCTTGTTGCAGAGCACGGGCTCTAGGTGCACAGGCTTCAGTAGTTTTGGCTCGCGGGCTCTAGAGCGCAGGCTCAGTAGTTGTGGCGCGTGAGCTTAGTTGCTCTGTGGCATGTGGGATCTTCCGGGACAAGGGCTCAAACCCGTGTGCCCTGCATTGGCAGGCAGATTCTTAACCACAGCGTCACCAGGGAAGCCCAGCTCATTTCTTTTCATTGCTGAATAATATTCCATTGTTTGGAGGTACTACAGCATGTTTATCCATTCAAGTGACACTGATGTTCACTTCTGACTGATCTGAACAGCTCGTAGAGAGGAATCAGTGGGATGGTTTTATGTTTTCCTTAAGATACTCTAAGGTTCTTTATGTGTGTTTATAAGATATGGGCTGGGGAGAGGGGGAATGAAAGTCACCCATTATTCCAAGACATAACCTCTTAAACAGTTTAGTTTATTTCCTTCCAGTCATTTTTTTACATATTCACGTTTTAAAATGTTGAAGTCACATTATAAATACAATTTTTATCTTGTGTTTCTCACTTACCATTATGAAATTTTGTTGTGGATAGGGGTTCTCTGACAAGATCCCCTCCCCAAGGCTGACAAATGACATATGACCCCCAGCTGCTGGGAATATCAGCTGCTGGCAGCTCACAGCTATGTCCCTCAGTAGGACTTGTTCTTGGCCTTGGCCAAGGTTATGCTCCCTCCCTGGGTGAGCCCATGGCCAATGACTGGCTGATGCATAAATACAGAGACCCTCTTGTCTCAAACTGGGAAAACTCAGAAGAACCATGTCAGCTCCAGAGATCCCTGTAGAGTCAGGTGAGGCCTCAGTGACAACTACACTGCAAATCAGCTTCTCCCTCTATCCAATCCTTCCTTCTTTACTTTTAATCTGAGAACACTCCGCATATAGCTCATCAACTCTGTTTCAAGGGATCTAAGACAGTTGTCACCAGAAATGGTCTTAGGAAGCAGACTCTAACACTGGATTCTGTAGCTGGATATCTCACAGCAATCCCTTAGGCAATGAGTACCCTTTCACTGGTGGTAGTTGGAGCATGGAGAGCCCTTGGTGTGCTGTGGTGATGCAATTATTAAAACTTTCACAAATGGTAAAATTGGGATGGGATACTGATAGAGGAGGATCTTGATAGGGACAGAGTAAAGGGACAAAGTAGGTGATTAAGTAGTTAATCCCACTAAGGGATCATAAGTAAAATATATATATATATATATATGGGAGACCCCTGTAAGTTAACGATCACTCAAGAAAGCAGGTTTGCTTAACCACAAAACCAAACAGGCTTGCCTAGCAACAAAACCATGCAAGAGAAGCATGAGACATGCCCCAAAACCATAAAACAATGGTGGAATGAGACCCACATCCTGCCCAGTGAGCTCAGTAGGTTAATGATTCCTAGGACATGCTACTCTGCTCACACTAAAAACAAAAATATAAGGTGACATTGTACTGAAACCTGAGGCGATTTACCATATTTTAGTATATGCTACTGCCTTTTTGCTCATTTCCATTGCCCCATGACAGTCCCGGTTTGTCCATGTAGGGACAAGAAAACTCCCCTGCCCAACGTGGAGGAGGAGCTGATGATGGAAGCTTCACATCTACTCAAGAATGATGAAGGAGGGGCTTCCCTGGTGGCGCAGTGGTTGAGAGTCCACCTGCCGATGCAGGGGACACGGGTTCGTGCCCCGGTCCGGGAAGATCCCACATGCCACAGAGCGGCTGGGCCCGTGAGCCATGGCTGCTAAGCCTGCGTGTCCGGAGCCTGTGCTCCACAACGGGAGAGGCCACAACAGTGAGAGGCCCGCATACCGCAAAAAAAAAAAAAAAAAAAAAGAATGATGAAGGAGGTGGTCTTCTCCCCCTCCCCCTCCCTATTCTTCCTTTGATTACAAAACTGTAGCCCACTAAGCTCTCGGGGCAGCACCGTCTTGCCTGCCCACTTGTAAGCCTCGCAAGCATCCTATTCTAATAAAACACTTATCTATCACCTTGCCTCTCACTGAATTCTTTCTGCACTGAGACATAGAGAACCAGAGCGCCCAGAAATGCATTTCTGTGGGTTCATTCTGGTCATGTAAGGCCTTTGCTGAGAAATTCACGGATAGTCTTGTAGGGGGTTCCCTTGTAAGTTACAACCTTCTTTTCTCTTGCTGTTTTTAAGATTCTCTCTTTGCTTTGATTTTGACAGCTTTATTACAATGGGTCTTAGAGAATATATCTTTACATCAACTTTGTTTGGGGACCTATTCACTTCATGAACTTGGATGTCCAAATCTCTCCCCACATTTGGAAAGTTCTCAGCCATTTTGTCTTTAAATAAGCTTTCCACCCCTTTCTCCCTCTCTTCTTCTGAGACTCCCATAATTTGCAGATCATTTCTTTTGATGGAGGCCCAAAAATCATGCAGGCTTTCTTCAGTCTTTTTTAATTTTAAAAAAACTTTCCCCTCTGGATAATTCCATAGTTATTATCTTTTAATTCACAGATTTTTTCTCTTTAATTCATTCTGCTGTTGATGCTCTCTATTGCATTTTTTATTTCATTCATTGTATTTTTGTCCTTTTTAATGATTTCTGTGTCTTTGTTAAACGTCTCATTTTGTTTGTGCATTGTTTTCCTGATTTTGTTAAACTGTCTTTCTGTGTTTTCTTGTAGCTCATTGAGCTTATTTAAAACAGCTCTTTTCACATCTTTATTGGGTAGATCTCCAGGTCTTGGGTTCAGTCACTGGAAGAATTATTGTGATCTTTTGGTGACATCAAATTTCCCTGATATTCATGTTCCTTGAAGGCTTGCATTGCTCTCTTTGCATCTGAAGTTGCTGTCACCCCCTCTGGTCTTCACTGACTGACTTCAGGAAAGAATTACCTTCCTTCAGCCCCACTAGGGATGCTGAGGTTTCCTCAGACTGGCTGTGGATATTCCTGCTCTACCCTTATTGCTCCCTCTTGTGGCAGGATTCTTAAGCTTGTATGCCTACCCTCAATCTTGCAATACACCAGGCTGAGCGCTGACAGCCTCCCTTTTGCTCTCAGGACAGTACTAAACCTCAATTTTGTGTTCTCTCCCTGGCTGGGCAGTATGGTCCAGTTTTCTGTGTGCGCTCACTAGCCATCTGCCAAGGCTTGCTCATGCCACCATCACAGGTATGCACAGGGAGCTGACCACAGGATGGGGAAGTGAGTGGGTGAGGCACCCAGAGCACTGGGGGTGCAACAGGCCAGCTGGGGTATCAGTGGATGAGGCATCCCCAGGGGCTCATTGGTGGGCTTCCTGACGGAGTCCCACAGTTAACAGGATGCAGTTAGCAGGATCCATGTCCTTTCAAGGCCCTCCAAGTCCTAGCTGCATCCCTCCCAGCTGCTCCCCCACTACCCCCACCTCCAGTCATTCAACTCATGACTGAGTACTCTGGATGGGTCAAAAGAGAAATGGACCTCTTTGGCAGCATCCCACATAGCTGGGGAGGCTGGGTGGTCACTCACTGTCTCACTTCCCACATGGGAGAAATTACAGTCTGAGGAGGGTTCTCACCAAGGTCTGTACGCCTATTATCTGATGCATGGATGAACAAGACTCCCCTGGACCTCCTGACCTATGGTGCTGGATCCCACATCTCCCACAAAGGTACTTTTTCCATAGATAGGTGCTAAATTGTTGTTGAGGGGGGTAATACAAGTGAAGGACATCTTGTTGGGCCATCTTGTTGACATCACTCGATAAATTTAATTTATCTAAACTTAGTCTACACACACTCCTATTTTAAACAATACAAAAACTTAGACTGTTTTCAATCTAATCAGCCCTTCCAAACATATTTTATTTTTGTTCAATATTTTAATTCTACTTGTTTTGTGATTTTTCTACATCATTAGACATTAATTATTGTTTAACTCAATCATTGTTTGTTTAGATATTCACATATTTAAGGATTTGTTTCATTCTTCTTGCAGTGGACTGTCCCTCAAATATTTTTGTGTACCCTAAGTGCATCTTCAGAATTTCCTTTAGTGTAAAATGTTTATTACAAAGGCTCTGATTTTTTCATTTGACCAAACAATATTTTTATTTTTCCCTCTTTCCCTCTTGATAGTTTCACGATGTATGCAATTCTAGGTTGACAGTTACTATCTCTCAGAATACTGAAGATAATATTCCATTGTCCTCTAGATACCATTTTGGAGATATCCACTGTGAGTTCTGTAGTTCCTTTGTGTTAGTCTGTCTTTACATGTTGACTATTTTTAAGACCTCTCCGTAGTCTTTGGTATTCTTCAGTTCCACTACTATCTGTCTAAGGAAAATTTTGCTTATATTGCTGTAAATTCATTGAGCTCCTTAAGTCTGAAGTATGCACGTATGTTTCATCAATTCTGAAAATGTTTCAGTCATTATCTCTTCAAACTTTGCCTCTCTTTCATTCTCTCTGTTCTTCCTCCTAGAAGTCCAATTAGACGTAAGTTAGACCTCCTCATCCTGTCCTTCATGCCTTTTAATCTTTCATATTTTCTACTGCTTTGTCTCTCTGTTATGCATTCTGGATAATTTCTTCAGATCTGTTTTCCTGTTCATGTTTTTATCACCTATATCTAATTTTCTCTTTAAATTTAAACCATCATTTGAGTTTTTTATTTCAATTATTATATTTGTTTTGCATAAAAATTCTATTTGATTGTTTTTCAAGTATGCCTGTTTAACTTTCATAATAACTTGTATCTTATATATATATATATTTCTAACATCTTTATTGACGTATAATTGCTTTACAATGGTGTGTTAGTTTCTGCTTTATAACAAAGTGAATCAGTTATACATTGTATCTTATATTTTTAATCACCACTTTTCTTTCTCTAAATATATTAAACATGCTTAAGTTCCATTTTGTACTTCATAATTCCCATACCTAAAAACTATGTTGGCCTTATTCTGTGGTTTGTTGTTCCTGCTGGCTTTTCCTCAGAGTGCCTTGTCTCCTTAAATGCTTTTTGACGTTGTCTCTGAGCCCACATTCCTCTGAACTTTATTCATGGAAAACTTTGAGGTTTTTGTTTTGATTGCATTTCTCCAAAGAGAATTTAGTTTTGCTTCTTCCAAATTTCTGGAATCATTACCAATCCAGAACTATTTTAAAATAAATTTTGACCTAAAAGTGTTTAGAACCATGCAGGTAGTGTAAATTTGGGTTACAAACTTGAATGAGTGCCAGCTTATGGTTAGGAAGTCTCAAGAGAAAAGTTTCTCCCTTAACCCAACACTGACAAGCAAGCTTCCTTGCTATGTCTCTCTGTAAGGCAATGTACGTTTCTAGTTCATTCATACACTCTGTTGTCTTTTAGTGTCACAACTCCTTCTTTTGGCTTTTGCCTCCTGTTCACCCTACAGCATGTGATCATCAAAATGAAAGCTGGTCCTCATTAAAGAAACGACTGATTCCAGGGTTGGTACACAAAAAAATATGAGACTGGAACATTTTGTTATATCAGAAAGTAATAAATTGCTCCAAAAAAGATGGGAAGATATAAAAAAAAATTAAATTATATAAAACAAAGGAACCAGAATGAAGGGATTCTCACAGCTCACATCTGGGAAAGTTTGACCTCATAATAAATGGTGATAGTGATAGAATAAAATTCACGTAAAGAAATAAGAATCCATGAGTTTATATTGAGATAGATTGCTATATGATAAAGATAGAGAGATAGAGGATAGATAGATAGATAGATAATAGATAGATAGATAGATAATAGATAGACAGATGATAGATAGATACAGACAAAAAATAAAAAACCTTCCTTACAACAGAATGTCGACAAATAAATGCCGACCAGAAACAATGATATAATTAGCTAATCATTTGGCACCCACAATAGTAACAATTATTTCAGATAAGAATGAAAAGTAGATACGGAAACTAATGGGTAGAAGTATGACAAGAAACAGGATGTTTAGGTAGTCTCAAAATATTTCACAAGAGACACTTATTAATTACAAAAGGAAAAAGAACAACTTTATAATGGAGAAACCTGGCAGATAGCACCTTCAGCAAGGAATCACAAACGAAAAATGGATATCATGTGCTTCTGTCTGTGATGCACTGAGAAGGACACATCATTTCTGTAACGTCCTTGCCAAATACGTATAAGCTAAGTCCAATCATGAGGAAACATCAGACAAATACAAATTGAGGGAAATTTTACAAAATAACTGACGTATGCTCTTCAGAAATATCAAGACCACGGAAAGATAAACACTGTAGAACTGTTCCTGATTAAAGGAGACTAACAAGACAAAAAAAACAAACACAGCCTGTGATCCTGGGTTGGATGTTGGATCAGAAGATTTTTGTTGTTATTGTTATAAAGGACTTTATTGGGACAACTAGAAAAATTTGAATGAGATCTATAGAACAGATGGTAATATTGTATTCATGTTAATTTTATGACTTTGATCATTGTACTGTTGTTATGTAAGAGAATGTTCCTGTTTGTAAGGGAAATAGAGAGAGAGAGAGAGAGAGAGAGAAGGAGAAGGAGAAGAAGAAGGAGAAAAGGAGGAAGAATAGACAGACTGATATAGATATTGATGTAGATATAAAGAGGAGGAAGGAAGAAGAAAGCAAAGGGGGTAAAATGTTAACCACATGAACAAATGGGAATCTGGGTGAAGAATATACTCCAAGACTCTTTATGCCACTGTACCATTTGGAACATTTTTGTAGGTCTAAAATTATTTCAAAATAAAAAGTTTTAAAGAAATGAAAGCTGACAGACCAAGCTCAGATCCAGGACTGTCATCAGGGCCTGGGTGGGTCCAGATCCCCACTCTCGCCCATCTCTCAGAGGGAGGCTGTGCTGGAGCAGAGGGTGGCTGAGAACAACCAGCGCTGAAAGGACTCAGAATCAACAGAGCTAGGAAATGATGCGGACTGAGTGAGCCATGAGGCCAGGGACAATGACAGTGCAAGCAGACTCATCAACTCCAACAAGAATCACAAGAATATGCTGACTACAAACAACAGATTAGCAGAGGCTCTTGGAGAAACAATACTCTGTACAATAGTTTACAAGCTAACCAGTTTCTTATATTAACTTCAGATTTGGGGAAAGAAAGAGCAAATAAATCCATTGCCATTTAATGTGAACTCACTTGATTTATTAAGACTTGTTGAAACTCTCCCAATACATTTTTTTTTTTTTGGCCCCGCAGCATGTGGGATCTTAGTTCCCCAACCAGGGATGGAACCCTGCCCCCTGCAGTGGAAGCGTGGAGTCTTAACCACTGGACCACCAGAGAAGTCCCTCTCTCAACATATCTTGGTCTAAATTCTCTAGAACAGTGCTGTCTAGTGCAGTAGTCATCAGGTCTGGGAGGCTATTCTAATTTAAATTATTAAAAAAATAAATAAACATTTAAAATTCAGTTCCTTAGGCTCATCAGCCACATTTCAAGTACTCAATAGTCACACGTGGTTAGCGGCTCATAGCTACTATACTGCACAGTATAGATAGTGAACACTTCCATCCCTACAGAAAATTCTGGACACTCTGTAAATCTGCAGAAAACATTGTACATTACTATTCCAGAAGCAGAAGAGCTCATCATTGATGAAGATAGCTGTGATTTTTTATTTCATTGTCTTTGACTCATGGTAAACAGGCAAAACATGGGAAATACTTTCAATAAAGCCCAAACATTCCACTTCCTGTTGAATTCAATACCAGGAGAGTTCTTTTTGCCAAAGAGGAGAGACTCATCCAGAAGAAATAGGAGTAATAAAGAACCTTGAGACTGTTGCAAACATTGTCGAGAAGATTCTGATGTTCCTATGTCCTCTCACTTTTTGGTTGACCCACATTTCTCCCCATCCTCCACCCCCACTCTGCACTATGGAAAATACTGTACATGTTTCATTCACTATAGAGAATGGTTTGGCAAGAAAGCCTTGACCAAGACAAATTTCCAACAATATAGTATTAACCAAGGAAGTAAGGAAATTGACCTAAACATCCAAATTAGGAGCTAAGGAGTTATAGCTCTGAGTTATTAAGACTGGAAGGGAATTGTGAGATACTAAACTTTCATAGCCTATGATCACTTCATGTCAGAGCTGACAAAGCCTGATTGCTCAATGCAAGCTGAAGTGAACATGTCTCCAGTGGATATCTTCAATACATTCAAATGGAATCCAAAAATTAAAAAGAAATGCAGAGTTTAATACCACATATGCAACACGTGAAAGCATGCAAAATAATACCAGAGATTGTTTTTAATATAATATATGCAATAAAACATAAATATTTGCATGGTAATAATAAATACCAACTTCAAATAGTGGTTAGCTTTAAAGAGATAGGGAGTAGAAAACATCAGGAAGGGAGACGGAGAGCTTCAACTAGATATATTAATATTTTCTTTAAAAAATCTGTCGCAATTGCTGGGGAAGATGGCGGAAGAGTAAGACGCGGAGACCACCTTCCTCCCCACAGATACACCAGAAATACATCTACACGTGGAACAACTCCTACAGAACACCTACTGAATGCTGGCAGAAGACCTCAGACCTCCCAAAAGGCAAGAAACCCCCACCACCACCACCACGTACCTGGCTAGGGCAAAAGAAAAAAGAATAAACAGAGACAAAAGGATAGGTATGGGACCTGCACCAGTGGGAGGGAGCTGTGAAGGAGGAAAGGTTCCCACACACTAGGCAGCCTCTTCGCGGGGGGAGACTGCGGGTGGCGGAGGGGGAAAGCTTCGGAGCCGCGGAAGAAAACACAGCAACAGGGGTGCGGCGGGTAAAGCGGCGAGATTCCCCCACAGAGGATCAGTGCTGACCAGTACTCACCAGCCGGAGAGGCTTGTCTGCTCACCCGCCGGGGCGGGCGGGGCTGGGAGCTGAGGCTCGGGCTTCAGTCGGAGCGCCAGGAGAGGACTGGGGTTGGCAGTGTGAACACATCCTGCAGGGGGTTAGTGCGCCACGGCTAGCCGGGAGGGAGTCCGGGAAAAAGTCTGGAGCTGCCGAAGAGGCAAGAGACTTTTTCTTCCCTCTTTGTTTCCTGGTGCGCGAGGAGAGGGGATTAAGAACGCTGCTTAAAGGAGCTCCAGAGACGGGCGCGAGCCGCGGCTAAAAGCGTGGGCCCCAGAGACGGGCAGGAGACGCTAAGGCTGCTGCTGCCGCCACCAAGAAGCCTGTGTGCGAGCACAGGTCACTATCCACACCTCCCCTTCCGGGGAGCCTGTGCAGCCCGCCACTGCCAGGGTTCCGGGATCCAAGGACAAGTCCCCCGGAAGAACGCACGGCGCGCCTCAGGCTGGTGCAACGTCACGCCGGCCTCTGCCGCCGCAGGTCCGACCCGCCCTCCGTGCCCCTCCCTCCCCGCAGCCTGAGTGAGCCAGAGCCCCCGAATCAGCGGCTGCTTTAACCCTATCCTGTCTGAGCGAAGAACAGACGCCCTCCGGTGACCTACACGCACAGGCGGGGCCAAATCCAAAACTGAGCCCCTGGGAGCTGTGAGAACAAAGAAGAGAAAAGGAAATCTCTCCCAGCAGCCTCAGGAGCAGCGGATTAAATCTCCACAATCAACTTGATGTACCCTGCATCTGTGGAAGACATGAATAGACAACCAATCATCCCAAATTAAGGAGGTGGACTCTGAGAGGAAGATTTATGTTTTTTTTCCCCATTTCCTCTTTTTGTGAGTGTGTATGTGTATGCTTCTGTGTGAGATTTTGTCTGTATAGCTTTGCTTCCACCATTTGTCCTAGGGTTCTATCCGTCCATTTTTTGTTTTTGTAATTTTTTTCCTTAATTATTTTTATTTTAATAATTTATTTATTTTATTTTACCTTTTATTCTTTCTTTCTTTCTTTCCCTCCTTCCCTCCTTTAGACAACGAATCATCCCAAATTGAGGAGGTGGAATTTGAGAGCAAGATTTATGATTTTTTCCCTTTTTCCTCTTTTTGTGAGTGTGTATGTGTATGCTTCTGTGTGAGATTTTGTCTGTATAGCTTTGCTTCCACCATTTGTCCTAGGGTTCTATCCGTCCGTTTTTGGTTTTTTTTTAATTTTTTTCTTTTTTTTTCTCTTAAAAATTATTTTTTTATTTTAATAACTTAAAATTTAAGTTTATTTTATTTCACTTTATCTTCTTTCTTTCTTTTGTACCTTCCTTCCTTCCTTCCTCCCTCCCTCCCTCCTTTCTTTCTTTCTTTCTTTCTACTAATTCTTTCTTTCTACTTTATCTCCCTTTTATTCTGAGTCGTGTGGATGAAAGGCTCTTAGTGCTGCAGCCAGGAGTCAGTGCTGTGCCTCTAGGTGGGAGAGCCAACTTCAGGACACTGGTCCACAAGAGACCGCCCAGCTCCACATAATATCAAACGGCGAAAATCTCCCAGAGATCTCCATCTCAACACAAGCACCCAGCTTCACTCAACGACCAGCAAGCTGCAGTGCTGGACATCCTATGCCAAACAACTAGCAAGACAGGAACACAACCCCACCCATTAGCAGAAAGGCTGCCTAAAATCATAATAAGTCCACAGATACCCCAAAACACACCACCAGACGTCAACCTGCCCACCAGAAAGACAAGATCCAGCCTCATCCACCGGAACACAGGCACTAGTCCCCTCCACCAGGAAGCCTACACAACCCACTGAACCAACCTTAGCCACTGGGGACAGACACCAAAAACAACGGGAACTACGAACCTGCAGCCTGCAAAAAGGAGACCCAAACACAGTAAGATAAGCAAAATGAGAAGACAGAAAAACACACAGCAGATGAAGGAGCAAGATAAAAACCCACCAGACCTAACAAATGAAGAAGAAATAGGCAGTCTACCTGAAAAAGAATTCAGAATAATGACAGTAAAGATGATCCAGAATCTTGGAAATAGAATAGACAAAATGCAAGAAACATTTAACCAGGACCTAGAAGAACAAAAGATGAAACAAACAATGATAAACAACACCATAAATGAAATTAAAAATACTCTAGATGGGATCAATAGCAGAATAACTGAGGCAGAAGAACAGATAAGTGACCTGGAAGATAAATTAGTGGAAATAACTACTGCAGAGCAGAATAAAGAAAAAAGAATGAAAAGAACTGAGGACAGTCTCAGAGATCTCTGGGACAACATTAAATGCACCAACATTCGAATTATAGGGTTCCAGAAGAAGAAGAGAAAAAGAAAGGGACTGAGAAAATATTTGAAGAAATTATAGTTGAAAACTTTCCTAATATGGGAAAGGAAATAGTTACTCAAGTCCAGGAAGCACAGAGAGTCACATAGAGGATACATCCAAGGAGAAATACACCAAGACACATATTAATCAAACTGTCAAAAATTAAATACAAAGAAAACATATTAAAAGCAGCAAGGGGAAAATAACACACAAGGGAATCCCCATAAGGTTAACTGCTGATCTTTCAGCAGAAACTCTGGAAGCCAGGAGGGACTGGCAGGACATACTTAAAGTGATGAAGGAGAAAAACCTGCAAGCAAGATTACTCTACCCAGCAAGGATATCATTCAGATTTGATGGAGAAATTAAAGCCTTTACAGACAAGCAAAAGCTGACAGAGTTCAACACCACCAAACCAGCTTTACAACAACTGCTAAAGGAACTTCTCTAGGCAAAAAAAAAAAAAAATAGAAGGAAAAGACCTACAATAACGAACCCAAAACAATTTAGAAAATGGGAATAGGAACATACATATCGATAATTACCTTAAATGTAAATGGACTAAATGCTCCCACCAAAAGACACAGATTGGCTGAATGGATACAAAAACAAGACCCATATATTTGCTGTCTACAAGAGACCCACTTCAGACCTAGAGACACATACAGACTGAAAGTAAGGGGATGGAAAAATATATTTCATGCAAATGGAAACCAAAAGAAAGCTGGAGTAGCAATTCTCATATCAGACAAAGTAGACTTTAAAATAAAGACTATCAGAAGAGACAAAGAAGGACACTACATAATGATCAAGGGATCGATCCAAGAAGAAGGTATAACAATTGTAAATATTTATGCACCCAACATAGGAGCACCTCAATACATAAGGCAAATACTAACAGCCATAAAAGGGGAAATCAATGGTAACACATTCATAGTAGGGGACTTTAACACCCCACTTTCACCAATGGACAGATGATCCAAAATGAAAATAAATAAGCAATCACAAGCTTTAAATGATACATTAAACAAGATGGACTTAATTGATATTTATAGGACATTCCATCCAAAAACAACAGAATACACATTCTTCTCAAGTGCTCATGGAACATTCTCCAGGATAGATCATATCTTGGGTCACAAATCAAGCCTTGGTAAATTTAAGAAAATTGAAATTTTATCAAGTATCTTTTCCGACCACAATGCTATGAGACTAAATATCAATTACAGGAAAAGATCTGTAAAAAATACAAACACATGGAGGCTAAACAATACACTACTTAATAACGAAGTGATCACTGAAGAAATCAAACAGGAAATTTAAAAATATCTAGAAACAAATGACAATGGAGACACGATGACCCAAAATCTATGGGATGCAGCAAAAGCAGTTCTAAGAGGGAAGTTTATAGCAATACAATTCTACCTTAAGAAACAGGAAACATCTCGAATAAACAACCTAACCTTGCACCTAAAGCAATTAGAGAAAGAAGAAAAAAAAACCCCAAAGTTAGCAGAAGGAAAGAAATCATAAAGATCAGATCAGAAATAAATGAAAAAGAAATGAAGGAAACGATAGCAAAGATCAATAAAACTAAAAGCTGGTTCTTTGAGAAGATAAACAAAATTGATAACCCATTAGCCAGACTCATCAAGAAAAAAAGGGAGAAGACTCAAATCAATAAAATTAGAAATGAGAAAGGAGAAGTAACAACTGACACTGCAGAAATACAAAAGATCATGAGACATTACTACAAGAAACTCTATGCCAATAAAATGGACAACCTGGAAGAAATGGACAAATTCTTAGAAATGTACAACCTGCCAAGACTGAATCAGGAAGAAATAGAAAATATGAACAGACCAATCACAAGCACTGAAATTGAAACTGTGATTAAAAATCTTCCAACAAAGAAAAGCCCAGGACCAGATGGCTTCACAGGCGAATTCTATCAAACATTTAGAGAAGAGCTAACACCTATCCTTCTCAAACTCTTCCAGAATATAGCAGAGGGAGGAACACTCCCAAACTCATTCTACGAGGCCACCATCACCCTGATACCAACACCAGACAAGGATGTCACAAAGAAAGAAAACTACAGGCCAATATCACTGATGAACATAGATGCAAAAATCCTCAACAAAATACTAGCAAACAGAATCCAACAGCACATTAAACGGATCATACATCATGATCAAGTGGGGTTTATTCCAGGAATGCAAGGATTCTTCAATATACGCAAATCTATCAATGTGATAAACCATATTAACAAATTGAAGGAGAAAAACCATATGATCATCTCAATAGATGCAGAGAAAGCTTTTGACAAAATTCAACACCAAATTATGATTAAAAACCCTGCAGAAAGTAGGCATAGAGGGAACTTTCCTCAACATAATAAAGGCCATATATGACAAACCCACAGCCAACATTGTCCTCAATGGTGAAAAACTGAAAGCATTTCCACTAAGATCAGGAACAAGACAAGGTTGCCCACTCTCATCATTCTTATTCAACATAGTTTTAGAAGTTTTAGCCACAGCAATCAGAGAAGAAAAGGAAATAAAAGAAATCCAAATCGGAAAAGAAGAAATAAAGCTGTCACTGTTTGCAAATGACATGATACTATACATAGAGAATCCTAAAGATGCTACCAGAAAACTACTACAGCTAATCAATGAATTTGGTAAAGTAACAGGATGCAAAATTAATGCACAGAAATCTCTGGCATTCCTATACACTAATGATGAAAAATCTGAGAGTGAAATCAAGAAAACACTCCCATTTACCATTACAACAAAAAGAATAAAATATCTAGAAATAAACCTACCTAAGGAGACAAAAGACCTGTATGCAGAAAATTATAAGACACTGATGAAAGAAATTAAAGATGATACAAATAGATGGAGAGATATACCATGTTCTTGGATTGGAAAAATCAACATTGTGAAAATGACTCTACTACCCAAAGCAATCTACAGGTTCAATGCAATCCCTATTAAACTACCACTGGCATTTTTTACAGAACTAGAACAAAAAATTTCACAATTTATATGGAAACACAAAAGACCCCGAGTAGCCAAAGCAATCTTGAGAACGAAAAACAGAGCTGGAGGAATCAGGCTCCCTGACTTCAGACTATACTACAAAGCTACAGTAATCAAGACAGTATGGTACTGGCACAAAAACAGAAAGATAGATCAATGGAACAGTATAGAAAGCCCAGAGATAAACCCACGCACATATGGTCACCTTATCTTTGATAAAGGAGGCAGAAATGTACAATGCAGAAAGGACAGCCTCTTCAATAAGTGGTGCTGGGAAAACTGGACAGGTACATGTAAAAGTATGAGATTAGATCATTCCCTAACACCATACACAAAAATAAGCTCAAAATGGATTAAAGACCTAAATGTAAGGACAGAAACTATCAAACTCTTAGAGGAAAACATAGGCAGGACACTCGATGACATAAATCACAGCAAGATCCTTTTTGACCCACCTCCTAGGGAAATGGAAATAAAAATAAACAAATGGGACCTAATGAAACTTCAAAGCTTTTGCACAGCAAAGGAAACCATAAACAAGACAAAAAGACAACCCTCAGAATGGGAGAAAATATTTGCAAATGAAGCAACTGACAAAGGATTAATCTCCAAAATTTATAAGCAGCTCATGCAGCTCAATAACAAAAAAACAAACAACCCAATCCAAAAATGGGCAGAAGACCTAAGTAGACATTTCTCCAAAGAAGATGTACAGTCTGCCAACAAACACATGAAAGAATGCTCAACATCATTAATCATTAGAGAAATGCAAATCAAAACTACGGATATCATCTATTAGATGATATCTAACTATTAGATATCATCTCACACCAGTCAGAATGGCCATCATCAAAAAATCTAGAAACAGTAAATGCTGGAGAGGGTGTGGAGACAAGGGAACCCTCTTGCACTGTTGGTGGGAATGTAAATTGATACATGAATGGATAAAGACAATGTGGCACATATATACAATGGAATATTACTCAGCCATAAAAAGAAACGAAATTGAGCTATTTGTAATGAGGTGGATAGACCTAGAGTCTGTCATACAGAGTGAAGTAAGTCAGAAAGAGAAAGACAAATACCATATGCTAACACATATATATGGAATTTAAGAAAAAAATGTCATGAAGAACCTAGGGGTAAGACAGGAATAAAGACACAGACCTACTAGAGAATGGACTTGAGGATATGGGGAGGGGGAAGGCTAAGCTGTGACAAAGAGAGAGAGAGGCATGGACATATATACACAAACAAACGTAAGGTAGATAGCTAGTGGGAAGCAGCTGCATAGCACGGGGAGATCAGCTTGGTGCTTTGTGACCGCCTGGAGGGGTGGGATAGGGAGGGTGGGAGGGAAGGAGACGCAAGAGGGAAGAGATATGGGAACATATGTATATGTATAACTGATTCACTTTGTTATACAGCAGAAACTAACACACCATTGTAAAGCAATTATACTCCAATAAAGATGTAAAAAAAAAAATCTGGTGCAAGAGTGACTCAACGTTAGGGTCTTATAGAACCATCAGTGGGTACAGAAGGTATCAGATATGCTATATTTGGAATGTTTCTGTTTGTTTGAAATGTTTCATAACAAAAGAAAAGTTTAATAAAATAAATTCTACTTCTCTCACTTCATATTTGTGTGATTTCCAGCCTCGCTTTTTTCTAACTACAAACAAGATCGATATAATACCTACTGGGTGGGCTGTTGTGAGAAGCTCGGGAGACACTCAATAACCAATCAAGACACCTGCATGGAGTCTGGAAGGAGGCCCCAGGAGTGGCCGGGTACCAGGATATGTGGTGGTCCAGACCAGCCCATCGAACATGTGGCATACAGTCATCACACTCTACTCAAAGAATAGATATGGTCCATTTTCCTTTGGACCGGAGCAGATTGGAGGAATGAAGCTGGGTCCTGACGTTCCAGTGAAAACAGAAAGGTTTGGATTTGTAAGCCTCTCTGCTTACTTTGGCTGGCCAAGCTTGCTGTTTCCACATTTGTCCTCAGGTCAGGGGAAGTCAAATACATGGATGTGAATGTACACAGTGGTTCCTGCACATCAGCACTTCAGGAACCCAGATCCAACCCAGCAGATCTACAGGGCTGACCACCACCTGCAGGCACTGGAGCAGACTAGAGACTGAAAGCAGCTGAGAGAAGAGAAGCCACTTTGTTTTTATTTTTATTTTTTCTTGAAGTATAGTTGTTTTAAAATGCTGTGTTTGGGACTTCCCTGGTGGCGCAGTGGTTAAGAATCCGCCTGCCAATGCAGGGGACGCGGGTTCGAGCCCTGGTCCGGGAAAATCCCGCGAGCCGCGGAGCAACTAAGCCCGTGCGCCACAGCTACTGAAGCCCGCGTGCCTAGAGCCCGTGCTCCACAACAAGAGAAGACACCGCCATGAGAAGCCCGAGCACTGCAAGGAAGCGTAGCCCCTGCTCGCCACAACTGGAGAAAGCCTGTGCGCAGCAGTGAAGACCCATTGCAGCCAAAAATAAATTAATTAATTAAAAATAAAATAAAAATAAAATGTGTTAGTTTCTGGTTTACAGAAAAGTGATTCAAATATATATTGATATATATATTCTTTTACATATTCTTTTCCATTGTGCTTTATTACAGGATATCAAAGATAGTTCCCTGTGCTATACAGTAGGACACTCTTGTTTATTTATTTTATATATAGTAATTCTCATGTGCTAATCCCAAATTCCTGATTTATACTTCCTCCTTCCCCCCTTTCCCTTTGGTAACCATAAGTTTGTTTTCAATGTTTGTGAGTCTGTTTCTGTTTTGTAAATAAATTCATTTGTAGCATATTTGAGATTCCACATACGAGCAATATCATATGACAGTTGTCTTTCTCTGTCTGACTTACTTCACTTAGTATCATCATCTCTAGGTCCCTCCATGTTGCTGCAAACAGCATTATTTCATTCCTTTTGTTGGCTGAGTTGTATTCCATCACATATATGCACCACATGACAAGCCACTTTGGAATGGCTCCTGCCCCTCCCTCATCCACCCTCTATGGTGCCCTCGGTCACTCAACTCATGGTCAAGCGTACTCTCTCCTCCCCAATACTTCTGAATGCTCTCCTCCCTGCTGCCCCTTTCTTCTCTTCCTCCTGGAGTCCTCATTTCTGGGAAAACTCTTTTTTGCATCATGGCTTCACCCCTGGCCTCCTCGTCTTGCCTTTCAGAGACCTGCTGTTCCCTGAGGCCACCTCCCTTCAGCCCTCATCCCCAAACACCACAGGGTCCAGTGGGGGTGCTGGAATGTTCCTAACTTCTCCCACACTCCTCCACCTCTTCTCAAGGATGTCATCAGACAACTTTCCAGGCATGTTCCTCATACATTCTGATGCTTCCCAGGACTTTGACCTTGGTTCTCCTCATACCACATACTCTTCATATCCACCCCCATGATTTCATTTTCCTTATGAGCCAGTGACTCCCAGCTCTGTACCTCCCACACAGATGTCTCCCCCATGTTCCAGACTCATCTTTCCAAACACTGCTGGACTTGACTACCTGGATATTGTACAGTCGCCTCATTTGCACCATGTTCAACACAGACTCATTCTCTGCCTCTCTGCTCTCCCAAGCACGCTCATCATGTACTCCTGGATACAACAAACAAACCACCAGGACCCAGCCAGCCAATCTTGACCCCATCTTCTCCTAACTCCCATGTCTTGTCAGTGTCCAAGTTCTGTTGATTCTGCCTCTGAAATAACTTTCATAATTGCCTCTTCCATTGCAGCCCTATTTCCCTTCTAAACTCAGGAGCCCTCATCCATTGCCTGACACATGGTGCAATCATCCCCTAACTTGCTCTCTGAGCTCCCTGACTCTGGCCTAACAGCCTTCCAAACGATAGCTCCAGAGTTACGTCTCTAAAACACAACACTGATCACATCACTCCCCTACCTTAAAGTGTGTCTGAAGGAACAAACCCAAACCCCTTGATAGAGTCCTTGACCATCTAACCCCTGAACAAAAAGAATAAGCTCTAGGGCCAGACTGGTAGGGATCCTCACTCAATGAGAGAGGAATCAGTCCAGACTAAAGCAAGACAACAGAGGCCACCAGAGAACAAAAATCAAGGAAAAGGATGTATTCTATATATATTCTATTCTTAGTTAGAAACTTAAGCTTGTAATTCAGGCAGACAATGGAAGAGAAAAGAAAGGCAGTTAAAAATTCCAGGAAAATATAAAAACTGAACAAAAAATGAAATGTAATCAAAATGCTCTAGTTGAGTATACAATGAAAATATTTACATATTCATAATCTTTTAAATTGTTTTTATTAATTTGTAACTTTTGAATCAACATATAGGCAAAACATGAAAATTAATTTTAGTTATAGTAATTAATGTATTGATTTTAAAAACACAAAGGAAAAATTACAGATGACAAGCTGAGAAGTATAAATGAACAAGAGATATAAATGAAAAAGAAGAGAAGTAAATATATACACACATACGTGTATATGTATATATATAGTTTAAAAATGCTATGTATGGTTGGTAGAACAAGAACTAAAGAGGTGACCAAAGTATTTAAAGTTATACAGATAGTTAATGGAGGAACTAAAAATAATGCTATAACTATAGTTGGAGAGTTATAACTAAGTTCAGTCTTCATCTATTACAGCAAGAAGCCATTAGATAATGTCTAAATTTAATAAATCAAGAAGGGCTAACAAGAAAAAATGCTCAACATTGTTAATTATTAGAGAAATGCAAATCAAAACTACAATGAGGTATCACCTCACACCAGTCAGAATGGCCATCATTAAAAAGTCTACAAATAATAAATGCTGGAGAGGGTGTGGAGAAAAGGGAACCTTCCTACACTGTTAATAGGAATGTAAATTGGTGCAGCCACTGAGGAGAACAGTATGGATGTTCCTTAAAAAACTAAATATAGAGTTGCTATATGATCCAGCAATCCCACTCCTGGATAGGCATATCTACAGAAAACTCTAATTCAAAAATATACATGCACCCCAATGTTCATAGCAGCACTATTTACAATAGCCAAGACATGGACGCAACCTAAATGTTCATCAACAAATGAATGGATAAAAAAGATGTGACAAAGATATACAATGGAATATTATTCAGCCATAAAAAAGAATGAAACAATGCCATTCGCAGCAACATGGGTGGCTCATACTAAGTGAAGTAAGCCAGACAGAGAAAGACAAGTACTGTTTCATATGGTATCCCTTATATGTAAAATCTAAAAAAAAAAAAAAAGATACAAATGAACTTATGTACAAAACACACAGAAAACAAATACACATAGAAAACAAACTTATGGTTACCAAAAGCGAAGGGGTGGGGAGGGATAAATTAGGAGTTTGGGATTAACATATACACACTCTTATATACAAAATAGATAACCAACAAGAACCTGCTGTATAGCACAGGGAACTATACTCAATCTTTTATAATAATTTATAAGGGAGAAGAATCTGAAAAAGAACACACACACACACACACATAAAACTGAATCACTGTGCTGTACACCTGAAACTAACACAACATTGTAAATCAACTGTCATTTCTCAAGGAGGTTGAGAAATTAAGATGAGTTGAACCCTCAGATGCTCTTTCATGCCACACAACTGGGCAGCTGCCAGTGGAAATTTTGTCATCATACTGATGAAAACACAGAACACTGAGCTAACGAGAATATTGATAACAGTATACCAGAAGGAGAGGGGAGGCGAAGTGTGCATTTGGTATGGTGGGGGCCGGGGTAAGTGATAGGAAAGAAAATTAAAGCTTCGTCTTTTTTTTAAATGGGAGTCAATAGTGAATGCCTAAAAGTGAATAGTCAAAAATAGTGCAAGCAAACGAGTTAGAGATATGGTGGGGAATCTCACCCTAACTGAAAGCGGTTGCCCCTGGGAAGTGAGGCGGGAGTGGTTTCAGGAAGTTTTTCTTGGAAATGTTTCTTATCCTCCCCTTTCTACAACGGCTTTGTTGAGATATAATTGACGTTATATTCTTCCATGTAAATTGTGTGATTCAATGGGTTTAATATTTTACAGAGTTGTGTAACCATCACCACAATCTAATTTTAGATCACTAAAATCATCATCCTCAACAGAAACTTGTTCTGCTGTTTTAATAACAAGACTTGTAGAACTATTTCACTCGTTAAACCACGATTAATAAAATAAAATAAAAACTAAATTTAAAAAAGAAAGAAAGCAATGATTAAGCATGGTCGGCGGCAGGACGGGGTGTTTGTGGGGCGATGGCCGGAGAGATGGGAATTTTGTCTGCTTTTCTGTAATGTTGTCTGCTTTTTTATCATAACCATATAAACGTATTGTTTTTACTTTATCACTTTCTTTAAACGTGATAGCAATTCCTTAAGCAAGAACTTAATGGAAAGTGAGGGACTGAATTTGAGGCAGCGTTTGTAGAAGCCCTTCAGAAGCCCTTTAAAGTGAATATTGACCTCCTGGCATCACAGCCGTCTGAAGCAAGAAGGGAGGCACACAGTGAGTGACACCTGTGGGAGCGATGGCTGGGCACTGGGACGTGGGACTGTCCCTGGGCACGGGGCCTGGGGGAGGCGGCCTTTGGGAAGGAGGAGGCAGAGGACCGGTCCTCGGAGGCCACACGCACATCCACCATCAGAGACCCAGGCCAGGGCGTGTGACGCGAAAGGGTGAGTGTTGACGACCCGGGAGAAAAGAGAAATGTGACGTCTGTCATTCCAGCCACAACCTTCTCTCCTTTTAAAGTTTCACATTTTCCTTCACTTTTCAAAAATAAATGACCCCAAGTTGGACTGACTTTTTTTTAAATGCCAAGGAATAGCGCTAGCCACATAAGCGTTGTTCTCACCTCTGCGTTAAGCTCTGTTTCTCATCTGGCGGCCAAGAGAAGTGGCCCTTACTCTGCCAGCAAACTGCCTCTGGGAAGAAAGGAATGGAAAATGTGAGGAAATTTCCTTCCAACATCCCAGAGAATCCTCACCTCAGCATAACCGGGGAGAATTAGCTGCACAATGAACCACACTGGGGAAAAAAGGAAAATGAAATCCTAATTCCTCAGTGCCTGCTGGACAAGGACCCTGTCGTGGGACCTGGATGGAGAGATGGGACTAGCCACCCTGGAAACTATGGGAAATTTGAAGACGTGGTCTCACGGCAAGAGGTGGTAAAGGTTCTCAACCTCCAAAGGTGACCAAGCCTGCCCCGTCGTGACCATCTCTCACTTGTCCCTAAGGACAAACCTCACTGCCCCCTGTTCCCAGGCTGTCAGGGGGGAGCCTTTGTGAACCCACTGGGGCAATGACACTTATGCTCCAGCAAAGCTTATCTCATTGATTTTTTTACCCAGGACGCCTGGGTGAGAGACTTGTTATAATATGGGATGTAAGACAGATAAGTATTAATTGGGAGAAAAGGAAAACAGCCAATAGAATACCTTACTAGGAAGGCAGCCTTGGTAAGGAGATGTGGGACCCGGCTTTGGGCAATACTAAGTGGAACAAATAGCGTGAAGGAAAATAGAGCAAAAGTGATACAATGCAATAAATAAGTGCTAGGAAAAATAAAACTAAAATGATGCAAAGATGTATAGCTTATTTTTCTTTTATTTCATTTTAATCATTGATGACCATTTTATCTTAAATATGTTACTTGAAAATAAGAAAATGTATATGCAATGCAATATGCAACTGAAATACCAAACACAATTTTCAGAACATTTTTGTTCCTAATTATATTCAGGTGAGCCTCTTCTACCAAATGGAGCCTTGAAGAAATGAATGTCTCTCTCTGTCTCTAGGTGATGAAGACACGCAGTGCAGAAATTTGGGGATCAGCCATGTCTGTATTGAAAACCTGTTTCTGCCATACATTGGCTATGTGACCTTAGGAGAGTCACTCCTCCTCTCTGAGCATCAGTTTCCCCATCTGACTCATGGTAATGGTAACAAGAGCTAACACTTTATTTTTTTTTTAACATCTTTATTGGAGTATAATTGCTTTACAATGGTGTGTTAGTTTCTGCTTTATAACAAAGTGAATCAGTTATACATATACATATGTCCCCATCTCTCTTCCCTCTGGGTCTCCCTCCCTCCCACCCTCCCTATCCCACACCTCTAGGTGGTCACAAAGCACCGAGCTGATCTCCCTGTGCTATGCGGCTGCTTCCCACTAGCTATCGATTTTACGTTTGGTAGTGTATATATGTCCATGCCTCTCTCTCACTCTGTCCCAGCTTACCCTTCCCCCTTCCCATATCCTCAAGTCCATTCTCTAGTAGGTATGCATCTTTATTCCCATCTTGCCACTAGGTTCTTCATGACCATTTTTTTTTATGATTCCGTATATATGTGTTAGCATACGGTATTTGTTTTTCTCTTTCTGACTTACTTCACTCTGTATGACAGTCTCTAGGTCCATCCACCTCACTACAAATAACCCAGTTTCATTTCTTTTTACGGCTGAGTAATATTCCATTGTATATATGTGCCACATCTTCTTTATCCATTCATCTGTTGATGGACACTTAGGTTGCTTCCATGTCCTGGCTATTGTAAATAGAGCTGCAATGAACATTTTGGTACATGACTCTTTTTGAATTATGGTTTTCTCAGGGTATATGCCCAGTAGAGGGATTGCTGGGTCATATGGTAGTTCTATTTGTAGTTTTTTAAGGAACCTCCATACTGTTCTCCATAGTGGCTGTATCAATTTACATTCCCACCAACGGTGCAAGAGGGTTCCCTTTTCTCCGCTAATGCTTTATTGATCATTTTCTATGTACCAGTGTTTACACTCTCTACATTTGTCAACACTTTTTATCTTCATGACAAACTTCCATGTATATTGTTATGAGTTGAATTGTGTCCTCCCAAAATTCATATGTTGGAGTCCTACCTCCCTCCCCCCGCACCTCAGAATGTGACCTTATTTGGAGAGGTCATTATAGATGTACTTAGTTAAAATGAGGTCATACTGGAGTAGAATGGACCCCTAATCCAATGTAGCTGATGTCCTTATTTAAAAAAAGGAAATTTGGACACCAACACATGCACACAGAAAGAATAGTATACTGCCACAAGGCAAGGAAATAGCAGAAGCTAGGAGACAGGCCTGGAACAGATCCTTCCCCAGTGTCTTCAGAGGGAGCCTGGCCCTGCTAACACCTTAATCTCAGACTTCTAGCCTACAGAACTCTGAGATAAAAATTTCTAGTTAAGCCACTCCACTTGTGGCACTTTGTTACAGCAGCCCTAAAAGATCTAACAAATATACTATTATCATATTTCTACTTTACAGATGAAAAAACCAAAATGCAAGAGCTGAGAGTCACACAGTAAGTAGCTGAGCTGGGATTTGAACCCAATCAAAACCTTTCCCTTAACTCCTACATTATCACAGTAGTGATATCTAACTTCAGAGAATTGTCATAAGGACCAAGTGACATAATTTATGTCAAACATTTAGCTCTGTGACTAGCACATATTAAGTGCTTAATAAATTTAGCTATCATTGTTTGTTACAATCGCTCTAAGTCCAGGATTATATATTTAATACTTGTCACATTCTCCACTTTAGACACCGTTATCCCCATATTATAGATTAAAAAACTAAGACTCAGAACGAGTGACTTCAATGGGATTTTAAAAACCAGTCTATCTTGCTCCAAAACCCATACTAAACCGTCTGTGTTGTCTATTTATCAATCTCTATCTAACTCTATTCCAGAGAAGAATTTCAACAAGCCTTTTTGCTGGAAAAATTCTAACCAAGCTCACTGACTAGATTATGGTAATTCTTTTGGAGAATTAAGTTGTGAAAGGTCAAGATGGCACCGCCCCTAAGATGATATGGGTCTGGCAGACCTGGAAGCTGCTTGAGTCTCTGCAGTTATAAGTCACAGGGATGAGCAGAGAACCAGGGCACAGAGGATGCTACCAGAAGATATAAACTAAAACCTATTATGTCACTAAAAGTAAACTGCTAGAATTAAGAGAGAAATCCTTCCTTTACAGGGCTTGATGAAAAAATTCTTAAATAAGACCCAAAAGGCACAAACAATAAAGGAAATGATTCATAAATTTGACTCACTCAGAATTTTAAAAATTATTTTAAGCAGAGTAAACAGTAACGAAGAGAAAAACTTGGGCGATTGCATTTACAATGAATATAACCGGCAAAGAAGTGGTCTCCAGAAAACATTTTTAAAACTTCTACAAATCAATAAAAACAAGATAAACTGTACATCAGGAAAAACGGGGACCAGACTTTGAGGTTCCTGCCAGAACTATAAGATACAGGAAGGTTTGCATTTCACATTCTGTTACCCATGAAATATGGGGAGTATGCCTACCCTTCAACCCAGCCACAGAAGCTCCTAAGTGTGCTCCAGGAAACAGGAACCAGAATGTTCTCTGCAGTATTATTTGGAATAGTAAAAAATGAAAGCAACCTAGATGGATAAATAAATGGTGGCATATTCATAAAAATGAACTAGAGCTAGTAGTATCTATCTGGATGAATCTCAGAACACATAATATTGAGTGAAAAAAGAAGTTGTAGAAGCATACATGTGGCATTATCCCATCTCTATAAAGTTTATAAACATGCAAAGTAATGCAATGTATTATTTAAAGCTAAAAGCGTATGTAATAAATCTATGCAGGGGCATGAGAAACACCAACCTCAGAACTAGAAAGAGAGGTGGGTAATGGGATGCAGAGGAAGACACAGTTTCAAATGCACTTTTTTTTATTTCTTAAGCTAAATGATGCATACATGGGTATTGGTAAATTATTCTCTAAGCTTTTAGTAAGTCTGATCTATTTCACTATTTAAAAATAATGGGAAAACTTTTCTAGTAAGAATCCTAAGGGAGTAATATCAGCAAGATGGCCAAAAAATAGGTCCCTTGCTTGTATCCCGCCCCACAACAACAATTCGGCATCCATCCAGATAAAAGTGTCTTTGTGGGAGATGTGGGATCTGTCACCATACGCCAAGGGACCTGAGCAGACTCTCATCCACCCATGTGTCAGGTAGTAGACATACAGACCTCAGTCCTGACGGTGGATCCTACAGTGGTGTGTAAACCAGCTCTAGCCCCTCTCAGCTGTGGTCCAAGAACCCCTGGAGAACACTGTCTTAGACAATCACCCACAGGGGAGAGAGACCTTGTGGAAGTCCAGGCATCCAGCAGAGAAATTCTAGCACAGTGTTGGACCAAAATATATATATAAACCTGGACACATTAGAGAGATCAGTCAGTAAAGAATGGGGGAGGTGACTGCTATTTCAAATGTGAAGATAGCAACACAAGACTTTAAAAAACACAAAAAATCAAGGAAACATGACACCTCCAGAGGATCACAATAATCTTTCAGTAACTGACACCAAAGGCATGGAGGTCTGTGACCTACCCAGTAAAGATTTCAAAATAGCTGTTTTAAGCTATCATAAGATTTCTCAGCAGAAACATTCCAGGCCAGGAGAATAGGATGATATATTCAAAGTGCTGAATGAAAAAAAAAAAAAAAACTTTCAACCAAGAAGCATTCACCAGGATCAATTATATGATAGGTCACAAAACGAGCCTTAGCAAATTTAAGAAGATTGAAATCATTCCAAGTATGGTATGCAGACAAGAAAACCCTGACCACACACTATGAAACTAGACATCAATAACAGGAGAAAAACTGGAAGATACAAAAAAAAAAAAAAGTGGAAATTAAACAACACACTCCTGAACAACCAATGGATCAAAGAAGAAATCAAAAGAAAAATCAAAAATGTTCTTGTATCAAATGGAAACACAACACAGCAAAACTTATGAGATGTAGCAGAAGGAGCTCTAGGAGGGAGTTTATAGCAATTAGCACCTACATCAAGAAAAAAGAAATATCTCAAATAAACAATCTAACTTTACACTTCAAGGAACTAGGAAAAGAGCAAACTAAGCCCAAAGTTAACAGAAAGAAGGAAATACAGATCAGAGCAGAAATAAATGAAACAGAGACCAGAAAAATAATAGAAAAGATCATCAGAAACAAGAGTTGGTTTTTTGAGAAGATAAACAAAATTGACAATCCTTTAGCTAGCCTAACTAAGAAGAAAAGAAAGAAGACTCAAGTAAATAAAATCAGAACTGAAAGAGGACAAATTACAGCTGATACCACAGAAATACAAAGGGTCATAAGAAACTACCGTAGGGACTTCTCTGGTGGCGCAGTGGTTAAGAATCCGCCTGCCAGTGTGGGAGACGTGGGTTCGAGCCCCGGTCCAGGAAGATCGCACATGCCGCAGAGCAACTAAGCCCATGCACCATGCCTACTGAGCCTGTGTGCTACAACTACTGAAGCCCACACGCGTAGAGCCTGTGCTCTGCAGCAAGAGAAGCCCCCACAATGAGAAGCCCGCGCACCACAACAAAAAGTAGCTCCTGCTCGCTGCAACTAGAGAAAAGCCAACACCCAGCAACGAAGACCCGATGCAGCCATAAATTAATTAATTAATTAATTTTTTAAAAAAGAAACTACAATAAATAATTATATGCCAACAAATTGGATAACCTAGAAGAGATGGATAAATTCCTAGAAACATACAATCTACCAAGACTGAATCATGAAGAAATAGGAAATCTGAACAGACCAACAATGACAAAGGAGATTGAATCAGTAATCAAAAAATCTCCCAACAAAGAAAAGCCCAGGACCAGATGGCTCTCTTGTGAATTCTACTAAACATTTAAAGAAAAATTAATGCCAATTATTCTCCAACTCTTCCCAAAAACTGAAAAGGAGGGAACAGTTCCAAACTCATTTTGCAAAGTCAGCATTACCCTGAAACCAAAGTCAGACAAAGGCACTATAAGAAAACTACAGGCTATCAGCCCTGATGAATATAGATGCAAAAATTCTTAACAAAATACTAGGAAACTGAATCCAACAGCACATTAAAATGATTAAACACCATGATTAAGTGGGATTTATCCCTGGGATGCAAGGATGTTTAAACATATGCATATCAATAAATGCGATACATCACATTAAAAGAATGAAGGATAAAAAGCATACGATCATCTCAATACCTGCAGAAAAAACACTTGTCAAAATATAACATACTTTCACAATAAAAACTCTTAACAAAATGGGTATAAAAGGAACATATCTCAACATAATAAAGGCCATAAGTGACAAGCCCACAGCCTACATCATACTCAACAGTGAAAAGTTGAAAGATTTCCTCTAAGATCAAGAACAAGACAAGGGTGCCCCCTTTCACCACTTGTGTTCAACACAGAACTGGAAATCCTAGGCAGGGCAGTTAATCAAGAAAAAAAGCCATCCAAATAAGCAAGGAAGAAGTAAAATTGTCTGTACATATGACATGATATTATATAGAGAATATCATAGAGTTGCCACCAAAAAACTATTAGAACTAATCAATGAATTCAGTAAAGTTGTAAGATACAAAATGAACATATGAAGTCAATTGCACTTCTATACATTAAAAATGAAATATCTGAAAAAGAAATAAAGAAAACAATCCTATTCACAATAACATCAACAACAATAAAACACTGAGGAATAAATTTAACAAAGGAGGTGAAAGATCTGTAGAATGAAAACTATAAGACTTCGATGAAAGAAATTGAAAAAAGATACCTGGAAAGATATCCTATGTTCATGGATCAGAAGAATTAATATTGTTAAAATGTCCATACTACCCAAAGCCACTTATAGATTCAGTGCAATCTTTATCAAAATTCCAATGGCATTTTTCACAGAAATAGAAAAAAAAAATCCTGAAACTCATAAGAAACCACAAAGGACTATGAACAGCAAAAGCAATCTTGAGAAAGAAAAACAAAGCTGGAGCTATCACACTTCCTGATTTTAAACCATATTGCAAAGCTATAGTAATCAAAACAGTATGGCACTGACATTAAAAATGGACACATAGACCAATAGAACAGAATTCAGACCCCAGAATTAAACCCTTGCCTACAAGGTCAACTAATATTTGGCAAGGGAGTCAACAAAACTCAACGGGGAAAGGGTAGTTTCTTCAATGAATGGTGCTGGGAAAACTGAATAATCACATGCAGAAAAATGAAATTGGACCCCTATCTTACACAACTTGCAGAAATTAACTCAAAATGAATTAAAGCCTTAAATATAAGACCTGAAACCATAAAACTCCTAGAAGAAAACATAGAGAAAACTGCTTGACCTTGGTCTTAGAAACAATTTTTTGGATACGACATCAAAAGCACAAGCAACAAAGGCAAAAATAAATAAGTGGAACTACATCAAACTAAAAAGCTTCTGCACAGCAAAAGAAACAATCAACAAAATGAAAAAACAACCTACAGAATGGAAGAAAATATTTGCAAATCATCTATCTGATAAGGAGTTCATATCCAAAATATATAAGGAACTCATACAACTCACAGCAAACAAACAACCTGGTTCAAAAATGGGCAATGGAACTGAATAGACATTTTCCCAAAGAACACATACAGACAGTCAACAGGTACATACATGAAAATATGCTCAACATAGCTAATCACCAGGGAAATGCAAGTCAAAACCACAATAAGATATCACCTCACTCCTGTTAGGATGGCTATTATCAAAAAGAGACCACAGGGCTTCCCTGGTGGCGCAGTGGTTGAGAGTCCACCTGCCGATGCAGGGGACTCGGGTTCGTGCCCTGGTCCGGGAGGATCCCGCGTGCCGCGGAGTGGCTGGGCGCGTGAGCCATGGCCGCTGAGCCTGCGCGTCCGGAGCCTGTGCTCTGCGGCGGGAGAGGCCACAACGGTGAGAGGCCCACGTACCGCAAAAAAAAAAAAGAGACCACATGTGTTGGTGAGGATGTGGAGTAAAGGGAAACTTTGTGCACTGTTGGTGGGAATGTAAGTTGATACAGCCATTATGGACATGAAGGAGTATGAAGGTTCCTCAAAAAATTAAAAATAGAACTACCATATGATCCAGCAATCCCACTTCTGGGCATATATCCAAAGGAAATGAAATCAAAATTTCAAAGAGATATCGGCACTCCCATGTTCATGACAGCATTAGTCACAATAACAAGATATGGAAACAACCTGAGGGTCCATCTACAAACAAATAGATAAAGAAGATGTGGTACATATATATATGGAATATTATTTAAGAAAGAAGGAAATCCCACCACTTGCAACAACATAGATGGACCTCGACAGATTATGCTAGGTAGAATGAGTCAGACAGAGAAAGACAAATCCTGCATGATATCACTTTATGTGGAATCTTAAAAAAACTGAACTCATAGGAAGAGAGAGTAGAATGGTAGTGCCAGGGTGGGAGGGTGGGGGAAATGGGGAAATGTCAGTGAAAGGGTACAAACCTCCAGTTATAAGATAAGTTAGTTCTGGGGATCTAATGTACAGCATGGTGACTATAGTTAACAATACTGCATTGTATACTTGAAAGTTTCTGAGAGTAGATCTTCATGTTCTGACCACAGAAAAAGAAATGATAATTACGTTAAGCAATGGAGATGTTAATTAACTCTATGGTGGTAATCACGCGTCACATTTTGCACCTTAAATTTACGCAATGTGGTAGACAAATTATATCTCAATAAAGCTGGGGGGGAAAAGAATTCCAGGGCCAGAGGCCCCATGGGATCCTGGGAAAGAATGTTAAGTAAACAGCTAGCAGTAACTTCCTGTAGCTGGGCTGCCCTGCCCAGTGCAGGTTGCTGAAGAGGGTGATGAAAGCGGTCTGTGATCTAATGGAGAAGAATAAAATCGGTGACAATACCAGCCCAGAGTGAAGGGACAGCAGTGAGGCCACATCAACACATGGCAGTTGGCTGCCCAGACTACTGGCCCTGAGGCCCAGAACTTCCTGAGACTTTTGGCCACAGAGACGTGAACACACCTTGTCCCTTTGCTGCAAGCCTCTTGCAGCCATATGGGTCCTTCTTCCCTCCCCACACACATGCCCACGCCTTTTATTGTTGGTTAAATTTTAAGTTTTTTTTAAATTGTGAAACATTTAAAAAAACTATGAAACTATGAAACCTTGTCCCGTGCCCAAGTTCTCGAGCACATATGCTTGAATTGTACAATTATACGATTTTTTTAAACTTCCTTTGCCCATCTCATGACTCCACTCAGATTCCCTATTCATTCTCTTCCACTGTGTGATCATATGGGGCTGCTCACAGGAACTTTACTGGCCCAGTATTTCCACGTCTTTCCATGATCATACTGTAATAGAAAAATTATTTCCATTTCTTTCCATGATCATACTGTAATAGAAAGATTATTTTGGTGTCGTAGGCAACCAAGTTTAGTGTCTGCATTCTTATCCTGATGATAAACCTAGTGCTGACTGGTACAGTCTACAAGAGCGTATAAACCATGCTAAGCTTCAGTGGGTTGAAATACGCAAGGACAAAACGAGGGCCTCCCATTTTCTCTTTCCAAGATATGGCTTTCGGAGGCTTTTTTTGTACTTTGGGTTTTGGGGGGGAAATGGAGGAGATGTTGTTGGCTTTTGTTATTTTGTTTGTTGGTTGGGTGGTTGGTTGGTTGGTTGGCGGCAACCCATCTTCCTCAGTTTAAGTCTACTTATTTTTAAATCTGAACACAAGCACAAATAGATTGTATTATCAGTATTACTCCCACTCTTTTTCATAATGGTTATTCTTTCACTGTGGCTTCTATTTTTTCTTTTTATGTCTTTAATCATGTCAACATCCCTATAGTTATGGTCTCTTTCAGACTGCTTTTCTGTGATCTCAAGGTGGGGATTGCTGACACTCCTGCTTGCTGCATCTGCAAATTCTTGTTCATGGTAGATCTTTCCATAAGGTATTTTGCAAATTTTTGCTGAAAGATCATCTTTAACTCAGCTTGAGTTTTCAATGGAAAACTCCTGGGACCAGAGTGACTTTTCATCTGTGTCCGCATGTGTCCTAACAGTAACATAACCAGGACCACTCTTTACATGCATTTTTAAATCTAGGATGTCCCCAATTCATAGACAGCGTACATTGTCTCCAGAACCTCTCAAAGCGGAAGCTTGGGATTTCACTTTTTCACAGAAGGCTTTAATTTTTTTCACCCAGAATCCAGGCAGAAGCAAACTTTCTTGGCATCTTCCTTAATCAACGACTGGATTTTTTTTCCTAGTCCTCCTTTCTTGGAGAGTTCAGCCCTGCAAGCCCCCCACCTTTTTCTTCCTTGTGTAGGCCTCTGGCTGGCACTGGCCCAAGGCCTTCACTCTCATCTCTGCATGGGCCCCACTCCAGTCTAATAAGAACACAGATACACTCACACCCCTCGCTAGCTAGGGCACCACTCACCACTTCCGGCTGTTTCTCCATTACCTCTTCAGTTCCAGCAACTGGACTAATTTGCTTTTCATTTTATCCCGCATTTCTATGTGCTTGTAATAGGAAAGATTCCACATTTGTCCACTCCTCCCAGGTCTCCTTTTCCTTTACAGAGGCCCTCGAAAGCAACCAGGGCTTAAAAGAAACAGGACTTCTGGCTCTTACAGGAGTCTGTGTGTTCAAGGTCAATCTTGCCTGCAGAAAGTACCTCCAGCATTTGGTCAGAATCTTTTTGAGAAGAAGTGACTGGGCTTGTCTGATTACTGACTGGACAATTTCTGCTTAACAACCACCTTTCTGTCCTTGAACTAGAATGAAATCAGAAGGCTTATTCCCTGCCAATTTCAGAAGGTGAGATCACCCTGACAGAGTCCTTGGGGAGACATGAAGTCAGGAATCTTTTACAAAAGAAATACATGTGGCAGTGAGACTTGATGAAGGATCGTCTCCTTGAGAAACAGACCCAGTGGGGTCTCTTTGTTGTTGTTGCTTGGGAAAGGAGGCTTCCCGGGTTTTTGTTTTTATTTTTGAAAGAAAAATAGCGGGACTTCCCTTGTGGCACAGTGGTTAAGAATCCGCCTGCCAATGCAGGGGACACGGGTTGGAGTCCTGGTCCGGGAAGATCCCACATGCCGCGGAGCCACTAAGCCCGTGTGCCACAACTACTGAGCCTGCGCGCTAGAGCCTGCGTGCCCACGTGCCTAGAGCCCGTGCTCCACAAGAGAAGCCACCGCAATGAGAAGCCCGCGCACTGCAGCGAAGAGCAGCCCCTGCTCGCCGCAACTAGAGAAAGCCCGCGTGCAGCAACGAAGACCCAACGCAGCCAAAAATAAATAAAATAAAATAAAATTATATTTAAAAAGACCCAACGCAGCCAAAAATAAAGTTAATAAATTAGTTTTTTTCAAAAAAGAAAAATAACAATAAGTCAGGGAACCTGGCCATTTATGGAGGGAGCACATACCTTCATGGGTCAGCAGGCTGAAGGGTCACAGCTGAGCACTGACAGTGTTCAGGATTGGTGTGGGCAGTCGAGGGGAAAGGTCGACAAGTATCTCATGGAAAACAGAGCCCAGATTTTCAAGCCCGTGACAGAGACAAACCCTTTACAAACATTCCAAGTGATGGCTTTCTTCACTGAGGCGCGCCACTGAGCACCACGCCTATGTAGCCAGGCTTGAGAATAATCAACTCAATGCTAAGCAGGTAGAAATCTCCCTAATAGAATATCTGGCCTTTAGACTTACTGACATCTTCTTTCTGTGGCATTTCCTCTGCTTCTGTTCTTCAGAGCTTAGTGCCCTTCTCAGAGTCAGAACTGGCTCCAGGGAAAAGTTTGAGTAACGCGTCAGCCACACCTTGGTGTGAATTGAACCCAATGTCTTATCCATCCAGGGATGTTGTCTCTTGAAAATTATAATCTCAGCGAGATACAGATTTGCCTGAAATGATACGG